>NW_026061811.1:2684122-4026183 GCF_023897955.1 Schistocerca gregaria | reverse complement strand
TTTGTGTTCTACTATGGTGCTTTTCTGTTTCCGCCTACGGCAACACGCGACATAGCTTTGCAGACGATAAGTACAACCGTTTCTCAGAGCAGAGCGACCAATGTGACGATCTGGCTTTAAGTCGATTCGATAACAAATGACGAAAACGCACGGATTACTCAGGTCTTTACTTCATATGAACACTTTTTACATTCTCCCCTGCAACTCGGCTGCTAGTCCCCTTTCATGCAGAATCTTAAGGTCCTAGCTCATGTCCAAGGCACCAAAGCTAGCTAAAAAGTCAATAATCGATACCTAAAACGTGAATTGTACTACTTCTTACTGGCTATTACATCAACATAGAAGCTTCATCTGTGTTCTACTATGCTGCTTGTAGTGTCTCAGCATACCGCAGCATGCGACATAGCTTTGCAGACGATAAGTACAAGCGTTTCAGAGAGAAGAGCGGCCAATGTGACGATCTGGCTTTAAGTCGATTCGATAACAAATGACGAAAACGGACGAATTTCTCAGGTTTTTACTACATATGAACACTTTTCACATTTTCCCGTGCTACTCGGCTGCTAGTCCTCCTTTCATGCGGAATCTTAAGGTCCTAGCTCATGTCCAAGGCACCAAAGCTAGCTTAAAAGTCAATAATCGATACCTAAAACTTGAATTGTACTACTTCTTACTGGCTATTACATCAACTTAGAAACTTCATCTGTGTTCTACTATGCTGCTTGTAGTGTCTCAGCATACCGCAGCATACGACATAGCTTTGCAGACGATAAGTACAAGCGTTTCAGAGAGAAGAGCGGCCAATGTGACGATCTGGCTTTAAGTCGATTCGATAACAAATGACGAAAACGGACGAATTTCCCAGGTTTTTACTACATATGAACACTTTTCACATTCTCCCATGCTACTCGGCTGCTAGTCCTCCTTTCATGCAGAATCTTAAGGTCCTAGCTCATGTCCAAGGCACCAATGCTAGCTAAAAAGTCAATAATCGATACCATAAAACTTGTATTGTACTACTTCTTACTGGCTATTACATCAACTTAGAAGCTCCATCTGTGTTCTACTATGGTGATTTTAGTGTCTCCGCATACCGCAGCACGCGACATAGCTTTGTAGACGATAAGTACAACCGTTTCAGAGAGAACAGCGGCCAATGTGACGATCTGGCTGTAAGTCGATTCGATAACAAATGACGAAAACGGACGGATTTCTCAGGTTTTTACTACATATGAACACTTCTCACATTTTCCCGTGCTACTCGGCTGCTAGTCCTCCTTTCATGCAGAATCTTAAGGTCCTAGCTCATGTCCAAGGCACCAAAGCCAACTAAAAAGTCAAAAATCGATACCTAAAACTTGAATTCTACTACTTCTTACTGGCTATTACATCAACTTAGAAGCTTCATCTGTGTTCTACTATGGTGCTTTTAGTGTCTCCACATACCGCAGCACGCGACATAGCTCTGCAGACGATAAGTACAACCGTTTCAGAGAGGAGAGCGGCCAATGTGACGATCTGGCTCTATGTCGATTCGATAACAAATGACGAAAACGGACGGATTTCTCAGGTTTTTACTACATATGAACCATTTTCACATTCTCCCGTGCAACTCGGCTGCTAGTCCTCCTTTCATGCAGAATCTTAAGGTCCTAGCTCATGTCCAAGGCACCAAAGCCAGCTAAAAAGTCAATAATCGATACCTAAATCTTGAATTGGACTACTTCTTACTGGCCATTACATCAACTTAGAAGCATCATTTGTGTTCTACTATGGTGCTTTTAATGTCTCCGCATATCGCAGCACGCGACATAGCTTTATAGACGATAAGTACAACCGTTTCAGAGAGAAGAGCGGCCAATGTGACGATCTGGCTTTAAGTCGATTCGATAACAAATGACGAAAACGGACGGATTTCTCAGGCTTTTACTACATATCAACACTTTTCACATTCTCCCGTGCAACTCGGCTGGTAGTCCTCCCTCATGCAAAATCTTAAGTTCCTAGCTCGTGTCCAAGGCACCAAAGAAGGGTAAAAAGTCAATAACCGATACTTAAAACTTTAATTGTACTACTTCTTACTGGCTATTACATCAACTTAGAAGCTTCATCTGTGTTCTACCATTGTGCTTTTAGTGTCTCCGCATACCGCAGCACGCGACATAGCTTTGCAGACGATAAGTACAAGTGTTTCAGAGAGAAGAGTGGCCAATGTGACGATCTGGCTTTAAGTCGATTCGATAACAAATGACGAAAACGGACGGATTTCTCAGGTTTTTACTTCATATGAACACTTTTTACATCATCCCCTGCAACTCGGCTGCTAGTCCTCCTTTCATGCAGAATCTTAAGGTCCTAGCTCATGTCCAAGGCACCAAAGCCAGCTAAAAAGTCAATAATCGATACCTAAAACTTGAATTGTACTACTTCTTACTGGCTATTACATCAACTTAGAAGGTTCATCTGTGTTCTACTATGGTGCTTTTAGTGTCTCCGCATACCGCAGCACGCGACATAGCTTTGCAGACGATAAGTACAAGTGTTTCAGAGAGAAGAGTGGCCAATGTGACGATCTGGCTTTAAGTCGATTCGATAACAAATGACGAAAACGGACCGATTTCTCAGGTTTTTACTACATATGAACACTTTTCACATTCTCCCTTGCGACTCGGCTGCTAGTCCTCCTTTCATGCAGAATCTTAAGTTCCTAGCTCATTTTCCAAGGCACCAAAGCCAGCTAAAAAGCCAATAATCAATACCTAAAACTTGAATTGTACTACTTCTTCCTGGCCATTACATCAACTTAGAAGCTTCATCTGTGTTCTACTACGGTGCTTTTAGTTTCTCCGCATACCGCAGCACGCGACATAGTTTTGCAGACGATACGTACAACCGTTTCAGAGAGAAGAGCGGCCAATGTGACGATCTGGCTTTAAGTGGATTCGATGACAAATGATGAAAATGGACGGATTTCTCAGGTTTTTACTACATATGAACACTTTTCACATACTCCCGTGCAACGCTGCCGCCAGTCCTCGTTTCATGCAGAATCATAAGGTCCTAGCTCAAGTCCAAGGCACCAAAGCCAGCTAAAAAGTCAATAATCGATACCTAAATCTTGAATTGGAATACTTCCTACTGGCTATTACATCAACTTAGAAGCATCATTTGTGTTCTACTATGGTGCTTTTAATGTCTCCGCATATCGCAGCACGCGACATAGCTTTGTAGACGATAAGTACAACCGTTTCAGAGAGAAGAGCGGCCAATGTGACGATCTGGCTTTAAGTCGATTCGATAACAAATGACGAAAACGGACGGATTTCTCAGGTTTTTACTACATATGAACACTTTTCACATTCTCCCGTGCAACTCGGCTGCTAGTCCTCCCTCATGCAAAATCTTAAGTTCCTTGCTTGTGTCCAAGGCACCAAAGAAGGGTAAAAAGTCAATAACCGATACCTAAAACTTTAATTGTACTACTTCTTACTTTCTATTACATCAACTTAGAAGCTTCATCTGTGTTCTACTATGGTGCTTTTAGTGTCTCCGCATACCGCAGCACGCGACATAGCTTTGCAGACGATAAGTACAACCGTTTCAGAGAGAAGAGCGGCCAATGTGACGATCTGGCTTTAAGTCGATTCGATAACAAATGACGAAAACGGACGGATGTCTCAGGTTTTTAATACATATGAACACTTTTCACATTCTCCCGTGCAACTGGGCTGCTAGTCCACCTTTTATGCAGAATCGTATAGTCCTAGCTCATGTCCAAGGCACCAAAGCCAGCTAAAAAGTCAATAATCGATACCTAAAACTTGAATGGTATTACTTCTTACTGGCTATTACAGCAACTTAGAAGTTTCATCTGTGTTCTACTATGGTGCTTTTAGAGCCTCCGCATACCGCAGCACGCGACATAGCTTTGCAGACGATAAGTACAACCGTTTCCGAGAGCAGAGCGGCCAATGTGACGATCTGGCTTTAAGTCGATTCGATAACAAATGACGAAAACGGACGGATTTCTCAGGTTTTTACTTCATATGAACACTTTTTACATTCTACCCTGCAACTCGGCTGCTAGTCCTCGTTTCATGCAGAATCTTAAGGTCCTAGCTCATGTCCAAGGCACCAAAGCCAGCAAAAAAGTCAATAATCGATACCTAAAACTTGAATTGTACTACTTCTTACTGGCTATTACATCAACTTAGAAGGTTCATCTGTGTTCTACTATGGTGCTTTTAGTGTCTCCGCATACCGCAGCACGCGACATAGCTTTGCAGACGATAAGTACAAGTGTTTCAGAGAGAAGAGCGGCCAATGTGACGATCTGGCTTTAAGTCGATTCGATAACAAATGACGAAAACGGACCGATTTCTCAGGTTTTTACTACATATGAACACTTTTCACATTCTCCCTTGCAACGCGGCTGCTAGTCCTATTTTCATGCAGAATCTTAAGGTCCTAGCTCATGTCCAAGGCACCAAAGCCAGCTAAAAAGTCAATAATCAATACCTAAAACTTGAATTGCACTACTTCTTACTGGCTATTACATCAACGTAGATGCTTCATCTGTGTTCTACTATGGTGCTTTTAGTGTCTCCGCATACCACAGCACGCGACATAGCTTTGCAGACGATAAGTACAACCGTTTCAGAGAGAAGAGCGGCCAATGTGACGATCTGGCTTTAAGTCGATTCGATAACAAATGACGAAAACGGACGGATGTCTCAGGTTTTTAATACATATGAACACTTTTCACATTCTCCCGTGCAAATGGGCTGCTAGTCCTCCTTTTATGCAGAATCTTAAAGTCCTAGCTCATGTCCAATTCACCAAAGCCAGCTAAGAAGTCAATAATCGATACCTAAATCTTGAATGGTATTACTTCTTACTGGCTATTACGTCAAATTAGAAGCTTCATCTGTGTTCCACTATGGTGCTTTTATTGTCTCCGCATACCGCAGCATGCGACATAGCTTTGCAGACGATAAGTACAACCGTTTCAGAGAGAAGAGCGGCCAATGTGACGATCTGGCTTTAAGTCGATTGGATAACAAATGACGAAAACGGACGAATTTCTTAGGTTTTTACTACTTATGAACACTTTTCGCATTCTCCCGTGCAACTCGGCTGCTAGTCCACCTTTTGTGCAGAATCTTATAGTCCATGCTCATGTCCAAGGCACCAAAGCCAGCTAAAAAGTCAATAATCGATACCTAAAACTTGAATGGTATTACTTCTTACTGGCTATTACAGCAACTTAGAAGTTTCATCTGTGTTCTACTATGGTGCTTTTAGAGCCTCCGCATACCGCAGCAGCGACATAGCTTTGCAGACGATAAGTACAACCGTTTCCGAGAGCAGAGCGGCCAATGTGACGATCTGGCTTTAAGTCGATTCGATAACAAATGACGAAAACGGACGGATTTCTCAGGTTTTTACTTCATATGAACACTTTTTACATTCTCCCCTGCAACTCGGCTGCTAGTCCTCCTTTCATGCAGAATCTTAAGGTCCTAGCTCATGTCCAAGGCACCAAAGCCAGCTAAAAAGTCAATAATCGATACCTAAAACTTGAATTGTACTACTTCTTACTGGCTATTACATCAACTTAGAAGGTTCATCTGTGTTCTACTATGGTGCTTTTAGTGTCTCCGCATACCGCAGCACGCGACATAGCTTTGCAGACGATAAGTACAAGTGTTTCAGAGAGAAGAGTGGCCAATGTGACGATCTGGCTTTAAGTCGATTCGATAACAAATGACGAAAACGGACCGATTTCTCAGGTTTTTACTACATATGAACACTTTTCACATTCTCCCTTGCGACTCGGCTGCTAGTCCTCCTTTCATGCAGAATCTTAAGGTCCTAGCTCATTTTCCAAGGCACCAAAGCCAGCTAAAAAGCCAATAATCAATACCTAAAACTTGAATTGTACTACTTCTTCCTGGCCATTACATCAACTTAGAAGCTTCATCTGTGTTCTACTACGGTGCTTTTAGTTTCTCCGCATACCGCAGCACGCGACATAGTTTTGCAGACGATACGTACAACCGTTTCAGAGAGAAGAGCGGCCAATGTGACGATCTGGCTTTAAGTGGATTCGATGACAAATGATGAAAATGGACGGATTTCTCAGGTTTTTACTACATATGAACACTTTTCACATACTCCCGTGCAACGCTGCCGCCAGTCCTCGTTTCATGCAGAATCATAAGGTCCTAGCTCAAGTCCAAGGCACCAAAGCCAGCTAAAAAGTCAATAATCGATACCTAAATCTTGAATTGGAATACTTCCTACTGGCTATTACATCAACTTAGAAGCATCATTTGTGTTCTACTATGGTGCTTTTAATGTCTCCGCATATCGCAGCACGCGACATAGCTTTGTAGACGATAAGTACAACCGTTTCAGAGAGAAGAGCGGCCAATGTGACGATCTGGCTTTAAGTCGATTCGATAACAAATGACGAAAACGGACGGATTTCTCAGGTTTTTACTACATATGAACACTTTTCACATTCTCCCGTGCAACTCGGCTGCTAGTCCTCCCTCATGCAAAATCTTAAGTTCCTTGCTTGTGTCCAAGGCACCAAAGAAGGGTAAAAAGTCAATAACCGATACCTAAAACTTTAATTGTACTACTTCTTACTTTCTATTACATCAACTTAGAAGCTTCATCTGTGTTCTACTATGGTGCTTTTAGTGTCTCCGCATACCGCAGCACGCGACATAGCTTTGCAGACGATAAGTACAACCGTTTCAGAGAGAAGAGCGGCCAATGTGACGATCTGGCTTTAAGTCGATTCGATAACAAATGACGAAAACGGACGGATGTCTCAGGTTTTTAATACATATGAACACTTTTCAATTTTTCCCGTGCAACTGGGCTGCTAGTCCACCTTTTATGCAGAATCGTATAGTCCTAGCTCATGTCCAAGGCACCAAAGCCAGCTAAAAAGTCAATAATCGATACCTAAAACTTGAATGGTATTACTTCTTACTGGCTATTACAGCAACTTAGAAGTTTCATCTGTGTTCTACTATGGTGCTTTTAGAGCCTCCGCATACCGCAGCACGCGACATAGCTTTGCAGACGATAAGTACAACCGTTTCCGAGAGCAGAGCGGCCAATGTGACGATCTGGCTTTAAGTCGATTCGATAACAAATGACGAAAACGGACGGATTTCTCAGGTTTTTACTTCATATGAACACTTTTTACATTCTACCCTGCAACTCGGCTGCTAGTCCTCGTTTCATGCAGAATCTTAAGGTCCTAGCTCATGTCCAAGGCACCAAAGCCAGCAAAAAAGTCAATAATCGATACCTAAAACTTGAATTGTACTACTTCTTACTGGCTATTACATCAACTTAGAAGGTTCATCTGTGTTCTACTATGGTGCTTTTAGTGTCTCCGCATACCGCAGCGCGCGACATAGCTTTGCAGACGATAAGTACAAGTGTTTCAGAGAGAAGAGCGGCCAATGTGACGATCTGGCTTTAAGTCGATTCGATAACAAATGACGAAAACGGACCGATTTCTCAGGTTTTTACTACATATGAACACTTTTCACATTCTCCCTTGCAACTCGGCTGCTAGTCCTATTTTCATGCAGAATCTTAAGGTCCTAGCTCATGTCCAAGGCACCAAAGCCAGCTAAAAAGTCAATAATCAATACCTAAAACTTGAATTGCACTACTTCTTACTGGCTATTACATCAACGTAGATGCTTCATCTGTGTTCTACTATGGTGCTTTTAGTGTCTCCGCATACCACAGCACGCGACATAGCTTTGCAGACGATAAGTACAACCGTTTCAGAGAGAAGAGCGGACAATGTGACGATCTGGCTTTAAGTCGATTCGATAACAAATGACGAAAACGGACGGATGTCTCAGGTTTTTAATACATATGAACACTTTTCACATTCTCCCGTGCAACTGGGCTGCTAGTCCTCCTTTTATGCAGAATCTTAAAGTCCTAGCTCATGTCCAATTCACCAAAGCCAGCTAAGAAGTCAATAATCGATACCTAAATCTTGAATGGTATTACTTCTTACTGGCTATTACGTCAAATTAGAAGCTTCATCTGTGTTCCACTATGGTGCTTTTATTGTCTCCGCATACCGCAGCATGCGACATAGCTTTGCAGACGATAAGTACAACCGTTTCAGAGAGAAGAGCGGCCAATGTGACGATCTGGCTTTAAGTCGATTGGATAACAAATGACGAAAACGGACGAATTTCTTAGGTTTTTACTACTTATGAACACTTTTCGCATTCTCCCGTGCAACTCGGCTGCTAGTCCACCTTTTGTGCAGAATCTTATAGTCCATGCTCATGTCCAAGGCACCAAAGCCAGCTAAAAAGTCAATAATCGATACCTAAAACTTGAATGGTATTACTTCTTACTGGCTATTACAGCAACTTAGAAGTTTCATCTGTGTTCTACTATGGTGCTTTTAGAGCCTCCGCATACCGCAGCAGCGACATAGCTTTGCAGACGATAAGTACAACCGTTTCCGAGAGCAGAGCGGCCAATGTGACGATCTGGCTTTAAGTCGATTCGATAACAAATGACGAAAACGGACGGATTTCTCAGGTTTTTACTTCATATGAACACTTTTTACATTCTCCCCTGCAACTCGGCTGCTAGTCCTCGTTTCATGCAGAATCTTAAGGTCCTAGCTCATGTCCAAGGCGCCAAAGCCAGCTAAAAAGTCAATAATCGATACCTAAAACTTGAATTGTACTACTTCTTACTGGCTATTACATCAACTTAGAAGGTTCATCTGTGTTCTACTATGGTGCTTCTAGTGTCTCCGCATACCGCAGCACGCGACATAGCTTTGCAGACGATAAGTACAAGTGTTTCAGAGAGAAGAGCGGCCAATGTGACGATCTGGCTTTAAGTCGATTCGATAACAAATGACGAAAACGGACCGATTTCTCAGGTTTTTACTACATATGAACACTTTTCACATTCTCCCTTGCAACTCGGCTGCTAGTCCTCCTTTCATGCAGAATCTTAAGGTCCTAGCTCATGTCCAAGGCACCAAAGCCAGCTAAAAAGTCAATAATCGATACCTAAAACTTGAATTGTACTACTTCTTCCTGGCTATTACCTCAACGTAGAAGCTACATCTGTGTTCTACTACGGTGCTTTTAGTTTCTCCGCATACCGCAGCACGCGACATAGTTTTGCAGACGTTAAGTACAACCGTTTCAGAGAGAAGAGCGGCCATTGTGACGATCTGGCTTTAAGTCGATTGGATAACAAATGACGAAAACGGACGAATTTCTTAGGTTTTTACTACATATGAACACTTTTCGCATTCTCCCGTGCAACTCGGCTGCTAGTCCTCCTTTCATGCAGAATCTTAAGGTCCTAGCTCATGTCCAAGGCACATAAGCCAGTTAAAAAGTCAATAATCAATACCTAAAACTTGAATTGTACTACTTCTTACTGGCTATTACATCAACTTAGGAGCTTCATCTGTGTTCTACTATGGTGCTTTTAGTGCTTCCGCATACCGCAGCACGCGACATAGCATTGCAGACGATAAGTACAAGCGTTTCAGAGAGAAGAGCGGCCAATTTGACGATCTTTCTTTAAGTCGATTCGATAACAGATGACGAAAACGGACGGATGTCTCAGGTTTTTACTACATATGAACACTTTTCACATTCTCCCGTGCAACTCAGCTGATAGTCCTCCTTCATGCAAAATCTTAATTTCCTAGAACGTGTCCAAGGCACCAAAGAAGGGTAAAAAGTCATTAACTGATACCTAAAACTTTAATTGTACTACTTCTTACTGGCTATTACATCAACTTAGAAGCTTCATCTGGGTTCTACTATGGTGCTTTTAGTGTGTCCGTATACCGCAGCACGCGACATAGTTTTGCAGACGATAAGTACAACCGTTTCAGAGAGAAGAGCGGCCAATGTGACGATCTGGCTTTAAGTCGATTCGATAACAAATGACGAAAATGGACGGATTTCTCAGGTTTTTACTACATATGAACACTTTTCACATACTCCCGTGCAACGCGCCCGCTAGTCCTCGTTTCATGCAGAATCATAAGGTCCTAGCTCATGTCCAAGGCACCAAAGCCAGCTAAAAAGTCAATAATCGATACTTAAATCTCGAATTGGACTACTTCTTACTGGCTATTACATCAGCTTAGAAGCATCATTTGTGTTCTACTATGGTGCTTTTAATGTCTCCGCATTTCGCAGCACGCGACATAGCTTTGTAGACGATAAGTACAACCGTTTCAGAGAGAAGAGCGGCCAATGTGACGATCTGGCTTTAAGTCGATTCGATAACAAATGACGAAAACGGACGGATTTCTCAGGTTTTTACTACATATGAACACTTTTCACATTCTCCCGTGCAACTCGGCTGCTAGTCCTCCCTCATGCAAAATCTTAAGTTCCTAGCTCGTGTCCAAGGCACCAAAGAAGGCTAAAAAGTCAATAACCGATACCTAAAACTTTAATTGTACTACTTCTTACTGGCTATTACATCAACTTAGAAGCTTCATCTGTGTTCTACTATGGTGCTTTTAGTGTCTCCGCATACCGCAGCACGTGACATAGCTTTGCAGACGATAAGTACAACCGTTTCAGAGAGAAGAGCGGCCAATGTGACGATATGGCTTTAAGTCGATTCGATAACAAATGACGAAAACGGACGAATTTCTCAGGTTTTTACTACATATGAACACTTTTCACATTCTCCCTTGCAACTAGGCTGCTAGTCCTCCTTTCATGCAGAATCTTAAGGTCCTAGCTCATGTCCAAGGCACCAAAGCCAGCTAAAAAGTCAATAATCAATACCTAAAACTTGAATTGTACTACTTCTTCCTGGCTATTACGTCAACGTAGAAGCTACATCTGTGTTCTACTACGGTGCTTTTAGTTTCTCCGCATACCGCAGCACGCGACATAGTTTTGCAGACGATAAGTACAACCGTTTCAGAGAGAAGACTGGCCAATGTGACGATCTGGCTTTAAGTCGATTCGATAACAAATGACGAAAACGGACGGATTTCTCAGGTTTTTACTACATATGAACACTTTTCACATTCTCCCGTGCAACTCGGCTGCTAGTCCTCCCTCATGCAAAATCTTAAGTTCCTAGCTCGTGTCCACGGCACCAAAGAAGGGTAAAAAGTCAATAACCGATACCTAAAACTTTAATTGTACTACTTCTTACTGGCTATTACATCAACTTAGAAGCTTCATCTGTGTTCTACTATGGTGCTTTTAGTGTCTCCGCATATCGCAGCTCGCGACATAGCTTTGTAGAGGATAAGTACAACCGTTTCAGAGAGAAGAGCGGCCAATGTGACGATCTTGCTTTAAGTAGATTCGATAACAAATGACGAAAACGGACGGATTTCTCAGGTTTTTGCTACATATGAACACTTTTCACATTCTCAAGTGCAACTCGGCTGCTAGTCCTCCTTCATGCAAAATCTTAATTTCTTAGAACGTGTCCAAGGCACCAAAGAAGGGTAAAAAGTCATTAACTGATACCTAAAACTTTAATTGGACTACTTCTTACTGGCTATTGCATCAACTTAGAAGCTTCATCTGGGTTCTATTATGGTGCTTTTAGTGTGTCCGCATACCGCAGCACGCGACATAGCTTTGCAGACGATAAGTACAACTTTTTCAGAGAGAAGAGCGGCCAATGTGACGATCTGGCTTTAAGTCGATTCGATAACAAATAACGAAAATGGACGGATATCTCAGGTTTTTACTACATATGAACACTTTTCACATTCTCCCGTGCAACTCGGCTGCTAGCCCTCCTTTCATGCAGAATATTAAGGTCCTAGCTCATGTCCAAGGCACCAAAGCCAGCTAAAAATTCAATATTCAATACCTAAAACTTGAATTGTACTACTTCTTACTGGCTATTACATCAACTTAGAAGCTTGATCTGTGTTCTACTATGGTGTTTTAGTGTCTCAGCATACCGCACACGCGACATAGCTTTGCAGACGATAAGTACAACCGTTTCAGAGAGAAGAGCGGCCAATGTGACGATCTGGCTTTAAGTCGATTCGATAACAAATGACGAAAACGGAAGGATTTCTCAGGTTTTTACTACATATGAACACTTTTCACATTCTCCCGTGCAACACGGCTGCTAGTCCTCCTTTCATGCAGAATCATAAGGTCCTAGCTCATGTCCAAGGCACCAAAGCTAGCTAAAAAGTCAATAATCGATACCTAAAACTTGAATTGTACTACTTCTTACTGGCTATTACATCAACTTAGAAGCTTCATCTGTGTTCTACTATGGTGCTTTTAGTGTCTCCGCATACCGCAGCACGCGACATAGCTTTGCAGACGATAAGTACAACCGTTTCAGAGAGAAGAGCGGCCAATGTGACGATCTGGCTTTAAGTCGATTCGATAACAAATGACGAAAACGGACCGATTTCTCAGGTTTTTACTACATATGAACACTTTTCACATTCTCCTTTGCAACTCGGCTGCTAGTCCTCCTTTCATGCAGAATCTTAAGGTCCTAGCTCATGTCCAAGGCACCAAAGCCAGCTAAAAAGTCAATAATCAATAAATAAAACTTGAATTGTACTACTTCTTCCTGGCTATTACGTCAACGTAGAAGCTACATCTGTGTTCTACTACGGTGCTTTTAGTTTCTCCGCATACCGCAGCACGCGACATAGTTTTGCAGACGATAAGTACAACCGTTTCAGAGAGAAGAGCGGCCATTGTGACGATCTGGCTTTAAGTCGATTCGATAACAAATGACGAAAACGGACAGATTTCTCAGGTTTTTACTACATATGAACACTTTTCACATTCTCCCGTGCAACTCGGCTGCTAGTCCTCCCTCATGCAAAATCTTAAGTTCCTAGCTCGTGTCCAAGGCACCAAAGAAGGGTAAAAAGTCAATAACCGATACCTAAAACTTTAATTGTACTACTTCTTACTGGCTATTACATCAACTTAGAAGCTTCATCTATGTTCTACTATGGTGCTTTTAGTGTCTCAGCATACCGCAGCACGCGACATAGCTTTGCAGACGATAAGTACAACTTTTTCAGAGAGAAGAGCGGCCAATGTGACGATCTTTCTTTAAGCCGATTCGATAACAAATGACGAAAATGGACGGATATCTCAGGTTTTTACTACATATGAACACTTTTCACATTCTCCCGTGCAACTCGGCTGCTAGCCCTCCTTTCATGCAGAATATTAAGGTCCTAGCTCATGTCCGAGGCCCCAAAGCCAGCTAAAAATTCAATATTCAATACCTAAAACTTGAATTGTACTACTTCTTACTGGCTATTACATCAACTTAGAAGCTTCATCTGTGTTCTACTATGGTGCTTTTAGTGTCTCAGCATACCGCAGCACGCGACATAGCTTTGCAGACGATAAGTACAACCGTTTCAGAGAGAAGAGCGGCCAATGTGACGATCTGGCTTTAAGTCGATTCGATAACAAATGACGAAAACGGACGGATTTCTCAGGTTTTTACTACATATGAACACTTTTCACATTCTCCCGTGCAACTCGGCTGCTAGTCCTCCTTTCATGCAGAATCATAAGGTCCTAGCTCATGTCCAAAGCACTAAAGCTAGCTAAAAAGTCAATAATCGATACCTAAAACTTGAATTGTACTACTTCTTACTGGCTATTACATCAACTTAGAAGCTTCATCTGTGTTCTACTATGGTGCTTTTAGTGTCTCCGCATACCGCAGCACGCGACATAGCTTTGCAATCGATAAGTACAACCGTTTCAGAGAGAAGAGCGGCTAATTTGACGATCTGGCTTTAAGTCGATTCGATAACAAATGACGAAAACGGACGGATTTCTCGGGTTTTTACTACATATGAACACTTTTCACATTCTCCCATGCAAATCGGCTGCTAGTCCTCCTTTCATAGAGAATGTTAAGGTCCTAACTTTTGTCCAAGGCACCAAAGCCAGCTAAAAAGTCAATAACCGACACCTAAAACTTGAATTGTACTACTTCTTCCTGGCTATTACGTCAACTTAGAAGCTTCATCAGTGTTCTACTATGGTGCTTTTAGTGTCTCCGCATACCGCAGCACGCGACATAGCTTTGCAGACGATAAGTACAACCGTTTCAGAGAGATGAGCGGCCAATATGACGATCTGGCTTTAAGTCGATTCGATAACAAATGACGAAAACGGACGGATGTCTCAGGTTTTTACTGCATATGAACACTTTTCACATTCTCCCGTGCAACTCGGCTGCTAGTCCTCCTTTCATGCAGAATCTTAAGGTCCTAGCTCATGTCCAAGGCACCAAAGCTAGCTAAAAAGTCAATAATCGATACCTAAAACTTGAATTGTACTACTTCTTACTGGCTATTACAACAACTTAGAAGCTTCATCTGTGTTCTACTATGGTGATTTTAGTGTCTCCGCATACCGCAGCACGCGACATATCTTTGTAGACGATAAGTACAACCGTGTCAGAGAGAAGAGCGACCAATGTGACGATCTGGCTTTAAGTCGATTCGAAAACAAATGACGAAAACGGACGGATTTCTCAGGTATTTTTTTACATATGAACACTTTTCACATTCTCCTGGGCAACTCGGCTGCTAGTCCTCCTTTCATGCAGAATCTTAACGTCCTAGCTCATGTCCAAGGCACCAAAGCCAGCTAAAAAGTCAATAATCGATACCTAAAAGTTGAATTGGACTACTTCTTACTGGCTATTACATCAACTTAGATGCTTCATCTGTGTTCTACTATGGTGATTTTAGTGTCTCCGCATACCGCAGCAACCGACATAGCTTTCCAGACGATAAGTACAACCGTTTCAGAGAGAAGAGCGGCCAATGTGACGATCTGGCTTTAAGTCGATTCGATAACAAATGACGAAAGCGGACGATTTTCTTAGGTTTTTACTACATATGAACACTTTTCACATTCTCCCGTGCAACTCGGCTGCTAGTCCTCCTTTCATGCAGAATCTTAAGGTCCTAGCTCATGTCCAAGGCACCAAAGCCAGCTAAAAAGTCAATAATCGATACCTAAATTTTGAATTGGACTACTTCTTACTGGCTATTACATCAACTTAGAAGCTTCATCTGTGTTCTACTGTGGTGATTTTAGTGTCTCCGCATACCGCAGCACGTGACATAGCTTCGCAGACGATAAGTACAACCGTTTCAGAGAGAAGAGCGGCCAATGTGACGATCTGGCTTTAAGTCGATTCGATAACAAATGACGAAAACGGACGAATTTCTCAGGTTTTTACTACATATGAACACTTTTCACATTCTCCCGTGCTACTCGGCTGCTAGTCCTCCTTTCATGCAGAATCTTAAGGTCCTAGCTCATGTCCAAGGCACCAAAGCTAGCTAAAAAGTCAATAATCGATACCTAAAACTTGAATTGTACTACTTCTTACTGGCTATTACATCAACTTAGAAGCCTCATCTGTGTTCTACTATGCTGCTTGTAGTGTCTCAGCATACCGCAGCATGCGACATAGCTTTGCAGACGATAAGTACAAGCGTTTCAGAGAGAAGAGCGGCCAATGTGACGATCTGGCTTAATTCGATTCGATAACAAATGACGGAAACGGACGGATTTCTCAGGTTCTTACTACATATGAACACTTTTCACATTATCCCGTGCTACTCGGCTGCTAGTCCTCGTTTCATGCTGAATCTTAAGGTCCTAGCTCATGTCCAAGGCACCAAAGCTAGCTAAAAAGTCAATAATCGATACCTAAAACTTGAATTGTACTACTTCTTACTGGCTATTACATCAACTTAGTAGCTCCATCTGTGTTCTACTATGGTGCTTTTCCTGTTTCCGCCCTCGGCAACACGCGACATAGCTTTGCAGACGATAAGTACAACCGTTTCCGAGAGCAGAGCGGCCAATGTGACGATCTGGCTTTAAGTCGATTCGATAACAAATGACGAAAACGGACGGATTTCTCGGGTTTTTACTTCATATGAACACTTTTTACATTCTCCCCTGCAACTCGGCTGCTAGTCCTCCTTTCATGCAGAATCTTAAGGTAATAGCTCATGTCCAAGGCACCAAAGCCAGCTAAAAAGTCAATAATCGATACCTAAAACTTGAATTGTACTACTTCTTACTGGCTATTACATCAACTTAGAAGCTTCATCTGTGTTTTACTATGCTGCTTGTAGTGTCTCAGCATACCGCAGCATCCGACATAGCTTTGCAGACGATAAGTACAACCGTTTCAGAGAGAAGAGCGGCCAATGTGACGATCTGGCTTTAAGTCGATTCGATAACAAATGACGAAAATGGACGGATTTCTCAGGTTTTTACTACATATGAACACTTTTCACATACTCCCGTGCAACGCGGCCGCTAGTCTTCGTTTCATGCAGAAACATAAGGTCCTAGCTCATGTCCAAGGCACACCAAAGCCAGCTAAAAAGTCAATAATCGATATCTAAATCTTGAATTGGACTACTTCATACTGGCTATTACATCAACTTAGAAGCATCATTTGTGTTCTACTATGGTGCTTTTAGTGTCTCCGCATATCGCAGCACGCGACATAGCTTTGTAGACGATAAGTACAACCGTTTCAGAGAGAAGAGCGGCCAATGTGACGATCTGGCTTTAAGTCGATTCGATAACAAATGACGAAAACGGACCGATTTCTCAGGTTTTTACTACATATGAACACTTTTCACATTCTCCTTTGCAACTCGGCGGCTAGTCCTCCTTTCATGCACAATCTTAAGGTCCTAGCTCATGTCCAAGGCACCAAAGCCAGCTAAAAAGTCAATAATCAATAAATAAAACTTGAATTGTACTACTTCTTCCTGGCTATTACGCCAACGTAGAAGCTACATCTGTGTTCTACTACGGTGCTTTTAGTTTCTCCGCATACCGCAGCACGCGACATAGTTTTGCAGACGATAAGTACAACCGTTTCAGAGAGAAGAGCGGCCATTGTGACGATCTGGCTTTAAGTCGATTCGATAACAAATGACGAAAACGGACAGATTTCTCACGTTTTTACTACATATGAACACTTTTCACATTCTCCCGTGCAACTCGGCTGCTAGTCCTCCCTCATGCAAAATCTTAAGTTCCTAGCTCGTGTCCAAGGCACCAAAGAAGGGTAAAAAGTCAATAACCGATACCTAAAACTTTAATTGTACTACTTCTTACTGGCTATTACATCAACTTAGAAGCTTCATCTGTGTTCTACTATGCTGCCTGTGGTGTCTCAGCATACCGCAGTATGCGACATAGCTTTGCAGACGATAAGTACAAGCGTTTCAGAGAGAAGAGCGGCCAATGTGACGATCTGGCTTTAAGTCGATTCTAAAACAAATGACGAAAACGGACGAATTTCTCAGGTTTTTACTACTTATGAACACTTTTCACATTCTCCCGTGCAACTCGGCTGATAGTCCTCCTTCATGCAAAATCTTAATTTCCTAGAACGTGTCCAATGCACCAAAGAAGGGTAAAAAGTCATTAACTGGTACCTAAAACTTTAATTGTACTACTTCTTACTGGCTATTACATCAACTTAGAAGCTTCATCTGGGTTCTACTATGGTACTTTTAGTGTGTCCGCATACCGCAGCACGCGTCATAGCTTTGCAGGCGATAAGTACAACTTTTTCAGAGAGAAGAGCGGCCAATGTGACGATCTTTCTTTAAGTCGATTCGATAACAAATGACGAAAATGGACGGATATCTCAGGTTTTTACTACATATGAACACTTTTCACATTCTCCCGTGCAACTCGGCTGCTAGCCCTCCTTTCATGCAGAATATTAAGGTCCTAGCTCATGTCCGAGGCCCCAAAGCCAGCTAAAAATTCAATATTCAATACCTAAAACTTGAATTGTACTACTTCTTACTGGCTATTACATCAACTTAGAAGCTTCATCTGTGTTCTACTATGGTGCTTTTAGTGTCTCAGCATACCGCAGCACGCGACATAGCTTTGCAGACGATAAGTACAACC
This sequence comes from Schistocerca gregaria, assembly GCF_023897955.1. Taxonomy (NCBI): domain Eukaryota; kingdom Metazoa; phylum Arthropoda; class Insecta; order Orthoptera; family Acrididae; genus Schistocerca; species Schistocerca gregaria. Next base: position 4,008,163 of record NW_026061811.1, on the reverse strand, counting down.
GTTTCAGAGAGAAGAGCGGCCAATGTGACGATCTGGCTTTAAGTCGATTCGATAACAAATGACGAAAACGGACGGATTTCTCAGGTTTTTACTACATATGAACACTTTTCACATTCTCCCGTGCAACTCGGCTGCTAGTCCTCCTTTCATGCAGAATCATAAGGTCCTAGCTCATGTCCAAGGCACCAAAGCTAGCTAAAAAGTCAATAATCGATACCTAAAACTTGAATTGTACTACTTCTTACTGGCTATTACATCAACTTAGAAGCTTCATATGTGTTCTACTATGGTGCTTTTAGTGTCTCCGCATACCGCAGCACGCGACATAGCTTTGCAATCGATAAGTACAACCGTTTCAGAGAGAAGAGCGGCTAATTTGACGATCTGGCTTTAAGTCGATTCGATAACAAATGACGAAAACGGACGGATTTCTCGGGTTTTTACTACATATGAACACTTTTCACATTCTCCCATGCAAATCGGCTGCTAGTCCTCATTTCATAGAGAATGTTAAGGTCCTAACTTTTGTCCAAGGCACCAAAGCCAGCTAAAAAGTCAATAACCGACACCTAAAACTTGAATTGTACTACTTCTTCCTGGCTATTACGTCAACTTAGAAGCTTCATCTGTGTTCTACTATGGTGCTTTTAGTGTCTCCACATACCGCAGCACGCGACATGGCTTTGCAGACGATAAGTACAACCGTTTCAGAAAGAAGAGCGGCCAATGTGACGATCTGGCTTTAAGTCGATTCGATAACAAATGACGAAAACGGACGGATTTCTCAGGTTTTTACTACATATGAACACATTTCACATTCTCCCATGCAACTCGGCTGCTAGTCCTCCTCTTATGCAGAATCTTAAAGTCCTAGCTCATGTCCAAGGCACAAAAGCCAGCTAAAAAGTCAATAATCAATACCTAAAACTTGAATTGTACTACTTCTTCCTGGCTATTACATCAACTTAGAAGCTTCATCTGTGTTCTACTACGGTGCCTTTAGTTTCTCCGCATACCGGTGCACGCGACATAGTTTTACAGACGATAAGTACAACCGTTTCAGAGAGAAGAGCGGCCAATGTGACGATCTGGCTTTAAGTCGATTCGATAACAAATGACGAAAGCGGACGATTTTCTTAGGTTTTTACTACATATGAACACTTTTCACATTCTCCCGTGCAACTCGGCTGCTAGTCCTCCTTTCATGCAGAATCTTAACGTCCTAGCTCATGTCCAAGGCACCAAAGCCAGCTAAAAAGTCAATAATCGTTACCTAAATTTTGAATTGGACTACTTCTTACTGGCTATTACATCAACTTAGAAGCTTCATCTGTGTTCTACTATGGTGCTTTTCCAGTTTCCGCCTACGGCAACACGCGACATAGCTTTGCAGACGATAAGTACAACCGTTTCAGAGAGAAGAGCGGCCAATGTGACGATCTGGCTTTAATTCGTTTCGATAACAAATGACGAAAACGGATGGATTTCTGAGGTTTTTACTACATATGAACACTTTTCACATTCTCCCGTGCAACTCGGCTGCTAGTCCTCCTTTATTGGAGAATCTTAAGGTCGTAGCTCATGTCCAAGGCACCAAAGCCAGCTAAAAAGTCAATAATCGATACCTAAAACGCGAATTGTACTACTACTTACTGCATATTACATCAACTTAGAAGCTTCATCTGTGTTCTACTGTGGTGATTTTAGTGTCTCCGCATACCGCAGCACGTGACATAGCTTCGCAGACGATAAGTACAACCGTTTCAGAGAGAAGAGCGGCCAATGTGACGATCTGGCTTTAAGTCGATTCGATAACAAATGACGAAAACGGACGAATTTCTCAGGTTTTTACTACATATGAACACTTTTCACATTCTCCCGTGCTACTCGGCTGCTAGTCCTCCTTTCATGCAGAATCTTAAGGTCCTAGCTCATGTCCAAGGCACCAAAGCTAGCTAAAAAGTCAATAATCGATACCTAAAACTTGAATTGTACTACTTCTTACTGGCTATTACATCAACTTAGAAGCCTCATTTGTGTTCTACTATGCTGCTTGTAGTGTCTCAGCATACCGCAGCATGCGACATAGCTTTGCAGACGATAAGTACAAGCGTTTCAGAGAGAAGAGCGGCCAATGTGACGATCTGGCTTAATTCGATTCGATAACAAATGACGAAAACGGACGGATTTCTCAGGTTCTTACTACATATGAACACTTTTCACATTATCCCGTGCTACTCGGCTGCTAGTCCTCGTTTCATGCTGAATCTTAAGGTCCTAGCTCATGTCCAAGGCACCAAAGCTAGCTAAAAAGTCAATAATCGATACCTAAAACTTGAATTGTACTACTTCTTACTGGCTATTACATCAACTTAGAAGCTTCATCTGTGTTCTACTATGCTGCTTGTAGTGTCTCAGCATACCGCAGCATGCGACATAGCTTTGCAGACGATAAGTACAAGCGTTTCAGAGAGAAGAGCGGCCAATGTGACGATCTGGCTTTAAGTCGATTCGATAACAAATGACGAAAACGGACGAATTTCTCAGGTTTTTTCTACATATGAACACATTTCACATTCTCCCGTGCTACTCGGCTGCTAGTCCTCCTTTCATGCAGAATCTTAAGGTCCTAGCTCATGTCCAAGGCACCAAAGCCAGCTAAAAAGTCAATAATCGATACCTAAAACTTGAATTGTACTACTTCTTACTGGCTATTACATCAACTTAGAAGCTTCATCTGTGTTCTACTATGGTGCTTTTCCTGTTTCCGCCCTCGGCAACACGCGACACAGCTTTGCAGACGATAAGTACAACCGTTTCCGAGAGCAGAGCGGCCAATGTGACGATCTGGCTTTAAGTCGATTCGATAACAAATGACGAAAACGGACGGATTTCTCGGGTTTTTACTTCATATGAACATTTTTTACATTCTCCCCTGCAACTCGCCTGCTAGTCCTCCTTTCATGCAGAATCTTAAGGTAATAGCTCATGTCCAAGGCACCAAAGCCAGCTAAAAAGTCAATAATCGATACCTAAAACTTGAATTGTACTACTTCTTACTGGCTATTACATAAATTAGAAGCTTCATCTGTGTTTTACTATGCTGCTTGTAGTGTCTCAGCATACCGCAGCATCCGACATAGCTTTGCAGACGATAAGTACAAGCGTTTCAGAGAGAAGAGCGGCCAATGTGACGATCTGGCTTTAAGTCGATTCGATAACAAATGACGAAAACGGACGAATTTCTCAGGTTTTTACTACATATGATCACTTTTCACATTCTCCCGTGCTACTCGGCTGCTAGTCCTCCTTTCATGCAGAATCTTAAGGTCCTAGCTCATGTCCAAGGCACCAAAGCTAGCTAAAAAGTCAATAATCGATACCTAAAACTTGAATTGTACTACTTCTTACTGGCTATTACATCAACTTAGTAGCTCCATCTGGGTTCTACTATGGTGATTTTAGTGTCTCCGCATTCCGCAGCACGCGACATAGCTTTGTAGACGATAAGTACAACCGTTTCAGAGAGAAGAGCGGCCAATATGACGATCTGGCTTTAAGTCGATTCGATAACAAATGACGAAAACGGACGAATTTCTCAGGTTTTTAGTACATATGAACACTTTTCACATTCTCCCGTGCTACTCGGCTGCTAGTCCTCCTTTCATGCAGAATCTTAAGGTCCTAGCTCATGTCCAAGGCACCAAAGCCAGCTAAAAAGTCAATAATCGATACCTAAAACTTGAATTGTACTACTTCTTACTGGCTATTACATCAGCTTAGAAGCTTCATCTGTGTTCTACTATGGTGCTTTTCCTGTTTCCGCTTACGGCAACACGCGACATAGCTTTGCAGACGATAAGTACAACCGTTTCAGAGAGAAGAGCGGCCAATGTGACGATCTGGCTTTAAGTGGATTCGATAACAAATGACGAAAACGGACGGATTTCTCAGGTTCTTACTTCATATGAACACTTTTTACTTTCTCCCCTGCAACTCGGCTGCTAGTCCTCCTTTCATGCAGAATCTTAAGGTCCTAGCTCATGTCCAAGGCACCAAAGCCAGCTAAAAAGTCAATAATCGATACATAAAACTTGAATTGTACTACTTCTTACTGGCTATTACATCAACTTAGAAGCTTCATCTGTGTTTTACTATGGTGATTTTAGTGTTTCCGCATACCGCAGCACGCGACATAGCTTTGCAGACGATAAGTACAAGCGTTTCAGAGAGAAGAGCGGCCAATGTGACGATCTGGCTTTAAGTCGATTCGATAAGAAATGACGAAAACGGATGGATTTCTAAGGTTTTTACTACATATGAACACTTTTCACATTCTCCCGTGCAACTCGGCTGCTAGTCCTCCTTTCATTCAGAATCTTAAGGTACTAGCTCATGTCCAAGGCACCAAAGCCAGCTAAAAAGTCAATAATCGATACGTAAAACTTGAATTGTACTACATCTTACTATTTATTACATCAACGTAGAAGCTTCATCTGTGTTCCACTATGGTGCTTTTAGTGTCTCCCCATACCGCAGCACTCGACATAGCTCTGCAGACGATAAGTACAACCGTTTCAGAGAGAAGAGCGGCCAATGTGACGATCTGGCTTTAAGTCGATTCGATAACAAATGACGAAAACGGACGGATGCCTCAGGTTTTTAATACATATGAACACTTTTCACATTCTCCCGTGCAACTGGGCTGCTAGTCCTCCTTTTATGCAGAATCTTAAAGTCCTAGCTCATGTCCAAGGCACCAAAGCCAGCTAAAAAGTCAATAATCGATACCTAAATCTCTAATTGGTCTACTTCTTACTGGCTATTACATCAACTTAGAAGCTTCATCTGTCTTCTACTATGGTGCTTTTCTGTTTCCGCCTACGGCAACACGCGACATAGCTTTGCAGACGATAAGTACAACCGTTTCTGAGAGCAGAGCGACCAATGTGACGATCTGGCTTTAAGTCGATTCGATAACAAATGACGAAAACGGACGGATTACTCAGGTCTTTACTTCATATGAACACTTTTTACATTCTCCCCTGCAACTCGGCTGCTAGTCCTCCTTTCATGCAGAATCTTAAGGTCCTAGCTCATGTCCAAGGCACCAAAGCCAGCTAAAAAGTCAACAATCGATACCTAAAACTTGAATTGTACTACTTCTTACTGGCTATTACATCAACATAGAAGCTTCATCTGTGTTCTATTATGCTGCTTTTAGTGTCTCAGCATACCGCAGCATGCGACATAGCTTTGCAGACGATAAGTACAAGCGTTTCAGAGAGAAGAGCGGCCAATGTGACGATCTGGCTTTAAGTCGATTCGATAACAAATGACGAAAACGGACGAATTTCCCAGGTTTTTACTACATATGAACACTTTTCACATTCTCCCGTGCTACTCGGCTGCTAGTCCTCCTTTCATGCAGAATCTCAAGGTCCTAGCTCATGTCCAAGGCACCAATGCTAGCTAAAAAGTCAATAATCGGTACCTAAAACTTGAATTTTACTACTTCTTACTGGCTATTACATCAACTTAGAAGCTCCATCTGTGTTCTACTATGGTGATTTTAGTGTCTCCGCATACCGCAGCACGCGACATAGCTTCGTAGACGATAAGTACAACCGTTTCAGAGAGAAGAGCGGCCAATGTGACGATCTGGCTTTAAGTCGATTCGATAACAAATGACGAAAACGGACGGATTTCTCAGGTTTTTACTACATATGAGCACTTTTCACATTCTCCCATGCAACTCGGCTGCTAGTCCTCCTTTCATGCAGAATCTTAAGGCCCTAGCTCATGTCCAAGGCACCAAAGCCAGCTAAAAAGTCAATAATCGATACCTAAAACTTGAATTCTACTACTTCTTACTGGCTATTACATCAACTTAGAAGCTTCATCTGTGTTCTACTATGGTGCTTTTAGTGTCTCCATATACCGCAGCACGCGACATAGCTTTGCAGACGATAAGTACAACCGTTTCAGAGAGAAGAGCATCCAATGTGACGATCTGCCTTTAAGTCGATTCGATAACAAATGACGAAAACGGACGGATTTCTAAGGTTTTTACTACATATGAACACTTTTCACATTCTCCCGTGCAACTCGGCTGCTAGTCCTCCTTTCATGCAGAATCTTAAGGTCCTAGCTCATGTCCAAGGCACCAAAGCCAGCTAAAAAGTCAATAATCGATACCTAAAACTTGAATTGTACTACTTCTTCCTGGCTATTACATCAACTTAGAAGCTTCATCTGTGTTCTACTACGGTGCTTTTAGTTTCTCCGCATACCGCAGCACACGACATAGTTTTAAAGACGATAAGTACAACCGTTTCAGAGAAAAGAGCGGCCAATGTGACGATCTGGCTTTAAGTCGATTCGATAACAAATGACGAAAACGGACGGATTTCTCAGGTTTTTACTACATATGAACACTTTTCACATTCTCCCGTGCAACTCGGCTGATAGTCCTCCTTCATGCAAAATCTTAATTTCCTAGCTCGTGTCCAAGGCACCAAAGAAGGGTAAAAGTCATTAACCGATACCTAAAACTTTAATTGTACTACTTCTTACTGGCTATTACATCAACTTAGAAGCTACATCTGTGTTCTACTATGGTGCTTTTATTGTGTCCGCATACCGCAGCACGCAACATAGCTTTGCAGACGATAAGTACAACCGTTTCAGAGAGAAGAGCGGCCAATGTGACGATCTGGCTATAAGTCGATTCGATAACAAATGACGAAAACGGACGGATTTCTCAGGTTTTTACTTCATATGAACACTTTTTACATTCTCCCCTGCAACTCGGCTGCTAGTCCTCCTTTCATGCAGAATCTTAAGGTCCTAGCTCATGTCCAAGGCACCAAAGCCAGCTAAAAAGTCAATAATCGATACCTAAAACTTGAATTGTACTACTTCTTACTGGCTATTACATCATCTTAGAAGCTTCATCTGTGTTCTACTATGGTGATTTTAGTGTTTCCGCATACCGCAGCACGCGACATAGCTTTGCAGACGATAAGTACAAGCGTTTCAGAGAGAAGAGCGGCCAATGTGACGATCTGGCTTTAAGTCGATTCGATAACAAATGACGAAAACGGACCGATTACTCAGGTTTTTACTACATATGAACACTTTTCACATTCTCCCTTGCAACTCGGCTGCTAGTCCTCCTTTCATGCAGAATCTTAAGGTCCTAGCTCATGTCCAAGGCAACAAAGCCAGCTAAAAAGTCAATAATCAATACCTAAAACTTGAATTGTACTACTTCTTCCTAGATATTACATCAACTTAGAAGCTTCATCTGTGTTCTACTACGGTGCTTTTAGTTTCTCCGCATACCGCAGCACGCGACATAGTTTTGCAGACGATAAGTACAACCGTTTCAGAGAGAAGAGCGGCCAATGTGACGATCTAGCTTTAATTCGATTCGATAACAAATGACGAAAATGGACGGATTTCTCAGGTTTTTACTACATATGAACACTTTTCACATACTCCCGTGCAACGCGGCCGCTAGTCCTCGTTTCATGCAGAATCATAAGGTCCTAGCTCACGTCCAAGGCACCAAAGCCAGCTAAAAAGTCAATAATCGATACCTAAATCTTGAATTGGACTACTTCTTACTGGCTATTACATCAACTTAGAAGCTTCATCTTTGTTCTACTATGGTGCTTTTATTGTGTCCGCATACCGCAGCACGCGACATAGCTTTGCAGACGATAAGTACAACTTTTTCAGAGGGAAGAGCGGCCAATGTGACGACCTGTCTTTAAGTCGATTCGATAACAAATGACGAAAATGGACGGATATCTCAGGTTTTAACTACAAATGAACACTTTTCACATTCTCCCGTGCAACTCGGCTGCTAGCCCTCCTTTCATGGAGAATATTAAGGTCCTAGCTCAAGTCCAAGGCACCAAAGCCAGTTAAAAATTCAATATTCAATACCTAAAACTTGAATTGTACTACTTCATACTGGCTATTACATCAACTTAGAAGCTTCATCTGTGTTCCACTATGGTGCTTTTAGTGTCTCTACATACCGCAGCACGCGACATAGCTTTGCAGACGATAAATGTAACCTTTTCAGACAGATCTGCGGCCAATGTGACGATCTGGCTTTAAGTCTATTCGATAACAAACGACGAAAACGGACGGATTTCTCAGGTTTTTAATACGTATGAACACTTTTCACTTTCTTCCGTGCAACTCGGCTGCTAGTCCTCCTTTCATGTAGAATCTTAAGGTCCTAGCTCATGTCCAATGTACCAAAGAAGGGTAAAAAGTCAATAATCGATAACAAAAACTTGAATTGTACTACTTCATACTAGCTATTACATCAACTTAGAAGCATCATCTGCGTTCTACTATGGTGCTTTTAGTGTCTCTACATACCGCAGCACGCGATATAGCTTTGCAGACGATAAATGTAACCGTTTCAGACAGAACTGCGGTCAATGTGACGATCTGGCTTTAAGTCTATTCGGTAACAAATGACGAAAACGAACGGATTTCTCAGGTTTTTACTACATATGAACACTTTTCACATTCTTCAGTGCAACGCTACTGCTAGTCCTCCTTTCATACAAAATCTTAAGTTCCTAGCTCCTGTTCAAAGCACCAAAGAAGGGTAAAAAGTTAATAATCGATACCTAAAAATAGAATTGTACTACTCCTTACTGGCTTTTACATCAGCTTAGAAGCTTCATCTGTGTTCTACCATGGTGCGTTTTTTGTCTCCGCATACCGCAGCACGCGACATAGCTTTGCAGACGATAAGTACAACCGTTTCAGAGAGAAGAGCGGCCTATGTGACGATCTGGCTTTATGTCGATTCGATAACAAATGACGAAAACCGACGGATTTCTCAGGTTTTTACTACAGATGAACACTTTTCACATTCTCCCGTGCTACTCGGCTGCTAGCCACCCTTTCATGCAAAATGTTACGGTAATAGCTCATGTCCAAATCACCAATGGCAGTTAAAAAGTCAATAATCGGTAACTAAAACTTGAATTATACTACTTCTTACTGGCTATTACATCAACTCAGCAGCTTCATCTGTGTTCTACTATGGTGCTTTTAGTGTCTCCACATACCGCAGCACGCGACATAGCTTTGCAGACGATAAATGTAACCGTTTCAGAGAGAAAAGCGGCCATGTGACGATCTGGCTTTAAGTCGATTCGATAACAAATGACGAAAACGGAAGGATTTCTCAGGTTTTTACTACATACGAACACTTTTCACATTCTCACATGCAACGCGGCTGCTAGTCCTCCTTTCATGCAAAATCTTAAGTTCCTAGTTCATGTCCTAGGCACCAAAGAAGGGTAAAAAGTCAATAATCGATACCTAAAACTTGAGTTGTACTACTTCATACTGGCTATTACATAAACTTAGAAGCTTCATCTGTGTTCTACAATGGTGCTTTTAGTGTCTCCGCATACCGCAGCACGCGACATAGCTTTGCAGACGATAAATGTAACCGTTTAAGACAGAACTGCGGCCAATGTGACGATCTGGCTGTAAGTCGATTCGATAACAAATGACGAAAACGGACGGATATCTCAGGTTTTTACTACGTATGAACACTATTCTCTTTCTCCCGTGCAACTCGGCTGCTAGTCCTCCTTTCATGCAAAATGTTAAGTTCCTAGCTCATGTCCAAGGCACCAAAGCCAGTTAAAAAGTCAATAATCGATAACTAAAACTTGAATTGTACTACTTCTTACTGGCTATTACATCAACTTAGAAGCTTCATCTGTGTTCTACTATGGTGCTTTTTGTGTCTCCGCATACCGCAGCACGCGACATAGCTTTGCAGACGATAAGTACAACCCTTTCAGACAGAAGAGCGGCCAATGTGACGATCTGGCTTTAAGTCGATTCGATAACAAATGACGAAAACGGACGGATTTCTCAGGTTTTATCTACATATGAACACTTTTCACTTTCTCCCGTGCAACTCGGCTGCTAGTCCTCCTTTCATGCAAAATGTTAAGTTCCTAGCTCATGTCCAAGGCACCAAAGCCAGTTAAAAAGTCAATAATCGATAACTAAAACTTGAATTGTACTACTTCTTACTCGCTATTACATCAACTTAGAAGCTTCATCTGTGTTCTACTGTGGTGCTTTTTGTGTCTCCGCATGCCGCAGCACGCGACATAGCTTTACAGACGATAAGTACAACCGTTTCAGAGAGAAGAGCGGCCTATGTGACGATGTGGCTTTAAGTCGATTCGATAACAAATGACGAATACGGACAGATTTCTCAGGTTTTACTACATACGAACACTTTTCACATTCTCCCGTGCAACGCGGCTGCTAGTCCTCCTTTCATGCAAAATCTTAAGTTCCTAGCTCATGTCCAAGGCACCAAAGAAGGGTAAAAAGTCAATAATCGATACCTAAAACTTGAATTGTACTACTACTTACAAGCTATTACATCAACTTAGGAGCTTCATCTGTGTTCTACTATGGTGCTTTTAGTGTCTCCGCATACCGCAGCACGTGACATAGCTTTGTACACGATATGTACAATCGTTTCAGAGAGAAGAGCGGCCAATGTGACGATCTGGCTTTAATCGATTTGATAACAAATGACGAATACGGACGGATTTCTCAGCTATTACTACATATGAACACTTTTCACATTATCCCGTGCATCGCGACTACTAGTCCTCCTTTCATGCAATATCATAAGCTCATAGGTCATGTCCAAGGCACCAAAGATGGGTAATAAGTCAACAATCGATAACAAAAACTTGAATTGTACTACTTCATACTGGCTATTACATAAACTTAGAAGCTTCATCTGTGTTCTACTATGGTGCTTTTAGTGTCTCCGCATACCGCAGCACGCGACATAGCTTTGCAGACGATAAATGTAACCGTTTAAGACAGAACTGCGGCCAATGTGACGATCTGGCTTTAAGTCGATTCGATAACAAATGACGAAAACGGACGGATTTCTCAGGTTTTTACTACGTATGAACACTATTCACTTTCTCCCGTGCAACTCGGCTGCTAGTCGTCCTTTCTTGCAGAATCTTAAGTTCCTAGCTAATGTCCAAGGCACCAAATCCAGCTAAAAAGTCAATAATCGATAACAAAAACTTGAATTGTACTACTTCATACTAGCTATTACATTTACTTAGAAGCTTCATCTGTGTTCTACTATGGTGCTTTTAGTGTCTCTGCATACCGCAGAACGCCTCATAGTTTTGCATACGATAAGTACAACCGTTTCAGAAAAAGAGCGGCCAATGTGACGATCTGGTTTTAAGTCGATTCGATAAGAAATGACGAAACGGACAGACTTCTCAGGTTTTTACTACATATGAACACCTTTCACATTCTCCCGTGCAACTCGGCTGCTAGTCCTCCTTTCATGCAAAATGTTAAGGTCCTAGCTCATGTCCAAGGCACCAAAGCCAGTTAAAAAGTCAATAATCGAGAACTAAAACTTGAATTGTACTACTTCTTACTGGCTATTACATCAACTTAGAAGCTTCATCTGTGTTCTACTATGGTGCTTTCTGTGTCTCCGCATACCGCAGCACGCGACATAGCTTTGCAGACAATAAGTACAACCCTTTCAGACAGAAGAGCGGCCAATGTGACGATCTGGCTTTAAGTCGATTCGATAACAAATGACGAAAACGAACGGATTTCTCAGGTTTTTACTACATATGAACACTTTTCACAGTCTCCAGTGCAACGCTACTGCTAGTCCTCCTTTCATACAAAATATTAAGTTCCTATCTCCTGTTCAAAGCACCAAAGAAGGGTAAAAAGTTAATAATCGATACCTAAAACTAGAATTGTACTACTCCTTACTGGCTTTTACATCAGCTTAGAAGCCTCATCTGTGTTCTACTATGGTGCTTTTAGTGTCTCCGCATACCGCAGCACGCGACATAGCTTTGCAGACGATAAGTACAACCGTTTCAGAGGGAGGAGCGGCCTATGTGACGATCTGGCTTTAAGTCGATTCGATAACAAATGACGAAAACGGACGGATTTCTCAGGTTTTTACTACAGATGTACACTTTTCACATTCTCCCGTGCTACTCGGCTGCTAGTCCTCCTTTCATGCAAAATGTTACGGTCCTAGCTCATGTCCAAGGCACCAAAGGCAGTTAAAAAGTCAATAATCGATAACTAAAACTTGAATTGTACTACTTCTTACTGGCTATTACATCAACTTAGAAGCTTCATCTGTGTTCTACTATGGTGCTTTTAGTGTCTCTGCATACCGCAGCACTAGACATAGCTTTGCAGACGATAAATGTAACCGTTTCAGACAGAACTGCGGCTAATGTGACGATCTGGCTTTAAGTCGATTCGATAACAAATGACGAAAACGGACGGATTTCTCAGGTTTTTACTACAGATGAACACTTTTCACATTCTCAAGTGCTACTCGGCTGCTAGTCCTCCTTTCATGCAAAATGTTACGGTCCTAGCTCATGTCCAAGGCACCAAAGTAGGGTAAACGTTCAATAATCGATTACAAAACTTGAATTGTACTGTTTCTTACTGGCTATTACATCAACTTAGAAGCTTCTTCTATGTTCTACCATGGTGCTTTTAGTGTCTCCGCATACTGCAGCACGCGCCATAGCTTAGCAGTCGATAAATGTAACCATTTCAGAGAGAAGAGCGGCCAATGTAACAACCTTGCTTTAAGTCGATTCGATAACAAATAAAGAAAACGGACGGATTTCTCAGGTTTTTGCTATATATGAACACTTTTCACTTTCTCCCGTGCAACGCGGCTTCTAGTCTTGCTTTCATGCAAAATCTTAAGGTCCTAGCTCATGTCCAAGGCACCAAAGTAGGGTAAAAGTTCAATAATCGATAACAAAACTTGAATTTTACTGTTTCTTACTGGCTATTACGTCAACTTAGAAGCTTCCTCTATGTTCCACTATGGTGCTTTTAGTGTCTCCGCATACCGCAGCACGCGACATAGCTTTGCAGACGATATATGTCACCGTTTAAGAGTGATGAGCGGCCAATGAGACGATCTGACATTAAGTCGATAGGATAACAAATGACGAAAATGGACTGATTTCTCATGTTCTTGCTACATATGAACCCTATCCACAGTCTCCCGTGCAACGCGGCTGCTAGTCTTCCTTTCAAGCCAAATCTTAAGGTCCTAGCCCATGTCCAAGGCAACAAAGTTGGGTAAAAGGTCAATAATCGATAACAAAACTTGAATTGTACTGTTTCTTACTTTCTATTATATTAACTTAGAAGTTTCTTCTGTGTTCTACTATGGTGCTTTTAGTGTCTCCGCATACCGCAGCACGCGACATAGCTTTGCAGAAGATAAATGTAACCGTTTCAGAGAGAAGAGGGGCCAATGTAACAACCTTGCTTTAAGTCGATTCGATAACAAATGACGAAAACGGACGGATTTCTCAGGTTTTTACTACATATGAACACTTTTCACATTCTCCCGTGCAACGCGGCTGCTAGTCCTCTTTTCATGCAGAATCTTAAAGTCCTAGCTCATGTCCAAGGCACCAAAGCCAGCTAAAAAGTCAATAATCAATACCTAAAACTTGACTTGTACTACTTCTTCCTTGGTATTACATTAACTTAGAAGCTTCATCTGTGTTCCACTATGGTGCTTTTAGTGTCTCTGTGTACCGCAGCACGCGACATAGCTTTGCAGACGATAAGTACAACCGTTTCAGAGAGAAGAGCGGCCAATGTGACGATCTGGCTTTAAGTCGATTCGATAACAAATGACGAATACGGACGGATTACTCAGCTTTATCCCACATATGAACACTTTTCACATTCTCCCGTGAAAACGCGGCTGCTAGTCATCCTTTCATGCAAAATCTTAAGTTCCTAGTTCATATCCAAGGTACCAAAGAATGGTAAAAAGTCAATAATTGATAACAAAAACTTGAATTGTACTACTTCATACTAGCTATTACATCAACTCTGAAGCTTCATCTGTGTTCTACTATGGTGCTTTTAGTGTCTCTGCATACCGCAGAACGCGACATAGTTTTGCAGACGATAAGTACAACCGTTTCAGAGAGAAGAGCGGCCAATGTGACGATCTGGCTTTAAGTTGATTCGATAACAAATGACGAATACGGACTTATTCCTCAGCTTTATACCACATATGAACACTTTTCACATTCTCCCGTGCAACGCGGCTGCTAGTCCTCCTTTCATGCAAAATGTTAAGTTCCTAGCTCATGTCCAAGGCACCAATGCCAGTTAAAAAGTCAATAATCGATAACTAAAACATGAATTGTGCTACTTCTTACTGGCTATTACATCAAGTTAGAAGCTTCATCTGTCTTCTACTGTGGTGCTTTTTGTGTCTCCGCATACCGCAGCACGCGACATAGCTTTGCAGACGATAAGTACAACCGTTTCAGAGAGAAGAGCGGCCAATGTGACGATCTGGCTTTAAGTCGATTCGATAAGAAATGACGAAAACGGACGGATTTCTCAGGTTTCTAATACATATGAACACTTTTCACATTCTCCCGTACAACTCGGCTGCTAGTCCTCCTTTCATGCAAAATGTTAAGTTCCTAGCTCATGTCCAAGGCACCAATGCCAGTTAAAAAGTCAATAATCGATAACTAAAACTTGAATTGTACTACTTCTTACGGGCTATTACATCAACTTAGAAGCTTCATCTGTGTTCTACTGTGGTGCTTTTTGTGTCTCCGCATACCGCAGCACGCGACATAGCTTTGCAGACGATAAGTACAACCGTTTCAGAGAGAAGAGCGGCCAATGTGACGATCTGGCTTTAAGTCGATTCGATAACAAATGACGAAAACGGACGGATTTCTCATGTTTTTGCTACATATGAACACTTTTCACATTCTCCCGTGCAACGCGGCTGCTAGTCTTCCTTTCAAGCAAAATCGTAAGGTCCTAGCTCATGTCCAAGGCACCAAAGTAGGGTAAAAGTTCAATAATCGATAACAAAACTTGAAGTGTACTGTTTCTTAATGGCTATTATATCAACTTAGATGCTTCTTCTGTGTTCCACTATGGTGCTTTTAGTGTCTCCGCATATGGCAGAACGCGACATAGCTTTGCAGAAGATAAATGTAACCGTTTCAGAGAGAAGAGCGGCCAATGTAACAACCTTGCTTTAAGTCGAATCGATAACAAATAAAGAAAACGGACGGATTTCTCAGGTTTTTGCTATATATGAACACTTTTCACATTCTCCCGTGCTACGCGGCTGATAGTCTTCCTTTCAAGCAAAATCTAAAGGTCCTAGCTCATGTCCAAGGCACCAAAGTAGGGTAAAAGTTCAATAATCGATAACAAAACTTGAATTGTACTGTTTCTTTCTGGCTATTACATCAACTTAGAAGTTTCTTCTGTGTTCTACTATGGTGATTTTAGTGTCTCCGCATACCGCAGCACGCGACATAGCTTTGCAGAAGATAACTGTAACCGTCTCAGAGAGAAGAGCGGCCAATGTAACAACCTTGCTTTAAGTCGATCCGATAACAAATGACGAAAACAGACGGATTTCTCAGGTTTTTGCTACATATGAACACTTTACACATTCTCCCGTGCAACGCGGCTGCTAGTCTTCCTTTCATGCAAAATATTAAGTTCCTAGCTCATGTCCAAGGCACCAAACAAGGGTAAAAGGTCAATAATCGATAACTAAAACTTGAATTCTACTGTTTCTTGCTGGCTATTACATCAACTCCTTCTGTGTCCTACTATGTTGCTTTTAGTGTCTCCGCATACCGTAGCACGCGACATAGCTTTGCATACGATAAATGTAACCGTTTCAGAGAGAAGCGCGACCAAAGTGATGATTTGTCTTAAAGTCGATTTGATAACAAATGACGAAAACTAGCGAATTTCTCGTGTTTTATTTACATATGAACACTTTTCACATTTTCTCGTGCAACGCAGCTGCTAGTTCTTCTTTCATGCAAAATCTTAAAGTTCTAGCTCATGTCCCAGGTACCAAAGCCGGCTAAAAAGTCAATAATCGATCACTAAAACTTGAATTGTACTGTTTCTTACTGGTTATTACATCAATTTAGAAGTTTCTTGTGTGTCCTACTATGGTGCTTTTAGTGTCTCCGCATACCGCAGCACGCGACATAGCTTTGCAGACGATAAATGTAACCGTTTCAGAGAGAATAGCGGCCAATGTAACCTGCTTGCTTTAATTCGATTCGATAACACATGACGAAAACGGACGGATTTCTCAGGTTATTACTACATATGAATACGTTTCACATTCTGCCGAGCAACGCGGCTTCTAGATCTCCATTTATGCTAAATTTTAAGGTCCTAGCTCATGTCCAAGGCACCAAAGCCGGCTCAAAAGGCAATAATCGATAGTTGAAACGTGAATTGTACTACTTGTTACTGGGTATTACATACACTTAGAAGCTTCTTCTGTGTTCTACTATGGTGCTTTTAGTGTCTCCGCATACCGCAGCACGCGCCATAGCTTTGCAGACGATAAATGTAACCGTTTCAGAGAGAAGCGCGACCAAAGTGATGATCTGGCTTAAAGTCGATTTGATAACAAATGACGAAAACTAGCGAATTTCTCATGTTTTATTTACATATGAACACTTTTCACATTTTCGCGTGCAACGCAGCTGCTAGTTCTCCTTTCATGCAAAATCTTAAGGTTCTACCTCATGTCCCAGGTACCAAAGCCGGCTAAAAAGTCAATAAGAATCACTAAAACTTGATTTCTAATGCTTCTTACTGGCTATTACATCAACTTGGAAGCTTCGTCTGTGTTCTACTATGGTGGTTTTAGTGTCCCCGCATAACGCAGAACGCGACATTGCTTTGCAGACGATATATGTCACCGTTTAAGAGTGATGAGCGGCCAATGAGACGATCTTACATTAAGTCGATTCGATAACAAATGACGAAAACGGACTGATTTCTCATGTTATAACCACATATGGACACTATTCACATTTTACCGTGCAACGCAGCTGGAAGCTTCGTCTGTGTTCTACTATGGTGCTTTTAGTGTCTCAGCATACCGCAGCACTCCACATAGCTTTGCAGAAGATAAATGTAACCGTTTCAGAGAGAGGAGCGGCCAAAGTAACAACCTTGCTTTAAGTCGGATCGATAACAAATGACGAAAACAGACGGATTTCTCAGGTTTTTACTACATATGAATTCTTTTCACATTCTCCCGTGCAACGCGGCCTGCTAGTCTTGATTTCATGCAAAATCTTAAGTTCCTAGCTCATGTCCAAGGCACCAAAGCCGGCTCAAAAGGCAATAATCGATAGTTAAAACGTGTATTGTACTACTTCTTACTGTCTATTACATCAACCTAGACATTGCAGACGACAAATGTATCGTTTCAGAGAGAAGAGCGGCCGATGTGACGATGTGGCTTTAAGTCGATTCGATAACAAATAACGAAAACGGACGGATTTCTCAGGTTGTTACCATATATGATCATTTTTCCCATTCTACCGAGCAACGCGGCTGCTAGTCCTCCTTTAATGAAAATCGTAAGGTCCTAGATCATGTATAAGGCAGGAAAGCCGGCTAAAATGTGAATAATCAATACCTAAAACTTGAATTGTACTTTATCTTACTGGCTATTACATCAACTTAGAAGCTTCTTCTGTGTTCTACTATGGTGCTTTCAGTGTCTCCGCATACTGCAGCATGCGACATCTCTTTGCAGACTATAAATGTAACCGTTTCAGAGAGAAGAGCGGCCAATGTGACGATCTGGCTTTAAGTCGAAACCATAAAAAATAACGAAAACGGACGGGCTTTTCAGGTTTTACTACATATGAACCCTTTTCAAATTCTTCCGTGCAACGCGGCTGCTACACCTTCCATAATGCAAAATCGTAAGGTCCTAGCAAATGTCCAAGGCACCAAAGCCGGCTAAAAAGTCAATAATCGATAACTTAAACTTGAATTGTACTACTTCTTACTGGCTATTAAATCAACTTAGAAGCTTCTTTTGTGTTCTACAATGGTGCTTTTAGTGTCTCCGCATACCGCACCCAGCGACAGTGCTTTGCAGAAGCTGAATGTAACCGTTTCAGAGAGAAGAGCGGCCAATATGACGATCTGGCTTAAAGTGGATTTGATGACAAATGACGAAAACGGGCGAATTTCTCACTTTATAACTACATATGGACACTTTTCACATTCTCCCGTTCAACGCAGCTGCTAGTCCTCCTTTCATGCAAAATCGTAAGGTCCCAGCTCATGTCCAAGGCACCAAAGCCAGCTAAAAAGTCAATATTCGAAACTGAAACGTGAATTGTACTACTTCTTACTGGCTATTACATCAATTTAGTAGTTACTTCTGTGTTCTACTACGGTGCTTTTAGTGTCTCCGAATACCGCAGCACGCGACATACCTTTGCAGAAGATGAATGTAACCGTTTCAGAGAGAAGAGCGGCCAATGTAACAACCTTGCTTTAAGTCGATTCGATTACAAATGACGAAAACGGACGGATTTCTCAGGTTTTTGATACATATGAACACTTTTCACTTTCTCCCGTGCAACGCGGCTGCTAGTCCTCCTTTCACGCAAAATCTTAAGGTCCTAGCTCATGCCCAAGGAACCAAAGCCGGCTACAAAGTCAATAATCGATAGCTAAAACGTGAATTTTACTACTTCTTACTGGGTATTACATAAACTTAGAAGTATTTTCAGTGTTGTACTATGGTGCTTTTAGTGTCTCCGCATACCGCAGCACGCGACATAGCTTTGCAGACGGTAAAATTAACTGTTTCAGAGGGAAAAGCGGCCAATGTGACGATCTGGCTTTATGTCGATTTGACAACAATGACGAAAACGGACGGACCTCTCAGGATTTTACTACATATAAACACTTTTCACATTTTCCCGTGCAACGCGGCTGCTAGTCCTCCTTTCATGCAAAATCTTAAGGTCCTAGCTCATGCCCAAGGCACCAAAGCCGGCTAAAAAGTCAATAATCGAAAACTAAAACTTGAATTGTACTACTTCTTACTACATATTACATCAACTTAGAAGCTTCTACTGTGTTCTACTATGGTGCTTTTAGTGTCTCCGCATACCGCACCCAGCGACATAGGTTTGCAGTGGGTAAATGTAACCGTTTCAGAGGGAAGAGCGGCCACTGTGACGATATGGCTTTAAGTCGATTCGATTACAATTGACGAACACGGACGGATTTCTCAGGTTTTTACTACATATGAACACTTTTTACATTGTCCCGTACAACGCGGCTAAAAGTCCTCGTTTCATGCAAAAGCTTAAGGTCCTAGCTCATGTACAAGGCACCAAAGCAGGCTAAAAAGTGAATAATCGATAACGAAAACTTGAATTGTACTACTTCTTACTGGCTATTACATTAACTTAGAAGCTTCTTCTGTGTTGTACTATGGTGCTTTAAGTGTCTATGCATACTGCACCCAGCGACATAGCATTGCAGACGATAAATAAAACCGTTTCAGAGGGAAGAGCGGCGAATGTGACAATCTGGCTTTAAGTCGATTCGATAAGAATTGACGAACACGGTCGGATTTCTCAGGGTTTCACTACATATGAACACTTTTCACATTCACCCGTGTAACGCGGCTGCTAGTCCTCCTTTCACACAAAATCTTAAGGTCCTAGCTCATGCCCAAGGCACCAAAGCCGGCTAAAAAGTCAATAATCGATAGCTAAAACGTGAATTGTACTACTTCTTACTGGCTATTACAAAAACTTAGAAGTTTTTTCATTGTTCTACTATGGTGCTTTTAGTGTCTCCGCACACCGCAGCACGCGACGTAGCTTTGCAGACGGTAAATATAACCGTTTCAGAGAGAAGAGCGGCCAATGTACGTCCTGGCTTTAAGTCGATTCGATAACAAATTACGAAAGCGGACGGATTTCTCAGGTTTTTTCTACATATGAACACTTTTCACATTCTCCCGTGCAACGCGGCTAATAGTCCTCCTTTCATGCAAAATCTTAATGTCCTAGCTGCTGTACAAGGCACCAAAGCCGGGTGAAAAGTGAATAATCGATAACGAATACTTGAATTGCACAATTTCTTACTGGCTATGACATCAACTTAGAAGCTTCATCTGTGTTCTAGTATATTGCTTTTAGTGTCTCCGCATTACGTAGCTCGCGACCTATCTTTGGTGACGATAAATATAACGGTTTCAGAGGGAAGAGAGGCCAATGTAACGATCTGGCATTAAGTCGATTCGATAACAATTGAAGAAAACATACGGATTTCTGAGGTTTTCACTACATATGAACCCTGTTCACATTCTCCCGTGCAACGCGGCTGCTAGTCCTCCTTTCATGCAAAATCTTAACGTTCCACCTCATGTCCAAGGAACCAAAGCCGGCTAAAAATCAATAAATGATAACCAATACTTGAATTGTACTGCTTCTTACTGGCTATTACTTCAACTTAGAAGCTTCTTCTGTGTTCTATTATGTTTGCTTTTAGCCTCACCGCATAAAGCAATACGTGACATAGCTTTGCAGACGATAAATGTAACCGTTTCAGAGAGAAGAGCGTTAAATGTGACGATGTGTCTTTAAGTCGATTCGATAACAAATGAGGAACATGGACGGATTTATCAGGTGTTTACTACATATGAACACTTTTCACATTCTCCCGTGCTACGCGGCTGCTAGTCCTCCTTCAAGCAAAATCTTAAGGACCTAGCTCATGTCCAAGGAACCAAAGCCGGTTAAAAAGTCAATAATCGAGAACTAAAACTTGAATTGTACTACATCTTACTGGCTATTACATCAACTTAGAAGCTTCATCCTTGTTCTACTATGGTGCTTTTAGTGTCTCCGCATACCGCACCCAGCGACATAGCTTTGCAGACGGTAAATGCAACCGTTTCATAAAAAAGAGCGGCCAATGTGACGATCTGGCTTTAAGTCGATTCGATAACAAATGACGAACACGGACGGATTTCAGAGGTTTTTACTACATATGAACACTTTTCACATTGTCCCGTGCAATGCGGCTGCTAGTCGTCCTTTCATGCAAAATCTTAAGGTCCTAGCTCATGCCCAAGGCACCAAAGCCGGCTAAAAAGTCAATAATCGAAAACTAAAACTTGAATTGTACTACTTCTTACTACATATTACATCAACTTAGAAGCTTCTACTGTGTTCTACTATGGTGCTTTTAGTGTCTCCGCATACCGCACCCAGCGACATAGGTTTGCAGTGGGTAAATGTAACCGTTTCAGAGGGAAGAGCGGCCACTGTGACGATGTGGCTTTAAGTCGATTCGTTAACAATTGACGAACACGGACGGATTTGTCAGGTTTTTACTACATATGAACCCTTTTCACTTTCTTCTTTGCAACGCGGCTCCTAGTCCTCCTTTCATGCAAAATCTTAAGGTTCCACCTCATGTCCAAGGCACCAAAGCCGGCTAAAAAGTCAATAATCGATACCTAAAACTTGAATTGTACTACTTCTTACTGGGTATTACATCAACTTAGAAGCTACTTCTCTGTTCTACTACGGTGATTTTAGTGACTCCGCATACCGCATCCAGCGACATAGCTTAGCAGCCGATAAATGTAAACCTTTCAGAGGGAAGAGCGGCCAATGTGACGATCTGGCTTTAAGTCGATTGGATAATAAATGACGAAAACGGACGGATTTATCAGGTTTTTACTACATATGAACACTTTTCACATTCTCCCGTGCAACGCGGCTGCTAGTCCTCCTTTCATGCAAAATCGTAGAGTCGTAGCTCATGTCCAAGGCACCAAAGCCGGCTAAAAAGTCAACACTCGATAACTAAAACTTGAGTTGTAGTACTTCTTATTGTTTATTACATCAACTTAGAAGGTTCATCTGTGTTCTACTATGGTGCTTTAGGTGTCTCCTCATACCGAAGCACGCGACATAGCTTTGCAGACGATAAACGTAACCGTTACAGAGAGAAGAGCGGCCAATGTGTCGATCTGGATTTAAGTCGATTCGTTAACAAATGACGAAAACGGACGGATTTCTCAGGTTTTTACTACATATGAACACTTTTCACAATCGCCTGTGCAACGCGGCTGCTAGTCCTCCTTTCATGCAAAATGGTATAGACGTAGCCCATATCCAAGGCACCAAAGCCGGCAAAAAGTCAGTAATCGATAACTAAAACTTGCATTGTATAACTTCTTACTGGCTATTACATCAACTTAGAAGCTTCATCTGTGTTCTACTATGGTGCTTTTAGTGTCGCCGCATACCCCAGGACGCAACATAGCTTTCCAGAACACAAATGTAACCGTTTCAGAGAGAAGAGCGGCCAATGTATCGATCTGGATTTAAGTTGATTCGTTAACAAATGACGAAAACGGACGGATTTCTCAGGTTTTTACTACATATAAAGTCTTTTCACATCCTCCCGTGCAACACAGTTGCTAGTCCTAATCTCATGCAAAATCGTAGGGTCCTACCTCATGTCCAAGGCACCAAAGCCGGCTAAAAAGTCAATAATTAATAACTAAAACTTGAATTGTACTACTTCTTACTGGCTATTACATTAACTTAGAAGCTTCGTCTGTGTTCTACTATGGTGCATTTGGTGTCTCCGCATACCGCAACACGAGACATATCTTTGCAGACGATAAATGTAACCGTTTCAGAGAGAAGACCGGCCAATGTGACGATCTGGATTTAAGTCGATTCGATAACAAATGACGATAACGGACGGATTTCTCAGGTTTTTACTACATATGAACACTTTTCACAGTGTCCCTTGCAAACGTGGCTGCTAGTCTTCCTTTCATGCAAAATCTTAAGGTCCTAACTCATGTCCAAGGCACCAAAGCCGGCTAAAAAGTCAATAATCAATAACTAAGACTTGAATTGTACTACTTCTTACTGGCTATTACATCAACTTAGAAGCTTCTTCTGTGTTCTACTATGGTGCTTTCAGTATCTCCGCATACCGCAGCACGCGACATAGCTTTGCAGACGATAAATGTAAGCGTTTCCGAGAGAAAAGCGGCCAATGTGACGATCTGGATTTAAGTCGATTCGATAACAAATGACGAAAACGGACGGATTTCTCAGGTTTTTTCTACATATGACACTTTTCACATTCGCCCGTGCAGCGCGGCTGCTAGTCCTCCTTTCATGCAAAATCTTAAAGTCCTAGCTCATGTCCAGTGCACCAAAGCCGGCTAAAAAGTTAATAATCGATAAATGAACTTGAATTGTACTACCTCTTACTGGCATTACATCAACTTAAATGATTCATCTGTGTTCTACTATGGTGCTTTCAGTATCTCCGCATACCGCAGCACTCGACGTAGCTTTGCAGACGATAAATGTAACCGTTACAGAGAGAAGAGCGGCCAATGTGTCGATCAGGATTTAAGTCGAATTAATAACAAATGACGAAAACGGACGGATTTCTCAGGTTTTTACTACATATGAACACTTTTCACATTCGCTCGTGCAACGCGGCTGCTAGTCCTCCTTTCATGCAAAATCGTATAGTCCTACCTCATGTGAAAGGCACCAAAGCCGGCTAAAAAGTCAATAATCGATAACTAAATCTTGAATTGTACTACTTCTTACTGGCTATTACATCAACTTAGAAGCTTTATCTGTGTTCTACTATGGTGCTTTTAGTGTCTCCGTATACCGCAGCACGCGACATAGCTTTGCAGACGATAAATGTAACCGTTTATGGGAGAAGAGCGGCTAATATGACGATATGGCTTTAATTCGATACGATAACAAATGACGAAAACGGACAAATTTTTCAGGTTTTTGCTACACATGAACACTTTTCAGATTCTCCCCTGCAACGCGGCCACTAGACCTCCCTTCATGCAAAATCTTGAGGTCCTAACTCATGTGCAAGCACCAAAGAAGGGTAAAAAGTCAATAATCGGTAATAAAACTTGAATTGTACTACTTCTTACTGGCTATTACATCAACTTATAAGATTCATCTGTGTTCTACTATGGTACTTTTAGTGTCTCCGGATAACGTAGCACGCGACATAGCTTTGCAGACGATAAATGTAATCGTTTCAGAGAGAAGAGCGGCCAATGTGAAGATGTGGCTTTAAGTCGATTTGGTAACAAATGACGAAAACCGACGAATTTCTCAGATATTTACTACATATGAACACTTTTCACATTCTCCCCTGCAACGCGGCCACTAGACTTCCCTTCATGCAAAATCTTAATTTCCTAGCTCATGTCGAAGCACCAATAGATGGTAAAAAGTCAATAATCGATAACAAAAATTGAATAGTACTACATCTTACTTTCTATTACATCAACTTAGAAGGTTCACCTGTGTTTTACTCTGATGCTTTTAGTGTCTCCGGATAACTTAGCACGCAACATAGCTTTGCAGACGATAAATGTAATCCTTTCAGAGAGAAGAGCGCCCAATGTGTCGATCTGAATTTAAGTCGAATCAATAACAAATGACGAAAACGGACGGATTTCTCAGATTCTTACCACATATGAATGCTTATCGTATTCTCCCGTGCAACGCAGTTGCTAGTCCTCCTTTCATGCAAAATCCTAAGTTCCTAGCAAATGTCCAAGGCTCCAAAGCGTGCTAAAAAGTCAATAACCGATAATTGAAACATGAATTGTACTACTGCTTACTGGCAATTTCATTACATAGAAGCTTCATCTGTGTACTACTATGATGGTTTTAGTGTCTCCACAAACCGCAGCACGCAACATAGCTTTGCAGACGATAAATGTAATCGTTCCAGAGAGAAGAGCGGCAAATGTGTCGATCTGGATTTAAGTCGATTCGATAACAAATGACGAAAACGGACGGATTTCTCAGGTTTTTACTACAAATGAACACTTTTCACATTCTCCCGTTCAACTCGGCTGCTAGTCCTCCTTTCATGCAAAATCGTATAGTCCTACCTCATGTGAAAGGCACCAAAGCCGGCTAAAAAGTCAATAATCGATAACTAAATCTTGAATTGTACTACTTCTTACTGGCTATTATATCAACTTAGAAGCTTTATCTGTGTTATACTATGGTGCTTTTAGTGTCTCCGCATACCGCAGCAGTCGACAGAGCTTTGCCGACGTTAAATGTAACCGTTTCAGAGAGAAGAGCGGTGAATATGACGATCTGGATTTAAGTCGATTCGATAACAAATGACGAAAACGGACGGATTTCTCAGGTTTTTACTACATATGAACACTTTTCACATTGTCCCTTGCAACGTGGCTGCTAGACTTCCTTTCATGCAAAATCTTAAGGTCCTAACTCATGTCCAAGGCACCAAAGCCGGCTAAAAAGTCAATAATCAATAACTAAGACTTGAATTGTACTACTTCTTACTGGCTATTACATCAACTTAGAAGCTTCTTCTGTGTTCTACTATGGTGCTTTCAGTATCTCCGCATACCGCAGCACGCGACATAGCTTTGCAGACGATAAATGTAAGCGTGTCCGAGAGAAAAGCGGCCAATGTGACGATCTGGATTTAAGTCGATTCGATAACAAATGACGAAAACGGACGGATTTCTCAGGTTTTTTCTACATATGACACTTTTCACATTCGCCCGTGCAGCGCGGCTGCTAGTCCTCCTTTCATGCAAAATCTTAAAGTCCTAGCTCATGTCCAGTGCACCAAAGCCGGCTAAAAAGTCAATAATCGATAAATGAACTTGAATTGTACTACTTCTTACTGGCATTACATCAACTTAAAAGATTCATCTGTGTTCTACTATGGTGCTTTCAGTATCTCCGCATACCGCAGCACTCGACGTAGCTTTGCAGACGATAAATGTAACCGTTACAGAGAGAAGAGCGGCCAATGTGTCGATCGGGATTTAAGTCGAATTAATAACAAATGACGAAAACGGACGGATTTCTCAGGTTTTTACTACATAAGAACACTTATCACACTCGCCCTTACAACGCGGTTGCTAGTCCTCCTTTCATGCAAAATCGTAAAGTCTTAGCTCATGACTAGGACACCAACGCTGGATAAAAACTCAATAATCGATAACTAAAACCTGAAATGTACTTCTTCGTACTGGGATTACATCAAATTTGAAGCTTCACCTGTGTTCTACTATGGTGCTTTTAGTGTCTCCGGATACCACAGCATGCTACATAGCTTTGCAGACTATAAATGTAACCGTTTCCGAGAGAAGAGCGGCCAATGTGGCGATCTGGATTTAAGTCGATTCGATAACAAATGACGAAAACGAACGGATTTATCAGGTTTTTACCATATATGAACACTTTTCACTTTCTCCCGTGCTACGGGGCTGATAGACTTCCGTTGATGTAAAATCTTAAGGTCCTACCTCAAGTGCAATGCTCCAAAGAAGGGTAAAAAGGCAGTAATCGATAACTAAAACTTGAATTGTACTACTTCTTACTGGCTATTACATCAACTTAGTGGCTTCATCTGTGCTCTACTATGCTGCTTTTAGTGTCTCCGCATACCGCAGCACGCGACATAGCTTTGCAGACGACAAAACGTAACCGTTTCAGAGAGAAGAGCGGCCAATGTGTCGATCTGGCTTTAAGTCGATTCGATAACAAATAACGAAACCGGACGGATTTCTCAGGTTTGTACTACATATGAACACTTTTCACATTCTCTCGTGCAACGCGGCTGCTAGTCCTCCTTTCATACAAAATCTTAAGGTCCTAGCTCATGTCAATTGCACCAAAGCCGGCTAAAAGGTATAATCGATAACGAAAACTTGAATTGTACTACTTCTTACTGGCTATTACATCAACTTTGAGGCTTCATCTGTGTACTACTATTATAGTTTTAGTGTCTCCGCATACCGCATCACGCGACATAGCTTTGCAGACGATAAATGTAATTCGTTCCAGAGAGAAGAGCGGCAAATGTGTCGATCTGGATTTAAGTCGATTCGATAACGAATGACGAAAACGGACGAATTTCTCCGATTTTTACTACATATGAACACTTTTCACATTCTCCGTGCATAGTGGCCACTAGCCTTCCCTTCATGAAATATCTTAAGGCCCTAACTCATGTCGAAGCGCCAAAGAAGGGTAAAAAGTCAATAATCGATAGCTAAAACTTGAATTCTACTACTTCTTACTGGCTATTACATAAACTTAGAAGATTCATCTGTATTCTTCTATGGTGCTTTTAGTGTCGCCGCATACCACAGCACGCGACATATCTTTGCATACGATAAATGTAGCCGTTTCAGAGAGAAGAGCGGCCAATGTATCGATCTGGCTTTAAGTCGATTCGATAACAAATAACGAAACCGGACGGATTTCTCAGGTTTTTACTACATATGAACACTTTTCACATTTTCCCGTGCAACGCGGCTGCTAGTCCTCCTTTCATGCAAAATCTTATGGTTCCACCTAATGTCTAAGGAACCAAAGCCGGCTAAAAATCAATAATTGATAACCAATACTTGAATTGTACTGCTTCTTACTGGCTATTACTTCAACTTAGAAGCTTCTTCTGTGTTCTATTATGTTTGCTTTTAGCCTCACCGCATACCGCAATACGTGACATAGCTTTGCAGACGATAAATGTTACCGTTTCAGAGAGAAGAGCGTTAAATGTGACGATGTGTCTTTAAGTCGATTCGATAAAAAAACCGGAACACGGACGGATTTCTCAGGTGTTTACTACATATGAACACTTTTCACATTCTCCCGTGCAACGCGGCTGCTAGTCCTCCTTCAAGCAAAATCTTAAGGACCTAGCTCATGTCCAAGGCACCAAAGAAGGGTAAAAAGTCAACAATCGATACCTAAAACTTGAATTGTACTACTTCTTACTGGCTATTACATCAACTTAGAAGCTTCATCTGTGTTCTACTATGGTGCTTTTAGTGTCTCCGCATACCGCACCCAGCGACAAAGCTTTGCAGACGGTAAATGCAACCGTTTCAGAAGGAAGAACGGCCAATGTGACTATCTGGCTTTAAGTCGATTCGATAACAAATGACGAACACGGACGGATTTTTGAGGTTTTTACTACATAAGAAAACTTTTCACATTGTCCCGTGCAATGCGGCTGCTAGTCGTTCTTTCATGCAAAATTTTAAGGTCGTAGCTCATGCCCAAGGCACCAAAGCCGGCTAAAGAGTCAATAATCGAAAACTAAAACTTGAATTGTACTACTTCTTACTACATATTACATCAACTTAGAAGCTTCTACTGTGTTCTACTATGGTGCTTTTAGTGTCTCCGCATACCGCACCCAGCGACATAGGTTTGCAGTTTGTAAATGTAACCGTTTCAGAGGGAAGAGCGGCCACTGTGACGATCTGGCTTTAAGTCGATTCGATAACAATTGAAGAAAACATACGGATTTCTCAGGTTTTCACTACATATGAACCCTTTTCACATTTTCGCGTGCAACGCGGCTGCTAGTCCTCCTTTCCTGCAAAATCTTATGGTTCCACCTAATGTCTAAGGAACCAAAGCCGGCTAAAAATCAATAATTGATAACCAATACTTGAATTGTACTGCTTCTTACTGGCTATTACTTTAACTTAGAATCTTCTTCTTTGTTCTACTATGGTGCTTTTAGTGTCTCCGCATACCGCAGCACGCGACATAGCTTAGCAGACGATAAATGTAACCGTTTCAGAGAGAAGAGCGGCCAATGTACGTCCTGGCTTTAAGTCGATTCGATCACAAGTGACGAACATGGACGGATTTCTCAGGTTTTTACTACATATGAACACATTTCACATTCTCCGGTGCAACGCGGCTGCTAGTCCGCCTTTCATGCAAAATCTTAACGTCAAAGCTCATGCCCAAGGCACAAAAAATGCTAAAAAGTCAATAATCGATAACTAAAACGTGAATTATACAACTTCTTACTGGCTATTACATAAACTTAGAAGCTTTTTCAGTGTTCTACTATGGTGCTTTTTGTGTATTCGCATACCGCCGCACACGACATAGATTTGCAGACGATAAATGTAACCGTTTCAGAGAGAAGAACGGACAATGTAACGTCCTGGCTTTAAGTCATTTCGATAACAATTGACGAAAACGGACGGATTTCTCAGGTTGTTACTAGATATGAACCCATTTCACATTCTCCTGTGCAACGCGCCTGCTAGTCCTCCTTTCATGCAAACTCTTAAGATCCTAGCACATGTCCAAGGCACCAAAGCCGGCTAAAAAGTCAATAATCGATACCTAAAACTTGAATTGTACTTTTTCTTACTGGGTATTACATCGACTTAGAAGCTACTTCTGTGTTCTACTACGGTGATTTTAGTGACTCCGCATACCGCAACACGCGACATAGCTTTGTAGACGATAAATGTAACCGTTTCAGAAGGTAAGACCGCCAATGTGACGATCTGGCTTTAAGTCGATTCGATAACAAATGACGAAAACGGACGGATTTCTCAGGTTTTTACTACATATGAACACTTTTCAAATACACCCGTGCAACGCGGCTGCTAGTCCCCCTTTCATGCAAAATCGTAAGGTCCTAGCTCATGTCCAAAGCACCAAAGCCGGCTAAAAAGTCAATAATCGATAACTAAAACTTGAATTGTACTGCTTCTTACTGACTATTATATCAACTTAGAATCTTCTTCTGTGTTCTACTATGGTGCTTTACTTGTCTCCGCATACCGCACCCAGCGACATAGTTTAGCAGCCGTTAAATGTAACCCTTTCAGAGGGAAGAGCGGCCAATGTGACGATCTGGCTTTAAGTCGATTGGATAACAAATGACGAAAACGGACGGATTTATCAGGTTTTTACTACATATGAACACTTTTCACATTCTCCCCTGCAACGCGGCCACTAGACTTCCCTTCATGCAAAATCTTCATTTCCTAGGTAATGTCGAAGCACCAATGAATGGTAAAAAGTCAATAATCGATTACAAAAACTTGAATAGTACTACTTCTTACTGGCTATTACATCAACTTACAAGGTTCATCTGTTTTTTACTCTGATGCTTTTAGTGTCTCCGGATAACGTAGCACGCGACATAGCATTGCAGACGATAAATGTAATCCTTTCAGAGAGAAGAGCGGCCAATGTGTCGATCTGGATTTAAGTCGAATCAATAACAAATGACGAAAACGGACGGATTTCTCAGATTCTTACTACATATGAACGCTTATCGTATTCTCCCGTGCAACGCAGTTGCTAGTCCTCCTTTCATGCAAAATCCTAAGGTCCTAGCAAATGTCCAAGGCACCAAGCCTGCTAAAGAGTCAATAATCGATAACTAAAACCTGAATTCTGCTACTTCTTACTGGCTATTACATCAACTTATAAGTTTCATCTGTGTTCTGCTATGGTGCTATTAGTATCTCCGGATACCGAAACACGAGACATTGCTTTGCAGACGATAAATGTAACCGTTTCAGAGAGAAGAGCGCCCAATGTATCGATCTGGCTTTAAGTCAATTCGATAACAAATGACGAAAACGGACGGATTTCTCAGGTTTTTACTACATATGAACACTTTTCACATTCGCCCGTGCAACGCGGTTGCTAGTTCTCCTTTCATGCAAAATCGTATAGTCCTACCTCATGTCAAAGGCACCAAAGCCAGCTAAAAAGTCAATAATCGATAACTAAATCTTGAATTGTACTACTTCTTACTGGCTATTATATCAACTTAGAAGCTTTATATGTGTTCTACTATGGTGCTTTTAGTGTCTCCGCATACCGCAGCACCGGACATAGCTTTGCAGACGATAAATGTAATCGTTTCAGAGAGAAGAGCGGCAATGTGTCGATCTGGATTTAAGTCGATTCGATAACAAATAACGAAAACGGACGAATTTCTCAGATTTTTACTACATATGAACACTTTTCACTTTCTCCCCTGCAACGCGGCCACTAGACTTCCCTTCATGCAAAATGTTAAGGTCCTAGCTCATGTCCAAGCACCAAAGAATGGTAAAACGTCAATAATCGATAACAAAAGCTTGAATAGTACTACTTTTTACTGGCTATTACATCAACTTAGAAGGTTCATCTGTGTTTTACTATGATGCTTTAGTGTCTCCGGATAACGTAGCACGCGACATAGCTTAGCAGACGATAAATGTAATCGTTTCAGAGAGAAGAGCGGATAATGTGACGATCTGGCTTTAAGTCGATTCGATAACAAATGACGAAAACGGACGGATTTCTCAGGTTTTTACTACATATGAACACTTTTCACATTGTCCCTTGCAACTTGGCTGCTAGTCTTTCTTTCATGCAAAATCTTAAGGTCCTAGCTCATGTCCAAGGCACCAAAGACGGCTAAAAAGTCAATAATCAATAACTAAAACTTGAATTGTACTACTTCTTACTGGCTATTACATCAACTTAGAAGCTTCTTCTGTGTTCTACTATGGTGCTTTCAGTATCTCCGCATACCGCAGCACGCGACATAGCTTTGCAGACGATAAATGTAAGCGTTTCCGAGAGAAAAGCGGCCAATGTGACGATCTGGATTTAAGTCGATTCGATAACAAATGACGAAAACGGACGGATTTCTTAGGTTTTTACTACATATGACACTTTTCATATTCGCCCGTGCAGCACGGCTGCTAGTCCTCCTTTCATGCAAAATCTTAAGGTCCTAGCTCATGTCCAATGCACCAAAGCCGGCTAAAAAGTCAATAATCGATAAAAGAACTTGAATTGTAATACTTCTTACTGGCTTTACATCAACTTAGAAGATTCATCTGTGTTCTATTATGGTGCTTTCAGTATCTCCGCATACCGCAGCACTCGACATAGCTTTGCAGACGATAAATGTAACCGTTACAGAGAGAAGAGCGGCCAATGTGTCGATCTGGATTTTAGTCGAATTAATAACAAATGACGAAAACGGACGGATTTCTCAGGTATTTACTACATATGAATACTTTTCACATTCGCTCGTGCAACGCGGCTGCTAGTCCTCCTTTCATGCAAAATCGTATAGTCCTACCTCATGTGAAAGGCACCAAAGCCGGCTAAAAAGTCAATAATCGATAACTAAATCTTGAATTGTACTACTTCTTACTGGCAATTACATCAACTTAGAATCTTTATCTGTGTTCTACTATGGTGCTTATAGTGTCTCCGTATACCGCAGCACGCGACACAGCTTTGCAGACGATAAATGTAATCGTTTCAGAGAGAAGAGCGGCCAATGTGACGATCTGGCTTTAAGTCAATTCGATAACAAATGACGAAAACGGACGGATTTCTCAGGTTTTTACTACATATGAACACTTTTCACATTCGCCCGTGCAACGCGGTTGCTAGTTCTCCTTTCATGCAAAATCGTATAGTCCTACCTCATGTCAAAGGCACCAAAGCCAGCTAAAAAGTCAATAATCGATAACTAAATCTTGAATTGTACTACTTCTTACTGGCTATTATATCAACTTAGAAGCTTTATATGTGTTCTACTATGGTGCTTTTAGTGTCTCCGCATACCGCAGCACCGGACATAGCTTTGCAGACGATAAATGTAATCGTTTCAGAGAGAAGAGCGACAATGTGTCGATCTGGATTTAAGTCGATTCGATAACAAATAACGAAAACGGACGAATTTCTCAGATTTTTACTACATATGAACACTTTTCACTTTCTCCCCTGCAACGCGGCCACTAGACTTCCCTTCATGCAAAATGTTAAGGTCCTAGCTCATGTCCAAGCACCAAAGAATGGTAAAACGTCAATAATCGATAACAAAAGCTTGAATAGTACTACTTTTTACTGGCTATTACATCAACTTAGAAGGTTCATCTGTGTTTTACTATGATGCTTTAGTGTCTCCGGATAACGTAGCACGCGACATAGCTTAGCAGACGATAAATGTAATCGTTTCAGAGAGAAGAGCGGATAATGTGACGATCTGGCTTTAAGTCGATTCGATAACAAATGACGAAAACGGACGGATTTCTCAGGTTTTTACTACATATGAACACTTTTCACATTGTCCCTTGCAACTTGGCCACTAGACTTCCCTTCATTCAGAATCTTAATTTCCTAGCTCATGTCGAAGCACCAAAGAATGGTAAAAAGTCAATAATCGATAACAAAAACTTGAATAGTACTACTTCTTACTGGCTATTACATCAACTTACGAGGTTAATCTGTGTTTTACTCTGATGCTTTTAGTGTCTCCGGATAACGTAGCACGCGACATAGCTTTGCAGACGATAAATGTAATCCTTTCAGAGAGAAGAGCGGCCAATGTGTCGATCTGGATTTAAGTCGAATCAATAACAAATGACGAAAACGGACGGATTTCTCAGATTCTTACTACATATGAACGCTTATCGTATTCTCCCGTGCAACGCAGTTGCTAGTCATCCTTACATGCAAAATCCTAAGCTCCAGCAAATGTCCAAGTCTCGAAAGCGTGCTAAAAAGTCAATAACCAATAACTAAAACCTGAATTGTACTACTGCTTACTGGCTATTACATTACTTAGAAGCTTCATCTGTGTACTACTATAATGGTTTTAGTGTCTCCGCATACCGCAGCACGCGACATAGCTTTGCAGACGATAAATGTAACCGTTTCAGAGAAAAGAGCGACAAATGTGACGATCTGGCTTTAAGTCGATTTGATAAGAAATGACGAAAATGGACGGATTTCTCAGGTTTTTACTACATATGAACACTTTTCACATTCTCCCGTGCAACGCAGCTGCTAGTTCCCCTTTGATGCAAAATCTTAAGGTCCTAGCTCATGTCCAATACCCCAAAGCCAGCTAAAAAGTCAATAATCGATATCTATAACGTTATTGTACTACTTCTTACTGGCTGTTACATCAACTTAGAAGTTTCATCTGTTTTCTACTATGGTGCTGTTAGTGTCTCTGCATACCGCAGCACGCGACATAGCTTTGCAGACGACAAATGTAACCGTTTCAGAGAGAAGAGCGACCTATGTGACGATCTGGCTTTAAGTCGATTTGATAAGAAATGACGAAAGGGGACGGATTTCTCAGGTTTTTACTACATATGAACACTTTTCACATTCTCCCGTGCAACGCAGCTGCTAGTCTTCCTTTGATGCAAAGTCTTAAGGTCCCAGCTCATGTCAAAGACCCCAAAGCCAGCTAAAAACTCAATAATCGATATCTAAAACGTTATTGCACTACTTCTTACTGGCTGTTACATTAACTTAGAAGTTTCATCAGTATTCTACTATGGTGCTGTTAGTGTCTCCGCATACCGCAGCACGCGACATAGCTTTGCAGACGATAAATGTAACCGTTTCAGAGAGAAGAGCGACCAATGTGACGATCTCACTTTAAGTCGATTTGATAAGAAATGACGAAAACGGACGGATTTCTCAGTTTCTTAATACATATGAACACTTTTTACTTTCTCCAGTGCAACGCAGCTGCTAGTTCTCCTTTGATGCAAAATCTTAAGGTCCTAGCTCATGTCAAAGGCCCCAAAGCCAGCTAAAAAGTCAATAGTTGATATCTAAAACGTTATTGTACTACTTCTTACTGGCTATTACATCAAGTTAGAACTTTCATCAGTGTTCTACTATGGTGCTGTTAGTGTCTCCGCATACCGCAGCACGCGACATAGTTTTGAGGACGATAAATGTAACCGTTTCAGAGAGAAGAGCGACCAATGTTACGATCTGGCTTTAAGTCGATTTGATCAGAAATGACGAAAACGGATGGATTTCTCAGGTTTATACTACACATGAACACTTTTCACATTCTCCCGTGCAACGCAGCTGCTAGTCCTCCTTTGATGCAAAGTCTTAAGGTCCTAGCTCATGTCCAAGACCACAATGCCAGCTAAAAAGTCAATAATCGATATCTAAAACGTTATTGTACTACATTTACTGGCTATAACTTCAACTTAGAAGATTCATCAGTGTTCTACTATGGTGCTGTTAGTGTCTCTGCATACCGCAGCACGCGACATAGCTTTGCAGACGATAAATGTGACCTTTTCAGAGAGAAGAGCGACCAATATGATGACCTGGCTTTAAGTCGATTTGATAAGAAATGACGAAAACTGACGGATTTCTCAGGATTTTACTACATATGAACACTTTTCACATTCTCCCGGGCAACGCAGCTGCTAGTCCTCCTTTGATGCAAACTCTTAAGGTCCTAGCTCATGTCCAATTCCCCAAAGCCAGCTAAAAAGTCAATAATCGATATCTAAAACGTTATTGTACCACTTCTTACTGACAATTACATCAACTTGTAAGTTTCATCTGTGTTCTACTATGGTGCTGTTAGTGTCTCCGCATACCGCAGCACGCGACATAGCTTTGCAGACGATAAATGTAACCTTTTCAGAGAGGAGAGCGTCCAATGTGACGTCCTGGCTTTAAGTCGATTTGATGAGAAATTACGAAAACGGACGGATTTCTCAGGTTTTTACTGCATATGAACACTTTGCACATTCTCCCGTGCAACGGAGCATCTAGTCCTCCTTTGATGCAAAATCTTAAGGTCCTAGCTCATGTCCAAGGCCCCAAAACCAGCTAAAAAGTCAATAATCGATATCTAAAACGTTATTTTACTACTTCTTACTGGCTATTACATCAACTTAGTAGTTTCATCTGTGTTCTACTATGGTGCTGTTAGTGTCTCGGCATACCGCTGCACGCGACATAGCTTTGCAGATGATAAATGTAACAGCTTCAGAGAGAAGAGCGCCAATGTGACGATCTGGCTTTAAGTCGATTTGATAAGAAATGACGAAAACTGACGGATTTCTCAGGTTTTTACTACATATGAACACTTTTCACATTCTCCCGTGTAACGCATCTGCTAGTCCTCTTTGATGCAAAATCTTAAGGCCCTAGCTCATGTCCAAGGCCCCAAAGCCAGCTAAAAAGTCAATAATCGATATCTAAAACGTTATTGCACTACTTCTTCCTGGCAATTACTACAACTTAGAAGCTTCTTCTGTGTTCTACTATGGTGCTGTTAGTGTCTCGGCATACCGCAGCGCGCGACATAGCTTTCTGGTGATAAATGTTACCGTTTCAGAGAGAAGAGCGGCCAATGTGACGTTCTGGCTTTAAGTCGATTTGATAAGAAACGACGCAAACGGACGGATTTCTCAGGTTTTTACTACATATGAACACTTTTCACATTCTCCCGTGCAACGCAGCTGCTAGTCCTCCTTTGATGCAAAGTCTTAAGGTCGGAGCTCATGTCCAAGGCCCCAAAGCCAGCTAAAAAGTCAATAATCGATATCTAAAACTTTATTGTACTACTTCTTACTGGCTATTACATCAACTTAGAAGTTTCATCTGTGTTCTACTATGGTGCTGTTAGTGTCTCTTCATACCGTAGCACGCGACACAGCTTTGCAGACGATAAATGTAACCGTTTCAGAGAGAAGAGCGGCGAATGTGACGTTCTGCTTTTAAGTCGATTTGATAAGGAATGACAAAAACTGACGGATTTCTCAGGTTTTTACTACATATGAACACTTTTCACATTCTCCGATGCAACGCAGTTGCTAGTTCTCCTTTGATGCAAATTCTTAAGGTCTTATCGCATGTCCAAGGCCCCAAAGCCAGCTAAAAAGTCAATAATCGATATCTAATACGTTATTGTACTACTACGTACTGGCTATTACATCAACTTGGAAGTTTCATCTGTGTTCTACTATAGTGCTGTTAGTGTCTCCGCATACCGCAGCACGCGACATAGCTTTGCAGACGATAAATGTAACCTTTTCAGAGAGAAGAGCGTCCAATGTGACGTCCTGGCTTTAAGTCGATTTGATAAGAAATTACGAAAACGGACGGATTTCTCAGGTTTTTACTACATATGAACACTTTTCACATTCTCCCGTGCAACGCAGCTGCTAGTCCTCCTTTGATGCAAAATCTTAAGGCCCTAGCTCATGTCCAACGCCCCAAAGCCAGCTAAAAAGTCAATAATCGATATCTAAAACGTTATTGCACTACTTCTTACTGGCAATTACTACAACTTAGAAGCTTCTTCTGTGTTCTACTATGGTGCTGTTAGTGTCTCGGCATACCGCAGCACGCGACATAGCTTTGTAGGCGATAAATGTTACCGTTTCAGAGAGAAGAGCGGCCAATGTGACGTTCTGGCTTTAAGTCGATTTGATAAGAAATGACAAAAACGGACGGATTTCTCAGGTTTTTACTACATATGAACACTTTTCACATTCTCCCGTGCAACGCAGCTGCTAGTCCTCCTTTGATGCAAAGTCGTAAGGTCCTAGCTCATGTCCAAGGCCCCAAAGCCAGCTAAAAAGTCAATAATCGATATCTAAAACTTTATTGTACTACTTTTTACTGGCTATTACACCAACTTAGAAGTTTCATCAGTGTTCTACTATGGTGCTGTTAGTGTCTCCGCATACCGCAGCACTGGACATAGCGTTGCAGACGATAAATGTAACCGTTTCAGAGAGAAGAGCGGCCAATGTGACGATCTGGCTTCAAGTCGATTCGATAACAAATGACGAAAACGGACTGATATCTCAGGTTTTTACTACATAAGAAGACTTTTCACATTATCCCGTGCAACGCTTCTGCTAGTCCTCCTTTCATGCAACATCTTAAGGTCCTAGCTCATGTCAAAGGCATCTAAGAAGGGTAAAAAGTCAATAATCGATAACTAAAACTTGAATTGTACTGCTTCTTACTGGGTATTAGATCAACTTAGAAGCATCTTATGTGTTCTGCCATGCTGCTTTTAGTCTCTCCGCATACCGGAGCACGCGACATAGCTTTGCAGACGATAAATGTAACCAATTCAGAGAGAAGAGCGGCCAATTTGACGATCTTACTTTAAGTCGATTCGACAACAAATGATGAAAACGAACGGATTTCTCAGGTTTATACTACACTTGAACACTTTTCACTCTCTCCTTTGCAACGCGGCTGCTAGACCTCCTTTCATGCAAAATCGTTAGGTCCTAGCTAATGTCCAAGTCACCAAAGGATCAAAAATCGATAACTAAGTCTTGAATTGTACTGCGTCTTACTGGCTATTAGATCAACTTAGAAGCATCTTATGTGTTCTGCCATGTTGCTTTTAGTCTCTCCGCTTACCGGAGCACGCGACATAGCTTTGCAGACGATAAATGTAACCGTTTCAGGGAGAAGAGCGGCCAAATTGACGATCTTACTTTAAGTCGATTCGATAACAAATGACGAAAATAAACGGATTTCTCAGGTTTTTACTACATATGAAACCTTTTCACATTCTCCCGTGCAACGCGGCTGCTAGTCCTCCTGTGTTCCTGCTAAATCTTAAGGTACTAGCTCATGTCCAAGGCACCAAAGAAGGGTAAAAATAAAATAATCGATAACTACAACTTGAATTTTACTGCTTCTTATTGGCTATTACATCAACTTAGAAGCTTATTCTGTGTTCTACTATAGTGCTTTTAGTGTCCCCGCATACCGCAGCACGCGACATAGCTTTGCAGACGATAAATGTAACCGTTTCAGAGAGAAGGGCGGCCAATGTGACGATCTGGCTTTAAGTCGATTCGATAACAAATGACGAAAACGGACGGATTTCTGAGGTATTTATACATACGAACACTTTTCACATTCTCCCGTCCAACGCGGCTGCTAGTCCTACTGTCATACAAGATCATAAGGTCCTAGCTCATGTCCAAGGCACCAAAGAAGGGTAAAAAGTCATTAATCGATAACTAAAACTTGAATTGTACTGCTTCTTATGGCCGTTACATCAACTTAGAAGCTTCTTCTCTGTTCTACTATAGTGCTTTTAGTGACTCCTTATACCGCAGCACGCGACATAGCTTTGCAGACGATAAATGTAACCGTTTCAGCGAGAAGAGTAGCCAATGTGACGATCTGGCTTTAAGTCGATTCGATAACAAATGTCGAAAATAAACGAATTTCTCTGGTTTTTACTACATACGAACACTTTTCACATTCTCCCGTCAAACGCGGCTGCTAGTCCTATTGTCATGCAAAATCTTAAGGCTCTAGCACATGTCCAGGGCACCAA
This sequence comes from Schistocerca gregaria, assembly GCF_023897955.1. Taxonomy (NCBI): domain Eukaryota; kingdom Metazoa; phylum Arthropoda; class Insecta; order Orthoptera; family Acrididae; genus Schistocerca; species Schistocerca gregaria. The sequence continues at coordinate 3,969,181 of NW_026061811.1, read as the reverse complement.
CGAAGGGTAAAATGTCAATAATCGGTAACTAAAATTTGAATTGTACTGCTTCTTACTTGCTATTACTTCAGCTTAGAAGCTTCTTCCGTGTTTTACTATGGTGCTTTTAGTGTCTCCGCATACCGAGTCACGCGACACAGCTTTGCAGACGATAAATGTAGCCGTTTCAGAGAGAAGAGCGGCCAATGTGACGATCTGGCTTTAAGTCGATTCTGTAACAAATGGCGAAAACGGACGGATTTCTCAGGTTTTTACTACATATGAACACTTTTCACATTCTCCCGTGCAATGCAACTGATAGTCCTCGTTTCATGCAATATCTTAAGGTCCTATCTTATGTCCAAGGCACCAAAGAAGGGTAAAAAGTCATTAATCGATAACTAAAACTGGAATTGTACTGTTTCTTACTGGCTATTACATCAGGTTAGAAGCTTCTTCTAAGTTGTACTATGGTGCTTTCAGTGTCTCCGCATACCGCAGCACGCGACATAGCTTTGCAGACGATAAATGTAACCGTTTAGCGAGAAGAGCGGCAAATGTGACGATCTGGCTTTAAGTCTATTCGATAACAAATGACGAAAACCGACGAATTTCCAAGGTTTTTGCTACATATGAACACATATCATACTCTCCCGTGGAACGCGGCTGCTAGTGATCCTTTCATGCAAAATCTTAAGGTCCTAGCTTATGTCCAAGGCACCAAAGCCGCCTAAAAAGTCAATAATCGATAATTAAAACTTGGTTTGTACCACTTCTTACTGGCTAATACATCAACTTAGAAGCTTCATCTGTGTTCTACTATGGTTCTTTTAGCGTCTCCGCATACCGCAGCACGCGACATAGCTTTGCAGACGATAAATGCATCCGTTTCAGAGAGAAGAGCGGAAAATGTGGCGATCTTGCTGTAAGTCGATTCAGTAACATACGATGAAAACGGTCGGATTTCTCAGGTTTTTACTACATATGAACACTTTTCACATTCACCCGTGACACGTGGCTGCTAGTCCTCCTTTCATGCAAAATCGTAAGGTCCTAGCTAATGTCCAAGTCACCAAAGAATCAAAAATCGATAACTAAATCTTGAATTGAACTGCTTCTTACTGGCTATTAGATAAACTTAGAAGCCTAATATGTGTTCTGCTATGCTACTTTTAGTCTCTCCGCATACCGGAGCACGCGACATAGCTTTGCAGACGATAAATGTAACAGTTTCAGAGAGAAGACCGGCCAATGTGACGATCTAGCTTTAAGCCGATGAGATAACAAATGCCGAAAACGGACTGATTTCTCAGGTTTTTACAACATATGAACACTTTTCACACTCTTTCGTGCAACGCGGCTGCTAGACCTCCATTCATGCAAAACCTTAAGGTCCTAGCTCATGTCCAAGGAATCAAAGAAGAGAAAAACTCAATAATTGATAGCTATAACTTTAATTGTACTACTTCTTATTGGCTAATACATCAACTTAGAATCTTCATCTGTGTTCTGCTATGGTGCTTTTAGTGTATCCGCATACCGCAGCACGCGTCATAGCTTTGCAGACGATAAATGTAAGCGTTTCAGAGAGAAGAGCGGCCTATGTGGCGATCTGGCTTTTAGTCTATTCGATAACAAATGACGAAAACGGACGGATTTCTCAGGTTTTTACTACATATGAATACTTTTCACATTCTCCTGTGCAACGCGGCTGCTAGTCCTCCTTTCATGCAAAATCTTAAGGTCCTGACTCATGTCCAAGGCCCCAAAGAAGGGTTAAACGTCAATAATCGATAACTAAAACTTAAATTGTACTGCTTCTTACTGGCTATTACATCAACTTAGGAGCTTCTTCTGTGTTCTACTATGGTGCTTTTAGTGTCTCTGCATACCGCAGCACGAGACATAGATTTGCAGACGATAAATGTAACCGTTTCAGCGAGAAGAGCGGCTAATGTGACGATCAGGTTTTAGTCGATTCGTTATGAAATGCCGGAAACGGACGGATTTCTCAGGTTTTTACTACATATGAAACCTTTTCACATTCTCCCGTGCAACGCGGCTGCTAGTCCTCCTTTCATTCAAAATCTTAAGGTCTTAGCTCATGTCCAAGGCACCAAAGAATCGTAAAAAGTCAATAATCGATAACTAAAACTTGAATTGTACTGCTTCTTACTGGCTATTACATCAACTTATAAGGTTCTTCTGTTTTCTACTATGGTGCTTTTAGTATCTCCGCATACCACAGCACGCGACATAGCTTTGCAGACGATAAATGTAACCGTTTCAGAGAGAAGAGCGGCCAAGTGACGATCTGGCTTTAAGTCGATTCGATAACAAATGACGAAAATAAACGGATTTCTCAGGTTTTTACTACATATGAAACCTTTTCACATTCTCCCGTGCAACGCGGCTGCTAGTCCTGTGTTCATGCAAAATCTTAAGGTACTAGCTCATGTCCAAGGCACGAAAGAGGGGTGAATATTCAATAATCGATAACTAAAACATGAATTGTACTACTTGTTACTGTGTATCACACCAACGTAGAAGCTTCATCTGTGTTATACTATGGTGCTTTTAGTGTCTCTGCACACCGCAGCATGCGACACAGTTTTGCAGACGATAAATGTAACCGTTTCAGAGAGAAGAGCGGCCAATGTGACGATCTGGCTTTAAGTCGATTCGTTATGAAATGACGGAAACGGACGGATTTCTCAGGTTTTTACTACATATGAACGCTTTTCACATTCTCCAATGTAACGCGGCTGCTAGTTCTCCTTTCATGCAAAATCTTAAGGTCCTAGCTCATGTCCAAGGCACCAAAGAAGGGTAAAAAGGCAATAATCGATAACTAAAACATGAATTGTACTGCTTCTTACTGGCTATTAGATCAACTTAGAAGCCTCTTATGTGTTCTGCTATTCTGCTTTTAGTCTCTCCGCATACCGGAGCACGCGACATTGCTTTGCAGACTATAAAAGTAAACGTTTCAGAGAGAAGAGCGGCCAATGTGACGATCTAGCTTTAAGCCGATGAGATAACAAAAGACGAAAACGGACGGATTTCTCAGGTTTATGCTACATACGAACACGTTTCACATTCACCCATGCAAAGTGGCTCCCAGTCCTCCATTCAGGCTAAATCTTAAGGTCCTAGCTCATGTCCAATGCACCAAAGTAGGGTAAAAAGTCAATAATCGATAACTAAAACATGAATTTACTACCTCTTACTGGCTATTACATCAACTTAGAAGCTTCTTCTGTGTTCTACCATGGTGCTTTTAGTGTCTCCGCATAACGCAGAGCGTGACATAGCTTTGCAGACAATAAATGTAACCGTTTCAGAGAGAAGAGCTTGTTACAGTACATGACATAGCTCCATGCAGTATAATAAATCAGACTTTCAAAGCAGTGCGTTCAATTAACAATATAAATATTGCAAACTTTAGGGAAAGCCTACAGCAGCTAGACTGGGATGAAGTGTATAAGGAACCCGATGCAAACTTGAAATATAACTTATTTCACAATACATTTTTAAGGGTATTTGAAAATTGTTTTCCCAAGAAAATAGTTAAACATAATTCCAAGAAAACATATAAAAAACCGTGGCTAGCTAAAGGAATAAGAATATCTTGCAAACGCAAAAGAGAACTGTATCTAAAAGCAAGATGGAGTACTGACCCCGAAATTGTTCAATATTATAAAAACTATTGTGCGGTACTAAGAAAAGTTATTAAAAAGTCCAGAAGCATGTGTATCATGTCTGAGATCAGTAACTCTGATAATAAAATTAAAGCAATTTGGAATATTATTGAAAGGGAAACAGGGCAACCAAGAGCACAGGAAGACTTTAGTGCAATAAAATTGAATGACAAGTGCACTAACAAACAATCAGAAATTGAAAATATTTTGAATAATCATTTTTTAAATGTTGTGGAGAAAATAGGATCTAGATCTTCACTAGAAGAGGCAAGGCTATTAATAGAAGAGGCCATACCTGCACAGTTTGAAACAGCTGTAATTCCACCAACCTCTCCCTCTGAAATCAGTAAAATAATAAACTCACTGAAAAGTAAAAGCTCTTACGGAATTGATGGCATTTCCAGCAAAGTACTTAAAGCTTGTTCCCCACAGATAAGTAGAATTCTCAGCCACGTATGTAATAGCTCTTTGGAGCAGGGTGTTTTCCCTGATAGACTGAAATATGCCATTGTAAAACCATTGCATAAAAAGGGGGATATGTCGGATGTCAACAACTACCGCCCAATCTCTCTTCTGGCAGCTCTATCAAAAATTTTTGAGAAAGTAATGTATTCAAGAGTAGCCTCCCATATTTGTAAAAATAAAGTACTAACAAAATGTCAGTTTGGTTTTCAGAAAGGCTTTTCAACAGAAAATGCTATATATGCTTTCACTGATCAAATATTAAATGCTCTGAATAACCGGACATCACCCATTGGTATTTTTTGTGATCTCTGAAAGGCCTTTGATTGTGTAAATCATGGAATTCTTTTAGATAAGCTAAATCATTATGGTTTGAGTGGGGCAGTGCACAAATGGTTTAATTCATACTTAACTGGAAGAATGCAGAAAGTTGAAATAAGTGGTTCGTGTAATGTTAAAACAGCTGATTCCTCAAACTGGGGTGCTATCAAGCACGGGGTCCCACAGGGTTCGGTCTTAGGTCCTTTACTGTTCTTGATATACATTAATGACTTACCATTCCACATTGATGAAGATGCAAAGTTAGTTCTTTTTGCTGATGATACAAGTATAGTAATAACATCCAAAAACCAAGAACTAAGTGATGTAATTGTAAATGATGTTTTTCACAAAATTATTAAGTGGTTCTCAGCAAACGGACTCTCTTTAAATTTTGATAAAACACAGTATATACAGTTCCGTACAGTAAATGGCAAAACTCCAGTAATAAATATAGAATTTGAACAGAAGTCTGTAGCTAAGGTAGAATTTTCAAAATTTTTAGGTGTGTCCATTGATGAGAGGTTAAACTGGAAGCAACACATTGATGGTCTGCTGAAACGTCTGAGTTCAGCTACGTATGCTATTAGGGTTATTGCAAATTTTGGTGATAAGAATCTCAGTAAATTAGCTTACTATGCCTACTTTCATTCACTGCTTTCGTATGGCATCATATTCTGGGGTAATTCATCGTTGAGTAGAAAAGTATTCATTGCACAAAAACGTGTAATCAGAATAATTGCTGGAGCCCACCCACGGTCATCCTGCAGACATCTGTTTAAGGATCTAGGGATCCTCACAGTAACCTCACAGTATATATATTCCCTTATGAAATTTGTTGATAATAATCCAACCCAATTCAAAAGTAATAGCAGTGTGCATACCTATAACACCAGGAGAAAGGATGATCTTCACTATGCAGGGTTAAATCTGACTTTGGCACAGAAAGAGGTAAATTATGCTGCCACAAAAGTCTTTGGGCACCTACCAAACAGCATCAAAAGCCTGACAGATAGCCAACTAACATTTAAAAATAAATTAAAAGAATTTCTAGATGACAACTCCTTCTACTCATTGGCTGAATTTTTAGATATAAAGTAAGTAAAAAAAAAAAAAAAAAAAAAAAAAAAAACTTAATCATTAGTGTCATGCAATATTTTGTGTAATGTAATTTCTTGTACAGACATCTTTTATTAACCTGACACGTTCCACATCATTACGAAGTGTCGTATTCATGATCTATGGAACAAGTATTAATCTAATCTAATCTAATCAATGTGACGATCTGGCTTTAAGTCGATTCGAAAACAAATGACGAAAACGGACGGATTTCTCAGGTTTATGCTACATATGAACACTTTTCACATTATCCCTTGCAACGCGGCTGTCAGTCCTCCTTTCATGCAAAATCTTAAGGTCCTAGCCCATGTCCAAAGCACCAAAGAAGGGTAAAAAGTCAATAATCGGTAAGTGAAACTTGAATTGTACTACTTGTTACTGGCTATTACATCAACTTAGGACCTTCATCTGTGTTCTACTATGGTGCTTTTAGTGTCTATGCATACCGCAGCACGCGACATAGCTTTGCAGACGATAAATATAACCGTTTCAGATAGAAGAGCGGCCAATGTGACGATCTGGCTTTTAGTCGATTCGATAACAAATGACGAAAACGGACGGATTTCTCAGGTTTTTACTACATATGAACACTTTTCACATTCTCCCGTGCAACGCGGCTACGAGTCCTCCTTTCATGCTAAATCTTAAGATCCTAGCTCATTTCCAAGGCAGCAAAGAAGGGTGAAAAGTCAATAATCGAAAATTAAACTTGAATTGTGCTGCTTATTACTGGCTATTACATCAACTTAGTAGCCTATTATGTGTATTGCTATGCTGCTTTTAGTGTCTCCGAATACCGCAGCACGTGACATAGCTCTACAGACGATAAATGTAACCGTTTCAGAGAGAAGAGCGGCCAATGTGACGATCTGGCTTACAGTCGATTCGAAAACAAATGACGAATACGGACGGATTTCTCAGGTTTATGCTTCATATGAACACTTTTCACAGTCACCCATGCAACGCGGCTGCCAGTCCTCCTTTCATGCAAAATCTTAAGGTCCTAGCTCATGCCCAAGGCACACAAGCCGCCTAAAAAGTCAATAATCGATAACTGAAACTTGAATTTTACTGCTTCTTACTGGCTATTACATTAACTTAGAAGCTTCTTCTGTGTTCTACTATGGTGCTTTTAGTCTCTCCGCATACTGCAGCACGCGACATAGATATGCAGACGATAAATGTAACCGTTTCAGCGAGAAGAGCGGCTAAAGTGACGACCAGGTTTTAGTCGATTCGTTATGAAATGACGGAAACGGACGGATTTCTCAGGTTTTTACTACATATGAACACTTTTCACATTCCCCCGTACAACGCGGTTCCTAGTCCTCCTTTCATACAAAATCTTAAGGTCTAAGCTCATGTCCAAGGCACCAAAGAAGAGTAAAAAGTCAATAATCGATAACTAAAATCTAAATTGAACTGCTTCGTACTGGCTATTACATCAACTTAGAAGCTTCTTCTGTGTTCTACTATGGTGCTTTTAGTGTCTCCGCATACCGCAGAACGCGACATAGCTTTGCAGACGTTAAATGTAACCGTTGCAGACAGAAGAGCATCCTACGTGAGGATCTGGCTTTAAGTCGATTCGGGAAAAAAGGATAAAACGGAAGAATTTCTCATGTTTTTACTACATATGAACACTTTTCAGATTCTCACGTGCAACGCGTCAGTTAGTCATCGTTTCATGCAAAATCTTAAGGCCCTAGCTCCAGTCCAAGGCACGAAAGCCGGGTAAGAGTCAATAATCGATAACTAACACTTGAATTGTTCTACTTCATACTTTCTATTACATCAGCTTCGAAGATTCATCTGTGTTCTACTATGGTGCTTTTAGTGTCTCCGAATACCGCAGCACGCGATATAGCTTTGCAGACGATAAATGTAACCGTTTCAGGGAGAAGAGCGGCCAATGTGACGATCTGGCTCTCAGTCGTTTCGACAACAAATGACGGAAACGGACGGATTTCTCAGGTGTTTACTACATATGACCACTTTTTACATTCTACCGTGCAACGTGGCAGCTAGTCCTCCTTTCATGCAAAATCTTAAGGTCCTAGCCCATGTCCAAGCTACAAAAGTCGGGTAAAAGGTCAATAATCGATAACTAACACTTGAATTGTACTACATCTAACGGGCTATTACATCAACTTAGAAGCTTCGTCTGTGTTCTACTATGGTGCTTTTAGTGTCTCCGCATACTGCAGCACGCGACATAGCTTTGCAGACGATAAATGTAACCGTTTCAGAGAGAAGTGCGGAAAATGTAACGCTCTGGCTTAAATCGATTCGATATCAAATGATGAAAACGAATTAGTTTCTCAGGTTTTTACTACATATGAACTCTATTCACATTCGCCCGTGCAATGCGGCTGCTAGTCCTGTTTTCATGCAAAATCGTAAGGTCCTAGCTCATGTCCAAATCACCAAAGAAGGGTATAAAGTCAATAATCGATAACTAAAACTTGAATTGTACTGATTCTTACTGGCTATTACATCAACATAGTAGCTTCTTCTGTGTTCTACTATGGTGCTTTTAGTGTCTACGCATAGAGCAGTACGCGACATAGCTTTGCAGCCGATAAATGTAACCATTTCAAAGAGAAGAGCGGCCAATATGACGATCTGGCTTTAAGTCGATTCGTTTAAAAATGAAGAAAACGGATGGATTTCTCAGGTTTTTACTTCATATGTAAACTTTTCACATTCTCCCGTGCAACGCGGCTGCTATTCCTCCTTTTATGAAAAATCGTAAGATCATAACTCATGTGCAAGGCACCAAAGAAGGGTAAAAGTCAATAATCGATAACTAAAATTTGAATTGTACTGCTTCTTACTGGCTATTACATCAAATTAGAAGCTTCTTCAGTGTTCTACTATGGCGATTTAGTGTCTCCGCATACCGCAGCACGCAACATAGCTTTGCAGACGATAAATGTAACCGTTTCAGAGGCAAGTGCGGCCAATGTGACGATGTGGCTTTCAGTCGTTTCCATAATAAATGACGAAAACGGTAGGATCTCTCAGGTTTTTACTACATATGAACACATTTCGCATTCTCACGTGCAACGCGTCAGTTAGTCCTCCTTCCATGCAAAATCTTAAGGCCCTAGCTCCTGTCCAAGGCACGAAAGCCGGCTAAACAGTCAATAATCGATAACTAAGACTTGAATTGTTCTACTTCATACTTTCTATTACATCAGCTTAGAAGATTCATCTGTGTTCTACTATGGTGCTTATAGTGTCTCCGAATACCGCAGCACGCGATATAGCTTTGCAGACGATAAATGTAACCGTCAAAAAGAGACGAGCGGCCAATGTGACGATCTGGCATTCAGTCGTTTCGACAACAAATGACGTAAACGGACGGTTTTCTCAGGTTTTTACTACATATGAACACTTTTCACATTCTCCCCTGCAACGCGACTGCTAGTCCTCCTTTCATGCAAAACCTTAAGGTCCTAGCCCATGTCCAAGGCACAAAAGCCGGGTAAAAAGTCAATAATCGATAACTAACACTTGAATTGTACTACATCTAACTGGCTATTACATCAACTTAGTAGCTTCGTCTCTGTTCTACTATGGTGCTTTTAATGTCTCCGCATTCCGCAGCACGCGACATAGCTTTGCAGACGCTAAATGTAACCGTTTCAGAGAGAAGAGCGGCCAATGTGAAGTTCTATCTTTAAGTCTATTCGATATCAAATGACGAAAAAGGACGAAATTCTCAGGTTTTTACTACATATGAAAACTTTTCACATTCTCCCGTGCAACACGGCTGCTAGTCCTCCTTTCATGCAAAATCTTAAGGTACCAGCTCATGTCCAGGGCAACAAAGCCGGCTAAAAATTCAATAATCGATAAATAAACTTGAATTGTACTACTTCCTACTTTCTATTACATCAGCTTAGAAGCTTCATCTGTGTTCTTGTATGATCCTTTTAGTGTCTCCGCATACCGCAGCACGTGACATAGCTTTGCATACGATAAATGTAACCGTTTCAGAGAGAAGAGCGGCCAATGTGACGATCAGGCTTAAGTCGATTCGATATCAGATGACAAAAACTGACGGATTTCTCAGGATTTTACTACATATGAACACTTTTTACATTCTCCCCTGCAACGCGGCTGCTTGTCCTCCATTCATGCAAAATCTTAAGGTACCAGCTCATGTCCAAGGCACCAAAGCCGGCTAAAAATTCAATAATCGATAAATAAACTTGAATTGTACTACTTCCTACTTTCTATTACATCAGCTTAGAAGCTTCATCTGTGTTCTAGTATTATCCTTTTAGTGTCTCCGCATACCGCAGCACGTGACATAGCTTTACAGACGATAAATGTAACCGTTTCGGAGAGAAGAGGGGCCACAGTGACGATCTCGCTTCCAGTCGTTTCAATAATAAATGACGAAAACAGATGAATTTCTCAGGTTTTTACTACATATGAACACTTTTCACATTCTCCCGTGCAACGCGGCTGCTGGACCTCCTTTCGTGCAAAATCTTAAGGTCCTAGCTCATGTCCAAGGCACCAAAGAAGGGTAAAAAGTCAATAATCAATAACTAAAACTTGAATTGTACTGCTTCTTACTGGCTATTACATCAACTTAGAAGCTTCTTCTGTGTTCTACTATGGTGCTTTTAGTGTCTCCGAATACCGCAGCACGCGATATAGCTTTGCAGACGATAAATGTAACCCTTTCAGAGAGAAGAGCGCCCAATGTGACAATCTGGCTTTCAGTCTTTTCGACAACAAATGACGAAAATGGACGGATTTCTCAGGTTTTTACTACATATGAACACGTTTCACATTCTACCGTGCAACGCGGCTGCTAGTCCTCCTTTCATGAAAAATCTTAAGGTCCTAGCCCAAGTCCAAGGCACAAAAGCCGGGTAAAAATCAATAATCGATAACTAAAACTTGAATTGTACTACTTCTAACTGGCTATTACATCAACGTAGAAGCTACTTATGTGTTCTACTATGGTGCTTTTAGTGTCTCCGCATACCGGTGCACGCGACATAGCTTTGCAGACGATAAATGTAACCGTTTCAGAGAGAAGAGCTTCCAATGTAGCGATCTGGCTTAAAGTCGATTTGATAACAAATGACGAAAACGGGCCAATATCTTAGGTTTTTACTACATATGAACACTTTACGCACTTTCCCGTGCAACGCAGCTACTAGTCCTCCTTTCATGCAAAATCTTATAGTATTAGCTCACGTCCAAGGCACCAAATCCGGCTAAAAAGTCAATAATCGATAACTAAAACATGAATTGTACCACTTCATACTGGCTATTACATCAACTAAGAAGCTTCTTCTGGTTTCTATGGTGCTTTTAGTGTCTCCGCATACCGCACGCAGCGACATAGCTTTGCAGACGGTAAATTTAATCGTTTCTGAGGGAAGTGCGGCCAATGTGACGATCTGGCTTTAAGTCGATTTGATAACAATGACGAAAACGGACGGACTTCTCAGGTTTTTACAACATATGAACACTTTTCACATTTTCCCGTGCAACGCGGCTGCTAGTCCTCCTTTCATGCTAATAATAAGGTCCTAGCTCATGTCCAACGCACCAAAACCGGCTAAAAAGTCAATAATCGATACCTAAAACTTGAATTGCACTACTTCTTACTGGCTATTACATGAACTTAGAAGCTTCATCTGTATTCTACTATGACGCTTTTAGTGTTTTCGCTTACCGCAGCACGCGACGTAGCTTTGCAGACGGTAAATATAACCGTTTCAGAGAGAAGAGCACCGAATGTACGTCCTGGCTTTAAGTCGATTCGATAACAAATGACGAAAAGTGCCGGATTTCTCAGGTTTTTACTACATATGAACACCTTTTACATTGTCCGGTGCAACGCGGCTAATAGTCCTCCTTTCATGCAAAAACTTAAGGTCCTAGCTCATGTACAAGGCATCAAAGCAGGCTAAATAGTGAATAATCGATAACGAAAACTTGAATTGTACTACTTCTTACGGGCAATTACATTAACTTAGAAGCTTCTTCTGTGTTGTACTATGGTGCTTTAAGTGTCTATGCCTACTGCACCCAGCGACATAGCACTGCAGACGAATAATATAAACGTTTCAGAGGGAAGAGCGACCAATGTGACGATCTGGCTTTAAGTCGATTCGACAACAATTGACGAAAACATACGGATTTCTCAGGTTTTCACTACATATGAACACTTTTCACATTCACCCTAGTAACGCGGCTGCTAGTCCTCCTTTCACGCAAAATCGTAAGGTCCTAGCTCATGCCCAAGGCACCAAACCCGGCTACAAAGTCAATAATCGATAGCTAAAACGTGAATTGTACTACACCTTACTGGCTATTACATAAACTTAGAAGTTTTTTCAGTGTTCTACTATGGTGCTTTTAGTATCTGCGCATACCGCAGCACGCGACACAGCTTTGCAGACGGTAAATTTAACCGTTTCAGAGGGAAGAGCGGCCAATGTGACGATCTGGCTTTAAGTCGATTTGATAACAATGACGAAGACGGAGGGATTTCTCAGGTTTTTACTATATATGAACACTTTTCACATTCTCCCGTGCTACGCGGCTAATAGTCCTCCTTTCATGCAAAATCTTAATGTCCTAGCTGCTGCACAAGGCACCAAAGCCGGGTGAAAAGTGAATAATCGATAACGAATACTTGAATTGCACTACTTCTTACTGGCTATGACATCAACTTAGAAGCTTCATCTGTGTTCTAGTATAGTGCTTTTAGTGTCTCAGCATTACATAGCTCGCGACCTATCTTTGGAGACGATAAATATAACGGTTTCAGAGGGAAGAGCGGCCAATGTAACGACCTGGCATTAAGTCGATTCGATAACAATTGAAGAAAACATACGGATTTCTCAGGTTTTCAATACATATGAACCCTTTTCACATTCTCCCGTGCAACGCGGCTGCTAGTCCTCCTTTCATGCAAAATCTTATGATTCCACCTCATGTCCAAGGAACCAAAGCCGGCTAAAAATCAATAATTGATAACCAATACTTGAATTGTACTGCTTCTTACTGGCTATTACTTCAACTTAGAAGTTTCTTCTGTGTTCTATTATGTTTGCTTTTAGCCTCACCGCATACAGCAATAAGTGACATAGCTTTGCAGACGATAAATGTAACCGTTTCAGGGAGACGAGCGTTAAATGTGACGATGTGTCTTTAAGTCGATTCGATAACAAATGACGAAAATGGACGGATTTCTCAGGTTTTTACTACATATGAACACTTTTTACATTCTCCCGTGCAACGCGGCTAATAGTCCTCCTTTCATGCAAAATCTTAAGGTCCTAGCTCATGTACAACTCACCAAAGCCAGCTAAAAAGTGAATAATCGATAACGAAAACTTTGAATTGTACAACTTCTTGTGGGCTATTACATTAACTTAGAAGCTTCTTCTGTGTTGTACTATGGTGCCTTAAGTGTCTATGCATACTGCACCCAGCGACATAGCTTTGCAGACGACAGATAAAACCGTTTCAGTGAGAAGAGCGGGCAATGTGACGATCTCGCTATAAGTCGATTCGATAACAAATGACGAACACGGACGGATTTCTGAGGTTTTTACTACATATGAACACTTTTCACATTCTCCCGTGCAACGCGGATGCTAGTCGTCCTTTCATGCAAAATCGTAAGGTCCTAGCTCATGCCCAAGGCACAAAAAAGGCTGAAAAGTCAATAATCGATAACTAAAACGTTAATTGTACTACTTCTTATTGGGTATTACGTCAACTTAGAAGCTACTTCTGTGTTCTACTATGGTGATTGTAGTGTCTCCGCATACCGCAGCACGCGACATAGCTTTGCAGATGATAATTGTAATCGTTTCAGGGAGAAGAGCGGCCAATGTGACGATCTGGATTTAAGTCGATACGACTTTCTCAGGTTTTTATTACATATGAACGCTTTTCACATTCTCCCATGCAACGTGACTGCTAATCTTACTTTCATGAAAAATCTTAAGGTCCTAGCTCATGTCAATTGCACCAAAGCCGGCTAAAAAGTAATAATCGATAACGAAAACTTGAAATGTACTACTTCTTACTGGCTATTACATCAACTTAGAGGCTTCATCTGTGTACTACTATTATGGTTTTAGTGTCTCCGCATACCGCAGCACGCAACATAGCTTTGCAGACGATAAATGTAATCGTTCCAGAGAGAAGAGCGGCAAATGTGTCGATCTGGATTTCAGTCGATTCGATAACAAATGACGAAAACGGACGAATTTCTCAGATTTTTACTACATATGAACACTTTTCACATTCTCCCGTGCATCGTGGCCACTAGCCTTCCCTTCATGAAATATCTTAAGGCCCTAACTCATGTCCAAGCGCCAAAGAAGGGTAAAAAGTCAATAATCGATAGCTAAAACTTCAATTCTACTACTTCTTACTGGCTATTACATAAACTTAGAAGTTTGATCTGTATTCTTCTATGGTGCTTTTAGTGTCGCTGCATACCACAGCACGCGACCTATCTTTGCAGACGATAAATGTAACCGTTTCAGAGAGAAGAGCGGCCAAAAGACGATGTGGTGTTAAGTCGATTCGATATCAAATGACGAAAACGGACGGATTTCTCAGTTTCTTACTACATATGAACACTTTTTCGCCCGAGGACCGCGGCTGCTAGTCCTCCTTTCATGCAAAATCCAAAGGTCCTAGCAAATGTCCAAGGCACCTAAGCCTGCTAAAAAGTCAATAATCGATAACTAAAACCTGAATTGTACTACTTCTTACTGGCTATAACATCAACTTAGAAGCTTCTTCTGTGTTCTACTATGGTGCTTTCAGTATCTCCGCATACCGCAGCACGCGACATAGCTTTGCAGACGATAAATGTAAGCGTTTCCGAGAGAAAAGCGGCCAATGTGACGACCTGGATTTAAGTCGATTCGATAACAAATGACGAAAACGGACGGATTTTCAGGTTTTTACAACATATGAACACTTTTCACATTCGTCCGTGTAGCGCGGCTGCTAGTCCTCCTTTCATGCACAATCTTAAGGTCCTAGCTCATGTCCAATGCACCAAACCGGCTAAAAAGTCAATAATCGATACCTAAAACTTGAATTGTACTACTTCTTACTGGCTATTACATGAACTTAGAAGCTTCATCTGGGTTCTACTATAGTGCTTTTACTGTCTCCGCATACCGCAGCACGCGACATAGCTTTGCAGACTATAAATGTAACCGTTTCAGAGAGAAGAGCGAACAATGTGACGATCTGGCTTTAAGTCGATTTGAAAAGAAATGACGAAAACGGACGGATTTCTCAGGTTTTTACTACACATGAACACTTTTCACATTCTCCCGTGCAACGCAGCTACTAGTTCTCTATTGATGCAAAATCTTAAGGTCCTAGATCATGTCCACGACCCCAAAGCCAGATAAAAAGTCAATAATCGGTATCTATAACGTTATTGTGCTACTTCTTACTGGCTATTACATCAACTTAGAAGTTTCATCTGTTTTCTACTATGGTGCTGTTAGTGTCTCCGCATACCGCAGTACGCGACATAGCTTTGCAGACGATAAATGTAACCGTTACAGAGAGAAGAGCGACCAATGTGACGATCTGGCTTTAAGTCGATTTGATAAGAAATGACGAAAACGGACGGATGTCTCAGGTTTTTACTACATATGAACACTTTTCACATTCTCCCGTGCAACGCAGCTGCTAGTCCTCCTTTGATGAAAGGTCTTAAGGTCCTAGCTCATGTTCAAGACCCCAATGCGAGCTAAAAAGTCAATAATCGATATCTAAAACGTTATTGTACTACTTCTTACTGGCTATTACATCAACTTAGAAGTTTCATCAGTGTTCTACTATGGTGCTGTTAGTGTCTCCGCATGCCGCAGCACGCGACATAGCTTTGCAGACGATAAATGTAACCGTTTCAGAGAGAAGAGGGACCAATGTGACGATCTGGCTTTAAGTCGATTTGATAAGAAATGACGAAAACGGACGGATTTCTCATGTTTTTACTACATATGAACACTTTTCACATTCTCCCGTGCAACGCAGCTGCTAGTTCTCCATTGATGCAAAATCTTAAGGTACTAGCTCAAGTCCAAGGCCCCAAAGCCAGCTAAAAAGTCAATAATCGAAATCTAAAACCTTATTGTACTACTTCTTACTGGCTATTACATCAACTTAGAAGTTTCATCTGTTTTCTACTATGGTGCTGTTAGTTTCTCCGCATACCGCAGCACGCGACATAGCTTTGCAGACGATAAATGAAACAAATGTAACCGTTTCAGAGAGAAGAGAGACCTATGTGACGATCTGGCTTTAAGTCGATTTGATAAGAAATGACGAAAACGGACGGATTTCTCAGGTTTTTGCTACACATGAACACTTTCACATTCTCCCGTGCAACGCAGCTGCTAGTCTTCCTTTGATGCAAAGTCTTAAGGTCCTAGCTCATGTCCAAGACCCCAAAGCCAGCTAAAAAGTCAATAATCGATATCTAAAACGTTATTGTACTACTTCTTACTTGCTATTACATCAACTTAGAAGTTTCATCAGTGTTCTACTATGGTGCTGTTAGTGTCTCCGCATACCGCAGCACGCGACATAGCTTTGCAGACGATAAATGTAACCGTTTCAGAGAGAAGAGCGACCAATGTGACGATCTGGCTTTAAGTCGATTTGATAAGAAATGACGAAAACGGACGGATTTCTCATGTTTTTACTACATATGAACACTTTTCACATTCTCCCCTGCAACGCAGCTGCTAGTTCTCTTTTGATGCAAATTCTTAAGGTCCGAGCTCATGTCCAAGACCCCAAAGCCAGCTAAAAGGTCAATAATCGGTATCTATAACTTTATTGTACTACTTCTTACTGGCAATTACATCAACTTAGAAGTTTCATCTGTTTTCTACTATTGTGCTGTTAGTGTCTCCGCATACCGCAGCACGCGACATAGCTTTGCAGACGATAAATGTAACCGTTTCAGAGAGAAGAGCGACCAATGTGACGATCTGGCTTTAAGTCGATTTGATAAGAAATGACGAAAACGGACGGATTTCTCATGTTTTTACTACATATGAACACTTTTCACTTTCTCCCGTGCAACGCAGCTGCTAGTCCTCCTTTGATGCAAAGTCTTAAGGTCCTAGCTCATGTCCTAGACACGAAAGTAAGCTAAAAAGTCAATAATCGAAATCTAAAACGTTATTGTATTACTTCTTACTGGCTATTACATCAACTTAGAAGTTTCATCTGTGTTCTTCTATGGTGCTGTTAGTGTCTCCGCATACCGCAGCACACATAGCTTTACATACGATAAATGTAACCGTTTCAGAGAGAAGAGTGGCCAATGTGACGATCTGGCTTTAAGTTGATTTCATGAGAAATGACGAAAACGGACGGATTTCTCAGGTTTTTACTACATATGAACACTTATCACATTCTCCCGTTCAACGCAGCTGCTAGTCCTCAATTGATGCAAAGTCTTAAGTTCCTAGCTCATGTCCAAAACACAAAGCCAGGTAAAAAGTCTATAGTCGATATCTAAAACGTTATTGTACTACTTCTTACTGGCTATTACATCAAGTTAGAAGTTTCATCAGTGTTCTACTATGGTGCTGTTAGTGTCTCCGCATACCGCAGCACACATAGCTTTACATACGATAAATGTAACCGTTTCAGAGAGAAGAGTGGCCAATGTGACGATCTGGCTTTAAGTTGATTTCATGAGAAATGACGAAAACGGACGGATTTCTCAGGTTTTTACTACATATGAACACTTATCACATTCTCCCGTTCAACGCAGCTGCTAGTCCTCAATTGATGCAAAGTCTTAAGTTCCTAGCTCATGTCCAAAACCCAAAGCCAGGTAAAAAGTCTATAGTCGATATCTAAAACGTTATTGTACTACTTCTTACTGGCTATTACATCAAGTTAGAAGTTTCATCAGTGTTCTACTATGGTGCTGTTAGTGTCTCCGCATACCGCAGCACGCGACATAGCTTTGCAGACGATAAATGTAACCGTTTCAGAGAAAAGAGCGACCAATGTGACGATCTGGTTTTAAGTCGATTTTATAAGAAAAGACGAAAACGGACGGATTTCTCATGTTTTTACTACATATGAACACTTTTCACATTCTCCCGTGCAACGCAGCTGCTAGTCCTCCTTTGATGCAAAGTCTTAAGGTCCTAGCTCATGTCCAATGCCCCAAAGCCAGCTAAAAAGTCAATAATCGATATCTAAAACGTTATTGCACTACTTCTTACTGGCAATTACTATAACTTAGGAGCTTCTTCTGTGTTCTACTATGGTGCTGTTAGTGTCTCGGCATACCGCAGCACGCGACATAGCTTTGTAGACGATAAATGTTACCGTTTCAGAGAGAAGAGCGACCAATGTGACGGTCTGGCTTTAAGTCGATTTGATAAGAAATGACGAAAACGAACGGATTTCTCAGGTTTTTACTACATATGAACTTTTTTCACATTCTCCCGTGCAACGCAGCTGCTAGTCCTCCTTTGATGAAAGGTCTTAAGGTCCTAGCTCATGTTCAAGACCCCAAAGCCAGCTAAAAAGTCAATAATCGATATCTAAAACGTTATTGTACTACTTCTTACTGGCTATTACATCAACTTAGAAGTTTCACCAGTGTTCTACTATGGTGCTGTTAGTGTCTCCGCATGCCGCAGCACGCGACATAGCTTTGCACACGATAAATGTAACCGTTTCAGAGAGAAGAGCGACCAATGTGACGATCTGGCTTTAAGTCGATTTGATAAGAAATGACGAAAACGGACGGATTTCTCATGTTTTTACTACATATGAACACTTTTCACATTCTCCCGTGCAACGCAGCTGCTAGTCCTCCTTTGATGCAAAATCTTAAGGTCCTAGCTCATGTCCAAGTCACCAAAGCCAGCTAAAAAGTCAATAATCGATATCTAAAACGTTATTGTGCTACTTCTTACTGGCTATTACATCAACTTAGAAATTTCATCTGTGTTCTACTATGGTGCTGTTAGTGTCTCCGCATACCGCAGCACGCGACATAGCTCTGAAGACGAGTAATGTAACCTTTTCAGAGAGAAGAGCGTCCATTGTGACGTCCTGGCTTTAAGTCGATTTGATAAGAAATTACGAAAACGGACGGATTTCTCAGGTTTGTACTGCATATGAATACTTTTCACATTCTCCCGTGCAACGGAGCATCTAGTCCTCTTTTGATGCAAAATTTTAAGGTCCTAGCTCATGTCCAAGGCCCCAATGCCAGCTAAAAAGTCAATAATCGATATCTAAAACGTTATTGTACTACTTCTTACTGGCAATTACATCAACTTAGAAGCTTCTTCTGTTTTACTATGGTGCTGTTAGTGTCTCGGCATACCGCGGCACGCGACATAGCTTTGCAGGCGATAAATGGTACCGTTTCACAGAGGAGGGCGGCCAATATAACGTTCTGGCTTTAATTTGATTTGATAAGAAATGACGAAAACGGACGGATTTCTCAGGATTTTACTTCATATGAACACTTTTCACATTCTCCCGTGCAACGCAGCTGCTAGTCCTCCTTTGATGCAAAGTCTTAAGGTCCTAGCCCATTTCCAAGACCCCAAAGCCAACTAAAAAGTCAATAATCGATATCTGAAACGTTATTGCACTACTTCTTACTGCCTATTACATCAACTTAGAAGTTTCATCAGTGTTCTACTATGGTACTGTTAGTGTCTTTGCATACGGCAGCACGCGATATAGCTTTGCAGACGATAAATGTAACCGTTTCAGAGAGAAGAGCGACCAATGTGACGTCCTGGCTTTAAGTCGATTTGATAAGAAATGACGAAAATGGACGGATTTCTCAGGTTTTTACAACATATGAACACTTTTCACATTCTCCCGTGCAACGCAGCTGCTAGTCCTCCTTTGATGCAAAGTCTTAAGGTCCTAGCTCATGTCCAAGACCCCAAAGCCAGCTAAAAAGTCAATAATCGATAATTAAAACGTTATTGTACTACTTCTTACTGGCTATTACATCAACTTAGAAGTTTCATCTGTGTTCTACGATGGTGCTGTTAGAGTATCCGCAAACCGCAGCACGCGACATAGCTTTGCACATGATAAATGTAACAGTTTCAGAAAGAAGAGCGACCAATGTGACGATCTTGCTTTAAGTCGATTTTATAAGAAATGACGAAAACGAACGGATTTCTCAGGTTTTAACTACATATGAACATTTTTCACATTCTCCCGTGCTACGCAGCTGCTAGTCCTCCTTTGATGCAAAATCTTAAGGCCCTAGCTCATGTCCAAGGACCCAAAGCCAGCGAAAAAGTCAATAATCGATATCTAAAACGTTGTTGTACTATTTCTTACTGGCAATTACATCAACTTAAAAGCTTCTTCCGTGTTCTACTATGGTGTTGTTAGTGTCTCGGCATACCGCAGCACGCGACATAGCTTTGCAAGCGATAAATGTTACCGTTACAGATAGAAGAGCGGCCAATGTGACGATCTGGCTTTAAGTCGATTTGATAAGAAATGACGAAAACGAACGGATTTCTCAGGTTTGTACTACATGTGAACACTTTTCACATTCTCCCGTGCAACGCAGCTGCTAGTCCTCCTTTGATGCAAGATCTTAAGGCCCTAGCTCATGTCCAAGACCCCAAAACCAGCTAAAAAGTCAATAATCGATATCTAAAACGTTATTGCACTACTTCTTACTGGCTATTACATCAACTTAGAAGTTTCATCAGGGTTTTACTATGGTACTGTTAGTGTCTCTGCATACCGCAGCACGCGACATAGCTTTGCAGATGATAAATGTAACAGTTACAGAGAGAAGAGCGACCAATGTGACGATCT
Organism: Schistocerca gregaria; assembly: GCF_023897955.1. Lineage (NCBI taxonomy): Eukaryota > Metazoa > Arthropoda > Insecta > Orthoptera > Acrididae > Schistocerca > Schistocerca gregaria. The sequence goes on along the minus strand of NW_026061811.1, from coordinate 3,948,719 downwards.
TGCTTTAAGTCGATTTGGTAAGAAATGACGAAAACGGACGGATTCTCAGGTTTTTACTACACATGAACACTTTTCACATTCTCCCGTGCAACGGAGCATCTAGTTCTCCTTTGATGCAAAATCTTAAGGTCCTAGCTCATGTCCAAGGCCCCAAAGCCCGCTAAAAATTCAATAATCGGTATCTAAAACGTTATTGTACTACTTCTTACTGGCTATTACATCAACTTAGAAGTTTCATCTCTTTTCTACTATGGTGCTGTTAGTGTCTCCGCATACCGTAACACGCGACATAGCTTTGCAGACGATACATGTAACCGTTTCAGAGAGAAGAGCGACCAATGTAACTTTCTGGCTTTAAGTCGATTTGATAAGAAATGACTAAAACGGACAGATTTCTCAGGTTTGTACTACATGTGAACACTTTTCACATTCTCCCGTGCAACGCAGTTGCTAGTCCTCCTTTGATGCAAGATCTTAAGGCCCTAGCTCATGTCCAAGGCCCCAAAGCCAGCTAAAAAGTCAATAATCGATATCTAAAACGTTATCGTGCTACTTCTTACTGGCTATTACATCAACTTAGAAGCTTCTTCTGTATTCTACTATGGTGCCTATATTGTCTCCGCATACCACAGCACGCGACATAGCATTGGAGACGATAAATGTAACATATGTAACCGTTTCAGAAAGAAGAGCGACCAATGTGACGATCTGGCTTTAAGTCGATTTGATAAGAAATGACGAAAACGGACGGATTTCTCAGGTTTTTACTACACATGAACACTTTCACATTCTCCCTTGCAACGCAGCTGCTAGTCTTCCTTTGATGCAATGTCTTAAGGTCCTAGCTCATGTCCAAGACCCCAAAGCCAGCTAAGAAGTCAATAATCGATATCTAAAACGTTATTGTACTACTTCTTACTGGCTATTACATCAACTTAGAAGTTTCATCAGTGTTCTACTATGGTGCTGTTAGTGTCTCCGCATACCGCAGCACGCGACATAGCTTTGCACACGATAAATGTAACCGTTTCAGAGAGAAGAGCGACCAATGTGACAATCTGGCTTTAAGTCGATTTGATAAGAAATGACGAAAACGGACGGATTTCTCAGGTTTTTACTACATATGAACACTTTTCACATTCTCCCCTGCAACGCAGCTGCTAGTTCTCTTTTGATGCAAATTCTTAAGGTCCGAGCTCATGTCCAAGACCCCAAAGCCAGCTAAAAAGTCAATAATCGGTATCGATAACGTTATTGTACTACTTCTTACTGGCTATTACATCAACTTAGAAGTTTCATCTGTTTTCTACTATGGTGCTGTTAGTGTCTCCGCATACCGCAGCACGCGACATAGCTTTGCAGACGATAAATGTAACCGTTTCAGAGAGAAGAGCGGCCAATGTGACGATCTGGCTTTAAGTCGATTTGATAAGAAAAATAACGAAAACGGACGGATGTCTTAGGTTTTTACTACATATGAACACTTTTCACATTCTCCCGTGCAACGCAGCTGCTAGTCCTCCTTAGATGCAAAATCTGAAGGTCCTAGCTCATGTCCAAGGCCCCAAAGCCAGCTAAAAAGTCAATAATCGATATCTAAAACGTTATTGTACTATTTCTTAGTGGCTATTACATCAACTTAGAAGCTTCTTCTGTGTTCTACTATGGTGCTGTTAGTGTCTCCGCATACCGCAGCACGCGACATAGCTTTGCAGACGATAAATGTAACCGTTTCAGAGAGAATAGCGGCCAATGTAACGTTCTGGCTTTAAGTCGATTTGATAACAGATGAGGAAAACGGACGGATTTCTCAGGTTTTTACTACTTATCAACACTTATCACATTCTCCCGAGCAACGCGGCTGCTGGTCGTCCTTTCATGCAAAATCTTAATGTCCTAGCTCATGTACAAGACACCAAAGACGGCTAAAGGGACAATAATCGATAACTAATACGTGAATTGTAATACTTCTTACTAGCTATTACATCAGCTTAGAAGCTTCTTCTGTGTTCTGCTATAGTGTTATTTGTTTCTTCGCATATCGCATCACGCGTCATAGCTTTGTAGACGATAAATGTAACCGTTTCAGAGAGAAGAGCGGGCAGTGTGACAATCTGGCCTTAATACGATTCGATAAGAAAAAACGAAAACGGCCCGATTTCTCAGGTTTTTACTACATATAAACACTTTTCACATTCTCCCGTGCAACGTGGCTGCCAGACTTCCCATCAAGCAAGCACCAAAGAAAGGTAAAAGGTAAATAATCAATAACTAAAACTTGAATTGTACTGTTTCTTACTAGCTATTACGTCAACTTACAAGCTTCTTCTGTGTTCTACTATGGTGCTTTACGTGTCGAGCCCATACCGCAACACGCGACATAGCTTTGCACACTATAAATATAACCGTTTCAGAGAGAAGAGCGGCCAATGTGACGATCTGGCTTTAAGTCGATACGATAACAAATGACGAAAACGGACAGATTTCGCAGGTTTTTACTACTTATGATCACTTTTCAAATTACCCGTGCAAAGCGGCTGCTAGTCCTTCATCATGCAAAAACTTAAGGTCCTAGTTCAAATCCAAGGCGCCAAAGCCGTCTAAAAAGTCAATAATCGAAAACTAAAATGTGAATTGTACTACATCGTACTGGCTATTACATCAACTTAGAAGCTACTTCTGTGTTCTATTATGGTGCTTTTAGTGTCTCCGTATACTGCAGCAAGCGACATACCTTTGCAGACAATAAATTTAATGCTTTCAGAGAGAAGAGCGGCCAATGTAACAATCTGGCTTCAAGTCGATTTGATAACAAATGACGAAACCGGACGGATATCTCAGGTTTTTACTCCATAAGAACACTTTTCACATCCTTCCTTGCAACGCGGCTGCTAGTCCTCCTTTCATGCAAAATTTTAAGGTCCTAGCTCATGCCCAAGGCACCAAAGCCGGCTAAGAAGTCAATAATCGATAACTAAAACTTGAATTATACTTCTTCTTACTGGCTTCTACATCAGCTTAGAAACTTCACGTGTGTTCTACTATGGTGCTTTTAGTGTCTCCGCATACCTCAGCACGCGACATAGCTTTGCAGACTATAAATAAAACCGTTTCAGAGAGAAGAGCGGCCAATGTGACGATCTGGCTTTAAGTCGATTCGATAACAAATGACGAAAACGGACGGATATCTCAGGTTTTTACTACGTATGAACACTTTTCACATTCTCGAGTGCAACGCAGCTGCTAGTCCTCCATTTATGCAAAATCGTAAGGTCCTTGCTCGTGTCCAAGGTACCAAAGAAGGCTAAAATGACAGTAATCGACAACTGAAACTTGAATTGTACTGCTTCTTACTGGCTATTATATAAACTTAGAAACTTCTTCTGTGCTCTATTTTGGTGCTTTTAGTGTCTCCGTATACCGCAGCACGCGACATAGCTTTGCACACGATAAATGTAACCGTTTCAGAGAGAAGAGCTGCCAATATTCGATCTGGCATTAAGTCGATTCGATTGCAAATGACGAAAACGGGCGAGTTTCTCAGGTTTTTGCTAGATGTGAACACTTTCCACATTCACCTGTGCGATGTGGCTGATAGACCTTCCTTCATGCAAAATCATAAGATTCTAGCGCATGTACAAGGCACCAATGCCGGCTAAAAAGTCATTAATCAATAACTATAACTTGAATTTGACTGCTTCTTACTGGTTATTACGTCAACTTAGAAACTTCTTCTGTATTCTACTATCGTGGCTTTAGTGTCTCCGCATTCCGCAGCACGCGACATAGCTTTGCACACGATGAATGTAACCGTTTTAGAGAGAAGACCGGCCAATGTGACGATCTGGCTTTAAGTCGATACGATAAAAAATGACGAAAACGGGCGGATTTCTTAGGTTTTTAGTACATATGAACACTTTTCACATTCTCTCGTGTAACGTGGCTCATCAGACCTTGATTAATGCCAAATTTTACGGTAGTCGGTCATTTCACTGGCACCAAAGCCGGCTAATAAATCAATAATCGATAACTAAAACCTGAATTGTACTGTTTCCTAAGGGCTAATTACATCAACCTAGAAGCGTCTTCTGTGTTCTACTGTGTTGTTTTTAGTGTCTCCGCATTCCTTAGCACGCAACATAAGTTTGCAGACGATAAATGTAACCGTTTCAGAGAGAAGAGCGGCCAATGTAACAATCTGGCTTTAAGTCGATTTGATAACAAATGACGAAAACGGACGGATATCTCAGGTTTTAACTACATAAGAACACTTTTCACATTCTCCCGTGCAACGCGGCTGCTAGTCCTCCTTTCATGCAAAATCTTAAGGTCCTAGCTCGTGTCCAAGGCACCAAAGCCGGCTAAAAAGTGAATAATCGATAACAAAAACTTGAATTTTACTACGTGTTACTGGCTACTACATCAACTTGGAAGTTTCCTATGTGTTCTAGTATAGTGCTTTTAGTGTCTCCGCATACCGCAGCACGTGACACTGCTTTGGAGACGATAAACGTAACCGTTTCAGAGAGAAGAGCGGCCAATGTAACGATCTGGCTTAAAGTCGATTTGATAAAAAATGACGAAAACGGACTGATATCTCAGGTTTTTACTACATAAGAAGACTTTTCACATTATCCCGTGCAACGCTTCTGCTAGTCCTCCTTTCATGCAAAATCTTAAGGTCCAAGCTCATGTCCAAGGCACCAAAGCCGGCTAAAAAGTCAATAATCGAAAGCTAATACTTGAATTGTACTGCTTCTTACTGGGTATTACATGAACTTAGAAGCTTCTTCTGTGTTCTACTATGGTGTATTTAGTGTCTCCGCATACCGCAGCACGCGACATAGCTTTGCACACGATAAATGTAACCGTTTCAGAAAAAAGAGCGGAAAATGTGACGATCTGGCATTAAGTCGATTCGATAGCAAACGACTATAACGGTCGGATTTCTCAGGTTTTTACTAGATATGAACACTTTTCACGTTCTCCCGTGCAACGTGGCCGCTAGACCTCCTTTCATACTAAATCTTAAGGTCCTAGCTCATGTACAATGCACTGAAGCCATCAAAAAAGTCTATAACTGACAACTAAAACTTGAATTGTACTGCTTCTTACTTGCTATTACATCAACTTAGAAGCTTCTTCTCTGTTCTACTATGGTGCTTTTAGTGTCTCCGCATACTGCAGCACGCGACATAGCTTTGCACACGATAAATGTAATCGTTTCAGAGAGAAGAGCGGCCAATGTTTCGATCTGTAATTAAGTCGATTGGATAGCAAATGACGAAAACGAGCGGATTTCTCAGGTTTTTACTAGATGTGAACACTTTTCACGTTCTCCCGTGCAACGTGGCTGCTAGATCTCCGTTCTTACTAAAACGTAAGGTCCTAGCTCATGTCCAATGCATTAAAGCCATCTAAAAAGTCAATACTCGGTAACTAATACTTGAATTGTACAGCTGCTTACTGGCTATTAGATCAACTTAGAAGCTTCTTCTCTGTTCTACTATGGTGCTTTTAGTGTCTCCGACTACCGCAGCAAGCGACATAGCATGGCACACGATAAATGTAACCGTTTCAGAAAGAAGAGCGGAAAATGTGACGATCTGGCATTAATTCGATTCGATAGCAAATGACGATAACGGGCGGATTTCTCAGGTTTTTACTAGATGTGAACACTTTTCACATTCTCCCGTGCGATATGGCTCATAGACCTCCCTTCATACTAAATCGTAAGGTCCTAGCTCATGTCGAATGCACTAAAGCCTTCTAAAAATTCACTAATCGATAACTAATACTTCAATTGTACAGTTGCTTACTGGCTATTACATCAACTTAGAAGCTTCTTCTGTGTTCTACTATGGTGCTTTTAGTGTCTCCGCATACCGCAGCACGCGACATAAGTTTGCACACGATAAATGTAACCGTTTCAGAGGGAAAACGGCCAATGTGACGATCTGGCATTACGTCGATTCGAAAGCAGATGACGAAAACGGGCGGATTTCTTAGGTTTTTACTGCACATAAAAACTTCTCACTTTCTCCCGTGCAACGTGGCTGCCAGACCTCCCTTCATGCCAAATCTTAAGGTCCTAGCTCATGTCCAAGGCACCAAAGCCGGCTAAAAATTCAATAATCGATAACTAAAACTTGAATTGTACTGCTTCTTACTGGCTATTACACCAAATTAAAAGCTTCTTCTGTGTTTTACTATGGTGCTTTTAGTGTCTCCGCAAACCGCAGCACGCTACATAGCTATGCAAACAATAAATGTAACCGTTTCAGAGAGGAAACGGCCAATGTGACGATCTTGCATTACGTGGATTCGAAAGCAGATGTGAAAACGGGCGGATTTCCTTGGTTTTTAGTACATATGAACACTTTTCACATTCTCTCGTGTAACGTGGCTGCCAGACCTTGTTTAATGCAAATCTTAAGGTAGTCGGTTATTTCACTGGCACCAAAGCCGTCTAATAAATCATCTACATCTACATCTACATGACTACTCTGCAATTCACATTTAAGTGCTTTTCAGAGGGTTCATCGAACCACAATCATACTATCTCCTACTGTTCCACTCCCGAACAGCGAGCGGGAAAAACGAACAGCTAAACCTTTCTGTTCGAGCTCTGATTTCTCTTATTTTATTTTGATGATCATTCCTACCTATGTAGGTTGGGCTCAACAAAATATTTTCGCACTCGGAAGAGAAAGTTGGTGACTGAAATTTCGTAAAAAGGTCTCGCCATGACGAAAAACGTCTATGCTGTAATGACTTCCATCCCAACTCGTGTATCATATCTGCCACACTCTCTCCCCTATAACGCGATAATACAAAACGAGCTGCCCGTTTTTGCACCCTTTCGATGTCCTCCGTCAATCCCACCTGGTAAGGATCCCACACCGCGCAGCAATATTCTAACAGAGGACGAACGAGTGTAGTGTAAACTGTCTCTTTAGTGGACTTCTTGCATCTTCTAAGTGTCCTGCCAATGAAACGCAACCTTTGGCTGGCCCTCCCGACAATATTATCTATGTGGTCCTTCCAACTGAAGTTGTTCGTAATTTTAACACCCAGGTACTTAGTTGAATTGACAGCCTTGAGAATTGTACTATTTATCGAGTAATCGAATTCCAACGGATTTCTTTTGGATCTCATGTGGATCATCTCACACTTTCCGTTATTTAGCGTCAGCTGCCACCTGACAAACCATACAGCAATCTTTTCTAAATCGCTTTGCAGCTGATACTGGTCTTCGGATGACCTTACTAGACGTTAAATTACAGCATCATCTGCGAACAGTCTAAGAGAACTGCTCAGATTGTCACCCAGGTCATTTATATAGATCAGGAACAGTAGAGGTCCCAGGACGCTTCCCTGGGGAACACCTGATATCACTTTAGTTTTACTCGATGATGTGCCATCTATTACTACGAACTGCGACCTTCCTGACAGGAAATCACGAATCCAGTCGCACAACTGACACGATACCCCATAGCTCCGCAGCTTGATTAGAAGTCGCTTGTGGGGAACGGTGTCAAAAGCTTTCCGGAAATCTAGAAATACGGAATCAACTTGAGATCCCCTGTCGATAGCGGCCATTACTTCGTGCGAATAAAGAGCTAGCTGCGTTGCACAAGAGCGATGTTTTCTGAAGCCATGCTGATTACGTGTCAATAGATCGTTCCCTTCGAGGTGATTCATAATGTTTGAATACAGTATATGCTCCAAAACCCTACTGCAAACCGACGTCAATGATATAGGTCTGTAGTTAAATGGATTACTCCTACTACCCTTCTTGAACACTGGTGCGACCTGCGCAATTTTCCAATCTGTAGGTATAGATCTATCGGTGAGCGAGCGGTTGTATATGAGTGCTAAGTAGGGAGCTATAGTATCAGCGTAATCTGAAAGGAACCTAATCGGTATACAATCTGGACCTGAAGACTTGCCCGTATCAAGCGATTTGAGTTGCTTCGCAACCCCTAAGGTATCTACTTCTAAGAAACTCATGCTAGCAGATGTTCGTGTTTCAAATTCTGGAATATTCCATTCGTCTTCCCTGGTGAAGGAATTTCGGAAAACTGCGTTCAATAACTCCGCTTTAGCAGCACAGTCGTCGATAACAGTACCATCGGCACTGCGCAGCGAAGGTATTGACTGCGTCTTGCCGCTTGTCTACTTTACATACGACCAGAATTTCTTCGGATTTTCTACCAAATTTCGAGACGATGTTTCGTTGTGGAACCTATTAAAGGCATCTCGCATCGAAGTACGTGCCAAATTTCGCGCGTCTGTAAATTTTAGCCCATCTTCGGGATTTCGCGTTCTTCTGAACTTCGCATGTTTTTTCCGTTGCCTCTGCAACAGCGTTCGGACTTTTTTTGTGTACCACGGGGGATCCGTTCCATCTCTTACCAATTTATGAGGTATGAATATCTCAATTGCTGTTGCTACTATGTCTTTGAATTTGAGCCACATCTCGTCTACATTCGCATAGTCAGTTCGGAAGGAATGGAAATTGTCTTTTAGGAAGGCTTCTAGTGGCACTTTATCCGCTTTTTTAAATAAAATTATTTTGCGTTTGTTTCTGATGGATTTGGAAGAAATGGTATTGAGCCTAGCTACAATGACCTTGTGATCACTAATCCCTGTATCAGTCATGATGCTCTCTATCAGCTCTGGATTGTTTGTGGTCAAGAGGTCAAGTGTGTTTTCGCAACCATTTACAATTCGCGTGGGTTCGTGGACTAACTGCTCGAAATAATTTTCGGAGAATGCATTTAGGACAATCTCGGAAGACGTTTTCTGCCTACCACCGGTTTTGAACAAGTATTTTTGCCAACATACCGAGGGTAGGTTGAAATCCCCACCAACTATAACCGTATGAGTTGGGTATTTATTTGTTACGAGACTCAAACTTTCTCTGAACTGTTCCGCAACTGTATCATCGGAGTCTGGGGGTCGGTAGAAGGAGCTAATTATTAACTTAATTCGGCTTTTAAGTATAACCTCCACCCACACCAATTCACACGGAGTATCTACTTCGACTTCACTACAAGATAAACCACTACTGACAGACACAAACACTCCACCACCAATTCTGCCTAATCTATCTTTCCTGAACACCGTCTGAGACTTCGTAAAAATTTCTGCAGAACTTATTTCAGGCTTTAGCCAGCTTTCTGTACCTATAACGATATCAGCTTCTGTGCTTTCTATTAGCGCTTGAAGCTCAGGGACTTTTCCAGCGCAACTACAACAATTTACAACTATAATTCCGACTGTTCCTTGATCCAAGCACGCCCTGTAATTGCCAAGCACCCTTTGACATTGCAGATCATCCCGCACTTTCCCGAGGCCTTCTAACCTAAAAAACCGCCCAGTCCACGCCACACAGCCTCCGCTACCCGTGTAGCCGCCAGCTGAGTGTAGTGAACTCCTGACCTATTCAGCGGAACCCGAAACCCCACCAGCCTATGGCGCAAGTCAATGAATCTGCAGCCAATAAGGTTGCAAAACCGTCTGAGCCTCTGATTCAGACCCTCCATCCGGCTCTGCACCAAAGGTCTGCAGTCGGTTTTCTCAACGATGCTGCAGATGGTCAGCTCTGCCTTCATCTCGTAAGAAAGACCGGCAGCCTTCACCAAATCAGATAGCCGCTGGAATCCAGAGAGAATTTCCTCAGATCCAAAGCGACACACGTCATTAGTGCCGACATGTGCCACCACCTGCAGCTGGCTGCACCCTGTGCTCTTCATGGCATCCGGAAGGACCCTTTCCACATCAGGAATGACTCCTCCCGGAATGCACACGAAGTGCACACTGGATTTCTTCCCCTCCTTAGCCGCCGTATCCCTAAGGGGCCCCATTACGCGCCTAACATTGGAGCTCCCAACTAATCGATAACTAAAACCTGAATTGTACTGTTTCCTACGGGCTAATTACATCAACCTAGAAGCTTCCTCTATGTTCTACTGTGTTGTTTTTAGTGTCTCTGCATTCCTTAGCACGCGACATAAGTTTGCAGACGATAAATGTAACCGTTTCAGAGAGAAAAGCTGCCAATGTAACGCTCTGGCAATACGTCGATTTGATAGCAAATGACGAAAACGGGCTTATTTCTTAGGTTTTTACTACATATGAACACTTTTCACATTCTCTCGTGTAACGTGGCTTTTAGGCCTCTCTTCATGCAAAATCTTAAGGTCGTCGGTAATGTCAAGGCACCAAAGCCGGATAATAAGTCAATAATCGATTACTAAAACTTAAAGTTTACTGCTTCTTACTGGCTGATTACATCAACTTATAAGCTTCTTCTGTGTTTTACTGTGTTGCTATTAGTACCTCCACATAGCGCAGCACACAACATAAGTTTTCAGACGATGAAGGTAACCACTTCACAGAGAAATTCCAAATTCTGTGTCTGTGTCTACTGCCTGCTCATATTGTTTAAAGCTGGTTGCTCTAAATGCCCAGTGGATCTGATTCCCTTGATACCCATTCTAAACAATCTCGGATTGGGAAAGACCAAGCTCTGCTTATACTTATAGTCTGGGAAGTTGACATATCTTAGACAGTAAAATATGATGGTTAAAGATGTCCACTGAGTATTCCCATATACACTGAAGTTAGCTTTGAACAACAAATTATTAATTGGCCACCTACTCTTGACTCAATAGCTACTAAGATCTTTCACTGGTGAAGGAGGTGACAACGTTATTACGTCCATTAGAGGCTTCTGTAGTTTGCTGAGAATGATGTGATATAATTGTGCCTTGTGATTTTCTGTGGAGTTCCAGAGTAAGTTCTACACTGGTGCAGGACATCCATTATTGCTGTTCTCATTCGAGGCAATCCTGGATTCTAAATCTCAAGCACCAGAGGATTAGAAACAGCAATGCGACCTCTGTCTTCCTGGCTGTCCACTATTTCAAAGTGCTGTGGTTGACAGTCTCTTCTCATTGTGCAGTGCTTGTAGATTATTGTAAATGGATAAACTGCAATATTTAGAACATCTCATTCTAAACTTTCTAAAGAACGAGACTTTTCTGTCACGACCACTTTTTGTGTGAGGTGATAAATACCAGGAATTTGGTTGTATTTTGAGAACCTAATGGTGACATACATTAGTGTCTGTGTAAATTAATGGAACTAGATTTTTCCTGAGGTCGGCAGTTTTCCGAAGGTCGGCGTTTTCCCACGAGGTCGGCGTTTTACCCCGAGGTCGACGTTTTTCCCTCGAGGTCTGCGTTTTTCCCCGCGGTCGGCGTTTTTTCCCTAGGTCTGCGTTTTTGCACTGAGGTCGGATCGGCGATTTTTTCCCCGAGGTCTAGAAATCTATCGGTATATTGAAAATCCAAAGTATTTTGATGTATATCGAACTATACTGATATGTCAAGTCAACTTGAAACATATATCCGACCACTAGATATCGGTATTTATCGAGATAGCGATATATTTCGATATACCTATTTATTTCGAGAATCGTTTTCTTAGGGGTACAGATTTTTTTCAAGACGTCCATTCTTTCCCATTATCGATTCATTTCGATATATCGACTTATGTCGAAGCACTCATTATATCGAGATGTCGATTTATTTCGAGATATCTTTCTATATTGAGGCATCCATTTATTTCGAGGTATCAATTGATTTCGAAGTATCCGTTTATGTCGAGATATCGATTTAGTTTGGTATATCGAAACAAATCGGGTTGTCTGTTTATTTCGAGCTATCGATATATTTCCATGTATAGGTGTACTTCAGATATCGATTCCTTTCGAGATATCGATATATTTCAAGAAACCTCTATATCTCAAGTAATCCATAAATTTCTAGATATTGTATTTTTAGAGATATCTTTATATTACTAGGTACCAATATATTTCAAGATATCGATATATTTCTATACCTCGATTTATCTCGAGAGGTCCGTGAGATTCGAGATATCGATCTATATGGTAAGCTGAAATGCGTCTAGATGTCGATATATTTCGGGATATCGAATCAATTCGATGTAGCTGTCTTTTGGAGGTGTCGATTTATTTCGAAGTTTCGATTTTTTTCATGGTGTCGATTTATTTCGAGGTTGCGATTTATTTCGGGTTGGCTATTTATTTCTGGGTGTGGATTTATTTCGAGGTGTCGATATATTTCGAGGTGACGATATATTTCGACGTTACTTGTCGACTGCATCAGCTTAGAACCTATTTCGTACAGAGTGGTGCGACTGCATACCTCAGAAGGCGACATTGATATCCAGACGATGAATGTAAACGTTTCCGAGAGAAAAGCGTCCAATGTGACGAATTGGCACTACGTCATTATGAAAACAAATGACGGAAACGTGAGGTTTCTGCCACTCAAAGTGCTGCCAACTTTCACCCCACCCCCTCCTAACTCTCCCCAGTCGTGGCGATCAGCTGGTGTGATAGAAATGGACACAGGAAAGTAATAACGTTCCATGAAATCCCATTCTAGGGAGGTTCAAGGGTAAATGTTCCAGACGGTTTATTTGCATTAAGACACGCATACTGGACATCTACAATGTCACATCTGCCAGATCGTTTCTATTGTCAGCAGTGGAAAACAAAACAGCGTACTGAAAAAGCCATAGTGAGACGCGGTTTTTGGTAGACGAAATAATAGGAATACCCTAGGCACTGATAATGATGATCTAATGAGAATTCTGGTATTGTTTTGAAAGATGCATTTAAATATGCATTGAACGTAGCTCCAAATTATTTTGAGAATTATAATTGCGGTATGATGGATCTACATTGGAGATTTGGTAATGCAAAACATTTCGATCTGAGAATACTTTACGTGATAGAACGGCATTGACCTTGTGTGTCATTAGGGTAAAGTTAATTTGCCGCCATTAACATAAAATTTATCCGCCATTAACATAAAATCTATTTTTCAGCTTACTTCAATAAGGACTCACTTCAGATGATTGGACAACTAAAGAGAACTCAAACCGTTATTTTAATAGTATTCGTAGGTCCAATGCAGCATTTACCGTGGACAGTCCCTGAGTCAAGACTGTCAGTTTTATGTAGGGAGCACTCCTTTAAGAAAGCACTCCGTGTTCAGGCCACAAGTGGCCAATCAGGACCATCCGACCGCCACGTCATTCTCACTGAGGGTGGAGGAGGAGCTGGCTCTCCCACTCGTTGTGGTAGTTTCCTTTGACTGGAGCCGCTACTATTCGGTCGAGTAGTTCCTCAATTGGCATCGCAAGGCTGAGTGCAACCCGAAAAATGGAAACAGCGCATAGCGGCCCGGATGGTCACCCATCCAAGTGCCGACCACGCCCGAAAGTGCTAAACTTCAGTGATCTGACGGGAACCGGTGTATCCACTGCGGCAAGGCCGTTGCCCCTACCACTTTTACATGATATTTTTGATCGTAGATCATGTCTGATGGCTAGAAAGAATGGACGTTTACCATGTTATGCACATTTATATTCTCACTACGTCGACACAGCTGGTCCAATTTCGACCAGCGGTGATGGTAGCCATAATGATCGAGCCAAGCATCCTGTGTACATTGGTTGCACCCAAGTGTGTGGGGATCACAGCATTCGTGACATTTAAATTTGTTACTTCTTTGCTACTATATTCGCAATAAATTTTGCAGACAGTATCCGCATATGACGCTGAATGCACCTACAAAATTATATCATTGTACGACACATGTTTCAGGAGATACGTCATAAAAACTCAGGACAAGGCCAGACGCTGCATAGTACGGACGTGGACGCACAGCTGTAAATAAATGCCTGGTCAACACCAAGCTTTTCCGCTAGTCATCTATAAAGATAAAAAATCCCCAATATTGTCCACCAGCATATTTTTGAAAAACCTTTATTTTGTCATCCATTTTTTTTTCCTGTAAAAATCGTAAAAGCCGCATCATTGTGTTTTTAAAAATCGTTTCCTATTGTCATCTCTTTTTATGTATTTTAAACCATTTATCGCTTGTGTAACCTGTGGCTACAAGTCCATTCCCTTTATGGGGTAATCGAAATAATGAACAACGGAAAAAAGTGTGGGTCAATTTCTTCCTCATTTTTCGGAACTTTTGATAATAGTAAATCGTTGGCTCTTTGAGGGCGTGGTAGGTACATACAAGAGATTAGTGTAAGATTAGAATTTGGGTTAGATACAGTGCCAGGAGCTTCTGTTTCTATCTGGCTAGCTTCAAAGTACTTCACCATCTACTAAGTGATGCGTTTCATTGTGAATGGTGTGTTCTGTGCTAGGTCTACCCTTTTACTGCACAATGCTGTTCCTTCGATGCTATTAAAACCAGGATGTTATCAAAATATATGCACAGTGGCAGACTGTAGTCTGCAGAAATATTTCCAGTGGTGGGGAGGGGGGAAGGCGCGTCGGGGCTGGAGTGCATGATTCTGAAACTGGCACTCTGTGTACAAATCAGCTGGTCAGTTACGAGGTGCATCAAGCTACAAGACCCTAACTCTATAAGCGCTACAACTGGTCAAAGCTAAGGTTTAGCAGTATTGTGGAGAATTCTTATCTGGAAGAGTATGAGTATACTGTAACGAATAAAAACTCTTTACTCCAGATTCCAAGGATGGTTAGGGGCGACGGGTGAAAGTGCCCTTTTGCCTATCCTCCCCTCCCCACCTCCTCCCCTCCCCCTCCCCTTCCCCCTCGCGGACGCCAATGGCTGGCCCGTTCATTTTGAGAACATCAGAGTTGCAGTAACCTTTCTGAGAAACTGTTCTAGATGTCCTTGCGCGTCAATCTTACCACTCACAACAGCAGTGGGAATGTCGGTTATCGCTGAAACAACTGGTTTTCGGCTCTTATCAGTTTCCCAGCCTCACTTTAACCTAATTGTTAAAGCCCGTCACAATACCAGTTCTTGTAATAACCGATTTTCAGTCTTTTATTTACATTATTTCCTCTTGTAAACGTAGAAATCAAACAAAGATAAAAATTTTTACTTTCTCAGTTTCTTGATAAATGGAATCAAAACGTCAAATACATTTATGATGACCTGCAGCCGTCCAGAACGAAATTAGAATTATATTAATACCGTCAGCTGCTCACGGGTGTCGATATATATCAACGGGGACAGGTGACAATGTGTGCCTGTCTGGGACTCGAACCCGGGATCTCCTGCTTACATGGCAGGCTCTCTGCCCATCTGAGCCACCGACGGCACAGACGATAGTGTGACTGCAGGTACTATCTCGCGCACGCTTCCCGCGAGACTCACATTCTCACCTTCCATGTCCACGCACTACATTCGTAGTGTACCACACCAACACATTCATTACTCGTGGAACACATTCTTACCAAGTCCCGTAACAGTTCGGGGAATACTTGTGCATCTTCACAGAAGAAGGTCATGGCTGGTATTGCCAGAACCATATACTTATATGGATATGGACATGTCTTCCACGAGGAATGAGTGTGTTGGAGTGGGACTCTACGACTGTAGTGTATGGACATTCAAGGTAAGAATGTGAGTCTCGCAGGAGGCGTGCGCGAGATAGTCCCTGCAGTCGAACCATACACTGTGCCCTCGGTGGCCTAGATGCATAGAGCGTCTGTCATTTTAGCAAGAGATCCCGGGTTCGAGTCCCGGTCGTGGCACACATTTTCACTTGTCCACGTTGATATTTATCAACGCCCGTGAGCAACTGACGGTATTAATATAATTCTAATTTCTTTAAATTAAATAGTCCAATAAAACTTTGTCCGCTGTTCGCTGTTTCTCTCAAAATATAGCGAGTACTTCTATACCACAGAAAACTGCCAGTATTATCCTACTGATTTTAGTTTTTAGAGCTCTGCTCAAAAATTATATTTAAATCGGTTATCACAGCACTATGCGGGCATTACGTATAATCCAGCGATAAAGAGTGAAAACTGCGGCAGGAGAACTCTCTTTTTCGTTTTAATTTCTCTGTTAACGGCTAAAAGCAGATAACGTAGACACAGGCAGCAGATCAGGCACTTTCTATTTTTATCCCGAACTATGAATGATTTGTAAAATTTTAACTTTTTTCCTTGTATGATGTCGCAAGTCGACCAAATCGACCATTGTGCTTCACTCGTACCGCATATCGTAAAATACTTCCAGGCTTCCAGATGGTGCCATTCTGTGTTACAACTGACGTTCGACAACAGCGAGAAACTGCGTCCATTCTCGCGCACTGCTTGTATAACAGGCACAGTATTGTCTCGGCAATGTTGGACCAATTCACTTGTTGCTCGTTTCTATCAGCAGTGTTATTAAAGTGGCATACATCACTTTTCCCATTTTTTCTGTAATAACGCAGTATCTCAGAGCTATGGAAATCTTACGAATAAAAATTACTCGTCTTTTTTAAAAAAGGTTTATTTGAAAACTAAAAATTTTACTACGACAACTGTGGCTAATTGGTATATCTGTTTTTACGTGGTTATCAGGAAAATATAAAAAGATACTTGTTATAACCGAGAGCAAACAAATACCGAAAGACATCGGTTATTCAGAACTAAAATACCCATGTCGTTTTAACTGATCGGTTTTTCTATCTCTAAACTGCAGTGTCGCCACAGAAAAGTGTGTCGTTCCATCAATGTACATAGCAACGTTGAGATATGTATGTGTTTATGCGCAATATCGGCAAATGGAAACACGAAGAGGTAATAAGCACATGAGCGATAGAATTTATTTCACAGTCAGAAAAGTCGAGTGACAGACAAGACTGAATCACTGCAATAGAAATTATATGGAAAGCTGTGTAAAGGAAAATTTCCAGTTCTTTCGTGGATTCCAAAATTGAAGCAAATTCCGGGACATCAAGGTGACATAGTCTTATACGGATAGTATTCCATGACTAACGTAATTGGCCCACATACTGTACTGGTATACTGATAATATTACACTACTAAGGTAATTTACCTGAAATAATTTACAAACATGTTACTATAACATTCGCTACTACTCATTACGCTAATTGACCTTCAGCCATTAAGCGCAAGCGCAGGTCTCAGTTATGATACGTGCGCCATCCAAAAATTTATCAAGGTGGTAACTCAACACAACTACAAACGATCATTGTGTGCAAAATAAATAGAACACCTCATAAGAAGAACATGACGGGTTTGAATCATTCCCACCGCAAAGGATGAAAAAATCAGGCTTGCACATAAGACCACTTGATAACTAACCAGAAATTCAGATTAGTTGTAGCTTCGGTGACAATCGCCTTTTTTACATTTTCCCCGTAAACTAGATAATTATGAAACGTAACAACTACTCTAAAATATCTGCAGCAACGGACTTGCCGCGGAGGTTGCATCGGTTCACGTGAGATCACCGAAGTTAAGTGCGTTGTCGGGCGTTGAAGGCACTTGGATGGGTGATCATCCAGGCCGCCTCATGATGCCAATCGAGGAGCTACTCGACCCAATAGTAGCGGCTCCAGTCAAAGAAAACCATCATAACGACCGGGAGAACAGTGTGCTGATTCCCGCCCCTCCTGTTCACATCCTCCACGGATGATGACACGGCGGTCGGATGGTGCTGTCCCAGTAGGTCACTCGTGGCCTGAAGACGGAGTACTTATAAAGCAACTACTCTCCAGTGGATGGTCGTACTACTGAGACCTTGATGCCTGGCATCAATAACAGATGGCAGCACAAGAGGTTGGCCTACGCCTACTGCCGAATTTTGCGATCTGTCGTAAGCCTGCGTAAGCACGTGGGGCCTTCCGTCTTAAGTGCAAGCATATCCATTGCGTTTTCTGCCGCGCGACTTGAGTGGAATGTTTCATTATTTCTGAAATATTATAGAAATGTTTTTCGTTGTATATCCTCACCATCGGTACTGAATTTACTGTAAAATTACTTGCTCACTTTTCGGAACTTCCGTTCATAGTAAATCGATACTATTTGAAGCCGTGGTAGACACGAGTCTAGTGTGCTTCACCTTCAGCACCTTCTGTGTCAGTCTCGGTTCCTATGTCCCTGATTTCACAACGAACAGTTCGTTGTCTACTGAGTATACTGTCTGTTGCACAACACTATCCCTCCCACGCTGCTAAATGTAGGTCGTCGGCAAAATATGACTGCAGTGGAACAAGGGCCTCTGCAGAAATTTCCCCAGGAGGTGGTGGTGGCATTGTTAGTGGTGTGTGTGTGTGTGTGTGTGTGTGTGTGTGTGCGTGTGTGTGTGTGTGTGTGTGTGGAGGCCATTACTATGAAATTCACACAGTCCAGACCGCCAAGGAAAATAAACCTTGAGATTTGGAAAGGTTGTTGATCTTATACCGCTTATACTGCATATTTCGAAATTCCACCTCTAAGGGGGATACACAGGAAATGAAAGGATTTTTGAAACATGTAGCTATTAAGGTAATTTTGAAGCTAGGCAGACGAAAATTTGTATCTGGTTTCTAGGTCAGAAATAAAGAAATATGTGTTCCAGTATTATTGGGAATTTAACCTCTATGAGGTGAAATAGTAGGTGAACATTTTATCTTGAGATAAAAAATTATGGAAGGACTATGGAAGTATTTTTAAGGCTATATCTACGAAAATTGGTATTTGACTTCAAGGTTACAAATAAGAAAATACGTATTTTCGTGTTTTTGGAAGTTCAACCCCTAAGGGGATGAAATAGAGTGAGCTGGTGCGTTTCTGGCGCCAGTTTCCGTCGATCGATGTTTCGATCTTTGAGTCGCGGTCCAGAGGGCACTGCTCGCTAACCGACTGTAGTAGTTCTCTGTGCGGCCCAACATCGGGCTTACCGCGCTTACACTGGACACAGTTGCCAACAAATCGCATGCCATCGCCATATAGGTTGGGCCAAAACATGTGTTCCCGAACTCTGTTCAAGGTCTTGTAGAACCCCAAATGATCCCCTACCGCCGAATCGTGGAAATATCTGAGTGCCATGCTAACTCGTTCCTGTGGAATACAGACCTTCCCTTCACCACGGTTGTCTTCCCCTTTACACAAGACACCCCCCCCCCCCACCCCACCCCCCGAAGACCTCGCCATCCGCCAACTGCTGCCGAATCGGTCCCCACCCGGGGTCCTCGGCCTGTTTGCCGGCTAAGTCGCAGAAGAAGCCGGGTGTCTCGGAGAGAAGGAAATTGACCCCCAGATCCGGCTCCACGTGGCCCTTGCCTTCCCCAGACTCTGCCGCGAACATACGGATAAGAGCGTCGCCAATTCATTGTCTCTGCCACTAATATGGCGAACCTGGAGATAAGTCTCGTCATCTCAACTTCGGTATGATTTTTAGCGATCTTATTAATCAAAGTTTAAGGGCTGGCACTGGCCAAGTAACTCACGGAGGCTCATTGGTTTCAGTCCAGTTGTATTGCTCACCTGTTCTCCAGATAGGGTTGTGTAGTTTATGTCTCAGAAAATTGTCTGCTCTTGATGTGTGTTGTGTTAGAGATAACTGGCAGCGGTCGACGCTAGCATACTGGGAGCAGAGCACCACGGCGGCAGAGAGATATTTGAGGCCATGTCCTCTCCTTTACATCTTGGGTTATGTTGTCACTTTTGCGTGATTCCATCTTTCCGGTGCTGAACTATAGCATCCAAAGTTCAATTGCATTGCCATGTTGAGTATATTTCTATGTCATTCTCTGCCTCGTGGATCTCTTGTATTGATTTGAATCCTTGGTCTGCTCGCGTCTATCGCCAATTCACACGAAATATTGAAGCAACCTTATTTTAAGGGTATTGTCATATAGTCATGTTCTAGTTGTAATCATTCTAAGAATATTGTTGATTAATCAACTGAGTAAGTAAATTTGAAGGTCCGTTTAGTCAAAATTAAAGGACCCCCTTAATTGTTTTAGTCATTTTTATACAGTTTTGTTTAGGAAAGTTGGCAAGCCGAACGTTAAATATCTGTATTTTTACGCTTAATCTGTTTCTCCCCTGATTGCAAGTAGTGAGAGTTCTGCTATGAATTTTATGGACATTTGTGCTATTTAAGTAAAGCTTTACCTAAGTATATATACCTAGTCATATTCAAATTTCAAGTTTTACGGGTCTCGTTCCACTTAACGAAATTTATTTATTATTTGTCCAACTGATCTGGCCTTGTGATTTTATAATGATTTTGATTGTAATAAAATATGTAGCAACTACAACGGATTACTATTGTGATTTTGGTGTGTCACTACCATACCCCATATCACAGAGGATGAAATGTTTCATGAAATATATGAAAACCTGTTTTTGATACATTGAACGATTAAGAGGGTGGAATATAGGATGTAATGTTTTATGAAAGTATTTCAGTGCGAAAGAGTTTTTAAAGCGAAATCTATGAATATTGTGTTATTGAAAACTACGTGTTTCATTGTTTTTGGAACTACAACCTCCAAGAAGGTGCAATAGGGGCACAGGTTTCACTGACCCATAGCCTTCCAGCCCAACCTGCAAAGTATACGGACTTGAAATTTGATGAAGGTGTAAATCTTACGCTGAAAGCATCATTTAAGAAGAGATTGTTCGAAATTTCACTCCTATGGGGGTGAAACATGGGTTGAAAGTCTTTTTTTTTAAATATGTCCCTATGTCCCTATTGAAGCTATAACTACAAAACTACGAAAATTGACATTTGGTGTCTCAGTCAGATACAAAAAAGAAACAGGTTTTTAGCATTTTCCGAAATTCTTCCATTGGGGGATAAAATAATTAGTGAAGGTTTTTTGAAAATAAATCATTATTAAAGAACTACTGAAGCATTTTTATAGCTACATCTATGAAAATAGGTATTTGACATCTCGGTTGGATGTAAAAAAAATGTGTTTCGTTGCTTTTGGAAATTTAACTCACTAATAGAGTGAAATAGGGGATGTAATGTTTTATGAAATATTTCACTATGAAAGCATTTTTAGAATTAAATGGATGAAGATTTGAATTTGGCTCCTCGGCTCTAAATAGAAGAATACGTGTTTAATTGTTTTTGAAAACCCAACCCCTAAAGGGTGTGAGATGTTTCAGAAAATGGTTCATTATGGAAGGATTGCTAAATATATCTGACAATTCGTATTCGGCTAATATGTTACAATTTTTAAAAACTACGTGTTTTTCTGGTTTTGGAACTTCGAGCATAAGGGGATGAAAATTTTAATGAAATATTTATTGCGTTATATTAAAATATTTTAAATCTGCATCTATGAAAACCGGTATTTCACTTCTCAATTAGATATAAAGAAATATGCGTTAGGGAATGAAAGACTGTACGGAGATATCACCACAAGAATACAAACGGCTTGATTAATAAAAACCTTGGACTCCAGCTGTCAGCATTGCTTTTTGATCATTCAGTAAAAGACCATGCTTCAACGGCGCTAAGTTTAGAAAGTTTAGAAAGTGTTGCAGTTTATACAAGACATAAAAAAACGATTAAAGAAAAAAATTCTTTGCAGACCATGAACGGTCTACGCAAGTAAAGAAGCGGATGATAAGCTAGCTCTTTATGCAAATGAGTTGGTCAGTTTAAGTTCCGAGACATGTCATGCAGCAGGAACGGAATCCTATAGTTGCTACGATTGGCTAAAGGAAAAGTTTTGCAGAATCACTCGAAATCACTTCTGCAAGTGGCTAAGAATCTCGTAATGAATAAAAATTCTGTACTGTGAATTCCAAGGTGGGAGATGCAAGATTCCTCCCCCCCCCCCCCCCTTCCCCCTCCTCACAATGCTATCCTTCTTTACCTACAGCAAAAAATAAATAAATTAATTAATAAATAAAACTAGAGAAATTTCTACTGTGAAACTATTTGCATACAAGAGAACGGCCCTTGAAATTTAACTCTTCAAAGTTTTAAGCCCTGCTCATTCCGGATATTGATTAGAAAGTGTTAATCCACATGTAAAACCTGAGTATATAATCCCTGTGACATTTGATCAACGGTGTTCCATAAGGACAGGTTCTCATTCAAAACGTTCGAAAATTCAATTTCTTTGTAGTTGCATTTTTTAAAGGTGTACTTGTCTAGACTCTTGGAACAGAAAGTTTTTTTTTTTTAATCCGTGCTTTACAAAAGTTTCTACAGTCCATTGTTTGAAGCAGTGTCACGGCTGCCATGAGCCGCGCGGGGTACCCGCCATGTGTCCAACGCCTTGTCACGGTTCGCGCGGCTCCCCCTGTTGGAGGTTCGAGTCCTCCCTCGGGCATGGTTGTGTGTGTGTTGTCCTTAGCATAAGTTACTGTAAGTAGTGTGTAAACATAGGGACTGATGGTTCAAATGGCTCTGAGCACTTTGGGACTTAACATCTGAGGTCATCAGTTTCCTAGAACTTAGAACGACTTAAACCTAACTAAATTAAGGACATCACACACACCCATGCTCGAGGCAGGATTTGAACCTGCGACCGTAGCGGTCGCGTGGCTCCCGACTGAAGCGCCTACAACCGCTCGGCCACATCGGCCGGTCTATCATGTATTCTAGAAGAGTTGCAAGGTCGTCAGTGGCGCCTGTTCTTTCGAGAGCAGTTACTATCTTTATATCTATGGTTAAACGTTACCCAGCCATTGACCTTCGTCTGTGCGAATGCGCACAGGTTGCCGGAACTCTTACGGGAATCGTCACCTTAGTGTGAGCCAGTAATGAGTGGATGGACAAATACCTATTAAGTACATTACGTATGCGGATTGTGGACGGTTGGGGATGTGAGTCTCACGGGAAGCGTGCGAGGGATAAATTCCTGCAGTCGTGCTGTTCATGTGTGCCCTCGATGGCTCAGATGGATTGAGCGTCTGCCTTGTAAGCAGGAGATTCTGGGTTCGAGTCCCAGTAGGGGCACACTTTTCAGCTGTCCCCATCGAAGTATATCAACAACACCTGTCGGCAGCTGAGGGTTTCAATTAATTATCAGTTGTGAAGGTGATTCGATGAACCCTTTGCCAGGCACTTAAATGTGTTTTGCAGGGTATCCATATAGATGTAGATGATAACTCGTCCCGTGTCGCACGTGCTCAAAATGATTCATACTGCAGAATGCATGCAAACATACTCACCGAAAATACGGACGAATATCAAGTGCAGGCTGCCGAGTGCTGCATATCCAGCTTTGACAGATCGGCTTTTCCTGCCAAGAAGAACAGGAAGTTGCTGTCTAGGAACAATCAGAGGTAGAGGAAGGGTTGATAAATACTCCTTGACTTGCAGACTAAACGTAAATAACGAAAATACATTTTTGGTAAAAATTGGTCAAAACATAATCGGTTGCCCTCCGTATTGGATTAGCTGTTTTGAATATTGAAAATCTGACTTCAGATTCGTTTTCAGCGACATTAAAAATATATATGTAACACTCAGTTCATGCAAATCGAAGTAATAATATAACTAAATGTTTTCCCTAAACTTTGAACACATTTTTTTCGGGTAACTATTTTCTCAGAACGGCATGCAGCATAAATTAAAAGTGGTTCGTTCTCTTAACATCTACCTCTGACCCCTAAAAGTAAACACTTTTCTTAGGAACTTATAGCTATAATATGACATTTGTTAATATTAACTAATTTTTGTGTAGGCATAAGGAGTGAAACAAACCCTCAAAAATCGAACTCAAAGTTCGAATTAGCACTGTATCGTTAAATTTAAGGTTGTTTCATTGCGGTTAGGTATACGCTCCCATAAATTTTATGTTTTATCGACTGATGTTATCCATTTTCAATTTCAGAGGAATAATGTAGTATCAACTGATGTTACCCATTTTTGAATTCAGGTAACATATGAGGTGCCACACTGCACGCGCTCTGCGTACTCCAGTCTCGCAGGCCCTTGATCAAATCATAATTACGGGCGCCATTTTTTATTGAAAATCTAAAATTAAGCTCATAGTATTATCACTCGTAATTCCCAAACAGATCTTTCGAATGTATTTTCATTGTCTCAAAAAGAATTTCAAATGTACCCTTTTTTGCTCATTTGTATGAGAACCTGGCCGTAACGCCGGAATATAGTCACGAGATTTTTTTTCAGAGACGCTGTACGTTCGCGAGAAGACTTTCGTTCTGCGCGTGTCGAAGGACATTCCTCAGATATTACTGTGTGTGTACTACTCAGTCGTGCCATTTAAGTGTACATCTTTGCATAGTTTTCCTTTCACGATGTAAACAGTGTTCCGCTCAGTTGCTAACTGGCCAGTGAGTGGTTCCGAAGGTATCGGATGTGCGGTGCGTTCGGTCTGCTAGGACAACAGCAGACTAGCGTGGTGCGATGGCAGAAGCAGACACTGAGGGAGCTAGCTGCTGGGACGCCAGCGAACAATTTATGCCAAGTAAGACGAAGAGGACTATTCTAAAATTACGAGCCGTCTCAAAAGTGTTTACCATTGCTAAATCTTGCTGTTGAGTCTGACAAAACTGGCAGTTTTGCCTAGAGATACATTAGAGAGAGCTACAGGAAATCCCCCCACCCCCCTCAATGAATTTTTGGTTGTGATGACAGGCCGATTGGTAGTGTAGCCCGAGATCTAAGTTAGGTTGGAAGGTGGTAATTTGATTGAGAGTTGTTTACGCCAACGATTATGAATGCCGACTAAACGTTGTGCGAGCAGATTGCCCTGTAGCGTAGCCTAGCGTTTCCGTCCGCGCCACATTTAACACACTTTCTCTAACTGTGTACAAAAGTCTCACAACAGCCACGATAACTACGTTTCTGGTGGGGGGAGGGTAGAGTCCACTATGTAACTTTCACTGCAAATTTTAGTAACCGCATAAACTAACCGAAATAGAAGCGTAATTTTAACTATATTTCCTTTTGTGGGAAAATAATGGTTCTCCTCTTTCGGCAGCAACTGTAGTATGTAGGCGACTTATTAGTTTTTTTTAACTCTGAATCATGATCTCAATAGATGCAGTGCTTTTTTTTACGTTACTTGATTTGTGGTCTATAGTAAACAATGCAACGAATTGGTAAATTCTTTGAAGTTTGACGTGTGTTACATAGACGACGTCTGCAATGTTCGTAAGGCCAAGTTTGCATATATTCGGTGTCTGTTTTTTTGGCCATGTACTGTATAATTAAAGGGAGGAGGATTATGTTCAAGGAGCAGTGCATTAGCAGTCTATGGAGAAATTGAGAATTTGGATCTAAAGAACGGCATGCTCGGGCAGTTCGTGCTATTCTGTTGACCACTGTGTAATTCGGACACAGTGATCATTGCCTCTCCCTAGTAACCAGGGGACTCGGGTGCTAATCCTGGTCTGGCACAAATTTTCAACAGTGCCCATTGACTAAAGTCTGTGCCCATTGTCAGCTAATGTCATTGTTTCGGTGTTAAATTGTATTTTGTTCGCGATACGTAGTTTGGCTTTTTCATGGATAACAGCTTTGAAAAGCGTACAGGTTATATTGATATTTGCTCGTCGTTAGTCCAAGGCAACTATAGCGATTTATAAACACAGTTGTAGTTCGTATTAAGCCTACATACGTAATTGTGTCCTGTGTTTCTTTACCAAGAACTACTTCGTAAGTAATTCCCCTGTAGTGGTATTTTGTTTTAGTATTTTGTTTAAATATTTATAGACTGCAGGCTTGGATGAAATATGAAACACATGTCCGAAGTTCCTGTTGATACTGCAGATACTGTTTCATCCGTACTAGGGGCCAAAACATTTCATCTAATACAAAAGGACACAATTTGTCTCGAGATTTAGCAATTTTTCGTAATAGAGGCCTTGCTTCGATATATTTTTCTCTAATTCTTGTTTGGATTTAATCTTAAAACACACTAACTCTTCCACCACTTATTCGATATGTGGTTTTATCCATTTCGTAGCCTAGAGTTCCTAAACGGTCGATAATATTAATGATTTCCTTTCTCAATTATATTTTCTGTAAATCTCCTGTTTATGGTTATTGCTAACATGTTTCACGTTCTCACTTTTATTATTTTTATTTTTCTAGTTTTGTGCCTTGTAGCCAAATTTTCTTTGAATCTGGTTTTTAATTCTGAAATAGTAACAGTTGAAGGTCAAGAGAAGATTGCGGTCTATTTGAGGAGAGTGGCTTGGAGATTTTTTATAACAGACGTATACAGGTCATGGGGATCCTTACCTATATACATTTACTTCGAGTGTGATGTAGCCCATTCTCTTGTCATGATCTCGGCTGTATCGTAGCACATTGTCTCGGTTAGGTTGGAGTTTTTTGTTGAGAGTTGCCGAAGTCAACGAAAGTGATTACAAAGTAAAGACTGTGCTAACAGAACGATCTGTAGCGTAGTCCAACGCGTTCTTTCTGTCCTTTTAAAGCCTCTTTTAATTAAAAATAACTAAAGCTGCAAGATACAATCACAAAAACTGTATTACGTAATAGAGTAATCCCAGACTATTGTTGTGTAAGTTGTGTGCGTACACTATTTTTTTTGTCAGTGAATATACATTGTTTTACTCATTTGCTGGGTTTCAATTTTCCCCGTTTTCTGGCAAAAAACCTTTTCCTGTGAAGGGCCCATTAGCTTGTCGGTTATATTTGTGACTTTCTCGACGGTCAGTAATTTCCTGATAGTCCATCCACCGGCGTCATTGTTAACATCGGATATAGATTTTAGTATTAGGAAGGCTAATATGAAGCTAATGCATAAGTAGGTCTAATAATTAATAAAAATAGGAATGCGGGTAAGCTACTACAAACAGCATAGTGAACGCATTGTTGTGGCCAAGATAGCCACGAATCCCACGCCTACCAAAGTCGTAAAAGTAGTCCGCAGATGATGAAGAAATTGATGAAATGTGTGATGAGATAAAAGAAATCATTCGGATAGTGATGGGAGATGAAAATTTAATATTAATGGGTGACTGGAATTCGACAGTAGGAAATGGAAGAAAAGGAAACGTAGTAGGTGAATATGGAATGGGGGTAAAAAATGAAAGAGGAAGCCGCCTGGTAGGTTTTTGCCCAGAGCATAACTTAATCATAGCTAACACTTGGTTCAAAAATCATGAAAGAAGATTGTATACGTGGAAGAGACCTGGAGATACTGCAATATTTCATATATATTATATAATGGTAAGACAGAGATTTAGGAACCAGATTTTAAATTGTAAGACATTTCCAGGGGCAAATGTGGACTCTGATCACAATATATTGATTATGAACTGTAGATTAAACTGAAGAAACTGGAAAAAGGTGGGAATTTAAGGAGATGGGACCTGAAAGAACTGACAGAATCAGAAGTTTTAGAGTGTTTCAGGAAGATCATTAGGGAACGATCTACGGGAATGGGAGAAAGTAATACAGTGTGATGAGGGATCTGAGTGGTGTACTGTCAAGGGGGAGGGGGTTCCTCAGGGATCAGTGTTGGGGCCGCTCCAGTTCCTTATTTATATAAATGATATGCCCTCAAGTATTACGGGTAACTCTAAAATATTTCTGTTTGCTGATGACACTAGCTTGGTAGTAAAGGATGTTGGGTGCAACATTGACTCCGTTTCAAGTAGTGCAGTACATGACCTCAGTCCATGGCTTGTAGAAAATAAACTAACGTTAAATCACAGTAAGCTTCAGTTTTTACATTTTCTAACACACAATTCAACAAAACCTGACGTTTTAATTTCACAGCATGGGCATATGATTGGTGAAACTGAACGGTTCACATTCCTAGGTGTTCAAATAAATAGTAAGATGTCGTGGAAAGCCCACGTTCAGGATCTTGTTCAAAGACTTAATACTGCCATTTTCACTATTGGAACGGTGCCGAAAGTGAGTGATACTTCGACAAGTACATTAGTCTACTTTGCTTATTTCCATTCACTTATGTCGTATGGTATTATGTTTTTGGGTAACTCTTCCCATTCTAGAAGGATATTTTTGGCTCAGAAACTGGAGGTTCGGGCAAAAAGTGGTGTGAGTTCACGAACCTCTTGTCGACTTCTGTTCAGGGAGTCTGGGTATTTTGACATTGGCCTCTCAATATGTATATTCCTTATTGTCGTTTCTTGTTACCAATATTAGTTTATTTCCAACAATAAGCAGCTTTCACTCGGTTAATACTCGGCAGAAATCAAACCTCCATTTGGATCGGACTTCCTTAACTCATGTGCAAAAATGTGTGCAGTATACTGCTGCATCAATTTTCAATAAGCTGCCACTCGAATTCAAAACTCTTAGCAGTAATCCACGCGCTTTCAAATCGAAACTGGAGTGTTTCCTCATGAGTCACTCCTTTTATTCTGTCGAGGAGTTAATTGAAAAATTAAGCTGATTCTCATTGTACTGCTGATAGCGTTTGCTTAAACTTATGGACTGATTTTCTCTCAGGTTCATGAACATGTATTTCTATCTGTTATTACTTTTTTGTTGTAAGTTCATGTGTCGCCCTAACCGCCGGCTGCTTCACGTCTGCTGTGCAGCGAGCTACCTTAATTTAAGTATTAACTGTAGTTTTCTTACTTGTCACTTCTTCTTCCGTGTGTTTTTGCTTTTAGGAAGCTTTAATTGTCGAGTGCTAGTAATAGTGTTACATAGATTTCGTGTTTGTTTTGAATACAGTCAGAGAGAGTCCTTGTAGTCAGCCATAGTGCCAGTAGTGCTAGTGTTTGTTTTGAATACAGTCCAGAGACAGGTAGTGCTATTTTCATTGTTTTCCACAAGAAGTGGTTAGCAATCACAGTTTAGTCAGTAATCAATCGCCTTTAGTGAATTAGCAGTCTACTTAAAAGTTGATTAAGTCTCTTCGGTAAATTGATTCATTAGGATGGATAGGATGTGTGACTGCTGTGTACGGACGCTGGCCACTCTTCGCGAACAGCTGAGCGTGTTGATGGCCGCGGTCAGCCGTCTTCAGGCTGCTGCCTCGGAGTGTAGCGGCAGTGGGGAGTCTGGTGCGTCGCATGGTGCACCCCAGGTATTAGATGCTTCACCCACTGTCCCTGCTGTCGAGAGATCTTCGCGGGTACCGGGCGCGGTTGGGCCATCCTCTCCCCAAGGGGAGTGGCGGGTTCAGTGGCGTTCGCGGCGCACGAGGCGGAGGGTCAATGTGGAGGCTGGCCGTGTGGCATCGCCCGCTCTGCCTGTGAATGGACATGTGGCTGCTCCTTCAGCAAGGTCCGAGCAGGCACACGGGGGGAGGGGTTTATTAGTTATTGGGAGCTCCAACGTTAGGCTAGTGATGGAGCCCCTTAGGGAAATGTTATAGTTCTGGGAGGAGATTTTAATTTTGCTGGATATAGACTGGAAGACTCAAACGTTCATAACGGGTGGCAGGGACAAAGAATCCATTGAAATATTTTTAAGTGCTTTATCTGAAAACTACCTTGAGCAGTGAAACAGAGAACCGACTCGTGGCGATAATATATTAGACCTTCTGGTGACAAACAGACCCGAACTATTTGAATCAGTTAATGCAGAACAGGGAATCAGCGATCATAAAGCGGTTACTGCATCGACGATTTCAGCCGTAAATAGAAATATTAAAAAGGTAATAAGATTTTTCTGTTTAGCAAAAGTGACAAAAAGCAGATTACAGAGTACCTGACGGCTCAACACAAAAGTTTTGTCTCAAGTACAGATAGTGTTGAGGGTCAGTGGACAAAGTTCAAAACCATCGAACAATATGCGTTAGATGAGTATGTGCCAAGGAAGATCGTAAGAAATGGAAAAGAGCCACCGTGGTACAACAACCGAGTTAGAAAACTGCTGCGGAAGCAAAGGGAACTTCACAGCAAACATAAACATAGCCAAAGCCTTGCAGACAAACAAAAATTACGCGAAGCGAAATATAGTGTAAGGAGGGCTATGCGAGAGGCTTTCAATGAATTCGAAAGTAAAGTTCTATGAACTGACTTGGCAGAAAATCCTAAGAAATTTTGGTCCTATGTCAAAGCGGTAGGTGGATCAAAACAAAATGTCCAGACACTCTGTGACCAAAATGGTACTGAAACAGAGGATGACAGACTAAAGGCCGAAATACTAAATGTCTTCTTCCAAAGCTGTTTCACAGAGGAAGACTGCACTGTGCTTCCTTCTCTTGAAGTCGCACAGTTGACAAAATGGTAGATATCGAAATAGACGACAGAGGGATAGAGAAACAATTAAAATCGCTCAAAAGAGGAAAGGCCTCTGGTCCTGATGGGATACCAGTTTGATTTTACACAGAATACGCGAAGGGACTTGCCCCCTTCTTGCAGCGGTGTACCGTAGGTCTCTAGAAGAGCGAAGCGTTCCAAAGGATTGGAAAAGGGCACAGGTCATCCCCGTTTTCAAGAATGGACGTCGAACGGATGTGCAGAACTATAGACCTATATCTCTAACGTCGATCAGTTGTAGAATTTTGGAACACGTATTATGTTCGAGTATAATGCCTTTTCTGGAGACTAGAAATCTACTCTGTAGGAATCAGCATGGGTTTCGAAAAAGACGGCCGTGTGAAACCCAGCTCGCGCTATTCGTCCACGAGACTCAGAGGGCCTTAGACACGGGTTCACAAGTAGATGCCGTGTTTCTTGACTTCCGCAAGGCGTTTGACACAGTTCCCCACAGTCTTTTAATGAACAAAGTAAGAGCATACGGACTATCAGATCAGTTGTGTGCTTGGATCGAGGAGTTCCTAGATAACAGAACGCAGCATGTCATTCTCAATGGAGAGAAGTCTTCCGAAGTAAGAGTGATTTCAGGTGTGCCGCAGGGGAGTGTCATAGGACCGTTGCTATTCACAATATTCATAAATGACCTGGTGGATGACATCGGAAAGTCTCTGAGGCTTTTTGCAGATGATGCTGTGGTGTATCGAGAGGTTGCAACAATGGAAAATTGTACTGATATGCAGGAGGATCTGCAGCGAACTGACGCATGGTGCACGGAATGGCAATTGAATCTCAATGTAGACAAGTGTAATGTGATGCGAATGTATAGAAAGATAGGTCCCTTATCATTTAGCTACAAAATAGCAGGTCAGCAACTGGAAGCAGTTAATTCCATAAATTATCTGGGAGTACGCATTAGGAGTGATTTAAAATGGTATGTTCATATAAAGTTGATCGTCGGTAAAGCAGATGCCAGACTGAGATTCATTGGAAGAATCGTAAGGAAATGCAATCCGACAACAAAGGAAGTAGGTTACAGTACGCTTGTTCGCCCACTGCTTGAATACTGCTCAGCAGTGTGGGATCCACACCAGATAGGTTTGATAGAAGAGATAGAGAAGATCCAACGGAGAGCAGCGCGCTTCGTTGCAGGATCATTTAGTAATCGCGAAAGCGTTACGGAGATGATAGATAACCTACAGTGGAAGACTCTGCAGGAGAGACGCTCCGTAGCTTTGCATGGGCTTTTGTTGAAGTTTCGAGAACATACCTTCACCGAAGAGTCAAACAGTGTATTGCTCCCTCCTACTTATATTTCGCGAAGAGACCACGAGGATAAAATCAGAGAGATTAGAGCCCACACAGAAGCATACCGAGAATCCTTCTTTCCACGTACAATACGAGACTGGAATAGAAGGGAGAACGGATAGAGGTACTCAGGGTACCCTCCGCCACACACCGTTAGGCGGCTTGCGGAGTACGGATGTAGATGTAGATACTGACACGTTCCATGACCTTGAAGATTTGCTCCTCAATTTGGGCCTACGGAACTTGACATGCGCAGAGAAAGAGGGTAACAGAAGATATATTGAATTTAATTTATGAAAGGAGAAAATACAAAAATGCAGTAAATTAAGCCGGCAAAAAGAAATACTAATGTCTCAAAATGAGATCGACAGGAAGTGCAAAATGGCTAAGCAGGGATATCTAGAGGACAAACGTAAGGATGTAGAGGCGCATATCACTAGGGGTAAGATAGATACTGCCTACAGGAAAATTAAAGAGACCTTTAGAGAAACGAGATTCACTTGTATGCATATCAAGAGCTCAGATGGAAACCCTGTTATCAGCAAAGAAGGGAATGCAGAAAGGTGGAAGGTGTATATAGAGGATCTATACAAGGGCAGTGTACTTCAGGACAATATAATGGAAATGGAAGAGGATGTAGATGAAGATGAAATGGGAGATGACATACTGCGTGAAGAGTTTGACAGGGCACTGAAAGACCTTAGTGGAAATAAGGTTCCGGGAGTAGGCAACATTCCATTAGAACTACTGACAGGCTTGGGAGACCCAGCTCTGACAGAACGTGACCGTCTGATCAGCAAGATGCACGAGACAGCCGAAATACCGTCAGACTTCAAGAAGAATGAAATAATTCCAATTTCAAAGAAAGCAGGTGTTGACAGGTGTGAAAATTAGCTAACTATCAGTTTAATAAGTCACAGCTGCAAAATACTAACGCAAATTCTTTACAGACGAATGGAAAAAATGGTAGAAGCCGACCTCAGGGAAGACCAGTTAGGATTCCGTAGAAATACTGGATCATGTGAGGCAATACTGACCCTACGACTTACCTTATTAAGTAGATTAAGGAAAGGCAAACCTACGTTTCTAACATTTGTAGACTTAGAGAAATCTTTTGACAATGTTGACTGGAATACTCTCTTTCAAATTCTGAAGGTGGCAGGGGTAAAATACAGGGAGCGAATTCAATTTACAATTTGTACAGAAAGCAGGTGGCAGTTATAAGAGTCAAGGGATATGAAATTGAAGCAGTGGTTGGGAAGGGAATGAGACAGGGTTGTAGACTATCCCCAATGTTATTCAATCTGTTTATTGAGCAAGCAGTAAAGGAAACAAAAGAAAAATTCTGAGTAGAAATTAAAATCCATGGATAAGAAACTAAAACCTTGAGGTTTGCCGATGACTTTGTAATTCAGAGACAGCAAAGAACCTAGAAGAGTAGCTGAACAGAATGAAGTGTCCTGAAGGGATGATATAAGATCAGCATCAATAAAAGCAAAACGAGGATAATGGAATGTAGTCGAATTAAGGTGGGTGATGCTGAGGGAATTAGATTAGGAAATGAGACATTTAAAGTAGTAAAGGAGTTTTGCTATTTAGGGAGCAAAATAACTGATGACGGTCGAAGTAGAGAGGATATAAAATGTAGACTGTCAATGGTAAGAAAAGTGTTTCTAAAGAAGAAAAATTTGCTAACATCGAGTATAGCTTTAGGTATCAGGAAGTCTTTTCTCCGAGTATTTGTATGCAGTGTAGCCACGTATGGAGGTGAATAATGGACAGTAAATAGTTTGAACATGAAGAGAATAGAAGCTTTCGAAATGTGGTGCTACAGAAGAATGCTGAAGATTAGATGGGTAGATCACATAACTAATGTGGAGGTATTGACTAGGATACGGGAGAAGAGAACTTTGTGGCACAACTTGACTAGAAGATGGGGTCGGATAGTAGGACACGTTCTGAGGCATTAAGGGATCACGAATTTAATATTGGAGGGCAGCGTGGAGGGTAAAAATCTAGGAGGGAGTCCAGGAGATGAATACACTAAGCAGATTCACAAGGATGTAGGTTGCAGTGGGTACTGGGAGATGAAGCTTCCAGACGATACAGTAGCATGGAGAGCTGCATCAAACCAGTCTGTGGACTGAAGACAACAACAACAACAACAAGGTATTTGTGTGATGTGTAACCTTCAACAGAAGTGGGGCAGACAAGAGGATTAGATTATATGTACTTTCCATTGAAATTGATCCATAATGGGGAGATACTCAATGGGAAAATAATATGCTAATTTACTATCCACAGACCGCAAATGGACTGATCATGAACGAGGAATGAAAATTTAGTCACACTTCTGATTGTACACGTATTATTTGACCCCCCCCCCCCCTCTCTCTCACTCTCACTCTCTCTCTCTCTCTCTCTCTCTCTCTCTCTCTCTCTCTCTCTCTCTCTCTCTCTCTAACACACACACACACACACACACACACACACACACACACACACACACACACACACACACACACACACACTCTCTCTCTCTCTCTCTCAATCGCGCGCGCGCGCTAGTTCTAATAAATAATTCAATTCATTAATGGTGTCGGAAGAGATGGTTAGCAAGAAATCCTTTAGGCTCCTCGTAAACTGAAATCTGTCAGTAGTAAAGCTTTTTGTGGCTGCCGGCAAGTTATTGAAAACATCGTTCTCCTTAATGATGGAGACTTTCTTGCACCAAAGTAATTAACTTACCAATTTTTGTGGAGATTATTCACTTCTAGTTATGACTTCATGAAATGAGCTGTTGATTTGAAAATATTCATTTGTTTTTAAACACAATATTCACGGGGAGAACGTATCTTCCATCTCCACCATGTTAACTGATCTATTTATATGATCCTTATTCTAAGTTGTGTTATATTAACGGTAAAACACAAAACATTACTTACATGCATTTCCACTGTTTTCCAACAAGCTAACAATTTTTCATGAATATTATATTAATACTGAAATTTTTAGAAAAATTTTGAAAGAGAGGTTTTGCAGGCAAATTTCAAAAATAAAAAGACCATAGTGTTCATTATAATACAACTTCTCCATGGTTTTTAATTCCTACTCCGAAGTTTTCTTCTGTTTTCTTTACTGCTTGCTCAGCAAACAGATTGAATAACATCGGAGATAGGCTACAACCCTGTCTCACTCCCTTCCCAACCACTGCTTCCCTTTCATATCCCTCGACTCTTCATGCCCTCGAGTAAGAAAACTGACCGTTAGAATTCCATGGTTCTGGGATAAATGGTTTGAGAGGAAAGGTACATTTAGTTAGAAAAGTTACGGAAAATTTAAAGTTGCATTGCACTTAACGTCGTACATGCACTCATTTAAATTCATAGTTTCTTTCACTTTCCAATAGTATGCATGCTGTACAAAAACATAACATTTGTTTCATGATATTTACTTTTTTATTTCTTGCAAGTCTTCTAGAACTTCTCTCGAAAACTTTGTGGGTAGATCTTGGCATTTGTTTTGTTCAGAAACGTTATTACTGTAGCAAACAACTGACTACGAGACAAGAAAAAATGTATTCAATAGGTGAAAGCTCAAAAACTACGGGTAAAATGTCCCTAGGCTTATCATCTCAAAGAAGAGATGGCACTGAGAAACAAGTGGGCATGTCATACATAGCAAGCTGCCATTTAAACCGACATTTTAGTACCTTCAAATAAGGATTTGGAATAAAATACTTTCATATTCGCACTAAGTGTAAATCAAACTGGTACAGTCACCAATAAACAAAATTATTTTCATTGTTTTCGGGGTTCCTTTTGCCTTTCGGAATAAATATATTGCGAATCAGCAGTTAACATGCCTGGTTCCCCAAACAGGAGACGACTAGAAACTTCCGAAATGTGGTGGTGTAGAAGAATGCTAAAAATGTTTTGATCGAATAGCTGATGGGGAGATACGAAATCAGATTAGGGAGCAGAGAAATTAATGGCACAAATTGACAAAAAGAAGCGATCGTGGGTAAATGTCATATTTCGATTTTACCCATCCGCTGTGACCCACGACTTTCTGCATTACTTTGATTAGTTGCATTACGAAGGATACCAGTGGCCTTATTAAATGTTAACTGGGATTGCCTTCGTTTCTAGAGCAATTTATAACGTTCGTTAACTATGATTTTTTTCGGAATATATCGTGATGAACTCTGGGAGGAACCACAGAACACAGCTTAAATTGTCGTTGAAGAAACGAGTAGTGATTGTATTTTTATCTTTCTTATCCGACACGTTGGGGAATCCAAGGTATAATGGGGTACACAGTTGAAAACTTTGATTAAATGTACAAAATTGATAAATAAGAGAGTTACAAATTTTTATATGAACACATTATGATGTATTAATCACAAAAATATAAGAACATTGCCATAAAATAAAACAACAATATTCTCTCACTCAAAAACAGAAATTTATATCATTTGCACGTGGCAGAATGGGGTGGTAAATACAAGTGATTACAAAAACGTATAAAATTATCGGAAATGCAGAAAATATTGGCTTGCTCGGTATTTTTTTTAGTTTAAAGTGAGTATTAATGTCAAACTACAGTTTTCATGTATCGTATCCTTTTCTTGAGGCTGTTTACAAAATTCACACACGGGGAGACACTCATCATCTTCGCTATCTATTCCTGCACAAGAATCGTGTGTCCATTTTTTGCACGTGGAAAAAGCGACCCAACCTCCAACTGATTTTGAATATAACCCACCACAATATACACACTGACAGTCAGAACTTACCTCATAATCACTCTCGTTAGTATAGTATTCTTACTCCTTTCTTCCATTTATCTTCAGGCTCTTTCTCTCGTTTTTGAGTTCTTAATTTTATTCTCTTTCGCAAAAAGTTTTGTGTTTGCTCTTTCTTCTTTGTCAAAGTTCTTTTTTCTATTTCTCCCATTAATGACTTTTAACTCTTTTTTGTACGGCGAATCAGTTAAAACAACGTAGTTCCCCCTTTTCAGTCTCGCTCTTTTCTTGCTTTCGTTAACTTTTGACAAGAAAATCAGAATCTCAGGTGAAATATGAAATGAGGAGGTTGTGTTGTCAGTTGTCATCCAAGAGCACCCAAGATTAGAACAATTAGCCCCAATAACTTTGTTATTCTTAGGCGGCAGTTCATTGTAACAATTCGCTGAAACCTCGTCCCCTTGATTATCCAGCCCGTTTGAGTCGTCTTTTTCAGCTGGTGTGCTAGTTGGAGGCAATTCCAATTGTTCAGATATAATAACCCCTTCATCTGACGGCCTATCACGTCCGCTGTCAGTTGTGTGTGCCGATAGTAAGTGTGCGTCTTGAATATGGATGGGTCCGTGGGCCATATTGCAGTAGCTTCGAAACCTTTAATAGCGGTTTTCATTGTTGCGCTTTAGACGAAAGCTGAACCAAAAAGCGTTGAAATTTGAAAGATAGTTACGACTTTCCCTGCGTGGCTTCGCAGCCATTTTCGAAGCTGATCACTATAACGAGGATTTATAAAACAAACATCAAGCGGCTGAAGTCTGTGAGAGCAATGTGGTGGTGAAGAAACGCCACTCTCCCTCGCGTAGTCCATAACGTCATTATTCGTGGTATGAGCTGAGTGGCCATCTGATATAAGGAGAACTGGGACGTGCTTTGATGTCTTAGAAAATACCACTAATTGTGGAAACCATACAAAGAATGACTCTGTGGCCATCCATGCGGTGCTGTGGACCTCAGCGCAACCTCCTGCTGTCAGTCCTAACTCAAATTCTTTCTGCTTCTTCTTTAGTGGAAAAATAATCGTAGGAGGAATGTCAGCTCCGCTTGCTGACGTACTAATGAGGATGGTTGCAGTTTCGCCCCTTTCTGCAGAGGTTAACGATCGCACTGGACGGTTCCCTTTGCAAGCTGCGATGTTCGATTGGTTTTTAGCATTAACCGAGACGCCTGTTTCATCACAATTAGTTATTTGAGAAGTCATTAGTTTGTGATTGTCAGTTACATTTGTTAGCAACGAAAAAAACCTATCGACAGCTACTTTATTAAAATCAATGATTCTTATACCAGATAATGCTTCGGGCTTGCGAACAAACCCGCATTTGCTTCTTCATTGTTTCGTGATGTAATAAAGATTTCGATTTGTTTTGCTCGAAATTTTCGAAAAGGTATCTATAAAAACGTGCAAAAATTTAAATGGCAAAACTGTGCACCTGCCGAAATACGAGTGCGTATACTCATTTGAAAACATTTTCCTACACCGCTTCTGATACGCTAGAGGTTACCGCACAGTAAACAACAATTGTAGTTGACCGTTTGCCTGCATCGTATAAAGTACGGCGAATAAAATATTTTTGTAGGGGGGACACATCATCTCATTCTAAATGGAGAGTTCATCTATACGTGTAAAAGTAACCACTTGTGCCAGAGGGAAGTGTGTTGGGAGCCTTATTGTTCCTGTTGTATATTAACATTACAGATAATATAAGTAAGCTCACATATTTCGAAAATGATGCCGATATCGACATTGAGGTAACAAAGGTCGTGTGAAGCGATATGCACATACAGGGGATAGTAAAAATGTGACCACCTATACTTGCATCTACATGGATACTCTGCAAGTCACATTTAAGTGCATGGCACATTGTTCATCGAACCACCTTCACAAGTCTCTATTATTCCAATCTCGCATAGCACCCGGAAAGAATGATCACCTGTGTCTTTCCATACGAGCTCTGACTTCCCTTATTTTATCGTTGTGGTCGTTTCTACCTACGTAGGTCGGTGTCAACAAAATATTTTCGCATTCGGAGGAAAAAGTTGGTGATTGGAATTTCGTGAGAAGATACTGTCGCAACGAAAAACGCTTTTCTTTTAATGATGTCCAGCCCAAATCCAGTATCATTTGTGTGACACACTCTCTCATATTTCGCGATAATAGAAAACGTGCTGCCTTTCTTTGGACTTTTTCGATCTACTCCGTAAGTCCTATCTTCTAAGGATCCCACATCTTCCAGCAGTATTCTAAAAGAGGACGGAGAAGCGTAGTGTAGGCAGTCTCCTTTGTAGGTCTGTTACGTTTTATAAGTGTCGTGCCAATAAAACGCAGTCTTTGGTTAGCCTTAACCGCAACATTTTCTATGTGTTCTTTCCAATTTAAGTTGTTCGTTATTGTATAATAATAATGGCATGTGACGAGGGCCTCCCATCGGGTAGCCCGTTCGCCTGGTGCAAGTCTTTCGATTTGACGCCACTTCGGCGACTTGCGCGTCGATGGGGATGAAATGATGGTTAGTACAACACAACACCCAGTCCCTGAGCGGAGAAAATCTCCGACCCAGCCGGGAATCTAACCCGGTCTTTTAGGATTGACAGTCTGTCGTGCTGACCACTCAGCTACCGCGGGCGGACGTTAGTTATTGTAACACCTAGTTATTTAGTTGACTTTACGGCTTTTAGATTAGACTGCAACTTCTCTGATAGTGATTCGTCCATTCTGCTTCACCAGCAATATTGCGGGATCAGTAACGACCTGATTTGCGGATATTGCGGGCGTACCTTAACTGGCTTCTGTCTTCATTGATTAGCGGCTACCTTTGAAATGGTTGTACCACTCCTTTAGCCCTGCAGTACCCATTACTTTGTCCACAAATACACGATGGTTTCAACTTGAGAATTGCCAAGCTTGGAGCCAAATGTGATGTAAAGACGTCATTTTGCTCAGAATACTAAATCCAACGTGTACCACTTGCAAGCGTTCCAAAGTAGTGGAGAAAATCAGGTATGTGTGCTAAATATGCCTGAAAACATGAGCGCATGCGCGCCCTGATACCATTGTTGATTTCAACAATTAAAAAAGGTCGGATATTTTTTGAACAGCTCATGTATATAAGCCATCGCCAGTGATGTCGAAAGAGCAAGATACCCCTAACTACGGCAGTTGTATAGGTAGTTCGAATGGAGCGGTCTATTGTCTGACGTATCTCCATAACAGCTCCGAACCGAATACCCCAAAGTTCGACAAATGGTTCAAATGACTCTGAGCACTATGGGTCTTAACATCTATCGTCATCAGTCCCCTAGAACTTAGAACTACTTAAACCTAACTAACCTAAGGACATCACACAACACCCAGCCATCACGAGGCAGACAAAATCCCTGCCCCGCCGTGAATCGAACCCCGGAACCCAGACGCGGAAAGCGAGAACGCTACCTTCACGTCAGGAATCAAGCTGAGCTCAGAAGGGCGCAAGTCCGGGGTTGTCTCTGGCTGATACTGATCTTCGGCCTGACGTGGCTGCTTGTCCTGTTCCAGGGGTTGCCCCTCAGTCTGCAAGATCCGAGCAGTCGCAGAGGGTGGTCTTACTGGTAGTTGGGAGCTCCAACGTCAGGCGCGTAATGGGGCCCCTTAAGGATATGGCAGCAAGAGAGGCGAAGAAAACCAATGTGCAATCCGTGTGCATACCGGGGTGGGTCATTCCAGATGTGGAAAGGGTCCTTCCGGATGCCATGAAGGGTACAGGTTGCACCCATTTGCAGGTGGTCGCTCATGTCGGCACCAATGATGTGTGTCGCTATGGATCGGAGGAAACCCTCCCTGGCTATCTGATTTGGTGAAGACTGCCAGTCTCGCTAGCCGGATGAAAGCAGAGCTCACCATCTGCAGCATCGTCGATAGGACTGACTGATGACCTTTGGTAAAGAGCTGAGTAAAGGGTCTGAATCAGAGGCTGAGATTGTTCTGCGACCGTGTGGGCTGCAGATTCCTCGACTTGAGCCATAGGGTGGTGGGGTTTCTGGTTCCGCTGGATAGGTCAGGAGTCAACTACACGCAACAAGCGGCTACACGGGTAGCAGGGGTTGTGTGGCGTGGGCTGGGCGGTTTTTTAGGTTAGATGGCATTGGGCAAGTACAAAAAGGGCGGCAGCCTCAACGAGTTCGGGGCAAAGCAGGACATGAGGGGACCAAGCAGCAATCGGTATTGTAATGGTAAACTGTCGAAGCTGCGTTGGTAAAGTACCGGAACTTCAAGCGCTGATAGAAAGTACCGAAGCTGAAATCGTTATAGGTACAGAAAGCTGGCTGAAATCAGAGAGAAATTCTGCCGAAATTTTTACAAAGGTACAGACAGGTAGAAAGGATAGATTGCATGCAACCGGTGGTGGAGAGTTAGTCGCTGTTAGTAGAAGTTTATCCTGTAGTGAATTAGAAGTGGATAGTTCCTGTGAATTATTATGGGTGGAGGTTACACGCAACAGCCGAGCTAGGTTAATAATTGGCTCCTCTTACCGACCTCCCGATCCAGCAGCATTAGTGGCAGAACAACTGAGAGAAAATTTGGAATACATTTCACATCAATTTTCTCAGCAAGTTATAGTCTTAGGTAGAGATTTCAATTTACCAGATATAGACTGGGACACTCAGATGTTTAGGATGGGTCGTAGGGACAGAGCATCGAGTGACATTATACTGAGTGCGCTATCGGAAAATTACCTCGAGCAATTAAACAGAGAACCGACTCGTGGAGATAACATCTTGGACCTACTGATAACAAACAGACCCGAACTTTTCGACTCTGTATGTGCAGAACAGGGAATCAGTGATCATAAGGCTGTTGCAACATCCCTGAATATGGAAGTTAATAGGAATATAAAAAGAGGGAGGAAGGTTTACGTGTTTAGCAAGAGTAATAGAAGGCAGATTTCAGTCTACCTAACAGATCAAAACGAAAATTTCTGTTCTGACACTGACAATGTTGCGTATTTATGGAAAAAGTTCAAGGCAATCGTAAAATGCGTTTTAGACAGGTACGTGTAGAGTAAAACTGTGAGGGACGGGATAAACCCACCGTGGTTCAACAACAAAGTTAGGAAACTACTGCGAAAGCAAAGACAGCTTCACTCCAAGTATAAACGCAGCCAAAACCTCTCAGACAAACAGAAGCTAAACGATGTCAAAGTTAGCGTAAGGAGGGCTATGCGTGAAGCGTTCAGTGAATTCGAAAGTAAAATTCTATGTACCGACTTGACAGAATATCCTAGAAAGTTCTGGTCTCACGTTAAATCAGTAAGTGGTTGGAAACAGCATGTCCAGACACTCCGGGGTGATGATGGCATTGAAACAGAGGATGACAGGCGTAAAGCTGAAATACTAAACACCTTTTTCCAAAGATGTTTCATAGAGGAAGACCGCACTGCAGTTCCTTCTCTAAATCCTAGCACAAACGAGAAAATGGCTGACATCGAAATAAGTGTCCAAGGAGTAGAAAAGCAACTGGAATCACTCAACAGAGGAAAGTCCACTGGACCTGACGGGGTACCAATTCGATTCTACACAGTACGAGAAAGAACTTGCCCTCCCTTCTAACAGCCGTGTACCGCCAGTCTCTAGGGGAACGGAAGGCTCCAAATGATTGGAAAAGAGCACAGGTAGTCCGAGTCTTCAAGAAGGGTCGTAGAGCAGATGCGCAAAACTATAGACCTATATCTCTGACGTCGATCTGTTGTAGAATTTTAGAACACGTTTTTTGCTCGAGTATCATGTAGTTTTTGGAAACCCAGAATCTACTCTGTAGGAATCAACACGGATTCCGGAAACATCCATCGTGTGAGACCCAACTCACTTTATTTGTTCATGAGACCCAGAAAATATTAGATACAGGCTCCCAGGTAGATGCTATTTTTCTCGACTTCCGGAAGGCGTTAGATTCAGTTCCGCACTGTCGCCTGATAAGTAAAGTAAGAGCCCACGGAATATCAGACCAGCTCTGTGGCTGGATTGAAGAGTTTTAACAAACAGAACACAGCATGTTGTTATCACTGGAGAGACGTCTACAGACGTTAAAATAATCTCTGGCGTGCCACAGGGGAGTGTTATGGGACCATTACTTTTCACAATATATATAAATGAGGTAGTAGATAGTGTCGGAAGTTCCATGCGGTTTTTCGCGGATGATTCTGTAGCATACACAGAAGTTGCAGCATTAGAAAATTGTAGCGAAATGCCGGAAGATCTGCAGCGGATAGGCCCTTGGTGCAGGGAGTGGCAACTGACCCTTAACATATACAAATGTAATGTATTGCGAATACATAGAAAGAAGTATCCTTTATTGTATGATTATATGATAGCGGATCAAACACTGGTCTCAGTTACTTCTGTAAAATATCTCGGAGTATGCGTGCGGAACTTTTTGAAGTGGAATGATCATATAAAATTAACTGTTGGTAAGGCGCGTACCAGGTTGAGATCCATTGCGAGAGTCCTTAGAAACTGTAGTTCATCAACAAAGGAGGTGGCTTACAAAACACTCGTTGGACCTATACTTGAGTATTGCTCATCGGTGTGGGATCCGTACCAGATCGGGTTTGCGGAGGAGATAGAGAAGATTCAAAGAAGAGCGGCGCGTTTCGTCACAGGGTTATTTGGTAACCGTGATAGCGTTACGGAGATGTTTGACAAACTCAAGTGCCAGACTCTGCAAGAGAGCCGCTCTTCATCGCGGTGTAGCTTGCTCGCCAGATTTCGAGAGGGTGCGTTTCTGGATGAGGTATCGAATATATTGCTTCCCCCTACTTATACCTCCCGAGGAGATTACGAATGTAAAATTAGAGAGATTAGAGAGAGCACAGGGGCTTTCAGACAGTCTTTCCTCCCGCGAACCATACGCGACTGGAACAGGAAAGGGAGGTAATGACAGTGGCACGTAAAGTGCCCTCCGCCACACACCGTTGGGTGGCTTGCGGAGTATAAATGTAGATGTAGATGAGTGTGGTGCGTGATGCGGCGCTCCCCATCCCCATATACCGATCAAATCAGTCACGACTTGAACCGAGCGTGCCCGAACATTGTCCTACAAAATGATGTCCGCCTCCTGCAGAAACCGACGCCGCTTCTTTCTCTCAGTTGCTTTTCTGCTTTGTAACACAGTCTGTTTCGTTTTCGAGTCCAAACCGCTTAACAGATATTGTTCAAATTTGGCATGGAGACAGTTTGAACTCTGAGAAAGAACATAGGCCACTTTAAAAAGCAAGAAATTTTTTTTTTTTTGCATCAGTGAACGTAAACTACATTAAAACTTACTTATTTTGCTTGTATAACTTAAGAATTCTATAATGTATAAGTACTTCAGTAGTCGCCGTGCGGGATAGTCTCTCAAACGAAATTGCTCCCACGTCCGAGGCCTTTCAATATCACGTCTTCCATTCCGTTTGTAGTTCAGAATATTTTGGGAAGTCTGGGACGTAGCATTCTCACCAGTCTTCACGATATTTTTGAATTTTTTAGTTTCTGT
Organism: Schistocerca gregaria; assembly: GCF_023897955.1. NCBI lineage: Eukaryota > Metazoa > Arthropoda > Insecta > Orthoptera > Acrididae > Schistocerca > Schistocerca gregaria. The sequence continues at coordinate 3,905,063 of NW_026061811.1, read as the reverse complement.
TGAAAATACTTAATTTTTCTCTAGTATCTTCATTCCTAATCATTTCTTGTTGTGCAGCTCTTCGAATTTCTTAGGAACCTCATCTCTGCCGTGTGATTTTTTTTGCTTTTTTTTTAACCATGTTTTCGCTTTCATAGCATAATACAGGAACCGGGACCACGTTATAGAATTTCGGAACAATCTTTTTGTACTTTATTGCCCAATATTCAGATAATAGTGTCACAGACAGCTTAGAATTTGTGTAATTTATTTTAAGTATCAGAGTAAAAATCAGATCTTACAGCGTAGCCTAAGTGAAAGATTAAGAGACCAGTTCTAAAGCAGGATTATCCAAAACTAGTTTTAAAATGACTGAGTATTTTCCTCGGAGTGCATTTATTTTCGTTTTATTACTAGAAATTTTAAAGTTGTATTCATTGGATATTTCGTTCAGGTGGTATATAGATCTTTGGAGGTCATTTCGTGAACGTGAATCATGTCATCTACAAACAGAAGCACAATCAGGTATTTCTCATTCGTTATCCCAATTCTTTTGTCTTGTCGTAGTTCCTGCTTTCATTTATGAAGAACGAAGTCAATGTAAATACTAAAAATGCTGACTTAATCTGCTCATTTAAATGTATACCGAACGAGCTGCCGCAGTGGTTAGTACATGGTATGATGATGATGATGATGATGATGATGTTTGGTTTTTGGGGCGCTTAACTGCACGGTTATCAGCGCCTGTACAAAGCCCCAACCTTTACACAGTCCAGTTTCGCCACCTTCACGAATGATGATGAAATGATGGCATCACAGACACCTACTTCCCGGGCGGAGAACGCAACCCAGCCGTGAATCGAACCCGGAATCCCATCACCAGCAACGCTAGCTTCTACACGACGAGCTGTCAACTAGTACACTAGACTCGCATTCGGGAGGATGACGTTTAAATCCGCATCCGGCCATCCTGATACGTTTTCCGTAACTTTCCTGAATCGCTCCAAGCAAATGCTGGGATGATTCCTTTGAAAGGGAACGGCGGACTTCTTTTACCCTTCCCTGACGCATTGCCAACTCCTGCTCCGTCTTTAATGACCTCGACATCGATAGCACATTAAACGCAATCCTCCTTCCGTCCTTCATTTAAAGGCATAGGTTTACGCAATAAGTCGGGCGTTAAAAGTTACAAACTGCGTACTCGTCTAAGGCAGCATAATTTCATGGAGCGCAAATTATCGAGACTATATTCACCGAGCATTTGTGAAAGGCAGCACGTGGCGACTTCCAACAAACTTCAGACATAATTTCGAAACTTGGCGAAACTTTTTTTCCCCTCTGACATCCCTGACAGAATGATGAAAGGAAAAAGACTTTTATCACTTCTACATTTTCGCTGTTCGTGCAGTAAAGTGTCAGCATCAGGCTTGATGTTTCACTTCATTACTTCTTTACTACTCACTTTATTCGCAACACATTTGTCAGACAGTATCCACATACGTCGCCAAATGTACCTGAAAATTATAGAATTGTACAACACCTAGTTCAGTACATAAATATTGAGTCGTTTTCGAAAAACTAGCTTCTCTTACAACAGAGCGTCTTCAACTGCAAAGGGTTATGTTTCTTCAGGTCAAGTTTTTAACACAATAACTGATACGGAAAGTGAACGAACTTCTGAAGGTGGTTTACATATGGGACTTACCGTTTTGAGACAGCAATTTGGAGATTAGAAGGGGCGGTGGTTACGCGGTCTATTTGGATCTTCAGTGTTTCCGCAAATGATGCTGTTGCCTGTAATAAAGTTCTGTTTGAAAGAAGCCACGCCCTCATAAGATTTCAGTGTAGTGCAAAGCATGACAACTTAGTTGAAATGTTCCCGAAATGTAAAATTGTTCGGTTCACAAAACGATATAACCTTATCCTACGAGTATAGTGCAGCGAGTCAAATTCGCAATCGCTCAACCCACATGAATACCTGGGTGTAAAAATTTCTAGAGATTTGAAATGGAACCGTCACATAGTCGCAGTCTTAGGGAAATACGGTGGCTGGCTGCAATTCGTTGGTAGAATTCTAGGAAAATACAATCGGTGTACAAAAGAAATTGCTTACAAATCACGCTTGCGACCCATCCCCCAATATTGCTCGAGATTCTTGGATCCTAATCAGATACAACTGCCCGGCGATACTGAATGTATACAGAGAAGGGCGGCACGAATGGTCACAGGTTTTTTGACCCGTTGGAGAATGTCACACAGTTTCTGATCAAATTGAACAGGCAGGCGCTTGGAAAGAAACGTAAAATATCCAGAGAAAGTCTACTTGGAATATTTCCGGAGGAATCCTTAACTGTTGAATATAGGCGAATGGTGGTCAATGGAGGGAATGACTGCGAATGCTCGTTCGATTTGCGTTCTCTTCCGTAGGCTGCGATGCAAACTAATCCTGGTAATATTCCCGGTGTGAGATGTAGTTGGCAGCTCTGTAAATGCTGACCGGTGAGTCGCTTAAAGCCCAGGTGAAATTAATCTCGGAGGGACACATCACGCTCCCAACCGACTAAGCATATCCCCTAAGGATCGCCTAGAGCCTGTGACTAGTGCATTGAATGTAAATACGGAAAACTGCAAAAACTCACTTTTTGAACTATTTGTAATTCCATTAACTAGTTTTGTAACCTTTACAGACTCATCTTCAAATGTGGCACACAGAATTTCCGTCTCTCTGACGTGGAGACAGGGCGACAGTAACATGGTGACATGTGTCGGAAAACCAATTATTCCACTTACTGACTAACGGGCAGTTCATGGTAGACACAGACTATCCCGTGGAAGAGCAAAGTATCGCGAGGAGACGTAATTAGAAAGTTTCTAGAACTGACGTTACACGATGAATTTAGGAATGGAATATACTGAAACTGCCTACGTATTGTAACTGTAGGAAGCGTGAAGACCAGAAGAGACTAAGCACAGCACGCACAGAGGCTTTTAAGCAGCCACAGTTCGCACGCTCCATACGTCAGTGGAGTGGGAATAAGTCCTAATAACTGGTATACTGGCAAGTTCCATCTGTCACGCAATTCACGGTCATTTATAGACTACAAATTGTAAGCTGCCTATGTTTTGTTTAAATTTGGATTACAAGAAAATGGGCGTTTTGCAAAATGTCCTACATAAGTCTCCTCTTCATCAACACCACCGCCATGAGTGTTCTGCCCTAGGGCAGGTCTTCACATGTAGTTCTCCATGCAGTCCCATCATTTGTTACCCTCTTGTTTTCTCACAACTATTTTCTGTTCTTACGCTGTCCACCACCTGGTATGTTCTGCGTCTTCTTCTTCTTCTTCTTCTTCTTCTTCTTCTTCTTCTTCTTCTTCTTGCATTCACCGTTTCCTCCATACCATCAATAAACAATCTCTTCTCATTCAGTGTCCATGCCAATTGTGTTTGCTCATCCTGCTACCTTTAAAATTTCTCTCTGTTCTCCCACTCAACACCACCTCATTTCTCACTGTGCCTGCCTATTTTATCCCCTATCAACGCACCCACATAAAAGCCTCCTGTTATGAAACGTCTCGTTGGCAATTGCTATACGTATTTTCACCTCCATATTACTTCCAATGTCGTCCATAATAGCACGTCGCAGTTATCTAAAAACACTAAATTGTTGTGTATCTTCCTGCCTAACATTATAGTTGTTCTTGCTTTTCTTGCACCTATCACCGGACATTTTGCGATTTTCTTATTATTTATCATTCCAATTTACTCACGCCTCTTGTTCAATTCTTTTAACATTTCAGTCATACTTCTTTCGCTCTCTGCCAATAACACCACATGATCCGCGAGTCTAATACATTCTGCTCTCCTAACAACAACCCGCTCCCGTCTATGTCGTTTCAAACGTTTTTGAATGACATGCTCCAAATATATTTACACACTAAGGAGAATAAACGTATCCCGGAGGACTTACCCCAGCGCGATGGAAATCGATACACGTGATGTTCATTCATGCCCAATAGTATCCGAACGACCTGAATTGAAATTCGCCTGATTCACATGCAACCCACATAGCGCAACTGTCTAGCAGGTCTCCTTATCGCTCCTTGGTACAGTCGTTTGACTATTGAAAGTGGTTCCAACAAGTCACCACGAGAAAAAACTGTTCTGTATCGCAATAACTCAAGATGTAAAGTAATACCACGATACTACAAATATCACGGAACACCTTATCACAGATAAGACTGCCCTTAAGGCTTGTAGCTCACATTTATTACAATAAATGACATACCTGACATTTTACCACTCTCATTATTACGTCAGATAGGTAATGCACGTAGTAAATTCGTCGTATTCATGATTTACTCTTCAAAGTAACATACCGTACTTATTATTTAACACAAAATAGGATTAAAAATTAAAGGTATTCACGAGCAGCTAATTGAGAATATTTATGAACTTCAAATGACACGACGAACCGTCTCGTTCTGCATATGGATGCAAACTCAGGTCATGCAGACTAAGCAATGATTTCGTGCCTGACGGATACTAACTGCCACTCCTGATTAGGCATACAGAGAGTGATATACCTCGATTTTAGACAAAGCCAGTTTGCAAATTCCATCTTTAAATTACATATCGCAAGTATTTTTGCCGGACGCGAATTTATTGTCCCTGTAACGAACGACGAGAGATGTTGAATCTTGGTTCTTAACAAGTAACTTACGTGAATTGCCGTGAGGTAAGGCTTTGTATTGGGCTGGGATTCGAACTCGGAACTTAATCGGATAGATATCGACGCACAATCAACTGTGACATTTCGGATTTTCTCGGCAGTAGCTAGATGTTTTAACTGAAATGACGAGACGAAACATTAATTTTTTTCCTTCCCAAGACCCCTACCCGGCATCTATCGCTGTTATATTCTAGAGAAAACGAACGTTAAATATGGGTTTGTTGCACCAGCAGTGACATGTGAGCGTGTTGGAACTAGAAATAATATGACGAAGAGTTCGGTGCTCACTGGGAATACAGCTCCACACATCATATCGCTTTTGACTACACACAAAGAGTCGTCACCTTCCGAATTTTTGTCCAGCTCGGACTAACATCTTGAACTTACAGTGATCTCGCAAATAGTTCTGTGTCTCACTGGGTGTCAAAAACGTCACATATCGTTAGTGTTGACAACGAATGAAAATACATTAAACATTAAAATAATTATCCACCAGCAGATAGGTGTTCTCATGCTAGAGCTTGATAATACATAATGAAATCTATAGTGCCGGGCCAGGATTCGAACCCATTCACGCGCAGTATGTGGAGACGTTGAGGAATCTGCAGTTCTGAACAAACAACAAATAGTAGCCGTGCTGTATTCTCACGAAGGGATCAAATTCAGCGTTAAGTACGGTCTAAGTTGCATTCCCTGTTCAGAACCGATTTTATCGACATACAGAAGCTCAGATAAAATATGGACTAAATGTCCTGTGAGCCTACATAGCGTTTGTTTCGTCACTAGAAATAAATAACAAGTATAAGAAAGGTTTCTACGTGTCGCCGCTCCAGTCTTTATTGTGATTCATCCTAACGTCTACTTTGTAGAAAAGGAATATCATTTTTTATGTCAATTTCAGACCACAATGTCATTATATCTTCTTCACTTGGTGTTGCCAGAAGAGAATGGAATCTGTCTCTTCTTATCTAAAATCATTGACAGAAGTTGGAATCGAACCCAGTCCATAGATATTCAAGCATATTATAAGTATGTGGCTCATTTTTCTATCGTAACGCCGTTGCACCACACTGGATGAGAATTGACACACAGGCTTCCTGTAGTAATTTGCAGCAGGTTCAGTAAATTCATTTACTTGGTTGACCGAATCACAATGAACTAGCTGCCTCGACTACCCAGTGCATAAATTCGACCGAAATAAAATCACGTACCTGCCACCTACACAGAACAGCCAACAGTGTAGGATGCACAAATTTGAAAAGGAAGTGTTTCTTTCCACTTGAGCTACTGTATTGCGCCATCTCTTTGTTGAAAACGTCGTGCAGTACAAATGTCGCATTTCATAAGTAAAGTTTTGTATTCCTAGAAACCCAAAATTTGCTTGTCAGCGGCGGGAAGAGGAGTTACCCGTTGTGCAGCATTGTAAGTTTTCACCATTGAACTATGAGCCGAAAGTATTTTTTTGCGATTTCCTTATCGATGTTTTATCTGACTGTTAGTAGCTCTTTCACAGAAGGGATAAAAACGTTACAGTCAGTGAGACTGGAAGTGCGAACCATAACAGATGCTATTTCTCAGGTCAGCGCATTACCATAGAGCTGGAGTAGAAGTACGTGTCTTAGCTTACTCTTACGAGATCGATAATGTCTAGCACTCGTAAACCGCTATTTAAAGGACGAGATTAGTTGCGATTTCTACGTGCAACGACTTTCCTGGGCTGAAAACCGTAAATTTACAATCTTTTGTTACACGTAAAGTGATAATAAATCAGATTATTCAATGGAAATGACAGGTAAAATCAAGTGAACTTTGAGGATAAATTCCGTGCACACCAGGAAGCAACTGGTCGATCACAGAGTTGCCAAACATACGTTGCCTTGTTGTCAAATCTCAGTTACAGTACCAGCAGAAAGAAGACGAACCGATGTGATCGTACAGCGGTCTGGGAAGTGACCATAGCTGGTGTCTCCAAGTCGCGGTTGCTACGGCCTGGAATACGTAATGCGTCTGATTCGCATTTCTGTAACTAGGTTTAGGGACTGGAGCGTGGTTACTAATAATACTCGGAACTGACTGAAAGCTAAGCATCATATATCAGTAACTCTCACAGTTATTTTTATATTTATTTCGTAAGTGTACTAAAAACTAAGAAGCTCATTCAGAGACGTTTTCATGCCTCGCCGATAGTCGAGCAAAACAAACAAATAAAGAAAAAAAGAATGTGTGTGTGTATGATAGAGAGAGAGAGAGAGAGAGAGAGAGAGAGAGAGAGAGAGAGAGAGAGAGAGAGAGAGAGAGAGAGAGAAATCAAAAAGAATGAGAGAGAGTAAGAAATTGTTGTAAAGAAATTGAATCATGGTATGTAAAGAAATCTTTCATTAAAATCACACGTTACACGTCATTACGAAATATCGTATTCATGATCTATGAAACAAGAATTGATCTAATGTAATCTAATCATATCATATTGATGGCTATCCATGAAGAGTCATGAATTACCGAAATTTTTGCCAATACCAGTAATGAAATCTAAACTTGAAAATAAAAGACGACAATTTTTTTAATAAACCGGGACTCCTAACAAGACAATTTCGTCCCTGTTAACTAACCACGAAAGATGTCTGATATACCTCCATGCTCAAGTAACAAAGTGCGCATGCATTTAAAGATTAAGTGCATGATGTGAAGTTATATGACGGAGATACGAACCCAACACGTAATCGTATTGTTAATTAAGTAAAATCAAATTTACGTATCGGTTTTTCTTACCAGCTGCTAGGTGTTTGAATCTAAACTAAGGATACAAACTTTTGTACCTAAGCGACAATCTAACTACACGCCTACCGTGCATCCACAAATATAGCTTAAATATCAGTTGCTTACTCACCAACGGTAAGGTGTGTGCGTGTTTGACAAGAAATAATGACACCTATTGCGATTGTTGGCAACACATGAATAGACATTAAAAGCGCACGTTGGTTTTCACTAGCGGGACGGTGTGCACGTTATAGGGCTTGAACTGAAACTATGAATATTTTTGTATTGGATCAGGATTCGGACCCACATACTTACCTTTGGAGGAGACCTAGAGAAGGTTGCAGTCTTGCGAAAAGGGACGAAATGGTTGAACTATAATGTCCCGAGAGATTCAGATCCTCGAAAGAGGAGAAACGAATTCGAATCACAGTCCAGCACCAAATTTTTCAACGTCTCTAGTTCAATCAATTACAAGTAAAATAAGAGCCCCATCCTTTAAATGGCTATCGGTTCATAAAATAAAATAAAATTTTCTAATGTAAGTAAGTTTACTGGCGACTGTATTTCTGTTTACGATGACTTCCGCTATGTCATTTCCCAACGTAACCTGGCTCTGCCCAGTTGGTAATGATGGAACGTGATTTGTATTGCGAATTCTGGATTATAACGTCTTTCTTTTGAGGTTACCAGACGCAAAGTAAATCTGTTTGTGCTTCTTAAAAGTAAATGTCTGAACCAACGCATTGCTCCTGTGATAGTTCCACCAGGCCATTGTGCCCATATTTCCCAGCCCCAGGAGTGAGCTGCAACGGATGATGTGCTGAGCTTACAAAAGTAGTCACGGTGGATAAAACGCGAGTCTATTAAATGTTTAAGTAGGAACAAGCTTCTGACGCGGAGATTATGCTATTCTCATGTCAGCAGGATGTAAAGACCCTTGTAGGCATCATAGGCTCGATGTGAAGCCATTTTGAAATGTTCACAAATTCAGATATTTTCTTAGTTCGTGAAGATCCACTGGGAAGTGTGAAGTTACCGGATAATTGGATTATTACCGTCATTATTACTATCATTTTCTTCATGCCGCTGCTGGAACACTGTACTTGAATATCAGTTCGTGCCTTTTGGTCACTATACAAGTAGTTTCCCAAGAAGAGGTTCTTTCTCTGTCTACAGAATTCTTTTCATGTTAATATCTATGAGTAATTACTCATAGATTACATTAAAACTAAAGTAATCGATGAAGACGTTACTTGATAACAATAACGCTCTGCCTTTCTTCTATTACTTGCGCCTAGAAATGGCTGTCGAGTACTGCCAAACCAAAAGCCAAGAGATCTTACTGCCTGCCGATATACGCCGCTGGCAATTTTTCCATATGATTTGGTCGACGTGACCTGTTTCAAGTTGTGTATGACAGAGAATGTTTTAGAAAATCAATTGTTTTCCTTTGCAATAAAGAAAAAGATTTTCATTCTAAGCTATCCAAGTTCAAAATTTTTGGAATATTAGTTCCAGTTTAATATTCGCTTCTATAATGTAGGAAAGTATTTCGCACTTGCAAAACTCGGATCCGGCCCACTGACCTTACACTCAGCCGCCGGCCATAAATTCTGGCTCAGAGTGACACCAGATTAAGTAACCTAATTTAGCGAAGATTATTTGCCAGTGCTCTCTCTCACCGGAAAATACGCAGTTCTCTCATTAATTGGGCTCCATTAGTACACTGTAACAGTAATTTCTGTGTGTCTGCAATGCATACGGATTGTGGAATTTAGCGGTGCTCTCTCTTCCACTTCTTTATACAATATGACTGACCTAAACGGGCCCTTTATCGTTACAGGCCCTGAGCAGTGCTACATCATACTGACAACAGTAATGTTCTTATACTGACAATCTGACTGGTCGTTTTACCTGATGTTGTAATCATTTAAATAAGACAACATGACCTTCCAGTGGGAGACATTTCGTTCTCCCTTTTCCTTCTGTGACATTTTTCCGTAATCTATTTGCCTTCCAATCAGCGAAATGCGGTAGAGTACGGCCGGTAAACGATTTACAAATCACGATTTAGTCCCGTTAAGACGGTTTCTTCAAACATTGTCGTTGCTAAAGGAATTTACTTTCGTCTTAAATCGTCTCAAGCAGCAACGTTCACAGACATCCCAAATACGTAAAAGCTCATTATCCTGGTACGAAGTTTGTAAAACAAACTTCCCACAGTTTGTGTCAGGTTGATCTTTTCGTCTGATAGCACTGCCTAAGTATCACAAGTAGTGTCCCTGTAGCTGTGGGAATCATTGGTTAATAACGAGTTTAACACCAGTGGGTATAGTATTGCTAAATATTCAAATTAATTATCAACCCAAGTCTGAGTTTATCCGCAGACTGTAGCGATTTTATAATACTGAAGCTAGACTTTGTATCCTTGTCCTCCTTGAGTGGGCATTGGAAGGCGTTTGCACACACGAACACAACACTATGAATACTTCGAACGCCATAGTTAACGTTGCTCTCATAAACTACTTTTGTTATTTTAATTCTTCTAGGTGTTCAGGATGCAATATGTGTTGTAGATACAGCCTTAGAGCAAAACATTGACCGCCGAGCCGTCCACATAAGGTGGACAACACAGTCGTGCTCCTCTCAGGATACTGTGTCCGGCAGTAAGTTCGATCTGCAACATTGTAGACTGCGGCACCTCCCAGAGGAAGTCTTGAGTTCAGTCTTAGTACATTATTCTTGATTAAGGCCGTAGTCTTGAGGTAAAACGTGAGACTAGCTAATATGACGTCTGGCGACCGGAAGCAGACAACGACAAAATTTTTATCGCCCCTTTCCTCTCGGTGCTGAAGCTATGCGTGTAATTCAAGCGAATCTACAATATATTTCGCTTTGTGTCACACTGGTAATAATAGTTTGGTTCAACAATGTTTTAGCGAAAGATTTCTTTACCGAGCATCTGCCTCTGAACACCGCATGCGTCTGAGTTCTCTGGGACCCGTTTGCTGCCTACCGGCGGGGGCTGAGGCACTGCGCTGCCTTCTGCCGACAACATCTGCTCCACTCCACACTCTCAACCATGTAAAATGCTTTAATGTTGTTGAGTAGTGACCCATAAAATCTGTCTACGATTTGTGTTTCATTCTTGATAGCAAAGGAGGCACAAAACCGTTTTTATTTGATGATTATTTTATTACATTAGAATGCAGTACATCAATGTGACACAGAATTAATTTCATTGTTTCTGATCCAGTGCGCTATAATTAAAGCGTCCCATTCTGTTCTTTTCCTTGCACAGGAGATTCTTCAAATAATTTATTATTGTCATGGATTCATATGTGTTACTCAAGGCACAGGGAGTAAATGCAATGTAATGTTTGGTTTCTTTCTTTGATTTTCTATGGTAAATGGATGAAAAAGATTGCGTCAATACCTATCAGAACCTGCTCTATAGCTACTAAGGCAAATTGCTTCTTTTGAGGTCCATAAATTAATTAATGGAGAAGTGAACGCTGTTCACAAATGATATTTAGAATATTCAATTGGATTTAAGACGACAAAACTGCCACATTTGAAGCTACCCAGAGAAAAAGCAAGTTGCTAGAGACACTGTCAGCACATGTCTGCAGGAAAGTTTAGCATAGAGTAATCAAGAGGCTCATTTCCTTCATACTTATCACCCTGGAATGTGAGTGTTAAGTGAAGAACAATATTGAAATTCGTATCGTTGATGATCGATTCGAATTTCTTCAGAGACGCTGGTATTGCGAAGCAGCTTGGAAGTCAGAACGCCATGATCTATGACGATTAACACAACTTACTGAGTCGAGCTACCAAGAAGATTTGATGTGTAAAGGTTTTCTTCCGATTTCGATACAGAATTTTTTCTGGAAATTCGCAGCTCCTTAAAAAAAAAAAGCTCGCACACGATGGTCCCTACCTCAGTTGGAACTGACGACTGATTGAGCCGTTCTGACACGAGACATGGGCGGTACCACCGGGTTACAGACACACTGCTACCTTTGCACCACTCTCATCATGGTATTGGTCGCTCAGCCTCATAACGCATCGTGAAAGATAATAAAAGTTGCCACTTATGTGAAGAATAGCATTTCTTTAGCCAAAAAATTGAATTTTCTGCCTCAGTATCTTAGTTTACGTAAGGATTATACAGCATGAGCCATTCAAATGGAAAGGTAATATCAAGTAAATTTAGTGAGCCAATTCAGTACCATAGGCGGAAGTGATTGCATTGTCACAGTGTTGCCTAATGTTTGTGACGATGTTGCCAAATCTCAGGTGTGCTAGGAACAGCTGTGTAGCGGTATGCGTGGAGAATCCCCTGCTCGTGTCTTACGGGGATATGGAGAGGAACCGCAGGGTTTGGTTAGGATGCAGCGTTTTCTCCTAGCAGTTGTGTCAAACATTAAGGTGTATAATCTTCCATCACGATTACAGTTTCCTACAAAATATATACAAATAAAACACTTACCTTGTTTCTTTCCGACAAAAGATTATTTCAGTACGATAAAAAGTTTTTGGAAATCTCTTATGCCCACCTGTCACCAAAGTAAGATAAACACTTTGCACCTCAAAATCGATTGCATGTATGTGCAGTCTTGTGATGCTTAAATAACGCTCAAAGGACATTTAGTCCATATTTTATCTGAGCTTCTGTATGTCGATAAAATCGGTTCTGAACTGGGAATGCAACTTAGACCGTACTTAACGCTGAATTTGATCCCTTCGTGAGAATACAGCACGGCTACTATTTGTTGTTTGTTCAGAACTGCAGATTCCTCAACATCTCCACATATTGCGCGTGAATGGGTTCGAATCCTGGCCCGGCACTATAGATTTCATCATGTATTATCAAGCTCTAGCATGAGAACACCTACCTGCTGGTGGATAATTATTTTAATGTTTAATGTATTTTCATTCGTTGTCAACACTAACGATATGTGACGTTTTGACACCCAGTGAGACACAGGACTATTTGCGAGATCACTGTAAGTTCAAGATGTTAGGCCGAGCTGGACAAAAATTCGGAAGCTGACGTATCTTTGTGTGTAGTCAAAAGCGATATGATGTGTGGAGCTGTATCCCAGTGAGCACTGAACTCTTCGTCATATTATTTCTAGTTCCAACACGCTCACATGTCGCTGCTGGTGCAACAAACCCATATTTAACGTTCGTTTTCTCTAGAATATAACAGCGATAGATGCCGGGTTGGAGTCTTGGGAAGGAAAAAAATGTATGTTTCGTCTCGTCATTTCAGTTAAAACATCTAGCTACTGCCGAGAAAATCCGAAATGTCACAGTTGATTGTGCGTCGATATCTATTCGATTAAGTTCTGAGTTCGAATCCCTGCCCAGTACAAAGCCTTACCTCACAGCAATTCAAGTAAGTTACTTGTTAAGAACCAAGATTCAACATCTCTCGTCGTTCGTTAACAGGGACAATAGGTGCTGGGTAGGAATTCGCGTCCGGCAAAAATACTTGCGCTATGTAATTTAAAGTTGGTATTTGCAAACTGGCTCAGTCTAAAATCGAGGTATATCACTCTCTGTATGCCTAATTACGAGTGACTGTTAGTTTCCGTCAGGCACGAAATCTTTGCTTAGTCTGCATGACCTGAGTTTGCATCCATATGCAGAACGAGACGGTTCGTCGTGTCATTTGAAGTTCATAAATATTCTCAATTAGCTGCTCGTGAATACCTTTAATTTTTAATCTTATTTTGTGTTAAATAATAAGTACGGTATGTTACTTTGAAGAGTAAATCATGAATTCGACGAATTTACAATGTGCATTACCTATCTGACGTAATAATAATGAGAGTGGTAAAATGTCAGGTATGTCATTTATTGTAATAAATGTGAGCTACAAGCCTTAAGGGCAGTCTTATCTGTGATAAGGTGTTCCGTGATATTTGTAGTATCGTGGTATTACTTTACATCTTGATTTATTGCGATACAGAACAGTGTTTTCTTGTGGTGATTTGTTGGAACCATTTTCAATAGTCAAAAGACTGTACCAAGGAGCGATAAGGGGACCTGCTAGACAGTTGCGTTATGTGGGTTGCATGTGAATCAGGCGAAATTCAATTCGGGCGTTAGGATAGTTTTGAGCATGACTGTACGTGTAGGGGCAAATGAATGATTAGAGTTGAAGAAAAACTGGATGATTAATTCAAGACAAAGAGATTCACAAATTGATAAGTCGATAATGTGTTGGGCCACCTCTGGCAGTTACTAGGCTTGACATTGACTTATAAAGTTAGTGGATACCCTCCTGATGGATATGGTACCAAATTCAGTTCAGTTGGTTCATTACATCGCCAAAATCGCGACCTGCTTTAAAGGGCCTGCCCATTGTGCTCCAGATGTTGAAAATTGGTGAGAGATATGGCTATCTTGCTGAGCAATGTATTGCCTTGCATGTACAAACACGTAGATACGATCTCCGTGTGTGGTGCGTAAATTGTCGGCAGGCACCTCACTTAGTGTCCCGAGCAGAGTTCAAGCCGCCATAGAGACAAAGGTTGGACAAACTGCATATTAATGTCCACTAATAGGTGTCTGTACACTCATTGATAGGATAGTGTATTTCGAAATGTTAGTAGATAAAGCTTACGTGGGGCGAGTCGTAGAATCTCTAAAAAGAGACACCTCTGGCAACACTAGTTGAAAGTGGCCTTCAAACTAGCCGTGCTGCGCTCTCTACCTCCGGCTATTCTCGTGGCCGTCAGAGCGGCCGTAGCCGAGACGCCCCCTGGGTAAACGCTACGGACGTCTGCAGTCGCGCCTCACGATCTGTCACAAATTATGGAATGTATTCGCAGATACCAATTGTAACACGACAACGGCTATACAGTTTGCTGGAAACGTACAGGATGTTCTGAAATTCCCATCACTACCTGCTAGAATTTGTAGAGGGGACTGAGTACATAATACTCATATTTTAAATTGTAACCCGTCTCCCGAGACGTACCGTATACTAGAACCATTTGAAAACATGTTGGTAAGGCTGTCACATTGACAAGTAATTTGTTACACTGTGGAATCAAAGAAATATCGTTTATGGCCCCCGCGAGCACGCAGAAGTGCCTCAACACGCCGTGGCATGGACTCTACTGATGGCTGAAGTCGCGCAGCAGGGAACTGACACCATGAAACCTGCAGAGCTGCCCATAAATCCGTAACAGTAAGAGGGAGCAGAGATCTCCTCTGATCAACACTTTGCAAGGCATTCCAGATATGGTAGTTAATGCTATAAAATTTACTAGAGACGTACAGTATGTTTGGGGAGTTTGGTGGCCAGCGAAAGTGTTTAAGCTCGGAAGAGTGTTCCTGCAGCCACTCTGTAGCAATTGTGGTTGTTTGGGCCGCTCCTTTGTCCTGCTGGAATTACCCACTTCCGTCGGAATCCACAATGGACACGAATGGATGCAGGTGATTAGACAGAATGTATCTAGATGTGTCAGGGATCCCACATAACTCCGAATGCGCACGCTCTACAACGTCACAGAGCCTCCACCAGCTTGAACAGTTTCCAGCTGACATGCAGGGTCCATGGAGTCATGATGTCGTATTCATACCCATACACTTCCATACTGTATATACATTTTGAAATGAGACACGTCCAACCAGGCAATATGTTTCGAGTCATCAACAGTCCAATGTTCGTACCGATGGGCCCAAATGAGGCGTAAAGCTTTGTGCTGTGCAGCGAGCAAGGGTACACGAGTGGGCCTTCGGCTCTGAAAGCCCATGTAGATGATGTTTCCATGAATGGTTCGCATGCTGATACTTGTTGATGGTCAAGCATTGAAATTTTCAGTTATTTTCGGAAGGGTTGCACTTTCGCCACTCTGAACGATTCTCTTCAGATTCCATTCTTGCAGGATTTTTTTTCTGCCCGCAGAGATGTTGGAGATTTATTGTTTTACTGGATTGCTGATATTCAGGGTGCCCTCGTGAAATGGTCGTACAGGAAAATCCCCACTTCATCGCTACCTCGTAGATGCTGTGTCCCATCGGTCTTGCGCCAAGTATAAAACCACGTTCAAAGTCATTTAAATCTTGATAACCTGCCATTGTAGCAGCAGTAACCGATCTAACAACTACGGTAGACACATGTCTTACATAGGCGTTGCCGGCGGCAGCACCATATTAAGCCTGTTTACATATCTCTGTGTTTGAATACGCATTATTATAATAGTTTCTTTGGCATTTCAGTGTAGATGTGGCCGAGTACATCTATTGTTCTACAGTTTCACTCTTTAATAACCAAAGAATCAAAAAAATCGGTCTTCAGAGACACTGTTTTTACAGGAGGGCCTTTTCCAATTTGAAATTAGAATGATATTATTTCCTTCAGCTGCTGACGGGCGTTGATAGATATCAACGAAGACAGGTGAAAATGTGTGCCCCGACCGGAACTTGAACCATGGATCTCCTGCTTACATGGCAGTCGATCTATCCATCTGAGCCACTGACGGCACAGAGGATAGTGAGACTACAGGAATTATCTCGCGCACGCCTCCCGCGAGACCCACTTTCTCACCTATGTATGACCACACACTACATTCGTAGCGTCCTTTCGGACATGTCCGAAAGAACAGACACCATATCCATATAAATATATTTTCCAATTCGCGTGCGCTGCGTCTCCACAGGCACCACACACGCACCTGATGACGTTGAAGGCACCCTTACTCGAAGACGTTGTGCAATGGTAACGAAAAGCGTGTGGGGAGGAGTCAGACGCTGTGGACAACGATCTTGATAAACGCGACCAGCAGCTCTTCCAGTACTGTGAGCTTCGCCACACAGAATACTCGTGTCGGTATATTCGGCAAAAGTGTACTCAGCAATGTTCCTCTAACACTCACAGAAACATGAACGAGACTCGAACCAGGTCAGAGAGGAGACAGCTGTCAAATGACATCATACGATCCGACGTAAGTAACCCCCCTCCCCCCCCCCCCCCAGTGATTATAACCCTGTTGCATACCACATTAGCGAAGGTGTATTCATACGGCTGTAGCACGGATATACCTTTCCATACATGGGCTCCTCTTCAAAATATCATTACTCATTTCCCTAGAAGTTTTTAACGTGATTTTGGAACATCCTGTATCTCTCCAGTAACTATACAGCTGTTTCCAGAATTAGTTCCCTCTGGAGCGGAGTGTGCGCCGATATGAAACTTCCCGGCAGATTAAAACTCTTTGCGGGACCAAGATTCGAACTCGCTACCTTTGCCTTTCATGAGCAAGTGCTCCACCATCTGAGCTACCCAAACACGACTCACGCCCCGTCTAAACAGCTTTACTTCTGCAGTACCTCGTCTCCTACCTACAGCTGTTGTACCACATTCGAAATATACGGATGTATTTCAGAATTTCGGCGTAATGCTACTTCGCAGAAACATGGCTGAATTTTCCTGTATATTGTTATCATTAAAACCAAGCACCGTCTCTGTCTCCATATCAAAAAGTATTAGGTAATATTTTCATCATTTCTAGCACTATTAAAGTTGGTAGGTGTAGGAAAAAATACTACTATCATTCTGAAAATATCGTTGAGAAGCGATAGAATTCCTACAAACAAATTTAAGAAAATCATTTTGGGTACTAGGCCATGTCATTATACAACAGTGAAACAACTAAAATAACGACATTTCGACCATCATTTGAACGATCCTCTTCAGAGCGAATACATGCCACGAAATTTCAAATCAGCAGCAGCGAAATGAAAGGTCTATTTGGAAACAATTTCTATTTCTTCTTTCTTATCTTCGATTAATTTCCCAAATATCTCGTTCGTTTCGTATGTTGCTTTCTTTATACAAGGTGTTCAACATTTCTAGAGCTTGCAATTTTACCTAGTAACTCATGCATGCAAACAGGCACCAGCCCCGGCGAATGTATGTAAGTAGAGTGTGATGCCGTGATTATTTATCAATTTGATCATGTATCATGTTCCGGAAGTTACAAGGGAATATCGTTATCATACCTCTGACGGCGGAATACAAGTACTGGTACTGTTGTTGCTAACTTTCATAGGTGGTAGTATGGATCAAAGTAAGAAAAAAATGTCCGGTAAACATGGGCTACAAAATGCATACCTGAGGCGCTATGAGCACCTGTTCAACAGTGGAGATATGTTTTATGCTAGCGAAGATGAACAAGTCCTCACAGCTCTTAAGGTATGCATTTTACAGCCCATGTGTACTGGACATTCGGTCCATACTACCACCTCTGAAAGTTTCCTGCCCTACATCTTAGCTGCAACACTACCGGTACATACTGTTACACGTAACAGGAATGTCTTCTCTTCCAATTTTTCGTTATTGGGACATAACCTCAAATTTATCCATCTCCATCATCATAGAAAATTGCTAACATCTTCATTGGATCTCCCTGTGTACACACATTTTACAGACTACAGCGCCTGTAACTTTGATACTCTGTAGCCTCGCTGGATGACGTTTCCAGACATCGATTCCCAGGTAGGTCCCCTCTACAAACGCGATAAGTGTGTCGCACGACGTGTGAAACTTTCTGTATGCAAACTCACTCTCTCTCTCCCTCCTCAACTATCAACTACCAGCTTTCTTATAAGTCTTACATCTGCTGGCTGATTTTTGGCAGAGCTCTAGATAACATGCCGCTCACTGTATTTTATCGCTGGTTGCATCTTAAATTCAAACTACATTTTGGTCAAAACTGTGAAAAGTTATTTTCTACATCTATAGATGTTATAAATATGGGTTGAATTTCTTCAACCGATCTCTAGCGGCTAGTGTGTTCGATTTTCCTATAGCTCGTCTCCTCTAATGTGTTCCATTCCTCTGTAAATATTTTGGATCAGTATTTTCAGCCAGGACGTATGAAAGAGATGGTTCGGTAGTATTCACAATTATCACTATTTGCCATATTTGGTGTTATTTTTTTCGTTTATTCTGAAGATTTAGCAGCATATCAGCGAGCATAGATGTTGAGCAGTGAAGCAGCAAACGCCGACAGAGTGAGTCCTCGCCGATGCTGATA
Source organism: Schistocerca gregaria (assembly GCF_023897955.1). Taxonomy (NCBI): domain Eukaryota; kingdom Metazoa; phylum Arthropoda; class Insecta; order Orthoptera; family Acrididae; genus Schistocerca; species Schistocerca gregaria. The sequence goes on along the minus strand of NW_026061811.1, from coordinate 3,886,532 downwards.
GAGCCCTCTGGTAGCGAAGCTCTGCACTACAGGCAACGAAGTGTGTGAGGTACTAGTAGCGACACGTAGCAGCGAAGTGATGAACCGCAAAATGGCCGCGAATATTGAGTGACTTAAATGTCTAGTTGCTGTTTATTTCTTCCTTTACACTATTATTACAAAACAGACTACGGCATCACTGCTCGGTTTGTCTGTTACCGTATTTTTGTGTATTTCACACATTACAAAATAATTCTGTTCTCGTAACATATAATGCAAACTACATCTCGAGCGACATTAATGTATGCAGCATGTAACATTCATCATTACCTCTTCGTAATTTAGTATTACTAATAGTTTTGTCCACAGTTTTAAGCATTAAAAATGGATATGTGGCTCGGAACAGGGCTACTGTTATATTAAATGTTAACAAAATAATCGCACGGTATAGTGAGTTAAAGAATATTGAACAGCAACGAGAACTGTAAGTAAGTTTATGCAATGCAACGTTAGTGATATAATAGTACAACAGTAATAGACGTTTGTCATCCATTTTTCCTATCTTACAGTTTCACTCATTACTGATGGCAAATGCCTTGCAGAGAAGGTAACATTCTGCATCTTCGGCTAAGGCCTTTACAATCTCTTTCATTCAACCAGACTTAACTCATAGAAGTAGTAACATAATTTCTTTTCTGATCCAAAAGATACTTTTACATAAAGTAGAGGCAGAGAGGTTGTCATATAACTATTAATCGAAATATTATATCAAATATATGGGCTTGTTAGTGAAATCCCCAAGAAATTCCTCTTGTTAACGTTAAGTATTATCTGTTTGATTCAGCATTCAGCTCACATAAAACCACGAGAAATAACGTTTTTCATACAAAAAAGAGTTTATCTCTTTAGTGACCTGTGTCACATCAAACATCTCATTTTGATACTAGAATAATTTGAGAAAAAAGAAGGCCTTTGTTCGTTTTTGAAAATGCAATTAGTGAAAAGTATTTTTAAAAGATATTGTCAACTATTACGAAACGATTTCTTATACAGGATTTATTTATCACATAGTCAATCATGATACTAAAAATAACACAGCGTTGGCTTGTGATTTGCTATTGATGTAATATTTTGTATTTTCTTATGACGTTGAAATAATTATTGCTTTTTCAGCACTGAGAATGTGTGAAATACAGTATGTAATATATGAATCAGTATGATAACCTTTTTTTCGAATATTCACTGGTAACTACAGGAAAATGGCACATGTTTGGGTATTAACCTCAGCAGTATTCAGTACACGAAGGAAAACAAAATCTTTTTTTTTTTTGTAAGGGTTTTATTTCATAGTTGTAATCCTACAAATATACCAAGCAGTTTCTTTTGATAGTGAGATATATTAAATACCTTAAAATATATGTAGATGAAGTCTGGTGAAGAAAGTGTGCGAATTAAAATTTTAAATGTTTGTAGCAGCATAATCAGGTACAGTTTGTAGTGTGGGAGTGAGCTCCACGTGGGATCCAAAGCACGGACCCCACGGGGGTGCCTGACATGCGCCACATGCCAAGGCAGAGGTGGAGGCTAGTGTTCGGAAGTCTGAAAATTCCAGCGCCGGCCGGGGATTGAACCCCGGCCCGGCTGGGGCGAATAGCCCCAGCCGAGGCGCTGGAACGTTTCAGACCCCCTTACCACTAGACCACCGGGGACCCCGGCTGTTTCCTGCTCTGGAGTTCAGCTAGTGGTCGTGCACTTCCTGCTGTCCTCCGTGTTTACACCGAGGCAGCAGTGGCGTGGTGTAACAGGAAGTGTTTACCTGCGTCCGCTGGATGTCCACTTAGTGTGGGACTTATTTACCCGGCTGACGTTCGTGTCGCTATAAAGTCCTTAGTTGAGTTACAATTATTTCCAGAGACCGAAATCTGCCTATGCAGTTCCACACAGTCGCGTCTCACTATTTGAACCTCTGTAATTCGATCGTGTTGTCAAGACCCATGTAAGAACTTCTGTTTACCGAAGAAACCTCCTGTGTTCGGTACATTTCATAAACGGAAGCGACTGTCATAACAGACAGCCCCGTAAACATTTCGTAATGAAGTGCCAGCCGGTACGTAATACTCGATATCTGGAATTGTTTTATCGGTTATTAAGATAATCGTTTCATCTCTAAACACTTTGAAAAATTTACGTGTTTTCTCAATAAAGCATAAGCACAGTACATAGATCCGCCGTGAAAATGACATCGAAGAAGTACAAGTGTTCGAGTGCCACAGAAAAGAAGTTTGTCCTTGAAGGTGTGGAACGAAGAGCAGTACAAAAGTAAGATGTCACGTTTCGGGATTCCCTCATACTCGCTGTAGACACTCCAGAAGCAGGAAAATAAGTTTGATGATGTCTCATGAGGAGCGAGGAATAAATTCACTCTCACATAACTACAGTACGAGATGCCTTGCCGCCTCTTAAAGGGTGTCATGGGCTTCTGCGGCCGTGAGTCAACGTGGTGTTTCTGGCCACATACATTTTAGCTGCGGTTTCTCCGACCTGCAAAGGAAGCCGCGACAATGGGGAGGCTCTGCCTGTTGTTTTGTAATAAGATCGCCCCTCCACATTTTATCTAGGCTTAAGGCTGTGCATAGCCGTGTTTAAAAAAATATTATTTTTTACATTTTCTGTTCTACAACATTACTTCTGTCTTATTTTACGAACTTTTCGTACGAATGACGTAAATTTTAAACTCCTTAAATCCACCAAGTCATTATGTATTCTTAAAATATCTTTTAACTCCTTTTCAACACGGATTTATTTTTAATCTCTTTCACTGAAGAGGCTAACCGACGGATTACATTTTTTTAAATTTCAGGTATTGATTTTATTACATTCTCCTTTAGCATATTGATCAGAAATTGTAGGTTCAGATACCTTTGCCTGATTGAGTATCGTTTGCTATGCCAAACTTCGACAGTATTCATGGTCCTGTGCATCGAATTGATGACGGTAGACAGCTGACCGAAATCACTTCGAAATAAATTCTCTGAACGCAGATGTGTTAGCTATCGAGGTGTTACCTAACGCAACTGAAGACAAGTTAAGAATGAATTTATTTCGATATAATTTCGGTCGACTGTCTGTCTTCACCAATTCCACATTTCAGATGGTGTACTAGGATTTTCCATCTATTGACTGACTATATAGTCTACGAATTCATGACCTTTTCGTCACCGGGCATTTACTACGCTGTTACCATCCATGCATCATCAAGGCAGTCCGGTGGAAGATGTGCTCTACAGCATACATGCGGCAAGACAATCGAACTACTTCTTCATCCCTGTATTTCTCCACTAATCCATTGCAGTTAATATCCATCTGACAACTTGGTTTTAGTTGTATATTGGCCACTGGTCAATCTCTCTTCATTGTAAATATAAATACGCATTGTCACCATATATCACCAGCATAACGTTTAATACAGATGTACATTACAAAGATCATCACTTAAAAATACAGCATACTTTGCTCTGAAACAATTTTTTGGATTTTTGTGCTTATAACACGACGGCGTGCTGAGAAGATAATGACTCGGTCTGTTTTATTTGATGAAGTCAGTAACATTCTACATCTTTACTTTGGATATCTGCAGCCCTCTGATTTTGCGTAAGGAGCGTTTTGTAACAAGTGTTTATCCTTATTTTGGATAGTTACCTCTCTTATCTGAGTGACTATGTTGGTGGGTGAGAAAGAGCTCACAAAACTAAAAGAACGAATTCGAAGACTTCGTCCGCATGTGGAGCACACTCTCCTTGAGCACGGCAGTGCCAAACTACACACGATCGCTGCGGCATCTGCAGCAAGCCGACGTCCTTGCACTGCCGTCGATCATCCTACACACAGTCTCGATTTTCGTCTATCGCAAAACTAAGAAAACCTTTGAGCACTTCAGTTGTTTCAAGCGGTGCAAGCAGAGGTAAGGTTGTGGCTCTGTTAACATAGTCAAACAGTACACTGTGACGGTGTCAACAAAATAGTATCTAGTTGGGGAAATTTTGCTGGTTCCGAGGGTGAGTGTCTTGAGAAATAAATTTATAGACGTGAAGAATACAATGTAGAATGTTAATGAAGTTTGTTTTATTTAAAAAGCTTTGAGAGTTTTCACGTAAAACATCTGTCGACATTACTTTTCAGTGCGTCCTCGTACGGTGGATGTCTGAGAAAATAAATACATTGATTAAAATAAGTGGTGACATGAGTGCTGTTAAGAGCACTAGGTTCAAAAAATTTTAACTGTATGCCAATTGCAGATTAATTTTAATGGCAGCTAGCGCGATTATATGAGTGGAGTATTAAATTTAATGGTGAGCATTTATGTAATTTTTAAGCATTGTCATTCTTCCTCTCTTAAGTACCTCGTCCTCCAGTAACACTGCCGATCGATAGCATGATCTGTTGTCCGTCCATGGTTTTTCAGAACATTGATTCAGTGCTGAACCCAAACTGCTGGTTTGAGTTATTTAGCCAGGTTAATCCTATGCGTCGTGGATCACATATTCCATTAATCTTTCAAAAAATGGTTCATATGGCTCTGAGCACTATGGGACTTAACATCTGAGCTCATCAGTCCCCTAGAACCTACAACTACTTAAACCTAAGTAACCTAAGGACATCACACACACCCATTTCCGGAGCAGGATTCGAACCTGCGACCGTAGCGGTCGCACGGTTCCAGACTGAAGCGCCTAGAAACGCTCGTCCAGACTGCCGGCCATTAATGTTTCCTTGAATTAATAATTTCAACAGGTTTTATTTGTTGTTGCGGAATTGCGCTACCAAAACAATCGAGTTCTGCTCTCTGGATGCTGTTGAGAATTTCTACATTTTCGTACCGCCGTACTTTTGACTAAATCTGTCGATGGTATCCTTAATATTTTTCCATACGATCGCATTTCAAATGCCTAATACACTCCATGACTCAGCTCCATAGAGTAGGACACCGAACGTGTAACATCGAAGTAGTAGAGTGCGAATCCTAATGACTGCTCTGAAGGTTCTCAGCAGTCGCTACGGACTAAATGACTTCAGGGGACTCGGTTCATTGGCTACAAGTCTTTTAGTAATTCTGGAGATTTTCCTTTGGACTAAGTGCGAGGTAGTCCCTCGTTGCTTAGATCGTGCAGTTTTCAGACCGTTTGTGTTACTATGGCTACACTACTAACTGTGTGTCGACCACCGTATCAGTAGATATAATGAAACGGCGGCACTCTTTCGTTATGTCTTACAAGGAGATTTCTCCAGGGGTAGGATCGACTTTCTGTAACCATCTATACGGTTATGTAGGTAAAGCACCCAAGTATCACACAGTGCAGCCATTCATCCTCGTGGGTAGACGTTTTCGAGGAACTGACGAGAAAAGAAATTCGGAATTTTGTGTGAGACTCAATAACGTGAAGAACGCCGAATGACCTAGGTAGGTTGTGAGGGTATTGGAAAGGATACTAGCTTCACATGCATGAGGTTGTGGGTTCGAATCTCACCAGAGGAAGAAATCTATGCTAGGTGTTTATCGAAGTGATATTGATAATCATTTTCATTCAACTGATGTAAATATACTTTTTTTATTTCCGCTCCTCGGTCACGTGATTCAATAGTGATATGAACTTCTTCATTTGGTCTAATTTTTCTTCTTATCATCCATTTTCCACTGGAAATATTTGTTCGTGAACTTTTAATTATCTTCATGTACTAATTCCGATTTAATTTCTCCTATTTTTATGGCCCTGTGTTTTCGTTATTGTGTTCATTATATCGATTTCTCACATTGCTTGAATTTTGTTTTACTTAGAAAACCTTCTCTCATTCATATCATCATCTACCATACATTTCCATAGTACACAAAGAATTTAGGTAATGTTTTAAATATTTGTATGTCGATTACCATGCAGAAAAAGGCACGTCTTGTAATGAAAAATACGTTTTTCACGTTAATGCACAGTCAATATAAATAGATTATTTCGTCTTTTGTTTTTTTAATTAATTTATCGGAGATTTGAAGTAATTGAATAGTCAAACAGATAGGTACAATAAAATACACATTCACAAAAATTCCGATTGGAAGAAGAATGATGCAAAGAAAAATGAAACAAATGGAAAAGTTCATACGGTGATTAAAACGATGTGACAAAGGAATAGAACGAAAGAAATTACATTTAAAACAATAAATTGAGTAAAAATAGGCACCAAAGTCATTTCGATAAGGATTTAAAAAAAAATTTACTGCACCTGACGAGGCATGCTTAAGCTTCTGTCCTAACCATTATGACACGCAACCAGACTATGGAATAAGACTTCCTTAACGCTATATAGCATGACGCAAAATTCCGAACTCTTCTGCGTCAGTTACTTGCAAACGGAGGCCCACCTGGATGTAGGGTCTGATACTGGGGGGTCTTGAGTTACACTACCGCTTATTTGGTTTCAAAAAGTCGACCCCACCGCTGGGGAGCTCTCCATGTTGGTTTTAAGAGTAACAAACGGCACATTTCGAAAGAACAGTAATGTCGCAGTCCAAAAGAAGCAACTAGCCGTGGCTCCTGCAAACTTAAAAGACGGCTCTAGCAAAGGCAAAAAAAAAAAAAAAAAATTACTGTAGTAAGTAACCTGGCAACGCTACACACACGTTTAACCAACAGAACAACAACGAAATAATAATAATACCAAGCAACAAACCTAGCAACCAATACAACTGGATACAGATCACAAGTATACACAACATTTCCTACCAGATGCCCAGATTTAAAATTTTTAACAGAACAACGACTAGCTGATCAGATCCGTGTAATAATCAGAATTAGAAAACATCAAACAACGAGAACAACAAATACTGGAACAAAATAATGCCCAATCAGAAGAAGAAGAAAATAATACAGTAATGGACTCACACATCCCAGAGCAAACAAACAAAGAACAACACGCATCAATTAAACAATCAGAGGAAAACGAAATCTTAAGACTGCCACCAGAACAAGTACAAATAGAACACGAAGTGACACACATGTTAGATATAAAAGAAAAATTTCAGCTGACATATATAGAATACAAAGACACAAATACAGACATTAGACCATTCTTGCATACACCGCCAAATAACCCACAAGTCGAAACAACAATAAAAACTATCAACACAATCATACACAACAAAATAAATGGAAACACAACTATGGGAGAGTTACAACTACTGGTTTAAATAGGAGCACTCTCTACACTAAATTTACACACTAGACAGACATCAGAACCAACCAACACACAGAAGAAACCCACAAAACCTGCATGGCAACACAGGCTACAGATCGGAATAGAAAAACTGAGAGAAGACATCAGACAGCTAACACAATTTCTAAGAAAAGAAATATCATATAAAAAACCAAAAAGGTTAGGTAAAATCTCACAACAAGAAGCGATAGAGCAATTAGATGAAAAGAAGCAGAAATTAGAAGCATTGGCCAAACGACTTAGAACATACAAAAAAAGTGAAAATAGAAGGAAACAAAACCAAACATTCAACACAAACCAAAAGAAATTTTACCAGACAATAGATAACACACGCATTAAAATAGACAATCCACCAAACATAACAGACATGGAACACTTCTGGAACAACATATGGTCAAACCCGGTACAACATAAAAGACATGCACGGTGGATACAAGCGAAAACAGAGACATAAAAGATGATACCACAAATGCCTGAAGTGATAATTTTGTAACATGAAGCGACCAAAGCAATTAATTCTACACACAATTGGAAAACCACTGGAAAAGATAAAATAGCAAATTTCTGCCTAAAGAAGTTCACGTCAACACATTCACATCTAACTAAATAATTTAACAGTTACATTGCAGACCCATACACATTCCCTGATACACATACACAAGGAATAACTTGTCTGAAACCTAAAGATCAAGCACACACAGCAAACCCAGCAAATTATTGCCCCATGACATGCCTACCAACAATATACTAAATATTAACTTCAGTCATTACACAGAAAATAACGATACATACAACACAGAAAAAAATTATAAATGAAGAACAAAAAGGCTGTTGCAAAGGAGCACGAGTATGTAAAGAGCACCTGATAATAGATGCAGAGGTAACATATCAAGCTAAAACTAAACAAAGGACGCTACACTACACATACATTGATTACTGAAAAGGTTTTGATAGTGTACCCCACTCATGGTTACTATAAATATTGGAAATATACAAAGTAGATCCTAAATTGATACAGTTCCTAAACATAGTAATGAAAAACGACACTTAATATCCAAACAAATTCAAATAATATCACATCACAGCCAATACAGATTAAGCGTCGAATATACTAAGGAGACTCATTAAGTCCTTTCTGGTTCTGCCTTGCTCTGAACCCACTATCCAACATGCTAAATAATACAAATTATGGATACAATATTACTGGAACATACCCACACATGGATGATCTAAAACTACTGGGAGCAAAAAATCAACAACTCAACCAATTACTAAAGATAACATAAGTATTCAGCAATTATATAAATATGGCTTTTGGAACAGACAAATGTAAGAAAAATAGCATAGACAAGGGAAAACACACTAAACAAGAAGATTACATATTGGATAACCACAGCGACTGCATAGAAGCGCTGGAATAATCAGATGCCTATAAATATCTAGGATGCAGACAAAAAATAGGAATACATAAGACAAATATTAAATTTAGGAGAGTATATTTTATGTTGTACAACTTCATGTGGTTGTCCCGTACCTCATATTGTCACATTATGACAGTTCACCTCTCCATGTAAATGGAGTGTTGCCTCGTCACTAAACACTAACTGTGGGAGAAAACAGCCATGCTCCACCTTGCCAAGAGTGAAATTACGGAACTTCACACGATGTTAGCACCCTCACGAACAGCTCGCAGTACCTGAATTTAATATTGTTTGATGCAGAAACGTCGACGCATAGACGCCAGACGGACATCGGGGGCGTGCTGAGCTGTCGAGCTGCATGGCGAACGGATTTCTGCGGACCCCTCGTGAAACTGTGGCGGATGCGTTCGACGTCTGTATCATTCACTCGGGGACAGCCCGGCGGTTTGCCTTTATGCAAACATTCTGTTTCTCTTAACGCTAGGATGCATGGTGCCGAAAACACACGTGAATGCATATGCAGGGCCTCCAAGGCCCTGACCTAATTTAAAATTTTCCTCTTTCCACATATTCATTCTTTGGAGTTAAATTTCGTTCTGTCAAATTTTTTGTCATATCGCAAGATTCCTAAGATACAGTGACAGGATCTGGTGGGCCTGATTAACATTTCTTTTATATAAAACTCTAAGAGTGAATTTTTATTAGTTACTTTCCTTTACAAACAACATATACAAATTATTTTATTAATTCACTTATAACTTGCAGTTTACATTTTAAAACACTTATTACAACCAATTTCTTCAATTAAAACATGCTCATTATTCACAGTATTATGTGTATAGGCAATATTTTTATAAAAAGTTATTATTCATTGTTCACATAAAATTGCATCTTTCTTAGTTTTCAACATGTGACAAACAAGAAGCACAAAGAACGCCACTATGTTCCTTACAAAAGTTGGGTTTGCACTTAATGCATGTCATAGCACTTTTCCTGTGTTTCTTATATGGACAATAATTGCATCTTCTTCTTTTTCCTGAAACATGTAGTTGGTTTGGCAATATGACATGTTCGCATATCATCAACGATTTTCTTTGGAAGATTAGGGATCTGAATATGAAGTTCCATTAGAGGTCTTACCATTTCCTCTGCTAAACCTCTTAGGAACAAACGCCTTTTATTACTTCTTCCACTATGGTATGTCAGATGTTGGGCGGAAAATAAAATTTCAGTGGTCATTGCTGCGATGTCCATCATATTCATCCATAATGCAAATGGACATCTTCTCGTTCGTCTCTTGCAAGTGTAATAACGAATATTCTGGTCCATTTATCTACTCCACCCTTCGTAGAGTTATAGAAGTTTATTGCATCTGGTTTCTTTTTTGCATGAGTTTCATCAATGTTTCTGTCGTATTGCATTGTGCTAATGAGAACTATAGACTTCTTCTTATTGGGAAGATAACTCACCATTGTAATGACACCTATAAATGCAAACAAAGAGGAATGAATTGCTCTTGAGACAGATGGTTTCATCTCATTAGGAATTTCTGGTTTATTTTGTTTGATTGTTCCCACCACTGTAATTTGCTTCTGAAGCACACTAGTAAAGAAGTTGTCAACGGTAATATTTTTTGATGATCATTGAATGCTTTTAGCAAGATCTTTCACTACATTCAATCCAAGATTTTTCTGAATAAATTCATGGGGCTTCCTTCTCGTGTAAACAGTTCCCTCTAAAGCATATGATCACATAACAAAAATATTTTTATGCCACACTTGGCTGGTTCAGAGGGCATATACTGGGTGAAGCTGCATCTTCCACGGATTAGGACTAGCTGTTCGTCAACTGTGAGCGAATGATTGGGATTCATTCTATTTCTACACTTGTCAAGAAATAGTTCCCATACATAGCGAACTGCTGCGTCATCTGCAGATCGAGCTTCACGGGTACGCCTGTCATCAAATCTAATCATTCTCCTTATATCCTCAAATCTATTTACTGGCAAGGTAGCCTTCTATGTAGGATTTTCCTTTTCATCCTAGAATAATTCTCTAATAAGGACATCCCAAGTCTTCTCATCACCAGAAAGCAGTAAAAGACCAAGAAAACCCACCATTCCAGGAAGCAAAACGTTTTTCCACGTAAAGCATCCACTCTTCTGCCTTCAATATTTGTGCAGATGATCATTTCCTTGGAGATGAAATAGTCCCAGGCATCCTTAGGTTTACAGGTATTCAAACCAAGGGCTGGACTAGGTGCCTTCTTTACGATGTTATGGACAGGCGTACGAAAAGTTTCAGGAGGATCTAATTTCCAAATCGCTCCATTCCGACTAATGTATGTGTGGTCTTCTATACCTTTTTGTTGTGGTGCTCCATTTTCAGACTCTGATGAAGTAATATTATCGGAAGGACTGCCATCTGCCTCAATATTCACATCTGCAGGTTCATTGGCTAATTCTTCACTACTTGCATCTTCAAATATATTTCCTTCCTCGCAAGAATCATCTTCTTCAGACCACTGAGCCACAACACTTCTAGAGCTTGCAGTTTTACTTAGAAACTCGTGCCTGCGAACGTCACCCACCGACGCTGTGGAGCATCAAAGTCACAAGCTCCGGTAAATGTATGTATATGCAAGATGATCCGTGATTGTGTTACAAACTTCCTAGTATGATGGAAACAGACAAATGTATCGATTTGAGGTAAGGGCCCCTGTACCGGAAACAAACGTGTCGAAAGTTGCAAGTGAAAATCGTTATCCTGCCTCTGACAGTGGAATACGTGTACTGGTACTGTTGTTGCTAGGATTGTAGGGTAGGCAACGTTCAGAGGCGGCAGTATAGACCGAAACAAGAAATAAAGTGCAGTAAACATGGATTCTAAACTGCATAATTCTGGAGCTGTAAGCACTTGTTCAATAGTGGAGATGGCTTTCACGCAAGCGATGATGAACAAGTGCTCATGGTTCATGATGTATGCATCTTACAGCCTATGTGTACTGCACATTGTTTTCTTCTTTCGTTCCATACCACCGCCTCTGCAAGTTTCCTGTCCTACATCCTAGCAACAACGATAACGTTACATGCTGTCAGAGGTAACAGAAAGGTTTTCTGTTATAATTTTCCGGTGCAAGGACATAATCACAAATGTACGCATTTATCCATCTGCATCATCTTAGAAAGTTTGTAACATCTTCGTGGGATCCATCTATTTTTGTAGATGCCGGTTCCTATAACTTTGACGTTCTGTAGCATCGCAAGATGACGTTTTCAGAAGTAGATTCCTATGTAAAACTTGATCAGTTAAATCGCCTGTACAGTCCCGAGTAGTGTGAAACACCCTGCATATAGAATGAATAACATCAGGCAATGGACTAGAACGCTGTCTCACTCACTTCTCACGTATTGCCTTACTTTTATGTCCTTCGACTTGTACAGCCTCTGTCTCATTTCTGGTGGAGTTCTAAGTAATGTTTCTCTCGCTATATTTTATTCCTGGTTGCATCTTAAATTCAAACTGCATATTCTGGTCAACATTGTCAAAAGTTTCTGTATCTAAAGATGTTATAGATATGGGTTCTGTTCATTCCAAATGGATTTTCCTCTAGATCGGCTTCGGTAAGGTGCTCCCTTCCGCTCTAAATAGTTTGTAGCAGTATTTTCAGCAAGCATTTATAATGGTGGTGGTTTCGCTGATCACGATTTGCCTTATGTAGCATTGGTGCTATTACGCTTCTCGTTTAGTGTGAGGATTTAGCGGGTATCTCAGCTGGCGTACTCGTTCAGGAGTGGAGCAGCAAATCCCGGCAGAGTGAGTCGTCGGCAGCTCCGCTAGAGCCCTCTGGTAGCGAAGCCCTGCGCTACAGACAACTGACTGTGTGAGGGACCAGTAGCGACACCTAGCAGCGATGTGGTGAAAAGGAAATAATATTGCTAAAAGTTTATCCACGCCTTTTAGCATTTAGAATGGAGATATGGCACGGAATTTAATAGCAAAAGAAAACAGCTATAGTAGCAGTCTCTCTCTCGCAATGCAACAATAGTACAACAACAATAGACCAACTGAATCTGTAGAGGTAGTAATAAAATTTCTTTTCTGACCTGCAAGATACTTTTATATAAAGCTGAGCCTGAGAGGTTGTCATGAAACTACCAACAGAAATATTATATGAGACATGTAGACCTGTCAGTAAAATTCGTTTTTTTAAATGTTAACTGTTTAATTTAGCATTCAGCTGACATAAGACCAGGAGAATTATCCTGTATCATACAAACAAAGAGTTTATCTCATTAGTGACCTGTATCCTATCTTAATCTCATTTAGACACTTGAATAATTTGAAAAAAAGGCCTGTGTTTGTTTTGAAACTACAATTGCTGACAATATACACTTATAAATGGCACTGAGTGTGAACGGTTACGAAACGATTTCTGATACAGAATTTATTTATTATCGTATAATTAATCCTGATAATAAAAAGAAAAGGCAGACTGAGACACCTGAAAATATCTTGTGTGATGGTATTGATATAATATTTTGCATTTCTTTGACATTGAGATAATTTATTCAGTATTATAGCCAAACTTACTTTCATAATTACCTACAAGAAAATGAAAGCTGTTTTGGTATTTATCTTAGCAGCATTTAGCACAAAAAGGAAAATAAAACTTATTAGTTTTTTTAGTGAGGATTTCATTTCATTGTTGCAATCCTACAAATGTTCATGATACTATGCAGTTTCTTGCGACAGTGAGATGTCTTATGTAGAAAGTACCTGGAAAATATATGTAGATGTGGTCTGGTGAAGAAAGTGTGCGTATTGAAATTTAAAATAAGTGATTGCAGCAGCATAATGAGGTATATTTTGTAGTGAGGGAGTGAGCTCCACGTGGGATCCGAAGCACGGACCCCACGGGGGTGCCCGGCATGCGCCACATGCCAGGGCAGAGGTGGAGGCTAGTGTTCGGAAATCTGAAAATTCCAGCGCCGGCCGGGGATTGAACCCCGGCCCGGCTGGGGCGAATAGCCCCAGCCGAGGCGCTGGAACGTTCCAGACCCCCTTACCACTAGACCACCGGGGACCCCGGCCGTTTCCTGCTCTGAACTCAGTCTGGTAGTCCTGTCACACTTCCTGTTGTCGGCTGTATTTACATTGGACGCTGAGTGGCATAGTGTAGCCGGCAACATTAGAACGCTGTGAGGGGGAAGTGTTTACCTCCGACTGGTAGCTGTCCCCCCTACCCAGGTGAAGTAGCTTTACAGTTACCAATTTAGGCTTCTGGGAGGGCTTTTCTCACGTTTTCTGTAATTTAGAGCATATTTACAAGTCCTGAGACGAACTCTTCCTATGTGTCGTAGGTTTAAACTCAATATAGATTTTCGTTTATATTCCAGCGAATATTTTTATTTTCTGTTACTCCTAGCGGCGCTCCCTAAGCTGTTCATCGCAATGACACACAAATGAGAATCCTAGCTAACAGCTTCACCAGTTTATAATTTTACATAAAGATGATTCCTAACAATGACCCGCATATGCCAATACAGGCAATAAGTGACAACCACGTGGACTTAACCTTTGTTTGCGCACTGTCAGTCTCGTAATTAATAGTGATTCAAATCTGACGCCATTTTGTCACACAAGGAACTTCGACCACGGAGAAAGTAGACGTTTTTCACTTTAGGATATTTTCCAGGAAGTTTCCGACATTCGTAAAACAGAAACGAGTTTCGACGCTGTGGAATGCAACGAGAAGTAGCAGGTAACGAATTGTTTCGGGATTCCACCATCCAAGCTGCAAACGATCATCGAGCGGAAAGATAATGTTGCTCATAAGTATTAAAAAGCGGGAGCAAGCAGACCGGGCGAGTCGAAAGTTTATAGTATTGCCTTACTCAATGCAGGGTACAAAAGGTATTTGTCGGAACGCTAAGACATTTACGGTTAGTCTGGGAACAGAAGTCTCAGATACAAATAAGGAGTGACACGCTAGCTCCAAAGACATAAGGTTCTTTATGAGAAACTTAATTGACAAAAAGCAACCATTCGTGACAGTTGGTTCAGCATTGAAAAATGAATGAAGCTGAATTTATGTATTTTCGAACATTTGTGTGTACCTTCCGTTTCAAATACTAAAGCAAAAAAACATGTAAGAAAACTGGAAATACGTTAGTAAAAAAAAATCAAAATTTTATTTCGATTTTTCCTGATTTCATCTAGAGTAAAGTCGAGTTAATTATTCGAACTTCGAATTGTGCAGACTCGATTGTAACGGTCATTTGCGCTTCGAATTTTCTAGTCAGGAGTAATGTCTAAAAAGTAAAAACAAATCTTTTCGTACTACTATCCACGTTGCAGTGGATGCTGGTTTGGTTGTCCTTTTTAGTATATCAGTATGATCATAGAGTCATAATCAACGTACACAACGCTGTTACGGTATAAAAGTACTTTGGTAAAAATAAAAGTCGCGTAAGAATGCGCTTTTGCCATGCATCCCAACTCCCTAAATCCGCCATCAGGCAAAAGAAAGTGAATACTCTTTCCTTTGCTTTCACCCTTCATCAATGACAATTGATAATGACTTGGCAGCAGAGACCTGTTTAGCTTGAGTGAGTGCTTAAACGGAAGGCATTGACGAATAAAAATACAAAACATATATACGTAACGTCACGTAACCATGAAGAAAAGCAGACTTGGTTTATTTTACCATATAAGTTAATTCTTTTAAAACATCGTAAGTAGAATTAACAATTTCGGTCGCTTTCAACATCTAGGAATGTTCTTTATAATAGATAAGTTTCTGATATTTACTTATAGCATTCTTGTGTCTTTTCCCCTTGCATTTGGAGTTGTCTTCTCTGACTGCAGATTTTTGAGCAGCAGTGATGTCATTATCCTACATTTATGTTGGTCTGCAGCGCTGAGGTTGATCCCTCACCTGTGGTCGAGTGAGAGATCATTCCAAAGTATGGCAGGCAGCGAAAGACTTTGCGAGGGGCCGATCGTAGGGCCTCCAGAGGAACCTTCTTGGAACGCAAATTCGTGGTGTTCACAGAAGGTGAGTTTGCTGGTGGTTCGGAACTCCAATAATAGGCGCGTAATTGGGCCCCCTTAGTAACATGGCTGCCAAAGTGTGGAAGGATGGCAGTGTGCACAAGGTGGGGGAGTCAGTCCTGATTTCTAAAGAGTGCTTCCGGATGCCATGAAGAGTACAGGGTGCACCCAACTGCAGGTGGTGGCCCCAGTCGGTGCCAATGGCTTGTGTCGCTTTGGATTGGAGGAGATTCTCTCTCCTTTTGTTTAGCGGATATGGTTAAGCGAGTTTAAGGCGGAGCTCATAATCTGCACCATCATCGACAGAACCGACTGTGGTCCTTCGGTGCAGAGCCGAGTGGAAGGTATGAATCATAGGCTCAGGCGGTTATGTGACTGTGTAGGCCTCAGATTCCTTGACTTGAGCCATAGTGTGGTGGGTTTCCGGATTCCGCTTAATAGGTCAGGAGTCCACTACACGGGTAGTGGGGGCGGATTTTTAGGTTAGAGGGTCTCAGGAAAACATAGAAATGGCGTCTGTCTAAAAGGGGGCAGGTAACACACAGTAAGGTGGTTGTAGAAACGATCGGTGTTGTAAATTATCGTAGCTGTGTTGGGAAAGAACCAGAGCTCCAGGCACTAATAGAAAGCACTGAAGCTCAAACAGTTATAGGTACGGAAAGCTGGCTAAAGCCGGAAATATGTTAAGCCGAAATTTTTTCAAACGACCTAACAACGTTCAGAAGGGATAGATTAAACATAGTTGGTGCTGGAGTATTTATTGCTGTCAGAAGTAGTTTACCTTGTAGTGAAACTGAAGTAGATAGTTCCTGCGAAATAGTTTGGGTAGAGGCTGTACTTGTCAATCGGACTAAACTGGATCGTTTTACCGACCCCGACTGAGAGGATATAGTTGCTGAACAGTTCAAAGAAAACGTGAGTCTCATTTCAAATCGGTACCCCACTCCCACAATTATAGTCGGTGTTGATTTCGATCTATCCTCGATATGCTGGAAAATTTATACCTTTAAAGGCGGCGGTACGCATAAAACGTCAGCCGAAATTGTACTGAATGCTTTCTAAAAAAATTATTTTGAACAATTAGTTCGTGAGCCCACTCGAAGCATAAATGGTTACGAAAGCGTACTTGACCTCATAGCAGCAAATATTCCTGGATGAATAGGTAGTATCATGACGAATACAGGGATTAGCGACCACAAGTCAGTTGCCCGTACACTGAATAGTGTAACACCTACAACCATCAAAAAGAAACTTAAAGTACATCTGTTTAAAAAAAGCTGACAATGCTCTTAACGATTTTTAAGGAAACAGCCTCCACTCCTTCCGATCTGATCATGTAAGCGTAGAAAAGATGTGGAATGATTTCAGAGAAATAGTATCGATTGCAATTGAGAGATATATATACCACATAGATTAATAAGTGATGGTACTGATCCCCCATGGACAAAACGGGTGAAATCGCTGTTGCAGAAGTAACGAAAAAGCATGCCAAAACTAAAAGAATCCAAAATCCGCAAGACTAGCAATGTTTTGCAGAAGTTCTAAATATAGCGGTTACTACAGCGAGACGCTCTTGATAATTTCCGCAACAAAACTCTGTTTCGAAATCTGGCGAAAAACCCAAAGAGATTCTGGTCATGCATGAAGTACACCAGTGTCAAGACGCAATCAGTACCTTCACTGCGCGAAAGTAACGGTGGAGTCACTGATGACAGTGCTACTAAAGTAGAGTTAAGAAACGTGTTTTTCCGAAACTCCTTCAGCAATGAATACGAAGCAAGTATTCCCGAAGCCCAGTCAACAGAAAGTGCCAAAATGAGAAGCATATATCCTCGGTGTAGCAAAGCAGCTTAAATCACTTATTAAAGGCAAGGTTTCCGTTCCAGATTGTATACCAGTCAATTTCCTCTGAGTGTGCTGATACAATAGCTCCATGTTTAGTAATTATATACAACCGCTCACAGAAAGATCCGTACCTAAAGACTGGAAAATTGCTCAGGTCACACCAATTTCTTAAAGTACTGCCTTTTGTGATGTTTAACAAAACTGTTGGCAAGCGTACTTGTTATACAAATGGGCACGGCAAAAGGCTAAATGTATTAAAAAAATTTCAGCGTTAAACTGGAAATAGTTGTAGGAGAGTATCAGAAGTAATAACCTAATGACATCTTTAATTTCTTGTACATTAGGTTTTTGTGTTGGAGAAGATTCTCATCAGTAATTTTAATAGTCTCATAAATGTGAATGTTAACAAGTAAATTAACTACGTTAAAGGATACGGAATTACCATCATCAGAAATGGAAAAGTTTTTAATTTTAGCTGTTAGTTAAAGGGAATTTTTGACAGTGTAGTTTTCTTCAAAAACATAATATTCTTTAAATGGTGTATATAATTTTTTGCCGATTTCGTAGAAGCGCCGTCTGTATAGTTAACACTGTGGACAGGAAGCGAAGGCGGCGTGCAGTCGGAGTCGATGCTGGGCACCAATTGTCGGCTACGACGGGACTGCCCGGGAGGCACACTTACGCTCCAGAGGCCGCACGAGTCACGGTGGATGCAGCGAAAGGTCCGCAGCAGCAGTGATACTGTCGCGGTTGTGTGCACCACCTGTTCTAGTGTCTCGTGTGCACCAAGGACCTCTGCAGACCGAGTTGCAACTTTCTTAGCTCGCTGGACTGTGCAGTTGCTAATTTACAGGGGCTGTGCCCGATGCAGCCCGCCTGGCAGTAGTGTGTTGCAGCGTGGCGTCAGCGCCTGACAGCTTCCGCAACTGGACGAATGAACTGGCGGTAAAAAAAAGTCACAACTACTTTCGTTTTCTGACAAAGGCTATAGCCAAAAATTTAGTTATAGAGTTTGATGGTCATTTCTATGTGCCTGAGCGATCATCCTTACGGTGAGTTGCTGACTACTCTCAGAGTATTTGCTCGAGTTACCCGTTGCGTGTGTTATCGCCGCGGTCTCATTTCATCGATGTGGTGACTGTGACATGTGAATGGCTGGCCACATGAATGGACTTTCGTGGCGGGCCAAAATTGCAGGCCATTTCTGTGGGTCTCTCTAACGGATCGGGCCTGCCGATCCAAAGCCCATAGTTTGCCACTAATGTGCGGGTACTACCATGGACCTAGGACTGTGGTGCCCCTCCTCGGCCCCAGGCGATGTATTTCGGGCATCGTGACTGTCTCACAGCAAGTACATTGTACAGTGCGGCGTTTGATACAAAATTTATTTATTATAGTATATTTTGGCACTTCGAAAGTAGTTTATATATTTGAAAGAATGGACGATAAGAAAAAAAAAATTTGTGGCAATCGCAGGCAGTTTGTACACTATGAGGTCATGTATTTATTGAAAGAAAAAGAATCACACAATACCTGTAGATAATAGACATAACTCAGTGAGTAATAACCGACAATTACGAACATAGAAGCATAATTTTATTAGCAGTCACCTACAGTGTTGGTTGACACACCTCTTCCCCACCTTGTACATTTATTTCGAGAGGCCTACTTTTTTTCTGAGATTATTTTAAATACCATCACTGCTTTCAGGAATGTGTCTCGCAACTCCAAGAAAATGCATATTTTCGTCACCAAATAGGTTTCGCTTTATGAAAATAAAATCAGTGATCTTAATTAAACATATCTACCATTGGGCTTCCTTTCTCCATCTACAAGCAGTTCATTACACAACATTTTGATGTTAGTACTTAAGATTTTTGTTCACACGTTCAGAAACACAGAGGTCATTACTTTTTTTTTTTTTACAATTTAGGTCTTTCACTTGGGGGAAAGTTGTGGCAACCCTGTAATAGGTTTCAATTTTCAGTCTCATTGCAGCATTGTTATTTAATACAAGGCATAAGAATGTAATGGGTTTGAATCATTGCATGTCAGTCATCCATGAACTGCCAAATCTTACACGTCATTAAGACACATTTTCAAAAGAGAAAAAAGGTACATTGCATAATATGCAAAAAAAAAAAAAACGAAAAAATGGACTCGCTCGGTGAGGATGTTATACAAACTTAATTATGTATGTAGACAGTTCATACGTTCCGGGAGTAGAGAATCTCGACTATTTTCACCCGTTATCGACATTGATCCTGGCAAGATACCGATCCCACGGATTAAAAGATTTTCGAGAATGTTTTCATTTTAATAGTATAAATGTGACAAAGTCATGCAGGAAGCAGGCGACCAGTATTATTATTTTAATAATGAACAGCCTCTGTTGCACCGCTTACCTAGACTTTACCCAGGTTTCAGTAGGGATAACTCAACCTTCTTCAGAATAACAGTGTTTACTATGTGTTCATAGTGGAGATCCAGTACAGCACTCGTGGCTGCCGTATCGCGGTCGCGAAGTGGGGCCGAGGCAGTGCCAGATAAGTTTTACAGTCTGGCGATAGTTTATGAATTAGTAGTATTAACTTGGCGATGTCCACTATGGACAGACAGTAGATATGTTATTGTGAAGAAGGTTGGGTTATCCCGACTGAAACACAGGTAAATTCTAGATAAACGGTGCAACTGAGACTGTTCATTATTAAAATTAATGTTTACACAGTTGGTGACAGGACCGCGAAATGTTGAAGATATTTAAGTATTACTGTTATTAGAGTAATTAGAAGTTTTGCATTGAGGCTAACTGCGTCTATTCTGCGAAATTTTGCTTCACATGCAACTTTGAACGACATATGCATATGGATATCTGATGACGGCTACATTCCGAAACACAATACTGCCATTCCTTGCGCGATATTTGACGTTTAGTATTGGGACCCAGTCAACATGAACGCAGAACTACTGATGTTGTAATTTGAAGTTCGATGTTGGATAACAATTTCCGTGTGATATAATAACAAATTGCCAGTTTTCGGATTTTTCCTTTACGTGTACTGTAAAACCTTGCTCCTTGCTAATTTTCATTAGTGTAGGTCAACAGAAAGTGCCCTCTAGGTCTGTATATTTTACACCGTGAAGGGAACACGACCTCTGTATGTGAAAAAAATTTCAACTTGATACATCTCCCCATTCCCGAAGCAAAGGATCTGCAACAGACAGACGAAAACAAGGGTAAAAGATTAAGTGGTATATTTAGCCAAAAACATGGCACACTGCACTTAAAAATACAAAAAAGAAAGGCACCGAGATTCGAACTAGCGACTTCCTGCACGCTCATTATCGCTAGACTACCAAGCCCGACATTTGCTTTTTTATGCTTATGGGGGGGGGGGGGGGAGGATTTATTTTAATTGGTTGTGATGCCCAGATAACATACACGTAAACGCGATCCTGTTGCCAGTTACAGAGCAGTAAAACGCCCAACTCGCATCAGTATATTGCTTTATTTGTATCACATATTCGAGCACAATTTCCATCTGTACTTGTGTAAACTTTTAAGAAGCGAATCGCCATAACTACGCTTACGTCTTTGGTCACGAGATATTTTTTGTACGCCTACTGTCAAACTCTGTATTACCTTTTGCGTCAGTAATCACGTGCTGATTACCAAGTAGCAGCCGACAGTTAATAAATGTTTTACTTTTTATCAGCGCACCTTGTATTCACGCATACGACTGTGTACAGTTCTCAGAGATTATCAGCATTAACTTCCAAGCTATCCACAAGGAATCAAGAGTGGCATTAGAGCCACCCTGAAGTCTAGGCTGGTCTTCACGGTGGCACGAAATCTTGGTCAAGCAGAAAATTTATAATTCTGAACTCAGGCGTAACGAGTTACCTCAGACTGAATGAGCTCCCCCCTGCTAAGCAGCATGGATTCCGAAAACATCGACTACGTGCAACCCGACTCGAACGACAGTCTGAAAACCAGAGATCAAGGCAGACAGGGGAAAACGGTGTTTACTGATTTCCGAAACGCATTTCACTCACCAGGACAACTGTGCTTTTTAAGTGAATTGGGTTTTGCATGATCTATATTCTCGAAATTCATGCTGGCTCGCGTTGAGGTCGTTCTGTTTGACCTCAGAATATGTTCTAAGGTACTACAGCAAATCGATAGCGAAAAATAAAACTGTGCAGTTAAACAGGCGAAAAAATGCCGTACCCTATTACCGTGATGCCAAAGAGTCGCAGTTGTAACAGCTGAAATCATACAAATACATTGTTGCAACACTTAATAGGTACAAGAAATGTCACGACCACAATAGTCTGAGTTGTAGGTAAAGCAGCAAAACAGTGCAGCTGACAATCCCCGCGAATTTCCGCTAGCCCCTTGTAACTCAGGGCAGGCTGCCGCTTCTTGTGGTCGAACAGCCAACCCCTTACTGCATTCCACGGTTACGCCGATGGCGAAGGCTGTGGTACTGAGATGAGAAGAATTTAGTGCACGAAGGCTGAGGGCTTACACATCCACACTATGTTCGTTTAGGACTTAAGCTCACGTTCTCTAAACACTTCCATAGTGGAAAATGATGAAAGGTTTCTGTTCCAGTAGTGTGCTGCAGCGTTGGCTCTTGCTATACCGTGCCCAGTTGGCTGTGTTTTGCCTTGCAATGCATAACACACTCATCCACTCGCCACTTTTATTTATCATCATCCCAATGAACCATGAACCATGGACCTTGCCGTTGGTGGGGAGGCTTGCTTGCCTCAGTGATACAGATAGACGTACCATAGGGCAACCAAAACGGAGGAGTATCTGTTGAGAGGCCAGACAAAGGTGTGATTCCTAAAGAGGGGCAGCAGCCTTTTTAGTAGTTGCAGGGCAACATTATGGATGATTGACTGATCTGCCCTTGTAACACGAACCGAAACGGCCCTGCTGTGCTGGGACTGCGAATGGCTGAAAGCGAGGGGAAACTATGGCAGAAATTTTTCCCGAGGGCATGCACATTTACTGTATGGTTAAATGATGATGGCGTCCTCTTCGGTAAAACATTTCGGGGGTAAAATAATCCCCCATTCGGATCTCTGGGCGAGCTCTACTCAGTAGGATGTCGTTATCAGGAGAAAGAAAACTGACGTTCTACGGAACGGAGCGTGGAATTTCAGATCCCTTAATCGGGCAGGTAGGTTAGAAAATTTAAAAAGGGAAATGGATAAGTTAAAGTAAGATATAGCGGGAATTGGTGAAGTTCGGTGGCAGGAGGAACAAGACTTTTGGTCAGGTGACTACAGGGTTATAAACACAAAATCAATGAGGGGTAACCAGGAGTAGGTTAAATAATGAATAAAAAAAATAGGAGTGTGGGTAAGCTACTACAAACAGCATAGTAAACGCATTATTGTGGCCAAGATAGACACGAAGCCCACGCCTACCACAGTAGTAGAACTTTATATGCCAACTAGCTCTGCAGATGACGAAGAAATGTATGATGAAGTAAAAGAAATTATTCAGATAGTGAAAGGAGACGAAAATTTAATAGTCATTGGTGACTGCAATTCGGTAGCAGGAAAAGGGAAATAAGGAAACGTGGTAGGTGAATATGGATTTGGGGGGGGGGGGGGGGGGGAGAAATGAAAGAGGAAGCCATCTGGTAGAATTTTGCTCAGAGCATAATTTAGCTATGATTAACACTGGGTTCAAGAATCATGAAAGAAGGTTGTATATGTGGAAGAGACCTGGAGATACTGCAATATTTCACATTATATAATGGTAAGACAGAGATTTAGGAAACAGGTTTTAAATTGTAAGACATTTCCAGGGGCAAATGTGGACTCTGGCCACAATCTATTGGTTATGACCTGTAGAAACTGCAAAAAGGTGGGAATTTAAGGAGATGGGACCTGGATAAACTGAAAGAACCAGTGGTTGTACAGAGCTTCAAGGAGACCGTAAGGGAACAAATGACAGGAAAGGGGGAAAGTAATACAGTAGAAGAAGAATGGGTAGCTTTGAGAAATGAAGTAGTGAAGGCAGCAGAGGATAAAGTAGGAAAAAAGATGAGGGCTGCTAGAAATCCTTGGGTAACCGAAGAGTTATTGAACCTAACTGATGAAAGGAGAAAATATAAAAATGCAGTAAATGAAGAAGGCAAAAAGGTATACAAATGTCTCAAAAATGAGATCGACAGGATGTGCAAAATGGCTAAGCAGAGATGGGTAGAGGGCAAATGTAAGGATGTAGAGGCTTGTCTCACCAGGGGTAATATAGATACTGCCTACAGGAAAATTAAAGAGAACCACTTGTATGAATATCAAGAGCTCAGATGGAAACTCAGTTCTAAGCAAAGAAGGGAAAGCTGAAAGTTGGAAGGAGTATATAGAGGGTCTATACAAGGGTGTTGTACTTGAGGACAATATTGTGGAAATGGAAGAGATGTAGATGTAGATGAAGATGAAATGGGAGATATGATACTGCATGAAGAGTTTGACAGAGCAGTGAAAGACCTGAGTCGAAAACCTTCCATTAGAACTACTGACAGCCTTGGGAGAGCCAGTCCTGACAAAACTCTACCATCTGGTGAGCAAGGTGTATGAGACAGGCGAAATACCCTCAGACCTCAAGAAGAGTATAATAATTCCAATCCCAAAGAGAGCAAGCGTTGACAGATGAGAAAATTACCAAACTATAAGTTTAATAAGTCACAGCTGCAAAGTACTAACGCAAATTCTTTACAGATGAATGGAAAAAACTAGAAGCCAACCTCGGGGAAGATCAGTTTGGATTCCGTAGAAATATTGGAACACTTGAGGCAATACTTACCCTACAACTTACCTTATAAAGTAGATTAAGGAAAGGCAAACCTACGTTTCTAACATTTGTAGACTTAGAGAAAGCTTTTGACAATGTTGACTGGAATACTTGCTTTCAAATTCTAAAGGTGGCAGGGGTAAAATACAGGGAGCGAAAGGCTATTTACAATTTGTACAGAAACAAGATGGCAGTTATAAGATTCGAGGGACATGAAAGGGAAGCAGTGGTTGGGAAGGGAATGAGACAGGGTTGTAGCCTCTCCTCGATGTTATTCAATCTGTATATTGTGCAAGCAGTAAAGGAAACAAAAGAAAAGTCCGGAGTAGGTATTAAAAGCCATGGAGAAGAAATAAAAACTTTGAGGTTCGCCAGTGACATTGTAATTCTGTCAGAGACAGCAAATGACCTGGAAGAGCAGTTGAACGGAATGAATAGTCTCTTGAAAGGAGGATATAAGGTGAACATCAACAAAAGCAAAACAAGGATAATGGAATGTAGTCGAATTAAGTCAGGTGATACTGAGGGAATTATATTAGGAAATGAGACACTTAAAGTAGTAAATGAGTTTTGCTATTTGGGGAGCAAAATAACTGATGAGAAGTAGAGAGGATATAAAATGTAGACTGGCAAGGAAAGCGTTTCTGAAGAAGAGAAATTTGTTCACATCGAGTATAGATTTATGTGTCAGGAAGTCGTTTCTGAAAGTATTTGTATGGAGTGTAGCCTGGTATGGAAGTGAAACATGGACAATAAGAGAATAGAAGCTTTCGAAATGTGGTGCTACAGAAGAATGCTGAAGATTAGATGGGTAGATCATATAACTAATGAGGAGGTATTGGATACGATTCGGGAGAAGGCGAGTTTGTGGCACAACTTGAGTAGAAGAAGGGATCGGTTGGTAGGACATGTTCTCAGACATCACCAATTTAGTATTGGAGGGCAGCAGGAAAGGTAAAAACGTAGAGGAAGACCAAGAGATGAATACAGTAAACAGATTCAGAAGGATGTAGGTTGCAGTAGGTATTGGGAGATGAAGCAGCTTGCACAGGATAGAGCAGCATGGAGAGCTGCATCAAACCAGTATCAGGACTTAAGACCACAACATCCCAATGATCAAATTTGTGCTGTATTCATATTAATTTATCTCATTTTTAATACAATATACAACAAATAACTGTTTTTATGACACAAGAAATTATGTGCTGGACAGACCTATTCCTTGAAGTTGTGATTTTATTTGCCACATCATATATTTTTCTACAGTTGAGCAGAGCTATTCACTTATACTTTAGTGACATTTTTTAAGCATGTGGTTATTGATCTTCTTATGGGCTTGCCAGACACATTCACTGATGAAATTTTGTTCATCACATGAAATTAAATCCTTATACATTTGTGCACAGCTATTCACTTATGCTGTAATAACATTTGTCAAGCATGTTGTTCTTTATAACAGTTTTAAATTTATCCTAATTTTCCAGCTCTTTGATATGTTTTGGTAGTGCATTAAAAATTTTGATGCCTTGATTACATACATGTTTCTGACTTTGGGTCCTTATTACAGCCTGTAAGTGGAGATTTTTACATTGCCGTGTATGGTAACCTGTATTGGTTTTTCATTTTGTCGCGATTTTGTTTGATCACCGACAGACATTTCAGAATGTATAATGATGGAATTGCAAAAATTTCCAATGCTTTAAAAAGGGGCCTACAATGTGTTTGATGTGGGCTCTGGGTCGTTATCTGAATAGGGTGTTTTTGTAATTTGAAAATCTCATTTAAACAACAATTTGTTTTTCCTCAAGGATACTATCCTATAGGCCTCAATTGACTGGAAATAGCCAAAATATACTAATCTGGTACAGTCATTACTACAAACTCTTGAAATTATTCCAAGTACAAAACATGCTGAATTGGGTTTTAGTGCTAAGCTCACCACATGGTCCTTCCAGTTTATCTTCTCATCAATGTGCATACCCAGGAATTTTGCTCACTGAACGCTTTCAAGTTGTTTCCCTCCATAGTGAGATGTAGGTCGTCATGTTCACTTATTCTTACATATTGCACATAATTAGTTTTTTTTTTGCATTCAGTGTTAGCTTGTTTGCACCGAGCCATTTTTGTGTATCTTGTAGGACATGGTCCACAATAGTGTGCAATGACTGCTTCATAAAACAAACAATTAAACTAGTATCATCAGCAAAACAACTTGATTCTAGCTTTTCTATCTGGCACATGAATATAATTAATGTAAACGGGGAACAGCAAGGGGCCTAATAGAGTTCTTTTGGTGCTGTAATTCCAACCACCGTCATCCTCTTTTCCAGATACTACTCAAGCCACTTTTTGTTCCGGTCCTCTGATACCTATAGCTTCAAGCTTTCCAAACATATGCTGTGGTCAACAGTGTCAAAGGCTTTTGAAAGCTCTAGATTTATCCTGACAACACTTTTTCCCCTCTCCCAATTTACTAATTATTTCCTTTGGGTTTTTTCCAGTACAGCTGTTTCGCTACTACTCCCAGCTAGAAATCCATGCTGATTACTGTTTATCAGATTCCATAATTAAGATAATGTGTCACTCTATATTTGATTAGTATCGCCAAAACCTTAGAGAAAGTTGGGAGAAGTGAGACAGGTCTGCAGTTTTCTGTTTCAAGATTATCACTCTTTTTCAACACGGGAACGAATTTAGAAATTTTCCGTTTCTGTGGAAAAAACTTGCATATTTTTTGACAAAATACAGTTGATATGCTACACTGGGTTTTTTCTTTATTGTGTAGATACACGGTCTGGTCCATAATATTAATGTGACCACTGCCTGCAATCAAAATCGACATGCAGTAATCACTCACAGACAACACCACTAGCAGTGAAGGGTATACAAAGCATGTTGGGAGCCAGAGAAAATAGTGCAGTTGTCACTGTAAGGAGGAGACAAAATGTGCACTGTCATTGGCTTTTGGGGAAAGGGTGGAAGCATTTGGGAATGAGTAAGTCTGTAAACTGTTCGCATGTCAGTGTGGTTAAAGTATACTGTGCTCAGCAAAATGGTGCTATTCAGAATTGGTGCCGTGGATACTGTTGTGTAGTCATGGGCCACAGATGACAGGGGTGAGTGTCAGCTGCAGAGACGTGCATCTGTTAAACAACTGACCACCCAGATGAACCGAGAGGCTTTTCAAATGACAGATGGCCATTGGCATGCACATTGTTAAATGTCTGAAAGCAAAACACACTGCAACAACTGTCAGAATGGGGCACAACAGGGGAGGGAGTCTGTGGCATTCCCTGGGTGGTGATGATATTCTGGGAGGCACAAAGGATCAACAGATGTATCCGTCTGTCCTCGAGGGCCGTGTCCACCCGTACACACAGTTTGTTTTTATTCAGCATAGTGACATTTACCAGCAGTACAATGCAACACAGCTCGCAGCTCATGTGTGGTTCAAACAGCAACAGGACGAGTTTATCACATGCCTCTAACCACCAAAGACTCGGATATAAACCAACTGAGAATCTGTGGGAACCCCCCTGCCAGGGTGTATTGTCCGTGGATCCTCACATGAGAATCCTAGAACACCTGGACTTGGCAATGAAATAGTAATGGCTCCACACCCCTGTTAATACAGAACCTCACAGCCACCTGGGGGAGCCCAGTTTGATACGGGATTTTTGTGTCCTTGGAAAGTGGGCATTGTGTTGTTCTTGTCATCAACAAGCATGTCTCAAAAGCAGCATAAAATGAAAAGAATTGCAGTAGGCAGCTGATCGAGCCTGGATGGGGTCTGCCAGTCATTAATGCCATATGATCATTTCCATGAATCTCTTCCTGCATGTCTCGCAACGGTGTGCACTGCAAAAAGAGGTTATTCGAGGTCTTGACGGGTAGTCACATTAACGTGCCTGGACAGTGTATTTTCAGACGAAATGAAGGTAACAAACTAAATAAATCATAATTACATTATTACTTTGCAGTGAGCCACAGGAGACCAAGGTCCATTGTACCAAAATGCTCATAAAACATCTTTGAACCACCAATTGAATTTTATCAGTGGAGTTCATCTCACCCTTTATGTAGGAGAAAGTAAAAAACCTCCATAGACAATTTCAGAGGAGCCTCATATCTGATAGTACACTGATAAGATATCTTTTTTCGGTTGCTACTTTGGACTTGTGATCACTGTATGTTTCTGAGGAAAGGCCATAATGTTCAGACTTTGGTGACCAAGGTAGACAAAAGCTTTTAAATTTTGAAATAGTATCTTTGTTTGTTTATAGCCCAACACATTTAGCATATTTGGTCACTGTTCCTCTTTGGTACGTTTCCCTTTCTAATGCTCTAGGTGGAATGAAGTGGTCATATGGACATTGATACCTGGGAGTCACTTGCTGGGTAAGTTTGGCTGACAAGTTGCAGGTCTTTTCTGTTGACACCACGGTGGGTGACTTTCATGCTGGCGATGATGAATCAATAATAAGGACAACATATCACCCACTCCCTGAGCAGAGAGAAGGTGCGACATGACTGGAAATGAACTGCATGGCAGTCAGATATGCTGACCACTCAGTGAAGTGGGTCGATAGATGCTACTCAACGTTATTTGCCTCCCCTCATCACATATTTTATAATGTGCGTTTTACATGCTCTTTCCTCAATCCTCCTCGTATGGGATTATTCTCTCCCAAATGCTTGTCTACAAGGAATGTTGTACCACACAATGTGGCCACATTAAGATCCTAACTCGTAGTTAGTCATTGAGATGAACATTGTAAGTTGCCATTGACAGTCAGTCTCAAACACAACAGGAATCACTGCAGACCCATGTCTACTATTTTTCAACCAAATATTGTGATGGCAAGTTGCATGCAGTAGGACCCTTGCTGAAGACTATTGAGGCATAAAAATGTATATGTTGTCAGTGGAGCAAACACCACATAAACTGGACAGCAGGTGACTTGAAATGTGTGGTGGTTTAGCCTCTTTCTGAGAACATATCAAGGGCTCTGACAGCACAATAAGGTTTTTAACCTGCCATGGGCAGAGGATAAACAGAGTGTCTCAAAAGTTACAGAACACTTATGTTGTGTAACAGCATGCAAACAAATTAGACCTAAGGTATTGTCACAAAGTTTTATGCAGTTTAATCAATTTCAACATGTGTGCACCAGTGGTGGTGGGCACAATTTCCAGTCTGTTATCAGGATCGATCCACATTCAGCACATTATATCTGCATCACCTGTGGCAAGGACAGAAATGATTTTGTTCATTAAATTTTTGATGTGGTTGACAGCTGCTTGTTAGACTCTGTCCTTGGTATGTGCTCATAGAAACAAGCCCAAGTTTCTAATGCCTGTTGGCCTAGAACACCAGGGAATAGGACCACCCCTGCCATTTCAGCATACCTCGTAACACCTGGTCCGCAACATCTGCCACAGTGCACCATATTGCTGGAAAAAGACTGTGTCTCGGGAGTCAGCCAGTCATAGTAACAGCCTGAGCATATCAAGGTAACTGTTTCTTTTCTGAGGATAAAATGGTCCCAGAATACCATCAACCATCAAACAACACAACACATTCCCTGTCATGTACCTCTTCCATCACAGTATGTGGATTGGTAACATATCATTATCTTCTCACAGGATATGTATATACTCTGAATTGCCAACAAAACTGGCTTACGCATGCGTATTCAAATACAGGGATTTGTAAACATACAGATTATGGCACTGCAGTCGGCAATGCCTATATAAGACAACATTTAACTGGCACAGATGCTAGATTGCTTAGTGCTGCTACAATTGCAGCTTATCAAGATTTACGTGAATTTGAATGTGGTGTTATAGTTGGCATATGAGCAATGGGACAAAGCATCTCCAACGTAAGAATGAAGTGGTTATTTTCATGAGCATTCAGTGAATATCCGGAATCTAGTAAAACATAAGATCTCCGACATCATTGCAGCCGAAGAAAGATCCTGCAAAAACAGGACCAACAACTGAAGAGAATCATTCAAAGTGACAGAAGTGCAACCCTTCTGCATATTTCAATGCTGGGCCATGGACAAGTGTCAGAGTGTGAACCATCACCGATATGAACTTTTGTAGCGGAAGGTCCACTTGTGTACCCTTGATGACTGAACGACACAAAGCTTTATGCCTCACCTGGGTCCATCAACACCGATATTTGACTGTTGATGAGTGGAAATGCATTGCCTGGTCGGACAAGTCTCATTTCAAACTGTGTCGTGCAGTTGGACACGTACAGGCATGGAGACAACCTCTTGAATCTATGGACACTGCATGTCAGTAGGGGACAGTTGTAGCTGGTGGAGGCTCTGTAATGATGTAGGAGGCATGCAGTTGGAGTATATGGCTAGGTATGACCCTGAAAGGTGACACATACATAAGCATCCTGTCCATTGGGAATTCTGATGGACTCGGTCAATTCCAGCAGGACAATGATACAGTTGGCAGGTCCAGAATTGCTACAAAGTGGTTCCTGGAAAACTCTTCTAAATTTAAACACTTCCACTGGCCACTAAACTCCCCAGATTTGAACATTGAGCTTATCTGGTATGATTTGCAATGTGCTGCTCAGAAAAGACACTCACATAGCGCTCTATGCAGCATTCAAAGTGTCAATTCCTTCCATCACTACTTCAGACAATAGTCATGCCCATGAGGCACAATTGATTACTAAACTTAGCCAGCACTGTACAACTGATGCGTGTTATGAAGATATAACATACTTTGCTCAGAGACAATAAAAGTGTGTGGGTAAATACTTTTATCAAAACTGAACATGAATGCCCAAAAATAGAGTTAAGTTCCAATATTTGCAGCTCTTGCTATGTAGATGAAGTTTACTTTTAAAAACAAGAGTAGAAGGCTTAGATATATCATGCAAGATTATTTATAGTGATATTAATGTAGGTAAGATGTAAAGAGAGATTGAGGGGGGGGCAGGGTTTTTTTTTATTTAATTATTTTTGAAATAGGAAGTCTTCATAGTTGTGAAGGCAAGATTTGTCATTTAGCAAGTAGACTGGTGCTGTATCTGTGTTGAAAGATATTTCAGTTCCTTCAAGAAAGTCAGATATCTTGCCTGGTTCTTTTCTACACTGTTTGCCACAATTCTTGCCCAGTAACTCATTCTGAAAAGTCGGATTTGTTCTGGATGTTAGGACAGAGTGAATCCCTGTGCTTCTACCAGTTTGTTTATTGCAGAAGTTTGGACATACCTGACTTGTGATATTCTTGCTTAGTGCTTTCAGTATTGTGTTGCTTGTGAAGAAGCTTATTTTTATGTCATACAATTTGAAGAGGTTGGCATGAAATCTTCCTTGAGGAAGGTCAGCTTATTACAAAGATGGTCTTTCTGTTTGTGGGTGGTTGTCCAGAAACTGGTTGGTTTAATTTATCTATTACAGCGGGAATGTATTCATAACTGGAGGCAGCTGATTTTAGAATTTGTGTTTCTTTTTGTCTTTCACTTGTATCCATTGGATCTTTACGCATGTGATTAAACATTCTTCTGAAGAACACATTTTTATATTGATATGGATGGTAACCCTGGTAATTGTTGGCTTCCTGGAAATTTCAGAATTTTATATAAAAAGTTTTGTTAATGTTTCATTCCTACAGTGACATGAAATGAATTGAATTTTGTGGTGTAATTTATTAATTTCTTCAGCTAGATTTTCCATTTCCTTTGGTTGTTCTGTTGAAAATAACGAAATGAGAGTGTCGCAATTTTCTGTATTCTCAATGAATAAACTTATTCTAGGTCCCTACAGCTGTTGTGTGATAATCTAGTGTAAATTCCTGCAGATAAGAAAGGGATTTTGAACTCATGTCCATAAGCTGCACTCATATGCGATACTTATAGAAATGATTCTGGTTGTTATTGAGTACAGTGGTTCTACCTGACAGCAGTTTCTAGTGATTTAATGCATTTGCTGTCCCAATAGTAATTTTTGCCACACTGTGTGTGTTTCAGGACCTGCCAAGAATAACACTGCTGCCTTCCGACAGTTCTCTCAAAACCCGGTGATGTAAGCACGGGCATTAGAATGCTTTTGAGTCTCACAGCGAGACCACTAACAAGGTTTTGCCCCCTGCTGAACACCAAACCCACAGACAGTCTGGTTTTCTTTTTGTGAAAGTGAAAATTGAACCATTGTGGGTGCTATGATTGTCAGTTTCCATTAACATGACACAAGCAGAGTGGCAGGTATTATAAAAAATGGTGCCTTATCTTGGCTAACTTCTTTGATTTGTTAAGCACTGCCCTAAAAACAGCAGAATGCCAAAGTTATGAGATATTATGCTTGATATCATTACAGCCCATTATAAACTAGAGATTGCTTCTCCCAAGTGATCAAAATGTGGTCCATAAAGAAACTTTGTTATTCCAGTAGGCAGCGGGTCATTGATGTTTAGTATGCTTGAGAGCTGTTCTTTGTTCACACAGTGTTACTCATGAAAAATGACATCTTAGGCATGTATTGACATAACCAATGACAACTGGCTTTGGCGAAACTTATTACTAGTCAATACCTGTTATGTGTTCAGTTAATGAATTTACACATTTGTCTATCTGGCATAGCAGTTCACAATATTTTTCCCTTTCTTCTGTGGTGGTTTGTTCTCTCACACCCCTAGTCAAGAGGACCAACTGTCATGGTCTTAAATAGTCCTTGATTGGCATACATAATCCTTCCTAGTGTCTCTAGATCTTTCAAAGGAACATAAACATCTCACTTCATTTTTCTGTCTCTTCTCAGCCTTGAGAACCCAGTTCCGTGCACCACCAAGATTATATAGCCACTGGCCTAATTGGAGTGATTCTCACACATTCTAATTTCTCATTTCATTTCCTTTTAGTTTTTTCTTTGCTTTCTGCTAAATCACAAGTTCTAGAAAACTTGTCTATTAAGTAAAACGTATGCTCCCAACATAAAGAAACTTGCAGACCACACAGAAGACCTGAAAATTTAGTTTGATTTTGGAGCAGAACAACTGATGTTGGCAGTAAAAAATTTTATAATTTTGGTGTGCAGCAACCTTACTTACCTTCTATTGTTGTGACAGAAATACTAATAAACATTTAACATGTATTTGGTCCAAAGAAGTTTATTTCTACAGTGTCTGCTAGGATGCCATTGTTTATCAGTGAACAATGTAAACCACAAAAAAGTAAATGAGAATAATAGGGTTTAGGAGCATACTTGTCACAACCATTGTAGTGGAAGTGCTTCTGCTGTGACTAACATTGTGTGAATGTTTCTAACTGGATGATAGTAAGACCATGGTCAGTACTGGAACCTGAAAGTACCTTATCTTGCTCCTGCCCTTCTGCAGTAATATAAAAATGAAACAGAGTGTCTTCCAGTGTAGAATTTTAACATTTTAAAGTAGTTCCTAGAACATGTTTCAGTGTTCAGGTTGCAAAAGAACTTTTTGGAGCATCTGTCAACGTTTTCAATTGTATAACTGTGTCGAAATGTACGTACGTCTTGTTCAGCAGTATTCAGTTTGTAAATATTTCAAGAGAGATGCTGTTTTTAATTTATTAAATGCCACATCAGTAAAGTGGCAATCTATGGGATCAAATTGAGGCAGTTTTAATATTGGAACTGGTATGGCCTACAGATTCACCATTGGTTATTTATACTAAACACAAGCCTTAGAACAAAATGAATAGCACTGAATGTAAACAAAATTTGAAAAAGGTAAGTGCTGGCACAGATTGCATTGACTTGTTTATCGAGTTTTGTATTGTTATCAGAGCTAGTAAAGTTATTGCCAATAACAATGAACATGAAGGAGTTATAAGTCTGTCTTGTATTAATTGGCCAAAATTGAAAACTAATCGGTTAATGTGAGAACAAGGGGACATAAGTGATAACATAATCTGGATCTTGGTGAAACAAACTCAAATGAATACAGATATTATTTAGTTACATTTACTAGCTGTTCTAGTTCCCCTCAACAATGTACAACTGCCTTTGGCTATGAGATTTAGCTTTATTGCAGCAAGAGAGAATGGATGCAAGGTATTTCAGTGTGTACTACAAGTATTTTGATGAATTTTCATTTTCAACAAGTAGTACATTCTGGCTGTAGGCATACAATTTTAAATGTATTGGGCCTAATTATTGTTTCTATTGTAAACATGACTAGCATTAGTGGTCATGTAAAAACAGTAGCACATATTATGTAGCTCTATTTGCTGAAGAGCTACTCAGGTCAGAATATTACAATCTATTTGTAGCCCACCTTATTGGTGAAATTACTGTAGCTGTGAAGTTGTCATTTGGAACAGAAGCGCACAATAAAGTATTTTGAGACCAGCAGAAGTGCTTTTTACCAATCTATGTAGGTAGTTCTAACAATTTTTCGTCCAGTGAGTCTTCCACCTAGCTTATGGTTTAACACTATGTAGCAGTGAGATAACAGGTGACCATCGGCATGATTAAATGTTTCTTAAACTAACTGTTTCTGTAAGTTGATAAAATTAACCCATAAGTAATAAAAATAGTCATGTATATAGTTGCACACTGAAGTCCCAAATTATATTTATAATGCAGTGTTTCTTAATGTTGTAATGTGCCGACGAAACATTTATGGCTGAAATTTACTGTAAAAGATAGATGAATTAAAAAAAGATGCTAATGGTCTTCTTAATTTTGTTGGTTCCATTGTTCCCATTACGTATGTGAGAAATATTAGCAGTGAGGCTGTTTTGTTTTTTCGTATGGCATCGAGTAATTACTTCATAGTAAATCCCAGAGGTTAAAAATGTTGTACTGCATGAAAGGCATGGTAATTCTACAGAGCTGCAGTTGCACTACCTTTGAGCTGTGTACATTTTTTAAAATACAAGCAGGTATCAGTTTTATGCTGTAAATGTCTTGGTAAGCTTTCCAGTGGAACAACCAGAAATCTGTGTGCAAATTAACACCATGCAAGCAGTGTAGGTAATGGTGACAGCTCTTTTAATACACCCTGTATATGAAAACAAACTACATACACACAATTTTCGAGTGTTTAGGGGAGGAAAAGAAGCTTTTTTTTTATGTGACTGCCTCTAAATTTCTTTTTTTATAGGGGGAGACGATGTTGGTATATGAAGCACTGGTTACCAGTTCAGCTGAATGCATTGTCACTATTTGAGCAAGCATATTCCAGTTGTGCCATAATGTAGACAGGTGATATTTTCTGAATTGCCCCTATACCAATAGTCACATCATATCTTGAGCATTACTAACATGTCTGGCCCCACAAATTCTTTGTAAATGTAGATTTTTGTACACAATGTATGCAACTTTATTAGGAGCACCTGCTGACCAGAGAGTAACAACCTCAGGATGAAAGCAAGTAGCTGTACAGGACAGAAGGGTTGGAGCTTGACTAAGGTAACTCAGAAAGTACCTTTGTCCTTGATTCACATTACCTGTCATGACTAGAGAGAGATAAACAAAACAAAGATAGTTCAACTGTTAATTACCCCCTTGCCACACACACACACACACACACACACTGCTTAAACATAGTTACCATCATAAGCAAAAATTTACATTAAAAGGCGACAGGCACTTCCATTGAAGTCCTAAGTATGAGGTGCATCCTGAAAGTAATTGCCAAATCATTCTACTGCCACTGCAGCACTTGTGTTGTAGTTTCACACATTTCTCTGGTTCATTGTCTTGACACTGCAGCTCAATTTTGTGGTATTTATATTTGTTAGTGATCAGTCAAAATCTTTAGGACAACCTCTGAGCCCAGTGACTGTGAAGTGTGCTCTGTTATGTTTAGTTCCAACACACAGAACATTAAGCCAGCTGAAATTCATCAACTTGTAGACATTTACGGTGAGAAAGTGGATGAGACAGTTGAAGAAACACTCATGACGAAGCATGTGTTGGACAGCCTTCTGTTGTCACTGATGGTATGGGTGAGAAAACACATGGTTCACAATAAGAATGTATTTCAAAAACTGTTTTGCATGACTCAGTCATAAATTGCGTTTGAAAAATGCTTTCAAAATTATGTACCTTGGCAGAGTTTTGACATTTCAGCACTGAATACAGTGATAAGGAAGATGAGTTCTTAAATAGAATCGTGACTGGTGATGAAACTTGGGGTCTTCATGACACTCCAAAATAAAATCAACAATCTATGGAGTGAAGGAACTGACAGTCCGACAATCCTCCACCACCCCCAAAAAAGAAATCATAATGAAGTTGCAAGTGCAAAAAGTCAGGTGAAATGGATTCTGCGACCAACAAGGCATTCTGCTTGTTGAGTTCCTTCTCAGAGCTGAAACCATGAAAGCGGTATGATACTGCAAAACACCGAGAGAACTCCATCACACTATTCAAAACAAAAGATGCAAAACTCTCAATCGAATCATTATGATGCTTCATTTCTGCTGGTGGCACTGAAATCCTTACTAAACAATTCACTTGGGAACAGTGAGACCACCTGCCAATCAGTGCTGATCTCACATCTTCGGACTACCACTTTTACTTCATCATCAGTCAGGATGAAGGTGCTTGAACACCTATGATGATGTAAGCAAGTGTGATCAGTATTGGAGGTCTTAACTGGTATTATCTTTCTATGAAAAGGGCATAGAAAAGTTGGATTACTGCTATGACAAATGTCTGAACAGTGGTGGCTGTTACGGTCTGAAGAAATGTTTTCATGAGTCCTTTCCCACAATGGTACTTACTTTTCTGGCATGCCTTGTATATTTTAATGCCTTTTGGCATACCAGTGTGGGTATAAAAGCTGACGGAGAACACCCCACATCCTCTTCTTTACAGCAGTCACATAATGGGGATACTCAAGCCAATATGAACCACCTATTTTCTATCAGCAGCCATGTTTGACCAGCATGTTGTTGAATCTTGTGGATCATACACAGGGTTATTCAGCTGCCCCTGCCATAAAGTTTTATGGAACCTGCAACATCTTCAAGAACCACACCCATGATTTTAATCTTCTCTCCTCCCTACATGCTCACTGTTAGTCCTGCAAAAAACAATGAACAGAACCTTTTTGTATCAAAATTAACTACATTACATTTTGTACTTTGTTGGACACCACACTTTCTGTGGCATTCAAGAAAAAAGGCATTTGAATGCCTGTCTTGTACTTTTTGTTAAGTAATTCAAAAACTATGGCTTCTAGTAAAAATGTATCCCCTCCCCTCCGAAAAAGAAATGACTACATTAAATTTCCCACAAAAAGATCCTGTTCATTTTTTTATGTAGGACTAGTAATTTGCATGTAGTGGGTGAGAGAAATGAAAATCTTGCCCATGACATTTGTAGGCATTGCAAGTTGCATAAAACCCATGGGTAGGTGTAGTTTAATCATCGTGTACAGGTTTATCATGCCAAAAGAACTAATATAAGATTTCTCTGGCTTCATAAACAGCTCAAGAAACATTTTACACCACATTAATGTATAGTGTTTGCACTTTTCTTAATCAGAAAATCATTTCTCATTGCTTTCCTGACCACAGAAAATTCCTACACACAGCCAACTGTTTTTGTTGTTGTGGTCTTCAGTCCAAAGACTGGTTTGATGCAGCTCTCTATGCAAGCCTACATCTATTTGAACCTGCTTACTGTATTTCCCCTTAAAACAGTTTTTCCTCCTCTCACTCAAATCCCACCAACACCAAATTGATGATTCCTCGATGCATCAGGGTATGTCTTATCAACCAGTTCCTTCTTTTACTCATGTTGTGCTGAAAATTTCTTTCAATACTATGTCCCTGGTAATTTGATTTGCAACTGCATAATTATTCCATTAGCCACCTCTAGGTGCAGTGCAGAGGGTGTCGAGTGCCAGTAGTAGTCATCTATCCACTTATTGACTACCTCTGTAACTTAGTGTTCACTGCTGCTGCCTATCATGGCGAGGACGCAGGTTTAGATTCCCTGTACTGCCAGGGATTTTTCTGGGTGAGAGGATTGGGAAAGTGTACATTCACCCTTGTGATGCCAACTGAGGAACTCGAGGACAAGAAAACTGACACAGGCAGGATAGTGGTGTGCTGGACGTCATTGGTAAACGATGACACGGTGGTCGGCCAGTACCGATGGACAGAGTTTACCTTATGTTTTATCCACGAAATCATCAAAATTTCTTCCTAGAAACACATTTTTAAAGATACCATCCTTTTCTAGCTTCAACTGCTTGTTGTTCACATCTCGTTTCGGAGCAAGGCTACACTTCACGCAGATACCTCCAGAAAAGACTCCGTAACATTTACATCCACTCCTAACATATTCCTCTTTCTCAGATATACAGTGAAGCCTGCATTTTATATCCTCTCTGTGTCAGCCAAAATCAATTATTTTGTTACCCAAATAACAAAACACTTCTATTATCTTCAGTGTCTCATTTCCTAATCTGCGAGGTTTGTCCGAAAAATACATATAAAAGTTGCATAATAACTTTATTTTACAATTATTCAGGTATTACAATATGGTCTCCTTCAAAGTGCTCACCCTGAGACGTGATACACTTCTGCCAACGCCATTTCCACTGTTGATAACATTGCTGAAAGTCTTCAGTTGTGATGTTGTTTAGTTGCCATGTCGTTTCCACATCTCCCAATGCCACACCATTACGCATTTTTGGGAACATGAAGAACTCACACGGGACTAAATCCAGTGGTGATTGAGCTTCGGGCCAAAAACACAACGAGCGACATGTGTGCGGGCACATTCTTGTGATGAAGGGTCAAACTCTTGCCACAAGAGCTCCGAGACGTGTCAGAACTTCAACGTAAAAATTTCCGTTCACTCTCTTGCTGGGAGGGACAAATTTCTTGTGAACAATGCTCCAAGAATCAACACTGTCATCACATTGGACCTTGATTTTCGCGACTCTATTGTTCTCGGTTCTCCTGCTAGTTTCCATTCCTTGCTTTGAGCTCCACATCGAATTTCTAATACCAGGACACGTCTTCAGTGATGACTCGGTTGAGAAAGTCACCTCATTCCTCTGCTTCCAACCAATCCCTACAGCACTCAACCCTCTTTGCTTTCTGTTCTGGTGTCAAGAGCTTCGGTACAATTTCTTCATTTCAAGTTTTTGTGAACAATTGTTTTGAGGGTTGACAGCTTGTCAGCAATCATTCTGTCAATCCACGGTCTTTAAGAACACAATCTGCTGCACACTCCCACCTTCACGCAGAGTGCTCTGACTCGAACTGAGCATTGATTTGATTGATTACAGCAGTAGTCTCACCTGATGGTGACTGCAACCTGTAACATAAAGACATTATTCAACCTTTATACGTATTTTCCGGACAAACCTCGTATAATGGACAATGAAAAACTTCCAATTCTAGTTAGTTATATTAGTTGTTCCATGGATCATGAACACGATTCTTTCATAATGATGTGGAACGTGTCACCTGCCATATTCTCCAGATCTGACTGGGTCAGACTTTTTCCTTGTCCCAAACCGAAAAAAAATACCTCAAAGGATGATGATGCAGTGACTGATGCTTTGTTGCAATTGAAATCAAAGATCTTTTCTTTGAATGGTTTGCAGAAGTTATCTGAGCATGCCTCCAAGTGTATTGGTGTACACAGGTATTATTTATATTATGAAATTTCTTTCACTCTTTATTTGTTAGGGTAGAAGCTTTTTCACCCCTCCTCGTACAGCTTTCAAATGCAAACTCGCTGATCATCCCTCGTTATTCATTCCGCATCTCCTGATTCAACTTGACTACATTCCATTATTCTTGTCTTATGTTCATCTTAGAACTGCTCTTTAACACACTACCCATTCCACTGTCTGCCTCCTTAGCTGTGCCATTCGACTAACTGCAGCGATTTTTCCTCGGGGGGGGGGGGGGGGGGGGACTGTGACTGGTACAAAATGCAGTCAGTCTTGTGAGGAGCTGCTTGACCGAGTAGTAGTGGTTTCACAGTAAAAAAAATCCTAGGACAGAGGTGTGCTGACCAGCTGCCCCTCCATGTTGCATCACATCACACCACTGGCAGGGGGCAATATGTCGGTTGGTGGAATTTTAGCATTTTTAAAACAACCAACGGAAATTCCAGGTAGGAATGTCAAAAATTTATGATTTTTATCCCTTCCATTCCATTCAACTTATCTTCCAAGACCCTTCCTGCCTCTGATATCAAGAGCTTTATTTCTTCTCTCTTCCTGTGTCTTATAAGAGTCCCGTTACTCACTCCAAACAACAAGAAAATATTGAAATGATGTAACATTTGTTTGTCAGAACTGTCTGAAGTGTAATGTTGGGATATGACACTGTAGGATAGAGTTCCAATGACATTTGTTGTATAACCTAGAAAACAGTATCAACAATCATCGACATGATTTGAAGTATTTTGTGGCTCAGCTCACCATCCAAATATATTTAGAAGTACAATTCATGTGGGCTCTAGGTCATATAGTTTCAGTTAATATCTTGACTTGCTGATGAAACAACATTGTAGCTTTTGATAAGCCCAATTCTCCAAATGTAATCAACAGCTAAAACCACATTTCTAAAGCTTTGGCAACTGGCTAAAAAAGAGTCACTGATTTCAAAGTTGCAGAAGTATAAAAGCAAATTACAGTTCATGATTTACACTGAGTTCACGTTACTCAGTCCAACAGATAAAACTGCACTTGGTTTCATGTGACATCAAGTCCAAGACAACTACTCTCATTCAGTAACCTCACTAAAACTATTGAGAAAGTTAACAACGATAGCACAACTCAACTCACGGGTGCAAAGCATCAAAGGTACATTTTTCCAATATTAACTTCAGGAACTGTTCTAGTGGTTATGAAAAATTATAACAGTTTCTATTTGACACAGAAGTGCTATGAGGCATTTTCATAACCAAATAATTTGAAACACATGAAATTTATAATCTCAAACAAAATATCAATCCAAAAGGCTTCCATTTTTGAACAGCAGATTTGCAATTATTGAAAAAACATAGCTGAAAATTTAATGGAATCAGATACTTTGTTGGCCACAATATTTATCATAATCTAATATTGAACAGAAGTCTCTGTGAGACAGATTCATTAAAATCTTCAACCGTGTTGTCTGTAAACATGCTCTAAAGGATCATTTCAGGCTTATCTACATTGTGAGTGTATAGCAGCATGATAAGTTGCCTGTCAATTTGTCATACACCACAGTGACATCATTCAAACAGAGAACCACTACTGTGAGACAAACCATCTTCCAGTGGTAGCCTGGAGTCGACAACCTGTTTAGAGCATAAGAGTTGTGGCTCAT
Organism: Schistocerca gregaria; assembly: GCF_023897955.1. Lineage (NCBI taxonomy): Eukaryota > Metazoa > Arthropoda > Insecta > Orthoptera > Acrididae > Schistocerca > Schistocerca gregaria. Next base: position 3,844,841 of record NW_026061811.1, on the reverse strand, counting down.
AGGCACCCACAAGAAAATGCAAAAGAGCTGTGCACTGCCCATTTAGAAGGCAGCTGTATTAGTACAGACCAGACACCAAGTTTTTTCTGAACTAAATCGGGATATTTTTTAAAAAACCAAGACTAAACACACACAGGCTACAATTCAATGTTTTTTTTTTTTTACCTTATTGAGATTTTTGCTCACTTTTCAATCTCCTTCATAGAATCTTCTCTTCTTCCTCAATAAAACTGGAGACATGTAAATCACTAAACCATCTTCATTATTATTATTATTATTATTTCAGCTTCTAATGTTGCTGCTGGGAAAAGGTTCCTCTCAGCTCACCAAGTGTTCACCATCATCTGAAACAAGACGGAAAAGTTTTAAGAAGTTGTCATAGTTTTCATAACAATGAAAAAAAAATTCCTTCCACTAATCTGATTTCAGCTTGAAAAGTTCTTCTCTTCATCCTTGAGAAAGTTCTTTAACTGCACACATTCTTCAAACATCAAATCCCCATCTGCAAGAAATAACTTCTAGATATTCTGAAACTGAGCTCTGTTTCACTGTCAGTGAAAATGGTTTGAAAGTCCTGTAGACACTTTCTTCAAAGTCAAATCATTTTTCAACATAGTTTAGACTGTGCTGCAAGTAAACTGCCATTTTGTTGTGGTTTGCCTACTTTGTTCCTTTGTTGTCCTCGGTGTCTACATACTGGCTGAAAACATAGGGGTTGGATGTGCAGTACTGTCTACTGTAAATGATGTAGCCGACAGATGCACAGTCTTCTACTTTCACATCCTCCCAATAATACACAGTTATGTATGGCCAGTGCACAACTTCCCATTTATAAGTCCACATCGGAATTAAAGTTACATAAAAATGACTGATTTTGCCCTATAATAAAAGATACTAACTAGGAATACTCAATATAAATTAGAAAATCAATTACACAGACAAAATTCAACCTGAGGGGGCTGCCTTTCTCTTTTATGAAAATGCAGATTACAATTCACATATGTTAATGGTAATTAGTTGAAAGTGAAGAAACAAATTTGAAGGAGGCATATTGCAAAACAAGGGGGAAGTAAAAATTAAAAAATTATCCCAGCTTCCTTCGTCACAATTTCTCTTTCGAATGTTTTGATAAGATCATCATGATGACTAAGGCTGCCACAGGGGAAGGAAACTGCACAACCCTATTCAATTTTTTCAGCAGAGAATTACAAAGCACTGTCACGATTGACCTCTGATGCACTACTCGAAAACAATGGCTATTTAGTCAAGTATGGCCACTTAGCACTGTTAATAAAAAGAGGAGTTTAAGTCAGTAACTCATACAAGACTGCCCCTCATTAGAAATTGGTAATGAGCAATTTGAAGTGAAGACCACATCATTTTATATAATGTTGTCCATTTTTATGTAACCAGGAATTTTATCTATCCCAACAAAGTACAGTTGGGAGTTGGGTTTCCAACCAGATATCTGGGATATCAGGCAACTATGGTCAAGACAAAATCCAAGTCTCCACATTATCAATGTGGCCTCAGATAGCACTAGCATCCCTCCCCCAAAGCATTGGTCTGTGGAGTTGGGTACGGGAAAACACAGAATGGGTACTCAGTCAGCAGAGTAGGATTCCATTCACTGATGCATCCAGGAGTAACCTGACATCTGATGATTGTCAAAGAAAGGTGTGAAAGCAGCAGGAAACTATGAGACTTCAGAAAGAAAGTTACCTGTTACTATGGCAGACTGAGTAACTTTTACTGTATGCTGCAATACAATTCAAAGTGATGCAGATACTACTTTTCACTACAGTCACTAAAACCTGTAAACAACAATTGTAACATCCCACAAACTGTTCAGTTTCTTGAAAATATAAACGTGCGCCTCAGTCATGGAACAATTTGATGATTGCTGTGTGAATTTCCTCTTTGATGGAAAATCTCTTTCCTGTCAAATATGCACTGAGCTTGCTGGAAAGACTGAATGGTCTTCATCAAATTGTTGGCACTGTTTCACTACGACTGGATGCTACATTGCATTGCAAGAATTCCATGGCGAATTTGTGTGCAATTTGTATGTTTGGCTAACAAGAAACTTACTGTTCCTTGTACCTCAACTTTGGAGAGCCATTTCACTCCCAAAATGTGATGAACCTGTTGTCCGTACTGCAGCAGAATTGTCTCTCAGGAAATTGGTAACATGCCCACTCTTCTGAAAGGGTGCCGTGCCTGTTGCGTAACTTAATTTCAGAAGTCCCTATACCTCAAGTATGTCTCTTGAATGAATCAATAACCATCCAAGACCATTTCTTCAGCAATTCCTTTGGATCAGTGCTCATTGTGTAGAAGCAGAAGAAGATACATTCATGTGTGTGAGTCATGAGGCAACGGTTCAAATCTGTGTTCTGTAACTAGTGCAACATTATTTAACAATTCTCCTGATACTGTGTTACTATCACATTTTTACTGTTAAATGTTTGTTTGCTGATGGGGTGGTAGGGTCAACCAATAACCCTCTGGAAATTTATACAGTGAGATAATCACAAGCCTATTTGGGGCCCACCCAAACAGAACCCTGCTAGCCCCAGTACAGCATATTCCATAGCAGTTACTCAGTAATGATTGTTTCACTCCCCTCAACCCTTATTGACAAATGGTGCATTTTCAAAATTATTTTTCTCCTACAATGTTCACAGTTCAGCCAATAAGATCAAAATCCCATGCACTATGGCGTACAATGTTCCATTACTGTGTCATTGGATGGTAGGCAAAAGTATGTCCAGAGCTTAGAGTAGCAATCGACTGTTCGTGTTAACAAGTCCCCAGCTCATGAAATCCATGTTTGACAAATGTGCACCCAGTCAATGAGACTGATCTCATCAAGATGGTCAACATTTGTCATGACCCAAAAATCAAAAGTAGCATAAAGAATTATGAGGGCATAGCAAGCATTTACCATGCACCCTGCCCCCCCCTCCCCCCCCCCCCCCCCCACCAAGTGTTTTCTGGAAGTTGAGGAAGGCAATTGTAACCTGAGAGCTTTTATCGTCTGCTTTTCTGGGGTTCCCATTGCACAGCATTAGTTCATGCTGACTATGTACTGAACTTTGTTGCTGTCTTAATCCTCAACAAAATTTTATATGAGGAGCTTACATGCAAAAGCAAGCATGTCAGGAATTTAAAATAAATGAGACACAGAATGGAACAAAACAAACAGGATAGGCAGAACCTAGATAATCATACAATTTAAGTGAAATCAAACATTTGCCAAGATACAAGCCTAGGAAAATAAATGTGTGTCCACATACACATTTTGTGTGAAGGATAACTAATCCATTACATCCAGTCGAGTGATTTCCATTCCAGTCACACTGTTTCTCTAATGCAGAGCAACTGTTTGTGCTTCCGTGCTCCCTCATAATATGTTGCATAGCACTAATAATTACTATTATTAAAAGGACACAGTTACTTATGCACTGACTCCACTTTTGATAGAATAGGAAAACTTCTAAGAAAAAGGCCAACAATTGTAACAAAAGAGGAATACAATGAGATCTACAATCAGTGACTCAGCTAAGAAACCTTGCTCGCCAATGTACATCTTGTAGGTCCTTAGATAGGGATTTCACATTAAATGTGTGAAATAAAATGCATTTCCATACACAAGTACAAAGCTATGGGAAACACTCATACTCATGTTGAGACAAATGCATTCTAGAATTCCCAACTAGATGTAAAAGAGCAGATGAACGACTACAAAACCCTTTCCTTGGACAAAAGCAAAAGTACTTTTCAGCCATCCAGTCTAAGATAATAGGAAAAAAGATGTTGATGGTTTACAGTAAACTATTTTTTAAGAAGCCTGCCAAAATCACTAGTACTTAAGTTGGAACACAACCATCACCGATGATATTTCCATGTTGCTTGTGACTGTTAAGAAAATTATTCTTTTTTGCATGTAACACTTACGTCAAAGAATACTTCTAAAGATAGTTAATGCCACAGTTACGTCATTTTATTCTGGCATGGTGATCTGAAACATTTTAAATAATTGTGAAGTAATAATAAACCTGAAATTTGAATAAAATATTGAAAACGAATATTAGTACTATAGTGGCCACTTTACAGTTTTTTCTATGGTATCACATACTACACTATAAAAATGTGTGAAATGATATGGTATAACAAGCATTATACAATAAGAGGTAAGTTATTTTGAAAGAAAGAAGAAGATTTTTAGTTTTGAAAATCGCTCATGGTTCATGTAATGAGAACATGTCCATATTTAAATGTGCTTTTTAAAGGAATATTTTCATTGTAGATTTGATTTACAGATATGAACTGCCTTTTGGCCTAAAAGTAAAAGGCATTCACACTGCAGTATGCTATTTTCATTCTTATGTATGCCCAAAATAAGTTTCATGTTGACTGTGATAAATTGCATTTAGTAGATATGTTCATTTTTGGATGTCACCTTCTCATAATTTGCTTGGGCCTTTGCCCCGCTTCAACACGGGGTTGACCCTGTTACTATAGAGTTGGCAATGTTAGTGTCACAGAGTGTTGTTGCCAGATGCCCTTCTTGTCACCATCATGTACCCCCCAGGACAGAAGTAATGTACCCTAGCTGTCTGCGTCTAGTGTAAGCCATGAAATAGTGCCAATGTTTTTCAGATGTCTGTAAGTTGTGTAACTGAGGTGGTACATGGGGACCAGCCCAGTATTTACCATGTGGGATGTGGAAAACTGCCTAAAAACCACATTCAGGCATGCCGTCCCTCGTTGTTAACCTGCTGGGCTGATTCAGTCCGGGGCCGGCACGCCTACCCAAGTCCAGGAAGCAGCACATCAGTGCTCGTGGGTAACCTGTTGTTTCCTTCTCAGAAATTCATCTATGGAATAGCACTTGTCAACTTTCATTATCAGCCAGCACCTTGTTAATTAAAGGGAGGTGATCAAATATTTTTATGGCTGCATGATATGCTTCTTTCTGTGCTACAACAAGATTAAGTCCCACTGTTTTCCTCCTAGTATTGTATTTATGAATGCTAGTATTATTTTCAAATTGTGCTGATCCTTCAAAACAAACTTTGTAAGAGTGTATGTGTTGTGAGGCTACCTAATTTCTTTATCTATGTGAAGTTTGAGGATAGGCACTGTGTGTGTGTGTAGGGGGATGGGGAGGGGGAGGGGTCAGAGGCCCCCATTCTAAATATGACATCAATGAAAGAAGGAAGTTAAATTTTCTAGTGATGTCATTGCCACTTATGGCAATCAAATTTAGAGCAAATGTTGCTGTACTCAGTTTTATAATTCTTGTTCTCATCACTATGTACCCCCAAGTATTTTTAACAATCAGTCTTCACATATTTCTTTTCCGTAATGCTTCATTATTAGTGATGATTTGTCTTTCCTTGTACAAAACTGAATAAGATGCCTTTTCTTTGTAAATGATGTGCTAGACCATTTATTGAGAACCAATGAATGACACTTTCGAATATTTCATTTATTGCTCCATCTGATATCGAGGTCGGTTATCGTGCTTTTGAGGTGAATTAAGAGAACTATTTTGCCTTTATCAGTAAAGTTTCAGGCAATTACCCTTCATCAAATTCATGTTGAGACCTAGAGAAGACAATTCTGGTCTATAAAGTGTGTCACAATTCAGAAATGTTAACTGTGTTCTTTAATGCTTCAACAGATTGTTATCCATAATAAAGGCCTGCAAGTAAGTGCATTTGCCTTGCAACCATTCCAGAAAATGGGAATGGTGTGTCCTTTTTAGTCACAATGCCTTGTTGCTCCAGTGATATACAATTAACTGCCACAAGAGGAGGGGATCTCAGACTAGATTACATTAATTATTTATTCCACAGACCCACAAAAGAGGGTATCCTCCTGGGTGTGGAACATGTCCAACAGTATTGGAATAGTACCTCAGAATCAAACGAAACAGGAGGTCCTGCCTGAGACCCAGGTATAGCTGCTTTCATTAAATGAAACTATATGGTTCCAGAGAGGAATCCCCATTTCATTCAAAACTGAGGTGCTAATCCATGACAGTTTGACATCCTCTGTGGTGCTCTTTGTGTTTTGGGGAAATAAGTGGACTGAGTTGTGAACAGGATTTTGGACTGACGAGGGAGGCATGCTGGGGCAAACAGTGCAGAGCCACTGTGCCAGGGTGGTGTAGTGGTTTGTGCATCTGCCCAGTGAGCAGAGGATCTGGGTTCAAATTTTCATTCATCTCTTCAGTCTACATGTATACTGCATAGTTGGTTGAGACTTGTAAAGGTCCATGGAACCATAAAGTTTCTTTTCTTTTTGATGATCATTCATATCAATGTTATTTTCAGTTTCAAGTGACAACTGAAAGAACAAACTAATAGTCTTATCTCCCTTAATAATACACTTTTTGGCGACAGAGAGAATACAGGCAAATGATTTAATAGTGATGCATCATCATCTAATCCAATTTAGTTAGTAGGATACATGTTCTATGGATCATAATGATGAGGAATGAGTCATTTTACATTCATTTGCAAATTAATTTATGCATATGGTTACATTATGAACATTTCTAATGTTGAGAATATCATGATTTTGCCATGTATAAAAAAATATGAGGCGTACATAAAGACCACAAACACTTTCAATTATTTATTGCACAAGAACCAAACAGTGTGCACCTATCATACATGTGTCATTTCAAAGAGACACTGAAAGTTTTTTTTTAATGTATACCACCACAGTGTAGTTTCGTAACTTGAGGATAGTCACCAAAAGTCACAAACGTGGTGTGTTGGCGTCCAACAAAAACTAGTGTGGTAAGGAGCCACCAACAAGGAAGGCCATTTACCACTGGCACAACAAATTTGTTATGATGGGTTGCTTGTGCCCGGGAAAGAGAAGCAGACGTCCCAGTGTGAGTGAAGTGAATGAGGAGTGCATACGAGAGTCATCTATAAGGAGTCCGAGAAAATCTGTGCGTCGTGCATCCCATGATCTCAAAATAGCTCCAATGACATAGTGAAAAGTCCTGCTACAGAAGGTGTCAATGAAATCATTGAAACTGGAGATAGTGCAGGAACTCAATGATGATGACAAAGAGAAGCGTTTTGAGTTTTGTTCAGACTTGCAAAAACTGAATGGGGATGGCAATGGCTTTGATTACATAATATTTAGCAGGGAAGCCACTTTTCACACTAATGGGAAAGTGAACAGGCATAATTGTCATATCTGGGGGTACAAAGCATCCACACGAATGCATTGAATTTGAGCATGAGTCCCCAAAAGTAAATGTTTTTTGTGCCTTGTCGTACCAAAAACAGTACAGGCAATTCTTCTTCACTGAGAGCACTGTTACTGGATATTCCTACTTGGATGTGTTGCAGCAATGGCTGATACCTCAAATGCAACTGGACCCTTCATTCATTTTTCAGCAGGATGGAGCTCCAACCCATTTTCATCGTGAAGTTTGTGGGTGTCTGAACACAGAGCTGCTGCATCGATGGATCGGCCTTGCTACAGAAGAGGACAGGTGTTTCACTAAATGGTTCCCCAATCACCACATCTCACTCCATGTGACTTTTTTCTGTGGGGACGCATTAAAGATCTGGTGTATGTACTGCCTCTACCACATGATGAAGCAGTGCCCCGTTTGTTTGGAAGTTTTTTTACAGTTTCGCTTCAAATTGCAATATGTATGATATCTGTACAATGTTTAGTTCTTGTGCAGTAATTACTTGAAAGTGTTCCTGGACTTTATGTACACCCTATATAAAGTATGATAGGAGTGGCAGGCTTGTTAACATGGTGCTGAAACATACAATGGTAGCTAACGAAAAGCTCTGTTTGATGTGTTGCAGACACTACTGGCTATAACAACTCCCAAATTTAGGTATTTAAATATTATTCTAATGTTATCGTAAGATAAGGCATAGTATTCATTATACTATTGTTAAAAACAGCATTGTTTATTAAACATGTTATCTTCTATATGAACCGTAAAAATTGTATACATTTCATTTAAATTTGTTGCCAATTTGTTTCAGCTATTGCCACATGATGTACAGTCACTTCAACTTAAAAAATATACGAAAAAGGAGACAAACATTTTTTTCAAGGCACTTTCTTGATCCTAAATTACCACAGCATTACATTTAAATGTTTAGCAGCCAATACCATTTTTCACAGCACCTGATAATTCTTGTAACTGTACCCAAGATGTAGTCTGGAATGTCTGAAACACCATTATCATTAGTTACCTTTATAATTCAGTCAATATATGTATTATTTTTTACTTTTAAACACATTTGGCAAAATAAAATGGATTTTTTCTTTAGCAACAGTCCTTCTCACACAGGCAAGCAAAGCCACAAACATTTCATCCTGGTTACTGTAAATGCACTCCAAGAACTAGCACCTCTACTTTGAGCAGTACTGTACTCTGTTTCACCCATAGCAGTTCACTATACCAGACTGCAGACAGAATGTTCACCACATCTTGTACTTTTTCTGTAAAATGTATGTGTTTCTGACCCTGCACAATTTGTCAGATACTCCAAGCAGTACACACTTTTAGTATTAATCAATTCCCAGGGTAGCTTGCTTGGAATCATTTCAGTTCAGACACTCATTCCATGTTCCATGTGATCTTCACTGTCTTGGGGTGATTTCCATGCTTCAATGTAGCAAGCTGTACAATGATAACTGTAACTGAATGCAGAAAATTAAGAATTGGAAATATAACAATAACAGACACAGTGTAATCCAATGAGCAATTGTACGTTCACTCACTCATTTATATATCAGCTTTGTATTCAATTGGAGGCTTTTTCCCCCATCATTTGTAATGAATAACCATGTCTCTGAGCTGGCACACTTCTAGGGATACGAGTTGTGACATTTCACACCTTCCAAAAGCACATGAAAATATTCTGAATTCAAATTTTGAAGATGGAACATTTTGGTGCTACATAGGCACTGTAATACACAGATGGAACACGATTCAACAGCAGAAACATATTACAAAATTAGATACTGTTATAAAGAGAAGATCCCTGATTTTGTTGTAGCAACTCAATATCAGTCCTGTGTTTAGTCACTTCTCTGCCAATTCAGTTACAGTTACCTTGACAGAGAGAACACTTAAAATAGCAGTATGTCTGTGCTAGTAGTAAGTGGCATACATTCTAATCTCTTACAAAGGTTGAATTTCAATCACAGAATTCCATTTCTGAGGTTTGGAAGCAGTTTATGTTGGGATCACTATAAAACCACGTACATGCTACTTGGGCCCTTGAGATGTGCCAATGACTCGGATGGCTTGCTGTCAGATGCATTTTGATCTTTTTGGGTGTCCAAGGGCTGTGGTCCAGATGATCACACACATTGTCTGCGAATTTTAGATGCTAAAGTGAAGAAAAGTTTTCAGTCACAGCTATTGATTTGCGTTAACACAGGGATTTAACTTTGAGTATTGCACCATAAACCTGTTTTGATAGTAAAACATGCAAAAACTAAGCTCATTCTTCACCCAGAGAGGTGCTGGTGAGTCTCCACAACACTGGTGGCCTTTACCTAAGAGGGTTCCATTTAAATAGGTCTCATTTCTTTTGCTGCCTTTGTACACTGTGTGTACCTAGAAGTGAGTTTCTATACTTGTTCAAGTTCATGCTGTATTGCATCCTAACAAGATGGAAGGAGGAGGTCGGAATTGAAAAAAGTGCTGTAATTGTAGCTCTGCATCACAAAGGCTATTCTAGCAAGGCAATAGTAACAAATTTTGGCCTAACCAAGCCTACAGTAGTGTATACATTGCTCTGGTGCCAGCTCAAGTGTTTGACAATCTGGAAGACCCTAAGTAACACGGTAAAGCAAAGATTAGTTCCTATGTGTACAGAGTAAATGTGAAGAATCCTCCTGCACCTATAATTAATAATAAAGTAAACAATATGTGAGAAGCTCCAACCTTTGTCTCAGCAGAGCAATGCCATTTGTGTGACCATGACTTACATGGATGGATAGAGAGAAGTTGAATTGATTGCAATGGGCACAGCAATGGTTCAAGGATTAATCGAGTTTTAAATTTGTAAGCCTTCACATAATGTTTACTCATTGACATCGTGGAGAACGTATGAAGTCAGTACTGATCAACAATTCAGTTCAATCTGCCAAGAGGCATATTAGTTGTGGGTTGATCTGCAGCAAGACAATGATCTCAGACAGACTTCTAAATTGTGCCAATAGTAAGTCAATAGAGGAAAGAAATTTGGGAAACTGAAGAATATGGTCTGGTGAAGTCAGCCGCCTCACTTAAATCCCATCGAATACTTACGGGATGAACTTGAGGAAGGGAGATTAAACACTAATGTCCCATTGAAAACAAGGTTATTAGAGACGGAGCACAAGCTTGGATTAGGGAAGGATGGGGAGGGAAGTCCACTCTGCCCTTTCACAAGAACCATCACGGCATTGGCCTGAAGTGATTTAGGGATATCACAGAAAACCTAAATCAATATGGCTGGACATGGGTTTGAACCGTTGTCCTCCCGAATGCAAGTCCAGTGTGCTAACCACTGGGATGAACATGGCAGAGAGATCAGAGAACTGGCGTCATCTAATGTTGAAAATCTATGGATTACAGATGCATGGGACTGTAATCTCTGCAAAAATATTATCTCCATAATGCCAACAGTCTGCGCAGCTCTTCTTAGCACGAAGGGTACTTAATGACAGAGAGAGAGAAAATATTTGTATTGTTAGCCTATTTAGTTTGAAGAGTGTAGTTGTCTATTAAAATAAAGTGCACAGCTTTTTTCATAGGTGATCGAATAATTTTGACCTGTAGTATATACTTAGTAACAACAATAAACAGATATTGAGATCCTTGTCAAGGAAGGTGATTTATTTACTAAACTAGAAAGGTTACAATGAAATGCATACCATTTACTCTGCTGAAAGAAGAAACTGCAACACCCTCAAGGAAATGGTCATTTTTGTCATACGATGTGACATCGCTGTAATTCAGGTCAAATGGAACATGTGTCACAGTGAAGGGTGTCCTGTCACATCACTACAATGCATACCACTCTCTGATGCAATGCAGGTGTATATTCTGACACATAAAGGTGCCAAATGCCATCCTGTGATACATTGCCCCATAGCATCTTGGGCTGTTTGTTGGCACAATCTTTCATTAACTCACGATATATAGCGAAGTTTTGCTAAAGTTAAAAAGTGATTTTTACTGCTGAGTGTATATTTTTTGTTTTTTTCAAAGTACGACAACAATTACTGCAAAATGGCCGATACACAGCTCAGTGGAGACAACATGGCGTGTAGAGACATTGTCAATAATAGATCAACTCTATGCATTGTTTGAATAACATTACATACAAGCTAAACATTGTAGAGACGAGTTTAAAAAAAAAATCTTATTACTATTGATACGGTCATGACTCACAGAATGGATAACATAAACAGTTTGCCTACTGCAAGTTCCATATCCAATGAAGCAGCATAGAATTAAATTACACTTGCTCAAACAAGTGAAACAGTAAATGAAATACAGAACCTAAATAATCTAGCCGTAGGAACCGACAGCAACATAGAGTTGCAAGATATGGAAAGTGGATCACAAGCAGTAAATTCTCACGATTTACCGGGAGCAGATAATGTTCAAACAGTAAATTTCTCACAATTTATCAGTGCAGTCATGCAACAATTTCAGCAGATGAATACAAGTTTACAGAACAATGAGAAACTGTTTACGGAATAATTTCAGGAAATAAAGAAAAAACTTGACAGTAATGACGCTAAATTAACCAAAATTGGTACTGACTTGAACAAAAGGATCACTCAAATGGCCACCTAGTTTTCAAAACTAACAGTTTTAGCAAAACATAATGAAATCAATGTCAAACCTTTAAGTAGCACATGATGACAAAAGTAGGAAAGTGCGTTACCCCTCATGATGACATCACGAGGCGTGTCACACAAGTAGAGGCAGATTTAGAAACCATGGCCAAGACAATCAAATCAGAGACAGACAGATGTTTTTCTAAAATGAATGAAAATAAACAAACTAATTAATTTCACACCACTTTGGCGAATTGTGCTTGGATGGGGATGAATAGGTGATTATCTGGACAAGACAACACCCAGTCCCTGAGTGGAGAAAATCTCTTATCCAGCTGGGGATCAAATGCAGGCCCTTAAGATCGACAGTATGTCACACTCACCACTCAGCTAACGTGGGTGGACAATGATTTAATAGAAACAAGCAGACTGCAAACTGACTTATTCAACAACCTTGGACACTGGAGCCAATAATCAGTCTGTATTTATATGTCCAAAAGTATGTGATCCGTTTGTTTTGTTTACACAATCAATGAGAAACATCAGCTTAAAAAAGTAAAATTGCATCATAGTGTTGTCAGAATTTATTCTCAGTAACTATTCCTTTTCTTTGCTCCCCTTTCATTTTGCAGTCCGTCTATCCCCCCCCACGCACACACATCTCCACCATCTTCCCCCTCCCCATATATGCCTATCATGTACAATGCAGTTAGCTTTCAGCTCATATTGACTCCAAATGACCTTTTTTTTCCAGTAAATTGTGTCTTGCTGATTACCGCATCTTCCATCGTTAAGCACTCAGGTTTTCAAATCTCATCCAGCGCAGGCACCAGGGATCAGTCTTTCCTTCTCATCCTGTCTGGTAAGTCTCCTCTGACCTATGGTTTTGGGCAACTTTTCCATAACTCTCTCCCTTTCTTAAGTCTTGCCAGTCTTCTTTCTTTCCCTTCAAATCTTCTGCTAGAAGGAAGAGCCATTGGCTCTGAAAGCTTCCACATTTCTATATCCTTTGCATATAGTTTCTGCTGCCACCAGTGTGGTGAGTAGATCATCTTATTTATCCAATTATACTGCAGCCATCTTCATGATAGTGCTGGCAACATGGCTGTGGATGAGGTCGTGTTTGGTATGAGAGTCAGCTACCATCTGACATCGGTTTACGAGTACTCAACAAAAAGCTTGTGAGAATTCAATTCCATACAGCTGGAACCAAAAGAAAATTGGTAGTTCATACCAGCACAAGACCATAAATGAAAAAGTTGATATTAATAATCTGTGTCCCTGACACTCTGTCTACAAGTATGTTAAGTAAGTTTCAATATACCATTTCACACTTAGCACTTATTCTGCTTTTAACACTATTTTACTCAACTCCAGTTGCTTGTGACAAATGGACTGATGCATCAAACAGGCTACAGTACATTTTATTACATGATACATTATTCTCTTTTTCGCAGTTTTGGGAAAATGGTGTACACTGACACTTAAGTAAAATGCTAATCCGTGTGCATGCATAGAACTTTATTGCAGGTTTCCTAATACAAACTACTCTATCAATAATGTATTGGACTGAGTGTAATGGAGCAGCTTGTCTTTTATTGTTAGCCAAAATTAGCAGCAATGGCTTTGTGTACATGGTAGCTCCAAACTGTGACAAGCTTTGAGAGCACTTGCCTGCTAAAGGCAAAGGATCTGAGTTTGAGTCTCAGTTTTAATCTGCCAGGAAGTTTCACATCAGCACACATTCCACTGCAGAGTGAAAATTTCATTCTGTAAACATCCCCCACGCTGTGACAAGCCATGTCTTTGCTATATCCTTTCTTCCAGCATTGCAGGACAGCTTCTCTGAAGTTTGGATGGTAGGAGATGAGGTACTGGAGGAAGTAAAGCTGTGAGGATGGGTCATGAGTCATGCTTAGGTGGCTCAGTTGGTAGAGCACTTTCCCACAGAAGGCAAAGGTACTGAGATAGAGTCTCAGTACAGCACATAGTTTTAAATCTGTGTACACTTTACTGCAGAGAGAAAATTTCACTCTGGAAGCTTTGAGAGGTTGTGTGTTTGGGTGGGAAGGAGTGTTTTACGACTGTGGAACATGTATTGTGATTAGTTGGTTTATGAGCACAGAATAGAACTACTGAAACTAATAAGTTATTGGAGGTAATTTGTCACACTTTTTGTGGATTTTAGAAGCAGAGTGTTAACGACTTTGCAATACAAATATTCCGAATGAATCTCTGAGATTGTATTTACAAGATGACTTGAAGTTCCCTTGATACCACTTCTGTGGCTGGCCAAATATTTGACAAGTCTCCTTACACATCAGTGTAGCAACTGTGAGGAGAGAAACCTCAAATTGCCAAATTTTTCTATATGTGCTTAATTTTACTGGCTGTGCTCTGGATCTTCCAAGCTCTGACTGGGAAAAATGCTCCTCAGAGAGCACAACTCCCCTTCCCTGGGCTATGTTTTACTCGGGCAACCATTGCTTCCATTTCTGCTATACCCCTTGGAAAAAGTCATGCCTCACTATTCGTATCTCTCTCCCGTGTCAGTGAGGCAGCTTCCTTTTAGCTCTCTGTCACTCTGAAAAACATCAAGATGAACCACTGTCCAAAGGTCTTAAATCCCTAAACAAAATTTTTGTAAGAGTTATGTGTTTGGTGGCATTTAAAAGGCCTAGCTGGGAGTTCACCTGTAAGACAGCAATCTCTGGCACACATCCCAAAGCCAGATTTTCTGCATTTGGCAGTCAATTGCATCTTTCACAAACATTACTTCTCACTCCAACACGTAAAATATTTGTGTGAGTGAACAATGCAGAATGTCTTGACTCTTGTCCATCTGCACGGTGGTGCCATTAGGGATCACAAAGACACTTACTGGGCCAGGCTGCCACAGTGAAAGTTTCCCCTCACCGCCGCTTTCCAGATGAGCTCAGCCAGATCCCCTTATTCCCAGCTAATGTACAAATCTGTTTTAAATTACTCTCTAAACTGACTATCACTTAGACATTTAATATCAATACCGTGCTTCATTCGTAATTAATTGCACGGCTCAAGGTGGACCTCTACTATGAACTCACAAGAACTTGTGTATGTTGTATGACAGTGTTGAAAAGTTGTCCTGTAACGAATATAATAGCTTCATAGTTAGGTCTACATCATTTTATGGCCACAGAAAGAAAGTTCCTGTTTCAATTGAAATTTTAGCTTGGAATGTGAAATATTTTAAAATGTTGTGTAAATGCCCCATTCCATCACACGAGTCAGTTTAGGTGGTTGTTGGTCACAGTTTGGAAGAGTCCATTCAGGATAGCAGACAGCTGGTCATACGTCGTACCATGCACGAATAGAGTGTGAGGAGATTTGCTAGCTGATTCTCAAGGGAATGAAATATATGGTGGGAACTTGGTATCAGGATGACATACAAATGTACTAGCATATGGTTTAAGTTAAGTGATTAATAGCATACTGTTATTGGAAGCAAACACAAAATTTTGACCACAATATTCTTACTCCTCACATCAAGCTATGATGAAGTGGGCAAGTTCTGTTGAAAGATGTAGCCAATTTTCACAAAGCCTGTAAGTGAAGTATTCATTTGTTAGCGAGCAATTTAGTCAAATACATTGGGACTGTAATAAAAAACTATGGTTGTGGGATTAGACATGTCTGTTATCCAGCTTGGCAGCAAAATTCTGAGCCCTGTAAGAAACCACGTGTGATTTTAACCGACGCACATCTCGATGAAACATTGTGAGTGAAGCTCTCTGGACTGTGCTGTGTGGGCAAGGTTCAATAAGGGTGCACGCAGTCCTTGTAAGGCCAACTGAGGAGCTACTCGACTGAGAAGTAGCATCGCCGTTGCCAAAAACTGGCAAGGTCCGGGACAGAGGTGTGCTGACCACGTGCCCCTCCAATTAATTTGGTTAGATTTAAATTTTTTTTTTTTATGGAAGAGTAAAATATATGATTATTAAGCTGTTGTTATAAAAGTGTGCTTGTAGTCCATCATATGTACAAAGACTCTCTAAAAGAAGGAGGCTAAAAGACTGACAGTATTCACAGGTTCCTAATATATCTAAACTTCAGCTAATGCTCAGTATTGCTGCATTATTCAGCTTTTCCGTAAATTCACAATGGGGCACTGACTGGCTTATAAATAAAGTTCAAAATTTCATAACGACAAAAATAAATATAGATCAACCCAGAGCACAATCTTTTTTAAATCTTGTCTTGACAAGAAACAAGTAAAGCTGAGTTACACACTGGTTCCAGATGTGGACAACAGCTAGTTATGTCTTTAGATTTTTCTGTTTTCTTCATAGATTAATTCTTAAATTCCATGAGTTTTCTTGTATTTAAGAGGTGTAGTCTCACATTTTTGTAACTTTAAAGTGGAAATTCAAGTAGTGTGTAGCACAGTCATCATTTCTCTTGAACGACTAACTACACTACTAGGTTAGGCATGTGGAGGCTGGCTGTCCGGCCACGCCCACTCGTCTGTGAGTCACTCCTCCGACGGCATCTGAGCGAGCTCACTGGAGGAGGGGTTCACAAGTGTTGGACACATTAGGGAAATATTGTTCAGAGCCAGAAAGATAGCCAATATGCACTCAGTAGGTCTGTCAGGGAGCCTCATCCGAGATGGGGCATCTTTGCCTGTGGCTATTGAGCTTGCAGGGTGCAGTCATCTCCGAGGAGTGGCGACAGTGCCTTTTGCGAGGTTTCCGAGGTCATCCTCAGTTCATTCAGATGACTGGTGGAGGCTGCTGGCCTCTCATATGGAGTGCAAGAACAGCTCACGATTTGCAGCACAGTTTCCAGAGTTGACTGGGGTCCTAAGGTCTGGAGCCGAGTGGACAATCTCGGCCAGAGGCTTTGTTGAGTCTGACAGTCTTGGCTGGACCTCCATTATTGGGTGGATAATTGTAGGACTCTCCTAGACAGGTCAGGGTACACTACACAAAGGAAGCAGCTACTCAGTTAGGTAAGTACTTGCGGGGTGCACATGGTGGTTTTTAGCCTACATGGTAGTCTGAGATACTCTGATGAACACAAAGCAGTTGACATACAGATAACAAAATCAGACAGCATTCAGAGTGAAGAAACTTATAAAATTTGTCAAAGTTAACTGTTGTAGTTTTTGCAACAAAATTCCCAAACTTATTTATTTATGGCTTATTTACCCTGACTAGATTAGATGCTTCAGGCGCTAACTTACACATGACCAGGAACAATATTACACAGAAAACAAAATAATAATAACACTAACATTAATAATGTATTATAATAATACGTTAAGACACAACAATCTCAATGCTAATAATTTGGATTATTAATGAAAAGTACACCCCCCCCCCCCCCCACCCCAAGAAACATGGACCTTGCCATTGTTGTGGAGGCTTGCGTGCCTCAGCGATACAGATAGCCGTACTGTAGGAGCAACCACAATGGAGGGGTATCTGTTGAGAGGTCCGACAAACGTGTGGTTCCTGAAGAGGGGCAGCAGCCTTTTCAGTAGTTGCAGGAGCAACAGTCTGGATGATTGAATGATCTGGCCTTGAAACACTAATCAAAATGGCCCTGCTGTCTTGGTACTGTGAACAGTTGAAAGCAAGGGGAAACTACAGCCATAATTTTTCCTGAGGGCATGCAGCTTTACTGTATGGTTAAATGATGGTGTCTTCTTGGGTAAAATAGTCCCCCATTATAATCTCCAGGAGGGGCCTACTCGAGGATGTCATTATCAGGAGAAAGAAAACTGGCATTCTACGGATCGCAGCGTGTAATGTCAGATCCCTTAATCGGGCAGATATGTAAGAAAATTTAAAAAGAGAAATGGATAGGCTAAAGTTAGATATAGTGAGAATTAGTAAAGTTCGGTGGCAAAAGGAACAAGACTTTTGGTGAGTTGAATACAGGGTTATAAACACAAAATCAAATAGGGGTAATGCAGGAGTAGGTTTAATAATGAATAGGAAAATAGGAATGCGGGTAAGCTACTACAAACTGCATAGTGAACGCTACTACAGTAGTACAAGTTTATATGCCAACTAGCTCTGCACATGATGAAGAAATTGATAAAATGTATGATGAGGTAAAAGAAATTATTCAGGTAGTGAAGGGAGACGAAAATTTAATAGTCATGGGTGAATGGAATTCGGTAGGGAGGAAAGGAAACATTGTAAGACATTTCCAGGGGCAGATGTGGACTCTGACCACAATCTATTGGTTAGGACCTGTAGATTAAAACTGAAGAAACTGCAAAAAGGTGGGAATTTAAGGAGATGGGACCTGGATAAACTGAAAGAACCAGAGGTGGTACAGAGTTTCAGGGAGAGCATAAGGGAACCAATGGGGGAAGGAAATACAGTAGAAGAAGAATGGGTAGCATTGAGGGATGAAACAGTAAAGGCAGCAGAAGATCAAATATGTAAAAAGAAGAGGTCTAGTAGAAACCGTTGGGTAACAGAAGAAATATTGAATTTAATTGATGAAAGGAAAAAACATAAAAATGCAGGCAAAAAGGAATACAAACGTCTCAAAAATGTGATTGTCAGGAAGTGCAAGATGGCTAGAGGACAAATGTAAGGCTGTAGGGGCTGATCTCACTAGGGGTAAGATAGATACTGCCTACAGGAAAATTTGAGAGACCTTTGAAGAAAAGAGAACCACCTGTATGAACATCAAGAGCTCAGATGGAAACCCAGTTCTAAGCAGAAAGGTGGAAGGAGTATATAGAGGGTCTATACAAGGCCAATGTACTTGAGGACAATATTATGGAAATGGAAGAGAATGTAGATGAAAATGAAGTGGGAGATATGATACTGTGTGAAGAGTTTGACAGAGCACTGAAAGACCTGAGTCGAACCAAAGCCCCAGGAGTAGACAACATTACATTAAAACTACTGACGGCCTTGGCAGAGCCAGTCCTGACAGAACTCTACCATCTGGTGAGCAAGGTGTATGAGACAGGCGAAATACCCTCAGACCTCAAGAAGAGTATAATAATTCCAATCCCAAAGAGAGCAAGCGTTGACAGATGAGAAAATTACCAAACTATCAGTTTAATAAGTCACTGCTGCAAAATACTAATGTGAATTCTTTACAGACAAATGGAAAAACTAGTTGAATCCGACCTTGGGGAAGGTCAGTTTGGATTCCGTAGAAATATTGGAACACGTGAGGCAATACTGACAGTCTGTGGAGATTTCAATTTGAATTTTCAGTTGTCCACTATCTGTAACTCATATGCAAATAATTTATTAAATTCATTTGGTCTTTATATTACAACCACTGAAATAACAAGGCTTCATTATAAAGGTACTGGTACATGTATTGACAATATATTTGTATCAAATGAGTTAGTGCATCTGAAGTCAGACGTAATTAAGACCTGGGTATCTGGCCACTGACTCAGTGCACATGGCAGGAAAGAGTGTATGTGTGGTCAATTATGATAATCTAAATATGTTTAAGTCTAATATTGATAAAAGTTATTGGTTGCAAGTTTATCGAGAACATGCAATAGGTAGAAAGGTGGAAGAACTCATATCTACTCTTTCTGTATATGCTAAGATGTCGTTTCCCATTAACGTACCAAATAATAAAAAGGCACTAAGAGTAAATAAGGTCAAGGGTGAAAAGGTGTTGGAGATCAAGAGGGAGTGTGATCAATATTATGCCTGTACAGAAGTACAGGTTCTCAAGTATTTAAAGACATGCTCACAGTGAAAAAGGAAAGATTAAGACAGGCCTTAAAGGAAGCTAGGTGTATGAAAAAATGAAGATATAATACTAACATCAGAAAATAATATCATTAACAGTCAATGCAACAGGAAAATGACTTCACAGGCTGAAGGCAGCAATCTGAATGCTGCACAGTTAAATACATCCTTCACTGAGAAGGTGATTGGCACTTACAATATAGTCACTGACCATAAATACTGCCTGAGAAACACCACAAAACCTGGAAGTACATTTAGCTTTAAATTTGTCAAGGTACAGGATGTTACCTATATACTGAGGAAAATGAAGAACAGTTTTACTGATGACGTTTATGGTTTAAGTTCAGCCATGTTAAATGTGATTCAGTTCAGCTGCCAGAATTGATAACACATGTAGTAAATACATGTATTTTGGAGGCTCAGTTCCCCAGGGCAGTAAAGTCACTCGAAAACACAAAAAAGGCAGCCTCCAAAGTTGTGATAATTTTAGGCCTGTTTCAATTGTGCCAGTCTTGTCTAAAGTGATAGAAGCTATATTAAATAGTAAAATACTTTGAAGGAAACTATATCTTCAGTGATAGACAATTTGGCTCCAGATCAGGGTTAGGAACTGTTAAATCTGCCGTATCACTTTTAACACAGTGTGTGAAGCAACTAGAAAGCAAGCTCATGGTTCATAATAAACTCTGTGATTTATGAAAAGCTTTTGACACTGTGTCTCATGAAATCTTATTGAACAAAGTGCAATTCTATGGCTTTACACGAAGTGCTCGGGAATTGATAAAATCCTATCTAAGTAATAGAGTGCAGAAGGTGGTTTTTAATGGTACAGAATCAGATTACTTACTTGTGGGCATGTTCTGTACTTGGCCCAATTCTATTTATTATTTATATATATGACTTATCATGTAACATAGTTGGGCCATTAGCTAGGAGTTACTTATTTGCAGATGATCTTGCAGTCTGTATAACTGCAGAAACAGCACAGAAGGTCAAATATTAAGCAGACCAGTGCACTGTCAAAGTTGAAAACTGGTGTAAAGCTAATTCCCTTTGTGTCAAAAAAAAAAAAAAAAAAAAAAAAATCAAGACCTGTATGTATCGTGGAATAATAACACTGAACTTGAGCAGAGCTCAAATGCTGTTGATTTCCTAGGAATCTCAATTGATTCAAAAAGGTGGGAAGCAGCATTAGCAAAGGAATATTTTCTCCAAGGAAGCTGTGTCTTTGTCTAAATGTGCCAGTACTTAAAGCAAAAGAAACCACAGTCACATTTACTGTGGGGACATCAAAGCAAGGCAGCTAATGTCTTCAAACTACAAAATAAGGCAATAAGACTGATATGTAGCTTGGCACCCAGAGCTCACTGTAGACCAAGCTTTAAAAAATTACAGATTATGACAATATTTATACCATTGTGTGTAATGCATACCAAGGATATCTATCCGAAGTATCAACAGTATGACATGCGGCATAATTATAACACAAGAAACAAGCAAGACCTAGTTTCTTTCTGATGTAACTATAAAAAAACACAAAAGTGCTCTTTATACAAGCCCATAAAATTTTTTAATGCCATACCCCAACATATCACAGATCTTCCAATAAAAAAAAAAGTAAAAGAATTTCTTCTTGAACTCAACATTTATGAAACGGATGAATTTTGAAGGGTGGCAAAGAATATGGTATGACCACACTTTGTGATCAGTTTTTACATGCTTCTATATATGAGTACGTCTGTAATTGGCTAAATTTACTATGCAATATCAATTTGTACCAGAAGTTTCTCTGTTTTGTAATGCCTCTGAGGTCTCTACAACAATAAAAATCAATCAATTGTAGACTTCCTTGAGAGTTTCATTTGCTTTCTCTTAGAGGAGTTCTCTTGTTTTCTCACTGACTATAATATTGCTGTCATCAGTGAAAAGAATTTTTTCACCATGAGTAACACTACTGGGAAAGTCATTGATGTACATCAGGAATACTATTGGTCCTCATTTGATACCTTGCGGAAACCCCATATTAATGTATTTTTCGCCGGCCGTGGTGGCCGAGCAGTTCAGTCCAGAACCGCACGACTGCTACGGTCGCAGGTTGAAATCCTGCCTCAGGCATGGATGTGTGTAATGTGCTTACATTTGTTCGGGTAAGTGTTTTACTAAATGTTAAGCTCTATTTGAAGTATGTGTTATCACTATTCTTTGTACCCTATCTGCTAGGTATGATCAAAACCAGTCCTTAGCTACCACTCTTTCTCCTAATGCTTCTAATTGATTTAATTGAATCTTGTGGTCGACTGCATCAAAGGGCTTAGAAAGATCATAAAGGAACCCTCTGACAGACTCTTCTTTATCAAGAGCATCAAGTACTTTTGTGCATTCTACAACAGCTGACTCCGTATTTTTGCCACATCACAAACAAAACTGTGATTCACTTAAAAGATTGTATTTATGCAGGTAATTTATTAATCTGTTTTTCATAATTGCTTCTATTATTTTTGAGAATGGTGACAGCTTGTAATTTTCTGCATTACCTTTCTTAAACGAAGGCACAACTCTTGCCTGTTTTAACTGCTGTGGAAATGTCCCTGGTGTACAGGATTCATTTATTATGTGTGTTAAGGGACCTTGTACAACCTCTATGCATTGTTTTAGTACACACATTGGTACTTCATATAAGCCTACTGGCTTTTTAGTTTTTCAACAGTTTTACTGGCTTCATTATCTATGATTTGAAGTAACATCATTGTATTTAGTGCAACATTTTTTACAGGGGTTATATTTGTTTTGGGGAATTCTTGCCGTAACTTCCCTAAAATACTTGAAAAATGCTCATTTACATACTTTGATAAGTGTTGTGGCTTATTTATTACCTTATCCTCCTCCCTTAGGAATATGTTATTCTGTCTGTCTGTCTTTCTTTGCCTCTCCCTGTTCCCGTTCCCGTTTTTATAACATCCCAGACTGCTTTGCTTTTATTCCCTGCATTATATATTACTGTGTCATTAAACGATTTTGTTGCAGCTATCAGCACCTTCCTATGGATCATTGTGACTCTTTTCCATGGAAGTGAGGTATTTAATTGTTTGGGAGGACTTCTTAGTACCTGCTGTTATCCATCTACTTTTGTGTGACGTTGATACAGACATGCATACTTTTGGAAATGCCTTTTCAAAGTTCAATTTAAATAATGTGGATTCTTATTCACATTGGTTTCCCTATACACTTCATCCCAGCATTTTTTTTTTTTTTTTTTTTTTTTTTTACTACTTCCTTTGAAAAATCTTTTATTTTCATTTCCAATGGATGTCATTTGTAGGCTTGTAGTTTATGGGATGATTTCATGTCTCATATTACTGTTGTTGTTTGACAGAGATGGTCTGATAATCCGAGATCTTTTACAGCTACATCACATTTTTCCCTGCCCATATTTGTGGCAACATGGTCAATTACTGATGAAGTCATTGTAGCAACCCTTGTTGCACTATTGACCAATAGGGAGAGGCCAAAACTTTGAAGTATATTTATGAAGGTGCTGCTGGATTCATTTATGATATTCATGTTGATTTTAATGTCCCCACACAGAATTGTGCTGAGCTTTGTACTTGAGACTTTATATAGAAATTCTGTTAATTTCTATCTCTGGGAGATCCATAAAAACACAAAATTATTAATATCTTGGTGATATCAAGCCCTGTTAATTCAAACTCCTGGAGACACTCTTTAGGCAGGGGAACCTGTTTTCTGGATTTATCCTAAAAAAGACCTACTTCTCATACTGATGACAACAGGTATTTGACCATGTGTGGCCCGAGATCCACCCCCTATACTTTCACGAATCAGCTGTACAAATCTTCCTTTGCCAGTCCTGTTTAGGTATAAGCCACACCCAGTGAAACCCCATCTGTCGATAGTCCCGACGGGCATGTGAGCTAAGTTGGCTTCCCTAACCCCAAATTGATTCGCCTCACATCTCCATCAAGGTTTGGCCAATCGTGACACCGGAACAGCTCAACAAAGTGTACTGCCACAAGTCAGGGAAGCTATCTTGCCCAGGTCACCACCTATGTCATGTACCCTATCCCTGTGCAAACTGTTTCCTGCCCCACCCACTATCACTACATGGTCTTCTTTTGTAAAGACCTTAAGTCCTCTATCACATGACTTTGCCCTGCATTTGGCTGGAACATACTGGTGGCCTGGTATGTTGCCCCTAAACATTCCTGTAACTCGGGGCCTACAACTCACCCATGCCTAATACCTAGCAGCAGCACTTTCTTCTTCCTAAAATTTTGTATATTTCTAAGCTTCTTGGCCTCAGTTGAAGTGTGCTGCACATTTCTTGCTCCGTGTTCTACCAGAGGCTCTGGCAGTGGTAGACACACAGTTTTATCATCAACCCCAAAAACATCAGATCATGTTCTCTTTCTTCCTACCCTCCTACAAGCTGCCAGTTCACAACCTCCCTATCTCTCTTGATCCTTATCAGTTCCTTCCTTGCTTCCTTCAACTGTGCCCCAAGGGCACAGATTTTCCTTTCCTGTACCCCAACCAAAATGTTCCTACTGCATACTCTGCAGTTCCAGGAGAGAGCCTCTTCTGTTCTCCCATGATTCTCCCTCCCCCAGTGAAAATATTTCCTACAAGGTTAGCAACAAATCCCTCTACTCACAATGCTATAACAGCTTCCACATTTCCCACTCATGATCAGTTTCAAAAGAATAATTAAGTTTTAAATTTGTCCAGGACACGAGATTGGCTATATGTATGCAAAAATGACATGGAGGTCTTACATGCCATTGTTGTTGTTTTTGTACTGATTTAGAGATACAATGACAGGAGAGTGAATTAGTAATTACTTTGCTTTTAGAGAATTTACTTTAGTGTTTGGTCAGGTTTTAAATTTATGCCTAGATCGCCTCTAACTAGTGAACAATATGAAATGTGTTAGTTAAATACAATTTAAAAAACTTTTAATTATACTTTTATTGTAACAATAGGCACTGATGAAACTAGTAGCTGCCTTTCTTAAACGAATTTTCCGCTATCAAGAAAATTTTAATACAATTTTTTGTGTTTTGGAATGCAAAATTTCGCATTATGTCACAATTATCGTGACTTCAGATTACACAAAGTTTTTTTTTTTTTTTTTTTTCAAGAATAATCTCTATGGGGACGCAAATATTCAGTTTTGTGACAAGAATGGACACTACAGCAAATATATAAAACAAAGGAAATTTAAATTTGACACTATTTCCTCTCAAATAAGTTCTTTTAGTGGACGAAGAAAACACCTGTGATCTCACTCGCTGGACATCTTGTCTTCCTGTCTGTTTACTTACTGGGCGTGAAGGGTAAGCTTTTGGCTTAAAAAAGGTAGCTGGAGATTCCACACAGCACACCAGGTATGAGATTAATTATGTAATATGCACTATACTGAAATGCCTTGTGAGACGTCTATAAATTCAAATATGCTCAATGTTACTTTCCTGTTTCAATACACAATGCCTGCATTCTGATTTAGTGTTTACTTATTTGCTTACAGGACCTGTCATTGGGTGTGAGGGATAAGCTTTTGGCATACCATGGCAGCAAGAGCATCCAAACAGCACACCATATATGCAACTGATTGTGTGTAAGCACAATACTGCAATGCCTTGTGAGTCATCCCTATATTCATATGCCCAATGTTGCTTTCCTCTTCCGATACACAATGCCTTACAGGACTGTCAGTAAATGAGTGTGTTGGAGGCCAGCTCTGTCCATCGCTGTGGCTGTCGGTTAGAGAAACCAACAGCTATGCAGGGGCTCCAGGTGCAATTCCTGGCCAATTTGAGAATTTATCCTCTCAGAGTTTGGGTGTTGTGTTGTGCTTATCACCATTTTACCATTTCTTTAGATGCAAAAATAAGCAGTATCAACTGATGTAGACTTGCAGTAGGCAGCCGATTTCTCCTGCATACGATCTCCCGGCCAGAAATGCCATACTGTCATTTCATTTCACGCTAGGTATGAAACTGATTCTCTGATATGCACATTATTGAATTGTGAGTCATCTGTTAATTTGTATATGCTCAGTCGGTTTAATATTAATTTGCAGGGCTCTAGAGTAAGCAGTGTGTAGTTGTGTGCACTATGGTGAGTTGTCGTGTCACCTAGCATGGCAATACAACATGTGACTGCAACAGTGCCAACAGCACTGGGTAGTGTTGTCTACTTCACTGCATGAGAAATAGAGCTGTCACGATGGCCAGTCTGACCTCAGTACTACATGTTTGCATGTTGGCCAGTGGATACTTGGAGCAAATCCAGTAATACTCACATATGAAGATTCGTTTATCTTTAACATCACAGAATCATGTTTCTATATCTGCTCCATCCCCATTCCCCAGTGGAAGGGGGGTAACAATTATTTTGTGCACATGAGTCTGCTAGTAATTGGATCCTTTCTACTTTTCAAAACTGCATTAACTTTCCCGTGCTCATCCATCCCTGTCCTCAATCCTTTCCCTTGCTTACATTGGCCTGGCTATCTTTTTTTGTTGATATCCCTTACAGTATTATTCCTCTTGCTTTACAATTCGCTTTTTGGAAATTTTGGTCCCTCTTTGGGGATTGAACTACTCTAAATTTTGTCTCCATGGTGTGAGCCAGCTGTGGAACAACACCATACATGAAGTCTTTGGCATGTGGGCTTACCATCTCTTCCATTTTTTACCGGAAGCCATTGCCCTTTTTGTGCTGTACAGCTAGCACAGTAGTCATTTCGTGTGCTTGGGGTGTTATGTACTCTTTTGATGGAGTCCTCTGAAAACAGGGATGACAGTTCTGATACACGAGCTGCTACCTCCCTGTGTATGCCTAGGAGTAGTGGCTTGTCATTCTGAAGCATTGGAACTCCCAGCAACAGCCCCTATGGCATTGGCCCTTGGTGTGCCTGAGTAGTGCACAAGGGGAGAGCCCCTGATTGGTTTTGGTGCTATTAGGGTCTACACTTTGTATCAAACATATCAGACTTAAAAAACCGGCCGTCTTTGGCTGACCTTTAGTCAGGAACGACTTTTCATGGTACCCCTTTTCAACTTACAACTATCCCCTCATGGGAGGAGGGTCAGACTCGCTTGCTTGGGGTCAAATCTTTTTCCCATTACCTGGTCTGCATCAAGACTGACAAGGACACCTTCCCACCATGAACCCATTATTTTGGTAGAAACTATCAAAGACAAGTTTGGCAAACCATTACTCCTCACTAGCCTTTGAATATGCTTCAGGGTGTCTTTTTCATAGAGACCTCATCTTCCAAACTGGTGAAGCATGGGCCAGTCTGGAGTGGCAAGGCATTCATTTTGTTCATCATATTCAGAAAGGCACTAAGGACAACCACACTGATAATGACCACTTTATTCTGGTCTTTGAAGTGGATACCCTCAAGACAAGGTCAAGGTTATGGCTTATCACTGTGCACTGTGATGTATGTCCTGCCACTGCTAAAATGTTTTTGGTGTTTATGATTTGTACACATGTATTAATCCTGTATGCAATGAATGAGGATGCCCAGGTGTGCCTTTGTTCTACTGACCACATGTATTCATTGTCACAACTGTCGCTGGTTTGTAAGAAGGAAAGAATATATTGGGGTTTACGATCAGCTTCGCCTTGTGTCTACAAAAATCTACTATTGACTCTGTTACATCCTTTCCCCCACCTTATCCCAGTGATGCCTCACTCTTCTCTCCCTCTCCCCTGAACTTACATCTTCCTCCCCTCCAACTGTTGCTCCTTTCATCCACCAGAGAAGTGCCTCTTCTCTGGTGTCTGCTGCCATTAGGGCCTCCTCTCAGTCAAAGAGTCTGATGGTACACATTGGCCATGGAACCGTCAGCTCTAGCATCCCCAAGGTTGCCTGGTCTCTCTTTATAGAACTAGCAGAAGCCTCTCTCCCCCCTTACCTCTCTGGCATCTAGCGTGTGTCCTCCTCTACTTATGAAAGAGAAGAAGGAACATAAGTCCTGGGATGAGGACACTCCATTGCTGAGGAGGATGGCATTCCATAGGGTTCAGTGAAGTATCCTTTTCCTCATCACTATTAAAGGACTTGTGACCTCTGTCAAACTGTTGGTCACCCCTGCTCTGCATGTGGATGACTTCTGTGTTAAATAACTCAAACACTTGGTGGCTTTTGTGAAGTGACAGTTCCAGGGTGCCATGTGGTATGCTTCTGCATGGACCTTCTCACACAGTTTTCAGTTTTCTCCTCTTAAATTGTGGGTGGTGCATTTCTGTCACCATATTGTGTACGATACCTACTGGAGCTCTATCTCGAGACCCAATTTCTGATTGTGGTCCACCACTTCCATTTCTTGGGTCGTCTTATGACATTTACTTGTGTGTGTGTGTGTGTGTGTGTGTGTGTGTGTGTGTGTGTGTGTGTGTGTGTGTGTGTGTGTGTGTGTGTGTGTGTGTGTGTGTGGGGAGGGGGGCATGGTAGCCAAATTTAGAGCTCAGTTGCTCCTTCCATACTGATCCTCTTGGAGCAGGTCCACCATTGTGGTATCTATCTGATCATCAGTACCTTTTGCACTAGCCATATTGTTTCCTGGTTGAAGCTGGGGTTGTCCCCCACTCACTGCCCTTTTGGTACAACAGTCTAAGCTTCCTGTTTCCTATGCCATCACCATCTTCTCTTTCCCCACACATCCCTTATATTTTATACTTTAGCAGCAGGAAATTGCTCGCTCTTCAGGTGAGTTTAACAGTTGGGCTCCAGCTTGCAGTCCTTTGCCATGATTTTTATCTTCCCTCTTTGTCCTGTTCCCCGTTCTCTCCAAAAACCTCCTCCCCCTTGGTTAGTTCCTTGATCCCAGATTCAGAGGGGTCTGTGTTTCATTGTTTGTTCTGCCAGCTTTTATGGGAGTTTCAGGCTGCTGTTGTGTTTTAATGGAATGGCTCTAGGCTCTAAATCTGCTAATTAGAAGGAATGTGCCTTCTGCTGGCAAGTAACACCATCTCTTACCTGCCCCATGTAGCATGTGTACTGCATAGCTAATGGCCATTTACCAGGTTCTTTAGTATGTTTAACAGTCCTCTCCCACCCACGTTATGTGCAGACTCGATAACTGCCCTTGAGGCTATCAGGCAGTGGTTTTCCCTCCCTCTTCTTGGTCTATGACATCTAAGACCACCTTACCAATCTTGACCATGCTGGTTGTTCAGTTGACTTTCTTTGGGTTCCCACTCATGTGGGTATCCCAGGTAATGAACTGCTGATCCTGTGGCTGGAGGGTGTGCCCCTTTTGTGTGACCTCTCTGGTGCTGGGTTTGCAGCCTCATGTCCAATTCCTTTTTGCTCAGCCTTGAGCTGACTCTTGGAGGCCAACCCCCTGCCTAATAAACTTATTGCGATAAGGGGACTCTTGCCACATGGCCCACTGGGGATCTACCATCCTCTGTGAACTTCGTATTGGTCATACAAGGTTGAATCTAAGCCTCTTACTCCATAATGATCTGTAACCCCCACATTTTATGAGACTCCCCTACCATTTGGCCTTTTGCACTAAACACACTCTTCCATTCTCCATTATCACAGATGGTAGCATACAACCTTACATAGTTACATCTGTCTTTGGTTTTCATCATAAAAGTGGTTTGTTCCCTAGATTTAAGTACCTGAATTCTCTTCCACAATTGAAGGCTTTCATCATTGCTTTCATGCTGGTCAGGTTTTCCTCTCCATTTTGTGCTGTTTCATCACCACCCCCTCTTCTTGTGTCATCCCCCATTGTGTCACAATCATGGTATGAAGTGGGAACTGGGGTGGGTTAGCAGTGATTCCAGCACCATGTCACACATAGCACCATTGGGGTGTCTTATGATCTCCCCCTTCCTCCCTCCAGTTCTTTAATCTTCCTGCCACCCCAGTGTTCCATCTCCATTTGCCTGTTTTGCTTCGCCATCAAATAGATTGTGCTGTTGGTTTGCTGCTCCCACAGTCTCTGCCACTTTGGATCTTGGGACAAATGATGTCACTGTTTCGTTCCTCTCCTCATTCAGACAATCAATCAACATCTGCAGCCAGCAGGCAAGCAGTGAGACTTGGTATCTGCTCTCTTAGCATCTGTGTCAGGGTGTTACTAGCATTAATGACAAGTTTATTACTTGTTTCCAAATAAAAACAGCCACTTTTGTGCCCTGGTAAATTAGAACTACAAAATTATATGCTTAAATATAGGAAATAATGGCCCGCTAAAAACATAAAATTCTGGAATATGAGTTATTTGGTTACAGATAACTTTTCAAAAAGGGGGATTTTTTTAAAAAGTAAAATTATACTGCAAATTGGAACGTGAAAGGCTTTCAGTTGGGTTATATTGCTAATTCATAATTACTCATTCCTAATTCCAACTGCATGTGTTTGTACTGATACTGAAATTATTATTTATTCACCAAATTTTTTTTGGTAAATGAGTTACATTATCAGGAAAATTGATTGTGAACAATCAGATGTTAGTGTATTCCTTGCTAGAATATGAAAATATTTAATCTGTTTAACAGTTGCACTAGTGTTACCCATCTAGCTAGATCAAAAATAAATATATATTACAAGTTGACGATTGCAACTCACTCTGTTGTCACGTTGGGACAGTTGTCAAATGTGTGGCCATCACCAGCAGTGCGCTGAGCCTCAGTCACAGTCATCACTGCCCAGCACGGCTTGGGAGGGGGCTGACCCAGTGATGCCAGCATTCTAGGCTGCTGGCACAAGCCGCAGCAGTTTCTGGTGGTCCCATGTGTCAGCAGAACTGCCGCACCAGAGGCCAGTGAAGAAGGAAGGAATATCGACATCTGACATTCTGTCAACAGTGAGGCCGTCAGAGACAGAGCATAAGCTCTGACTGTTTCAAGGATGGGGGAGAAAATTGGCCTTGGCCTTTCAAAGGAACCATCCCAGAATTTGCCTTGATTGATCTAGGGAAATAATGGAAAACCTAAAACTGGATGGCAGGACACGGAATAAAGCCATCATGTTCCTGAATGTGAGATCAACACACTAGCTAATGTGGCGTAAACCTTCATCCAGAAGTGTTCACAGTTTCTTCTGTATCAGGAACTGCCATGAGTATGCAGCTTGAGGAATTTGTTTTCTTTGCTCAAAACAGTCTCCTCTGTACTGCAAGTTTTCTCTTGTGACTCCTTTGTGGGCTATTGAAAGAGACGCCACTACTGGCATGAACAGCACCTACACTAGCCTTCAGTGAAGTTACCATTTTGTTGGCCAGCTAAACTTCAGTAACTGAAATACCAGAAACAATTTCTGCCAGTACCTCTGTGTCACAGGAACAAACTGGCTTCAGAATTTTCCTCTCCAACATTCATAAGTAGTACATCTGGTAATTCAGAAATTTCAAACGGTTTTTCTTCTATACTCTCTACTTCATAAACATTATGTATATGCTTGCACGTATTTAACTTAATGCTATAACCAATACATGCATAGTAATATCTATTAATTCTTACTTTACAGTCAGTGCACACTAATTTGGAGTTACAGTGGATAATATTTTCTTCCACAAGGTAAACTTCAAGTGATTTTGTGGCTGGTACTTTCCAACCTCAGCCTACCTTTCTAGTTGAGTCCTTATTCATCAAAATACTGGATTCGTGCTTATGGTGGATGTTTTCATTTTACTTGTTAGTTTTGCTTTTACAATGACAATGAGCCTGTCAAACAGATTTGCTGTTACAAGCAACGTGAATGCAAGTACACCTTTATCCAAATGTTTCACCTGCTTTGCATTACCATGTAGAGTAAGTGGTGGTAATATGCACCCCCCCCCTTAATATCTTAATAATATTTAGCTGAACTCTAGTAGTGTATTAACATACCATTATTGGTTAATACTTAGTAGGTTGCATCTAAGTATTGGCAACAGTTTCAAATAGATTAAAAGTATGGTATTATTGCATTTTTAAGCTGTCTACACTAGTTTACAAGGTGTAAGTGTAATGTGGACCTCAGGGTCCATATTATAAGCAGACCGTAAAATGTTTTTATTTCTGTTTTCAGATGCCTAGGACTAATCTGGCACCTAAATGAACCCGTAAAAGGCAGGTGTGGGATAAAAACAAAATGCGAGAGGCAGTGTCTGCTGTTGTAGTAAAAATCATGGGAGTTAAAAAAGCAAACATTGCACTGTCCCAAAAACAACTCTGTGCCTGTATGTGTATGAGGCTAATACCTGACAGATGTTGAAACTAAAAAGTTTGGAAGAAAACCAGCTGCCCTAGAAAGAGAACTAGTGGTTTACATACACTATATGGAGGCCAAATTCTATGCTTTTACTAGTATGGATGTTAGAAAAATGGCCTACCAACTTGCAGTTGTGAATGGAAGGGCTTGTCTTGGCCATTTTCTTCGACGTCATCAAGATAAGCTTTCGATTAGAAAGCCAACTGGAACATCATATGCTCGAGCAAAACGCTTTTCGCATGAGAGAGTTAACTCATTCTACGACTTGCTATAAGCTGAATTCTGGAAAGATAAAAATCCAGAAGATCGTGTATGGAACGTTGAGGAAACAGGCCTTAGTGTAGTTCAGACTGATACTGCAAGCAGAGGTAAACGCCAAATTTGTTCTCTGACTGCTGCTGAGTGTGGGTCTCTAGTAATGGTCGTCTGTTTGCTGAGTGCAGGAGGTTCTTATGTTGCCCTGATGTTCGTATTCCCGAGAATGGATGAGGGGAAAGACCATTGTTTCAACTGATTTGCTGTACAAAAAAGAGTTAGAAGTCATTATTAAAGAAAAGAGAGGAAAAGAACTTTGCCAAAGACCCCCTAGTGAGATAAGCTTCTACATCCTTACATTTGTCCTCTAGCCATCCATGTCTGCTTAGCCATTTTGCGCTTCCTGTCGATCTCATTTTTGAGACGTCTGTGTACCTTGTTGGCTGCTTCATTTATTGCATTTTTATATTTTCTCCCTTCATCAATTAAATTCAATATCTCTTCTGTTATCCAAGGATTTCTAATAGCCCTCGTCTTTTTACCTATTTGATCCTCTGCTGCCTTCACTACTTCATCCTTCTACTGTATTTCCTTCCCTTGCCAAAGAAACACACTATATCATAGGATCCAACAAGTTTGCTTTCATGGAGCATCCACTGCCAAATATTCTCGCTGTAGTGAGTCTTAAGTGCACCCATAAATGTACGATCTAGCAGTTGCAGGACTAGAACAATTAGCCTCAATAACTTCGTCATTCTTAGGCGGCAGTTCATAGTTACAATTCGCTGAAACCTGCCAGCTTGATCACCCAACCTGTTGGCGTCGTCTTTTTTACCTGGTGTGCTAGGTGAAGGCAACTCCAATCGTTCAGCTCCAGATACAATAACCTCTTTATCTGACGGCCTCTCAAGTCCGATGTCAGTTTTGTCTTCCGGGAGGAAATCTGCATCGGTGAATACGGACTGGTCCGTGGGCCATACTCCAGTAGCTTTCAAACCTTTAATAGCAAATAGCATTGTTGCACTTTTGATGAAAAAAGCGTTGAAATTTGAAAGACCACCGCGGCCTGCACATCCCTCGGTCCATACGCGGAGTCCATACGGAGGGGAGAGGCGACAGGTATATATACCACACCGCCCGCCGGCATTGGACGTCAGTCAACAGGAGTAATCTGATGATGATGGCACGCTACGCCGTGACTGGAACACGATAGTGGGAAAAGGAAGAGAAGGAAACGTAGTAGGTGAATATGGATTGGGGTTAAGAAATGAAAGAGGAAGCTGCCTGGTAGAATTTTGCACACAGCACAACTTAATCGTAGCTAACACTTGGTTTCAGAATCATGAAAGGAGGTTGTATACATGGAAGAACCCTGGAGATACTAAAAGGTATCAGATAGATTATATAATGATAAGGCAGAGATTAAGGAACCAGGTTTTAAATTGTAAGACATTTCCAGGGGCAAATGTGGACTCTGACCACAATCTATTGGTTATGGCCTGTAGATTAAAACTGCAAACAGGTGGGAATTTAAGGAGATGGGACCTCGATAAAGAGAAAGAACAAGAGGTTGTACAGAGTTTCAGTGAGAGCATAAAGGAACAATTGATAGTAATGGGGGAAAGAAATACAGTAGAAGAAGAATGGGTAGCTTTCAGAGATGAAATAGTGAAGGCAGCAGAGGATCAAGTAGGTAAAAAGACGAGGGCCAGTAGAAATCCTTGGGTAACAGAAGAGATATTGAATCTAACTGATGGAAGGAGAAAATATGAAAATACAGTAAGTGAAGCAGGCAAAAAGGAATACAAACGTCTCAAAAATGAAATCGACAGGAAGTGCAAAATGGCTAAGCAGGGATGGATAGAGGACAAATGTAAGGATGTAGAGGCTTGTCTCACCAGGGGCACCCAAAATCAGTTGCCTGTTACCTGTCTAGCGGCGTAGATCGGCGTGCAGTGGTGTACAATACGTCGTTTCTGTTCGTGAGATCCTTGTTGCCAGCATCAGTCACTGACATACTTCGGTATCTGGAAGTGCTGGATAACAGCGTTGCATTGCAAGAAAATTGCAGAAGACGAAGAGGAGCTATTTGCGGAGTACATTTCCCCATCATGTTCTAGTTCTGGGTGGAGATTTTAATTTGCCAGATACACCAGGTGACCAAGAAGTCAGTATAAATTTGAAAACTGAATAAATCACGGAATAATGTAGATAGGGAGGTACAAATTGACACACATGCTTGGAATGACATGGGATTTGATTAGAACAAAAAAAAAAAAAAAAAAATACAAAAGCTCAAAAAATGTCCGACAGGTGGCGCTTCATCAGATCAGAATAGCATGACAAAGCAAAAATGATGTTCTTTACAGGAAATGCTCAATATGTCCACCATCATTCCTCAACAGTAATTGTAATCGAGGAATAATGTTGTGAAAAGCACTGTAAAGCATGTCCGGAGTATGTGGTGAGGCATTGGCGTTGGATGTTGTCTTTCAGCATCCCTAGAGATGTCGCTCGATCACGATACACTTGCGACTTCAGGTAACCCCAAAGCCAACAATAGCACGGACTGAGGTCTGGGGACCTAGGAGGCCAAGTGTGACGAAAGTGGCGGCTCAGCACACGATCATCACCAAACGACGCGCATAAGAGATCTGTCAGACATTTTGTGAATTTGTTTTTTCTAATAAATCCCCATGTCATTCCAAGCATGTGTCTCAATTTTTAACTCTCTATCTACATTATTCCATGGTTTATCACTTTTTCCAATTTATACTGACTTTTTGATCACCCGTTAGACTGGGAGACTCAAACGTTTATAACGGGTGGCAGGGACAAAGAATCCAGTGAAATTTTTTTAAAGTGCTTTATCTGAAAAACTACCTTGAGCAGTTAAACAGAGAACCGACTCGTGGCGATAACATATTGGACATTCTGGCGACAAACAGACCCGAAACAGTTAACGCGGAACACGGAATCAGCGATCATAAAGCGGTTACTGCATCACTGATTTCAGCCATAAGTAGAAATATTAAAGAAGGTAGGAAGATTTTTCTGTTTAGCAAAAGTGACAAAAAGCAGATTACAGAGTACCTGACGGCTCAACACAAAAGTTTTGTCTCAAGTACAGATAGTGTTGAGGATCAGTGGACAAAGTTCAAAACCATCGTACAATATGCGTTAGATGAGTACGTGCCAAGCAAGATCGTAAGAAATGGAAAAGAGCCACCGTGGTACAACAACCGAGTTTGAAAACTGCTGCGGAAGCAAAGGGAACTTCACAGCAAACATGAACATAGCCAAAGCCTTGCAGACAAACAAAAATTACGCGAAGCGAAATGTAATGTGAGGAGGGCTATGCGAGAGGCATTCAATGAATTCGAAAGTAAAGCTCTATGTACTGATTGGCAGAAAACCCTAAGAAATTTTGGTCTTATGTCAAAGCAGTAGGTGGAGCAAAACGAAATGTTCAGACACTCTGTGACCAAAATGGTACTGAAACAGACTGAAGGCCGAACTACTAAATGGCTAATTCACAGAGGAAGACTGCACTGTAGTTCCTTCTCTACACTGTCGCACATATGACAAAATAGTAGATGTCGAAAGAGATGGCAGAGGGATAGAGAAACAATTAAAATCGCTCAAAAGAGGAAAGGCCGCTGGACCTTATGGGATACCAGTTCGATTTTACACAGAGTACGCGAAGGAACTTGCCCCCCTTCTTGCAGCGGTGTAGCGTTCCGAAAGATTGGAAAAGGGCACAGGTCATCCACGTTTTCAAGAAGGGACTTCAAACAAATGTGCAGAACTATAGACCTATATCTCTAACGTCAATCAGTTGTAGAATTTTGGAACACGTATTATGTTCGAGTATAATGACTTTTCTGGAGACTAGAAATCTACTCTGTAGGAATCAGCACGGGTTTCGGAAAAGACGGTCGTGTGATACCCAGCTCTCGCTATTCGTCCATGAGACTCAGAGGGGCATAGCCACGGGTTCACAGGTAGATGCCGTGTTTCTTGACTTCCGCAAGGCTTTTGATACAGTTCCCCACAATCGTTTAATGAACAAAGTAAGAGCATACGGACTATCAGACCAATTGTGTGATTGGATTGAAGAGTTCCTACATGACAGAACGCAGCATGTCGTTCTCAATGGAGAGAAGTCTTCCGAAGTAAGAGTGATTTCAGGTGTGCCGCAGGGGAGTGTCATAGGACCGTTGCTATTCACAATATACATAAATGACCTTGAGGATATCATCGGAAGATCACTGAGGCTTTTTGCGGATGACGCTGTAGTATATCCAGAGGTTGTAACAATGGAAAATTGTACCGAAATGAAGAAGGATCTGCAACGAATTGACGCATGTTGCAGGGAATGGCAATTGAATCTCAATGTGGACAAGTGTAATGTGCTGCGAATACATAGAAAGATAAATCCCTTATCATTTAGCTACAATATAGCAGGTCAGCAACTGGGAGAACGCATTAGGAGTGATTTAAAATGGAATGATCATATGAAGTTGATCGTCGGTAAAGCAGATGCCAGACTGAAATTCATTGGAAGAATCCTAAGGAAATGCAATCCGACAACAAAGGAAGTAGGTTACAGTACCCTTGTTCGCCCACTGCTTCAATACTGCTCAGCAGTGTGGGATCCGCACCAGATAGGGTTGATAGAAGAGATAGAGAAGATCCAACGGAGAGCCGC
Source organism: Schistocerca gregaria (assembly GCF_023897955.1). Taxonomy (NCBI): domain Eukaryota; kingdom Metazoa; phylum Arthropoda; class Insecta; order Orthoptera; family Acrididae; genus Schistocerca; species Schistocerca gregaria. Next base: position 3,808,045 of record NW_026061811.1, on the reverse strand, counting down.
GCGCTTCGTTACAGGACGATTTAGTAATCGCGAAAGCGTTACAGAGATGACAGATAAACTCGAAGACTCTGCACGGAGACGCTCAGTAGCTCTGTATGGGCTTCTGTTGAAGTATCTAGAACATACCTTCACCGAGGAGTCAAGCAGTATATTGCTCCCTCCTACGTAGGTCTCGCGAAGAGACATGAGGATAAAATTAGAGAGATTAGAGGTCACACAGAGGCATACCGACAATCCTTCTTTCCACGAACAATACGAGACTGGAATAGAAGGGACAACTGATAGAGATACTCAAGGTACCCTCCACCACACATCGTCAGGTAGCTTGCAGAGAATGGATGTAGATGTAGATGTAACGAGCGTGTGTTAAGGAGGTGACACGAAAAGAACTGTTACCCGTTCCAAGCAAAGGGCTCCAATTTATGCAAACGTCTGTCACGCCTAAGGAAGGAAAGCAAAAATAAACCGCGTGGTTTACAGGGATCGCCACGAAGGAAAACTAGTAATTTTGGGAGGAAACCCGTCGTCGTAGACAATTTCATAAAATCGATCCTTCCACAAACGATGGAGGGCTTTTACATCAATCTAAAAATAGTGCCGACATTACGGAAACTACAAATTGTCGTGAAACAAAAAACTCCAGTTTTACTCGTAACAGGCTCGCCAAAACGAATATTTAACTTTTCTAAAATTCCATACTCTTTATGTAAGAAAGATTCTCTAATCTGTTTTTACACAAAACAAATAATCGTTGATGCTACCAAAACACATGTATCCTTTTTGACAGCTGACAATAGAGCAAATAGCCAATGGATATAACATTGTCCACATACTTTTCACGTACGTTTACGAAGGCAGTGACAAAAAATGTAGTGCAAATCGGACTAGTACAACACAAGAAATTGTAAATTTCTTGTTACTTTTTAAACACTCATCGTGTTGCAAGACCTGTTAAGTTTCAACGCAATCCTTCAAAGAAAACTTCTATCCTTTAGTAGAAACACAAAGTGAGAATAATTCTTAAATTCTACAGTTTCATTGCGCTTTATGGGGTAGAAGTAGAGGAACGTACATTCACATGAACAGGCATTCGGTTCCATGTTTGTAGTAAAATCCCGACTTACGTTCATATGTTAATATTATTTACTCTATAGCGTTATGTTTCGGAAGAAGCTATCGTCTTTTGTATTCTTTACGGTACTAAAACACTCGTCTAAAAATTAACGCTGCCGGGCCGTGTATGCAGACGGCGTCGCCGCCGACTTAAAGCGCGCGCCGCGGCAGGGCGGTACTGCGTCGTGAGACAGCCTGTGGAGGCGCCCGGTGACGTGGCTGGGTAGCCAGAGTGGGGACAGACTGTAAACGGGCACAGTGAGGATCCATAAGAAACGCATTGTCGTTGATACAATCTGTCATATTTCAGTGTCAGTTAATAACGTATCTACCATTAAAACTTTCAGTAGGTCAGATTCAATGTATGGCCATTCGACAGTCACAGTCGGTAGAGCGAAATGATGAGGTAGCTGGTAATGTGATTCTTGTTTGCGCCTCAGTGGATCCGAATATTTTTATTACTAGTCTTCGCTTTTTCTGTTAGGATCTGATACTTTCTTTTCAGTGCAATAAAAGTATATTCTCTAATATTCGATGTTACATATGTACGTTCCATCTGAGGATGGAGTTTGTTCGAATGGTTTAATCTACAAGACAGATTGCACTACATGCAGTAAGATATAACAAGAAAGTGTAAAACAATTCTTTTTTATTTCACATGTTGTGAAGATTCTGCTGCTGAATAGGAACAAATATAAAGTAAGACTTTGAATCGCGCTATTTGTTACGGAGCTTCTCTTTCTGCCTTATAACATGTCCGTGGACACTACACGCAGAACAACGTGACTCTCACGTGGACAAGAGAGGAAAGGCGCGTTTTAATAGCGCTAGCTTAAGAATTTTACGCCCATGCATTTTGTAAAGTGGGTGATAGAGAGAAACGTGTGACGAGGGCCTCCCGACCGCTCGCCTGGTGCAGGTCTTTCGACTTGACGCCACTTGCGCGTCCTTGGAGATGAAATGATGACGATTAGGACAACACGACACCCAGTCCCTGAGCAGAGAAAATCTCCAACCCAGCCAGGAATCGAACCCGTCTGTCACGCTGACCACTCAGCTACCGGGGCGGACAACCGGGTGATGTGTGACCCAGATGCTGCCGCTGCGGTCGCGTGTACCACGTTGACACGCACATGCTTTATGCACAAGTCAGAGCGTTCGGCAGCACTTTCAACTTGGCACGCTCAAGACTGATGTTCACAACACCGTCCGTGTAGTGACGGCATTACACTTTCCTAAAACAGTGCACGGAGATCGGCGCAAATACTGTTGAGTGGTACTTAAGATAGGGAAATAAATTAGTGAAATCAAGGTGAAGTGAAGTAGAAATTTAAAATTAATGAGAAACTTCGTTTAGCTTAGAAGAGTTACACTCTGGCAAACAACGGGCAGAGCAGAAGAGGCAATGACCGCGAAGTCAGCACATTCAGGAGAAGCTATCGTCCTCCCCCACGTAAGCAGAAGCTGTCGATTCAGCCGTCAGGGCATCGCCCGTCCGGCTCACGTGTTTCTCAATTGTCACACGTGATCAAAGGCTCTCGCCTACATTCCGAGAGCCAATGACCGACGTTAAGAAGATTCTTCGCGAAGCTTTTCGACGTGACAAAAGAGGCAACGACAGCGATGTTGTTCACCTCCAGTGAAGTGAAGTGAATAAGTACGCGAGACGCAGTGGGCCCGACAGGAGTAGCTTTCAGTTCAGTTCCGGTACAGTCGGTGCTCAAGACCGTCATGCAGGAAGATACTACATCGTACACAGAAGCACCGAGACCGCCGCTGTAATGGAATAGCAAGCAGCAGCCTCGGCGCCAGAAGACAGAAGGTATTTGAGGCCAGATTTTTATGTACCCGAGTGACTCGTGAGGACGGGAAGGAGACAGCGCACATCCGAGTCGTCACCGTCCGATTCACGACTTCTTCCTCAATAATTAAACGGACCACCTCGCGATGCGCGTCTCCAGTCAACTGGGCGAAACGGCGACACGAGATACACGCCGCCGCTCACGCAAGCAGAAGGCTTCGCAAACGACACAGTTGCCAGTATCCCAGCCAGAAACCCTTGTACAAAACTTTCAATAAAAGTTATCTTATGTAAAACTGCTGTTTCATTCTACCTCATACCTGAGCCAAGGATGAACCCACCCTGCAAAAATGTTGTTAAGAGAGAAAAAGTAATTTATTTAGTGTTTTTCACCCTGACATAATGCTTTAGAATCAAATGCCCTTTGCAGTAGTGCTCATCCTGACAGATGACCATCACAAACAGAGAAAACCCAGTTACAGTACGGAGTAGAGAGGAGCGGAGAGTATTCGTTGTGAAGGGGTGCCGTCGAGAATAGATACGATGTGTCAGGGGACGAAAAGCAGTTCGCTATAAAATTAACGAAGAATGCCAACAAGTTAGGAATTACTACAATAATAGTGATTGCGATATTTCTCTCGGCAGTTTAAACCGAGTAGGTGAGCGAGTAAGGTAACCAGGAAAATAACAATAGCTACAGTTGTATGCTATAGCATACAATGTAAAGAATTTCAGGCAAATAGTTTCAGATCAAGTAATACTACAGTTAACGGTAACAGTCGAAGACACTAGCAGGAAGATAATTACGGAGTTACAGTTACAAGAACAATAGGTAAAGGCACAGAAACAGAGATAGTTGGAGGGTAGATGCAATTTCAAGATAGCATTCAGAGAAGGAGAGATGTTGCAAAAGATTAGTATTAAATTAAGGTGAGAGGTGCTAGGTTTTCGCTTTGGCTCGCATAGTTTCTCTTGATGCTGTTCAGTTCTGACACGTTTCTAAACGCATTCTTTTCAGGGGGGGGGGGGGGCGGTCTTAATTATGCTGCCGCCCAGAGTACATACATTCTGAAGGCCGAAATGGGGTGTGGCGTTGTTTTAAATCCTTAGATGGTCCTTTGTACACTGCTGGAAATGGAAAAAAAAACACTTGACACCGGTGTGTCAGACCCACCATACTTGCTCCGGACACTGCGAGAGGGCTGTACAAGCAATGATCACACGCACGGCACAGCGGACACACCAGGAACCGCGGTGTTGGCCATCGAATGGCGCTAGCTGCGCAGCATTTGTGCACCGCCGCCTTCAGTGTCAGTCAGTTTGCCGTGGGATACGGAGCTCCATCGCAGTCTTTAACACTGGTAGCATGCCGCGACAGCGTGGACGTGAACCGTATGTGCAGTTGACGGACTTTGAGCGAGGGCGTATAGTGGGCATGCGGGAGGCCGGGTGGACGCACCGCCGAATTGCTCAACACGTGGGGCGTGAGGTCTCTACAGTACATCGATGTTGTCGCCAGTGGTCGGCGGAAGGTGCACGTGCCCGTCGACCTGGGACCGGACCGCAGCGACGCACAGATGCACGCCAAGACCGTAGGATCCTACGCAGTGCCGTAGGGGACCGCACCACCACTTCCCAGCAAATTAGGGACACTGTTGCTCCTGGGGTATCGGCGAGGACCATTCGCAACCGTCTCCATGAAGCTGGGCTACGGTCCCGCACACCGTTAGGCCGTCTTCCGCTCACGCCCCAACATCGTGCAGCCCGCCTCCAGTGGTGTCGCGACAGGCGTGAATGGAGGGACGAATGGGGACGTGTCGTCTTCAGCGATGAGAGTCGCTTCTGCCTTGGTGCCAATGATGGTCGTATGCGTGTTTGGCGCCGTGCAGGTGAGCGCCACAATCAGGTCTGCATACGACCGAGGCACACAGGGCCAACACCCAGCATCATGGTGTGGGGAGCGATCTCCTACACTCGTCGTACACCTCTGGTGATCGTCGAGGGGACACTGAATAGTGCATGGTACATCCAAACCGTCATCGAACCCATCGTTCTACCATTCCTAGACCGGCAAGGGAACTTGCTGTTCCAACAGAACAATGCACGTCCGCATGTATCACGTGCTCTAGAAGGTGTAAATCAACTACCCTGGCCAGCAAGATCTCTGGATCTGTCCCCCATTGAGCATGTTTGGGACTGGATGAAGCGTCGTCTCACGCAGTCTGCACGTCCAGCACGAACGCTGGTCCAACTGAGGCGCCAGGTGGAAATGGCATGGCAAGCCGTTCCACAGGACTACATCCAGCATCTCTACGATCGTCTCCATGGGAGAATAGCAGCCTGCATTGCTGCGAAAGGTGGATATACACTGTACTAGTGCCGACATTGTGCATGCTCTGTTGCCTGTGTCTATGTGCCTGTGGTTCTGTCAGTGTGATCATGTGATGTATCTGACCCCAGGAATGTGTCAATAAAGTTTCCCCTTCCTGGGACAATGAATTCACGGTGTTCTTATTTCAATTTCCAGGAGTGTAAGATCTTGTCTTATTGTAAGCCCTGCCCTTGCTAACTATTTTTTCTCGTGGCTGAAGATCTGCGTCCTTTTTCGGTGTGAGACAAATTTGACAATTATTGGATGAGATTTCGAAGCACCTTATAATCCACGTACCATCCAGTGTCTACCTTACCTATGTCAATGCCTAATATTTCTCGTGCAACCTGTATAATGAGGTCTTCCGGCTCATCTTCGCCGCCGGCTATTTTTCCTTTTTATGTAGACTGAAGCGAGGAGAAAGGAAACGGAAGGAACTATTAAGGTAAGCTGCACTGAGACCTTGCGCGGAATCAGCGGCAATGAGAAAAAATGTATGCAACCCTGGAACTCGAACCCGGGGTCCGCTGCTACATGATTCATTGCTCGTAGAGGCGAATCAGTTATATGAAAGCGTGCTGTCCGTTTATTCAAACATGTCACAAAGAACAGACATTGCGTATCCCTAATATTTCGCCTTTACTGCCCTCTCTGAAATTCGTCACACACAAATTATTCTCGGGACCGAGAGCTGTATAAAGCTCTGAAATGTTTAGCGATTCGTGAAACGTGTAACGAAAAGACATGTTAAACGCCACTGATGGGGAAGCGTTTACCGAGGGCGACAAAAATGTTGTTTCTACTCAAGTCGGATTTCAGTGTGGCTGTGAAGTTATCTGGTAACGCACAACAGGTCTAGGTGAAAAGAAGGTAATTGTTGGATGTTATTAACGGCCTCCCGATTCCGTCGAGACAGAGTTATTCAAAGAAAGTCTACGCTCAGTAGTGCGGAAGTACCCAAATCGTGCAGTATTAGTTCCGAGCATAGACAAGGACACCGATGGATTCATTACAAGGTTTCCACATAAGTAGCCTTGCAGAGTACTGTTGAACATGTTTTTTCGAAAACTGTCTTGAGCACCTAGTTCGAGAGAGCACATACAATGGAAATACACACATAAAAAAAAAATTGCGTGACCCCGGTTACCAGAACTCGGGAAGATAAACGCTGGCTGTGGATATCGTATCAGATACACAGTCCCTTTGACTTTTTAAAGATGTCACTAAGCCCGACCACAGATGTGAGCAACCGTGTATGAGCAGCGCCTATTAGACAGACGGGGTCCGACAGCCGATCCGTTCCAGTCATTCCACCACGAAGGAGGTACACGGCTCGTGTTGTCTGTAGTTCAACCGTGCCTACACCGTCAATACAGCGGTCCGCATTGTTCGTTTGTGCCAGGAAGGGCTCTCAACAAGTGAATTGTCAAGGCGAGTCGGAGTAAACGAAAGCGATGTCGATGACATGTCTCGCTCAGGATGCCCGGGGGCGACTACGGCAATCGATGACCGCTGCTTGCGGATTATGGCTCGGAGGTACCCCGACAGCAAAGCCAACATGTTGAATAATGCCTTTCGTGCAGCCACAGGACGTCGTGTTAAGACTCAAACAGTGCATAGTAACCTGCACGATGCACGTCTTCACTCCCGACGTCCGTGGCGAGGTCCATCTTCGCAACTACGACACAGTGCAGCGCGGTACCGATGGGCCCAACAACATGCCGGATGGACCTCTCAGCATTGGCATCACGTTCTCTGCACCGATGAGTCTCATATATACCTTCAACCAGACAATCGTCGGAGACGTGCTTGGAGGCAACCCGGTCAGGCTGAAAGCTTTAAATACACTGTCCAGCGCGTGCAGCAACATAGAGGTTCCCTGCTGTTTTGGGGTGGCATTATGTGGGGCCGATGTACTCTCTCGTGGTCATGGAAGGCGACGCAACGGCTGTACAATACGTGAATGCCATCCTCCGACCGATTTTTTAATTTCGTTTTTAGTGCAACGAGATCGGCAGTATACAGTATATGGCCGAGGCATTCGTCTTCATGGACGACAATTCGCGGCCCCATCGTGCACATCTTGTGGCTGACTTCCTTCAGGATAACGACATCGCCCGACTAGTGTGGCCAGCATATTCTCCAGACATGTGGCGGCCGGAGTGGCAGAGCGGTTCTAGGCGCTACAGTCTGGAGCCGGGCGACAGCTACGGTCTCAGGTTCGAATGCTGCCATGGGCATGGATGTGTGTGATGTCCTTAGGCTAGTTAGGTTTAATTAGTTCTAAGTTCTAGGCGACTCATGACCTCGTAAGTCAATTTGCATAGTGCTCAGAGCCATTTGAACCATTTTTCTCCAGACATGTACCCTATCGAACATACCTGGGACAGACTGAAGAGGGCTGTTTATGGCCGACGTGACCCTCCAACCACACTGAGTGATCTACGCCGAATCACCGTTAGGAATGGGACAATCTGCCTTGATGAACTTGTGGATCGTATTCCACGACGAATACAGGCGTGCATTAATTCAAGAGGACGTGGTAGTGGGTATTACAGGTTCCGGTGTGTACACCAATCTGGGCAACCGACTCTGAAGGTCTCGCTATACGGTGGTACAACATGCCATGTGCCATTTTTATGAGCAATAATAAGGGCGGAAACGATGTTTATATCGATCTCTGTACTAAAAATTGGAATAGTTTCCGGAACCAACCGAAGTGATGCTAAACTTTTTTTGATGTAAGTATTTTAGAGCATGTAGCTACAAAGATGCCTGGACTCACCGAGGGTGTCACTACAGAGACAGGCGTTAGTGATAATGACGTTGCCGTAGCGACGATGGTTACTTAAGTTATTAAATCAATCAAGAAAGCTAGGAGAGTAGTTGAGCAGAAAAGCGGTTGTTAGAATTTCAAACAGTGAATGGACATTATTTAGTTCCAGTATGATGGGTGTAGAGTAATTATAAGCCAAGTTTGAACAGATCCTAAATCGTGCTGTGGAAAAGTATGTGCCTAGTAAGCGAATGAAGGATGGAGAAGATACATTGCGGAAAATGATGATGAAGCAGAGACTGTTGCACACTCAGTTCAACAGAGAGCACGCTAACAACAATTCAAGGTTAGTAGAGATTCGTGCGTCTGTGGAAAGATCGAAGCTCGAGCATAAAGCTGCCGCCGTCATACCTCAACAAATTATCTTGAAGAGATCGCGAGACTATTCTGGTCCTGCGTAAAACCGCTGAGTGGGGGGCGAAGCTTCAGCCTGGTGTGCTAGTAGAAAACAACAAAAGGAATGCTCAAGTTTTAAATTTCATGTTTAAGGAATATTTCACGCAGCAGAATCGTAGAAACATGCAGTCGTTACACTCTCGTGTCGACACCACGGTAATGGACATTCCTAGCCTAGAGAAGCAGCTGGAACATTTGGTAGCAAATAAGTCGCCAGGTCCTGACCGAATACCGATTCGGTTTCACAAACAGTACTCTACGGCATTGGCCCCTTACTTAGATTGCGTTATGCGAGAGATTCACGATAAATGCAAAGTCCCAAGTGACTGGAAAAAAGTGACTCCTATGTACACTAATGGCCATTAAGATTGCTATACTACGAAGATGACCTGCTACACGCGCGAAATATAACCGACAGGAAGAAGATGCTGTGATATGCAAATAATTAGCTTTCCAGAGCATTCACACAACATTGGCGACACCTACAACGTGCTGGCATGAGGAAAGTTTTCAACCGATTTCTCATACACAAACAGCAGTTGACCGGCGTTGTCTGGTGAAACGTTGTTGTCATGCCTCGTGTAAGGAGGAGAAATGCGTGCCATCACGTTTCCGACTTTGATAAATGTCGGATTCTAGCCTATCGCGATTGCGGTTTATCGGAGCGCGACACTGCTGCTTGGTCGAGATCCAATGACTGTTAGCAGAATATGGAATCGGTGGGTTCAGGAGCGTAATACGGAATGCCGTGCAGGATCCCAGCGACCTCGTATCACTAGCAGTCTAGGTGACAGACATCTTATCCGCATGGCTGTAACGGACCGTGCAGCCACGTCTCGATCCCTGAGTCAACAGGTGGGGACGTTTCCAAGACAACAACCATCTGCACGAACAGTTTGACGACGTTTGCAGCAGCATGGACTATGAGCTCTGTTACTCTTGACGCTGCATCACAGACAAGAGCGCCTGCGATGGTGTACTCAACGACGAACCTGGCATCACGAATGGCAAAACGTCATTTTTTCGGATGAATGCAGGTTCTGTTTACAGCATCACGAAAGCGTGTATTCGTCATCGCCATACTGCTGTATCACCCCGCGTGATGGTATGGGGAGCAATTGGTTACAGGTCTCGGTCACCTCTTGTCCGCATTGGCGGCACTTTGAACAGTGGACGTTACATTGCAGATGTGCTACGACGGAAAAAATCGCAACACCACAAGCAGTTGTGAGAGATAAACGAAAGTTGGTAGGCGTGTTTCTACAATTGAAAAATAGTGTCGATTTAAATTTCGCGCCAGTCGCATAAGAATGGTGTTAGTAGGGGGGGGGGGGCACTGTGAGGGTGCAGATCAGGTCTGCTGTAAATACACGCCGTGGCGGTTGTGAGCGTTAGTTACCTTCTAGATTGGACGTGGTGGTTTGATCTTAGCCAAGAATGCCTTTGAGGAGACAGAGACGCCATTACGATCATCTTAACGAGTTTGAACGAGGTCGTGTAATAGGGACACGAGAAGCTGGATGTTCCTCCAGCGATTTCGCAGGAGACTTGGCAGAAATGTAGCACTGTATACTGGCAGCGGTGACCGCGAGAATGTACGGTTGCAAAAAGCTCGGGCTCCGACCGGTCACGTGGCGCTACCAAGAGGGAAGGCAGTCGTGTCTGGCGTACGTCTCTGGCACATCACATTTCTTCTGCAGTAGCAATTCGAACAGCAGTCGACGACATAACGAAATAATAATCGATTACTTCAGGGACAGCCCCGAGCCAAGGCGCCCAGTAGCATGCATTTCACTGACCCCCAAACCACCGGCATTTGCGACACAAAACTGACATCGCACACCATTACAACACAATGCATGCCGTTTCAATGTTTGCATTCAACATTCTGATCGTTACATCTGTTATTAACTTACCAGCATGTCACTTTCGCAACGGCTTATTTCGCGCTTACGTTGCCCTGTGATGCTGCAATGTTAATTACTTAAATATCCTACATAGACAGACGTATTCCCGAAATTTCATTACTCTACATGATTTTTTGTTCGTTTGTTGCTGTGATTTTTTTTTATCGCCAGTTCATTTGTCCAGTCGCGGAAGCCGTCAGGCTCTGATGCCACCCTGCAACATACCTCTGCCAGGCAGGCTGCATAGAGCATAGCCCCTGTAAATCAGTAACTGCACAGTCCAGCGAGCTAAGAAAGTTGCAGCTCGGTCCGCAGAGGTCCTTCGTGTACACGAGACACTAGAACAGGTGGTGCACGCATCCGCGACAGGGTCACTGCTGCATTCACCGTGACACGTGCGGCCACTGGAGTGTGAGTGTGCCTCCCGGGCAGCCCCGTCGTAGCCGACAATTGGTGCCCACCGCTACGAACCCAGCATCGCCTCCGACTGCACGCCGCCTTCGCTTCCTGTCCACAGTGTTAACTATACAGACGGCGCTTCTACGAAATCGGCAAAATATCTCGAACACCATTTAAAGAGTATTATGTCTTTGCAGAAAACTACACTGTCAAAAATTCCCTTTAACTAACAGCTAAAATTAAAAACTTTTCCATTTCTGATGATGGTAATTCCGTATCCTTTAACGTAGTTAATTTACTTGCTAACATTCACATTTATGAGACTATTAAAATTACTGATGAGAATCTTCTCCAACACAAAAACCTAATGTACAAGAAATTAAAGATGTCATTAGGTTATTACTTCTGATACCCTCCTACAACTATTTCCAGTTTAACGCTGAAATTTTTTTTACGACCTTAAGCCTTTGCCGTGCCCATTTGTATAACAAGTACGCTTGCCAACAGTTTTGTTAAACATCACAAAAGGCAGTACTTTAAGAAATTGGTGTGACCTGAGCAATTTTCCAGTCTTTAGGTACGGATCTTTCTGTGAGCGGTTGTATATAATTACTAAACATGGACCTATTGTATCAGCACACTCAGAGGAACTTGACTGGTATACAATCTGGAACGGAAACCTTGCCTTTAATAAGTGATTTAAGCTGCTTTGCTACACCGAGGATATATGCTTCTCATTTTGGCACTTTCTGTTGACTGGGCTTCGGGAATGCTTACTTCGTATTATTTGCTGAAGGAGTTTCGGAAAACCACGTTTCTTAACTCTACTTTAGTGGCACTGTCATCAGTGACTCCACCGTTACTTTCGCGCAGTGAAGGTACTGATTGCGTCTTGACACTGGTGTACTCTATGCATGAACAGAATCTCTGGGTTTCTCGCCAGATTTCGAAACAGAGTTTTGTTGCGGAAATTATCAAGAGCATCTCGCACTGTAGTAACCGCTATATTTAGAACTTCTGCAAAACATTGCCAGTCTTGCGGATTTTGGATTCTTTTAGATTTGGCATGCTTTTTCGTTACTTCTGCAACAGCGATTTCACCCGTTTTGTCCATGGGGGATCAGTACCATCACTTATTAATCTATGTGGTATATATATCTCTCAATTGCAATCGATACTATTTCTCTGAAATCATTCCACATCTTTTCTACGCTTACATGATCAGATCGGAAGGAGTGGAGGCTGTTTCCTTAAAAATCGTTAAGAGCATTGTCAGCTTTTTTTAAACAGATGTACTTTAAGTTTCTTTCTGATGGTTGTAGGTGTTACACTATTCAGTGTACGGGCAACTGACTTGTGGTCACTAATCCCTGTATTCGTCATGATACTACCTATTCATCCAGGAATATTTGCTGCTATGAGGTCAAGTACGCTTTCGTAACCATTTATGCTTCGAGTGGGCTCACGAACTAATATTTCAAAATACTTTTTTTAGAAAGCATTCAGTACTATTTCAGGTGACGTTTTAAGCCTGCCGCCGGCTTTAAACGTGTAAATTTTCCACCATATCGAGGATACATTGAAATCACCACCGACTATAATTGTGTGAGTGGGGTACCTTTTGAAATGAGACTCACTTTTTCTTTGAACTGTTCAGCAACTATATCCTCTCACTCGGGGGTCGGTAAAACGATCCAGTTTAGTCCGATTGACAAGTACAGCCTCTACCCAAACTATTTCGCAGGAACTATCTACTTCAGTTTCACTACAAGGTAAACTACTTCTGACAGCAATAAATACTCCAGCACCAACTATGTTTAATCTATCCCTTCTGAACGTTGTTAGGTCGTTTGAAAAAATTTCGGCTTAACATATTTCCGGCTTTAGCCAGGTTTCCGTACCTATAACTGTTTGAGCTTCAGTGCTTTCTATTAGGGCCTGGAGCTCTGGTTCTTTCCCAACACAGCTACGATAATTTACAACACCGATCGTTTCTACAACCTCCTTACTGTGTGTTACCTGCCCCCTTTTAGACAGACGCCATTTCTATGTTTTCCTGAGACCCTCTAACCTAAAAATGCACCCCAGCCGCCCCCACTACCCGTGTAGTGGACTCCTGACCTATTAAGCGGAATCCAGAAACCCACTACCCTATGGCACAAGTCAAGGACTCTGAGGCCTACACAGTCACATAACCGCCTGAGCCTATGATTCATACCTTCCACTCGGCTCTGCACCGAAGGACCACAGTCGGTTCTGTCGATGATGCTACAGATGGTGAGCTCCGTTTTAATCTCGCAAGCAAGACTGGCAGTCTTTACCATTTCCGCTAAACAAAAGGAGAGAGAATCTCCTCCAATCCAAAGCGACACAAGCCATTGGCACCGACTGGGGCCACCACCTGCAGTTGGGTGCAGCCTGTACTCTTCATGGCATCCGGAACACTCTTTACAAATCAGGAATGACTCCCTCACCTTGTGCACACTGCCGTCCTTCCCCTCCTTGGCAGCCATGTTATTAAGGGGGCCCAATTACGCGCCTATTACTGGAGTTCCGAACCACCAGCAAACTCACCTTCTGTGAACACCACGAATTTGCGTTCCAAGAAGGTTCCTCTGGAGGCCCTACGATCGGCCCCTCGCAAAGTCTTTCGCTGCCTGCCATACTTTGGAATGATCTCTCACTCGACCACAGGTGAGGGATCAACCTCAGCGCTGCAGACCAACATAAATGTAGGATAATGACATCACTGCTGCTCAAAAATCTGCAGTCAGAGAAGACAACTCCAAATGCAAGGGGAAAAGACACAAGAATGCTATAAGTAAATATCAGAAACTTATCTATTATAAAGAACACTCCTAGATGTTGAAAGCGACCGAAATTGTTAATTCTACTTACGATGTTTTAAAAGAATTAACTTATATGGTAAAATAAACCAAGTCTGCTTTTCTTCATGGTTACGTGACGTTACGTATATATCTGTTTTGTATTTTTATTCGTCCATGCCTTTCGTTTAAGCACTCACTCAAGCTAAACAGGTCTCTGCTGCCAAGTCATTATCAATTGTCATCGATGAAGGGTGAAAACAAAGGAAAGAGTATTCACTTTCTTTTGCCTGATGGCGGATTTAGGGAGTTGGGATGCATGGAAAAAGCGCATTCTTACGCGACTTTTACTTTTACCAAAGTACTTTTATACCGTAACAGCGTTGTGTACGTTGATTATGACTCTATGATCATACTGATATACTAAAAAGGACAACCAAACCAGCATCCACTGCAGCGTGGATAGTAGTACGAAAAGATTTGTTTTTACTTTTTAGACATTACTCCTGACTAGAAAATTCGAAGCGCAAGGGACCGTTACAATCGAGTCTGCACAATTCGAAGTTCGAATAATTAATTCTATTTAACTCGACTTTACATGAAATCAGGAAAAATCTAAATAAAATTTTTATTTTCTTTTTACTAACGTATTTCCAGTTTTCTTACATGTTATTTGCTTTAGTATTTGAAATGGAAGGTACACACAAATGTTCGAAAATACATACATTCAGCTTCATTCATTTTTCAATACTGAACAAACTGTTACGAATGGATGCATTTTGTGAACTAAATTTCTTATAAACCACCTTATGCCTTTGGATTTAGCGTGTCACTTCTTATTTGTATCTGAGACTTCGGTTCCCAGACTAACCGTTAATGATTTAGCGTTCCGTTAAGCTATAACCTCCGACAAATACCTTTTGTACCCTGCATTGAGTAAGGCAATACTATAAACTTTCGTCTCGCCCGGTCTGCTTGCTCCCGCTTTTTAATACTTATGAGCAACATTATCTTTCCGCTCGATGATCGTTTGCAGCTTGGATGGTGGAATCCCGAAACAATTCGTTACCTGCTACTTCTCGTTGCATTCCACAGCGTCGAAACTCGTTTCTGTTTTACGAATGTCGGAAACTTCCTGGAAAATATCCTAAAGTGAAAAACGTCTACTTTCTCCGTGGTCGAAGTTCCTTGTGTGACAAAATGGCGTCAGATTTGAATCACTATTAATTACGAGACTGACAGTGCGCAAACAAAGGTTAAGTCCACGTGGTTGTCACTTATTGCCTGTATTGGCATATGCGGGTCATTGTTAGGAATCATCTTTATGTAAAATTATAAACTGGTGAAGCTGTTAGCTAGGATTCTCATTTGTGTGTCATTGCGATGAACAGCTTAGGGAGCGCCGCTAGGAGTAACAGAAAATAAAAATATTCGCTGGAATATAAACGAAAATCTATATTGAGTTTAAACCGACGACACATAGGAAGAGTTCGTCTCAGGACTTGTAAATATTCTCTAAATTACAGAAAACGTGAGAAAAGCCCTCCCAGAAGCCTAAATAGGGCAGCGCTGAGAGAAGGTGACAGCTCCCTCAGAGTCGGAAAAAAGGAAGAAATTGCGCAACGCGATAACGTACTCAAAGGCTATATCGTACCCCAGCCACTGAAAAGTCCAAATTTGTGAGTGTGACCACTGTAATAAAGATATTGTTAACTAAATTTCATATTAATATGAAACACATGTTACGATTTTATCCCGACGTTTTCACGAAAACTCTACGGCCCAGACCTGAACTGCACACACAGAAATTTATTTGCAACGGATTAATAATATGCTGTGGTATTTCGTGCACTGTTAAAACAACTGATGAAACAGACAGAATTATCTGGTGTAAGCTAGGCGTTGACTTGTAATTATAGAATGTCTGCGGGTCGTTTTCATATGACAGTCGCCTCGATTAGTGAAGAAGTTGCTTCGGTTTTCTCGAGGCATTTGGGAACAGGTTGAAACAAACGATTAACAACTGTCGACTGCATACAGTCGCAAAGGCTGATTTCAAATGTCTTTGGTAACTGTAAAGCTACTTCACCTGGGTAGGGAGGACAGCTACTAGTCGGAGGTAAACACTTCCCCCTCACAGCGTTCTAATGTTGCCGGCTACACTATGCCACTCAGCGTCCGATGTAAACACAGCCGACAACAGGAAGTGTGACAGGACTACCAGACCGAGTTCAGAGCAGGAAACGGCCGGGGTCCCCGGTGGTCTAGTGGTAAGGGGGTCTGGAACGTTCCAGCGCCTCGGCTGGGGCTATTCGCCCCAGCCGGGCCGGGGTTCAATCCCCGGCCGGCGCTGGAATTTTCAGATTTCCGAACACTAGCCTCCACCTCTGCCCTGGCATGTGGCGCATGCCGGGCACCCCCGTGGGGTCCGTGCTTCGGGTCCCACGTGGAGCTCACTCCCACACTACAAAATATACCTCATTATGCTGCTGCAATCACTTATTTTAAATTTTAATACGCACACTTTCTTCACCAGACCACATCTGCATATATTTTCCAGGTACTTTCTACATATTATATCTCACTGTCAAAAGAAACAGCATAGTATCATGAACATTTGTAGGATTACAACAATGAAATAATATCCTTACTAAAAAAAAACTAATACGTTTTATTTTCGTTTTTGTTCTAAATGCTGCTAAGATAACTACAAGAAATTGGAAGCTGTTTTGGTATTTAATAATCAGTAATTAGAAAAATAAATTTGGCTATAATACTGATACATATATTACATATTTACTTAGTACATTCTCAGTGCAGGAACAGGATAAATTGTTTCAATGTCAAAAGGAATGCAAAATATTATATCAAATTTTTTTTAATTATTCAAGAGTCAAAATGAGATTATGATATGACACAGGTCACTAATGAGGTACTCTCTTTCTTTGTATGAAAGAGGATAATTATCCTGGTTTTATGTGAGCTAAATGTTAAATTAAACAGATAACATTTAACATTTAAAAAACGAATTTCTTTACGATTTTACTGACAGGTCTACATATTTTATATTATATTTCTGACGGTAGTTAGCTGACATCCTCTCAGGCTCAGCGTTATATGAAAGTATCTTGCAGGTCAGAAAATAAATTTTATTACTACCTCTACAGATTCAGTTGGTCTATTGTTGTTGTACTATTGTTGCATTGTGAGAGAGAGACTGCTACTATAGCTGTTTTCTTTTTCTATTAAATTCCGTGCCATATCTCCATTCTAAATGCTAAAAATCGTGGATAAAACTTTTAGCAATACTATTTCCTTTTCACCACATCGCTGCTAGGTGTCGCTACTGGTCCCTCACACAGTCAGTTGTCTGTAGCGCAGGGCTTCGCTACCAGTGGACTCACTCTGCCGGGATTTGCTGCTTCATTCCTGAACGAGTACGCCGGCTGAAATACCCGCTAAATCCTCACACTAAACGAGAAGCGTAATAGCACCAATACCAAATAAGGCAACTCGTGGTCAGTGCGAATATTTTCAAACCACCACTATGATAACTCCTAGCTGAAAATACTGATACAAACTATTTGCAGAGGAATGGAGCACCTTACAGAAGCTGATTTAGAGGAAAATCAATTTGAAGGGTACAGCACCCATATTTATAACATCTTTCGATACAGAAAAAACTTTTGACGATGTTGACCAGAATATACAGTTTGAATTTAAGATGCAACCAGGAATAAAATATAGCGAGCGAAGCATTACTTAGAACTCCACCAGAAACGAGACAGCAGCTGTACGAGTTGAAGGACATGAAAGAAAGGAAATACGTGAGAAGTGAGTGAGACAGCGTTCTAGTCCATTGCCTGATGTTATTCATTCTATATGCAGGGTGTTTCACAAATCATGCTTCACACTACTCAGGGCTGTTCAGGGGACGTAACTGATGAAGTTTTACATAGGAATCTACTTCTGAAAACGTCATCCAGCGACGCTACAGAGCGTCAAAGTTATAGATACCGGTGCCTACAAAAATAGAGGGATCCCACGAAGATGTTACAACCTTTCTAAGATGATGCAGATGGAAAAATGCATAAATTTGAGATTATGTCCTTGTACCGGAAAATTATAACAGAGAACCTTTCTGTTACCTCAGTATGTACCGTTATCGTTGTTGCTAAGATGTAGGACAGGAAACTTTCAGGTGTGGTGGTACGGAACGAGAGAAGAAAACAATGTGCAGTACACATAGGCTGTTACATGCATACATCAGGAACCATGAGCACTTGTTCATCTTCGCTAGCGTTCTTTGTAGGAACTATATCGCTTCTGTCCGATATTTTGAGAATGATACAATTATTTTTTCCTAAAACCTAGCAGCTGAATAGTGCTTGAAACGATATAAATGGTACTTATGATTTATGGTATGGAGACAGAAACGGTAGTTCACTTTAATGATAACAATATACAGCAAAATTCTGTAATGTTTCTGCAAAATGCCATAACACCCAAATCCTGAAATATAATCGGATATTTCGAATGTGGTACGACACCAGCTGTACAGTTTACTGGACAGATACAGAGTTTTCCGAAATTCTAGCACTTTTAGAGGGAACTAAGCGACAATATTTTTAATTTGAACCCCCGTACGGAAACGTATACTTTCCGTGCTACAGCCGTTTGAATACATGTTTGCTACGTGGGTAGGCAACAAGGTAGCCATCGTGGGATGGCGGAAGGGGTGGGGGAAGATGCTTACGTCGGATGTCATTCACCGTCAGCCCTGCCACTCTGACAAGGTTCGTGCGTCACTCAAGTGTCTCTCAGTATTAGAGAAATATTGCGGAGTGCACTTTTGCCGAATACACCGATATGATCCTACTGTATGGCGAAGTTCGTCGCCTTTATCAAGCTCGTTCTCAGCAGCGTCCAACTTCACGGCATACGCTTTTCGCCACAACTGCGCAACGACTTTGAGATAATGGTGCGTTCACCGTCAGCACGGGTGACTGCAGTGCTACAAAGAGACGCAGCGCACCTAAGTTTCAAAAGGCCGTATTGTAAAGAAGAGTGTTTCTGAAAACTTATCAAGTTTCCTTTCAATGAGTGGAATTGTGGAACTATCGATGTACTGGGTCACAGCTAATGACTTACTTGTACAAGTGGTCGCGTTACTAACATGTTTTCCGACGGCTGTAGCGAGGAAACGGTGCGTTACAGGAGATGGGTTCCAATTCAGAATACGAGTATTGTGTACTCATTCCCCATCTACACTAGGAGTTTGTAACGGAAATTTCGGAACATCGTGCATGTTTCCGGTATATTTTACAGTTGTTGTTCCACCATAATAGAAATTTCGAATACATTTCATAATTTCTGAGAGCTCATCAGGCGCGACTACCGTGTCCGCAGTATAAAACCCAGGGGGCCTCTTGCGTACGGGGGCTCTGACGCCCACGAGAACAACTGTAGGTAGAGAGCGCAACACAGCTTCTTTGATGGACATTTCACTCTAATGCTGCCAGATGTGTCTATTTTTAGAGGTATCTTGAACCGCCTCGCACCAGCTTTAAGCTCAAAGCCGAATGTCCCAAATTCTGGCCACTGCTAACATTCTGAAATACACTATCGGATCAAAAGTATCCAGACACCTGGTAGTGGACTTCAATATGCGGTATAACCACCTTTTGCCATTACGAGGGGTTAACCTCTGCTGGGAACGCTTTCAGTGTAGACGATATTTTATGCATCACACATGTTGAGAGATTCATCTGTGTGTACGTACGTGACAATACACTGGCCAACAAGATCTCCACCTCTCTCCCCAATTTTGGAGCTATATGGGATTCTCCTTGCAACCAGGCCGAGATTTTGACGATGTAACAAATCAATTGAACTGAATATGGTACGACATCCGTCAGGAGGACATCCACCAACTTTATCAATGAAGATCAAGTCGAATAGCTGCTTCCTTAAGGGCCAGAGGTGGCCCAACGCGTTATGACTTTCTCCTGAATGAGTCACCCAATTTAACAGCAATTGTTATCATTTGTTTGCCTTTACACGTACATCACATCTAACGATTTCCTTCACACTGGGATAATTTATTGGTGGTACTGTTTAGAGTGTAAATATGCAGGGTGTATCAAAAAGGATCAACCTATTTTTTTAAAAAAAGTAACTATTATGTTATTCGACATATGTGCGTGAATAGCGTACTGCTGGAAAGAGCAAACCCTACGGCTTTACATGGTTACCGCTTGGCAGCAGCACTGTCCGACCATTTCAGTCCTAGTAAAAATGGTGTCGCGGCGTCAGGAAGCGTTTTGTGTTCTGCATTTTGTGCAGTGTGGGCAGTAATAAGTGTTCGACGTGACTTTCGTACAAGGTACGATGATGATCCTCCTACAGCACAGAGCATTAGATGATGGCATCAACGATTAAGAGAAAGAGAAGGTTTGCGGAAAGGCGAATCGCCGGGCCGTCCCCGAATGCCTGACACAGACGTCAAACGCATCCGCCACAGTTTCACGAGGGGTCCGCAGAAATCCGTTCGCGGTGCAGCTCGAGAGCTCAGCACGTCCCCGATGTCCGTCTGGCGTCTCTGCGTCGACGTTTATGCATCAAACAATATTAAATTTAGCTAATGCGAGCTGTTCGTGAGGGCGATACATCGTGTGAAGTTCCATAATTTCACTCTTGTCAAGGTGGAGGATGGCCGTTTTCTCCCACAGTTAGTGTTTAGTGACGAGGCAACACTCCATTTACACAGAGAGGTGAACTGTCATAATGTGACAATATGAGGTACGGGACAACCACATGAAGGTGTACAACATAAAATAGACTCTCCTAAATTTAATGTATTTTGTACAGTTTAGAGGGAAAATGTGTATGATTCATATTTCTTTGCCGGAAACACTGTTACAGTAAGCATATATCTCGATATGCCTGAAAACTTTCTCTTCCCACAGTTTGATTCGAACGACTTCATTTTCCAATGCGATGGGGCACCGCGACAGTGGCATCTGGAAGTGTGGGAATTTCTAAATCAAACGATTGCTGAACGATGGATCGTTCACACTGGACTAAATCACTCACCCTTAGACTACTAGACTCCAAGGTCACCGCACCCGACTATATGTGATTATATATGTATGGTTTTGTAAGAGACTCTTTATGTACCTACATTACCAACAGCAATAAATGAACTGAGACATCGCATAACAGCACCTGTGGAAACTGTAACTCCAGACATGCTTGCTGCAGTGTTGGTACAATTTGAACACCGCATTGACTTGTTCCGTGCATCTCAACGATGCATATTGAACACCAATGAAAAGGATGAAAATAACTTTTTTAGTTTTCGTACATCAAAGGACAAAATTCATTGTATTCATTGTATATGTTTCTTAGTTCCAGAAATATAGACGGCCCAGGTCGGATGATTGTTTTTGATACACCACGTATAGATAATGCACTTCAAAACCTCCCAATAATTAGGCCACTACCAAGATGGGAGACAACAAGTAGTCACACATGCGTCTTTGCATGTGTTGGATAAAAAGTGGTAGCACAATGCCATAATATGACGGATGTGAGTCATTCGGTACGCACACTTTCTGTTGCTGACAGATGGTGGGCTGAAGTAGTAAAGTCAGCAGCACAAGTCGTGTTTGAGTCAGTTGCAGTGTGTACTCTCTCAGAGTTGGAGAGGCTAGCTCGAGTGCCTTAATAGTATGTTTGGGAAACACGAAAAACGTGCTTGGGTGCAGACTGGAAGGGCACGTGGTCGGAGCGCGCAACAATCTTTCCCTCCAGTGCTGCATTCTACCAACTTACACGACGCCAAACGACGAGCCCTGTGCAGGAGCACCGCATACGTGGCAGCGGGACATACTGGGACATCCACCGTATTCATCCGGTAGAGTCCCCCCAATTATGGCCTGATCACCCAAATGAACGAAGTATTTCGTGGCACGTCTTACAGCAAATGATAAGACACCATATGGCGGTCCTAGCGAGACATCATCACAGATGGATGCACAGACAGTGTATGACATCTTTCATGTGGGTGTGGAAAGTGATCGAGACGCGAGACGGAAATGTGATAAAGTGAATTTTAGTCAATGAAGACTGACATGAATTATAGCCAAACTGCCACTACTTTTCATTCACCTCCATGTATATTACCATACCCGTTTATTTTTACTCATAAAAATTTGTCAGTAATCTTGTATGAAATGTTTTCACAATTTTGGTTTGTTTTCTAGATGTATAGCAATTCGGTAAGAAAAATGGAAGAGTTTGATTTTTACTTACAATACTGCTCTGGCTGCACATTTTTCTGGGATCGGAACTGATGCCCTTAGCGTGAATGTACTTTGGCTTGCACCACAGCACATTTACTTGACGCAAAATACGACGAAATACTCTGCCAATACAGTTCGATTACCGTCTCGTAACTGTTGGACCTGGTGGTCTACCGGCACAGCGCGTGCCTGCAAATCGAGAATCTCGGGATCGAATCCCAGATGAACACATAAATTTTTCTGTCTGCTTTTAATACAGCCTTCACCTCTCAATGATATGAGGAGTCGGTAGAAACAACATGTGGTGCGGATTCCACGTTAAACTGCCGATTCCCTTTCCCCGGTTGGACAACTGGAGTACGTTAATGATAAGCATGTCTTCAAAGTGCCGTCCAATTGAAAGACTTAAACGAGGGCACTGAAATAAGCGAAATTTATTATTATTATTACACTGTCCAGTCGCAGTAATCTGACCACGTGTTAAAATACCGAATAAACACCTTCTGCAGCACGAGACGTACAGGAATAGAGTCAATGATGTAACGACAGTCATAAGAAGCCATTCCTACCCCAGTACTTGTCATGCTGCGATAGAATTCTATCGATTGAGGATCCGTGGCACAAACTACTCGATCGAGGTGACCTTTCAGATTCTCGATTGGGTTTAAAGGCGGAAAATTTGGTGGTGAGGGCAGTACGGTAAATTCATCCTAGAGCTTTCAGAACCACGCACATACACTGCGAGCTATGTTACACGTGCATCTAGGGGTGGATTTGGTCCCCAAGGATAGGTGCGTACTAGGGTTGATCCATTGTGCCTTTCAGAACAACGAGATCACCCAGGGAGTGCCACGAAAACATTGCCCACACCATAACACTCCCTCAGGGTTGCAGGGCGTTTGCTTTCAATCTGTCCGATGGAGCACAAAATGTGATGAATATGGAGAGGCCACCTGTAGCACTCAGTGGACTTTCAGTTGTGGTACCGGCGTGCAAATGCAAGCTTTCAACGCCAATGAAGAGCAGTCAGCGTGGGTGCAGGGACCAGGTGCCCACTGCGGAAGCCCATAAGTTGTTGAGGAAACATTGGTGGCAGCCCTCGGTTCGCCTGGGCTGTCAGCTGCACAAAAGTTGCACGTCTTCTCGCCAGCACACACATCTGCAGCTATCGTTCACCTGTGTCGCCTACTGCCCGTAGTCCAACACACTTGCCTTGGAGCCGGATTAGAATACCGAGATTTTGCCACTCACGGTTTACTTTACATACAGTGGCATGTGAAAAGATTACAGATTTTGCCGTTTCGGAAATGCTTCCACCCTTGGGAAGAAAGCCAACGATTATGCCCTGTTGGACGTCACATAAATCGCCCCTTTTACGCATTATGACAACGACTTCACTGTTTCCAGCCTCCTCCCCCCACCCCCATTCATCACCTACTAATGCTATCTCCTGGAGTCTATGGGTTATTACACGTTGACCTCGAAAATAGGAGTTGCTCATATTAATATGACTGGATCTATTATTATTATTATTATTGAAACTTCCTGGCAGATTGAAAATGGGTGCCGCACCGAGACTCGAACTCGGGACCCTTGCCTTTCGCTGGCAAGTGCTCTACCAACTGAGCCACCCCAGCACGACTCACGCCCTGTCCTCACAGCTTTACCAGTGCCTCGTCTCCTACCTTGCAAACTTTACAGAAGCTCTCCTGCGAACCAATTATTGTTATTATTTCGTTGTTGTTCAGTTGCCTACAGTAATTTACTTGCTACAGTAACGTTTTCTTTGCCTTTGCTGGAGTTGTCTTTCAAGTTTGCAGGGTCCGGCGCTACTGGACTGCGATATTACTGTTATTTCAAAATGTGCCGTTTGTTACTCTTAAAACTAACAAGGAGAGCCCCCAGCGGTGGGATCGACTTTTTGAATCCAAATAAGCCGTAGTGCAACTTAAGATCCCTGCATCCAGGTGGCCCTCGGATTGAAAGTAACTGACGGAAAAGATTTCAAAATTTTGCCTGATGCTACATAGCGTGAAGAAAGTCGTATTCCACAGTCTGGTTACGTGTCATAATGGTTACGATAGAAGCTTAACCATGCCTCGTCAGGTGCAGTAAATTTTTTTTTAAAATCTTTATCGAAATGACTTTGATGTTTATTTGTACTCTATTTATTGGTTTAAATGTAATTTCTTTCGTTCTATTCCTTTGTCACATCGTTTTAGTCACCGTATGAACTTTTCCATTTGTTTAATTTTTCTTCCAATCGGAATTTTTGTGAATGTGTAATTTATTATACCTATCTGTTTGACTATTGAATTACTTCAAAACTCCGATAAATGAATTAAAAAACAAAAGACGAAATAATCTATTTATATTGACTGTGCATTAATGTGAAAAACGTTTTTCTTTGGGAGACGTGCCTTTTTTTGCATGGTAATCGACATACAAATATTTAAAACATAACATAAAATCTTTGTGCACTATGGAAATTATAGTGTAGATGAGGACATAAATGAGAGAATGTTTTCTAAGTAAAATAAAATTCAAGCAAAGTGAGAAATCGATATAATGTACACAATAACGTAGACGAAAATACAGGGTAATAAAAACAGGAGGCATTAAATCGGAATTGATACATGAAGATAATTAAAAGTTCACAAACAAATATTTCCAGTGGAGAAGGGATGATAAGAAGAAAAACTAGACCAAATGAAGAAGTTCATATCACTATTGAATCACGTGACCCAGGAGTGGAACTAAAAAT
Organism: Schistocerca gregaria; assembly: GCF_023897955.1. NCBI lineage: Eukaryota > Metazoa > Arthropoda > Insecta > Orthoptera > Acrididae > Schistocerca > Schistocerca gregaria. The sequence continues at coordinate 3,783,327 of NW_026061811.1, read as the reverse complement.
ATATATATATATATATTTACATCAGTTGAAGGAATATGATTATCAATGTCACTTCGATAAAGACCTAAAATAGATTTATTTCTCTGGTGAGATTCGAACCCACAACCTCATGCATGTGAAGCTAGTATCCTTTCAATTATCCTCATAACCAACTTATGTCATTCGGCTTTCTTCATACTATCGAGTCTCACACAAAATTCCGAATTTCTTTTCTCGTCACTTCCTCGCTAACGTCGACTCACCAGGATGAATGGCTGCAGTGTGCGATACTTGGGTGCTTAACCTACATAACCGTATAGATGGTTCCAAAAAGTCGATCCTACCGCTGGAGATATCTCCTTGTAAGGCATGACGAAAGAGGGCCGCCGTTTCATTATATACCCTGATATGGTGGTGGATACACATTTAGTAGTGTAGCAATACTAACACAATCGGTCTGAAACCTGCACGATCTAAGCAACAAGGAACGACTTCATACTTAGTCCAAAGGAAAATCTCCAGAATTACTAGAAAACTTATGGCCAATGCATCGAGTCCCCTGCAGTCATTTAGTCCGCGGCGACTGCTGAGAACCTTCAGAGCAGTCATTAGGATTCGCACTCGACTACTTCGATGTTACACGTTCGGTGTCCTACTCTATGGAGCTGAGTCATGGACTGTATTAGGCATTTGAAATGCGATCGTATCGAAAAATATTAAGGATACCATCGACAGAGGGGTAAAATACAGGGAGCGAAAGGATATTTACAATTTGTACAGAAACCAGATGGCAATTATTAGAGTCGAGGGGCATGAAAGGGAAGCAGTGGTTGGAAAAGGAGTGAGACAGGGTTGTAGCCTCTCCCGATGTTATTCAATCTGTATATTGAGCAAGCAGTGAAGGAAACAAAAGAAAAATTTGGAGTAGGTATTAAAATTCATGGAGAAGAAGTAAAAACTTTGAGGTTCGCCGATGAAATAGTAATTCTGTCAGAGACGGCAAAGGACTTGGAAGAGCAGTTGAACGGAATGGACAGTGTCTTGAAAAGAGGATATAAGATGAACATCAACAAAAGCAAAACGAGGATAATGGAATGTAGTCAAATTAAATCGGGTGATGCTGAGGGGATTAGATTAGGAAATGAGACACTTAAAGTAGTAAAGGAGTTTTGCTATTTAGGAAGTAAAATAACTGATGATGGTCGAAGTAGAGAGGATATAAAATGTAGACTGGCAATGGCAAGGAAAGCGTTTCTGAAGAAGAGAAATTTGTTAATATCGAATATAGATTTATGTATCAGGAAGTCGTTTCTCCGAGTATTTGTTTGGAGTGTAACCATGTATGAAAGTGAAACATGGACGATAACTAGTTTGGACAAGAAGAGAATAGAAGCTTTCGAAATGTGATGCTACAGAAGAATGCTGAAGATTAGATGGGTAGATCACGTAACTAATGAGGAGGTATTGAATAGGATTGGAGAGAAGAGAAGTTTGTGGCACAACTTGACTAGAAGAAGGGATCGGTTGGTAGGACATGTTTTGAGGCATTAAGGGATCACAAATTTAGCATTGGAGGGCAGCGTGCAGGGTAAAAATCGTAGAGGGAGACCAAGAGATGAATACACTAAGCAGATTCAGAAGGATGTAGGTTGCAGTAGGTACTGGGAGATGAAGCAGCTTGCACAGGATAGAGTAGCATGGAGAGCTGCATCACACCAGTCTCAGGACTGAAGACAACAACAACACCATCGACAGATATAGTCAAAAATATAGCGGTACGAAAATGCAGAAATTCTCAACAGCATCCACATAGCAAAACTCGATTGTTTTGGTAGCGCAATTTCGCAACAATAAATAAAACTTGTTGAAATTAATAATTCAATGAAACATTAATGGCCGGCCATTGTGGACGAGCTGTTCTAGGCGCTTCAGTCTCGAACCGCGCGACCGCTACGGTCGCAGGTTCGAATGCAGACTCGGGCGTGTGTGTGTGTGTGTGTGTGTGTGTGTGTGTGTGTGTGTGTGTGTGTGTGATGTCCTTAGGTTAGTTAGAACTACTTAAACCTAAGTTCTAAGGGACTGATGACCTCAGATGTTAAGTCCCATAGTGCTCAGAGCCATTTGAACCATTTCTTTGAAATATTAATGGCATACGTGACCCACGACGCACAGGATTATCCAGGCTAAATAACTCAGACCAGCAGTTTGGGTTCAGCACTGAATCAATGGTCTGAAAAACCATGGACGGACAACAGATCATGCTATCGATCGACAGTGTTACTGGAAGACGAGGCACTTAAGAGAGGAAGAATGACAAGGCAGAGAATGTTTAAAAATTACATAAATGCTCACCATTAAATCTAATAGTCCACTCATATAATCGCGCTAGCTGCCATTAAAATTAATCTGCAATTGGCATAGAGTTAAAATTTTTTGAACCTAGTGCTGTTAAAAGCATTCATGTTAACACTTATTTTGATCAATGTACGTATTTTTTGCGACATCCATTGTACGAGGACGTACAGAAAAGTAATGTTGACATGTTTTGAGTGAAAAGTCACAAAGATTTTTAAATAAAACAAACTTCATGAACATTCTGCATCGGTATTCTTCACGTCAATAAATTTAGTTTTCAACACACTCACCCTCGGAACCAGCACAATTTCCCCAACTAGATACTATTTTGTTGACACCGTCACAGTATATTGTTTGACTATGTTAACAGAGCCACAACCTTACCTCTGCTTGCACCGCTTGAAATAATTGAAGTGCTCGAAGGTTTTCTTAGTTTTGCACATAGACGAAAATCGAGACTGTGTGTAGGATGATCGACGGCAGTGAACCAAGGACGTCGGCTTGCTGCAGATGCCGCAGCGATCGTGTGTAGTTTGGCACTGCCGTGCTCAAGGAGAGTGTGCTCCACATGCGGACGAAGTCTTCGAATTCGTGCTTTTAGTGTTGTGAGCTCTTTCTCACCCCCAACATAGTCACGTCACACACCGCTATGTAACGCGGTACGAAGCAGAGGGCTGCAGATATCCATAGTAAAGATGTAGAATGTTACTGACTTCAAATAAAACAGACCGAGTCATTATCTTCTCAGCACGCCGTCGTGTTATAAGCACAAAAATCCAAAAAATTGTTTCAGAGCAAAGTATGCTGTATTTTTAAGTAAAGATCTTTGTAACGTACATCTGTGGTAAACGTTATGCTTGTGATATATGGTGACAATTCGTATTTATATTTACAATGGAAAGAGATTGACCAGTGGCCAACAGACAACTAAAACGCAAGTTGCTAGATGGATATTAACTGCAATAGCGCCCACGCTGCCACGGTAAGTAGGTGTTTTGGTTTCGCGATACATGTCGCCGTTTAACTGCCGCTCGTGGCGATACATTAAAGAGTGCTCTGTGTTATTGTCAAAGAGCCAGTACCCAGATTCACTCTAAAGACATAAAGACGCGAATTCTGTGCGCCACATTTTCAGATGACCCTCAAACGGTTCCAAAACTAGTTAACCCGAATTAAAAAAAATATTCAAAAAGTGAGTTGTGTCAGTTTTCCACATTTATGTTCAGTATACATTCACAGGCAGTTGAACAGTGGTTCCCAGCCTTTCTTAGACCGTTGCTCCTGAGTGTCATCAGACATTTGCCAGTACCCCCTGTCCTACCCCCCCCCCCCCCTACCTGAGGTCTGTGGCCTTCCCTCCCTCTCCCCCACATTATCACTAACTTTGGCACATAAATAAACTGTACAGTGAACAACTTTTCTAGGAACACTTTTATTTTCAAAATCATGAGAGGTGGAGGGTATTGTGTGGGGGGGGAAGGCGATATTAGACTGAACGACGAAGGAATTCGTGATGCATTTCAAGGGCTAGCCACAATTACTTCTCAGATAAGAAAGCTAACTATCCAAAATAAGGGTAAACACATGTTCCAAACGCTTCTCTTGGTCAACCTCTCTACAGTACGGTACTTGCTTGATCTGCACGTTGCAACCTCAATTAAAATCAACCGAGCAAAAATGTGTGCACGTACTGTTCCTAAATCACTTGATTGTTACGCTCCTTGCTTCTGAAATATAAGACTTCAGGCTTTTAAATCTTGGTATCCGAACACAACATGTGAAGCTATTATCCTTTCCATTACACCTCACAACCAACTAACGTCACTCAGCTTTCTTAATGCTACGGAGTGTCACACAAAATTCAGAATTTCTTTTCTCGTCAGTTACTCGCAAACGTGGAGCCACCATTTTGAGTGGCTGCAGTGTCTTAACCTACATAACCGTATAGATGGTTTCAGACCAAGTGTTACTTGCAGAGCAGTAGGATAACGAGCTATCGGCCTGGCAATTGAGTTTGAGTTTGGCCGAAGCAACTTTAGGCACGAAGGGGATAATGATGTGTCCCTCCGAAAATAATTTCGCGTGGGCTGTAAGCGGCGCACAGCTCAGCGTTTACATAGTTTTCCAATTACATCTCACACAGGGAATATTATTATTAAGCCCAGTTTCAACAGCAGCGAATGGAAGCGAACTCAAGCGTACGAACATTTGCAGACCACTTGCCTGTATTCATTACCTTTCGTCTAAGAGGTCTGTTTAAAAAATTCCGGAACTTTGTCCACAAAAATTTTCTACGCTTACCTTCACATATTTGTATATGATCACCCCCACGACTGATAAACCGTTTCCACTTCTGGGAGTAGACTTGGTTCGCCTTTCGCTGGACCGTGCGTCTATCGTTACAAATCTTCGTCCTCTCAACTTGGTTTTCAACTTTGAAAATAAATGTCTGCAAGGGCCAAGCTGACCTGACAAGCTATTTTATATGTTGATCGTTCAGAACATTTCCCTACACATTGTGAAGATTGAACCTTCATGTCAACGTCATAACTGCAGACCCATCACCAGTTATAATTTTCTTAAGGAACATCTCGTTCTCATTTGGGTGATCCTAAGGCTCTTCTCAGATTGGGAGGTGGAGGTCTTTCTGCTCTTCACTCGTGAGCCGTGGCACGAACTTGGCGGCAACACGATACATTGCAAGATGCTGTATTAGGATTTCACGATCCAACTGCAATGTTACATTCTTCTGCAATCTCTCGGACAGTCAGTCTTCGTTCAGCACGCACAGGATCGTTGACGTTCCTGACACAAGCGTTGCTGGCAGAAGTCGGAGGACGAGCGTCGTCTTTAGCTTCCGTCCGGCCGTTCTTAAACAGTGTGAACCATCCGTAACTCCGAGTGCGGCTTAAGCACTCATCACCGTAGGCTTCCTGCATCATTTGGCGTGTCTCTGTAGAGGTGTTCTTGAGTTTAGCTCTTATGTTCGTATGGGACCAACTGCTGATGTCATCAGTCCCTAGGCTTGCACCACTTACACACACCCACGCCCGAGGGAGGACTCTAACATCCGACAGAGGGGAGCCACACGAACCGTGGCAAGGCCCCTAGACTGCGCAGCTACCCCGAGCGACGTTTTTCTTGAGTTTCACGCAAAATTTATTGCAGGCTCATTGCTCCTCTAACTATACACTCTCGAAGTTCGCCAACTGTGCGACACAACGTTCTAGTCAATACAGCACTGAACAATAAGCTAACAGACATACAACAGTGAAACTTCCCGCAGTTACACATTAAGCACACGCGCGTGCAGGGATGTCAACTGCATTTCGCCCCAACACGCCATTGGCGCGAAATTACGAACGTTCCCAATTTTTTTTAACACACCTCGTATATTCAAAATTTACGGTATGTTCTAGAAATTTGGCAAGTAAGCTTTCTCGGGATAGCTTATGTGTATTTTCAGGCATCTCCCAATTTCTTCAGCATCTCTGTTACATTCTCCTGTGAGCCAAACAAACATGTGCTGACTTTATTATGAACAGTTCAATATCCCCTGCTACTCGTATATGGGACAGGTCGCACACCATGGAGCAATATTAGAGTATTGGTCGCACCAATAGTTCAAAAAAGATCATCTTTGTGCACTGATTATATTTCTCTTTAATTCTAACAATAAATTACAGTTCGCCACCACCTTTATCTTTGACTGACACGATGTGATGGTTCCATTTCTTACTTCGTTATCACCAATGTTAAGACGCTCGCTTTTCCCGTTTATGCTTCATCTCATCACTATTGTCTTTGATTTACTCTGACCCCTACTTCTACACTCATTATATTGTATATTTCATTCATCAGATCCTGTAGTAATTCACTTTCACTGACAACGATAATATTATCAGCAAACATTGTCACTGGTATCCTTTCAACCCGTATTTCAGTGCGAATCTTGAACCTCTCTCTTATTTTCTTCATTGCTTCTTTGATGCAAACATTGAACAGTATAGGCGAATAACTATATCAAAGTCTTACTCTCTTTTTAATCCTTGCACTTCGTTCTTGGTCTTCAACTCTTATTTCCTCTTGGGTCTTGTACTAATATATACCCGTCTCTGCCTAGAGCTATTTTCTTCACAACTTCGATCTTGCACCATTTTACATTGTCGAACGCTTATCCAGGTGTAGAAATCGTATGAACGCGTCTTGAGTTTTATTCAGTCCTGCTTCCATTCCGTATCCTTACAATGTGTTACACCGAGGTATTTGTGTGAGCTGACCGATTGAAAATGAGAGTTATTGATGCTGTAGTCATAGGATACTATGATTTTTCGTTTTGTGAACTGCACAATTTTAGGTTTTCGAACATCTAAAGCAAGCTGCAAAAACATCCGGAATTCTGTTTGATTCTACGTACAAAAATGCATTGTTAGGAAAACAAACTAAACCAAGGAGGGACAAAATATCAGTAACGAACAACGTAGAATCTCTGTGGTTAATCTGGATTAAACTGCTCCATCATCTTCAGCAACAACCAGGGCACAATCCAAGGAGGGATCTACACCCACATGGATATTGTGCAAATCATATCTAAGTGCCAGGCATAGGGTTTATCGAATCACCTTCACAATTGTCTATTATTCCAACTTCATGTTTTGAACTGCCCAAGGTGTGGTGAAGACTAAAACGAGTCTGTCACGGAAGACTGTATTGAGTGTGATGTCTGCTCCCAACAGTGGCATGAAGAATGCACAGTTTACGAAGGTCATGGTGCATTTTCTTGTTATTGGTGTTAGTGCGTACTCTTGCCAGATGATGCAGCTACGAGCAGTGTCATATATATGGCATTTAAGGTTTGGGTTAAACGTTACTCAGCTGTATCTGATAAATGTTGTTCCTAAATAAATGAGCAATGGTTTGCTACTTGTTTGTTTTAACTTTCTCATCAACTAGAAATGACCGACTAAATACTAAGCACATACTCCTTCGTGAGTTTCCCCTGCAAAGCAAATTAATGAAGTCGAATAGTCCGTAGGAAGCATTTTTGTAGTTTCATGACTTTAGGATGGCATGACTGTGATGAGCTAAGAGCGGCTGACAAAAAATAATTGTTTTATTTATAACCTTAATGTTGCAATTGAGAATGGCGTGTCCGGTTGAAGTTTCCACATTAACTGAACAACGTTCAACGATGCGTTTTCCCTTTCAGAAGACGGAAAACGGCCGAAATATTTTCTCTAACGTTTTTTCAGTATGGTCGAAGCTGTGCGAACGACGGAAATTTTTGATAAATACGTAGGACAGTTCAAAAACAATCTAACTTCAGTGACTAATAAAAAACACCGTGGCCGGCCAATTGAACTGTCTCCTCCTTCGCTTAAAGCCGGCTCTGACATTACTCCTGATGGCCGACGTGTTGCAGTAGAACTGAATAGCAAAATAGCTGCAACAGGTAGTGGCACAGTCCATAACGTCGTCATTGACATGCTCAAGTACAGCGAAACAAGTCCAACGTGGGTCCCGAGAGAATTCACACAACACAAGGAAACAAAGAGTGCTATGAACGTGAAGGTGAACCCTTTTCGAACGAGATTTTAACGTGTGATTAAACTTTCGTTCAAAATGGGGAACCCGACTCGAAAAGACAAGGAGTGAAATGGAAGCACACTAGTTCACCTGTCCGAAAGGAATTAAAACTCGAGCATCAGCGAGGAAAGTGATGCTGACCATCATTTGGATGCCAAAGTAGTTGTATTTTGGTGATTATTTGGAAGATCAGCGTACAGGATGCAGCGCTGACCACTCACACATAGTGATGAGCAAAGTAAAGCCGAAAACGAGAGGAAAGGGTCGCCAATGTCAAAGAATAGACGTGATACTATTACACAACAACGCTCGCCCAAACATAGCGCAGCTGATCCAAGAAACCACTGTAAGGGAAAAGAAACAGTAATGGGTTGGGAGACTCTGCGTCATTATCGCTACAGTCCAGATTTGACTTTCGTGAATTTTCATTTTCATATTGCTGATATTATTCAGAATGGAAGCTGTCTGCATTGTACTTGACTGGTAAGAAAAACTTCAAAAGTCAACCTCACTTGTAGAGCATTTATTGCTACCTGTTTGACCCGCTCAAGGACGCATCGCTTGGAAAGGATTCGGCGACAGCGAAGAAGTTAAAACAATTTCAGTTTTACTTACTTCATTCGCATTTATCGCCTTTCTCTTGCCCAGCAGTATTTCGCAAAGGACTGGCAAAAGCGCAAGTTGCAGCCGTATATAACGAGATCAATATACATTTGCCTTCTGAATATTACACCTGTAATGGGTCCAACCTAAGGCAGTTTAAAAAATCGCTGGTGACACTCGTGTACAAGAAGAGTAAAAGAAAGGATGTGCAAAATTACAGACATCGATTTTCTGCAGAATCCTAGAACGTATTCTGAATATGATTATAATAAATTTCCTAGACACCGAAAAGCTTACGTCCAGAAATCAGCACGGTTTTAGAAAGCTCGTGTGAAACGCAGCTTGCCCTTTTCGCACATTATATACTGCGAACCACGGATGAAGGGTCCCAAGCACATTGCACTCTCCTATATTTGAGAAAAGCCTTTGGCACGGTGCTCCACTGCACACTGTTAACCAAGGGCCTCGTACGAGCATACGGAGTCGGTTCCCAGATATGAGAGCGGCTTAAAGTCTACAACAGATACCAGTACGTTCTCGACAGCGAGCGTTGATCAGACACAAGGGCATCGTCAGGAGTGTCCCAGGAAGTGTAACAGACAGCTGTTATACTGTATAGACATAAATGAGGTGACAGGCAGAGTGAACAGCAGTCTGCGGCTGTTGATGATGCTGTCGTGTACGGGAGAGTGTCGTTATTGAGTCACTGTAGGGGGATAAGATTAACGGGAAGCGCGGACAACTGAGAAACGCGTAGGAGTCAGTGAGGTACTGAGCCATGCCGACGCCGGTGCCTTAGTTAGCTGCGCTACGTTTTTCGGTTGAGGACCCAGGATACGAAGAGCTTCATCGAGGTGGTCCCACATATTCTCGATTCCGTTAAGCCCGGGAAGCCTGGTGGTCGGCGGAGTACAGCAAACTCATCCTGGTGCTTTTCACACTGCAAGCTGTGTCACAGATTTAGTTGTTCTGCTGGTAGATTCCGAGGGAAAAAAGACTCGATGTAGGTGTGGCAACGGTTCCGACCGATATTTCTGCTCATCCACTGTGCCTTCCAGAACGACGGGAGTGTCACGATAACGTTTGTGAGATCGTAACGATCCTTCCTCCTGTCCTAACCCTGCCGCCGACTGTTGCAGGGTGTTCACTTTCAGGTGAATCGCGCCCTACACGCCATCGTCTGTCTGTCACTTGGAAAGCCCGCAGGTCACCGTTCAGTGGACGCCCAGTCGCAGAACTGGCGTAAAAATTCCAGCCTTCGTCGAGGACGAACAGCAGTCAGCATAGGTGTGTGGACCAGGAGTCTGCTGTGGAGACCCACACATAGCATTTTTCGCTGATTGGAGACACTGTCGGTAGGCTCTTCGGTTCACGTGCATGGTCAGTTGCTCAGCAGTTGCACGTTATTCACCTGCGGTCTCCTTTAACTCCTGTCCTCTGTGGACCGTGGGGCACCACAACGGCCTCAGCGTCGGCTCTCGACAGCGCCATGCGCGGAGTGCTTTAAATATGGCAACACGCCAACATTTTACGAACTCTGCCGTTTCGAAAATGCATCCACCTGTGGCCCGAAAGGCAATGATCACGTCCTTTTGGATGTCACATAAGTGGCTGAGTTTCCGCGTTACGCATACCCTACTCATTAGCGTCGGACACAGGCGGTGATCACGTTAATGTGACTGGAGCCTGTGGTTAGAAAAAGGAAAGGAAAAGGAAACAGAAAGGGGAAAGGATGGTAAGCGGTGTCAGGAGCACCGGAAATGTGGTAATTATACGAATTGCTTGTACAGGAACTCCGAACGGAATAGGAGCAGCGGCAGTTTAAAAATTGTAAATGGTAGAATCACGGCTCAACAGTAAGTTTCTCGCCCAACCTGACGAAACAGATGTGGATATTAAGAAACGAATGCATAACTGCTGGGAAACAGTCTGCGGTGAGTAGACAGTGCCTTTTTTCGGAGGGTTTAAAGAGCAATTTCAAGATTTGCGAGATAAAGGTTTAGATTACGTCGCAAGTATAACGAATTGTGAGAAAGACGGCAGTAGTTCAGGGATTCGGCAGCACGAAGATATTTTGAAAGTGACTGAAGTTTTTAAGGAGACTGATAATAACCCTGTTCCTGACAAATGAATCCTGGTGATCAGTTACGAAGAATGGGAGAAAATGTTTGAAAATAAAGCTCTTCTTATGGACGGACATTTCAGAGGTGTTGGAAACAACTTGTTGATACCTGAAGCACGGAAGACTAGCTTTTTTACCAGAGGAAAGTCAAAATAATTGTGAAATATTTTTTTCTCAACCGAGAAATGTCATAACTTGGTTGTCATTTAAAACTGCATTGCTTTACTTCGAAATAGCTGCAAATTAAGCTATGAAAACAGTGTTATCCGAGACATTTATTTTCCAGTTGTAATTTTCATTTCAAGCAATGCCTGTGTAAGACATACAAGAACTGCGATTAGTGGAGCAATACAGGGATGAAGAAGTAGTTCGTTTGTCTTGCCGCACGTGTGCTGTAGAGTCCATCTTCCACCGGACTGCCTTGATGAAGCATGGAGAGTAACAGCGTAGCAAGTGCCCAGTGGCGTAGACTATTTAATCAGTCAATAGATGGAAAATGCTAGTACACAACCTGAAATGTGGAATTGGTGAAGACAGACAGTCGACCGAAATTATTTCGAAATAAATTCACTCTTAGGTTGGCTTCAGTTGCGTTAGATAATACCTCGATACCTAACACTACTGTATCAAAGTTATCTGCGTTCAGAGAATTTATTTCAAAGTGATTTCGGTCAGCTATCTACCGTCATCAATTCGATGCACAGGACAATGAATGCTGTCGAAGTTTGGCATAGCAAACGATACTCAATAAGGCAAAGGTATCTTAACCTACAATTTCTGATCAATACGCTAAAGGAGAATGCAATAAAACCAATACCTGAAATTGAAAAAAAATCTGTTGGTCAGCTTCTTCAGTGAAAGAGGTAAAAGATACATATGTGTTGAAAAAGAGTTAAAAGATATTTTAAGAATACATAATGACTCGGTGGATCTAAGAAGTTTAAAATTTATATCATTCCTACGATAAAATGTGGAGAGGCGTTCTTATTACAAAACGGCACGCAGAGCCTCCCCATTGTCGCGGCTTCCTTTGCACGTCGGAGAACCCGCAGCTAAAATGTATGTGGTCAGAAACACCGCGTTGGCTCACGGGTCGCCGAGTCCACGGCTGCAGAATCCCATGACACCCTTCAAGAGGCGGCGAGGCATCTTGTACAGTAGTTATTTGAGAGTGAATTTTTTCCTCGCTCCTCAAGAGACGTCATCAAACGGATCTTCCTGCTTCTGGAGTGTCTACGCGACTATAAGGGAATCCCGAAACGTTACATCTTATTTTAGTTCTGCTCTCCGTTCCACACCTTCATGGACCCACTTGTTTTCTGTGGAACTCGAACACTTGTACTTCTCCGATGTCATTTTCTTGAGGGATTTATGTACTGTGCTTACGCTTTATTGAGAAAAAACGGGAATTTTTTTAAGTGTGTAGGGGTGAAACGATTATCTTAATAACCGATAAAACAACTCCAGATATCGAGTATTACGTACCGGCTGACGCTTCATTACAAAATGTTTACGGGCTGTCTGTTATCCCAGTCGCTTCCGTTTATGAAATGTACCGAACACATGAGCTTTCTTCGATAAACAGTTCTGACATGGGTCTTGACAACACGATCGAATTACAGAGGTTCAAATAGTGAGTTGCGACTGCGTGCAACTGCATAGGCAGATTTTCATTCCCTGCATATAATTGTAACGCAACTAAGGAGATTATAGCGACACCAATGTCAGCCGGGTAAATAAGTCGTACACTAAGTGGACATCCAGCGGACGCAAGTAAACACTTCCTGTTACACCACGCCACTGCTGCCTCGGTGTAAACACGGAGGACAACAGGAAGTGCTCTACGACCACTAGCTGGACTATGGAGCAAGAAACAGCCGGGGTCCCCGGTGGTCTAGTGGTAAGGGGGTCTGGAACGTTCCAGCGCCTCGGCTGGGGCTATTCGCCCCAGCCGGGCCGGGGTTCAATCCCCGGCCGGCGCTGGAATTTTCAGACTTCCGAACACTAGCCTCCACCTCTGCCCTGGCATGTGGCGCATGCCGGGCACCCCCGTGGGGTCCGTGCTTCGGATCCCACGTGGAGCTCACTCCCACACTACAAACTAAACCTGATTATGCTGGTGCAAGCATTTTAAATTTTAATTCACACACTTTCTTCACCAGACCACATCTACATATGTTTTAAGGTACTTAATATATCTCACTGTGGTATCAGTAATATTTCTAGGAAACTATGAAACAAAAACCTTACCAAAAAAATGATTTTTGTTATCCTTCGTGTGCTGAATACTTCTGAGGTACCCAAACATCTGCCATTTTCTTGTAGTTAACAATGAATATTCGAAAAAAAGTTTATCATACTGATTCATATATTACATAATGTATTTTACTCATTCTCAGTGTTGAAAAAGCAGTAATTATTTCAAAGTCATAAAAAAATGCAAAATATTGTATCACAAGCCAACAAGGTGTTCTTTTTAGTATCATGATTTACTATGCGATTAATAAATTCTGTATAATAAATCGTTTCGTAACAATTGACAATACCTTTTAAAAATACATTGTTTTCACTTATTGCATTTTCAAAAACTAAAACAGGCCTTTTTTCTCAAATTATTCTAGTGTCAAAATGAGATGTTTGATATTACACAGGTCACTAATGACATAAACTGTTTTTTTTATAAAAACGATATTTCTCGTGGTTTTTGTGAGCTGAATGCTGAATCAAACAGATAACACTTAAAATTAATAAGAGGAATTTCTTGGTGATTTTACTAACACGCCCATATAGTTCATATAATATTTCGATTAATAGTTACATGACTACCTCTCTGCCTCTACTTTTTGTAAAAGTATCTTGTAGATCAGAGAAAAAATTGTATTACTACCTCTCCAGGTTAAGTGCAGTTCAATGAAAGAGTTTTTGAAGGCCGTACCGAAGATGCAGAATATTACGTTCTCTGCAAGGCATGTGCCATCAGTAATGTGTGAAACTGTAAAATAGAAAAAAGGGCTGACAAACGCCTATTACTGTTGTACTATTATATCACTAACGTTGCATTGCATAAACTTACTTACAGTTCTCGTTGCTGTTCAATATTCTTTAACTCACTATACCGTGCGATTATGTTGTTAACATTTAATGTAACAGTAGTCCTGTTTCGAGCCACATATCCATTTTTAATGCTTAAAAGTGTGGACAAAACTATTAGTAATACTAAATTACGAAGAGGGAATGATGAATGTAACATGCTGCGTACGTTAATGTCGCTCGAGATGTAGTTTGCATTATATGTTACCAGAACAGAATTATTTTGTAATGTGTGAAATACACAAAAATACGGTAACAGACTAACCGAGCAGTGATGCCGTAATCTGTTTTGTAATAATAGTGTAAAGGAAGAAATAAACAGCAACTAGACATTTAAGTCACTCAATTTTCGCGGCCATTTTGCTGTTCATCACTTCGCTGCTAGATGTCGCTACTAGTTCCTCACACACTCAGTTGTCTGTAGTGCAGGGCTTCGCCACCAGAAGGCTCTATCAGCACCGGCGAGGACTCATTCTATCGACGTTTGCTGCTTCACTCCTCAACATCTATGCTAACTGACGTGACTGCTAAATTTTCAGACTAAACGAAAAAAATAACACCAACACCAAATAAGGCAAATAGTGATAATTGCGGATACTATCGAACCATCACTTTCATACGTCCTGGCTGAAAATACTGATCCAAAATATTTACACAGGAATTAGAGGAGACGAGCTAGAGGAAAATCGATTTTGAGAGAACACACTAGCCGCTAGAGATCGGTTGAAGAAATTCAACCCATATTTATAACATCTATAGATGTTACAAAATAACTTCTGACAATTTTGAGCAAAATATACAGTTTGAATTTAAGATGATGCAACCAGCGATAAAATACAGTGAGCGGCATGTTATCTAGAGCTCTGCCAGAAATCAGACAGCAGTTTTAAGACTTAAAAGACATAAAGGAAAGCTGGCAGTTGATAGTTGAGAAGAGAGAGTGAGAGAATGAAAGTGAGTGAGAGAGAGAGAGAGAGAGAGAGAGAGAGAGAGAGATAATGGGAGGGGGGGGGGCTTCGGTTCTAGCCCATTCACCCATGTTATTCACTTTGCATACAGAATGTTTCACACGTCGTGCTACACACTTATCGCGTCTGTAGAGGGGACCTACCAGATGAAGTTTTACATAGGAATCGATGTCTGGAAACGTCATCCAGCGACGCTACAGGGTATCGAAGTTACAGGCGCTGGAGTCTGTAAAATATGTGTACACAGAAAGATTCAATGAAGATGTTACCAATTTTCTATGATGATGGAGATGGATAAATCTATAAATTTGAGGTTATGTCCCTATAACGGAAAATTGGAAGAGAAGACATTCCTGTTACGTGTGACAGGATCTACCGGTAGTGTTGTAGCTGAGATGTAGGGCAGGAAACTTTCAGAGGTGGTAGTATGGACCGAATGTCCAGTACACATGGGCTGTAAAATGCATACCTTAAGAGCTGTGAGGACTTGTTCACTAGCATAAAACATATCTCCACTGCTGAACAAGTGCTCATAGCTCCTCAGGTATGCATTTTGTAGCCCATGTTTACCGGACATTTTTTCTTACTTTGATCCATACTACCACCTTTGAAAGTTAGCAACAACAGTACCAGTACTTGTATTCCGCCGTCAGAGGTATGTAACTTTCGACTCATTCGTTTCCGGATCATGATACATGATCAAATTGATACATGATCACGGCATCACACTCTACTTACATACATTTGCCGGAGCTGGCGCCTGTATTTTGATGCTCTGTAGCCTCGTTAGATGACGTTTGCATGCATGAGTTACTAGGTAAAATTGCAAGCTCTAGAAATGTGAAACACCTTGTATAAAGAAAGCAACATACGAAACCAACGAGATATTTGGGAAATTAATCGAAGATAAGAAAGAAGAAATAGAAACTGTTTCCAAATCGACCTTTCATTTCGCTGCTGCTGATTTGAAATTTCGTGGCATTTATTCGCTCTGAAGAGGATCGTTTAAACGATGGTCGGAATGTAGTTATTTTAGTTGTTTCACTGTTTTATAATGACATGGCCTAGAACCCAAAATGATTTTCTCCAAGTTGTTTGTAGGAATTCTATCGCTTCTCACCGATATTTTCAGTATGGTACTGGTATTTTTTTCCCTACACCTACCAACTTTAATAGTGCTTGAAATGATGAAAATTGTCTCCATATCAAAAAGTATTAGGTACTGAGACGGTGCTTGGTTTTAATGATAACAATATACAGGAAAATTCAGCCATGTTTCTGCGAAGTTGCATTACGCAGAAATTCTGAAATACATCCGAATATTTCGAATGTCGTACAACAGCTGTAGGTAGGAGACGGGGTACTGCAGAAGTAAAACTGTTTAGACGGGGCGTGAGTCGTGTTTGGGTAGCTCAGATGGTAGAGCACTCGCCCACGAAAGGCAAAGGTCCCGAATTCGAGTCTCGGTCCCGCACACAGTTTTAATCTGCCGGGAAGTTTCATATCGGCGCACACTCCACTGCAGAGGGATCTAATTCTGGAAAGAACTGTATAGTTAGTGGAGAGATACAGGATGTTGCAAAATTCCCGTTAAAAACTTCTAGGGAACTGAGTGACGATATTTTGAAGAGGAGCCCATGTATGGAAAGGTATATCCGTGCTACAGCCGTATAAATACACCTTCGCTAATGTGGTATGCAACAGGGTTATAATCACTGGAGGGGGGGGGGGGGGGTTACTTACGTCTGATCCTATGCTGTCATTTGACGGCTGTCTCCTCTCTGACCTGGATCGAGTCTCGTTCATGTGTCTGTGAGTGTTAGAGCAACATTTCTGAGCACACTTTTGCCGAATACACCGACACGAGTATTCTGTGTGGCCAAAGCGCACAGTACTGGAAGAGCTGCTGGTCGCCTTTATCAAGATCGTTGTCCACAACGTCTGACTCCTCCCCACACGCTTTTCGTTAGCATTGCGCAACGTCTTCGAGTAAGGGTGCCTTCACCGTCAGCAGGTGCGTCTGTGGTGCCCCGTGGAGACGCAGCGCACGCGAATTGGAAAATATATTTATATGGATATTGTGTCTGTTCTTCCGGACATGTGCGAAAGGACGCTACGAATGTAGTGTGTGGACATACAAAGGTGAGAATGTGGGTCTCGCGGGAGGCGTGCGCGAGACAGTCCCTGTAGTCTCACTATCCTCTGTGCCGTCGGTGGCTCAGATGGATAGAGCGAATGCCATGTAAGCAGGAGATACCTGGTTCAAGTTCCGGTCGGGGCACTCATTTTCACCTGTCTTCGTTGATATCTATCAACGCCCATCAGCAGCTGAAGGAAATAATATCATTCTAATTTCAAATTGGAAAACGCCCTCCTGTAAAACCAGTGTCTCTGAAGACCGATTTTTTTGATTCTTTGGTTATTAAAGAGTGAAACTGTAGAACAATAGATGTACTCGGCCACATCTACACTGAAATGCCAAAGAAACTATTATAATAATGCGTATTCAAATACAGAGATATGTAAACAGGCTTAATATGGTGCTGCCGCCGGCAACGCCTATGTAAGACATGTGTCTACCGTAGTTGTTAGATCGGTTACTGCTGCTACAATGGCAGGTTATCAAGATTTAAGTGACTTTGAACGTGGTTTTATACTTGGCGCAAGACCGATGGGACACAGCATCTACGAGGTAGCGATGAAGTGGGGATTTTCCTGTACGACCATTTCACGAGGGCACCCTGAATATCAGCAATCCAGTAAAACAATAAATCTCCAACATCTCTGTGGCCAGAAAAAAATCTGAAGAGAATCGTTCAGAGTGGCGATAGTGCAACCCTTCCGAAAATAACTGAAAATTTCAATGCTTGACCATCAACAAGTATCAGCATGCGAACCATTCATGGAAACATCATCTACATGGGCTTTCAGAGCCGAAGGCCCACTCGTGTACCCTTGCTGGCTGCACAGCACAAAGCTTTACGCCTCATTTGGGCCCATCGGTACGAACATTGGACTGTTGATGACTCGAAACATAATCCCTGGTTGGACGTGTCTCATTTCAAAATGTATATACAGTATGGACGTGTATGGGTATGAAGACAACATCATGACTCCATGGACCCCGCATGTCAACTGCGGACTGTTCAATCTGGTGGAGGCTCTGTGACGTTGTAGAGCGTGCGCATTCGGAGTGATGTGGGATCCTTGATACGTCTAGATACATCCTGTCTGATCACCTGCATCCATTCGTGTCCATTGTGGATTCCGACTGAAGTGGGTAATTCCAGCAGGACAATGGAGAGGCCCACACAACCACAGTTGCTACAGAGTGGCTGCAGGAACACTCTTCCGAGCCTAAACACTTTCGCTGGCCACCAAAACTCCCCAAACATACTGTACGTTTCTAGTAAATTTTATAGCATTAACTAGCATATCTGGAATGCCTTGCAACGTGTTGATCAGAAGAGATCTCTGCTCCCTCTTACCGTTACGGATTTATGGGCAGCTCTGCAGGTTTCATGGTGTCAGTTCCCTGCAGCGCGACTTCAGCCATCAGTAGAGTCCATGCCACGGCGTGTTGAGGCACTTCTGCGTGCTCGCGGGGACCATAAACGATATTTCTTTGGCTCCTCAATGTAACAAATTACTTGTCAAAGTGACAGCGTTACCAACATGTTTTCAAGTGGTTCTAGTATACGGTACGTCTCGGGAGACAGGTTACAATTTAAAATATGAGTATTATGTATTCAGTCCCCTCTACAAGTTGTAGCAGGTAGTGATGGGAATTTCAGAACATCCTGTACGTTTCCAGCAAACTGTATAGCCGTTGTCGTATTACAATTGGTATCTGCGAATACATTCCATAATTCGTGACAGATCGCGAGGCGCGACTGCAGAAGTCCATAGCGTTTACCCAGGGGGCGTCTCGGCTACGGCAGTTCTGACGGCTAGTTTGAAGGCCACTTTGAACTAGTGTTGCCAGAGGTGTCTCTTTTTAGAGATTCTACGACTCGCCCCACGTAAGCTTTAACAGGAAGACCAAATGCTCCAACTTCTGGCCTCTGCTAACATTTCGAAATACACTATCCTATCAGTGAGTGTACAGACACCTATTAGTGGACATTAATATGCAGTGCGTCCACCCTTTGTCTTTATGGCGGCTTGAACTCTGCTCGGGACACTAAGTGAGGTGCCTACCGACAATTTACGCACCACACACGGATATCGTACCTACGTGTTTGTACACGCAAGGTAATACATTGCTCAGCAGGATCGCCATATCTCTCACCAATTTTCAACATCTGGAGCACAATGGGCAGGTTCTTTAAAGCAGGTCGCGATTTTGAGGATGTAACGAACCAACTGAACTGAATTTGGTACGATATCCGTCAGAAGGGTATCCACTAACTTTATCAGTGAATGTCAAGCTAGTAACTGCCCGCGGAAAGGCCAGAGGTGGCCCAACACGTTATCGACTTATCAATTTGTGAAGCTCTTTGTCTTGAATTAATCATCCAGTTTTTCTTCAACTCTAATCATTCATTTACCCCTACACGTACAGTCATGCTCAAAACTATCCTAACGCCCGAATTGAATTTCGCCTGATTCACATGCAACCCACATAACGCAACTGTCTAGCAGGTCCCCTTATCGCTCCTTGGTACAGTCGTTTGACTATTGAAAATGGTTCCAACAAATCACCACCAGAAAACACTGTTCTGTATCGCAATAACTCAAGATGTAAAGTAATACCACGATACTACAAATATCACGGAACACCTTATCACAGATAAGACTGCCCTTAAGGCTTGTAGCTCACATTTATTACAATAAATGACATACCTGACATTTTACCACTCTCATTATTACGTCAGATAGGTAATACACGTAGTAAATTCGTCGTATTCATGATTTACTCTTCAAAGTAACATACCGTACTTATCATTGAACACAAAATGAGATTAAAAATTGAAGTTATTCACGGGCAACCAGTTGAGAATATGTATGAACTTCAAATGACACGACGAACCGTCTCGTTTTGCATATGGATTCAAACCCAGGTCATGCAGACTAAGCAAAGATTTCGTGCCTGACGGAAAATAACAATCACTCCTGATTAGGCATACAGAGAGTGAAAATACCTCGATTTTAGAGAGAGCCAGTTTGCAAATACCAACTTTAAATTACAAAGCGCAAGCATTTTTGCCGGACGCGAATTCCTACCAAGCACCTATTGTCCCTGTTAACGAACGACGAGAGATGTTGAATCTTGGTTCTTGACAAGTAACTTACTTGAATTGCCGTGAGGTAAGGCTTTGTGTTGGACAGGGGTTCGAACTCAGAACTTAATCGGATAGATATCGACGCACAATCAACTGTGACATTTCGGATTTTCTCGGCAGTAGCTAGATGTTTTAACTGAAATGACGAGACGAAACATACATTTTTTTCCTTCCCAAGACTCCAACCCGGCATCTATCGCTGTTATATTCTAGAGAAAACGAACGTTAAATATGGGTTTGTTGCACCAGCAGCGACATGTGAGCGTGTTTGAACTAGAAATAATATGACGAAGAGTTCAGTGCTCACTGGGAATACAGCTCCACACATCATATCGCTTTTGACTACACACAAAGATACGTCAGCTTCCGAATTTTTGTCCAGCTCGGACTAACATCTTGAACTTACAGTGATCTCGCAAATAGTCCTGTGTCTCACTGGGTGTCAAAACGTCACATATCGTTAGTGTTGACAACGAATGAAATTACATTAAACGTTAAAATAATTATCCACCAGCAGATAGGTGTTCTCATGCTAGAGCTTGATAATACATAATGAAATCTATAGTGCCGGGCCAGGATTCGAACCCATTCACGCGCAGTATGTGGAGATGTTGAGGAATCTGCAGTTCTGAACAAACAACAAATAGTAGCCGTGCTGTATTCTCACGAAGGGATCAAATTCAGCGTTAAGTACGGTCTAAGTTGCATTCCCAGTTTAGAACCGATTTTATCGACATACAGAAGCTCAGATAAAATATGGACTTAATGTCCTTTGAGCGTTATTTAAGCATCACAAGACTGCACATACATGCAATCGATTTCGAGGTGCAAAGTGTTTATCTTACTTTGGTGAAAGGTGGGCATAAGAGATTTCCAAAAACTTTTTATCGTACTGAAATAATCTTTTGTCGGAAAGAAACAAGGTAAGTGTTTTATTTGTATATATTTTGTAGGAAACTGTAATCGTGATGGAAGATTATACACCTTAATGTTTGACACAACTGCTAGGAGAAAACGCTGCATCCTAACCAAACCCTGCGGTTCCTCTCCATATCCCCGTAAGACACGAGCAGGGGATTCTCCACGCATACCGCTACACAGCTGTTCCTAGCACACCTGAGATTTGGCAACATCGTCACAAACATTAGGCAACACTGTGACAGTGCAATCACTTCCGCCTATGGTGCTGAATTGGCTCACTAAATTTACTTGATATTACCTTTCCATTTGAATGGCTCATGCTGTATAATCCTTACGTAAACTAAGATACTGAGGCAGAAAATTCAATTTTTTGGCTAAAGAAATGCTATTCTTCACATAGGTGGCAACTTTTATTATCTTTCACGATGCGTTATGAGGCTGAGCGACCAATACCATGATGAGAGTGGTGCAAAGGTAGCAGTGTGTCTGTAACCCGGTGGTACCGCCCATGTCTCGTGTCAGAACGGCTCAATCAGTCGTCAGTTCCAACTGAGGTAGGGACCATCGTGTGCGAGCTTTTTTTTTCAGGAGCTGCGAATTTCCAGAAAAAATTCTGTATCGAAATCGGAAGAAAACCTTTACACATCAAATCTTCTTGGTAGCTCGACTCAGTAAGTTGTGTTAATCGTCATAGATCATGGCGTTCTGACTTCCAAGCTGCTTCGCAATACCAGCGTCTCTGAAGAAATTCGAATCGACCATCAACGATACGAATTTCAATATTGTTCTTCACTTAAGACTCACATGCCAGGGTGATAAGTATGAAGGAAATGAGCCTCTTGACTACTCTATGCTAAACTTCCCTGCAGACATGTGCTGACAGTGTCTCTAGCAACTTACTTTTTCTCTGGGTAGCTTCAAATATGGGCAATTTTTTCGCCTTAAATCCAATTGAATATTCTTAATATCATTTGTGAACAGCGTTCACTTCTCCATTAATTAATTTATGGACCTCAAAACAATCAATTTGCCTTAGTAGCTATAGAGCAGGTTCTGATAGGTATTGACGCAATCTTTTTCATCCATTTACCATAGAAAATCAAAGAAAGAAACCAAACACATTACATTGCATTTACTCCCTGTGCCTTGAGTAACACACATGAATCCATGACAATAATAGATTATTTGAAGAATCTCCTGTGCAAGGAAAAGAACAGAATGTGACGCTTTAATTATAGCGCACTGGATCAGAAACAATGAAATTAATTCTGTGTCACATTGATGTACTGCATTCTAATGTAATAAAGTAATCATCAAATAAAAACGGTTTTGTGCCTCCTTTGCTATGAAGAGTGAAACACAAATCGTAGGCAGATTTTATGGGTCACTACTCAACAACATTAAAGCATTTTACATGGTTGAGAGTGTGGAGTGGAGCAGATGTTGTCGGCAGAAGGCAGCGCAGTGCCTCAGCCCCCCGGTAGGCAGCAAACGGGTCCCAGAGAACTCAGACGCATGCGGTGTTCAGAGGCAGATGCTCGGTAAAGAAATCTTTCGCTAAAACATTGTTGAACCAAACTATTATTACCAGTGTGACACAAAGCGAAATATATTGTAGATTCGCTTGAATTACACACATAGCTTCAACACCGAGAGGAAAGGGGCGATAAAAATTTTGTCGTTGTCTGCTTCCGGTCGCCAGACGTCATATTAGCTAGTCTCGCGTTTTAGCTCAAGACTACGGCCTTAGTCAAGAATAATGTACTAAGACTGAACTCAAGACTTCCTCTGGGAAGTGCCGCAGTCTACAATGTTGCAGATCGAGCTTACTGCCGGACACAGGATCCTGAGAGGAGCACGACTGTGTTGTCCACCTTATGTGGACGGCTCGGCGGTCAATGTTTTGCTCTAAGGCTGTATCTACAACACATATTGCATCCTGAACACCTAGAAGAATTAAAAAAACAAAAGTAGTTTATGAGAGCAACGTTAACTATGGCGTTCGAAGTATTCATAGTGTTGTGTACGTGTGTGCAAAAGCCTTCCAATGCCCACTCAAGGAGGACAAGGATGCAAAGTCTAGCTTCAGTATTATAAATTCGCTACAGTCTGCGGATGAACTCAAACTTAGGTTGATAATTAATTTGAATATTTAGCAATACTATACCCATTGGTGTTAAACTCGTTATTAACCAATGATTCCCAAAGCTAGAGGGACACTACTTGTGATACTTAGGCAGTGCTATCAGACGAAAAGATCAACCTGACACAAACTGTGGGAAGTTTGTTTTACAAACTTCGTACCAGGATAATGAGCTTTTACGTATTTGGGATGTCTGTGAACGTTGCTGCTTGAGACGATTTAAGACGAAAGTAAATTCCTTTAGCAACGACAATGTTTGAAGAAATCGTCTTAACGGGACTAAATCGTGATTTGTAAATCGTTTACCGGCCGTACTCTACCGCATTTCGCTGATTGGAAGGCAAATAGATTACGGAAAAATGTCACAGAAGGAAAAGGGAGAACGAAATGTCTCCCACTGGAAGGTCATGTTGTCTTATTTAAATGATTACAAAATCAGGTAAAACGACCAGTCAGATTGTCAGTATAAGAACATTACTGTTGTCAGTATGATGTAGCACTGTCCAGGGCCTGTAACGATAAAGGGCCCGTTTAGGTCAGTCATATTGTATACAGAAGTGGGAGAGAGAGCACCGCTAAATTCTACAATCCGTATGCATTGCAGACACACAGAAATTACTGTTACAGTGTACTAATGGAGCCCAATTAATGAGTGAACTGCGTATTTTCCGGTGAGAGAGAGCACTGGCAAATAGTCTTCGCTATATTAGGTTACTTAATCTGGTGTCACTCTGAGCCAGAATTTATGGCCGGCGGCTGAGTGTAAGGTCAGTGGGCCGGATCCGAGTTTTGCATGTGCGAAATACTTTCCTACATTATAGAACCGAATATTTAACTGGAACTAATATTCCAAAAATTTTGAACTTGGATAGCTTAGAATGAAAATCTTTTTCTTTATTGCAAAGGAAAACAATTGATTTTCTAAAACATTCTCTGTCATACACAACTTGAAATAGGTCACGTCGACCAAATCTAATGGAAAAATTGACAGCGTCGTATATCGGCAAACAGTAAGATCTCTTGGCTTTTGGTTTGGCAGTACTCGACAGCCATTTCTAGGCGCAAGTAATAGAAGAAAGGCAGCGTGTTCTTGTTATCAAGTAACGTCTTCATCGATTACTTTAGTTTTAATGTAATCTATGAGTAATTACTGATGTTTGATATTAACATGAAAAGAATTCTGTAGACAGAGAAAGAACCTCTTCTTGGGAAACTACTTGTATAGTGACCAAAAGGCACGAACTGATATTCAAGTACAGTGTTCCAGCAGCGGCAAGAAGAAAATGATAGTAATAATGACGGTAACAATCCAATTATCCGGTAACTTCACACTTCCCAGTGGATCTTCACGAACTAAGAAAATATCTGAATTTGTGAACATTTCAAAATGGCTTCACATCGAGCCTATGATGCCTACAAGGGTCTTTACATCCTGCTGACATGAGAATAGCATAATCTCCGCATCAGAAACTTGTTTCTACTTAACCATTTAATAGACTCGCGTTGTTTCCACCGTGACTACTTTTGTAAGCTCAGCACATCATCCGTTGCAGAATACTCCTGGGTCTGGGAAATGTGGGCACAATGGTCTGGTGGAACTATCACAGGAGCAATGCGTGGGTTCAGACATTTACTTTTAAGAAGCACAAACAGATTTACTTTGCGTCTGGTAACCTCAAGAGAAAGACGTTATAATCCAGAATTCGCAATACAAATCACGTTCCATCATTACCAACTGGGCAGAGCCAGGTTACGTTGGGAAATGACATAGCGGAAGTCATCGTAAACAGAAATACAGTCGCCAGTAAACTTACTTACATTAGAAAATTTTATTTTATTTTATGAACCGATAGCCATTTAAAGGATGGGGCTCTTATTTTACTTGTAATTTATTGAACTAGAGACGTTGAAAAATTTGGTGCTGGACTGTGATTCGAATTCGTTTCTCCTCTTTCGAGGATCTGAATCTCTCGGAACATTATAGTTCAACCATTTCGTTCCTTTTCGCAAGACTGCAACCTTCTCTAGGTCTCCTCCAAAGGTAAGTATGTGGGTCCGAATCCTGATCCAATACCAAAATATTCATAGTTTCAGTTCAAGCCCTATAACGTGCACACCGTCCCGCTAGTGAAAACCAACGTACGCTTTTAATGTCTATTCATGTGTTGCCAGCAATCGCAATAGTTGTCATTATTTCTGGTCAAACACGCACACACCTTACCGTTGGTGAGTAAGCAACTGATATTTAAGTTATATTTGTGGATGCACGGTAGGCGTGCAGTTAGATTGTCGCTTAGGTACAAAAGTTTGTATCCTTAGTTTAGATTAAAACACCTAGCAGCTGGTAAGAAAAACCGACACGTAACATTTGATTTTACTTAATTAACAATACGATTACGTGTTGGGTTCGTATCTCCGTCATATAACTTCACATCATGCACTTAATCTTTAAATGCATGCGCTCTTTGTTACTTGAGCATGGAGGTATATCAGACATCTTTCGTGGTTAGTTAACAGGGACGAAAGGGTCTTGTTAGGAGTCCCGGTTTATTACAAAAATTGTCCTCTTTTATTTTCAAGTTTAGATTTCATTACTGGTATTGGCAAAAATTTTGGTAATTCATGACTCTTCATGGATAGCCATCAATATGATATGATTAGATTACATTAGATCAATTCTTGTTTCATAGATCATGAATACGATATTTCGTAATGATGTGTAACGTGTCATTTTAATGAAAGATTTCTTTACATACCATGATTCAATTTCTTTACAACAATTTCTTACTCTCTCTCATTCTTTTTGATTTCTCTCTCTCTCTCTCTCTCTCTCTCTCTCTCTCTCTCTCTCTCTCTCTCTCTCTCTCTCTCTCTCTCTATCATACACACACACATTCTTTTTTTCTTTATTTGTTTGTTTTGTTCGACTATCGGCGAGGCATGAAAACGTCTCTGAATGAGGTTCTTAGTTTTTAGTACAAATACGAAATAAATATAAAAACAACTGTGAGAGTTACTGATATATGATGCTTAGTTTTCAGTCAGTTCGGAGTATTATTAGTAACCACGCTTCAGTCCCTAAACCTAGTTACACAAATGCGAATCAGACGCATTACGTATTCCAGGCCGTAGCAGCCGCGACTTGGAGACACCAGCTATGGTCACTTCCCAGCCCGCTGTACGATCACATCGGTTCGTCTTCTTTCTGCTGGTACTGTAACTGAGATTTGACAACAAGGCAACGTATGTTTGGCAACTCTGTGATCGACGAGTTCCTTCCTGGTGCGCACGGAATTTATCCTCAAAGTTCACTTGATTTTACCTGTCATTTCCATTGAATAATCTGATTTATTATCACGTTGTTGTTGTTGTTGTCTTCAGTCCTGAGACTGGTTTGATGCAGCTCTCCATGCTACTCTATCCTGTGCAAGCTGCTTCATCTCCCAGTACCTACTGCAACCTACATCCTTCTGAATCTGCTTAGTGTACTCATCTCTCGGTCTCCCTCTACGATTTTTACCCTCCACGCTGCCCTCCAATGCTAAATTTGTGATCCCTTGATGCCTCAAAACATGTCCTACCAACCGATCCCTTCTTCTAGTCAAGTTGTGCCACAAACTTCTCTTCTCCCCAATCCTATTCAATACCTCCTCATTAGTTACGTGATCTATCCACCTTATCTTCAGTATTCTTCTGTAGCACCACATTTCGAAAGCTTCTATTCTCTTCTTGTCCAAACTAGTTATCGTCCATGTTTCACTTCCATACATGGCTACACTCCAAACAAATACTTTCAGAAACGACTTCCTGATACATAAATCTATATTCGAAGTTAACAAATTTCTCTTCTTCAGAAACGCTTTCCTTGCCATTGCCAGTCTACATTTTATATCCTCTCTACTTCGACCATCATCAGTTATTTTACTTCCTAAATAGCAAAACTCCTTTACTACTTTAAGTGTCTCATTTCCTAATCTAATTCCCTCAGCATCACCCGATTTAATTTGACTACATTCCATTATCCTCGTTTTGCTTTTGTTAATGTTCATCTTATATCCTCCTTTCAAGACACTGTCCAGTCCGTTCAACTGCTCTTCCAAGTCCTTTGCCGTCTCTGACAGAATTACAATGTCATCGGCGAACCTCAAAGTTTTTACTTCGTCTCCATGAATTTTAATACCTACTCCAAATTTTTCTTTTGTTTCCTTTACTGCTTGCTCAATATACAGATTGAATAACATCGGGGAGAGGCTACAGCCCTGTCTCACTCCTTTCCCAACCACTGCTTCTGTTTCATGCCCCTCGACTCTTATTACTGCCATCTGGTTTCTGTACAAATTATAAATAGCCTTTCGCTCCCTGTATTTTACCCCTGAAACCTTTAGAATTTGAAAAAGAGTATTCCAGTCAATATTGTCAAAAGCTTTCTCTAAGTCTACAAATGCTAGAAACGTAGGTTTGCCTTTTCTTAATCTTTCTTCTAAGATAAGTCGTAAGGTCAGTATTGCCTCACGTGTTCCAACATTTCGACGGAATCCAAACTGATCCTCCCCGAGGTCTGCATCTACCAGTTTTTCCATTCGTCTGTAAAGAATTCGCGTTAGTATTTTGCAGCCGTGGCTTATTAAACTGATAGTTCGGTAATTTTCACATCTGTCAGCACCTGCTTTCTTTGGGATTGGAATTATTATATTCTTCTTGAAGTCTGAGGGTATTTCGCCTGTCTCATACATCTTGCTCACCAGCTGGTAGAGTTTTGTCATGACTGGCTCTCCCAAGGCCGTCAGTAGTTCTAATGGAATGTTGTCTACTCCGGGGGCCTTGTTTCGACTCAGGTCTTTCAGTGCTCTGTCAAACTCTTCACGCAGTATCGTATCTCCCATTTCGTCTTCATCTACATCCTCTTCTATTTCCATAATATTGTCCTCAAGTACATCGCCTTTGTATAAACCTTCTATATACTCCTTCCACCTTTCTGCCTTCCCTTCTTTGCTTAGAACTGGGCTGCCATCTGAGCTCTTGATATTCAAACACGTGGTTCTCTTCTCTCCAAAGGTCTCTTTAATTTTCCTGTAGGCAGTATCTATCTTACCCCTAGTGAGATAAGCTTCTACATCCTTACATTTGTCCTCTAGCCATCCCTGTTTAGCCACGTTAGGTGTAACAAAAGATTGTAAATTTACGGTTTTCAGCCCAGGAAAGTCGTTGCACGTGGAAATCGCAACTAATCTGGTCCTTTAAATAGCGGTTTACGAGTGCTAGACATTATCGATCTCGTAAGAGTAAGCTAAGACACGTACTTCTACTCCAGCTCTATGGTAATGCGCTGACCTGAGAAATAGCATCTGTTATGGTTCGCACTTCGTCTCGCTGACTGTAACGTTTTTATCCCTTCTGTGAAAGAGCTACAAGCAGTCAGATAAAACATCGATAAGGAAATCGCAAAAAAATACTTTCGGCTCATAGTGCAATGGTGAAAACTTACAATGCTGCACAACAGGTAACTCCTCTTCCCGCAGCTGACAAACAAATTTTGGGTTTCTAGGAATACAAAACTTTACTTATGAAATGCGACATTTGCACTGCACGACGTTTTCAACAAAGAGATGGCGCAATACAGTAGTTCAAGTGGAAAGAAACACTTCCTATTTAAATTTGCGCATCCTAGACTGTTGGCTGTTCTGTGTAGGTGGCAGGTACGTGATTTTATTTCGGTGATTACAAAATAAAGTCGAATGTATGCACTGGGTAGTCGAGGCAGCTAGTTCATTGTGATTCGGTCAACCAAGTAAATGAATTTACTGAACCTGCTGCAAATTACTACAGGAAGCCTGTGTGTCAATTCTCATCCAGTGTGGTGCAACGGCGTTACGATAGAAAAATGAGCCACATACTTATGATATGCTTGTATATCTATGGACTGGGTTCGATTCCAACTTCTGTCAATGATTTTAGATAAGGAGATTCCATTCTCTTCTGGCTACACCAAGTGAAGAAGATATAATGACATTGTGGTCTGAAATTAATATGAAAAATGATATTCCTTTTCTACAAAGTAGACGTTAGGATGAATCACAATTAGACTGGAGCGGCGACACGTAGAAACCTTTCTTATACTTGTTATTTATTTCTAGTGACGAAACAAATGCTATGTAGGCTCACAGGACATTTAGTCCATATTTTATCTGAGCTTCTGTATGTCGGTAAAATCGGTTCTGATCTTGGAATGCAACTTAGTCCGTACTTAACGCTCAATTTGATCCCTTCGTGAGAATACAGCACGGCTACTATTTGTTGTTTGTTCAGAACTGCAGATTCCTCAACATCTCCACATACTGCGCGTGAATGGATTCGAATCCTGGCCCGGCACTATAGATTTCATTATGTATTATCAAGCTCTAGCATGAGAACACCTATCTGCTGGTGGATAATTATTTTAATGTTTAATGTATGTGACGTTTTAGACACCCAGTGAGACACAGAACTATTTGCGAGATCACTGTAAGTTCAAGATGTTAGTCCGAGCTGTACAAAAATTCGGAAGCTGACGTATCTTTGTATGTAGTCAAAAGCGATATGATGTGTGGAGCTGTATTCCCAGTGAGCACTGAACTCTTCGTCATATTATTTCTAGATCAAACACGCTCACATGTCGCTGCTGGTGCAACAAACCCATATTTAACGTTCTTTTTCTCTAGAATATAACAGCGACAGATGCCGGGTTGGAGTCTTGGGAAGGAAAAAAATGTATGTTTCGTCTCGTCATTTCAGTTAAAACATCTAGCTACTGCCGAGAAAATCCGAAAAGTCACAGTGATTGTGCGTCGATATCTATCCGATTAAGTTCTGAGTTCGAATCCCTGCCCAATACAATGCCTTACCTCACGGCAATTCAAGTAAGTTACTTGTTAAGAACCAAGATTCAACATCTCTCGTCGTTCGTTAACAGGGACAATAGGTGCTGGGTAGGAATTCGCGTCCGGCACAAATACTTGCGATATGTAATTCAAAGTTGAAATTTGCAAACTGGCTCTGTCTAAAATCGAGGTATATCACTCTCTGTATGCCTAATCAGGAGTGACAGTTAGTATCCGTCAGGCACGAAATCATTGCTTAGTCTGCATGACCTGAGTTTGCATCCATATGCAGAACGAGACGGTTCGTCGTGTCATTTGAAGTTCATAAATATTCTCAATTAGCTGCTCGTGAATACCTTTAATTTTTAATCTTATTTTGTGTTAAATAATAAGTACGGTATGTTACTTTGAAGAGTAAATCATGAATACGACGAATTTACTACGTGCATTACCTATCTGACGTAATAATGAGAGTGGTAAAATGTCTATTGTAATAAATGTGAGCTACAAGCCTTAAGGGCAGTCTTATCTGTGATAAGGTGTTCCGTGATATTTGTAGTATCGTGGTATTACTTTGCATCTTGAGTTATTGCGATACAGAACAGTTTTTTCTCGTGGTGACTTGTTGGAACCACTTTCAATAGTCAAACGACTGTACCAAGGAGCGATAAGGAGACCTGCTAGACAGTTGCGTTATGTGCGTTGCATGTGAATCAGGCGAAATTCAATTCAGGTCGTTCGGTACTATTGGGCATGAATGAACATCACGTGTATCGATTTCCATCGCGCTGGTGTAAGTCCTCCGGGATACGTTTATTCTCCTTAGTGTGTAAATATATTTGGAGCATGTCATTCAAAAACGTTTGAAACGACATAGACTGGAGCGGGTTGTTGTTAGGAGAGCAGAATGTATTAGACTCGCGGATCATGTGGTGTTATTGGCAGAGAGCGAAAGAAGTAGGAATGACATGTTAAAAGAATTCAACAAGAGACGTGAGTAAATTGGAATGAGTAATAATAAGAAAAACGCAAAATGTCCGGTGATAGGTGCAAGAAAAGCAAGAACAACTATAATGTTAGGCAGGACGATACACAACAATTTAGTGTTTTTAGATAACTGCGACGTGCTATTATGGACGACATTGGAAGTAATAAGGAGGTGAAAATACGTATAGCGATTGCCAATGAGACGCTTCATAACAGGAGGCTTTTATGTGGGTCCGTTGATAGGGGATAAAATAGGCAGGCACAGTGAGAAATGAGGTGGTGTTGAGTGGGAGAACAGAGAGAAATTTTAAACGTAGCAGGATGGGCAAATACAATTGGCGTGGACACTGAATGAGAAGAGATTGTTTATTGATGGTATGGAGGAAATGGTGAATACAAGAAGAAGAAGAAGAAGAAGAAGACGCAGAACATACCAGGTGGCGGACAGCGTAAGAACAGAAAATAATTGTGAGAAAACAAGAGGGTAACAAATGATGGGACTGCATGGAGAGCTACATGTGAAGACCTGCCTTAGGGCAGAACACTCATGGTGGTGGTGGTGGTGAAGAGGAGACTTATGTAAGACATTTTGCAAAACGCCCATTTTCTTGTAATCCAAATTTAAACAAAACATAGGCAGCTTATAATTTGTAGTCTATAAACGACCGTGAATTGCGTGACAGATGGAACTTGCCAGTATACCAGTTATTAGGACTTATTCCCACTCCACTGACGTATGGAGCGTGCGATCTGTGGCTGCTTAAAAGCCTCTGTGCGTGCTGTGCTTAGTCTCTTCTGGTCTTCACGCTTCCTACAGTTACAATACCTAGGCGGTTTAAGTATATTCCATTCCTACTTTCATCATGTAACGTCAGTTCTAGAAACTTTCTAATTAGGTCTCCTCGAGATACTTTACTCTTCCACGGGATAGTCTGTGTCTACCATGAACTGTCCGTTAGTCAGTAAGTGGAATAACTGGTTTTCCGGCACATGTCGCCATGTAACTGTCGCTCTGTCTCCACGTCAGAGAGACGGAAATTCTGTGTGCCACATTTGAAGATGAGTCTGTAAAGGTTACAAAACTAGTTAATGGAATTACAAATACTTCAAAAAGTGAGTTTTTGCAGTTTTCCGTATTTACATTCAATGCACTAGTCACAGGCACTGGGCGATCCTTAGGGGATATGCTTCATCGGTTGAGAGCGTGATGTGTCCCTCCGAGATTAATTTCACCTGGGCTTTAAGCGACTCACCGGTCAGCATTTACAGAGCTGCCAACTACATCTCACACCGGGAATATTACCAGGATTAGTTTGCATCGCAGCCTACGGAAGAGAACGCAAATCGAACGAGCATTCGCAGTCATTACCTCCATTGACTACCATTCGCCTATATTCAACAGTTAAGGATTCCTCCGGAAATATTCCAAGTAGACTTTCTCTGGATATTTTACGTTTGTTTCCAAGCGCCTGCCTGTTCAATTTGATCAGAAACTGTGTGACATTTTCCAACGGGTCAAAAAACCTGTGACCATTCGTGCCGCCCTTCTCTGTATACATTCAGTATCGCCTGGCAGTTGTATCTGATTAGGATCCAAGAATCTCGAGCAATATTGGGGGATGGGTCGCAAGCGTGATTTGTAAGCAATTTCTTTTGTACACTGATTGTATTTTCCTAGAATTCTACCAACGAATTGCAGCCATCCACCGTATTTCCCTAAGACTGCGACTATGTGACGGTTCCATTTCAAATCTCTAGAAATTTTTACACCCAGGTATTCATGTGGGTTGAGCGATAGCGAATTTGACTCGCTGCACTATACTCGTAGGATAAGGTTATTTCGTTTTGTGAACCGAACAATTTTACATTTCGGGAACATTTAAACTAAGTTGTCATGCTTTGCATTACACTGAAATCTTATGAGGGCGTGGCTTCTTTCAAACAGAACTTTATTACAGGCAACAGCATCATTTGCGGAAACACTGAAGTTCCAAATAGACCGCGTAACCACCGCCCCCTTCTCCTCTCCAAATTGCTGTCTGAAAACGGAAAGTCCCATATGTAAACCACCTTCAGAAGTTCGTTCACTTTCCGTATCAGTTAATGTGTTAAAAACTTGACCTGAAGAAACATAACCCTTTGCAGTTGAAGACGCTCTGTTGTAAGAGAAGCTAGTTTTTCGAAAACGTCTCAATATTTATGTACTGAACTAGGTGTTGTACAATTCCATAATTTTCAGGTGCATTCGGCGACGTATGTGGATACTGTCTGACAAATGTGTTGCGAATAAAGTGAGTAGTAAAGAAGTAATAAAGTGAAACATCAAGCCTGATGCTGACACCTTACTGCACGAACAGCGAAAATGTAGAAGTGATAAAAGTCTTTTTCCTTTCATCATTCTGTCAGGGATGTCAGAGGGAAAAAAAGTTTCGCCAAGTTTCGAAATTATGTGTGAAGTTTGTTGGAAGTCGCCACGTGCTGCCTTTCACAAATGCTCGGTGAATATAGTCTCGATAATTTGCGCGCCATGAAATTATGCTGCCTTAGACGAGTACGCAGTTTTTAACTTTTAACGCCCGACTTATTGCGTAAACCTATGCCTTTAAATGAAGGACGGAAGGAGGATTGCATTTAATGTGCTATCAATGTCGAGGTCATTAGAGACGGAGCAGGAGTTGGCACTGCGTCAGGGAAGGGTAAAAGAAGTCCGCCGTTCCCTTTCAAAGGAACCATCCCAGCATTTGCGTGGAGCGATTCAGGAAAGTTACGGAAAACGTATCAAGATGGCCGGATGCGGATTTAAACGTCATTCTCCCGAATGCGAGTCTAGTGTACTAGTTGACAGCTCGTCGTGTAGAAGCTAGCGTTGCTGGTGATGGGATTCCGGGTTCGATTCACGGCTGGGTTGCTTTCTCCGCCCGGGAAGTAGGTCTCTGTGGTGCCATCATTTCATCATCATTCGTGAAGGTGGCGAAACTGGACTGTGTAAAGGTTGGGGCTTTGTACAGGCGCTGATAAACGTGCAGTTGAGCGCCCCACAAACCAAACATCATCATACCATGTACTAACCACTGCGGCAGCTCGTTCGGTATACATTTAAATGAGCAGATTAAGTCAGCATTTTTAGTATTTACATTGACTTCGTTCTTCATAAATGAAAGAAGGAACTACGACAAGACAAAGGAATTGGGATAACGAATGAGAAATACCTGATTCTGCTTCTGCTTGTAGATGACATGATTCACGTTCACGAAATGACCTCCAAAGATCTATATACCACCTGAACGAAACATGCAATGAATACAACTTTAAAATTTCTAGTAATAAAACGAAAATAAGTGCACTCCGAGGAAAATACTCAGTCAGTTTAAAACTAGTTTTGGATAATCCTGCATTAGAACTGGTCTCTTAATCTTTCATTTAGGCTACGCTGTAAGATCTGATTTTTACTCTGATACTTAAAATAAATTACACAAATTCTAAGCTGTCTGTGACACTATTATCTGAATATTGGGCAATAAAGTACAAAAAGATTGTCCCGAAATTCTATAACGTGGTCGCGGTTCCTGTATTATGCTATGAAAGCGAAAACATGGTTAAAAAAAAGCAAAAAAAAAATCACACGGCAGAGATGAGGTTCCTAAGAAATTCGAAGAGATGCACAACAAGAAATGATTAGGAATGAAGATACTAGAGAAAAGTTAAGTATTTTCAACAGAAACTAAAAAATACAAAAATATCGTGAAGACTGGTGAGAATACTACGTCCCAGACTTCCCCAAAATATTCTGAACTACAAGCGGAATGGAAGACGTGATATTGAAAGGCCTCGGACGTGGGAGCAATTTCGTTTGAGAGACTATCCCGCGCGGCGACTACTGAAGTACTTATACATTATAGAATTCTTAAGTTATACAACCAAAATAGTAAGTTTTAATGTAGTTTACGTTCACTGATGCAAAAAAAAATATTTCTTGCTTTTTAAAGTGGGCTATGTTCTTTCTCAGGGTTCAAACTGTCTCCATGGAACAATATCTGTTAAGCGGTTTGGACTCTAAAACGAAACAGACTGTGTTACAAAGTAGAAAAGCAACTGAGAGAAAGAAGCGGCGTCGGTTTCTGCAGGAGGCGGCCATCATTTTGTAGGACAATGTTCGGGCACGCTCAGTTCAAGTCGTGACTGATTTGATCGGTATATGGGGATGGGGAGCGCCGCATCACGCACCACACTCATCTACATCTACATTTATACTACGCAAGCCACCCAACGGTGTGTGGCGGAGGGCACTTTACGTGCCACTGTCATTACCTCCCTTTCCTGTTCCAGTCGCGTATGGTTCGCGGGAGGAAAGACTGACTGAAAGCCTCCGTGCGCTCTCTAATCTCTCTAATTTTACATTCGTGATCTCCTCGAGAGGTATAAGTAGGGGGAAGCAATATATTCGATACCTCATCCAGAAACACACCCTCTCGAAATCTGGCGAGCAAGCTACACCGCGATGTAGAGCGGCTCTCTTGCAGAGTCTGGCACTTGAGTTTGTCAAACATCTCCGTAACGCTATCACGGTTACCAAATAACCCTGTGACAAAACGCGCCGCTCTTCTTTGGATCTTCTCTATCTCCTCCGCAAACCCGATCTGGTACGGATCCCACAATGATGAGTAATACTCAAGTATAGGTCGAACGAGTGTTTTGTAAGCCACCTCCTTTGTTGATGAACTACAGTTTCTAAGGACTCTCGCAATGGATCTCAACCTGGTACGCGCCTTACCAACAGTTAATTTTATATGATCATTCCATTTCAAATCGTTCCGCACGCATACTCCGAGATATTTTACAGAAGTATCTGCTACCAATGTTTGATCCGCTATCATATAATCATACAATAAAGGATCCTTCTTTCTATGTATTCGCAATACATTACATTTGTCTATGTTAAGGGTCAGTTGCCACTCCCTGCACCAAGGGTCTATCCGCTGCAGATCTTCCGGCATTTCGCTACAATTTTCTAATGCTGCAACTTCTGTGTATGCTACAGAATCATCCGCGAAAAACCGCATGGAACTTCCGACACTATCTACTACCTCATTTATATATATTGTGAAAAGTAATGGTCCCATAACACTCCCCTGTGGCACGCCAGAGATTATTTTAACGTCTGTAGACGTCTCTCCAGTGATAACAACATGCTGTGTTCTGTTTGTTAAAACTCTTCAATCCAGCCACAGAGCTGGTCTGATATTCCGTGGGCTCTTACTTTACTTATCAGGCGACAGTGCGGAACTGAATCTAACGCCTTCCGGAAGTCGAGAAAAATAGCATCTACCTGGGAGCCTGTATCTAATATTTTCTGGGTCTCATGAACAAATAAAGTGAGTTGGGTCTCACACGATGGATGTTTCCGGAATCCATGTTGATTCCTACAGAGTAGATTCTGGGTTTCCAAAAACTACATGATACTCGAGCAAAAAACCTGTTCTAAAATTCTACAACAGATCAACGTCAGAGGTATAGGTCTATAGTTTTGCGCATCTGCTCGACGACCCTTCTTGAAGACTGGGACTACCTGTGCTCTTTTCCAATCATTTGGAGCCTTCCGTTCCCCTAGAGACTTGCGGTACACGGCTGTTAGAAGGGAGGGCAAGTTCTTTCGCGTACTGTGTAGAATCGAATTGGTACCCCGTCAGGTCCAGTGGACTTTCCTCTGTTGAGTGATTCCAGTTGCTTTTCTACTCCTTGGACACTTATTTCGATGTCAGCCATTTTCTAGTTTGTGCTAGGATTTAGAGAAGGAACTGCAGTGCGGTCTTCTTCTATGAAACATCTTTGGAAAAAGGTGTTTAGTATTTCAGCTTTACGCGTGTCATCCTCTGTTTCAATGCCATCACCACCCCGGAGTGTCTGGATATGCTGTTTCGAACCACTTACTGATTTAACGTGAGACCAGAACTTTCTAGGATATTCTGTCAAGTCGGTACATAGAATTTTACTTTCGAATTCACTGAACGCTTCACGCATAGCCCTCCTTACTCTAACTTTGACATCGTTTAGCTTCTGTTTGTCTGAGAGGTTTTGGCTGCGTTTATACTTGGAGTGAAGCTGTCTTTGCTTTCGCAGTAGTTTCCTAACTTTGTTGTTGAACCACGGTGGGTTTATCCCGTCCCTCACAGTTTTACTCTACACGTACCTGTCTAAAACGCATTTTACGATTGCCTTGAACTTTTTCCATAAATACTCAACATTGTCAGTGTCAGAACAGAAATTTTCGTTTTGATCTGTTAGGTAGACTGAAATCTGCCTTCTATTACCCTTGCTAAACACGTAAGCCTTCCTCCCTCTTTTTATATTCCTATTAACTTCCATATTCAGGGATGTTGCAACAGCCTTATGATCACTAATCCCTGTTCTGCACATACAGAGTCGAAAAGTTCGGGTCTGTTTGTTATCAGTAGGTCCAAAATGTTATCTCCACGAGTCGGTTCTCTGTTTAATTGCCTGAGGTAGTTTTCGGATAGCGCACTCAGTATAATGTCACTCGACGCTCTGTCCCTACGACACATCCTAAACATCTGAGTGCCCCAGTCTGTATCTGGTAAATTGTAATCTCTACCTAAGACTATAACATGCTGAGAAAATTGATGTGAAATGTATTCCAAATTTTCTCTCAGTTGTTCTGCCACTAATGCTGCTGGGTCGGGAGGTCGGTAAAAGGAGCCAATTATTAACCTAGCTCGGCTGTTGCGTGTAACCTCCACCCATAATAATTCACAGGAACTATCCACTTCTACTTCACTACAGGATAAACTTCTACTAACAGCGACTAACTCTCCACCACCGGTTGCATGCACTCTATCCTTTCTACCTGTCTGTACCTTTGTAAAAATTTCGGCAGAATTCCTCTCTGGTTTCAGCCAGCTTTCTGTACCTATAACGATCTCAGCTTCGGTACTTTCTATCAGCGCTTGAAGTTCCGGTACTTTACCAACGCAGCTTCGACAGTTTACCATTACAATACCGATTGCTGCTTGGTCCCCGCATGTCCTGCTTTGCCCCGAACTCATTGAAGCTGCCGCCCTTTCTGTACTTGCCCAATGCCATCTAACCTAAAAAACCGCCCAGCCCACGCCACACAATCCCTGCTACCCTTGTAGCCGCTTGTTGCGTGTAGTGGACTCCTGACCTATCCAGCGGAACCCGAAACCCCACCACCCTATGGCTCAAGTCGAGGAATCTGCAGCCCACACGGTCGCAGAACAATCTCAGCCTCTGATTCAGACCCTTTACTCAGCTCTTTACCAAAGGTCCGCAGTCAGTCCTGTCGACGATGCTGCAGATGGTGAGCGGTGAGCTAAGCTTTCATCCGGCTAGCGAGACTGGCAGTCTTCACCAAATCAGATAGCCAGGGAGGGTTTCCTCCGATCCATAGCGACACACATCATTGGTGCCGACATGAGCGACCACCTGCAAATGGGTGCAACCTGTACCCTTCATGGCATCCAGAAGGACCCTTTCCACATCTGGAATGACTCACCCCGGTATGCACACGGATTGCACATTGGTTTTCTTCCCCTCTCTTGCTGCCATATCCCTAAGGGGCCCCATTACGCGCCTGACGTTGGAGCTCCCAACTACCAGTAAGACCACCCTCTGCGACTGCTCGGATCTTGCAGACTGAGGGGCAACCCCTGGAACAGGACAAGCAGCCACGTCAGGCCGAAGATCAGTATCGGCCTGAGACAGCCCCGGAATTGCGCCCTTCTGAGCTCAGCTTGATTCCTGACGTGAAGGTAGCGTTCTCGCTTTCCGCGTCTGGGTTCCGGGGTTCGATTCACGGCGGGGTCAGGGATTTTGTCTGCCTCGTGATGGCTGGGTGTTGTGTGATGTCCTTAGGTTAGTTAGGTTTAAGTAGTTCTAAGTTCAAGGGGACTGATGACCATAGATGTTAAGACCCATAGTGCTCAGAGCCATTTGAACCATTCGTCGAACTTTGGGGTATTCGGTTCGGAGCTGTTATGGAGATACGTCAGACAATAGACCGCTCCATTCGAACTACCTATACAACTGGCGTAGTTAGGGGTATCTTGCTCTTTCGACATCACTGGCGATGGCTTATATACATGAGCTGTTCAAAACATATCAGACCTTTTTCAATTGTTGAAATCAACAATGGTGTCAGGGCGCGCATGCGTTCATGTTTTCAGGCATATTTAGCACACATACCTGATTTTCTCCACTACTTCGGAACACTTGCAAGTCGTACACGTTGGATTTAGTATTCTGAGCAAAATGACGTCTTTACATCACATTTGGCTCCAAGCTTGGCGATTCTCAAGTTGAAACCATCGTGTGTTTGTGGACAAAGTAATGGGTACTGCAGGGCTAAAGGAGTGGTAGCCGCTAATCAATGAAGACAGAAGCCAGTTAAGGTACGCCCGCAATATCCGCAAATCAGGTCATTACTGATCCCGCAATATTGCTGGTGAAGCAGAATGGACGAATCACTATCAGAGAAGTTGCAGTCTAATCTAAAAGCCGTAAAGTCAACTAACTAACTAGGTGTTACAATAACTAACGTCCGCCCGCGGTAGCTGAGTGGTCAGCACGACAGACTGTCAATCCTAAATGACCGGGTTAGATTCCCGGCTGGGTCGGAGATTTTCTCCGCTCAGGGACTGGGTGTTGTGTTGTACTAATCATCATTTCATCCCCATCGACGCGCAAGTCGCCGAAGTGGCGTCAAATCGAAAGACTTGCACCAGGCGATCGGTCTACCCGATGGGAGGCCCTCGTCACACGCCATTATTATTATACAATAACGAACAACTTAAATTGGAAAGAACACATAGAAAATGTTGCGGTTAAGGCTAATCAAAGACTGAGTTTTATTTGCACGACACTTAGAAAACGTAACAGACCTACAAAGGAGACTGCCTACACTACGCTTGTCCGTCCTCTTTTATAATACTGCTGGAAGATGTGGGATCCTTACAAGATAGGACTGACGGAGTAGATCGAAAAAGTCCAAAGAAAGGCAGCACGTTTTCTATTATCGCGAAATATGAGAAAGTGTGTCACACAAATGATACAGGATTTGGGCTGGACATCATTAAAAGGAAAGCGTTTTTCGTTGCGACGGAATCTTCTCACGAAATCCCAATCACCAACTTTTTCCTAAGAATGCGAAAATATTTTGTTGACAACGACCTACGTAGGGAGAAACGATAACGTTAAAATAAGGGAAGTCAGAGCTCGTATGGAAAGACACAAGTGATCATTCTTTCCGTGTGCTGTGCGAGATTGGAATAATAGAGACTTCTGAAGGTGGTTCGATGAACAATCTGCCAGGCACTTAAATGTGATTTGCAGAGTATCCATGTAGATGCAAGTATAGGTGGTCACATTTTTCATTTCCCCTGTATGTGCATATCGCTTCACACGAACTTTTTTACCTCAATGTCGATATCTGCATCATTTTCGAAATATGTGAGCTTACTTATATTATCTGTAATGTTAATATACAACATGAACAGTAAGGCTCCCAACACACTTCCCTCTGGCACAAGTGGTTACTTTTACACGTATAGATGAACTCTCCATTCAGGATGAGATGATGTGTCCTCCCTACAAATATATTTAATTGGCCGTACTTTATACGGTGCTGGTAAACGGTCAACTACAATTGCTGTTTACTGTGCGGTAACCTCTAGCGTATCAGAAGCAGTTTAGGAACATTTTCTCAAATGAGTATACGTACTTGTATTTCGGCAGGTGCACAGTTTTGCCATTTCAATTTTTGCATGTTTCGCAGATACCTTTTCGAAAATTTCGAGCAAAACAAATCGAAATCTTTATTACATCATGAAACAATGAAGAAGCAAATGAGGGTTTGTTCTCAAGCCCGAAGCAACATCTGGTACAAGAATCAAGGATTTTAATAAAGTAGCTGTCGATAGGTTTTTTTCGTTGCTAACAAATGTGACAATCACAAACTAATGACTTCTCAAATAACTAATTGTGATGAAACAGGCGTGTCGGTTAATCCTAAAAACCAATCGAACATCTCAGCTTGCAAAGGGAACCGTCCAGTGTGATCGTTAACATCTGCAGAAACGGGCGAAACTGCAACCATTCTCATTAGTACGTCAGCAAGCGGAGCTGACATTCCTCCTACGATTATTTTTCCACGAAAGAAGAAGCAGAAAGAATTTGAGTTAGGACTGGCAGCAGGAGGTTGCGCTAAGGTCCACAGCACCGCATGGATGGCCACAGAGTCATTCTTTGTATGGTTTTCACAATATGTGGTATTTTCTAAGGCATCAAAGCACGTCCCAGTTCTCCTTATATCAGATGGCCACTCAGCTCATACCACGAACACTGACGTTATGGACTACGCGAAGGAGAGTGGCGTTTCTTCACCACCACATTGCTCTCACAGACTTCAGGCGCTTGATATTTGTTTTATAAATCCTCGTTATAGTGATTAACTTCGAAAATGGCTGCGGAGCCACGCAGGAAAAGTCGTAACTACCTTTCAAATTTCAACGCTTTTTGGTTCAGCTTTCGTCTAAAGCGCAACAATGAAAACCGCTATTAAAGGTTTCGAAGCTACTGCAATATGGCCCACGGACCCATCCATATTCACGACGCACACTTACTATCGGCACACACAACTGACAGCGGACGTGATAGGCCGTCAGATAAAGAGGTTATTACATCTGAACAATTGGAATTGCCTTCACCTAGCACACCAGCTGAAAAAGACGACTCAAACTGGCTGGATAATCAAGGGGACGAGGTTTCAGCGAATTGTTACAATGAACTGCCGCCTAAGAATAACAAAGTTATTGGGGCTAATTGTTCTAATCTTGGGTGCTCTTGGATGACAACTGACAACACAACCTCCTCAATTCATATTTCACCTAAGATTCTGATTTTCTTGTCAAAAGTTAACGAAAGCAAGAAAAGAGCGAGACTGAAAAGGGGGAACAACGTTGTTTTAACTGATTCGCCGTACAAAAAAGAGTTAAAAGTCATTAATGGGAGAAACAGAAGAAGAACTTTGACAAAGAAGAAAGAGCAATAAGAAAACTTTTTGCGAAAGAGAATAAAATTAAGAACTCAAAAACGAGAGAAAGAGCCTGAAGATAAATGGAAAAAAGGAGAAATAATACTATACTAACGAGAGTGATTATGAGGAAAGTTCTGACTGTCAATGTGTATATTGTGGTGGGTTATATTCAAAATCAGTTGAAGGTTGGGTCGCTTGTTCCACGTGCAAAAAATGGACACACGATTCTTGTGCAGGAATAGATAGCGAAGATGATGAGTGTCTCCCCGTGTGTGAATTTTGTAAACAGCCTCAAGAAAAGGATACGATACATGAAAACTGTAGTTTGACATTAATACTCACTTTAAACTAAAAAATATACCGAGCAAGCCAATATTTTCTGCATTTCCGATAATTTTATACGTTTTTGTAATCACTTGTATTTACCTCCCCATTCTGCCGCGTGCAAATGATATAAATTTCTGTTTTTGAGTGAGAAAATATTGTTGTTTTATTTTATGGCAATGTTCTTGTATTTTTGTGATTAATACATCATAATGTGTTCATATAAAGATTTGTAACTCTCTTATTTATCAATTTTGTACATTTAATCAAAGTTTTCAACTGTGTACCCCATTATACCTTGGATACCGCAACGTGTCGGATAAGAAAGATAAAAATACAATCACTACTCGTTTCTTCAACGACAATTTAAGCTGTGTTCTGTGGTTCCACCCAGAGTTCATCACGATATATTCCGAAAAAAATCATAGTTAACGAACATTATAAATTGATCTAGAAACGAAGGCAATCACAGTTAACATTTAATAAGGCCGCTGGTATTCTTCGAAATGCAAACTAATCACCGTCATGCTGAACGTCGTGGGTCACAGCGGATGGGTGGAATCGAAATATGTCTTTTACCCACGATCGCTTCTTTTTGTCAATTTGTGCCATTAATTTCTCTGCTCCCTAATCTGATTTCGTATCTCCCCATCAGCTATTCGATCAAAACTTTTTTAGCATTCTTCTACATCACCACATTTCGGAAGTTTCGAATCGTCTCCTCTTTGGGGAACCAGGCATGTTAACTACTGATTCGCAATATATTTATTCCGAAAGGCAAAAGGATCCCCGAAAACAATGAAAATAATTTTGTTTATTGGTGATTGTACCAGTTTGATTTACACTTAGTGCGAATATGAAAGTATTTTAGTCCAAATCCTTATTTGAAGGTCCTAAATGTCGGTTTAAATGGCAGCTTGCTATGTAAGACATGCCCACTTGTTTCTCTGTGCCAGCTCTTCTTTGAGATGATAAGCCTAGGGACATTTTACCCGCAGCTTTGAGCTTTCACATATTGAATACATTTTTTCTTGTCTCGTAGTCAGTTGTTTGCTACAGTAATAACGTTTCTGAACAAAACAAATGCCAAGATCTACGCACAAAGTTTTCGAGAGAAGTTCTAGAAGACTTGCAAAAAATTAAAAAAGTAAATATCATGAAACAAATTTTATGTTTATGTACAGCATGCGTACTATTGGAAAGTGAAAGAAACTATGAATTTAAATGAGTGCATGTACGTTGTTAAGTGCAATA
Organism: Schistocerca gregaria; assembly: GCF_023897955.1. Classification (NCBI taxonomy): domain Eukaryota; kingdom Metazoa; phylum Arthropoda; class Insecta; order Orthoptera; family Acrididae; genus Schistocerca; species Schistocerca gregaria. The sequence goes on along the minus strand of NW_026061811.1, from coordinate 3,739,785 downwards.
CAACTTTAAATTTTCCGTAACTTTTCTAACTAACTGTACCTTTCCTCTCAAACCATTTATCCAAGAACCATGGAAATCTAACGGTCAGTTTTCTTACTCGAGGGCATGAAGAGTCGAGGGATATGAAAGGGAAGCAGTGGTTGGGAAGAGAGTGAGACAGGGTTGTAGCCTATCCCCGATGTTATTCAATCTGTTTGCTGAGCAAGCAGTAAAGGAAACAAAAGAAAACTTCGGAGTAGGAATTAAAAACCATGGAGAAGTTGTATTATAAAGAACACTATCGTCTTTTTATTTTTAAATTTGCCCGCAAAACCTGTCTTTCAAAATTTTTCTAAAAATTTCACTATTAATATATTATTCATGAAAAATTTTCAGCTTGTTGGAAAATAGTGAAAATGCATGTAAAAAATGTTTTGTGTTTTAAAGTTAATATAACACAACTTAGGATAAGGATCATATAAATAGATCAGTTTAACATGGTGGAGATAGAAGATACGTTCTCCCCGTGAAAATTGTGTTAAAAACAAATGAATATTTCCAAATCAACTTCTCATTTCATGAAGTCATTACTAGAAACGTGAATAATCTCCACAAAAATTGGTAAGTTAATTACTTTGGTGGAAGAAAGTCTCCATCATTAAAGAGAACGATATTTTCAATAACTTGCCGGCAGCCATAAAAAGCTTTACTACTGACAGATTTCAGTTTACGAGGGGCCTAAAGTATTTCTTGCTAACGATCTCTTCAGACACCATTAATGAATTGAATTTTTTAGTAGAACTAGCGCGCGCGATTGAGAGTGGGTAATTGTGTGTGTGTGTGTGTGTGTGTGTGTGTGTGTGTGTGTGTGTGTGTGTGTGTGTGTGAGAGAGAGAGAGAGAGAGAGAGAGAGAGAGAGAGAGAGAGAGAGAGGGGGGGGGGGGGGTCAAATAATACGAGTACAATCAGAAGTGTGACTAAATTTTCGTTCCTCGTTCATGATCAGTCCACTGGCGATCTGTGGAAAGTAAATTAGCATATCATTTTCCCATTGAGTATCTCCCCATTATGGATTAATTTCAATGGAAAGTACATGTAATATAATCTTACCCTCTTGTCTGTCCCACTTCTGTTGGAGGTTACACACCAGACAAATACCTTAATGTTGTTGTTGTTGTTGTCTTCAGTCCAGAGACTGGTTTGATGCAGCTCTCCATGTGCTACTGTATCGTGTGGAAGCTTCATCTCCCAGTACCCACTGCAACCTACATCCTTGTGAATCTGCTTAGTGTATTCATCTCCTGGTCTCCGTCCTCGATTTGTATCCTCCACGCTGCCCTCCAATATTAAACTGGTGATCCCTTGATGCCTAAGAACGTGTCCTACCAACCGACCCCTTCTTCTAGTCAAGTTGTGCCACAAAGTTCTCTTCTCCCATATCCTATTCAATACCTCCACATTAGTTACGTGATCTACCCATCTAATCTTCAGCATTCTTCTGTAGCACCACATTTCGAAAGCTTCTATTCTCTTCTTGTCCAAACTATTTATTGTTCATTATTCACTTCAATACGCGGCTACACTCCATAAAAATACTCTGAGAAAAGACTTCCTGATACCTAAAGCTATACTCGATGTTAACAAATTTTTCTTCTTTAGAAACACTTTCCTTACCATTGACAGTCTACATTTTATATTCTCTTTACTTCGACCGTCATCAGTTATTTTGCTCCCTAAATAGCAAAACTCCTTTACTACTTTAAATGTCTCATTTCCAAATCTAATTCCCTCAGCATCACCCACCTTAATTCGACTACATTCCATTATCCTCGTTTTGCTTTTATTGATGCTGATCTTATATCATCCTTTCAGGACACTCCATTCTGTTCAGCTACTCTTCTAGAATCTTTGCTGTCTCTGACAGAATTACGTCATCGGCAAACCTCAAGGTTTTAGTTTCTTATCCATGGATTTTAATTTCTACTGAGAATTTTTCATTTATTTCCTTTACTGCTTGCTCAATAAACAGATTGAATAACATTGGGGATAGTCTACAACCCTGTCTCATTCCCGCCGGCCGCGGTGGTCTCGCGGTTCTAGGCGTCCAGTCCGGAACTGTGAGACTGCTACGGTCGCAGGTTCGAATCCTGCCTCGGGCATGGATGCGTGTGATGTCCTTAGGTTAGTTAGGTTTAAGTAGTTCTAAGTTCTATGGGACTGATGGCCACAGCAGTTGAGTCCCATAGTGCTCAGAGCCATTTTTTTTGTCTCATTCCCTTCCCAACCACTGCTTCCCTTTCATATCCTTCGACTCTTATAACTGCCATCTGCTTTCTGTACAAATTGTAAATTGCCTTTCGCTCCCTGTATTTTACCCCTGCCACCTTCTGAATTTGAAAGAGAGTATTCCAGTCAACATTGTCAAAAGATTTCTCTAAGTCTACAAATGCTAGAAACGTAGGTTTTCCTTTCCTTAATCTACTTTATAAGGTAAATCGTAGGGTCAGTATTGCCTCACATGTTATAGTATTTCTACGGAATCCAAACTGAAATTCCCTGAGGTAGCCTTCTACCATTCTTTTTTCCATTCGTCTCTAAAGAAATGGCATTAGTATTTTGCAGCTGTGACTTATTAAACTGATAGTTCGGTAATTTTCACATCTGTCAACACTTGCTTTCTCTGAAATTGGAATTATTTCATTCTTCTTGAAGTCTGACGGTATTTCGGCTGTCTCATGCATCTTGCTCGTCAGACGGTAACGTTCTGTCAGAGCTGGGTCTCCCAAGGCAGTAGTTCTAATGGAATGTTGCCTACTCCCGCAACCTTGTTTCGACTAAGGTCTTTCAGTGCTCTGTCAAACTCTTCACGCAGTACGTCATCTCCCATTTCATCTTCATCTACATCCTCTTCCATTTCCATTATATTGTCCTCAAGTACATTGCCCTTGTACAGATCCTCTATATCCACCTTCCACCATTCTGCATTCCCTTCTTTGCTGATAACAGGGTTTCCATTTGAGTTCTTGATATGCATACAAGTGAATCTCTTTTCTCTAAAGGTCTCTTTAATTTTCCTGTAGGCAGTAACTATCTTGCCCCTAGTGGTATGCGCCTCTACATCCTTACGTTTGTCCTCTAGATATCCCTGCTTAGCCATTTTGCACTTCCTGTCGATCTCATTTTTGAGACGTTTGCATTTCTTTTTGCCGGCATAATTTACTGCATTTTTGTATTTTCTCCTTTAGCAAATTAAAATCAATATATCTTCTGTTACCCCTCTTTTTTTTGCGCATGTCAAGTTCCGTAGGCCCAAATTGAGGAGCAAATCTTCAAGGTCATGGAACGTGTCAGTATCTACATCTACATCCGTACTCCGCAAGCCACCTGACGGTGTGTGGCGGAGGGTACCCTGAGTACCTCTATCGGTTCTCCCTTCTATTCCAGTCTCGTATTGTACGTGGTAAGAAGGATTGTCGGTATGCTTCTGTGTGGGCTCTAATCTCTCTGATTTTATCCTCATGGTCTCTTCGCGAGATATACGTAGGAGGGAGCAATACACTGCTTGACTCTTCGGTGAAGGAAATTTCTCGAAACTTCAACAAAAGCCCGTACCGAGCTACGAAGCTTCTCTCCTGCAGAGTCTTCCACTGGAGTTTATCTATCATCTCCGTAACGCTTTCGCGATTACTAAATGATCCTGCAACGAAGCGCGCTGCTCTCCGTTGGATCTTCTCTATCTCTTCAATCAACCCTGTCTGGTGCGGATCCCACACTGCTGAGCAGTATTCAAGCAGTGGGCGAACAAGCGTACTGTAACCTACTTCCTTTGTTGTCGGATTGCCTTTCCTTAGGATTCTTCCAATGAATCTCAGTCTGGCATCTGCTTTACCGATGATCAACTTTATATGATCATTCCATTTTAAATCACTCCTAATGCGTACTCCCAGATAATTTATGGAATTAACTGCTTCCAGTTGCTGACCTGTTATTTTGTAGCTAAATGATAAGGGACCTATCTCTCTATGTATTCGCATCACTTTACACTTGTCTACATTGAGATTCAATTGCCATTCCGTGCACCATGCGTCAATTCGCTGCAGATCCTCCTGCATATCAGTACAATTTTCCATAGTTGCAACCTCTCGATACACCACAACATCATCTGCAAAAAGCCTCAGAGACTTTCCGATGTCATCCACCAGGTCATTTATGAATATTGTGAATAGCAACGGTCCTATGACACTCCCCTGCGGCACACCTGAAATCACTCTTACTTCGGAAGACTTTTCTCCATTGAGAATGACATGCTGCGTTCTGTTATCTAGGAACTCCTCAATCCAATCACACAATTGGTCTGATAGTCCGTATGCTCTTACTTTGTTCATTAAACGAGTGTGGGGAACTGTGTCAAACGCCTTGCGGAAGTCAAGAAACACGGCATCTACCTGTGAACCCGTGTCTAAGGCCCTCTGAGTCTCGTGGACGAATAGCGCGAGCTGGGTTTCACACGACAGTCTTTTTCGAAACCCATGCTGATTCCTACAGAGTAGATTTCTAGTCTCCAAAAAAGACATTATACTCGAACATAGTACGTGTTCCAAAATTCTACAACTGATCGACGTTAGAGATGCACATCTGTTCGACGTCCCTTCTTGAAAACGGGGATGACCTGTGCCCTTTTCCAATCCTTTGGAACGCTTCGCTCTTTTAGAGACCTACGGTACACCGCTGCAAGAAGGGGGGCAAGTTCCTTCGTGTACTCTGTGTAAAATCGAACTGGTATGCCATCAGGACCAGAGGCCTTTCCTCTTTTGAGCGATTTTAATTGTTCTCTATCCCTCTGTTTTCTATTTCGATATCTACCATTTTGTCAACTGTGCGACTTCAAGAGAAGGAAGCACAGTGCAGTCTTCCTCTGTGAAACAGCTTTGGAAGAAGACATTTAGTATTTCGGCCTTTAGTCTGTCATCCTCTGTTTCAGTACCATTTTGGTCACAGAGTGTCTGGACATTTTGTTTTGATCCACCTACCGCTTTGACATAGGACCAAAATTTCTTACGATTTTCTGCCAATTCAGTACATAGAACTTTACTTTCGAATTCACTGAAAGCCTCTCGCATAGCCCTCCTCACACTACATTTCGCTTCGCGTAATTTTTGTTTGTCTGCAAGGCTTTGGCTATGTTTATGTTTGCTGTGAAGTTCCTTTTGCTTCCGCAGCAGTTTTCTAACTCGGTTGTTGAAACACGGTGGCTCTTTTCCATTTCTTACGATCTTGCTTGGCACATACTCATCTAACGCATATTGTACGGTGGTTTGAACTTTGTCCACTGATCCTCAACACTATCTGTACTTGAGACAAAATTTTGTGTTGAGCCGTCAGGTACTCTGTAATCTGCTTTTTGTCACTTTTGCTAAACACAAAAATCTTCCTACCTTTTTTAATGTTTCTATTTACGGCTGAAATCATCGACGAAGTAACCGCATTATGATCGCTGATTCCCTGTTTTGCATTAACTGATTCAAATAGTTCGGGTCTGTTTGTCACCAGAAGGTCTAATATGTTATTGCCACGAGTCGGTTTTTTTGTTTAACTGCTCAAGATAGTTTTCGAATAAAGCACTTAAAAATATTTCACTCGATTCTTTGTCCCTGCCACCCGTTATGAACGTTTGAGTCTTCCAGTCTATATCCAGCAAAATTAAAATCTCCTCCCAGAACTATAACATTTCCCTAAGGGGCTCCATCACTAGCCTAACGTTGGAGCTCCCAATAACTAATAAACCCCTCCCCCCGTGTGCCTGCTCGGACCTTGCTGAAGGAGCAGCCACATGTCCATTCACAGGCAGAGCGGGCGATGCCACACGGCCAGCCTCCACATTGACCCTCCGCCTCGTGCGCCGCGAACGCCACTGAACCCGCCACTCCCCTTGGGGAGAGGATGGCCCAACCGCGCCCGGTACCCGCGAAGATCTCTCGACAGCAGGGACAGTGGGTGAAGCATCTAATACCTGGGGTGCACCATGCGACGCACCAGACTCCCCACTGCCGCTACACTCCGAGGCAGCAGCCTGAAGACGGCTGACCGCGGCCATCAACACGCTCAGCTGTTCGCGAAGAGTGGCCAGCGTCCGTACACAGCAGTCACACATCCTATCCATCCTAAGGAATCAATTTACCGAAGAGACTTAATCAACTTTTAAGTAGACTGCTAATTCACTAAAGGCGATTGATTACTGACTAAACTGTGATTGCTAACCACTTCTTGTGGAAAACAATGAAAATAGCACTACCTGTCTCTGGACTGTATTCAAAACAAACACTAGCACTACTGGCACTATGGCTGACTACAAGGACTCTCTCTGACTGTATCCAAAACAAACACGAAATCTATGTAACTCTATTACTAGCACTCGACAATTAAAGCTTCCTAAAAGCAAAAACACACGGAAGAAGAAGTGACAAGTAAGAAAACTACAGTTAATACTTAAATTAAGGTAGCTCGCTGCACAGCAGACGTGAAGCAGACGGCGGTTAGGGCGACACATGAACTTACAACATAAAAGTAATAACAGATAAAAATACACATTCATGAACCTGAGAGAAAATCAGTCCATAAGTTTAAGCAAACGCTATCAGCAGTACAATGAGAATCAGCTTAATTTTTCAATTAACTCCTCGACAGAATAGAAGGAGTGACCCATGAGGAAACACTCCAGTTTCGATTTGAAAGCGCGTGGATTACTGCTAAGAGTTTTGAATTCGAGTGGCAGCTTATTGAAAATTGATGCAGCAGTATACTGCACACATTTTTGCACATGAGTTAAGGAAGTCCGATCCAAATGGAGGTTTGATTTCTGCCGAGTATTAACCGAGTGAAAGCTGCTTATTGTTGGAAATAAACTAATATTGGTAACAAGAAACGACAATAAGGAATATACATATTGAGAGGCCAATGTCAAAATACCCAGACTCCCTGAACAGAGGTCGACAAGAGGATCGTGAACTCACACCACTTTTTGCCCGAACCTCCCGTTTTTGAGCCAAAAATATCCTTCTAGAATGGGAAGAGTTACCCAAAAACATAATACCATACGACATAAGTGAATGGAAATAAGCAAAGTAGACTAATTTACTTGTCGAAGTATCACTCACTTTCGGCACCGTTCCAATAGTGAAAATGGCAGTATTAAGTCTTTGAACAAGATCCTGAACGTGGGCTCTCCACGACATCTTACTATTTATTTGAACACCTAGGAATGTGAACCGTTCAGTTTCACCAATCATATGCCCATGCTGTGAAATTAAAACGTCAGGTTTTGTTGAATTGTGTGTTAGAAAATGTAAAAACTAAATCTTACTGTGATTTAACGTTAGTTTATTTTCTACAAGCCATGGACTGAGGTCATGTACTGCACTACTTGAAACGGAGTCAATGTTGCACCCAACATCCTTTACTACCAAGCTAGTGTCATCAGCAAACAGAAACATTTTAGAGTTACCCGTAATACTTGAGGGCATATCATTTATATAAATAAGGAACTGGAGCGGCCCCAACACTGATCCCTGAGGAACCCCCTCCCCCTTGACAGTACACCACTCAGATCCCTCATCACACTGTATTACTTTCCCCCATTCCCGTAGATCGTTCCCTAATGATCTTCCTGAAACACTCTACAACTTCTGATTCTGTCAGTTCTTTCAGGTCCCATCTCCTTAAATTCCCACCTTTTTCCAGTTTTAATCTACAGTTCATAATCAATATATTGGGATCAGAGTCCACATTGGCCATGGAAATGTCTTACAATTTAAAATCTGGTTCCTAAAAATCTGTCTTACCATTATATAATCTATCTGAAATATTGCAGTATCTCCAGGTGTCTTCCACATATACAACCTTCTTCCATGATTCTTGAACCAAGTGTTAGCTATGATTAAGTTATGCTCTGTGCAAAAACCTACCAGGCGGCTTCCTCTTTCATTTTTTACCCCCATTCCATATTCACCTACTACGTTTCCATTTCTTCCATTTCCTACTGTCGAATTCCAGTCACCCATTAATATTAAATTTTCATCTCCCATCACTATCTGAATGATTTCTTTTATCTCATCACACATTCCATCAATTTCTTCATCGTCTGCGGACTTCTTTTACGACTTTGGTAGGCATGGGATTCGTGGCTATCTTGGCCACAACAATGCGTTCACTATGCTGTTTGTAGTAGCTTACCCGCATTCTTATTTTTATTAATTATTAGACCCACTCATGCATTAGCTTCATATTAGCCTTCCTAATACTTAAATCTACATTCGATGTTAACAATGACGCCGGTGGATGAAATGTCACGAAATTACTGACCGTCGAGAAAGTCACGAATAGAACCGACAAGCTAATGGGCCCTTCACAGGAAAAGGTTTTTCGCCGGAAAACGCGGAAAACTGAAACCCAGCAAATGAGTAAAATAATGTATACTCATTGAAAAAAAAAATGGTGTATGCACACAACTTACACCACAATAGTCTGGGATTACTCTATTACGTAACACAGTTTTTGTGATTGTAACTTGCAGCTTTAGTTATTTTTAATTCAAAGAGGCTTTAAAAGGACAGAAAGAACGTGTTGGACTACGCTACAGATCGTTCTGTTAGCACAGTCTTTACTTTGTAATCACTTTCGTTGACTTCGGCAACTATCAAGAAAAATCTCCAACCTAACCGAGACAATGCGCTACGATACAGCCGAGATCATGACAAGAGAATGGGCTACATCACACTCGAAGTAAATTTATATAGGTAAGGATCCCCATGACCTGTGTAGGTCTATTATAAAAAATCTCCAAGCCACTCTCCTCAAATAGATCGCAATCTTCTCTTGACCTTCATCTGTTACTATTTCAGAATTAGAAACCAGATTCAAAGAAAATTTGGCTAGCAGCCAAAAACTAGAAAAATAAAAATAATAAAAGTGAGAACGTGAAACACGTTAGCAATAACCATAAGCAGGAGATTTTACAGAAAATAAAATTGAGAAAGGAAATTATTAATATTATCGACCGTTTAAGAACTCTAGGCTACGAAAGGAATGAAACCACATATCGAATAACTGGTGGAAGAGTTAGTGAGTTTTAAGATTAAATCCAAACAAGAATTAGAGAAAAATATATCGAAGCAAGGCCTCTATTACGAAAAATTGCTAAATCTCGAGACAAATTGTGTCCTTCTGTATTAGATGAAATTTTTTGGCCCCTAGTACGGATGAAACAGTATCCTCAGTATCAACAGGAACTTCGTACATGTGTTTCATATTTCATCCAAGCCTGCAGTCTATAAATATTTAAACAAAATACTAAAACAAAATACCACTACAGGGGAATTACTTACGAAGTAGTTCTTGGTAAAGAAACACAGGACACAATTACGTATGTAGGCTTAATACAAACTACAACTGTATTTATAAATCGCTATAGTTGCCTTGGAGTAACGACGTGCGAATATCAATATAACCTGTACGCTTCAAAGCTGTTATCCATGAAAAAGCTAAACGACGCATCGTGAACAAAATACAATTTAACACCGAAACAATGATATTAGCTGACAATGGGCACAGACTTTAGTCAATGGGCACTGTTGAAAATTTGTGCCAGACCAGGATTAGCACCCGAGTCCCCTGGTTACTAGGGAGAGGCAATGATCACTGTGTCCGAATTACACAGTGGTCAACAGAATAGCACGAACAGCCCGAGCATGCCGTTCGCAAGATCCAAATTCTCAATTTCTCCATAGACTGCTACTGCACTGCTCCTTGAACATAATCCTCCTCCCCTTAATTATACAGTACATGGCCAAAAAAACAGACACCGAATATATGCAAACTTGGCCTTACGAACATTGCAGACGTCGTCTATGTAACACACGTGAAACTTCAAAGAATTTACCAATTCGTTGCATTGTTTACTATAGACCACAAATCAAGTAACGTAAAAAAAGCACTGCGTCTATTGAGATCATGATTCAGAGTTAAAAAAAAAAAACTAATAAGTCGCCTACATATTACAGTTGCTGCCGAAAGAGGGGAACCATTCTTTCCCATAAAAGGAAATATAGTTAAAATTACGCTTCTATTTCGGTTAGTTTCGGCGGTTACTAAAATTTGCAGTGAAAGTTACATAGTGGACTCTACCATCCCCCCACCAGAAACGTAGTTATCGTGGCTGTTGTGAGACTTTTGTACACAGCTAGAGAAAGAATGTTGAATGTGGCGCGGACGGAAACACTAGGCTACGCTACAGGGCAATCTGCTCGCACAACGTTTAGTCGGCATTCATAATCGTTGGCGTAAACAACTCTCAATCAAATTACCCACTTCCAACCTAACTTAGATCTCGGGCTACACTACCAATCGGCCTGTCATCACAACCAAAATTTCATTGAGGGGGGTGGGGGGATTTCCTGTATCTCTCTCTCTAGACAAAACTGTCAGTTATTGTAGACTTATTGTCAGTCTTAACTTCAAGATTTACTAATGATAAACACTTTTGAGACGGCTCATAATTTTAGAATAGTCCTTTTCGTCTTACTTGGCATAAATTGTTCGCTGGCGTCCCAGCAGCTAGCTCCCTCAGTGTCAGCTTCTGCCATCGCACCACGCCAGTCTGCTGTTGTCCTAGCAGACCAAACGCACCGCACATCCACCTTCGGAACCACTCTCTGGCCAGTTAGCAACTGAGCCGAGCACTGTTTACATCGTGAAAGGAAAACTATGCAAAGATGTACACTCGAATGGTACGACTGAGTAGCACACACACAGTAATATCTGAGGAATGTCCTTCGACACGCGCAGAACGAAATTCTTCTCGCGAACGTACAGCGTCTCTGAAAAAAAATCTCGTGACTATATTCCGGCGTTACGGCCAGGTTCTCATACAAATGAGCAAAAAAGGGTACATTTGAAATTTTTTTTGAGACAATGAAAATACATTCGAAGGATCTGTTTATGAATTACGAGTGATCATACTATGAGCTTAATTTTAGATTTTCAATAAAAAAATGGCGCCGGTAATTATGATTTGATCAAGGGCCTGCGAGACTGGAGTACGCAGAGTGCGTGCAGTGTTGCACCTCCGATGTTACCTGAATTCAAAAATGGGTAACATCAGTTGATACTACATTATTTCTCTGAAATTGAAAATGGATTACATCAGTCAATAATACATAAAATTTATGGGAGCGCATACCTAACCGCAATGAAACAACCTTAAATTTAACAATACAGTGCTAATTCGAACTTTGAGTTCAATTTTTGTGGGTTTGTTTCACTCCTTATGCCTACACAAAAATTAGTTAATATTAACAAATGTCATATTATAGCTATAAGCTCCTAAGAAAAGTGTACTTTTAGGGGTCAGAGGTAGAAGTTAAGAGATCGAACCACTTTTAATTTATGCTGCATGCCGTTCTGAGAAAATCGTTACTCGAAAAAAAAGTGTTCAAAGTTTAAGGAAAACATTTAGTTACATTATTACTTCGACTTGCATGAACTGAGTGATACATATATATTTTCAATGTCAGTGAAAACGAATCTGAAGTCAGATTTTCAATATTCAAAACAGCTAATCCAATGCGGAGGGCAAACGATTATGTTTTGACCAATTTTTACCAAAAATGTATTTTCGTTATTTACTTTTAGTCTGCAATTCATGGAGTATTTATCAACCCTTCCTCGAGCTCTGATTGTTCCTAGACAGCAACTTCCTGTTCTTCTTGGCAGGAAAAGCCGATCTGTCTAAGCTGGATATGCAGCACTTAGCAGCCTGCACTTGATATTCGTCCGTATTTTCGGTGAGTATGTTTGCATGCATTCTGCAGTATGAATCATTTTGAGCACGTGCGACACGGGACGAGTTTTCATCTACATCTATATGGATACCCTGCAAAACACATTTAAGTGCCTGGCAAAGGGTTCATCGAATCACCTTCACAACTGATAATTAATTGAAACCCTCAACTGCCGACAGGTGTTGTTGATATACTTCGATGGGGACAGCTGAAAATGTGTGCCCCTACTGGGACTCGAACCCAGGATCTCCTGCTTACATTGCAGACGCTCAATCCATCTGAGCCATCGAGGACACAAATGAACAGCACGACAGCAGGAATTTATCCCTCGCACGTTTCCCGTGAGACTCACATCCCCAACCGTCCACAATCCGCATACGTAATGTACTTAATAGGTACTTGTCCATCCACTCATTACTGGCTCACACTAAGGTGACGATTCCCGTAAGAGTTCGAGCAACCTATGCGCATTCGCACAGACGAAGGTCAATGGCTGGGTAACGTTTAACCATAGATATGAAGATAGTAACTGTTCTCGAAAGAACAGGCGCCACTGACGACCGTGCAGCTCTTCTAGAATACATGATAGACCGGCCGATGTGGCCCAGCGGTTCTAGGCGCTTCAGTCGGGAGCCACGCGACCGCTACGGTCGCAGCTTCAAATCCTGCCTCGAGCATGGATGTGTGTGATGTCCTTAGGTTAGTTAGGTTTAAGTCGTTCTAAGTTCTAGGAAACTGATGACCTCAGATGTTAAGTCCCAAAGTGCTCAGAGCCATTTGAACCATCAGTCCCTATGTTTACACACTACTTACAGTAACTTATGCTAAGGACAACACATACACAGCCATGCCCGAGGGAGGACTCGAACCTCCAACGGGGGGAGCCGCGCGAACCGTGACAAGGCGTTGGAGACATGGCGGGTAGCCCGCGGGGCTCACGGCAGCCGTGACACTGCTTCAAACAATGGGGTGCAGAAACTTTTGTAAAGCACGGACTAAAAAAAAAAAAACTTTCCGTTCCTAGAGTCTAGACAAGTACACCTTTAAAAATGCAACTACAAAGAAATAGAATTTTCGAACGTTTTGAATGAGAACCTGTCCTTATGGAACACCGTTGATCAAATGTCACAGGGATTATGTACTCAGGTTTCACATGTGGATTAACACTTTCTAATCAATATCCGGAATGAGCAGGGCTTAAAACTTTGAAGCGTTAAATTTCAAGGGCCGTTCTCTTGTATGCAAATAGTTTCACAGTAGAAATTTCTCTAGTTTTATTTATTTATTTAATTATTTATTTTGCTGTAGGGAAAGAAGGATAGCATTTTGAGGAGGGGGAAGGGGGGGGGAATCTTGCATCTCCCACCTTCGAATTCTCACTACAGAATTTTTATTCATTACGAGATTCTCAGCCACTTGCAGAAGTGATTTGGCGTGATTTTGCAAAACTTTTCCTTTAGCCAATCGTAGCAACTATAGGATTCCGTTCCTGCTGCATGACATGTCTCGGAACTTAAACTGACCAACTCATTTGCATAAAGAGCTAGCTTATCATTCGCTTCTTTACTTGCGTAGACCTTTCATGGTCTGCAAAGAATTTTTTTTCTTTAATCGTTTTTTTTATGTCTTTTATAAACTGCAACACTTTCTAAACTTTCTAAACTTAGCGCCATTGAAGCATGGTCTTTTACTGAAGGACCAAAAAGCACTACTGACAGCTGGAGTCCAAGGTTTTTGTTAATCAAGCCGTTTGTATTTTTGTGGTGATATCTCCGTAGAGTCTTTCATTCCCTAACGCATATTTCTTTATATCTAATTGAGAAGTGAAATACCGGTTTTCATAGATGCAAATTTAAAATATTTTAATATAACGCAATAAATATTTCATTAAAATTTTCATCCCCTTATGCTCGAAGTTCCAAAACCAGTGAAACACGTAGTTTTTAAAAATTGTAAAAGATTAGCCGAATACGAATTGTCAGATATATTTATTAATGCTTTCATAATGAACCATTTTCTGAAACATCTCACACCCTTTAGGGGTTGGGTTTTCAACAACAATTAAACACGTATTCTTCTATTTAGAACCGAGGAGCCAAATTCAAATCTTCATCCATTTAATTCTAAAAATGCTTTCATAGTGAAATATTTCATAAAACTTTTCATCCCTTATTTCACTCTATTAGTGAGTTAAATTTCCAAAAGTAACGAAACACACTTTTTTTTTTACATCGAACCGAGATGTCAAATACCTATTTTCATAGATGTAGCTTTAAATATGCTTCAGTAGTTCTTTAATAATGATTTATTTTCAAAAACCTTCACTAATTATTTTATCCCCCAATGGAAGAATTTCGGAAAATGCTAAAAACCTGTTTCTTTTTTGTTTCTGACTGAGACACCAAATATCAATTTTCGTAGTTTTGTAGTTATAGCTTCAATAGGGACATAGGGAAATATTTAAAAAAAAACTTTCAACCCATTTTTCACCCCCTTAGGAGTGAAATTTCGAAGAATCTCTTCTTAAACGATGCTTTCAGCAAGTCCGTATACTTTGCAGGTTGGGTGGAAGGCTATGGGTCAGTGAAACATGTGCCACTATTGCACCTTCTTGGAGGTTGTAGTTCCAAAAACAGTGAAACACGTATTTTTCAATAACACAATTTTCATAGATTTCGCTTTAAAAATTCTTTCGCACTGAAATACTTTCATAAAACATTGCATCCTATATTCCACCCCCCTTAATGGTTGAATGTATCAAAAACAGGTTTTCATATATTTCATGAAACATTTCATCCTCTATGAAATGGGGTATGGTAGTGACACACCAAAATCACAATAGTAATCCGTTGTAGTTGCTACATATTTTATTACAATCAAAAACATTATAAAATCACAATCACAATAATAGAAGAGACTGCCTTACAAGGCCAGATCAGTTGGACAAATAATAAATAAATTTCGTTAAGCTGAACGAGACCTGTAAAACGTGAAATTTGAATATGACTAGGTAAATATACTTAGGTAAAGCTTTACTTAAATAGCACAAAAGTCCATAAAATTCATAGCAGAACTCTCACTACTTGCAATCAGGGGAGAAACAGATTAAGCGTAAGAATACAGATATTTAAAGTTCGGCTAGCCAACTTTCCTAAACAAAACTATATAAAAAATGACTAAAACAATTAAGGGGGTCCTTTAATTTTGACCAAACGGACCTTCAAATTTAGTTACTCAGTTGATTAATCAACAATATTCTTAGAATGATTACAACTAGAACATGACTATGTGACAATACCCTTAAAATAAGGTTGCTTCAAAATTTCGTATGAATGGGCGATAGACGCGAGCAGACCAAGGATTCAAATCAATACAAGAGATCCACGAGGCAGAGAATGACATAGAAATATACTCAACTTGGCAATGCAATTGAACTTTGGATGCTATAGTTCTCCACCGGAAAGATGGAATCACGCAAAAGTGACAACATAACCCAAGATGTAAAGGAGAGGACATGGCCTTAAATATCTCTCTGCCCCCGTGGTGCTGTGCTCCCAGTATGCTAGCGTCGACCGCTGCCAATTATCTCTAACACAACACACATCAAGGGCAGACACTTTTCTGAGACATAAACTACACAACCTTATATGGAGAACAGGTGAGCAATACAACTGGAATGAAACCAATGAGCCTCCGTGAGTTACTTGGCCAGTGCCAGCCATTAAACTTTGATTAATAAGATTGCTAAAAATCATACCGAAGTTAAGATGAGAAGACTTATCTCCAGGTACGGAATATTAGTGGCAGAGACAATGAATTGGTTACGCTCTCAGCCGTATGTTCGCGGCAGAGTCTGGGGAAAGCAAGGGCCACGTGGAGCCGGATCTTGGGGTGAATTTCCTTCTCTCCGAGACACTCGGCTTCTTCTGCGACTTAGCTGGCAAAAGGCCGAGGACCCCGGGTGGGGACCGATACGGCAGCAGTTGGCGGATGGCGTGGTCTTCGGGGGGTGGGGTGGGGGGGGGGGGTCTTGTGTAAAGGGGAAGACAACCGTGGTGAAGGGAAGGTCTGTATTCCACAGGAACGAGTTAGCATGGCACTCAGATATTTCCACGATTCGGCGGTAGGGGACAATTTGTGGTTCTACAAGACCTTGAACCGAGTTCGGGAACATATGTTTTGGCCCAACCTATATGGCGATGGCAGGCGATTTGTTGGCAACTGTGTCCAGTGTAAGCGCGGTAAGTCCGATGTGGGGCCGCACAGAGAACTACTACAGTCGCTTAGGGAGCAGTGTCCTCTTGGCCGCGACTCAAAGATCGAAACAACGATCGACGGAAACTGGCGCCAGAAACGCAGCAGCTCACTCTATTTCATCCCCTTAGGGGTTGAACTTCTAAAAACACCGAAACACGTATTTTCTTATTTGTAACTTCGAAGTCAAATACCAATTTTCGTAGATGTATCCTTAAAAATACTTTCATAGTTCTTCCATAATTATTTATCTCAAAATAAAATGTTCACCCACTATTTCACCTCATAGAGGTTAAATTCCCAATAATACTGGAACACATATTTCTTTATTTCTGACCTAGAAACCAGATACAAATTACCTTAATAGCTACATGTTTCAAAAATCCTTTCATTTCCTGTGTCTCCCCCTTAGAGGTGGAATTTCGAAATATGCAGTATAAGCGGTATAAGATCAACACCCTTTCCAAATCTCAAGGTTTATTTTCCTTGGCGGTCTGGACTGTGTGAATTTCATAGTAATGGCCTCACACACACACACACACACACACACACACACACACACACACACACACACACCACTACCAATGCCACCACCACCTCCTGGGGAAATTTCTGCAGACGCCCTTGTTCCACTGCAGTCATATTTTGCCGACGACCTACATTTAGCAGCGTGGGAGGGATAGTGTCGTGCAACAAACAGTATACTCAGTAGACAACGAACTGTTCGTTGTGAAATCAGCGACATATTAACCGAGACTGACACAGAAGGTGCTGAAGGTGAAGCACACTAGACTCGTGTCTACCACGGCTTCAAATAGTATCGATTTGCTATGAACGGAAGTTCCGAAAAGTGAGCAAGTAATTTTACAGTAAATTCAGTACCGATGGTGAGGATATACAACGAAAAATATTTCTATAAAATTTCAGAAATAATGAAACATTCCACTCAAGTCGCGTGACAGACAACGCAATGGATATGCTTGCAGGCTTACGACAGATCGCAAAATTCGGCAGTAGGCGTAAGCCAACCTCTTGTGCTGCCATCTGTTATTGATGCCAGGCATCAAGGTCTCAGTAGTACGGCCATCCACTGGAGAGTAGTTGCTTTGTAAGCACTCCGTTTTCAGGCCACGAGTGGCCTACTGGACGGGACCATCCGACCGCCGTGTCATCATCCGTGGAGGATGCGAAAAGGAGGGGCGGGGGTCAGCACACTGCTCTCCTGGTCGTTATGTTGGTATTCTTTGACCGGAGCCGTTACTATTCGGTCGAGTAGCTCCTCGATTGACATCATGAGGCTGAGTGCACCCCGAGAAATGGCAAGAGTGCATGGCGGCCTGGATGATCACCCATCCAAGTGCCTTCAACGCCCGACAACGCACATAACTTCGGTGATCTCACGTGAACCGATGCAACCTCCGCGGCAACGCCGTTGCCGCAGATATTTTAGAGTAGTTGCTTACGTTTCATAATTATCTAGTTTACGGGGAAAATGTAAAAAAAGGCGATTGTCACCGAAGCTACAACTAATCTGAATTTCTGGTTAGTTATCAAGTGGTCTTGTGTGCGAGCCTGAATTTTTCATCCTTTGCGGTGGGAATGATTCAAACCCGTCATGTTCTTCTTATGAGGTGTTCTATTTATTTTACACACAATGATCGTTTGTAGTTGTGTTGAGTTACCACCTTGATAAATTTTTGGATGGCGCACGTATCATAACTGAGATCTGCGCTTGCGCTTAATGGCTGAAGGTCAATTAGCGTAATGAGTAGTAGCGAATGTTACAGTAACATGTTTGTAAATTATTTCAGGTAAATTACGTTAGTCGTGTAATATTATCCGTATACCAGTACAGTATGTGGGCCAATTACGTTAGTCATGGAATACTATCCGTATAAGACTATGTCACCTTAATGTCCCGGAATTTGCTTCAATTTTGGAATCCACGAAAGAACTGGAAATTTTCCTTTACACAGCTTTCCATATAATTTCTATTACAGTGATTCAGTCTTGTCTGTCACTCGACTTTTCTGACTGTGAAATAAATTCTATCGCCTCTTCGTGTTTCCATTTGCCGATATTGCGCATAAACACATATCTCAAAGTTGCTATGGACATTGATGAAACGACACACTTTTCTATGGCGACATTGCAGTTTAGAGATAGAAAAACCGATCAGTTAAAACGATATGGGTATTTTAGTTCTGAATAACCGATGTCTTTCGGTATTTGTTTGCTCTCGGTTATAACAAGTATTTTTTATTTTTTCCTGATAACCACGTAAAAGCAGATATATCAATTAGCCACAGCTGTCGTAGTAAAATTTTTAGTTTTCAAATAAACCTATTTAAAAAAGGCGAGTAATTTTTATTCGTAAGATTTCCATAGCACTGAAATACGGCGTTATTACAGAAAAAAATGGGAAAAGTTATGTATGCCACTTTAATAACACTGCTGATAGAAACGAGCAACAAATGGATTGGTCCAACATTGCCGAGACAATACTGTGCCTGTTATACCAGCAGTGCGCGAGAATGGACGCAGTTTCTCGCTGTTGTCGAACGTCAGTTGTAACACAAAACGGCACCATCTGGAAGCCTGGAAGTATTTTACGATATGCAGTACGAGTGAAGCACAATGGTCGATTTGGTCACTTGCGACATCATACAAGGAATAAAGTTAAAATTTTACAAATCATTCATAGTTCGGGATAAAAATAGAAAGTGCCTGATCTGCTGCCTGTGTCTACGTAGTATGCCGTTATCTGCTTTTAGCCCTTAAAAACGGAGAAATTAAAACGAAAAAGAGAGTTCTCCTGCCGCAGTTTTCACTCTATATCGCTGGACTATACGTAATGCCCGCATAGTGCTGTGATAACCGATTACAATATAATTTTTGAGCAGAGCTTCTAAAAACTAAAATCAGTAGGATAATACTGGCAGTTTTCTGTAGTATAGGAGCACTCGCCAGAAGCGAAGATCGGACATATTTGACTATTTAATTTAAAGAAATTGGAATTATATTAATACAGTCAGTGCTCGCGGGCGTTAATAAATATCAACGTGGACAAGTGAAAATGTGTGCCGCGACCGGGACTCGAACCCGGGATCTCTTGCTAAAATGACAGACGCTCTATCCATCAGAGGCACCGAGGACACAATGTATGGTTCGACTGCAGGGACTATCTCGCGCACGCATCTTGAGAGACTCACATTCTCACCTTGAATGTCCATACACTACAGTCGTAGAGTCCCCCTCCAACACACTCATTCCTCGTGGAAGACATGTCCATATCCATATAAGTATATGGTTCTGGCAATACCAGCCATGACCTTCTTCTGTGAAGATGTACACGTATTCCCGGAACTGTTACGGGACTTGGTACGAATGTGTTCCACGAGTAATGAGTGTGTTGGTGTGGGACACTACGAATGTATTGTGTGGACATGCAAGGTGAGAATGTGAGTCTCGCGGGAGGCGTGCGCGAGATAGTACCTGCAGTCACACTATCGTCTGTGCCCTCGGTGGCTCAGATGGGCAGAGCGCCTGCCATGTAAGCAGGAGATCCCGGGTTCGAGTCCCAGACTTGCACACATTGTCACCTGTCCCCGTTGATATATATCGACACCCGTGAGCAGCTGACGGTATTAATATAATTCTAATTTCGTTCTGAACGGCTGCAGGTCATCATATAGGTATTTAATTTGACATTTTGATTCCATTTATCAAGAAACTGAGAAAGTAAAATTTTTTTAATGTTTGTTTGATTTCTACGTTTACTAGAGGAAATAATGTAAATAAAAGACTGAAAATCGGTTATTACAAAAACTGGTATTGTGACGGGTTTTAACAATTAGCTTAAAGTGAGTCTGGGAAACTGATAACAGCCGAAAACCAGTTGTTTCAGCGGTAACCAACATTCCCACTGGTGTTCTGAGTGGTAAGATTGACAGACAAGGACATGAAGAACAGTTTCTCAGTAAGGTTACTGCAGCTCTGATGTTCTCAAAATGAACGGGCCAGCCATTGGCGTCCGCGAGGAGGAGGGGAGGGGGAGGGGAGACGGAGGGGTGGGGGAGGGGAGGGGGAGGGGAGGGGGAGGGGAGGAGGTGGGGAGGGGAGGATAGGCAAAAGGGCACTTTCACCCATCGCCCCCAACCCTCCCTGGAATCTGGAGTAAAGAGTTTTTATTCGTTACAGTATACTCATACTCTTCCAGATAAGAATTCTCCACAATACTGCTAAACCTTAGCTTTGACCAGTTCTAGCGCTTATAGAGTTAGGGTCTTGTAGCTTGATGCACCTCGTAACTGACCAGCTGATTTGTAGATAGAGTGCCAGTTTCAGAATCACGCACTCCAGCCCCGACGCGCCTTACCCCCTCCCCACCACTGGAAATATTTATGCAGACTCCAGTCTGCCACTGTGCATATATTTTGATAACATCCTGGTTTTAATAGCATCGAAGGAACAGCATTGTGCAGTAAAGGGTAGACCTAGCACAGAACACACCATTCACAATGAAACGCATCACTTAGTAGATGGTGAAGTACTCTGAAGCTAGCCAGATAGAAACAGAACCTCCTGGCACTGTATCTAACACAAATTCTAATCTTACACTAATCTCTTGTATGTACCTATCATACCCTCAAAGAGCCAACGATTTACTATTATCAGAAGTTCCGAAAAATGAGGAAGAAATTGACCCACACATTTTCCGTTGTTTATTATTTGGATTACCCCATAAACGGAATGGACTTGTAGCCACAGGTTACACAAGCGATAGATGGTTTAAAATACATAAAAAGAGATGACAATAAGAAACGATTTTCGAAAACACAATGATGCACGGCTTTTACGATTTTTACAGGAAAAAATGGATGACAAAATAAAGGTTTTTCAAAAATACGCTGGTAGGCAATATTGGGGATTTTTTATCTTTATAGATGACTAGCGGAAAAGCTTGGTGTTGACCAGGCATTTATTTACAGCTGTGCGTCCACGTCCGTACTATGCAGCGTCTGGCCTTGTCCTGAGTTTTTATGACGTATCTCCTGAAACATGTGTCGTACAATGATATAATTTTGTAGGTACATTGAGCGTCATATGCGGATACTGTATGCAAAATTTATTGCGAATATAGTAGCAAAGAAGTAACAAACTTAAATGTCACGAATGCTGTGATGCCCACACACTAGGGTGTAACTAATGTACACAGGATGCTTGGCACGATCATTATGGCTACCATCACCTGTGGTCGTAATTGGACCAGCTGTGTCGACGTAGTGAAAATATAAATGTGCATAACATGGTAAACGTCCATTCTTCCCAGCCATCAGACCTGAACTACGATCAAAAATATCATAAAAAGTGGTAGGGGCAATGGCCTTGCCGCAGTGGATACACCGGTTCCCGTCAGATAACTGAAGTTTAGCACTTTCGGGCGTGGTCGGCACTTGGATGGGTGACCATATGGGCCGCTATGCGCTGTTGGCATTTTTCGGGTTGCACTCAGCCTTCCGATGCCAATTGAGGAACTACTCGTCCGAATAGTAGCGGCTCCAGTCAAAGGAAACTACCACAACGAGTGGGAGAGCCAGCTCCTCCTCCACCCTCAGTGAGAATGACGTGGCGGTCGGATGGTCCTGATTGGCCACTTGTGACCTGAACACGGAGTGCTTTTTTAAAGTAGTACTCCCTACATAAAACTGACAGTCTAGGCTCAGGGACTGTCTACGGTAAATGCTGCATTGGACCTACGAATACTATTAAAATAACGGTTTGAGTTCTCTTTAATTGTCCAATCATCTGAAGTGAGTCCTTATTGCAGTACGCTGAAAAATAGATTTTACGTTAATGGCGGATAAATTTTGTGTTAATGGCGGCAAATTAACTTTACCCTAATGACACACAAGGTCAATACCGTACTATCACGTAAAGTATTCTCAGATCGAAATGTTTTGCATTACAAAATCTCCAATGTAGATTCATAATACCGCAATTATAATTCTCAAAATAATTTGGATCTACGTTGAATGGATATTTAAATGCAATAACAGAATTCTCATTAGATCATCATTATCAGTGGCTAGAGTATTCCTATTATTTCGTCTACCAAAAACCGTGTCTCACTATGGCTTCTTCAGTACGCTGTTTTGTTTTCCACTGTTGACAATAGAAACGATCTGGCAGATGTGACATTGTAGATGTCCAGTATGCGTGTCTTAATGCAAATAAACCGTCTGGAACATTTACCCTTGAACGTCCCTAGAATGGGATTTCATGGAACGTTATTACTTTCCTGTGTCCATTTCAATCACACCAGCTGATCGCCACGACTGGGGAAGTGGAGGAGGGGGTGGGCTGTAAGTTGGCAGCAGTGGCAGAAAAACCGAAGAAAACCTCACGTTTTCGTCATTTGTTTTCATAATGAAGTAGTGCCAATTCGTCACATCGCACGCTTTTCTCTCGGAAACGGTAAAATTCATCGTCTGGATATCAATGTCGCCTGCTGAGGTATGCAGTCGCACCACTCTGTATGAAAAAGGTTCTAAGCTGATGCAGTCGACAAGTAACATCGAAATATATCGTCACCAAGAAATACATCGACACCTCGAAATAAATCCACACCTCGAAATAAATCGCCACCTCGAAATAAATCGCTACCTGGAAATAAATCGACACCGCGAAACAAATCGAAACCTCGAAATAAATCGACACCTCCGAGAAACCGCTACATCGAAATGAGTCGATATCCCGAAATATATCGACATCTGGACACATTTCTACTTACAATTAGATCGAAATCTCGAAGCTAGTCGACATATCGAGATAAATCGAGGTATAGGAATATATCGATTTCCTGAAATATATTGGTACCTAGTAATATAAAGATATCTCTAAAAATAGCGATATCTAGAAATTTATGGATTACTTGAGATATAGAGGTATATTGAAATATATCGATATCTCGAAAAGAATCGATATCTGAAGTACACCAATACTTGGAAATATATCTATACCTCGAAATATATAGAGAACCTGAATTGTGTCGGTGTATCAAAATAAATCGATATCTCATATAAACGGATACTCGAAATCAATCGATACCTCGAAGTAAATAGACTCCTCAATATAGATAGATATCTCGAAATAAATCGACATCATGATATAATGTGCGCATCTACGTAAGTCGATATATCGAATTGAATCGATAATGGGAAATGTATGGACGTCTGGAAATAAATCTGTACCCCTAAGAAAACGATTCTCGAAATAAATAGATATAACGAAATATATCGCTATCTTGATAAATACCGTTATCTAGTGGTCGGATATATGTTTCAAGATGACATGACATATCAGTGTAGTGTACATACATGAAAATACTTTCGATTTTCAATATATCGATAGATTTCTAGACCTTGGGAAAAAATTGTCTAATCCGACCTCGGGGCAAAAACGCAGACCTCGGGAAAAAACGCCGACCTCGGGGAAAAACGCCGACCTCGGGGAAAAACGACGACATCGTGGAAAAACGCCGACATCGGAGAAAAACGCCGCTGTTGGGAAAATACGCCGACCTCAGGGAAAAACGCCGACCTCGGGGTAAAACACCGACCTTGGCGAAAACACCGTCATCGTGGAAAAACGCCGACGTCGGGGAAAAACACCGCCATTGGGAAAAAACGCCGACCTCTGGGAAAAACGCCGACCTCGGGGAAAAACGCCGACCTTGGGAAAAACGACGACCTCAGGAAAAACGCCGACCTTCGGAAAACTGCCGACCTGAGGAAAAATCCAGTTCCATTAATTTACACAGACACTAATGTCAGTCACCATTAGGTTCTCAAAATGCAACAAAATTCCTGGTAATTATCACCTCACACAAAAAGTGGTCATGACAGAAAAGTCTCGTTCTTTAGAAAGTTTAGAATGAGATGTTCTAAATATTACAGATAATCCATTTACAATAATCTACAAGCACTGCACAATGAGAAGAGACTGACAACCAGAGCACTTTGAAATAGTGCACAGCCAGGAAGACAGAGGTTGCATTGCTGTTTATAATCCTCTGGTGCTTGAGATTCAGAATCCAGGATTGCCTCGAATGAGAACAGCAGGAATGAATGTCCTGCACCAGTATAGAACTTACTCTGGAACTCCACAGAAAATCACAAGGCACAATTACATCACATCATTTTCAGCAAACTACAGAAGCCTCTAATAGACATAACAACGTCGTCACCTCCTTCACCAGTGAAAGATCTTAGTAGCTATTGAGTCAAGAGTTGGTGGTCAATTAATAATTTGTTGTTCAAAGCTAACTTCAGTGTATATGGGAATACTCAGTGGACATCTTTAACCATCATATTTTACTGTCTAAGATATGTCAACTTCCCAGGCTATAAGTATAAGCAGAGCTTGGTCTTTCCCATTCCGAGTTTGTTTTGAATGGGTATCAAGGGAATCAGATCTACTGGGCATTTAGAGCAACCTGCTTTTAACAATATGATCAGGCAATAGACACAGACACAGAATTTGAAATTTCTCTGTGAAGCGGTTACCTTCATCGTCTGCAAACTTATGTTGTGTGCTGGGGTATGCGGAGGCACTAATAGCAACACAGTAAAACACAGAAGAAGCTTATAGGTTGATGTAATCAGCCAGTAAGAAGCAGTAAAATTCAAGTTTTAGTAATCGATTAATGACTTATTATCCGGCTTTGGTGCCTCAGACATGTCCGACGACCTTAAGATTTGGCATGAAACGAAGTCTGGAAGACACGTTACACGAGAGAATTGGAAAAGTGTTCATGTGTTGTAAAAACCTAAGAAATCGTCCCGTTTTCGTCAATTGCCGTCGAATCGACGTAACGACAGATCGTCACATTGGACGCTTTTCTCTATAAAACAGTTACATTTATCGTCTGGAAACTTATGTCGCGGGCTGCGGCATGCGGAGGCACTAATAGCAACACCATAGAACACAGAAGAAGCTTCTAAGTTATTGGTTCAAATGGCTCTGAGCACTATGGGACTTAACATCTGTTGTCATCAGTCCCCTAGAGCGTAGAACTTCTTAAACCTAACTAACCTAAGGACATCAAACACAACCATGCCCGAGGCAGGATTCGAACCTGCGAGCGTAGCAGTCCAGCGGTTCCGGACTGAACCCCTGAACTTCTAGACCACCGCGGCCGGCTCTAAGTTGATGTAATCGGCCAGTAAGAAGCAGTACAATTCAAGTTTTTGCTATCGATTATTGACTTATTAGTCGCCTTTGGCGCCAGGGACATGACTGACGACGTTACGATTTCGCATGAAACGAGGTCTGGGAGAAACGTTACACGAGAATATGTGAAAACTGATCATATGTAGTAAAAACTTAAGAAATCCGCCCGTTTTCGGCATTTGCTATCGAATCGACGAAATGTCAGATCGCCACAATGGCCGCTTTTCTCTCTGAAACGATAGAATTTATCGTCTGCAAACTTACGTTGCGTGCTGCGGTATGCAGAAGCACTAATTGCAGCATAGCAGAACACAGAAGAAGCTTGTAAGTTGATGTAATTAACCAGTAAGAAACAGTACAATTAATGTTTAGTTATCGATTATTGACTTCTTAGCCGGCTTTGGTGCCTTGAACATCAGCTACGACCTTAAGATTTGGCATGAAGGGAGGTCTAGCAGCCACGTTGCACGGGAGAATGTGAAAAGTGTTCATATGTAGTAAAAACCCAAGAAATCCTCCCGTTTTCGTCATTTGCTATCGAATCGACTCAATGTCATATGGTCACGTTGACCGATCTTCTCTCTGAAACGGTTACATTTATCGTGTGCAACGCTATGTCACGTGCTGTGGAATGCGGAGAAACTAAAAGCAGCACAGTAGAACACAGAAGACGCTTCTAAGTTAATGTAATAGGCAGTAAGAAGCAGTAAAATAATAGTTTTAGCTATCGATTATTGACTTTTTAGTCGGCTTTGATGCCTTGGACATGAGGTAGGACCTTAAGAATTTCTACGAATGGAGGATTAGCAGCCACGTTGCACTGGAGAATGTGAAAAGTGTTCATATGTACTAAAAACCTAAGCAATCCGCCCGTTTTCGTCATTTGCTATCGAATCGACTTAAAGCCAGATCGTCACATAGGCCGCTCTTCTCACAGAAACGGTTACATTGATCGTGTGCAAAGCTATGTCGCGTGCTGCGGAATGCGGAGACACTAAAAGCACCATAGAAGAACAGAGAAGAAGCTTCTAAGTTGATGTAATAGCCAGTAAGAACCAGTACAATTCAAGTTTAGTTATCGGTTTTTGACTTTTTATCCGGCTTTGATGCCTTGTACATGAGCTAGGACCTTAAGATTTTGCATGAAGGGACGACTAGCAGCCACGTTGCACGGGAGAGTGTGACATGTGTTCTTATATTGTAAAAACCTAAGAAATCAGCCCGTTTTCGTCATTTGCTATCGAATCGATTTAATGTCAGATCGTCACATTGGCTGCTCTTCTCTCTCAAACGGTTACATTTATCGTGTGCAAAGCTATATCGCGAGCTGCGGAATGCGGAGACGCTAAAAGCACCATAGTAGAACACAGAAGAAGATTCTAAGTTGATGTGATAGTCAGTAAGAAGCAGTACAACTCAAGTTTAGTTATCGATTTTTGACTTTTTAGTCGGCTTTGGTACCTTGGACATGTGCTAGGCCATTAATATTTTTCATGATTCGAGGACTAGCAGCCACGTTGCACGTGAGAATGTGAAAAGTGTTCGTACGTCATAAAAACCTAAGAAATCCGCCCGTTTTCGTCATTTGCTATCGATTCGACTTAATGTCAGATCGTCACATTGGCCGCTCTTCTCTCTGAAACGGTTACATTTATCGTGTGCAAAGCTATGTCGCGTGCTGCGGAATGCGGAGACACTAAAAGCACCATAGTAGACCACAGAAGACGCTTCTAAGTTGATGTAATAGCCAATAAGAAGCAGTACAATTCCAGTTTTAGTTAACGATTTTTGACTTTGTAGCCGGCTTTGGTGCTTGGACATGTGCTAGGACCTTAAGATTTTGCATGAAGTGAGGACTAGCAGCCACGTTGCACGGGAATATGTGAAATGTGTTCAAATGTAGTAAAAACCTAAGAAATCTGCCTGTTTTCGTCATTTGCTATCGAATCGACAATGTCAGATGGACACATTGGCCGCTCTTCTCTCTGAAACGGTTACATTTATCGTGTGCAAAGCTATATCGCGTGCTGCGGAATGCGGAGACGCCAAAATCACCGTAGTAGAACACAGATGAAGCTTCTAAGTTGATGTAATAGCCAGTAAGAAGTGGTACAATTCAAGTTTTAGGTATCGATTATTGATTTTTTAGCTCGCTTTGGTGCCTTGGACATGAGCTAGGACCTTAAGATTCTGCGTGAAAGGAGGACTAGCAGCCGAGTTGCACGGGAGAATGTGAAAAGTGTTCATATGTAGTAAAAACCTGAGAAATCCGTCCGTTTTCGTCATTTGTTATCGAATCGACTTAAAGCCAGATCGTCACATTGGACGCTCTTCTCCCTGAAACGGTTGTACTTATCGTCTGCAAAGCTATGTCGCGTGCTGCGGCATGAGTAGACACTAAAAGCACCATAGTAGAACACAGATGAAACTTCTAAGTTGATGTAATAGCCAGTAAGAAGTAGTACAATTAAAGTTTTAGGTATCGATTATTGACTTTTTAGCTGGCTTTGGTGCCTTGGACAGGAGCTAGGACCTTAAGATTCTGCATGAAAGGAGGATTAGCAGCCGAGTTGTACGGGAGAATGTGAAAAGTGTTCATATGTAGTAAAAACCTGAGAAATCCGTCCGTTTTCGTCATTTGTTATCGAATCGACTTAAAGTCAGATCGCCGCATTGGACGCTCTTCTGTCTGAAACGGTTGTACTTATCGTCTGCTAAGCTATGTCGCGTGTTGCGGTATCCGGAGACACTAAAAGCACCATAGTAATACACAGATGAACCTTCTAAGTTGATGTAATAGCCAGTAAGAAGTAGTACAATACAAGTTTTAGTTATCGATTATTGACTTTTTAGCTGGCTTTGGTGCCTTGGACATGAGCTAGGACCGTAAGATTCTACATGAAAGAAGGACTAGCAGCCGCGTTGCATGGGAGAATGTGAAAGTGTTCATATGTAGTAAAAACCTGAGAAATCCGTCCGTTTTCGTCATTTGTTATCGTATCGACTTAAAGCCAGATCGTCACATTGGACGCTCTTCTCCCTGAAACGGTTGTACTTATCGTCTGCAAAGCTATGTCGCGTGCTGCGGTATGAGGAGACACTAAAAGCTCCATAGTAGAACACAGATGAAACTTCTAAGTTGATGTAATAGCTAGTAAGAAGTAGTACAATTAAAGTTTTAGGTATCGATTATTGACTTTTTAGCTGGATTTGGTGCCTTGGACATGAGCTAGGACCTTAAGATTCTGCATGAAAGGAGGATTAGCAGCCGAGTTGCACGGGAGAATGTGAAATGTGTTCATATGTAGTAAAAACCTGAGAAATCCGTCCGTTTTCGTCATTTGTTATCGAATCGACTTAAAGTCAGATCGCCGCATTGGCCGCTCTTCTGTCTGAAACGGTTGTACTTATCGTCTGCTAAGCTATGTCGCGTGTTGCGGTATCCGGAGACACTAAAAGCACCATAGTAATACACAGATGAACCTTCTATGTTGATGTAATAGCCAGTAAGAAGTAGTACAATACAAGTTTTAGTTATCGATTATTGACTTTTTAGCTGGCTTTGGTGCCTTGGACATGAGCTAGGACCGTAAGACTCTGCATGAAAGGAGGTCTAGCAGCCGAGTTGCATGGGAGAATGTGAAAAGTGTTCATATGTAGTAAAAACCTGAGAAATCCGTCCGTTTTCGTCATTTGTTTTCGAATCGACTTAAAGCCAGATCGTCATATTGGCCGCTCTTCTCTATGAAACGGTTGTACTTATCGTCTGCAAAGCTATGTCGCGTGCTGCGGTATGCGGAGACACTAAAAGCACCATAGTAGAACACACATGAAGCTTCTAAGTTGATGTAATAGCCAGTAAGAAGTAATACAATTCACGTTTTAGGTATCGATTATTGACATTTTAGCTGGCTTTGGTGACTTTGACATGAGCTAGGACCTTAAGATTCTGCATGACAGGAGGACTAGCAGCCGAGTTAGATGGGAGAATGTGAAAAGAGTTCATATGTAGTAAAAACCTGAGAAATCCGTCCGTTTTCGTCATTTGTTAACGAATCGACACAAAGCCAGATCGTCACATTGGCCGCTCTTCTCTCTGAAACGGTTGTCCTTATCGTCTGCAAAAGTATGTCGCGTGTTGCGGTATGCGGAGACACTAAAAGCACCATAGTAGAACACAGACGAAGCTTTTAAGTTAATGTAATAGCCAGTAAGAAGTAGTACAATTCAAGTTTTAGGTATCGATTATTGACTTTTTAGCTGGCTATGGTGCCTTGGACATGAGCTAGGACCTTAAGATTCTGCATGAAAGGAGGACTAGCAGCCGGGTTTCACGGGAGAATGTGAAAAGTGTTCATATGTAGTAAAAACCTGAGAAATCCGTCCGTTTTCGTCATTTGTTATCGAATCGACTTAAAGCCAGATCGTCACATTGGCCGCTCTTCTCTCTGAAACGGTCGTACTTATCGTCTGCAAAGCTATGTCGCGTGCTGCGGTATGTGGAGACACTAAAAGCACCATAGTAGAACACAGATGAAGCCTCTAAGTTGATGTAATAGCAAGTAAGAAGTAGTACAATTCAAGTTTTAGGTATCGATTATTGATTTTTTAGCTGGCTTTGGTGAATTGGACATGAGCTAGGACCTTAAGATTCTGCGTGAAAGGAGGACTAGCAGCCGAGTTGCACGGGAGAATGTGAAAAGTGTTCATATGTAGTAAAAACCTGAGAAATCCGTCCGTTTTCGTCATTTGTTATCGAATCGACTTAAAGCCAGATCGTCACATTGGACGCTCTTCTCCCTGATACGGTTTTACTTATCGTCTGCAAAGCTATGTCGCGTGCTGCGGTGTGAGGAGACACTACAAGCACCATAGTAGAACACAGATGAAACTTCTAAGTTGATGTAATAGCCAGTAAGAAGTAGTACAATTAAAGTTTTAGGTATCGATTATTGACTTTTTAGCTGGCTTTGGTGCCTTAAACATGAGCTAGGACCTTAAGATTCTGCATGAAAGGAGGACTAGCAGCCGAGTTGTACGGGAGAATGTGAAAAGTGTTCATATGTAGCAAAGACCTTAGAAATCCGTCCGTTTTCGTCATTTGTTATCGAATCGACTCAAAGCCAGATCGTCACATTGGCCGCTCTTCTGTCTGAAACGGTTGTACTTATCGTCTGCAAAGCTATGTCGCGTGCTGCGGTATTCGGTGACACTAAAAGCACCATAGTAGAACACAGACGAAGCTTTTAAGTTAATGTAATAGCCAGTAAGAAGTAGTACAATTCAAGTTTTAGGTATAGATTATTGACTTTTTAGCTGGCTTTGATGCCTTAAACATGAGCTAGGACCTTAAGATTCTGCATGAAAGGAGGACTAGCAGCCGAGTTCCACGGGAGAATGTGAAAAGTGTTCATATGTAGCAAAAACCTGAGAAATCCGTCCGTTTTCGTCATTTGTTATCGAATCGACTCAAAGCCAGATCGTCACATTGGCCACTCTTCTGTCTGAAACGGTTGTACTTATCGTCTGCAAAGCTATGTCGCGTGCTGCGGTATTCGGAGACACTAGAAGCACCATAGTAGGACACAGATGAAGCTTCTAAGTTGATGTAATAGCAAGTAAGAAGTAGTACAATTCAAGTTTTAGGTATCGATTATTGATTTTTTAGCTGGCTTTGGTGCCTTGGACATGAGCTAGGACCTTAAGATTCTGCGTGAAAGGAGGACTAGCAGCCGAGTTGCACGGGAGAATGTGAAAAGTGTTCAAATGTAGTAAAAACCTGAGAATACCGTCCGTTTTCGTCATTTGTTATCGAATCGACTTAAAGCCAGATCGTCACATTGGCCGCTCTTCTCTCTGAAAAGGTCACATTTATGATCTGCAAAGCTCTGTCGCGTGCTGCGGTATGCGGAGACACTAAAAACACAATAGTAGAACACAGAAGAAGCTTCTAAGTTGATGTAATAGCCAGTAAGAAGTAGTACAATACAAGTTTTAGTTATCGATTATTGACTTTTTAGCTGGCTTTGGTGACTTGGACATGAGCTAGGACCGTAAGACTCTGCATGAAAGGAGGTCTAGCAGCCGAGTTGCATGGGAGAATGTGAAAAGTGTTCATATGTAGTAAAAACCTGAGATATCCGTCCGTTTTCGTCATTTGTTTTCGAATCGACTTAAAGCCAGATCGTCATATTGGCCGCTCTTCTCTCTGAAACGGTTGTACTTATCGTCTGCAAAGCTATGTCGCGTGCTGCGGTATGCGGAGACACTAAAAGCACCATAGTAGAACACACATGAAGCTTCTAAGTTGATGTAATAGCCAGTAAGAAGTAGTACAATTCACGTTTTAGGTATCGATTATTGACATTTTAGCTGGCTTTGGTGCCTTTGACATGAGCTAGGACCTTAAGATTCTGCATGACAGGAGGACTAGCAGCCGAGTTAGATGGGAGAATGTGAAAAGAGTTCATATGTAGTAAAAACCTGAGAAATCCGTCCGTTTTCGTCATTTGTTATCGAATCGACACAAAGCCAGATCGTCACATTGGCCGCTCCTCTCTCTGAAACGGTTGTCCTTATCGTCTGCAAAGATATGTCGCGTGTTGCGGTATGCGGAGACACTAAAAGCACCATAGTAGAACACAGATGAAGCTTCTAAGTTGAAGTAATAGATAGTAAGAAGTAGTACAATTCAAGTTTTAGGTATAGATTATTGACTTTTTAGCTGGCTTTGGTGCCTTAAACATGAGCTAGGACCTTAAGATTCTGCATGAAAGGAGGACTGGCAGCCGAGTTGCACGGGAGAATGTGAAAAGTGTTCATATGTAGCAAAGACCTGAGAAATCCGTCCGTTTTCGTCTTTTGTTATCGAATCGACTCAAAGCCAGATCATCACATTGGCCGCTCTTCTGTCTGAAACGGTTGTACTTATCGTCTGCAAAGCTATGTCGCGTGCTGCGGTATGAGGAGACACTAAAAGCACCATAGTAAAACACAGATGAAACTTCTAAGTTGATGTAATAGCCAGTAAGAGGTAGTACAATTCAAGTTTTAGGTATCGATTATTGACTTTTTAGCTAGCTTTGGTGCCTTGGACATGAGCTAGGACCTTAAGATTCTGCGTGAAAGGAGGATTAGCAGCCGAGTTGCAAGGGAGAATGTGAAAAGTGTTCATATGTAGTAAAAACCTGAGAAATCCGTCCGTTTTCGTCATTTGTTATCGAATCGAATTAAAGTCAGATCGCCGCATTGGCCGCTCTTCTGTCTGAAACGGTAGTACTTATCGTCTGCAAAGCTATGTCGCGTGCTGCGGTATTCGGAGACACTAAAAGCACCATAGTAGGACACAGATGAAGCTTCTAAGTTGATGTAATAGCAAGTAAGAAGTAGTACAATTCAAGTTTTAGGTATCGATTATTGACTTTTTAGCTGGCTTTGGTGCCTTGGACATGAGCTAGGACCTTAAAATTCTGAATTAAAGGAGGACTAGCGGCCGAGTTCCACGGGAGAATGTGAAAAGTGTTCATATGTAGTAAAAACCTGAGAAATCCGTCCGTTTTCGTCATTTGTTATAGAATCGACTTAAAGCCAGATCGTCACATTGGCCGCTCTTCTCCCTGATACGGTTGTACTTATCGTCTACAAAGCTATGTCGCGTGCTGCGGTATGAGGAGACTCTAAAAGCACCATAATAGAACACAGATGAAACTTCTAAGTTGATGTAATAGCCAGTAAGAAGTAGTACAATTAAAGTTTTAGGTATCGATTATTGACTTTTTAGCTGGCTTTGGTGCCTTGGACATGAGCTAGGACCTTAAGATTCTGCATGAAAGGAGGACTAGCAGCCTAGTTGCACGGGAGAATGTGAAAAGTGTTCATATGTAGTAAAAACCTTTGAAATCCGTCCGTTTTCGTCATTTGTTTTCGAATCGACTTAAAGCCAGATCGTCATATTGGCCGCTCTTCTCTCTGAAACGGTTGTACTTATCGTCTGCAAAGCTATTTCGCGTGCTGCGGTATGCGGAGACACTAAAAGCACCATAGTAGAACACACATGAAGCTTCTAAGTTGATGTAATAGCCAGTAAGAAGTAGTACAATTCACGTTTTAGGTATCGACTATTGACTTTTTAGCTGTCTTTGGTGCCTTTGACATGAGCTAGGACCTTAAGATTCTGTATGAAAGGAGGACTAGCAGCCGAGGTGCATGGGAGAATGTGAAAAGAGTTCATATGTAGTAAAAACCTGAGAAATCCGTCCGTTTTCGTCATTTGTTAACGAATCGACTCAAAGCCAGATCGTCACATTGGCCGCTCTTCTCTCTGAAACGGTTGTCTTTATCGTCTGCAAAGATATGTCGCGTGTTGCGGTATGCGGAGACACTAAAAGCACCATAGTAGAACACAGATGAAGCTTTTAAGTTGATGTAATAGCCAGTAAGAAGTAGTACAATTCAAGTTTTAGGTATAGATTATTGACTTTTTAGCTGGCTTTGGTGCCTTAAACATGAGCTAGGACCTTAAGATTCTGCATGAAAGGAGGACTAGGAGCCGACTTGCACGGGAGAATGTGAAAAGTGTTCATATGTAGTAAAAACCTAGGAAATCCGTCCGTTTTCGTCATTTGTTATCGAATCGACTCAAAGCCAGACCGTCACATTGGCCGCTCTTCTGTCTGAAACGGTTGTACTTAACGTCTGCAAAGCTATGTCGCGTGCTGCGGTATGAGGAGACACTAAAAGCACCATAGTAAAACACAGATGAAACTTCTAAGTTGATGTAATAGCCAGTAAGAGGTAGTACAATTCAAGTTTTAGGTATCGATTATTGACTTTTTAGCTAGCTTTGGTGCCTTGGACATGAGCTAGGACCTTAAGATTCTGCGTGAAAGGAGGATTAGCAGCCGAGTTGCAAGGGAGAATGTGAAAAGTGTTCATATGTAGTAAAAACCTGAGAAATCCGTCCGTTTTCGTCATTTGTTATCGAATCGAATTAAAGTCAGATCGCCGCATTGGCCGCTCTTCTGTCTGAAACGGTTGTACTTATCGTCTGCAAAGCTATGTCGCGTGCTGCGGTATTCGGAGACAATAAAAGCACCATAGTAGGACACAGATGAAGCCTCTAAGTTGATGTAATAGCAAGTAAGAAGTAGTACAATTCAAGTTTTAGGTATCGATTATTGACTTTTTAGCTGGCTTTGGTGCCTTGGACATGAGCTAGGACCTTAAAATTCTGAATTAAAGGAGGACTAGCGGCCGAGTTCCACGGGAGAATGTGAAAAGTGTTCATATGTAGTAAAAACCTGAGAAATCCGTCCGTTTTCGTCATTTGTTAAAGAATCGACTTAAAGCCAGATCGTCACATTGGCCGCTCTTCTCCCTGATACGGTTGTACTTATCGTCTACAAAGCTATGTCGCGTGCTGCGGTATGAGGAGACTCTAAAAGCACCATAATAGAACACAGATGAAACTTCTAAGTTGATGTAATAGCCAGTAAGAAGTAGTACAATTAAAGTTTTAGGTATCGATTATTGACTTTTTAGCTGGCTTTGGTGCCTTGGACATGAGCTAGGACCTTAAGATTCTGCATGAAAGGAGGACTAGCAGCCTAGTTGCACGGGAGAATGTGAAAAGTGTTCATATGTAGTAAAAACCTTTGAAATCCGTCCGTTTTCGTCATTTGTTTTCGAATCGACTTAAAGCCAGATCGTCATATTGGCCGCTCTTCTCTCTGAAACGGTTGTACTTATCGTCTGCAAAGCTATTTCGCGTGCTGCGGTATGCGGAGACACTAAAAGCACCATAGTAGAACACACATGAAGCTTCTAAGTTGATGTAATAGCCAGTAAGAAGTAGTACAATTCACGTTTTAGGTATCGACTATTGACTTTTTAGCTGTCTTTGGTGCCTTTGACATGAGCTAGGACCTTAAGATTCTGTATGAAAGGAGGACTAGCAGCCGAGGTGCATGGGAGAATGTGAAAAGAGTTCATATGTAGTAAAAACCTGAGAAATCCGTCCGTTTTCGTCATTTGTTAACGAATCGACTCAAAGCCAGATCGTCACATTGGCCGCTCTTCTCTCTGAAACGGTTGTCTTTATCGTCTGCAAAGATATGTCGCGTGTTGCGGTATGCGGAGACACTAAAAGCACCATAGTAGAACACAGATGAAGCTTTTAAGTTGATGTAATAGCCAGTAAGAAGTAGTACAATTCAAGTTTTAGGTATAGATTATTGACTTTTTAGCTGGCTTTGGTGCCTTAAACATGAGCTAGGACCTTAAGATTCTGCATGAAAGGAGGACTAGGAGCCGACTTGCACGGGAGAATGTGAAAAGTGTTCATATGTAGTAAAAACCTAGGAAATCCGTCCGTTTTCGTCATTTGTTATCGAATCGACTCAAAGCCAGACCGTCACATTGGCCGCTCTTCTGTCTGAAACGGTTGTACTTATCGTCTGCAAAGCTATGTCGCGTGCTGCGGTATTCGGAGACACTAGAAGCACCATAGTAGGACACAGATGAAGCTTCTAAGTTGATGTAATAGCAAGTAAGAAGTAGTACAATTCAAGTTTTAGGTATCGATTATTGACTTTTTAGCTGGCTTTGGTGCCTTGGACATGAGCTAGGACCTTAAGATTCTGCGTGAAAGGAGGACTAGCAGCCGAGTTGCACGGGAGAATGTGAAAAGTGTTCAAATGTAGTAAAAACCTGAGAAATCCGTCCGTTTTCGTCATTTGTTATCGAATCGACTTAAAGCCAGATCGTCACATTGGCCGCTCTTCTCTCTGAAAAGGTCACATTTATGATCTGCAAAGCTCTGTCGCGTGCTGCGGTATGCGGAGACACTAAAAACACAATAGTAGAACACAGAAGAAGCTTCTAAGTTGATGTAATAGCCAGTAAGAAGTAGTACAATACAAGTTTTAGTTATCGATTATTGACTTTTTAGCTGGCTTTGGTGACTTGGACATGAGCTAGGACCGTAAGACTCTGCATGAAAGGAGGTCTAGCAGCCGAGTTGCATGGGAGAATGTGAAAAGTGTTCATATGTAGTAAAAACCTGAGAAATCCGTCCGTTTTCGTCATTTGTTTTCGAATCGACTTAAAGCCAGATCGTCATATTGGCCGCTCTTCTCTCTGAAACGGTTGTACTTATCGTCTGCAAAGCTATGTCGCGTGCTGCGGTATGCGGAGACACTAAAAGCACCATAGTAGAACACACATGAAGCTTCTAAGTTGATGTAATAGCCAGTAAGAAGTAGTACAATTCACGTTTTAGGTATCGATTATTGACATTTTAGCTGGCTTTGGTGCCTTTGACATGAGCTAGGACCTTAAGATTCTGCATGACAGGAGGACTAGCAGCCGAGTTAGATGGGAGAATGTGAAAAGAGTTCATATGTAGTAAAAACCTGAGAAATCCGTCCGTTTTCGTCATTTGTTATCGAATCGACACAAAGCCAGATCGTCACATTGGCCGCTCCTCTCTCTGAAACGGTTGTCCTTATCGTCTGCAAAGATATGTCGCGTGTTGCGGTATGCGGAGACACTAAAAGCACCATAGTAGAACACAGATGAAGCATTTAAGTTGATGTAATAGCCAGTAAGAAGTAGTACAATTCAAGTTTTAGGTATAGATTATTGACTTTTTAGCTGGCTTTGGTGCCTTAAACATGAGCTAGGACCATAAGATTCTGCATGAAAGGAGGACTAGCAGCCGAGTTGCACGGGAGAATGTGAAAAGTGTTCATATGTAGCAAAGACCTGAGAAATCCGTCCGTTTTCGTCATTTGTTATCGAATCGACTCAAAGCCAGATCGTCACATTGGCCGCTCTTCTGTCTGAAACGGTTGTACTTATCGTCTGCAAAGCTATGTCGCGTGCTGCGGTATGAGGAGACACTAAAAGCACCATAGTAAAACACAGATGAAACTTCTAAGTTGATGTAATAGCCAGTAAGAGGTAGTACAATTCAAGTTTTAGGTATCGATTATTGACTTTTTAGCTAGCTTTGGTGCCTTGGACATGAGCTAGGACCTTAAGATTCTGCGTGAAAGAAGGATTAGCAGCCGAGTTGCAAGGGAGAATGTGAAAAGTGTTCATATGTAGCAAAGACCTGAGAAATCCGTCCGTTTTCGTCATTTGTTATCGAATCGACTTAAAGCCAGATCGTCACATTGGCCGCTCTTCTCTCTGAAAAGGTCACATTTATGATCTGCAAAGCTCTGTCGCGTGCTGCGGTATGCGGAGACACTAAAAACACAATAGTAGAACACAGAAGAAGCTTCTAAGTTGATGTAATAGCCAGTAAGAAGTAGTACAATACAAGTTTTAGTTATCGATTATTGACTTTTTAGCTGGCTTTGGTGACTTGGACATGAGCTAGGACCGTAAGACTCTGCATGAAAGGAGGTCTAGCAGCCGAGTTGCATGGGAGAATGTGAAAAGTGTTCATATGTAGTAAAAACCTGAGAAATCCGTCCGTTTTCGTCATTTGTTTTCGAATCGACTTAAAGCCAGATCGTCATATTGGCCGCTCTTCTCTCTGAAACGGTTGTACTTATCGTCTGCAAAGCTATGTCGCGTGCTGCGGTATGCGGAGACACTAAAAGCACCATAGTAGAACACACATGAAGCTTCTAAGTTGATGTAATAGCCAGTAAGAAGTAGTACAATTCACGTTTTAGGTATCGATTATTGACATTTTAGCTGGCTTTGGTGCCTTTGACATGAGCTAGGACCTTAAGATTCTGCATGACAGGAGGACTAGCAGCCGAGTTAGATGGGAGAATGTGAAAAGAGTTCATATGTAGTAAAAACCTGAGAAATCCGTCCGTTTTCGTCATTTGTTATCGAATCGACACAAAGCCAGATCGTCACATTGGCCGCTCCTCTCTCTGAAACGGTTGTCCTTATCGTCTGCAAAGATATGTCGCGTGTTGCGGTATGCGGAGACACTAAAAGCACCATAGTAGAACACAGATGAAGCATTTAAGTTGATGTAATAGCCAGTAAGAAGTAGTACAATTCAAGTTTTAGGTATAGATTATTGACTTTTTAGCTGGCTTTGGTGCCTTAAACATGAGCTAGGACCATAAGATTCTGCATGAAAGGAGGACTAGCAGCCGAGTTGCACGGGAGAATGTGAAAAGTGTTCATATGTAGCAAAGACCTGAGAAATCCGTCCGTTTTCGTCATTTGTTATCGAATCGACTCAAAGCCAGATCGTCACATTGGCCGCTCTTCTGTCTGAAACGGTTGTACTTATCGTCTGCAAAGCTATGTCGCGTGCTGCGGTATGAGGAGACACTAAAAGCACCATAGTAAAACACAGATGAAACTTCTAAGTTGATGTAATAGCCAGTAAGAGGTAGTACAATTCAAGTTTTAGGTATCGATTATTGACTTTTTAGCTAGCTTTGGTGCCTTGGACATGAGCTAGGACCTTAAGATTCTGCGTGAAAGAAGGATTAGCAGCCGAGTTGCAAGGGAGAATGTGAAAAGTGTTCATATGTAGTAAAAACCTGAGAAATCCGTCCGTTTTCGTCATTTGTTATCGAATCGAATTAAAGTCAGATCGCCGCATTGGCCGCTCTTCTGTCTGAAACGGTTGTACTTATCGTCTGCAAAGCTATGTCGCGTGCTGCGGTATTCGGAGACACTAAAAGCACCATAGTAGGACACAGATGAAGCTTCTAAGTTGATGTAATAGCAAGTAAGAAGTAGTACAATTCAAGTTTTAGGTATCGATTATTGACTTTTTAGCTGGCTTTGGTGCCTTGGACATGAGCTAGGACCTTAAAATTCTGAATTAAAGGAGGACTAGCGGCCGAGTTCCACGGGAGAATGTGAAAAGTGTTCATATGTAGTAAAAACCTGAGAAATCCGTCCGTTTTCGTCATTTGTTATAGAATCGACTTAAAGCCAGATCGTCACATTGGCCGCTCTTCTCCCTGATACGGTTGTACTTATCGTCTACAAAGCTATGTCGCGTGCTGCGGTATGAGGAGACTCTAAAAGCACCATAATAGAACACAGATGAAACTTCTAAGTTGATGTAATAGCCGGTAAGAAGTAGTACAATTAAAGTTTTAGGTATCGATTATTGACTTTTTAGCTGGCTTTGGTGCCTTGGACATGAGCTAGGACCTTAAGATTCTGCATGAAAGGAGGACTAGCAGCCTAGTTGCACGGGAGAATGTGAAAAGTGTTCATATGTAGTAAAAACCTTTGAAATCCGTCCGTTTTCGTCATTTGTTTTCGAATCGACTTAAAGCCAGATCGTCATATTGGCCGCTCTTCTCTCTGAAACGGTTGTACTTATCGTCTGCAAAGCTATTTCGCGTGCTGCGGTATGCGGAGACACTAAAAGCACCATAGTAGAACACACATGAAGCTTCTAAGTTGATGTAATAGCCAGTAAGAAGTAGTACAATTCACGTTTTAGGTATCGACTATTGACTTTTTAGCTGTCTTTGGTGCCTTTGACATGAGCTAGGACCTTAAGATTCTGTATGAAAGGAGGACTAGCAGCCGAGGTGCATGGGAGAATGTGAAAAGAGTTCATATGTAGTAAAAACCTGAGAAATCCGTCCGTTTTCGTCATTTGTTAACGAATCGACTCAAAGCCAGATCGTCACATTGGCCGCTCTTCTCTCTGAAACGGTTGTCTTTATCGTCTGCAAAGATATGTCGCGTGTTGCGGTATGCGGAGACACTAAAAGCACCATAGTAGAACACAGATGAAGCTTTTAAGTTGATGTAATAGCCAGTAAGAAGTAGTACAATTCAAGTTTTAGGTATAGATTATTGACTTTTTAGCTGGCTTTGGTGCCTTAAACATGAGCTAGGACCTTAAGATTCTGCATGAAAGGAGGACTAGGAGCCGACTTGCACGGGAGAATGTGAAAAGTGTTCATATGTAGTAAAAACCTAGGAAATCCGTCCGTTTTCGTCATTTGTTATCGAATCGACTCAAAGCCAGACCGTCACATTGGCCGCTCTTCTGTCTGAAACGGTTGTACTTATCGTCTGCAAAGCTATGTCGCGTGCTGCGGTATTCGGAGACACTAAAAACACCATAGTAGGACACAGATGAAGCTTCTAAGTTGATGTAATAGCAAGTAAGAAGTAGTGCAATTCAAGTTTTAGGTATCGATTATTGACTTCTTAGCTGGCTTTGGTGCCTTGGAAATGAGCTAGGACCTTAAAATTCTGAATGAAAGGAGGACTAGCAGCCGAGTTCCACGGGAGAATGTAAAAAGTGTTCATATGTAGTAAAAACCTGAGAAATCCGTCCGTTTTCGTCATTTGTTATCGAATCGACTTAAAGCCAGATTGTCACATTGGCCGCTCTTCTCCCTGAAACGGTTGTACGGATCGTCTGCAAAGCTATGTCGCGTGCTGCGGTATGAGGAGACACTAAAAGCACCATAGTAAAACACAGATGAAACTTCTAAGTTGATGTAATAGCCAGTAAGAAGTAGTACAATTAAAGTTTTAGGTATCGATTATTGACTTTTTAGCTAGCTTTGGTGCCTTGGACATGAGCTAGGACCTTAAGATTCTGCATGAAAGGAGGATTAGCAGCCGAGTTGCAAGGGAGCATGTGAAAAGTGTTCATATGTAGTAAAAACCTGAGAAATCCGTCCGTTTTCGTCATTTGTTATCGAATCGACTTAAAGTCAGATCGCCGCATTGGCCGCTCTTCTGTCTGAAACGGTTGTACTTATCGTCTGCAAAGCTATGTCGCGTGCTGCGGTATTCGGAGACACTAAAAGCACCATAGTAGGACACAGATGAAGCTTCTAAGTTGATGTAATAGCCAGTAAGAAGTAGTACAATACAAGTTTTAGTTATCGATTATTGACTTTTTAGCTGGCTTTGGTGCCTTGGACATGAGCTAGGACCGTAAGACTCTGCATGAAAGGAGGTCTAGCAGCCGAGTTGCATGGGAGAATGTGAAAAGTGTACATATGTAGTAAAAACCTGAGAAATCCGTCCGTTTTCGTCATTTGTTTTCGAATCGACTTAAAGCCAGATCGTCACATTGGCCGCTCTTCTTTCTGAAACGGTCGTACTTATCGTCTGCAACGCTATGTCGCGTGCTACGGTATGTGGAGACACTAATAGCACCATAGTAGAACACAGATGAAGCCTCCAAGTTGATGTAATAGCCAGTAAGAAGTAGTACAATTCAAGTTTTAGGTATCGATTATTGATTTTTTAGCTGGCTTTGGTGCCTTGGACATGAGCTAGGACCTTAAGATTCTGCGTGAAAGGAGGACTAGAAGCCGAGTTGCACGGGAGAATGTGAAAAGTGTTCATATGTAGTAAAAACCTGAGAAATCCGTCCGTTTTCGTCATTTGTTATCGAATCGACACAAAGCCAGATCGTCACATTGGCCGCTCTTCTCTCTGAAACGGTTGTCCTTATCGTCTGCAAAGATATGTCGCGTGTTGCGGTATGCGGAGACACTAAAAGCACCATAGTAGAACACAGATGAAGCATTTAAGTTGATGTAATAGCCAGTAAGAAGTAGTACAATTCAAGTTTTAGGTATAGATTATTGACTTTTTAGCTGGCTTTGGTGCCTTAAACATGAGCTAGGACCTTAAGATTCTGCATGAAAGGAGGACTAGCAGCCGAGTTGCACGGGAGAATGTGAAAAGTGTTCATATGTAGCAAAAACCTGAGAAATCCGTCCGTTTTCGTCATTTGTTATCGAATCGACTCAAAGCCAGATCGTCACATTGGCCGCTCTTCTGTCTGAAACGGTTGTACTTATCGTCTGCAAAGCTATGTCGCGTGCTGCGGTATTCGGAGACACTAAAAGCACCATAGTAGGACACAGATGAAGCTTCTAAGTTGATGTAATAGCAAGTAAGAAGTAGTACAATTAAAGTTTTAGGTATCGATTATTGACTTTTTAGCTGGCTTTGGTGCCTTGGACATGAGCTAGGACCTTAAGATTCTGCATGAAAGGAGAACTAGAAGCCGAGTTTCACGGGAGAATGTGAAAAGTGTTCATATGTAGTAAAAACCTGAGAAATCCGTCCGTTTTCGTCATTTGTTATCGAATCGACTTAAAGCCAGATCGTCACATTGGCCGCTCTTCTTTCTGAAACGGTCGTACTTATCGTCTGCAACGCTATGTCGCGTGCTGCGGTATGTGGAGACACTAATAGCACCATAGTAGAACACAGATGAAGCCTCCAAGTTGATGTAATAGCCAGTAAGAAGTAGTACAATTCAAGTTTTAGGTATCGATTATTGATTTTTTAGCTGGCTTTGGTGCCTTGGACATGAGCTAGGACCTTAAGATTCTGCGTGAAAGGAGGACTAGAAGCCGAGTTGCACGGGAGAATGTGAAAAGTGTTCATATGTAGTAGAAACCTGAGAAGTCCGTCCGTTTTCGTCATTTGTTAACGAATCGACTCAAAGCCAGATCGTGACATTGGCCGCTCTTCTCTCTGAAACGGTTGTCCTTATCGTCTGCAAAGATATGTCGCGTGTTGCGGTATGCGGAGACACTAAAAGCACCATAGTAGAACACAGATGAAGCTTTTAAGTTGATGTAATAGCCAGTAAGAAGTAGTACAATTCAAGTTTTAGGTATAGATTATTGACTTTTTAGCTGGCTTTGGTGCCTTAAACATGAGCTAGGACCTTAAGATTCTGCATGAAAGGAGGACTAGCAGCCGAGTTGCACGGGAGAATGTGAAAAGAGTTCATATGTAGTAAAAACCTAGGAAATCCGTCCGTTTTCGTCATTTGTTATCGAATCGATTCAAAGCCAGATCGTCACATTGGCCGCTCTTCTGTCTGAAACGGTTGTACTTATCGTCTGCAAAGCTATGTCGCTTGCTGCGGTATTCGGAGACACTAAAAGCACCATAGTAGGACACAGATGAAGCTTCTAAGTTGATGTAATAGCAAGTAAGAAGTAGTACAATTAAAGTTTTAGGTATCGATTATTGACTTTTTAGCTGGCTTTGGTGCCTTGGACATGAGCTAGGACCTTAAAATTCTGAATGAAAGGAGGACTAGCAGCCGAGTTCCACGGGAGAATGTGAAAAGTGTTCATATGTAGTAAAAACCTGAGAAATCCGTCCGTTTTCGTCATTTGTTATCGAATCGACTTAAAGCCAGATCGTCACATTGGCCGCTCTTCTCCCTGAAACGGTTGTACGTATCGTCTGCAAAGCTATGTCGCGTGCTGCGGTATGATGAGACACTAAAAGCACCATAATAGAAC
This sequence comes from Schistocerca gregaria, assembly GCF_023897955.1. Classification (NCBI taxonomy): domain Eukaryota; kingdom Metazoa; phylum Arthropoda; class Insecta; order Orthoptera; family Acrididae; genus Schistocerca; species Schistocerca gregaria. Next base: position 3,696,227 of record NW_026061811.1, on the reverse strand, counting down.
ACAGATGAAACTTCTAAGTTGATGTAATAGCCAGTAAGAAGTAGTACAATTCACGTTTTAGGTATCGATTATTGACTTTTTAGCTGGCTTTGGTGCCTTGGACATGAGCTAGGACCTTAAGATTCTGCATGAAAGGAGGACTAGCAGCCGAGTTCCACGGGAGAATGTGAAAAGTGTTCATATGTAGTAAAAACCTGAGAAATCCGTCCGTTTTCGTCATTTGTTATCGAATCGACTTAAAGCCAGATCGTCACATTGGCCGCTCTTCTCCCTGAAACGGTTGTACGTATCGTCTGCAAAGCTATGTCGCGTGCTGCGGTATGAGGAGACACTAAAAGCACCATAATAGAACACAGATGAAACTTCTAAGTTGAAGTAATAGCCAGTAAGAAGTAGTACAATTAAAGTTTTAGGTATCGATTTTTGACTTTTTAGCTGGCTTTGGTGCCTTGGACATGAGCTAGGACCTTAAGATTCTGCATGAAAGGAGGACTAGCAGCCGAGTTGTACGGGAGAATGTGAAAAGTGTTCATATGTAGTAAAAACCTGAGAAATATGTCCGTTTTCGTCTTTTGTTATCGAGTCGACTTAAAGCCAGATCGTCACATTGGCCGCTCTTCTCCCTGAAAGGGTTGTACTTATCGTCTGCAAAGCTATGTCGCGTGCTGCGGTATGCGGAGACACTAAAAGCACCATAGTAGAACACAGATGAAACTTCTAAGTTGATGTAATTGATAGTAAGAGGTAGTACAATTCAAGTCTTAGGTATCGATTATTGACTTTTTAGCTGGCTTTGGTGCCTTGGACATGAGCTAGGACCTTAAGATTCTGCATGAAAGGATGACTAGCATCCGAGTTGCACGGGAGAATGTGAAAAGTGTTCATATGTAGTAAAAACCTGAGAAATCCGTCCGTTTTCGTCATTTGTTAACGAATCGACTCAAAGCCAGATCGTGACATTGGCCGGTCTTCTCTCTGAAACGGTTGTCCTTATCGTCTGCAAAGATATGTCGCGTGTTGCGGTATGCGGAGACACTAAAAGCACCATAGTAGAACACAGATGAAGCTTTTAAGTTGATGTAATAGCCAGTAAGAAGTAGTACAATTCAAGTTTTAGGTATAGATTATTGACTTTTTAGCTGGCTTTGGTGCCTTAAACATGAGCTAGGACCTTAAGATTCTGCATGAAAGGAGGACTAGCAGCCGAGTTGCACGGGAGAATGTGAAAAGTGTTCATATGTAGTAAAAACCTAGGAAATCCGTCCGTTTTCGTCATTTGTTATCGAATCGACTCAAAGCCAGATCGTCACATTGGCCGCTCTTCTGTCTGAAACGGTTGTACTTATCGTCTGCAAAGCTATGTCGCGTGCTGCGGTATTCGGAGACACTAAAAGCACCATAGTAGGACACAGATGAAGCTTCTAAGTTGATGTAATAGCAAGTAAGAAGTAGTACAATTCAAGTTTTAGGTATCGATTATTGACTTTTTAGCTGGCTTTGGTGCCTTGGACATGAGCTATTACCTTAAAATTCTGAATGAAAGGAGGACTAGCAGCCGAGTTCCACGGGAGAATGTGAAAAGTGTTCATATGTAGTAAAAACCTGAGAAATCCGTCCGTTTTCGTCATTTGTTATCGAATCGACTTAAAGCCAGATCGTCACATTGGCCGCTCTTCTCCCTGAAACGGTTGTACGTATCGTCTGCAAAGCTATGTCGCGTGCTGCGGTATGAGGAGGCACTAAAAGCACCATAATAGAACACAGATGAAACTTCTAAGTTGATGTAATAGCCAGTAAGAAGTAGTAAAATTAAAGTTTTAGGTATCGATTATTGACTTTTGAGCTGGCTTTGGTGCCTTGGACATGAGCTAGGACCTTAAGATTCTGCATGAAAGGAGGACTAGCAGCCGAGTTCCACGGGAGAATGTGAAAAGTGTTCATATGTAGTAAAAACCTGAGAAATCCGTCCGTTTTCGTCATTTGTTATCGAATCGTCTTAAAGCCAGATCGTCACATTGGCCGCTCTTCTCCCTGAAACGGTTGTACGTATCGTCTGCAAAGCTATGTCGCGTGCTGCGGTATGAGGAGACACTAAAAGCACCATAATAGAACACAGATGAAACTTCTAAGTTGATGTAATAGCCAGTAAGAAGTAGTACAATTAAAGTTTTAGGTATCGATTTTTGACTTTTTAGCTGGCTTTGGTGCCTTGGACATGAGCTAGGACCTTAAGATTCTGCATGAAAGGAGGACTAGCAGCCGAGTTGTACGGGAGAATGTGAAAAGTGTTCATATGTAGTAAAAACCTGAGAAATATGTCCGTTTTCGTCTTTTGTTATCGAGTCGACTTAAAGCCAGATCGTCACATTGGCCGCTTTTCTCCCTGAAAGGGTTGTACTTATCGTCTGCAAAGCTATGTCGCGTGCTGCGGTATGCGGAGACACTAAAAGCACCATAGTAGAACACAGATGAAACTTCTAAGTTGATGTAATTGATAGTAAGAGGTAGTACAATTCAAGTTTTAGGTATCGATTATTGACTTTTTAGCTGGCTTTGGTGCCTTGGACATGAGCTAGGACCTTAAGATTCTGCATGAAAGGATGACTAGCAGCCGAGTTGCACGGGAGAATGTGAAAAGTGTTCATATGTAGTAAAAACCTGAGAAATCCGTCCGTTTTCGTCATTTGTCATCGAATCGACTTAAAGACCGATCGTCACATTGGGCGCTGTGCTCTCTGAAACGGTTGTACTTATCGTCTGCAAAGCTATGTCGCGTGCTGCGGTATGCGGAGACACTAAAATCAATATAGTGGTACACAGATGAAGCTTCTAAGTTGAAGTATTAGCCAGTAAGAAGTAGTACAATTCAAGTTTTAGGTATCGATTATTGACTTTTTAGCTGGCTTTGGTGCCTTGGACATGAGCTAAGACCTTAAGATTCTGCATGAAATGAGGACTAGCAGCCGAGTTGCACGGGAGAATGTGAAAAGTGTTCATATGTAGTACAAACCTAAGAAATCCGTCCGTGTTCGTCATTTGTTATCGAATCAACACAAATCCAGATCGTCACATTGGCCGCCCTTCTCTCTGAAACGGTTGTACTTATCGTCTGCTAAGTTATGTCGCGTGCTGCGGTATGCTGAGACACTAAAAGAACCATAATAGAACACAGATGAAACTTCTAAGTTGATGTAATAGCCAATAAGAAGAAGTAAAATTCAAGTTTTAGGTATCGATTATTGACTTTTTAGCTGGCTTTAGTGCCTTGGACATGAGCTTGGACCTTAAGGTTCTGCATGAAAGGAGGACTAGCAGCCGAGTTGCACGGGAGAATGTGAAAAGTGTTCATATGTAGTAAAAACATGAGAAATCCGTCCGTTTTCGTAATTTGTTATCGAATCGACTTGGCCGCTTTTCTCTCTGAGACTGTTACATTTATCGTCTGCAAAGCTATGTCGATTGCTGCGGTATGCGGAGACACTAAAAGCACCATAGTAGAACACAGAAGAAGCTTCTAAGTTGAAGCAATAGCCAGTAAGAAGTAGTACAATTCAAGTTTCAGTTGTCGATTATTCACTTTTTAGACGGCTTTATTGGCTTGGACATGACCTAGTACCTTAAGATTTTGCATGAAAGGAGGACTAGCAGCCGCGTTGCACGGGAGAATGTGAAAAAAGTTCATATGTACTAAAAACCTGAGAATTCCGTCCGTTCTCCTCATTTGTTATAGAATCGACTTAAACCCAGATCGTCACATTGGCCGCTCTTCTGTCTGAAGCGGTTACATTTATCGTCTGCAAAGCTATGTCGCGTGCTGCGGTATGTGGACACACTAAAAGCACCATAATAGAACACAGATGAAACTTCTAAAATGATGTAATAGCCAATATGAAGAAGTACAATTCAAGTTTTAGGTATCGATTATTGACTTTTTAGCTGGCTTTAGTGCCTTGGACATGAGCTTGGACCTTAAGATTCTGCATGAAAGGAGTACTAGCAGCCGAGTTGCACGGGAGAATATGAAAAGTGTTCATATGTAGTAAAAACATGAGAAATCCGTCCGTTTTCGTAATTTGTTATAGAATCGACTTAAAGCCAGATCGTCACATTGGCCGCTCTTTGAATCGGTTACATTTGTCGTCTGCAAAGCTAATTCGCATGCTGCGGTATGCGGAGACCTTAAAAGCACCATAGTAGAACACAGATGAAGCTTCTAAATTGATGTAATAGCCAGTAAGAAGTAGTACAATTCAAATGTTAGGTATCGATTATTGACTCTTTACAATTCTTTGGTGCCTTGGACATGTGCTAGGAACTTAACATTTTGCATGAAATGAGGACTAGCAGCCGAGTTGCATGGGAGAATGTGAAAAGTGTTGATATATAGGAAAAACCTGAGAAATCCGTCCGTTTTCTTCATTTGTTATCGAATCGACTTAAAGCCAGATTGTCACATTGGCCGCTCTTCTGTCTGAAGCGGTTACATTTATCGTCTTCAAAGCTATGTCGCGTGCTGCGGTATGTGGACACACTAAAAGCGCCATAGTAGAACACAGATGAAGCTTCTAAGTTGAAGTAATAGATAGTAAGAAGTAGTACAATTCAAGTTTTAGGGATCGATTATTGACTTATCACCCTTCTTTGGTGCCTTGGACATGAGCTAGGAACTTACGCTTTTGCATGAAGGGAGGACTAGCAGCCGCGTTGCACGGGAGAATGTGAAAAGTGTTCATATGTAGTAAAAACATGAGAAATCCGTCCGTTTTCGTAATTTGTTATCGAATCGACTTAAAGCCAGATCGTCACATTGTCCGCTCTTCTGTCTGAAACGGTTACATTATTCGTCTGCAAAGCTATGTCGCGTGCTGCGGTATGTGGACACACTAAAAGCACCATAATAGAACACAGATGAAACTTCTAAAATGATGTAATAGCCAATATGAAGAAGTACAATTCAAGTTTTAGGTATCGATTATTGACTTTTTAGCTGGCTTTAGTGCCTTGGACATGAGCTTGGACCTTAAGATTCTGCATGAAAGGAGTACTAGCAGCCGAGTTGCACGGGAGAATATGAAAAGTGTTCATATGTAGTAAAAACATGAGAAATCCGTCCGTTTTCGTAATTTGTTATAGAATCGACTTAAAGCCAGATCGTCACATTGGCCGCTCTTTGAATCGGTTACTTTTGTCGTCTGCAAAGCTAATTCGCATGCTGCGGTATGCGGAGACCTTAAAAGCACCATAGTAGAACACAGATGAAGCTTCTAAATTGATGTAATAGCCAGTAAGAAGTAGTACAATTCAAATGTTAGGTATCGATTATTGACTCTTTACAATTCTTTGGTGCCTTGGACATGTGCTAGGAACTTAACATTTTGCATGAAATGAGGACTAGCAGCCGAGTTGCATGGGAGAATGTGAAAAGTGTTGATATATAGGAAAAACCTGAGAAATCCGTCCGTTTTCTTCATTTGTTATCGAATCGACTTAAAGCCAGATTGTCACATTGGCCGCTCTTCTGTCTGAAGCGGTTACATTTATCGTCTTCAAAGCTATGTCGCGTGCTGCGGTATGTGGACACACTAAAAGCGCCATAGTAGAACACAGATGAAGCTTCTAAGTTGAAGTAATAGATAGTAAGAAGTAGTACAATTCAAGTTTTAGGGATCGATTATTGACTTTTCACCCTTCTTTGGTGCCTTGGACATGAGCTAGGAACTTACGCTTTTGCATGAAGGGAGGACTAGCAGCCGCGTTGCACGGGAGAATGTGAAAAGTGTTCATATGTAGTAAAAACATGAGAAATCCGTCCGTTTTCGTAATTTGTTATCGAATCGACTTAAAGCCAGATCGTCACATTGTCCGCTCTTCTGTCTGAAACGGTTACATTATTCGTCTGCAAAGCTATGTCGCGTGCTGCGGTATGCGGAGACACTGAAAGCACCATAGTAGAACACAGATGAAGCTTCTAAGTTGATGGAAAAGCCAGTAAGATGTAGTACAATTCAAGTTTTAGGTATCGTTTATTGACTTTTTACCCTTCTTTGTTGCCTTGGACATTAGCTAGGAAATTAAGATTTTGCATGAAAGGAGGACTAGCAGCCATGTTGCACGGGAGAATGTCAAAAGTGTTCATATGTAGTAAAAACCTGAGAAATCCGTCCGTTTTCGTCATTTGTTATCGAATCGAATTAAAGCCAGATCGTCACATTGGCCGCTCTTCTCCCTGAATCGGTTACATTTATCGTCTGCAAAGCTATGTCGCGTGCTGCGGTATGCGGAGACACTAAAAGCACCATAGTAGAACACAGAAGAAGCTTCTAAGTTGAAGCAATAGCCAGTAAGATGTAGTACAATTCAAGTTTTAGTTGTCGATTATTCACTTTTTAGCCGGCTTTATTGGCTTGGACATGACCTAGTACCTTAAGATTTTGCATGAAAGGAGGACTAGCAGCCGCGTTGCTCGGGAGACTGTGAAAAGTGTTCATATGTAGTAAAAACCTGAGAAATCCGTCCGTTTTCGTCATTTGTTACTGTATCGACTTAAAGCCAGATCGTCACATTGGCCGCTTTTCTCTCTGAGACGGTTACATTTATCGTCTGCAAAGCTATGTCGCGTGCTGCGGTATGCGGAGACACTAAAAGCACCATAGTAGAACACAGAAGAAGCTTCTAAGTTGAAGCAATAGCCAGTAAGAAGTAATACAATTCAAGTTTTAGTTGTCGATTATTCACTTTTTAGCCGGCTTTATTGGCTTGGACATGACCTAGTACCTTAAGATTTTGCATGAAAGGAGGACTAGCAGCCGCGTTGCACGGGAGATTGTGAAAAGTGTTCATATGTAGTAAAAACCTGAGAAATCCGTCCGTTTTCGTCATTTGTTATCGTATCGACTAAAAGCCAGATCGTCACATTGGCCGCTCTTCTGTCTGAGCGGTTACATTTATCGTCTGCAAAGCTATGTCGCGTGCAGCGGTATGTGGACACACTAAAAGCACCATAATAGAACACAGATGAAACTTCTAAAATGATGTAATAGCCAATATGAAGAAGTACAATTCAAGTTTTAGGTATCGATTATTGACTTTTTAGCAGGCTTTAGTGCCTTGGACATGGGCTTGGACCTTAAGATTCTGCATGAAAGGAGTACTAGCAGCCGACTTTCACGGGAGAATGTGAAAAGTGTTCATATGTAGTAAAAACATGAGAAATCCGTCCGTTTTCGTAATTTGTTATCGTATCGACTTAAAGCCAGATCGTCACATTGGCCGCTTTTCTCTCTGACACGGTTACATTTATCGTCTGCAAAGCTATGTCGCGTGCTGCGGTATGCGGAGACACTAAAAGCACCACAGTAGAACACAGAAGAAGCTTCTAAGTTGAAGTAATAGCCAGTAAGAAGTAGTACAATTCAATTTTTAGGCGTCGATTATTCACTTTTTAGCCGGCTTTGGTGGCTTGGACATGACCTAGTACCTTAAGATTTTGCATGAAAGGAGGCCTAGCAGCCGCGTTGCACGGGAGAATGTGAAAAGTGTTCATATGTAGTAAAAACCTGAGAAATCCGTCCGTTTCCGTCTTTTGTTATCGAATCGACTTAAAGCCAGACCGTCACATTGGTCGCTTTTCTCTCTAAAACGGTTACATTTATCGTCTGCAAAGCTATGTCACGTGCTGCGGTATGCGGAGAAACTAAAAGCACCATAGTAGAACACAGAACAAGCTTCTAAGTTGAAGTAATAGCCAGTAAGAAGTAGTACAATTCAATTTTTAGGCGTCGATTATTCACTTTTTAGCCGGCTTTGGTGGCTTGGACATGACCTAGGACCTTCAGATTTTGCATGAAAGGAGGACTAGCAGCCGCGTTGCACGGGAGAATGTGAAAAATGTTCATATGTAGTAAAAACCTGAGAAATCCGTCCGTTTTCGTCATTTGTTATCGAATCGACTTAAAGCAAGATCATCACATTGGCCGCTTTTCTCTCTGAGACGGTTACATTTATCGTCTGCAAAGCTATGTCGCGTGCTGCGGTATGCTGAGACACTAAAAGAACCATAATAGAACACAGATGAAACTTCTAAGTTGATGTAATAGCCAATAAGAAGAAGTACAATTCAAGTTTTAGGTATCGATTATTGACTTTTTAGCTGGCTTTTGTGCCTTGGACATGAGCTTGGACCTTAAGGTTCTGCATGAAAGGAGGACTAGCAGCCGAGTTGCACGGGAGAATGTGAAAAGTGTTCATATGTAGTAAAAACCTGAGAAATCCGTCCGTTTTCATCATTTGTTATCGTATCGACTTAAAGCCAGATCGTCACATTGGCCGCTTTTCTCTCTGAGACGGTTACATTTATCGTCTGCAAAGCTATGTCACGTGCAGCGGTATGCGGAGACACTAAAAGCACCATTGTAGAACACAGAGGAAGCTTCTAAGTTGAAGCAATAACCAGTAAGAAGTAGTACAATTCAATTTTTAGGCGTCGATTATTCACTTTTTAGCCGGCTTTGGTGGCTTGGACATGACCTAGTACCTTAAGATTTTGCATGAAAGGAGGCCTAGCAGCCGCGTTGCACGGGAGAATGTGAAAAGTGTTCATATGTAGTAAAAACCTGAGAAATCCGTCCGTTTCCGTCTTTTGTTATCGAATCGACTTAAAGCCAGACCGTCACATTGGTCGCTTTTCTCTCTAAAAAGGTTACATTTATCGTCTGCAAAGCTATGTCACGTGCTGCGGTATGCGGAGACACTAAAAGCACCATAGCAGAACACAGAAGAAGCTTCTAAGTTGAAGCAATAACCAGTAAGAAGTAGTACTATTCAAGTTTTAGTTGTCGATTATTCACTTTCTAGCCGGCTTTATTGGCTTGGACATGACATAGTAGCTTAAGATTTTGCATGAAAGGAGGACTAGCAGCCGCGTTGCACGGGACAATGTGTAAAGTGTTCATATGTACTAAAAACCTGAGAATTCCGTCCGTTTTCGTCATTTGTTATCGTATCGACTTAAAGCCAGATCGTCACATTGGCCGCTTTTCTCTCTGAGACGGTTACATTTATCGTCTGCAAAGCTATGACGCGTGCTGCGGTATGCGGAGACACTAAAAGCACCATAGTAGAACACAGAACAAGCTTTTAAGTTGAAGTAATAGCCAGTAAGAAGTAGTACAATTCAATTTTTAGGCGTCGATTATTCACTTTCTAGCCGGCTTTGGTGGCTTGGACATGACCTAGGACCTTCAGATTTTGCATGAAAGGAGGACTAGCAGCCGCGTTGCACGGGAGAATGTAAAAAGTGTTCATATGTAGTAAAAACCTGAGAAATCCGTCCGTTTTCGTCATTTGTTATCGAATCGACTTAAAGCCAGATTGTCACATTGGCCGCTCTTCTCTCTGAAACGGTTGTACTTATCGTCTGCTAAGTTATGTCGCGTGCTGCGGTATGCTGAGACACTAAAAGAACCATAATAGAACACAGATGAAACTTCTAAGTTGATGTAATAGCCAATAAGAAGAAGTACAATTCAAGTTTTAGGTATCGATTGTTGACTTTTTAGCTGGCTTTAGTGCCTTGGACATGAGCTTGGACCTTAAGGTTCTGCATGAAAGGAGGACTAACAGCCGAGTGGCACGGGAGAATGTGAAAAGTGTTCATATGTAGTAAAAACATGAGAAATCCGTCCGTTTTCGTAATTTGTTATAGAATCGACTTAAAGCCAGATCGTCACATTGGCCGCTCTTTGAATCGGTTACATTTCTCGTCTGCAAAGCTAATTCGCGTGCTGCGGTATGCGGAGACCTTAAAAGCACCATAGTAGAACACAGATGAAGCTTCTAAATTGATGTAATAGCCAGTAAGAAGTAGTACAATTCAAATGTTAGGTATCGATTATTGACTCTTTACAATTCTTTGGTGCCTTGGACATGTGCTAGGAACTTACGATTTAGCATAAGAGGAGGACTAGCAGCCGCGTTGCACAGGAGAATGTGAAAAGTGTTCATATGTAGTAAAAACCTGAGAAATCCGTCCGTTTTCGTCATTTGTTATCGAATCTACTTAAAGCCAGATCGTCACATTGGCCGCTCTTCTCTCTGAATCGGTTACATTTATCGTCTGCAAAGCTATGTCGCGTGGTGCGGTATGCGGAGACACTAAAAGCACCATAGTAGAACACAGAAGAAGCTTCTAAGTTGAAACAATAGCCATAAGAAGCAGTACAATTCAAGTTTTGGTTATCGATTATTGATTTTTAGCCGGCTTTGGTGCCTTGGACATGAGGTGGAACCTTAAGATTTTGCATGAATTGAGGACTAGCAGCTGCATTGCACGGGAGAATGTGAAAAGTGTTCATATGTAGTAAAAACCTGAGAAATCCGTCCGTTTTCGTAATTTGTTATCGAATTTATTTAAAGCCAGATCGTCACATTGGTTGCTCTTCTCTCTGAATCGGTTACATTTATCGTCTGCAAAGCTATGTCGCGTGCTGCGGTATGCGGAGACACTAAAAGCACCATAGTAGAACACAGAAGAAGCTTCTAAGTTAATGTAATAGCCAGTAAGAAGTAGTACAATTCAAGTTTTAGTTGTCGATTATTAACTTTTTAGCCGGCTCTATTGGCTTGGACGTGACCTAGTACCTTAAGATTTTGCATGAATGGAGGACTAGCAGCCGCGTTGCACGGGAGAATGTGAAAAGTGTTCATATGTAGTAAAAACCTGAGAAATCCGTCCGTTTTCGTCATTTGTTATCGTATCGACTTAAAGCCAGATCGTCACATTGGCCGCTTTTCTCTCTGAGACGGTTACATTTATCGTCTGCAAAGCTATGTCACGTGCTGCGGTATGCGGAGACACTAAAAGCACCATAGTAGAACACAGAAGAAGCTTCTAAGTTGAAGCAATAACCAGTAAGAAGTAGTACAATTTAAGTTTTAGTTGTCGATTATTCACTTTTTAGACGGCTTTATTGGCTTGGACATGACCTAGTACCTTAAGATTTTGCATGAAAGGAGGACTAGCAGCCGCGTTGCACGGGAGAATGTGAAAAGTGTTCATATGTACTAAAAACCTGAGAATTCCGTCCGTTCTCCTCATTTGTAATAGAATCGACTTAAACCCAGATCGGCACATTGGCCGCTCTTCTGTCTGAAGCGGTTACATTTATCGTCTGCAAAGCTATGTCGCGTGCTGCGGTATGTGGACACATTAAAAGCACCATAATAGAACACAGATGAAACTTCTAAAATGATGTAATAGCCAATATGAAGAAGTACAATTCAAGTTTTAGGTATCGATTATTGACTTTTTAGCTGGCTTTAGTGCCTTGGACATGAGCGTGGACCTTAAGATTCTGCATGAAAGGAGGACTAGCAGCCGAGTTGCACGGGAGAATGTGAAAAGTGTTCATATGTAGTAAAAACATGAGAAATCCGTCCGTTTTCGTAATTTGTTATAGAATCGACTTAAAGCCAGATCGTCACATTGGCCGCTCTTTGAATCGGTTACATTTGTCGTCTCCAAAGCTAATTCGCGTGCTGCGGTATGCGGAGACCTTAAAAGCACCATAGTAGAACACAGATGAAGCTTCTAAATTGATGTAATAGCCAGTAAGAAGTAGTACAATTCAAATGTTAGGTATCGATTATTGACTCTTTACAATTCTTTGGTGCCTTGGACATGTGCTAGGAACTTAACATTTTGCATGAAATGAGGACTAGCAGCCGAGTTGCATGGGAGAATGTGAAAAGTGTTGATATATAGGAAAAACCTGAGAAATCCGTCCGTTTTCTTCATTTGTTATCGAATCGACTTAAAGCCAGATTGTCACATTGGCCGCTCTTCTGTCTGAAGCGGTTACATTTATCGTCTGCAATGCTATGTCGCGTGCTGCGGTATGCGGAGACACTAAAAGCACCATAGTAGAACACAGATGAAGCTTCGACGTTGATGTAATAGCCAGTAAGAAGTAGTACAATTCAAGTTTTAGGAATCGATTATTGACTTTTTACCATTCTTTGGTTCCTTGGACATGAGCTAGGAACTTAAGATTTAGCATAAGAGGAGGACTAGCAGCCGCGTTGCACAGGAGAATGTGAAAAGTGTTCATATGTAGTAAAAACCTGAGAAATCCGTCCGTTTTCGTCATTTGTTATCGAATCTACTTAAAGCCAGATCGTCACATTGGCCGCTCTTCTCTCTGAATCGGTTACATTTATCGTCTGCAAAGCTATGTCGCGTGGTGCGGTATGCGGAGACACTAAAAGCACCATAGTAGAACACAGAAGAAGCTTCTAAGTTGAAACAATAGCCATAAGAAGCAGTACAATTCAAGTTTTGGTTATCGATTATTGATTTTTAGCCGGCTTTGGTGCCTTGGACATGAGGTGGAACCTTAAGATTTTGCATGAATTGAGGACTAGCAGCTGCGTTGCACGAAAGAATGTAAAAAGTGTTCATATGTAGTAAAAACCTGAGAAATCCGTCCGTTTTCGTAATTTGTTATCGAATTTATTTAAAGCCAGATCGTCACATTGGCTGCTCTTCTCTCTGAATCGGTTACATTTATCGTCTGCAAAGCTATGTCGCGTGCTGCGGTATGCGGAGACACTAAAAGCACCATAGTAGAACACAGAAGAAGCTTCTAAGTTGAAGCAATAGCCAGTAAGAAGTAGTACAATTCAAGTTTTAGTTGTCGATTATTAACTTTTTAGCCGGCTCTATTGGCTTGGACGTGACCTAGTACCTTAAGATTTTGCATGAATGGAGGACTAGCAGCCGCGTTGCACGGGAGAATGTGAAAAGTAATCATATGTAGTAAAAACCTGAAAAATCCGTCCGTTTTCGTCATTTGTTATCGTATCGACTTAAAGCCAGATCGTCACATTGGCCGCTTTTCTCTCTGAGACGGTTACATTTATCGTCTGCAAAGCTACGTCACGTGCTGCGGTATGCGGAGACACTAAAAGCACCATAGTAGAACACAGAAGAAGCTTCTAAGTTGAAGCAATAACCAGTAAGAAGTAGTACAATTTAAGTTTTAGTTGTCGATTATTCACTTTTTAGACGGCTTTATTGGCTTGGACATGACCTAGTACCTTACGATTTTGCATGAAAGGAGGACTAGCAGCCGCGTTGCACGGGAGAATGTGAAAAGTGTTCATATGTACTAAAAACATGAGAATTCCGTCCGTTCTCCTCATTTGTTATAGAATCGACTTAAACCCAGATCGTCACATTGGCCGCTCTTCTGTCTGAAGCGGTTACATTTATCGTCTGCAAAGCTATGTCGCGTGCTGTGGTATGTGGACACACTAAAAGCACCATAATAGAACACAGATGAAACTTCTAAAATGATGTAATACCCAATATGAAGAAGTACAATTCAAGTTTTAGGTATCGATTATTGACTTTTTAGCTGGCTTTAGTGCCTTGGACATGAGCTTGGACCTTAAGATTCTGCATGAGAGGAGGACTAGCAGCCGAGTTGCACGGGAGAATGTGAAAAGTGTTCATATGTAGTAAAACCATGAGAAATCCGTCCGTTTTCGTAATTTGTTATAGAATCGACTTAAAGCCAGATCGTCACATTGGCCGCTCTTTGAATTTGTTACATTTGTCGTCTGCAAAGCTAATTCGCGTGCTGCGGTATGCGGAGACCTTAAAAGCACCATAGTAGAACACAGATGAAGCTTCTAAATTGATGTAATAGCCAGTAAGAAGTAGTACAATTCAAATGTTAGGTATCGATTATTGACTCTTTACAATTCTTTGGTGCCTTGGACATGTGCTAGGAACTTAACATTTTGCATGAAATGAGGACTAGCAGCCGAGTTGCATGGGAGAATGTGAAAAGTGTTGATATATAGGAAAAACCTGAGAAATCCGTCCGTTTTCTTCATTTGTTATCGAATCGACTTAAAGCCAGATTGTCACATTGGCCGCTCTTCTGTCTGAAGCGGTTACATTTATCGTCTACAAAGCTATGTCGCGTGCTGCGGTATGTGGACACACTAAAAGCGCCATAGTAGAACACAGATGAAGCTTCTAAGTTGATGTAATAGCCAGTAAGAGGTAGTACAATTCAAGTTTTAGGGATCGATTATTGACTTTTCACCCTTCTTTGGTGCCTTGGACATGAGCTAGGAACTTAAGATTTTGCATGAAGGGAGGACTAGCAGCCGCGTTGCACGGGAGAATGTGAAAAGTGTTCATATGTAGTAAAAACATGAGAAATCCGTCCGTTTTCGTAATTTGTTATCGAATCGACTTAAAGCCAGATCGTCACATTGTCCGATCTTCTGTCTGAAACGGTTACATTATTCGTCTGCAAAGCTATGTCGCGTGCTGCGGTATGCGGAGACACTAAAAGCACCATAGTAGAACACAGATGAAGCTTCTAAGTTGATGGAAAAGCCAGTAAGATGTAGTACAATTCAAGTTTTAGGTATCATTTATTGACTTTTTACCCTTCTTCGGTGCCTTGGACATGAGCTAGGAAATTAAGATTTTGCATGAAAGGAGGACTAGCAGCCAAGTTGCACGGGAGAATGTGAAAAGTGTTCATATGTAGTAAAAACCTGAGAAATCCGTCCGTTTTCGTCATTTGTTATCGAATCGACTTAAATCCAGATCGTCACATTGGCCGCTCTTCTCCCTGAATCGGTTACATTTATCGTCTGCAAAGCTATGTCGCGTGCTGCGGTATGCGGAGACACTAAAAGCACCATAGTAGAACACAGAAGAAGCTTCTAAGTTGAAGTAATAGCCAGTAAGAAGTAGTACAATTCAAGTTTTAGTTGTCGATTATTCACTTTTCAGCCGGCTTTGGTGGCTTAGACATGACCTAGGACCTTAAGATTTTGCATGAAAGGAGGACTTGCAGCCGCGTTGCACAATAGAACGTGAAAAGTGTTCATATGTAGTAAAAACCTGAGAAATCCGTACGTTTCCGTCATTTGTTATCGAATCGACTTAAAGCCAGATCGTCACATTGGCCGCTTTTCTTTCTGAAACAGTTACATTTATCATCTGCAAAGCTATGTCGCGTGCTGCGGTATGCGGAGACACTAAAAGCACCATAGTAGAACACAGAAGAAACTTCTAAGTTGAAATAATAGCCAGTAAGAAGCAGTACAATTCAAGTTTGGTTATCGATTACTGATTTTTAGCCTTCTTTGGTGCCTTGGACATAGGGTGGAACCTTAAGATTTTGCATGAAAGGAGGACTAGCAGCCGCGTTGCACGGGAGAATGTGAAAAGGGTTCATATGTAGTAAAAACCTGAGAAATACGTCCGTTTTCGTCATTTGTTATCGAATCGACTTAAAGCCAGATCGTCACATTGGCCGTTTTTCTTTCTGAAACAGTTACATTTATCGTCTGCAAAGCTATGTCACGTGCTGCGGTATGCGGAGACACTAAAAGCACCATAGTAGAACACAGAAGAAGCTTCTAAGTTGAAGCAATAGCCAGTAAGAAGTAGTACAATTCAAGTTTTACTTGTGGATTATTCACTTTTTAGCCGGCTTTATTGGCTTGGACATGACCTAGTACCTTCAGATTTTGCATGAAATGAGGACTAGCAGCCGCGTTGCACGGGAGAATGTGAAAAGTGTTCATATGTAGTAAAAACCTGAGAAATCCGTCCGTTTTCGTCATTTGTTATCGAATCTACTTGAAGCCAGATCGTCACATTGGCCGCTCTTCGCTCTGAATCGGTTACATTTATAGTCTGCAAAGCTATGTCGCGTGCTGCGGTATGCGGAGACACCAAAGGCACCATAGTAGAACACAGAAGAAGCTTCTAAGTTGAAGCAATAGCCAGTAAGAAGTAGTACAATTCAAGTTTTAGTTGTGAATTCTTCACATTTTAGCCGTCTTTAGTGGCTTGGACATGACGTAGGACCTTAATATTTTGCATGAAAGGAGGACTAGCAGCCGCGGTGCACGGGAGAATTAGAAAAGTGTTCATATGTAGTAGAAACCTGAGAAATCCGTCCGTTTTCGTCATTTGTTATCGAATCGACTTAAAGCCAGATCGTCACATTTGCCGGTTTTCTTTCTGAAACAGTTACATTTATCGTCTGCAAGTCTATGTCACGTGCTGCGGTATGCGGAGCCACTAAAAGCACCATAGTAGAACACAGAAGAAGCTCCTAAGTTGAAGCAATAGCCAGTAAGAAGTAGTACAATTCAAGTTTTAGTTGTCGATTATTCACTTTTTAGCCGGCTTTATTGGCTTGGACATGACCTAGTACCTTAAGATTTTGCATGAAAGGAGGACTAGCAGCCGCGTTGCACGGGAGAACGTGAAAAGGGTTCATGTGTAGTAAAAACCTGAGAAATCCGTCCGTTTTCTTCATTTGTTATCGAATCGACTTAAAGCCAGATCGTCACATTGGCCGTTTTTCTTTCTGAAACAGTTACATTTAGCCGGCCGCGGTGGTCTCGCGGTTCTAGGCGCGCAGTCCGGAACCGTGCGATTGCTACGGTCGCAGGTTCGAATCCTGCCTCGGGCATGGATGTGTGTGATGTCCTTAGGTTAGTTAGGTTTAAGTAGTTCTAAGTTCTAGGGGACTAATAACCACAGCAGTTGAGTCCCATAGTGCTCAGAGCCATTTGAACCATTTTTTTGAGTTACATTTATCGTCTGCAAAGCTATGTCACGTGCTGCGGTATGCGGAGACACTAAAAGCACCATAGTGGAACGCAGAAGAAGCTTCTAAGTTGAAGCAATAGCCAGTAAGAAGTAGTACAATTCAAGTTTTAGTTGTCGATTATTCACTTTTTAGCCAGCTTTATTGGCTTGGACATGACCTAGTACCTTAAGATGTTGCATGAAAGGAGGACTAGCAGCCGCGTTGCACGGGAGAATGTGAAAAGTGTTCATATGTAGTAAAAACCTGAGAAGTCCGTCCGTTTTCGTCATTTGTTATCGAATCGACTTAAAGCCAGATCGTCACATTGGCCGCTTTTCTCTCTGAGACGGTTACATTTGTAGTCTGCAAAGCTATGTCGCGTGCTGCGGTATGCGGAGACACTAAAAGCACCATAGTAGAACGCAGAAGAAGCTTCTAAGTTGAAGTAATAGCCAGTAAGAAGTAGTACAATTCAAGTTTTAGTTGTGGATTCTTCACATTTTAGCCGTCTTTAGTGGCTTGGACATGACGTAGGACCTTACTATTTTGCATGAAAGGAGGACTAGCAGCCGCGGTGCACGGGAGAATGAGAAAAGTGTTCATATGTAGTAAAAACCTGAGAAATCCGTCCGTTTTTGTAATTTGTTATCGAATCGACTTAAAGCCAGATCGTCACATTTGCCGGTTTTCTTTCTGAAACAGTTACATTTATCGTCTGCAAAGCTATGTCACGTGCTGCGGTAGGCGGAGCCACTAAAAGCACCATAGTAGTACACAGAAGAAGCTCCTAAGTTGAAGCAATAGCCAGTAAGAAGTAGTACAATTCAAGTTTTAGTTGTCGATTATTCACTTTTTAGCCGGCTTTATTGGCTTGGACATGACCTAGTACCTTAAGATTTTGCATGAAAGGAGGACTAGCAGCCGCGTTGCACGGGAGAATGTGAAAAGGGTTCATGTGTAGTAAAAACCTGAGAAAACAGTCCGTTTTCGTCATTTGTTATCGAATCGACTTAAAGCCAGATCGTCACATTGGGCGTTTTTCTTTCTGATACAGTTACATTTATCGTCTGCAAAGCTATGTCACGTGCTGCGGTATGCGGAGACACTAAAAGCACCATAGTGGAACGCAGAAGAAGCTTCTAAGTTGAAGCAATAGCCAGTAAGAAGCAGTACAATTCAAGTTTTAGTTGTCGATTATTCACTTTTTAGCCGGCTTTATTGGCTTGGACATGACCTAGGACCTTAAGATTTTTCATGAAAGGAGGACTGGCAGCTGCGTTGCACGGGAGAATGTGAAAAGTGTTCATATGTAGTAAAAACCTGAGAAATCCGTCCGTTTTCGTCATTTGTTATCGAATCGACTTAAAGCCAGATCGTCACATTGGCCGCTTTTCTCTCTGAGACGGTTACATTTATAGTCCGCAAAGCTATGTCGCGTGCTGCGGTATGCGGAGACACTAAGAGCACCATAGTAGAACACAGAAGAAGCTTCTAAGTTGAAGCAATAGCCAGTAAGAAGTAGTACAATTCAAGTTTTAGTTGTGGATTCTTCACATTTTAGCCGTCTTTAGTGGCTTGGACATGACGTAGGACCTTTATATTTTCCATGAAAGGAGGACTAGCAGCCGCGGTGCACGGGAGAATGAGAAAAGTGTTCATATGTAGTAGAAACATGAGAAATCCGTCCGTTTTCGTAATTTGTTATCGAATCGACTTAAAGCCAGATCGTCTCATTTGCCGGTTTTCTTTCTGAAACAGTTACATTTATCGTCTGCAAAGCTATGTCACGTGCTGCGGTATGCGGAGACACTAAAAGTACCATAGTAGAACACAGAAGAAGCTTCTAAGTTGAAGCAATAGCCAGTAAGAAGTAGTACAATTCAAGTTTTAGTTGTCGATTATTCAATTTTTAGCCGGCTTTATTGGCTTGGACATGACCTAGTACCTTAAGATTTTGCATGAAAGGAGGACTAGCAGCCGCGTTGCACGGGAGAATGTGAAAAGGGTTCATATGTAGTAAAAACCTGAGAAATACGTCCGTTTTCGTCATTTGTTATCGAATCGACTTAAAGCCAGATCGTCACATTGGCCGTTTTTCTTTCTGAAACTGTTACATTTATCGTCTGGAAAGCTATGTCACGTGCTGCGGTATGCGGAGACACTAAAAGCACCATAGTGGAACGCAGAAGAAGCTTCTAAGTTGTAGCAATAGCCAGTAAGAAGTAGTACAATTCAAGTTTTAGTTGTCGATTATTCACTTTTTAGCCGGCTTTATTGGCTTGGACATGACCTAGTACCTTAAGATTTTGCATGAAAGGAGAACTAGCTGCCGCGTTGCACGGGAGAATGTGAAAAGTGTTCATATGTAGTAAAAACCTGAGAAATCCGTCCGTTTCCGTCATTTGTTATCAAATCGACTTAAAGCCAGTCGGTCACATTGGCCGCTTTTCTCCCTGAAACGGTTACATTTATCGTCTGCAAAGCTATGTCGCGTGCTGCGGTATGCGGAGACACTAAAAGCGCCATAGTAGAACACAGAAGAAGCTTCTAAGTTGAAGCAATAGCCAGTAAGAAGTAGTACAATTCAAGTTTTAGTTGTCGATTATTCACTTTTTAGCCGGCTTTATTGGCTTGGACATGACCTAGTACCTTAAGATTTTGCATGAAAGGAGGACTATCAGCCGCGTTGCACGGGAGAATGTGTAAAGTGTTCATATGTACTAAAAACCTGAGAATTCCGTCCGTTTTCGTCATTTGTTATCGAATCGACTTCAAGCCAGTTCGTCAGATTGTCCGCTCTTCTCTATGAAACGGTTACTTTTATCGTCTGTAAAGCTATGTCGCGTATGCGGTATGCGGAGACACTAAAAGCACCATAGGAGAACACAGAAGAAGCTTGTAAGTTGAAGTAATAGCCAGTAAGAAGTAGTACAATTGAAGTTTTAGTTGTCGATTACTCAAATTTTAGCCGGCTTTGGTGGCTTGGACATGACCTAGTACCTTAAGATTTTGCATGAAAGGAGGACTAGCAGCCGCGTTGCACGGGAGAATGTGAAATATGTTCATATGTAGTAAAAACCTGAGAAATCCGTCCGTTTTTGTCATTCGTTATCGTATCGACTTAAAGCCAGATCGTCACATTGGACGCTTTTCTCTCTGAGACTGTTACATTTATCGTCTGCAAAGCTATGACGCGTGCTGCGGTATGCGGAGACACTAAAAGCACCATAGTGGAACACAGAAGAAGCTTCTAAGTTGAAGTAAAAGCCAGTAAGTAGTAGTACAATTCAATTTTTAGGCGTCGATTATTCACTTTTTAGCCGGCTTTTGTGGCTTGGACATGACCTAATACCTTAAGATTTTGCATGAAAGGAGGACTAGCAGCCGCCGTGCACGGGAGAATGTGAAAAGTGTTCATATGTAGTAAAAACCTGAGAAATCCGTCCGTTTTCGTCATTTGTTATCGAATCGACCTAAAGCCAGATCGTCACATTGGCCTCTTTTCTTTCTGAGACGGTTACATTTATCGTCTGCAAAGCTATGTCGCGTGCTGCGGTATGCGGAGACACTAAAAGCACCATAGTAGAACACAGAAGAAGCTTCTAAGTTGAAGCAATAACCAGTAAGAAGTAGTACAATTCAAGTTTTAGTTGTGGATTATTCAAATTTTAGCCGGCTTTGGTGGCTTGGACATGACCTATTACCTTAATATTTTGAATGAAAGGAGGACTAGCAGCTGCGTTGCACGGGAGAATGTGAAAAGTGTTCATATGTAGTAAAAACCTGAGAAATCCGTCCGTTTTCGTCATTTGTTATCGAATCGACTTAAGGCCAGATCGTCACATTGGCCGCTTTTCTCTATGAGACGGTTACATTTATCGTCTGCAAAGCTATGTCGCGTACTGCGGTATGCGGAGACACTAAAACCACCATAGTAGAACACAGAAGAAGCTTCTAAAATGAAGCAATAGGCATAAGAAGCAGTACAATTCAAGTTTTTGTTATCGATTATTGATTTTTAGCCGCCTTTGGTGCCTTGGACATGAGGTGGAACCTTAAAATTTTGCATGAAGAGAGGACTAGCAGCTGCGTTGCACGGGAGAATGTGAAAAGTGTTCATATGTAGTAAAAACCTGAGAAATCCGTCCGTTTTCTTCATTTGTTATCGAATCGACTTAAAGCCAGATCGTCACATTCGCCGCTTTTCTCTCTGAGACGGTTACATTTATCGTCTGCAAAGCTATGTCGCGTGCTGCGGTATGCGGAGACACTAAAAGCACCATAGTAGAACACAGAAGAAGCTTCTAAGTTGAAGCAATAGCCAGTAAGAGGTAGTACAATTCAAGTTTTAGTTGTCGATTATTCACTTTTTAGCCGGCTTTATTGGCTTGGACATGACCTAGTACCTTAAGATTTTGCATGAAAGGAGGACTAGCAGCCGCGTTGCACGGGAGAATGTGAAAAGTGTTCATATGTAGTAAAAACCTGAGAAATCCGTCGGTTTTCGTCATTTGTTATCGAATCGACTTAAAGCCAGATCGCCACATTGGCCGCTTTTCTCTCTGAGACGGTACATTTATCGTCTGCAAGGCTATGTCGCGTGCTGCGGTATGCGGAGACACTAAAAGCACCATAGTAGAACACAGAAGAAGCTTCTAAGTTGAAGCAATAGCCATAGGAAGCAGTACAATTCAAGTTTTGGTTATCGATTATTGATTTTTAGCCTGCTTTGGTGCCTTGGACATGAGGTGGAACCTCAAGATTTTGCATGAAAGGAGGACTAGCAGCTGCGTTGCACGGGAGAATGTGAAAAGGGTTCATATGTAGTAAAAACCTGAGAAATCCGTCCGTTTTCGTCATTTGTTATCGAATCTACTTGAAGCCAGATCGTCACATTGGCCGCTCTTCGCTCTGAATCGGTTACATTTATAGTCTGCAAAGCTATGTCGCGTGCTGCGGTATGCGGAGACACCAAAGGCACCATAGTAGAACACAGAAGAAGCTTCTAAGTTGAAGCAATAGCCAGTAAGAAGTAGTACAATTCAAGTTTTAGTTGTGGATTCTTCACATTTTAGCCGTCTTTAGTGGCATGGACATGACGTAGGACCTTAATATTTTGCATGAAAGGAGGACTAGCAGCCGCGGTGCACGGGAGAATTAGAAAAGTGTTCATATGTAGTAGAAACCTGAGAAATCCGTCCGTTTTCGTCATTTGTTATCGAATCGACTTAAAGCCAGATCGTCACATTTGCCGGTTTTCTCTCTGAAACAGTTACATTTATCGTCTGCAAAGCTATGTCACGTGCTGCGGTATGCGGAGCCACTAAAAGCACCATAGTAGAACACAGAAGAAGCTCCTAAGTTGAAGCAATAGCCAGTAAGAAGTAGTACAATTCAAGTTTTAGTTGTCGATTATTCACTTCTTAGCCGGCTTTATTGGCTTGGACATGACCTAGTACCTTAAGATTTTGCATGAAAGGAGGACTAGCAGCCGCGTTGCACGGGAGAATGTGAAAAGGGTTCATGTGTAGTAAAAACCTGAGAAATCCGTCCGTTTTCTTCATTTGTTATCGAATCGACTTAAAGCCAGATCGTCACATTGGCCGTTTTTCTTTCTGAAACAGTTACATTTATCGTCTGCAAAGCTATGTCACGTGCTGCGGTATGCGGAGACACTAAAAGCACCATAGTGGAACGCAGAAGAAGCTTCTAACTTGAAGCAATACCCAGTAAGAAGTAGTACAATTCAAGTTTTAGTTGTCGATTATTCACTTTTTAGCCAGCTTTATTGGCTTGGACATGACCTAGTACCTTAAGATGTTGCATGAAAGGAGGACTAGCAGCCGCGTTGCACGGGAGAATGTGAAAAGTGTTCATATGTAGTAAAAACCTGAGAAGTCCGTCCGTTTTCGTCATTTGTTATCGAATCGACTTAAAGCCAGATCGTCACATTGGCCGCTTTTCTCTCTGAGACGGTTACATTTGTAGTCTGCAAAGCTATGTCGCGTGCTGCGGTATGCGGAGACACTAAAAGCACCATAGTAGAACGCAGAAGAAGCTTCTAAGTTGAAGTAATAGCCAGTAAGAAGTAGTACAATTCAAGTTTTAGTTGTGGATTCTTCACATTTTAGCCGTCTTTAGTGGCTTGGACATGACGTAGGACCTTACTATTTTGCATGAAAGGAGGACTAGCAGCCGCGGTGCACGGGAGAATGAGAAAAGTGTTCATATGTAGTAAAAACCTGAGAAATCCGTCCGTTTTCGTAATTTGTTATCGAATCGACTTAAAGCCAGATCGTCACATTTGCCGGTTTTCTTTCTGAAACAGTTACATTTATCGTCTGCAAAGCTATGTCACGTGCTGCGGTATGCGGAGCCACTAAAAGCACCATAGTAGTACACAGAAGAAGCTCCTAAGTTGAAGCAATAGCCAGTAAGAAGTAGTACAATTCAAGTTTTAGTTGTCGATTATTCACTTTTTAGCCGGCTTTATTGGCTTGGACATGACCTAGGACCTTAAGATTTTTCATGAATGGAGGACTGGCAGCTGCGTTGCACGGGAGAATGTGAAAAGTGTTCATATGTAGTAAAAACCTGAGAAATCCGTCCGTTTTCGTCATTTGTTATCGAATCGACTTAAAGCCAGATCGTCACATTGGCCGCTTTTCTCTCTGAGACGGTTACATTTATAGTCCGCAAAGCTATGTCGCGTGCTGCGGTATGCGGAGACACTAAGAGCACCATAGTAGAACACAGAAGAAGCTTCTAAGTTGAAGCAATAGCCAGTAAGAAGTAGTACAATTCAAGTTTTAGTTGTGGATTCTTCACATTTTAGCCGTCTTTAGTGGCTTGGACATGACGTAGGACCTTTATATTCTCCATGAAAGGAGGACTAGCAGCCGCGGTGCACGGGAGAATGAGAAAAGTGTTCATATGTAGTAGAAACATGAGAAATCCGTCCATTTTCGTAATTTGTTATCGAATCGACTTAAAGCCAGATCGTCTCATTTGCCGGTTTTCTTTCTGAAACAGTTACATTTATCGTCTGCAAAGCTATGTCAGGTGCTGCGGTATGCGGAGACAATAAAAGTACCATAGTAGAACACAGAAGAAGCTTCTAAGTTGAAGCAATAGCCAGTAAGAAGTAGTACAATTCAAGTTTTAGTTGTCGATTATTCAATTTTTAGCCGGCTTTATTGGCTTGGACATGACCTAGTACCTTAAGATTTTGCATGAAAGGAGGAATAGCAGCCGCGTTGCACGGGAGAATGTGAAAAGTGTTCATATGTAGTAAAAACCTGAGAAATCCGTCCGTTTCCGTCATTTGTTATCAAATCGACTTAAAGCCAGTCGGTCACATTGGCCGCTTTTCTCCCTGAAACGGTTACATTTATCGTCTGCAAAGCTATGTCGCGTGCTGCGGTATGCGGAGACACTAAAAGCGCCATAGTAGAACACAGAAGAAGCTTCTAAGTTGAAGCAATAGCCAGTAAGAAGTAGTACAATTCAAGTTTTAGTTGTCGATTATTCACTTTTTAGCCGGCTTTATTGGCTTGGACATGACCTAGTACCTTAAGATTTTGCATGAAAGGAGGACTAGCAGCCGCGTTGCACGGGAGAATGTGTAAAGTGTTCATATGTACTAAAAACCTGAGAATTCCGTCCGATTTCGTCATTTGTTATCGAATCGACTTCAAGCCAGTTTGTCAGATTGTCCGCTCTTCTCTATGAAACGGTTACTTTTATCGTCTGTAAAGCTATGTCGCGTATGCGGTATGCGGAGACACTAAAAGCACCATAGGAGAACACAGAAGAAGCTTGTAAGTTGAAGTAATAGCCAGTAAGAAGTAGTACAATTGAAGTTTTAGTTGTCGATTACTGTAATTTTAGCCGGCTTTGGTGGCTTGGACATGACCTAGTACCTTAAGATTTTGCATGAAAGGAGGACTAGCAGCCGCGTTGCACGGGAGAATGTGAAATATGTTCATATGTAGTAAAAACCTGAGAAATCCGTCCGTTTTTGTCATTCGTTATCGTTTCGACTTAAAGCCAGATCGTCACATTGGACGCTTTTCTCTCTGAGACTGTTACATTTATCGTCTGCAAAGCTATGACGCGTGCTGCGGTATGCGGAGACACTAAAAGCACCATAGTAGAACACAGAAGAAGCTTCTAAGTTGAAGTAAAAGCCAGTAAGTAGTAGTACAATTCAATTTTTAGGCGTCGATTATTCACTTTTTAGCCGGCTTTTGTGGCTTGGACATGACCTAGGACCTTAAGATTTTGCATGAAAGGAGGACTAGCAGCCGCCGTGCACGGGAGAATGTGAAAAGTGTTCATATGTAGTAAAAACCTGAGAAATCCGTCCGTTTTCGTCATTTGTTATCGAATCGACTTAAAGCCAGATCGTCACATTGGCCGCTTTTCTTTCTGAGACGGTTACATTTATCGTCTGCAAAGCTATGTCGCGTGCTGCGGTATGCGGAGACACTAAAAGCACCATAGTAGAACACAGAAGAAGCTTCTAAGTTGAAGCAATAACCAGTAAGAAGTAGTACAATTCAAGTTTTAGTTGTGGATTATTCAAATTTTAGCCGGCTTTGGTGGCTTGGACATGACCTATTACCTTAATATTTTGAATGAAAGGAGGACTAGC
This sequence comes from Schistocerca gregaria, assembly GCF_023897955.1. Lineage (NCBI taxonomy): Eukaryota > Metazoa > Arthropoda > Insecta > Orthoptera > Acrididae > Schistocerca > Schistocerca gregaria. The sequence goes on along the minus strand of NW_026061811.1, from coordinate 3,670,934 downwards.
AGCCGCGTTGCACGGGAGAATGTGAAAAGTGTTCATATGTAGTAAAAACCTGAGAAATCCGTCTGTTTTCGTCATTTGTTATCGAATCGACTTAAGGCCAGATCGTCACATTGGCCGCTTTTCTCTATGAGACGGTTACATTTATCGTCTGCAAATCTATGTCGCGTACTGCAGTATGCGGAGACACTAAAACCACCATAGTAGAACACAGAAGAAGCTTCTAAAATGAAGCAATAGGCATAAGAAGCAGTACAATTCAAGTTTTTGTTATCGATTATTGATTTTTAGCCGCCTTTGGTGCCTTGGACATGAGGTGGAACCTTAAAATTTTGCATGAAGAGAGGACTAGCAGCTGCGTTGCACGGGAGAATGTGAAAAGTGTTCATATGTAGTAAAAACCTGAGAAATCCGTCCGTTTTCTTCATTTGTTATCGAATCGACTTAAAGCCAGATCGTCACATTCGCCGCTTTTCTCTCTGAGACGGTTACATTTATCGTCTGCAAAGCTATGTCGCGTGCTGCGGTATGCGGAGACACTAAAAGCACCATAGTAGAACACAGAAGAAGCTTCTAAGTTGAAGCAATAGCCAGTAAGAAGTAGTACAATTCAAGTTTTAGTTGTCGATTATTCACTTTTTAGCCGGCTTTATTGGCTTGGACATGACCTAGTACCTTAAGATTTTGCATGAAAGGAGGACTAGCAGCCGCGTTGCACGGGAGAATGTGAAAAGTGTTCATATGTAGTAAAAACCTGAGAAATCCGTCCGTTTTCGTCATTTGTTATCGAATCGACTTAAAGCCAGATCGCCACATTGGCCGCTTTTCTCTCTGAGACGGTACTTTTATCGTCTGCAAGGCTATGTCGCGTGCTGCGGTATGCGGAGACACTAAAAGCACCATAGTAGAACACAGAAGAAGCTTCTAAGTTGAAGCAATAGCCATAGGAAGCAGTACAATTCAAGTTTTGGTTATCGATTATTGATTTTTAGCCTGCTTTGGTGCCTTGGACATGAGGTGGAACCTCAAGATTTTGCATGAAAGGAGGACTAGCAGCTGCGTTGCACGGGAGAATGTGAAAAGGGTTCATATGTAGTAAAAACCTGAGAAATCCGTCCGTTTTCGTCATTTGTTATCGAATCTACTTAAAGCCAGATCGTCACATTGGCCACCCTTCTCTCTGAATCGGTTACATTTATCGTCTGCAAAGCTATGTCGCGTGCTGCGGTATGCGGAGACACTAAAAGCACTATAGTAGAACACAGAAGAAGCTTCTAAGTTGAAGCAATAGCCAGTAAGTAGTAGTACAATTCAAGTTTTAGTTGTCTATTATTCAAATTTTAGCCGGCTTTCGTGGCTTGGACATGACCTAGGACCTTAATATTATGAATGAAAGGAGGACTAGCAGCCGCGGTGCACGGGAGAATGAGAAAAGTGTTCATATGTAGTAAAAACCTAAGAAATCCGTCCGTTTTCGTAATTTGTTATCGAATCGACTTAAAGCCAAATCGTCACATTGGCCGCTTTTCTCTCTGAGACGGTTACATTTATCGTCTGCAAAGCTATGTCGCGTGCTGCGGTATGCGGAGACACTAAAAGCACCATAGTAGAACACAGAAGAAGCTTCTATGTTGAAGCAATGGCCAGTAAGAAGTAGTACAATTCAAGTTTTGGTTATCGATTATTGATTTTTAGCCTGCTTTGGTGCCTTGGACATGAGGTGGAACCTTAAGATCTTGCATGAAAGGAGGACTAGCAGCTGCGTTGCACGGGATAATATGAAAAAGGTTCATATGTAGTAAAAACCTGAGAAATCCGTCCGTTTTCGTCATTTGTTATCGAATCGACTTAAAGCCAGATCGTCACATTGGCCGCTTTTCTCTCTGAGACGGTACATTTATCGTCTGCAAGGCTATGTCGCGTGCTGCGGTATGCGGAGACACTAAAAGCACCATAGTAGAACACAGAAGAAGCTTCTAAGTTGAAGCAATAGCCATAGGAAGCAGTACAATTCAAGTTTTGGTTATCGATTATTGATTTTTAGCCTGCTTTGGTGCCTTGGACATGAGGTGGAACCTCAAGATTTTGCATGAAAGGAGGACTAGCAGCTGCGTTGCACGGGAGAATGTGAAAAGGGTTCATATGTAGTAAAAACCTGAGAAATCCGTCCGTTTTCGTCATTTGTTATCGAATCTACTTAAAGCCAGATCGTCACATTGGCCACCCTTCTCTCTGAATCGGTTACATTTATCGTCTGCAAAGCTATGTCGCGTGCTGCGGTATGCGGAGACACTAAAAGCACTATAGTAGAAGACAGAAGAAGCTTCTAAGTTGAAGCAATAGCCAGTAAGTAGTAGTACAATTCAAGTTTTAGTTGTCTATTATTCAAATTTTAGCCGGCTTTCGTGGCTTGGACATGACCTAGGACCTTAATATTTTGAATGAAAGGAGGACTAGCAGCCGCGGTGCACGGGAGAATAAGAAAAGTGTTCATATGTAGTAAAAACCTAAGAAATCCGTCCGTTTTCGTAATTTGTTATCGAATCGACTTAAAGCCAAATCGTCACATTGGCCGCTTTTCTCTCTGAGACGGTTACATTTATCGTCTGCAAAGCTATGTCGCGTGCTGCGGTATGCGGAGACACTAAAAGCACCATAGTAGAACACAGAAGAAGCTTCTATGTTGAAGCAATGGCCAGTAAGAAGTAGTACAATTCAAGTTTTGGTTATCGATTATTGATTTTTAGCCGGCTTTGGTGCCTTGGACTTGAGGTGGAACCTTAAGATCTTGCATGAAAGGAGGACTAGCAGCTGCGTTGCACGGGAGAATATGAAAAAGGTTCATATGTAGTAAAAACCTGAGAAATCCGTCCGTTTTCGTCATTTGTTATCGAATCGACTTAAAGCCAGATCGTCACATTGGCCGTTTTTCTTTCTGAAACAGTTACATTTATCGTCTGCAAAGCTATGTCACGTGCTGCGGTATGCGGAGACACTAAAAGCACCCTAGTGGATCGCAGAAGAAGCTTCTAAGTTGAAGCAATAACCAGTAAGAAGTAGTACATTTCAAGTTTTAGTTGTCGATTATTCACTTTTTAGCCGGCTTTATCGGCTTGGACATGACCTAGTACCTTAAGATTTTGCATGAAAGGAGGACTGGCAGCCGCGGTGCACGGGAGAATGAGAAAAGTGATCATATGTAGTAAAAACCTGAGAAATCCGTCCGTTTTTGTCATTTGTTATCGAATCGACTTCAAGCCAGATCGTCACATTGGCCGCTTTTCTCTTTGAGACGGTTACATTTTTCGTCAGCAAAGCTATGTCGCGTGCTGCGGTATGCGGAGACACTAAAAGCACCATAGTAGAACACAGAAGAAGCTTCTAAGTTGAAGCAATAGCCATAAGAAGCAGTACAATTCAAGTTTTGGTTATCGATTATTGATTTTTAGCCTGCTTTGGTGCCTTGGACATGAGGTGGAACCTTAAGATTTTGCATGAAAGGAGGACTAGCAGCTGCGTTGCACGTGAGAATGTGAAAAGGGTTCATATGTAATAAAAACCTGAAAAATCCGTCTGTTTTCGTCATTTGTTATCGAATCTACTTAAAGCCAGATCGTCACATTGGCCACTCTTCTCTCTGAATCGGTTACATTTATCGTCTGCAAAGCTATGTCTCGTGCTGCGGTATGCGGAGACACTAAAAGCACCATACTATAACACAGAAGAAGCTTCTAAGTTGAAGCAATAGCCAGTAAGTAGTAGTACAATTCAAGTTTTAGTTGTCGATTATTCAAATTTTAGCCGGCTTTGGGGGCTTGGACATGACCTAGGACCTTAATATTTTGAATGAAAGGAGGACTAGCAGCCGCGGTGCACGGGAGAATGAGAAAAGTGTTCATATGTAGTAAAAACCTAAGAAATCCGTCCGTTTTCGTAATTTGTTATCGAATCGACTTAAAGCCAAATCGTCACATTGGCCGCTTTTCTCTCTGAGACGGTTACATTTATCGTCTGCAAAGCTATGTCACGTGCTGCGGTATGCGGAGACACTAAAAGCACCATAGTGGAACGCAGAAGAAGCATCTAAGTTGAAGCAATAACAAGTAAGAAGTAGTACATTTCAAGTTTTAGTTGTCGATTATTCACTTTTTAGCCGGCTTTATTGGCTTGGAAATGACCTAGTACCTTAAGATTTTGCATGAAAGGAGGACTAGCAGCCGCGTTGCACGGGAGAATGTCTAAAGTATTCATATGTACTAAAAACCTGAGAATTCCGTCCGTTTTCGTCATTTGTTATCGAATCGACTTAAAGCCAGTTCGTCAGATTGTCCGCTCTTCTCTATGTAACGGTTACTTTTATCGTCTGTAAAGCTATGTCGCGTGCTGCGGTATGCGGAGACACTAAAAGCACCATAGGAGAACACAGAAGAAGCTTCTAAGCTGAAGTAATAGCCAGTAAGAAGTAGTAAAATTCAAGTTTTAGTTGTCGATTATTCAAATTTTAGCCGGCTTTGGTGGCTTGGACATGACCTAGTACCTTAAGATTTTGCATGAAAGGAGGACTAGCAGCCGCGTTGCACGGGAGAATGTGAAAAGTGTTCATATGTAGTAAAAACCTGAGAAATCCGTCCGTTTTCGTCATTCGTTATCGTATCGACTTAAAGCCAGATGGTCACATTGGTCGCTTTTCTCTCTGAGACGGTTACATTTATCGTCTGCAAAGCTATGACGCGTGCTGCGGTATGCGGAGACACTAAAAGCACCATAGTAGAACACAGAAGAAGATTCTAAGTTGAAGTAATAGCCAGTAAGTAGTAGTACAATTCAATTTTAGGCGTTGATTATTCACTTTTTAGCCGGCTTTTGTGGCTTAGACATGACCTAGGACCTTAAGATTTTGCATGAAAGGAGGTCTAGCAGCAACGTTGCACGGGAGAATGTGAAAAGTGTTCATATGTAGTAAAAACCTGAGAAATCCGTCCATTTTCGTCATTTGTTATCGAATCGACTTAAAGCCCGATCGTCACATTGGCCGCTTTTCTCTCTGAGACGGTTACATCTATCGTCTGCAAAGCTATGTCGCGTACTGCGGTATGCGGAGACACTAAAACCACCATAGTAGAACACAGAAGAAGCTTCTAAGTTGAAGCAATAGGCATAAGAAGCAGTACAATTCAAGTTTTTGTTATCGATTATTGATTTTTAGCCGGCTTTGGTGCCTTGGACATGAGGTGGAACCTTAAGATTTTGCATGAAGAGAGGACTAGAGGTTGCGTTGCACGGGAGAATGTGAAAAGTGTTCATATGTAGTAAAAACCTGAGAAATCCGTCCTTTTTCGTCATTTGTTATCGAATCTACTTAAAGCCAGATCGTCAAATTGGCCGCTCTTCTCTCTGAATCGGTTACATTTATCGTCTGCAAAGCTATGTCGCGTGCTGCGGTATGCGGAGACACTAAAAGCACCATAGTAGAACACAGAAGAAGCTTCTAGGTTGAAGCAATAGCCAGTAAGAAGTAGTAAAATTCACGTTTTAGTTGTCGATTATTCACATTTTAGCCGGCTTTGGTGGCTTGGACATGACCTAGGACCCTAAGATTTTGCATGAAAGGAGGACTGGCAGCAGCGGTGCACGGGAGAATGAGAAAAGTGATCATATGTAGTAAAAACCTGCGAAATCCGTCCGTTTCCGTCATTTGTTATCGAATCGACTTAAAGCCAGTCCGTCACATTGGCCGCTTTTCTCCCTGAAACGGTTACATTTATCGTCTGCAAAGCTATGTCGCGTGCTGCGGTATGCGGAGACACTAAAAGCACCATACTATAACACAGAAGAAGCTTCTAAGTTGAAGCAATAGCCAGTAAGGAGTAGTACAATTCAAGTTTTAGTTGTCGATTATTCACTTTTTAACCGGCTTTATTGGCTTGGACTTGACCTAGTACCTTAAGATTTTGCATGAAAGGAGGACTAGCAGCCGCGTTGCACGGGAGAATGTGAAAAGGGTTCATATGTAGTAAAAACCTGAGAAATACGTCCGTTTTCGTCATTTGTTTTCGAATCGACTTAAAGCCAGATCGTCACATTGGCCGTTTTTCTTTCTGAAACAGTTACATTTGTCGTCTGCAAAGCTATGTCACGTGCTGCGGTATGCGGAGGCACTAAAAGCACCATAGTGGAACGCAGAAGAAGCTTCTAAGTTGAAGCAATAACCAGTAAGAAGTAGTACATTTCAAGTTTTATTTGTCGATTATTGACTTTTTAGCCGGCTTTATTGGCTTGGACATGACCTAGTACCTTAAGATTTAGCATGAAAGGAGGACTAGCAGCCGCGTTGCACGGGAGAATGTGTAAAGTGTTCATATGTACTAAAAACCTGAGAATTCCGTCCGTTTTAGTCATTTGTTATCGAATCGACTTAAAGCCAGTTCGTCAGATTGTCCGCTCTTCTCTATGAAAAGGTTACTTCTATCGTCTGTAAAGCAATGTCACGTGCTGCGGTATGCGGAGACACTAAAAGCACCATAGGAGAACACAGAAGAAGCTTGTAAGTTGAAGTAATAGCCAGTAAGAAGTAGTACAATTCAAGTTTAAGTTGTCGATTATTCATATTTTAGCCGGCTTTGGTGGCTTGGACATGACCTAGTACCTTAAGATTTTGCATGAAAGGAGGACTAGCAGCCGCGTTGCACGGGAAAATGTGAAAAGTGTTCATATGTAGTAAAAACCTGAGAAATCCGTCCGTTTTCGTCATTCGTTATCGTATCGACTTAAAGCCAGATCGCCACATTGGACACTTTTCTCTCTGAGACGGTTACATTTATCGTCTGCAAAGCTATGACGCGTGCTGCGGTATGCGGAGGCACTAAAAGCACCATAGAAGAACACAGAAGAAGCTTCTAAGTTGAAGCAATAACCAGTAAGAAGTAGTACAATTCAAGTTTTAGTTGTGGATTATTCAAATTTTAGCCGGCTTTGGTGGCTTGGACATGACCTAGGACCTTACGATTTTGAATGAAAGGAGGACTAGCAGCCGCGTTGCACGGGAGAATGTGAAAAGTGTTCATATGTAGTAAAAACCTGAGAAATCCGTCCGTTTTCGTCATTTGTTATCGAATCGACTTAAAGCCAGATCGTCACATTGGCCGCTTTTCTCTCTGAGACGGTTACATTTATCGTCTGCAAAGCTATGTCGCGTACTGCGGTATGCGGAGACACTAAAACCACCATAGTAGAACACAGAAGAAGCTTCTAAGTTGAATCAATAGGCATAAGAAGCAGTGCAATTCAAGTTTTTGTTATCGATTATTGATTTTTAGCCGGCTTTGGTGCCTTGGACATGAGGTGGAACCTTAAGATTTTGCATGAAGAGAGGACTAGCAGCTGCGTTGCACGGGAAAATGTGAAAAGTGTTCATATGTAGTAAAAACCTGAGAAATCCGTCCGTTTTCGTCATTTGTTATCGAATCTACTTAAAGCCAGATCGTCAAAATGGCCGCTCTTCTCTCTGAGACGATAACATTTATCGTCTGCAAAGCTATGTCGCGTGCTGCGGTATGCGGAGACATTAAAAGCACCATAGTAGAACACAGAAGACGCTTCTAAGTTGAAGCAATAGCCAGTAAGAAGTAGTAAAGTTCACGTTTTAGTTGTCGATTATTCACATTTTAGCCGGCTTTGGTGGCTTGGACATGACCTAGGACCTTAAGATTTTGCATGAAAGGAGGACTGGCAGCCGCGGTGCACGGGAGAATGAGAAAAGTGATCATATGTAGTAAAAACCTGAGAAATCCGTCCGTTTTCGTAATTTGTTTTCGAATCGACTTAAAGCCAGATCGTCACATTGGACGCTTTTCTCTTTGAGACGGTTACATTTATCGTCAGCAAAGCTATGTCGCGTGCTGCGGTATGCGGAGACACTAAAAGCACCATAGTAGAACACAGAAGAAGCTTCTAAGTTGAAGCAATGGCCAGTAAGTAGTAGTACAATTCAAATTTTAGTTGTCGATTATTCACTTTTTAGCCGGCTTTATTGGCTTGGACATGACCAAGTACCTTAAGATTTTGCATGGAAGGAGGACTAGCAGCCGCGTTGCACGGGAGAATGTGAAAAGTGTTCATATGAACTAAAAACCTGAGAAATCCGTCCGTTTTCGTCATATGTTATCGAATCGACTTCAAGCCAGTTCGTCAGATTGGCCGCTCTTCTCTATGAAACGGTTACTTTTATCGTCTGCAACGCTATGTCGTGTGCTGCGGTATGCGGAGAACCTAAAAGCACAATAGGAGAACACAGAAGAAGCTTCTAAGTTGAAGTAATAGCCAGTAAGAAGTAGTACAATTCAATTTTTAGGCGTCGATTATTCACTTTTAGCCGGCTTTGGTGGCTTGGACATGACCTAGGACCTTAAGATTTTGCATGAAAGGAGGACTAGCAGCCGCGTTGCACGGGAGAATGTGAAAAGTGTTCATATGTAGTAAAAACCTGAGAAATCCGTCCGTTTTCTTCATTTGTTATCGAATCGACTTAAAGCCAGATCGTCACATTGGCCGCTCTTCTGTCTGGAACGGTTACATTTATCGTCTGCAAAGCTATGTCGCGTGCTGCGGTATGCGGAGACACTAGAAGCACCATAGTAGAACACAGAAGAAGCTTCTAAGTTGAAGCAATGGCCAGTAAGAAGTAGTACAATTCAAGTTTTGGTTATCGATTATCGATTTTTAGCCGGCTTTGGTACCTTGGACATGAGGTGGGACCTTAAGATTTTGCATGAAAAGAGGACTAGCAGCTGCGTTGCACGGTAGAATGTGAAAAGTGTTCATATGTAGTAAAAACCTGAGAAATCCGTCCGTTTTCGTCATTTGTTATCGAATCGACTTAAAGACAGATCGTCACATTATCCGTTTTTCTTTCTGAAACAGTTACATTTATCGTCTGCAAAGCTATGTCACGTGCTGCGGTATGCGGAGACACTAAAAGCACCATAGTAGAACACAGAAGAAGCTTCTAAGTTGAAGCAATAGCCAGTAAGAAGTAGTACAATTCAAGTTTTAGTTGTCGATTATTCATTTTTTAGCCGGCTTTATTGGCTTGGACATGACCTAGTACCTTAAGATTTTGCATGAAAGGAGGACTAGCAGTCGCGTTGCACGGGAGAATGTGAAAAGTGTTCATACGTAGTAAAAACCTGAGAAATCCGTCCGTTTTCGTCATTTGTTATCGAATCGACTTAAAGCCAGATCGTCACATTGGCCGCTTTTCTCTCTGAGACGGTTACATTTTTCGTCTGCAAAGCTATGTCGCGTGCTGCGGTATGCGGAGACACTAAAAGCACCATAGTAGAACACAGAAGCAGCTTCTAAGTTGAAGCAATAGCCAGTAAGAAGTAGTACAATTCAAGTTTTAGTTGTCGATTATTCATTTTTTAGCCGGCTTTATTGGCTTGGACATGACCTAGTACCTTAAGATTTTGCATGAAAGGAGGACTAGCAGTCGCGTTGCACGGGAGAATGTGAAAAGTGTTCATACGTAGTAAAAACCTGAGAAATCCGTCCGTTTTCGTCATTTGTTATCGAATCGACTTAAAGCCAGATCGTCACATTGGCCGCTCTTCTCTCTGAAACGGTTACATTTATCGTCTGCAAAGCTATGTCGCGTGCTGCGGTATGCGGAGACACTAAAAGCACCATAGGAGAACACAGAAGAAGCCTCTAAGTTCAAGTAATAGCCAGTAAAAAGTAGTACAATTCAAGTTTTAGTTGTCGATTATTCACTTTTCAGCCGGCTTTAGTGGCTTAGACATGACCTAGGACCTTAAGGTTTTCCATGAAAGGAGGACTTGCAGCCGCGTTGCACGGGAGAATGTGAAAAGTGTTCATATGTAGTAAAAACCTGAGAAATCCGTCCGTTATCGTCATTTGTTATCGAATCGACTTACGGCCAGATCGTCACATTGGCCGCATTTCTCTCTGAGACGGTTACATTTATCGTCTGCAAAGCTATGTCGCGTGCTGCGGTATGCGGAGACACTAAAAGCACCATAGTAGAACACAGAAGAAGCTTCTAAGTTGAAGCAATAGCCAGTAAGAAGTAGTACAATTCAAGTTTTAGTTGTCGATTATTCACATTTTAGCCGGCTTTGGTGGCTTAGACATGACCTAGGACCTCAATAATTTGAACGAAAGGAGGACTAGCAGCCGCGGTGCACGGGAGATTGAGAAAAGTGTTCATATGTAGTAAAAACCTAAGAAATCCGTCCGTTTTCGTAATTTGTTATCGATTCGACTTAAAGCCATATCGTCACATTGGCCGCTTTTCCCTCTGAGACGGTTACATTTATCGTCTGCAAGGCTATGTCGCGTGCTGCGGTATGCGGAGACACTAAAAGCACCATAGTAGAACACAGAAGAAGCTTCTAAGTTGAAGCAATGGCCAGTAAGAAGTAGTAAAATTCAAGTTTTGGTTATCGATTATTGATTTTTAGCCGGCTTTGGTGCCTTGGACATGAAGTGGAACCTTAAGATTTTGCATGAAAGGAGGACTAGCACCTGCGTTGCACGGGAGAATGTGAAAAGGGTTCATATGTAGTAAAAACCTGAGAAATCCGTCCGTTTTCGTCATTTGTTATCGAATCGACTTAAAGCCAGATCGCCACATTGGCCGTTTTTCTCTCTGAGAGGGTTACCTTTATCGTCTGCAAAGCTATGTCGCGCGCTGCGGTATGCGGAGACACTAAAAGCACCATAGTAGAACACAGAAGAAGCTTCTAAGTTGAAGTAATAGCCAGTAAGAAGTAGAAGAATTCAAGTTTTAGGCGTCGATTATTCACTTTTCAGCCGGCTTTGGTGGCTTGGACATGACCTAGGACCTTAAGATTTTGCATGAAAGGAGGACTTGCAGCCGCGTTGCACGGGAGAATGTGAAAAGTGTTCGTATGTAGTAAAAACCTGAGAAATCCGTCCGTTTTCGTCATTTGTTATCGAATCGACTTAAAGCCAGATCGTCACATTGGCCGCTTTTCTTTCTGAAACAGTTACATTTATCGTCTGCAAAAATTTGTCACGTGCTGCGGTATGCGGGTACACTAAAAGCACCATAGGAGAACACAGAAGAAGCCTCTAAGTTCAAGTAATAGCCAGTAAGAAGTAGTACAATTCAAGTTTTAGTTGTCGATTATTCACTTTTCAGCCGGCTTTGGTGGCTTAGACATAACCTAGGACCTTAAGGTTTTCCATGAAAGGAGGACTTGCAGGCGCGTTGCACGGGAGAATGGGAAAAGTGTTCATATGTAGTAATAACCTGAGATATCCGTCCGTTATCGTCATTCGTTATCGAATCGACTTAAAGCCAGATCGTCACATTATCCGTTTTTCTTTCTGAAACAGTTACATTTATCGTCTGCAAAGCTATGTCACGTGCTGCGGTATGCGGAGACACTAAAAGCACCATAGTAGAACACAGAAGAAGCTTCTAAGTTGAAGCAATAGCCAGTAAGAAGTAGTACAATTCAAGTTTTAGTTGTCGATTATTCACTTTTTAGCCGGCTTTATTGGCTTGGACATGACCTAGTACCTTAAGATTTTGCATGAAAGGAGGACTAGCAGTCGCGTTGCACGGGAGAATGTGAAAAGTGTTCATATGTAGTAAAAACCTGAGAAATCCGTCCGTTTTCGTCATTTGTTATCGAATCGACTTAAAGCCAGATCGTCACATTGGCCGCTTTTCTCTCTGAGACGGTTACATTTTTCGTCTGCAAAGCTATGTCGCGTGCTGCGGTATGCGGAGACACTAAAAGCACCATAGTAGAACACAGAAGCAGCTTCTAAGTTGAAGCAATAGCCATAAGAAGCAGTACAATTCAAGTTTTGGTTTTCGATTTTTGATTTTTAGCCTGCTTTGGTGCCTTGGACATGAGGTGGAACCTTAAGATTTTGCATGAAAGGAGGACTAGCAGCTGCGTTGCACGGGAGTATATGAAAAGGGTTCATATGTAGTAAAAACCTAGGAAATCCGTCCATTTTCATCATTTGTTATCGAATCGATTTAAAGCCAGATCGTCACAATGGCCGCTCTTCTCTCTGAAACGGTTACATTTATCGTCTGCAAAGCTATGTCGCGTGCTGCGGTATGCGGAGACACTAAAAGCACCATAGGAGAACACAGAAGAAGCCTCTAAGTTCAAGTAATAGCCAGTAAAAAGTAGTACAATTCAAGTTTTAGTTGTCGATTATTCACTTTTCAGCCGGCTTTAGTGGCTTAGACATGACCTAGGACCTTAAGGTTTTCCATGAAAGGAGGACTTGCAGCCGCGTTGCACGGGAGAATGTGAAAAGTGTTCATATGTAGTAAAAACCTGAGAAATCCGTCCGTTATCGTCATTTGTTATCGAATCGACTTACGGCCAGATCGTCACATTGGCCGCATTTCTCTCTGAGACGGTTACATTTATCGTCTGCAAAGCTATGTCGCGTGCTGCGGTATGCGGAGACACTAAAAGCACCATAGTAGAACACAGAAGAAGCTTCTAAGTTGAAGCAATGGCCAGTAAGAAGTAGTAAAATTCAAGTTTTGGTTATCGATTATTGATTTTTAGCCGGCTTTGGTGCCTTGGACATGAAGTGGAACCTTAAGATTTTGCATGAAAGGAGGACTAGCACCTGCGTTGCACGGGAGAATGTGAAAAGGGTTCATATGTAGTAAAAACCTGAGAAATCCGTCCGTTTTCGTCATTTGTTATCGAATCGACTTAAAGCCAGATCGCCACATTGGCCGTTTTTCTCTCTGAGAGGGTTACCTTTATCGTCTGCAAAGCTATGTCGCGCGCTGCGGTATGCGGAGACACTAAAAGCACCATAGTAGAACACAGAAGAAGCTTCTAAGTTGAAGTAATAGCCAGTAAGAAGTAGAAGAATTCAAGTTTTAGGCGTCGATTATTCACTTTTCAGCCGGCTTTGGTGGCTTGGACATGACCTAGGACCTTAAGATTTTGCATGAAAGGAGGACTTGCAGCCGCGTTGCACGGGAGAATGTGAAAAGTGTTCATATGTAGTAAAAACCTGAGAAATCCGTCCGTTTTCGTCATTTGTTATCGAATCGACTTAAAGCCAGATCGTCACATTGGCCGCTTTTCTTTCTGAAACAGTTACATTTATCGCCTGAAAAATTTGTCACGTGCTGCGGTATGCGGGTACACTAAAAGCACCATAGGAGAACACAGAAGAAGCCTCTAAGTTCAAGTAATAGCCAGTAAGAAGTAGTACAATTCAAGTTTTAGTTGTCGATTATTCACTTTTCAGCCGGCTTTGGTGGCTTAGACATAACCTAGGACCTTAAGGTTTTCCATGAAAGGAGGACTTGCAGGCGCGTTGCACGGGAGAATGGGAAAAGTGTTCATATGTAGTAAAAACCTGAGATATCCGTCCGTTATCGTCATTCGTTATCGAATCGACTTAAAGCCAGATCGTCACATTGGCCGCTTTTCTCTCTGAGACGGTTACATTTATCGTCTGCAAAGCTATGTCGCCTGCTGCGGTATGCGGAGACACTAAAAGCACCATAGGAGAACACTGAAGAAGCTTCTAAGTTGAAGTAATAGCCAGTAAGAAGTAGTACAATTCAAGTTTTAGGCGTCGATTATTCACTTTTTAGCCGGCTTTGGTGGCTTGGACATGACCTAGGACCTTAAGATTTTGCATGAAAGGAGGACTTGCAGCCGCGTTGCACGGGAGAATGTGAAAAGTGTTCATATGTAATAAAAACCTGAGAAATCCGTCCGTTTTCGTCATTTGTTATAGAATCGACTTAAAGCCAGATCGTCACATTGGCCGCTTTTCTCTCTGAGACGGTTACATTTATCGTCTGCAAAGCTATGTCGCGTGCTGCGGTATGCGGAGACACTAAAAGCACCATAGTAGAACACAGAAGAAGCTTCTAAGTTGAAGCAATAGCCATAAGAAGCAGTACAATTCAAGTTTTGGTTATCGATTATTGATTTTTAGCCGGCTTTGGTGGCTTGGACATGACGTAGGACCTAAATATTTTGCATGAAAGGAGGACTAGCAGCCTCGTTGCACGGGAGAATGTGAAAAGTGTTCATATGTAGTATAAACCTGAGAAATCCGTCCGTTTTCGTCATTTGTTATCGAATCGACTTAAAGCCAGATCGTCACATTGGCCGCTTTTCTCTCTGAGACGGTTACATTTATCGTCTGCAAAGCTATGTCACGTGCTGCGGTATGCGGAGACATTAAAAGCACCATAGTAGAACACAGAAGAAGCTTCTAAGTTGAAGCAATAGCCAGTAAGAAGTAGTACAATTCAAGTTTTAGTTGTCGATTATTCACTTTTTAGCCGGTTTTGGTGGCTTGAACATGACCTAGGAGCTTACGATTTTGCATGAAAGGAGGACTAGCAGCCGCGTTGCACGGGAGAATGTAAAAAGTGTTCATATGTAGTAAAAACGAGAGAAATCTGTCTGTTTTCGTCATTTGTTATCATGTCGACCTAGAGCCAGATCGTCACATTGGCCGCTCCTCTCTCTGAAACGGTTACATTTATCGTCTGAAAAGCTATGTCGCGTGCTGCGGTATGCGGAGACACTAAAAGCACCATAGTAGAACACAGAAGAAGATTCTAAGTTGAAGCAATAGCCAGTAAGAAGTAGTACAATTCAAGTTGTAGTTGTTGATTATTCAAATTTTAGCCGGCTTTGGTGGCTTGGACATGACCTAGGACCTTAATATTTTGAATAAAAGGAGGACTAGCAGCCGCTGTGCACGGGAGAATGTGAAAAGTGTTCATATGTAGTAAAAACCTAAGAAATCCGTCCGTTTTCGTAATTTGTTATCGAATCGACTTAAAGCCAGATCGTCACATTGGCCGCTTTTCTCTCTGAGACGGTTACATTTATCGTCTGCAAAGCTATGTCGCGTGCTGCGGTATGTGGAGACACTAAAAGCACCATAGTAGTACACAGAAGAAGCTTCTAAGTTGAAGCAATAGCCAGTAAGAAGTAGTACAATTCAAGTTTTAGTTGTCGATTATTCACTTTTTAGCCGGCTTTGGTGGCTTGGACATGACCTAGGACCTTAAGATTTTGCATGAAACGAGGACTAGCAGCCGCGTTGCACGGGAGAATGTGAAAAGTGTTCATGTGTAGTAAAAACCTGAGAAATCCGTCCGTTTTCGTCATTTGTTACCGAATCGACTTAAAGCCAGATCGTCACATTGGCCGCTTTTCTCTCTGAGACGGTTACATTTATCGTCTGCAAAGCTATGTCGCGTGTTGCGGTATGTGGAGACACTAAAAGCACCATAGTAGTACACAGTAGAAGCTTCTAAGTTGAAGCAATAGCCAGTAAGAAGTAGTACAATTCAAGTTTTAGTTGTCGATTATTCACATTTTAGCCGGCTTTGGTGGCTTGGACATGACCTAGGACCTTAAGATTTTGCATGAAAGGAGGACTGGCAGCCGCGGTGCACGAGAGAATGAGAAAAGTGATCATATGTAGTAAAAACCTGAGAAATCCGTCTGTTTTCGTAATTTGTTATCGAATCGACTTAAAGCCAGATCGTCAGATTGGCCGCTCTTCTCTATGAAACGGTTACTTTTATCGTCTGCAACGCTATGTCGCGTGCTGCGGTATGCGGAGAACCTAAAAGCACAATAGGAGAACACAGAAGAAGCTTCTAAGTTGAAGTAATAGCCAGTAAGATGTAGTACAATTCAATTTTTAGGCGTCGATTATTCACTTTTAGCCGGCTTTGGTGGCTTGGACATGACCTAGGACCTTAAGATTTTGCATGAAAGGAGGACTAGCAGCCGCGTTGCACGGGAGAATGTGAAAAGTGTTCATATGTAGTAAAAATCTGAGAAATCCGTCCGTTTTCTTCATTTGTTATCGAATCGACTTAAAGCCAGATCGTCACATTCGCCGCTTTTCTCTCTGAGACGGTTACATTTATCGTCTGCAAAGCTATGTCGCGTGCTGCGGTATGCGGAGACACTAGAAGCACCATAGTAGAACACAGAAGAAGCTTCTAAGTTGAAGCAATGGCCAGTAAGAAGTAGTACAATTCAAGTTTTGGTTATCGATTATTGATTTTTAGCCGGCTTTGGTACCTTGG
Source organism: Schistocerca gregaria (assembly GCF_023897955.1). NCBI lineage: Eukaryota > Metazoa > Arthropoda > Insecta > Orthoptera > Acrididae > Schistocerca > Schistocerca gregaria. The sequence goes on along the minus strand of NW_026061811.1, from coordinate 3,654,814 downwards.
ACATGAGGTGGGACCTTAAGATTTTGCATGAAAAGAGGACTAGCAGCTGCGTTGCACGGTAGAATGTGAAAAGTGTTCATATGTAGTAAAAACCTGAGAAATCCGTCCGTTTTCGTCATTTGTTATCGAATCGACTTGAAGACAGATCGTCACATTATCCGTTTTTCTTTCTGAAACAGTTACATTTATCGTCTGCAAAGCTATGTCACGTGCTGCGGTATGCGGAGACACTAAAAGCACCATAGTAGAACACAGAAGAAGCTTCTAAGTTGAAGCAATAGCCAGTAAGAAGTAGTACAATTCAAGTTTTAGTTGTCGATTATTCACTTTTTAGCCGGCTTTATTGGCTTGGACATGACCTAGTACCTTAAGATTTTGCATGAAAGGAGGACTAGCAGTCGCGTTGCACGGGAGAATGTGAAAAGTGTTCCTATGTAGTAAAAACATGAGAAATCCGTCCGTTTTCGTCATTTGTAATCGAATCGACTTAAAGCCAGATCGTCACATTGGCCGCTTTTCTCTCTGAGACGGTTACATTTTTCGTCTGCAAAGCTATGTCGCGTGCTGCGGTATGCGGAGACACTAAAAGCACCATAGTAGAACACAGAAGATGCTTCTAAGTTGAAGCAATAGCCATAAGAAGCAGTACAATTCAAGTTTTGGTTATCGATTTTTGATTTTTAGCCTGCTTTGGTGCCTTGGACATGAGGTGGAACCTTAAGATTTTGCATGAAAGGAGGACTAGCAGCTGCGTTGCACGGGAGAATGTGAAAAGGGTTCATATGTAGTAAAAACCTAGGAAATCCGTCCATTTTCATCATTTGTTATCGAATCGATTTAAAGCCAGATCGTCACAATGGCCGCTCTTCTCTCTGAAACGGTTACATTTATCGTCTGCAAAGCTATGTCGCGTGCTGCGGTATGCGGAGACACTAAAAGCACCATAGGAGAACACAGAAGAAGCCTCTAAGTACAAGTAATAGCCAGTAAAAAGTAGTACAATTCAAGTTTTAGTTGTCGATTATTCACTTTTCAGCCGGCTTTAGTGGCTTAGACATGACCTAGGACCTTAAGGTTTTCCATGAAAGGAGGACTTGCAGCCGCGTTGCACGGGAGAATGTGAAAAGTGTTCATATGTAGTAAAAACCTGAGAAATCCGTCCGTTTTCGTCATTTGTTATGAATTCGACTTAAAGCCATATCGTCACATTGGCCGCTTTTCCCTCTGAGACGGTTACATTTATCGTCTGCAAGGCTATGTCGCGTGCTGCGGTATGCGGAGACACTAAAAGCACCATAGTAGAACACAGAAGAAGCTTCTAAGTTGAAGCAATGGCCAGTAAGAAGTAGTAAAATTCAAGTTTTGGTTATCGATTATTGATTTTTAGCCGGCTTTGGTGCCTTGGACATGAAGTGGAACCTTAAGATTTTGCATGAAAGGAGGACTAGCACCTGCGTTGCACGGGAGAATGTGAAAAGGGTTCATATGTAGTAAAAACCTGAGAAATCCGTCCGTTTTCGTCATTTGTTATCGAATCGACTTAAAGCCAGATCGCCACATTGGCCGTTTTTCTCTCTGAGAGGGTTACCTTTATCGTCTGCAAAGCTATGTCGCGCGCTGCGGTATGCGGAGACACTAAAAGCACCATAGTAGAACACAGAAGAAGCTTCTAAGTTGAAGTAATAGCCAGTAAGAAGTAGAAGAATTCAAGTTTTAGGCGTCGATTATTCACTTTTCAGCCGGCTTTGGTGGCTTGGACATGACCTAGGACCTTAAGATTTTGCATGAAAGGAGGACTTGCAGCCGCGTTGCACGGGAGAATGTGAAAAGTGTTCATATGTAGTAAAAACCTGAGAAATCCGTCCGTTTTCGTCATTTGTTATCGAATCGACTTAAAGCCAGATCGTCACATTGGCCGCTTTTCTTTCTGAAACAGTTACATTTATCGTCTGCAAAAAGTTGTCACGTGCTGCGGTATGCGGGTACACTAAAAGCACCATAGGAGAACACAGAAGAAGCCTCTAAGTTCAAGTAATAGCCAGTAAGAAGTAGTACAATTCAAGTTTTAGTTGTCGATTATTCACTTTTCAGCCGGCTTTGGTGGCTTAGACATAACCTAGGACCTTAAGGTTTTCCATGAAAGGAGGACTTGCAGGCGCGTTGCACGGGAGAATGGGAAAAGTGTTCATATGTAGTAAAAACCTGAGATATCCGTCCGTTATCGTCATTCGTTATCGAATCGACTTAAAGCCAGATCGTCACATTGGCCGCTTTTCTCTCTGAGACGGTTACATTTATCGTCTGCAAAGCTATGTCGCCTGCTGCGGTATGCGGAGACACTAAAAGCACCATAGGAGAACACAGAAGAAGCTTCTAAGTTGAAGTAATAGCCAGTAAGAAGTAGTACAATTCAAGTTTTAGGCGTCGATTATTCACTTTTTAGCCGGCTTTGGTGGCTTGGACATGACCTAGGACCTTAAGATTTTGCATGAAAGGAGGACTTGCAGCCGCGTTGCACGGGAGAATGTGAAAAGTGTTCATATGTAATAAAAACCTGAGAAATCCGTCCGTTTTCGTCATTTGTTATAGAATCGACTTAAAGCCAGATCGTCACATTGGCCGCTTTTCTCTCTGAGACGGTTACATTTATCGTCTGCAAAGATATGTCGCGTGCTGCGGTATGCGGAGACACTAAAAGCACCATAGTAGAACACAGAAGAAGCTTCTAAGTTGAAGCAATAGCCATAAGAAGCAGTACAATTCAAGTTTTGGTTATCGATTATTGATTTTTAGCCGGCTTTGGTGGCTTGGACATGACGTAGGACCTAAATATTTTGCATGAAAGGAGGACTAGCAGCCTCGTTGCACGGGAGAATGTGAAAAGTGTTCATATGTAGTATAAACCTGAGAAATCCTTCCGTTTTCGTCATTTGTTATCGAATCGACTTAAAGCCAGATCGTCACATTGGCCGCTTTTCTCTCTGAGACGGTTACATTTATCGTCTGCAAAGCTATGTCACGTGCTGCGGTATGCGGAGACATTAAAAGCACCATAGTAGAACACAGAAGAAGCTTCTAAGTTGAAGCAATAGCCAGTAAGAAGTAGTACAATTCAAGTTTTAGTTGTCGATTATTCACTTTTTAGCCGGTTTTGGTGGCTTGAACATGACCTAGGAGCTTACGATTTTGCATGAAACGAGGACTAGCAGCCGCGTTGCACGGGAGAATGTAAAAAGTGTTCATATGTAGTAAAAACGAGAGAAATCTGTCTGTTTTCGTCATTTGTTATCATGTCGACCTAGAGCCAGATCGTCACATTGGCCGCTCCTCTCTCTGAAACGGTTACATTTATCGTCTGAAAAGCTATGTCGCGTGCTGCGGTATGCGGAGACACTAAAAGCACCATAGTAGAACACAGAAGAAGATTCTAAGTTGAAGCAATAGCCAGTAAGAAGTAGTACAATTCAAGTTGTAGTTGTTGATTATTCAAATTTTAGCCGGCTTTGGTGGCTTGGACATGACCTAGGACCTTAATATTTTGAATAAAAGGAGGACTAGCAGCCGCTGTGCACGGGAGAATGTGAAAAGTGTTCATATGTAGTAAAAACCTAAGAAATCCGTCCGTTTTCGTAATTTGTTATCGAATCGACTTAAAGCCAGATCGTCACATTGGCCGCTTTTCTCTCTGAGACGGTTACATTTATCGTCTGCAAAGCTATGTCGCGTGCTGCGGTATGTGGAGACACTAAAAGCACCATAGTAGTACACAGAAGAAGCTTCTAAGTTGAAGCAATAGCCAGTAAGAAGTAGTACAATTCAAGTTTTAGTTGTCGATTATTCACTTTTTAGCCGGCTTTGGTGGCTTGGACATGACCTAGGACCTTAAGATTTTGCATGAAACGAGGACTAGCAGCCGCGTTGCACGGGAGAATGTGAAAAGTGTTCATGTGTAGTAAAAACCTGAGAAATCCGTCCGTTTTCGTCATTTGTTACCGAATCGACTTAAAGCCAGATCGTCACATTGGCCGCTTTTCTCTCTGAGACGGTTACATTTATCGTCTGCAAAGCTATGTCGCGTGTTGCGGTATGTGGAGACACTAAAAGCACCATAGTAGTACACAGTAGAAGCTTCTAAGTTGAAGCAATAGCCAGTAAGAAGTAGTACAATTCAAGTTTTAGTTGTCGATTATTCACATTTTAGCCGGCTTTGGTGGCTTGGACATGACCTAGGACCTTAAGATTTTGCATGAAAGGAGGACTGGCAGCCGCGGTGCACGAGAGAATGAGAAAAGTGATCATATGTAGTAAAAACCTGAGAAATCCGTCTGTTTTCGTAATTTGTTATCGAATCGACTTAAAGCCAGATCGTCAGATTGGCCGCTCTTCTCTATGAAACGGTTACTTTTATCGTCTGCAACGCTATGTCGCGTGCTGCGGTATGCGGAGAACCTAAAAGCACAATAGGAGAACACAGAAGAAGCTTCTAAGTTGAAGTAATAGCCAGTAAGATGTAGTACAATTCAATTTTTAGGCGTCGATTATTCACTTTTAGCCGGCTTTGGTGGCTTGGACATGACCTAGGACCTTAAGATTTTGCATGAAAGGAGGACTAGCAGCCGCGTTGCACGGAAGAATGTGAAAAGTGTTCATATGTAGTAAAAACCTGAGAAATCCGTCCGTTTTCTTCATTTGTTATCGAATCGACTTAAAGCCAGATCGTCACATTCGCCGCTTTTCTCTCTGAGACGGTTACATTTATCGTCTGCAAAGCTATGTCGCGTGCTGCGGTATGCGGAGACACTAGAAGCACCATAGTAGAACACAGAAGAAGCTTCTAAGTTGAAGCAATGGCCAGTAAGAAGTAGTACAATTCAAGTTTTGGTTATCGATTATTGATTTTTAGCCGGCTTTGGTACCTTGGACATGAGGTGGGACCTTAAGATTTTGCATGAAAAGAGGACTAGCAGCTGCGTTGCACGGTAGAATGTGAAAAGTGTTCATATGTAGTAAAAACCTGAGAAATCCGTCCGTTTTCATCATTTGTTATCGAATCGACTTGAAGACAGATCGTCACATTATCCGTTTTTCTTTCTGAAACAGTTACATTTATCGTCTGCAAAGCTATGTCACGTGCTGCGGTATGCGGAGACACTAAAAGCACCATAGTAGAACACAGAAGAAGCTTCTAAGTTGAAGCAATAGCCAGTAAGAAGTAGTACAATTCAAGTTTTAGTTGTCGATTATTCACTTTTTAGCCGGCTTTATTGGCTTGGACATGACCTAGTACCTTAAGATTTTGCATCAAAGGAGGACTAGCAGTCGCGTTGCACGGGAGAATGTGAAAAGTGTTCATATGTAGTAAAAACATGAGAAATCCGTCCGTTTTCGTCATTTGTAATCGAATCGACTTAAAGCCAGATCGTCACATTGGCCGCTTTTCTCTCTGAGACGGTTACATTTTTCGTCTGCAAAGCTATGTCGCGTGCTGCGGTATGCGGAGACACTAAAAGCACCATAGTAGAACACAGAAGATGCTTCTAAGTTGAAGCAATAGCCATAAGAAGCAGTACAATTCAAGTTTTGGTTATCGATTTTTGATTTTTAGCCTGCTTTGGTGCCTTGGACATGAGGTGGAACCTTAAGATTTTGCATGAAAGGAGGACTAGCAGCTGCGTTGCACGAGAGAATGTGAAAAGGGTTCATATGTAGTAAAAACCTAGGAAATCCGTCCATTTTCATCATTTGTTATCGAATCGATTTAAAGCCAGATCGTCACAATGGCCGCTCTTCTCTCTGAAACGGTTACATTTATCGTCTGCAAAGCTATGTCGCGTGCTGCGGTATGCGGAGACACTAAAAGCACCATAGGAGAACACAGAAGAAGCCTCTAAGTACAAGTAATAGCCAGTAAAAAGTAGTACAATTCAAGTTTTAGTTGTCGATTATTCACTTTTCAGCCGGCTTTAGTGGCTTAGACATGACCTAGGACCTTAAGGTTTTCCATGAAAGGAGGACTTGCAGCCGCGTTGCACGGGAGAATGTGAAAAGTGTTCATATGTAGTAAAAACCTGAGAAATCCGTCCGTTATCGTCATTTGTTATCGAATCGACTTACGGCCAGATCGTCACATTGGCCGCATTTCTCTCTGAGACGGTTACATTTATCGTCTGCAAAGCTATGTCGCGTGCTGCGGTATGCGGAGACACTAAAAGCACCATAGGAGAACACAGAAGAAGCTTCTAAGTTGAAGTAATAGCCAGTAAGAAGTAGTACAATTCAAGTTTTAGGCGTCGATTATTCACTTTTTAGCCGGCTTTGGTGGCTTGGACATGACCAAGGACCTTAAGATTTTGCATGAAAGGAGGACTAGCAGCCGCGTTGCACGGGAGAATGTGAAAAGTGTTCATAGGTAGTAAAAACCTGAGAAATCCGTCTGTTTTCGTCATTTGTTATAGAATCGACTTAAAGCCAGATCGTCACATTGTCCGCTTTTCTCTCTGAGACGGTTACATTTATCGTCTGCAAAGCTATGTCGCGTGCTGCGGTATGCGGAGACACTAAAAGCACCATAGTAGAACACAGAAGAAGCTTCTAAGTTGAAGCAATAGCCATAAGAAGCAGTACAATTCAAGTTTTGGTTATCGATTATTGATTTTTAGCCGGCTTTGGTGCCTTGGACATGAGGTGGAACCTTAAGATTTTGCATGAAATAGGACTAGCAGCTGCGTTGCACGGGAGAATGTGAAGAGGGTTCATACGTAGTAAAAACCTGAGAAATCCGTCCGTTTTCGTCATTTGTTATCGAATCTACTTAAAGCCAGGTCGCCACATTGGCCACTCTTCTCTCTGAATCGGTTAAATTTATCGTCTGCAAAGCTATGTCGCGTGCTGCGGTATGCAGAGACACTAAAAGCACCATAGTAGAACACAGAAGAATCTTCTAAGTTGAAGCAATAGCCAGTAAGGAGTAGTACAATTCAAGTTTTAGTTGTCGATTATTCACATTTTAGCCGGCTTTGGTGGCTTAGACATGACCTAGGACCTCAATAATTTGAACGAAAGGAGGACTAGCAGCCGCGGTGCACGGGAGATTGAGAAAAGTGTTCATATGTAGTAAAAACCTAAGAAATCCGTCCGTTTTCGTAATTTGTTATCGATTCGACTTAAAGCCATATCGTCACATTGGCCGCTTTTCCCTCTGAGACGGTTACATTTATCGTCTGCAAGGCTATGTCGCGTGCTGCGGTATGCGGAGACACTAAAAGCACCATAGTAGAACACAGAAGAAGCTTCTAAGTTGAAGCAATGGCCAGTAAGAAGTAGTAAAATTCAAGTTTTGGTTATCGATTATTGATTTTTAGCCGGCTTTGGTGCCTTGGACATGAAGTGGAACCTTAAGATTTTGCATGAAAGGAGGACTAGCACCTGCGTTGCACGGGAGAGTGTGAAAAGGGTTCATATGTAGTAAAAACCTGAGATATCCGTCCGTTTTCGTCATTTGTTATCGAATCGACTTAAAGCCAGATCGTCACATTGGCCGTTTTTCTCTCTGAGAGGGTTACCTTTATCGTCTGCAAAGCTATGTCGCGCGCTGCGGTATGCGGAGACACTAAAAGCACCATAGTAGAACACAGAAGAAGCTTCTAAGTTGAAGTAATAGCCAGTAAGAAGTAGAAGAATTCAAGTTTTAGGCGTCGATTATTCACTTTTCAGCCGGCTTTGGTGGCTTGGACATGACCTAGGACCTTAAGATTTTGCATGAAAGGAGGACTTGCAGCCGCGTTGCACGGGAGAATGTGAAAAGTGTTCATATGTAGTAAAAACCTGAGAAATCCGTCCGTTTTCGTCATTTGTTATCGAATCGACTTAAAGCCAGATCGTCACATTGGCCGCTTTTCTTTCTGAAACAGTTACATTTATCGTCTGCAAAAATTTGTCACGTGCTGCGGTATGCGGGTACACTAAAAGCACCATAGGAGAACACAGAAGAAGCCTCTAAGTTCAAGTAATAGCCAGTAAGAAGTAGTACAATTCAAGTTTTAGTTGTCGATTATTCACTTTTCAGCCGGCTTTGGTGGCTTAGACATAACCTATGACCTTAAGGTTTTCCATGAAAGGAGGACTTGCAGCCGCGTTGCACGGGAGAATGGGAAAAGTGTTCATATGTAGTAAAAACCTGAGATATCCGTCCGTTATCGTCATTCGTTATCGAATCGACTTAAAGCCAGATCGTCACATTGGCCGCTTTTCTCTCTGAGACGGTTACATTTATCGTCTGCAAAGCTATGTCGCCTGCTGCGGTATGCGGAGACACTAAAAGCACCATAGGAGAACACAGAAGAAGCTTCTAAGTTGAAGTAATAGCCAGTAAGAAGTAGTACAATTCAAGTTTTAGGCGTCGATTATTCACTTTTTAGCCGGCTTTGGTGGCTTGGACATGACCTAGGACCTTAAGATTTTGCATGAAAGGAGGACTTGCAGCCGCGTTGCACGGGAGAATGTGAAAAGTGTTCATATGTAATAAAAACCTGAGAAATCCGTCCGTTTTCGTCATTTGTTATAGAATCGACTTAAAGCCAGATCGTCACATTGGCCGCTTTTCTCTCTGAGACGGTTACATTTATCGTCTGCAAAGCTATGTCGCGTGCTGCGGTATGCGGAGACACTAAAAGCACCATAGTAGAACACAGAAGAAGCTTCTAAGTTGAAGCAATAGCCATAAGAAGCAGTACAATTCAAGTTTTGGTTATCGATTATTGATTTTTAGCCGGCTTTGGTGGCTTGGACATGACGTAGGACCTAAATATTTTGCATGAAAGGAGGACTAGCAGCCTCGTTGCACGGGAGAATGTGAAAAGTCTTCATATGTAGTATAAACCTGAGAAATCCGTCCGTTTTCGTCATTTGTTATCGAATCGACTTAAAGCCAGATCGTCACATTGGCCGCTCCTCTCTCTGAAACGGTTACATTTATCGTCTGAAAAGCTATGTCGCGTGCTGCGGTATGCGGAGACACTAAAAGCACCATAGTAGAACACAGAAGAAGATTCTAAGTTGAAGCAATAGCCAGTAAGAAGTAGTACAATTCAAGTTGTAGTTGTCGATTATTCAAATTTTAGCCGGCTTTGGTGGCTTGGACATGACCTAGGAGCTTAATATTTTGAATAAAAGGAGGACTAGCAGCCGCTGTGCACGGGAGAATGTGAAAAGTGTTCATATGTAGTAAAAACCTAAGAAATCCGTCCGTTTTCGTAATTTGTTATCGAATCGACTTAAAGCCAGATCGTCACATTGGCCGCTTTTCTCTCTGAGACGGTTACATTTATCGTCTGCAAAGCTATGTCGTGTGCTGCGGTATGTGGAGACACTAAAAGCACCATAGTAGTACACAGAAGAAGCTTCTAAGTTGAAGCAATAGCCAGTAAGAAGTAGTACAATTCAAGTTTTAGTTGTCGATTATTCACTTTTTAGCCGGCTTTGGTGGCTTGGACATGACCTAGGACCTTAAGATTTTGCATGAAACGAGGACTAGCAGCCGCGTTGCACGGGAGAATGTGAAAAGTGTTCATATGTAGTAAAAACCTGAGAAATCCGTCCGTTTTCGTCATTTGTTATCGAATCGACTTAAAGCCAGATCGTCACATTGGTTGCTTTTCTCTCTGAGACGGTTACATTTATCGTCTGCAAAGCTATGTCGCGTGTCGCGGTATGTGGAGACACTAAAAGCACCATAGTAGTACACAGAAGAAGCTTCTAAGTTGAAGCAATAGCCAGTAAGAAGTAGTACAATTCAAGTTTTAGTTGTCGATTATTCACTTTTTAGCCGGTTTTGGTGGCTTGAACATGACCTAGGAGCTTACGATTTTGCATGAAAGGAGGGCTAGCAGCCGCGATGCACGGCAGAATGTAAAAAGTGTTCATATGTAGTAAAAACGAGAGAAATCTGTCTGTTTTCGTCATTTGTTATCATGTCGACCTAGAGCCAGATCGTCACATTGGCCGCTCCTCTCTCTGAAACGGTTACATTTATCGTCTGAAAAGCTATGTCGCGTGCTGCGGTATGCGGAGACACTAAAAGCACCATAGTAGAACACAGAAGAAGATTCTAAGTTGAAGCAATAGCCAGTAAGAAGTAGTACAATTCAAGTTGTAGTTGTCGATTATTCAAATTTTAGCCGGCTTTGGTGGCTTGGACATGACCTAGGACCTTAATATTTTGAATAAAATGAGGACTAGCAGCCGCTGTGCACGGGAGAATGAGAAAAGTGTTCATATGTAGTAAAAACCTAAGAAATCCGTCCGTTTTCGTAATTTGTTATCGAATCGACTTAAAGCCAGATCGTCACATTGGCCGCTTTTCTCTCTGAGACGGTTACATTTATCGTCTGCAAAGCTATGTCGCGTGCTGCGGTATGTGGAGACACTAAAAGCAGCATAGGAGAACACAGAAGAAGCTTCTAAGTTGAAGCAATAACCAGTAAGAAGTAGTATACTTCAAGTTTTGGTTATCGATTATTGATTTTTAGCCGGCTTTGGTGCCTTGGACATGAGGTGGGACCTTAAGATTTTGCATGAAAGGAGGACTAGCAGCTGCGTTGCACGGTAGAATGTGAAAAGTGTTCATATGTAGTAAAAACCTGAGAAATCCGTCCGTTTTCGTCATTTGATATCGAATCGACTTAAAGCCAGATCGTCACATTGGCCGCTTTTTTCTCTGAGACGGTTACATTTATCGTCTGCAAAGCTATGTCGCGTGCTGCGGTATGCGGAGACACTAAAAGCACCATAGTAGAACACAGAAGAAGCTTCTAAGTTGAAGCAATAGCCATAAGAATCAGTACAATTCAAGTTTTGGTTATCGATTTTTGATTTTTAGCCGGCTTTGGTGCCTTGGACATGAGGTGGAACCTTAAGATTTTGCATGAAAGGAGGACTAGCAGCTGCGTTGCACGGAAGAATGTGAAAAGTGTTCATTTGTAGTAAAAACCTGAGAAATCCGTCCGTTTTCGTCATTTGTTATTGAATCTACTTAAAGCCAGATCGTCACATAGGCCGCTCTTCTCTCTGAAACGGTTTTTATTTATCGTCTGCAATGCTATGTGGCGTGCTGCGGTTTGCGGAGACACTAAAAGCACCATAGTAGAACACAGAAAAAGCTTCTAAGTTGAAGTAGTAGCCAGTAAGAAGTAGTACAATTCAAGTTTTAGTTGTCGAATATTCACATTTCAGCCGGCTTTGGTGGCTTGGACATGACCTAGGACCTTAAGATTTTGCATGAAAGGAGGACTTGCAGCCGCGTTGCACGGGAGAATGTGAAAAGTGTTCATACGTAGTAAAAACCTGAGAAATCCGTCCGTTTTCGTCATTTGTTATCGAATCGACTTAAAGCCAGATCGTCACATTTGCCGCTTTTCTTTCTGAAACAGTTACAATTATCGTCTGCAAAGCTATGTCACGTACTGCGGTATGCGGAGACACTGAAAGCACCATAGTAGAACACAGAAGAAGCTTCTAAGTTGAAGCAATAGCCATAAGAATCAGTACAATTCAAGTTTTGGTTATCGATTTTTGATTTTTAGCCGGCTTTGGTGCCTTGGACATGAGGTGGAACCTTAAGATTTTGCATGAAAGGAGGACTAGCAGCTGCGTTGCACGGAAGAATGTGAAAAGTGTTCATGTGTAGTAAAAACCTGAGAAATCCGTCCGTTTTCGTCATTTGTTACCGAATCGACTTAAAGCCAGATCGTCACATTGGCCGCTTTTCTCTCTGAGACGGTTACATTTATCGTCTGCAAAGCTATGTCGCGTGTTGCGGTATGTGGAGACACTAAAAGCACCATAGTAGTACACAGTAGAAGCTTCTAAGTTGAAGCAATAGCCAGTAAGAAGTAGTACAATTCAAGTTTTAGTTGTCGATTATTCACTTTTTTGCCGGTTTTGGTGGCTTGGACATGCCCTAGGACCTTAAGATTTTGCATGAAACGAGGACTAGCAGCCGCGTTGCACGGGAGAATGTGAAAAGTGTTCATATGTAGTAAAAACCTGAGAAATCCGTCCGTTTTCGTCATTTGTTATCGAATCGACTTAAAGCCAGATCGTCACATTGGTTGCTTTTCTCTCTGAGACGGTTACATTTATCGTCTGCAAAGCTATGTCGCGTGTCGCGGTATGTGGAGACACTAAAAGCACCATAGTAGTACACAGAAGAAGCTTCTAAGTTGAAGCAATAGCCAGTAAGAAGTAGTACAATTCAAGTTTTAGTTGTCGATTATTCACTTTTTAGCCGGTTTTGGTGGCTTGAACATGACCTAGGAGCTTACGATTTTGCATGAAAGGAGGACTAGCAGCCGCGTTGCACGGTAGAATGTAAAAAGTGTTCATATGTAGTAAAAACGAGAGAAATCTGTCTTTTTTCGTCATTTGTTATCATGTCGACCTAGAGCCAGATCGTCACATTGGCCGCTCCTCTCTCTGAAACGGTTACATTTATCGTCTGAAAAGCTATGTCGCGTGCTGCGGTATGCGGAGACACTAAAAGCACCATAGTAGAACACAGAAGAAGCTTCTAAGTTGAAGCAATAGCCATAAGAATCAGTACAATTCAAGTTTTGGTTATCGATTTTTGATTTTTAGCCGGCTTTGGTGCCTTGGACATGAGGTGGAACCTTAAGATTTTGCATGAAAGGAGGACTAGCAGCTGCGTTGCACGGAAGAATGTGAAAAGTGTTCATTTGTAGTAAAAACCTGAGAAATCCGTCCGTTTTCGTCATTTGTTATCGAATCGACTTAAAGCCAGATCGTCACATTGGCCGCTTTTCTCTCTGAGACGGTTACATTTATCGTCTGCAAAGCTATGTCGCGTGCTGCGGTATGTGGAGACACTAAAAGCAGCATAGGAGAACACAGAAGAAGCTTCTAAGTTGAAGCAATAACCAGTAAGAAGTAGTATACTTCAAGTTTTGGTTATCGATTATTGATTTTTAGCCGGCTTTGGTGCCTTGGACATGAGGTGGGACCTTAAGATTTTGCATGAAAGGAGGACTAGCAGCTGCGTTGCACGGTAGAATGTGAAAAGTGTTCATATGTAGTAAAAACCTGAGAAATCCGTCCGTTTTCGTCATTTGATATCGAATCGACTTAAAGCCAGATCGTCACATTGGCCGCTTTTTTCTCTGAGACGGTTACATTTATCGTCTGCAAAGCTATGTCGCGTGCTGCGGTATGCGGAGACACTAAAAGCACCATAGTAGAACACAGAAGAAGCTTCTAAGTTGAAGCAATAGCCATAAGAATCAGTACAATTCAAGTTTTGGTTATCGATTTTTGATTTTTAGCCGGCTTTGGTGCCTTGGACATGAGGTGGAACCTTAAGATTTTGCATGAAAGGAGGACTAGCAGCTGCGTTGCACGGAAGAATGTGAAAAGTGTTCATTTGTAGTAAAAACCTGAGAAATCCGTCCGTTTTCGTCATTTGTTATTGAATCTACTTAAAGCCAGATCGTCACATAGGCCGCTCTTCTCTCTGAAACGGTTTTTATTTATCGTCTGCAATGCTATGTGGCGTGCTGCGGTTTGCGGAGACACTAAAAGCACCATAGTAGAACACAGAAAAAGCTTCTAAGTTGAAGTAGTAGCCAGTAAGAAGTAGTACAATTCAAGTTTTAGTTGTCGAATATTCACATTTCAGCCGGCTTTGGTGGCTTGGACATGACCTAGGACCTTAAGATTTTGCATGAAAGGAGGACTTGCAGCCGCGTTGCACGGGAGAATGTGAAAAGTGTTCATACGTAGTAAAAACCTGAGAAATCCGTCCGTTTTCGTCATTTGTTATCGAATCGACTTAAAGCCAGATCGTCACATTTGCCGCTTTTCTTTCTGAAACAGTTACAATTATCGTCTGCAAAGCTATGTCACGTACTGCGGTATGCGGAGACACTGAAAGCACCATAGTAGAACACAGAAGAAGCTTCTAAGTTGAAGCAATAGCCATAAGAATCAGTACAATTCAAGTTTTGGTTATCGATTTTTGATTTTTAGCCGGCTTTGGTGCCTTGGACATGAGGTGGAACCTTAAGATTTTGCATGAAAGGAGGACTAGCAGCTGCGTTGCACGGAAGAATGTGAAAAGTGTTCATGTGTAGTAAAAACCTGAGAAATCCGTCCGTTTTCGTCATTTGTTACCGAATCGACTTAAAGCCAGATCGTCACATTGGCCGCTTTTCTCTCTGAGACGGTTACATTTATCGTCTGCAAAGCTATGTCGCGTGTTGCGGTATGTGGAGACACTAAAAGCACCATAGTAGTACACAGTAGAAGCTTCTAAGTTGAAGCAATAGCCAGTAAGAAGTAGTACAATTCAAGTTTTAGTTGTCGATTATTCACTTTTTTGCCGGTTTTGGTGGCTTGGACATGCCCTAGGACCTTAAGATTTTGCATGAAACGAGGACTAGCAGCCGCGTTGCACGGGAGAATGTGAAAAGTGTTCATATGTAGTAAAAACCTGAGAAATCCGTCCGTTTTCGTCATTTGTTATCGAATCGACTTAAAGCCAGATCGTCACATTGGTTGCTTTTCTCTCTGAGACGGTTACATTTATCGTCTGCAAAGCTATGTCGCGTGTCGCGGTATGTGGAGACACTAAAAGCACCATAGTAGTACACAGAAGAAGCTTCTAAGTTGAAGCAATAGCCAGTAAGAAGTAGTACAATTCAAGTTTTAGTTGTCGATTATTCACTTTTTAGCCGGTTTTGGTGGCTTGAACATGACCTAGGAGCTTACGATTTTGCATGAAAGGAGGACTAGCAGCCGCGTTGCACGGTAGAATGTAAAAAGTGTTCATATGTAGTAAAAACGAGAGAAATCTGTCTTTTTTCGTCATTTGTTATCATGTCGACCTAAAGCCAGATCGTCACATTGGCCGCTCCTCTCTCTGAAACGGTTACATTTATCGTCTGAAAAGCTATGTCGCGTGCTGCGGTATGCGGAGACACTAAAAGCACCATAGTAGAACACAGAAGAAGCTTCTAAGTTGAAGCAATAGCCATAAGAATCAGTACAATTCAAGTTTTGGTTATCGATTTTTGATTTTTAGCCGGCTTTGGTGCCTTGGACATGAGGTGGAACCTTAAGATTTTGCATGAAAGGAGGACTAGCAGCTGCGTTGCACGGAAGAATGTGAAAAGTGTTCATTTGTAGTAAAAACCTGAGAAATCCGTCCGTTTTCGTCATTTGTTATTGAATCTACTTAAAGCCAGATCGTCACATAGGCCGCTCTTCTCTCTGAAACGGTTTTTATTTATCGTCTGCAATGCTATGTGGCGTGCTGTCGTATTCGGAGACACTAAAAGCACCATAGTAGAACACAGAAAAAGCTTCTAAGTTGAAGTAGTAGCCAGTAAGAAGTAGTACAATTCAAGTTTTAGTTGTCGAATATTCACATTTCAGCCGGCTTTGGTGGCTTGGACATGACCTAGGACCTTAAGATTTTGCATGAAAGGAGGACTTGCAGCCGCGTTGCACGGGAGAATGTGAAAAGTGTTCATATGTAGTAAAAACCTGAGAAATCCGTCCGTTTTCGTCATTTGTTATCGAATCGACTTCAAGCCAGATCGTCACATTGGCCGCTCTTCTCACTGAATCGGTTACATTTATCGTCTGCAAAGCTATGTCGCGTGCTGCGGTATGCGGAGACACTAAAAGCAACATAGTAGAACACAGAAGAAGCTTCTAAGTTGAAGCAATAGCCAGTAAGAAGTACTACAATTCAAGTTTTAGTTGTCCATTATTCACTTTTTAGCCGGCTTTGGTGGCTTGGACATGACGTAGGACCTAAATATTTTGCATGAAAGGAGGACTAGCAGCCTCGTTGCACGGGAGAATGTAAAAAGTGTTCATATGTAGTAAAAACCTGAGAAATCCGTCCGTTTTCGTCATTTGTTATCGAATCGACTTAAAGCCAGATCGTCACATTGGCCGCTTTTCTCTCTGAGACGGTTACATTTATCGTCTGCAAAGCTATGTCGCGTGCTGCGGTATGCGGAGACATTAAAAGCACCATAGTAGAACACAGAAGAAGCTTCTAAGTTGAAGCAATAGCCAGTAAGAAGTAGTACAATTCAAGTTTTAGTTGTCCATTATTCACTTTTTAGCCGGCTTTGGTGGCTTGGACATGACCTAGGACCTTAAGATTTTGCATGAAACGAGGACTAGCAGCCGCGTTGCACGGGAGAATGTGAAAAGTGTTCATATGTAGTAAAAACCTGAGAAATCCGTCCGTTTTCGTCATTTGTTACCGAATCGACTTAAAGCCAGATCGTCACATTGGCCGCTTTTCTCTCTGAGACGGTTACATTTATCGTCTGCAAAGCTATGTCGCGTGTTGCGGTATGTGGAGACACTAAAAGCACCATAGTAGTACATAGTAGAAGCTTCTAAGTTGAAGCAATAGCCAGTAAGAAGTAGTACAATTCGAGTTTTAGTTGTCGATTATTCACTTTTTTGCCGGCTTTGGTGGCTTGGACATGACCTAGGACCTTAAGATTTTGCATGAAACGAGGACTAGCAGCCGCGTTGCACGGGAGAATGTGAAAAGTGCTCATATGTAGTAAAAACCTGAGAAATCCGTCCGTTTTCGTCATTTGTTATCGAATCGACTTAAAGCTAGATCGTCGCATTGGTTGCTTTTCTCTCTGAGACGGTTACATTTATCGTCTGCAAAGCTATGTCGCGTGTTGCGGTATGTGGAGACACTAAAAGCACCATAGTAGTACACAGAAGAAGCTTCTAAGTTGAAGCAATAGCCAGTAAGAAGTAGTACAATTCAAGTTTTAGTTGTCGATTATTCACTTTTTAGCCGGTTTTGGTGGCTTGAACATGACCTAGGAGCTTACGATTTTGCATGAAAGGAGGACTAGCAGCCGCGTTGCACGGGAGAATGTAAAAAGTGTTCATATGTAGTAAAAACGAGAGAAATCTGTCTGTTTTCGTTATTTGTTATCATGTCGACCTAGAGCCAGATCGTCACATTGGCCGCTCCTCTCTCTGAAACGGTTATATTTATCGTCTGAAAAGCTATGTCGCGTGCTGCGGTATGCGGAGACACTAAAAGCACCATAGTAGAACACAGAAGAAGATTCTAAGTTGAAGCAATAGCCAGTAAGAAGTAGTACAATTCAAGTTGTAGTTGTTGATTATTCAAATTTTAGCCGGCTTTATTGGCTTGGACATGAAATAGTTCCTTAAGATTTTGCATGAAAAGAGGACTAGCCGCCGCGTTGCACGGGAGAATGTGAAAAGGGTTCATATGTAGTAAAAACCTGAGAAATCCGTCCGTTTTCCTCATTTGTTATCGAATCGACTTAAAGCCAGATCGTCACATTGGCCGCTCTTCTCACTGAATCGGTTACATTTATCGTCTGCAAAGCTATGTCGCGTGCTGCGGTATGCGGAGACACTAAAAGCAACATAGTAGAACACAGAAGAAGCTTCTAAGTTGAAGCAATAGCCAGTAAGAAGTACTACAATTCAAGTTTTAGTTGTCCATTATTCACTTTTTAGCCGGCTTTGGTGGCTTGGACATGACGTAGGACCTAAATATTTTGCATGAAAGGAGGACTAGCAGCCTCGTTGCACGGGAGAATGTGAAAAGTGTTCATATGTAGTAAAAACCTGAGAAATCCGTCCGTTTTCGTCATTTGTTATCGAATCGACTTAAAGCCAGATCGTCACATTGGCCGCTTTTCTCTCTGAGACGGTTACATTTATCGTCTGCAAAGCTATGTCGCGTGCTGCGGTATGCGGAGACATTAAAAGCACCATAGTAGAACACAGAAGAAGCTTCTAAGTTGAAGCAATAGCCAGTAAGAAGTAGTACAATTCAAGTTTTAGTTGTCCATTATTCACTTTTTAGCCGGCTTTGGTGGCTTGGACATGACCTAGGACCTAAATATTTTGCATGAAAGGAGGACTAGCAGCCTAGTTGCATGGGAGAATGTGAAAAGTGTTCATATGAAGTAAAAACCTGAGAAATCCGTCCTTTTTCGTCATTTGTTATCGAATCGACTTAAAGCCAGATCGTCACATTGGCCGCTTTTCTCTCTGAGACGGTTACATTCATCGTCTGCAAAGCTATGTCGCGTGCTGCGGTATGCGGAGACATTAAAAGCACCATAGTAGAACACAGAAGAAGCTTCGAAGTTGAAGCAATAGCCAGTAAGAAGTAGTACAATTCAAGTTTTAGTTGTGCATTATTCACTTTTTAGCCGGCCTTGGTGGCTTGGACATGACGTAGGACCTAAATATTTTGCATGAAAGGAGGACTAGCAGCCTCGTTGCACGGGAGAATGTGAAAAGTGTTCATATGTAGTAAAAACCTGAGAAATCCGTCCGTTTTCGTCATTTGTTATCGAATCGACTTAAAGCCAGATCGTCACATTGGCCGCTTTTCTCTCTGAGACGGTTACATTTATCGTCTGCAAAGCTATGTCGCGTGCTGCGGTATGCGGAGACATTAAAAGCACCATAGTAGAACACAGAAGAAGCTTCTAAGTTGAAGCAATAGCCAGTAAGAAGTAGTACAATTCAAGTTTTAGTTGTCCATTATTCACTTTTTAGCCGGCTTTGGTGGCTTGGACATGACCTAGGACCTTAAGATTTTGCATGAAAGGAGGACTAGCAGCCGCGTTGCACGGGAGAATGTGAAAATTGTTCATATGTAGTAAAAACCTGAGAAATCCGTCCGTTTTCGTCATTTGTTATCGAATCGACTTAAAACCAGATCGTCACATTGGCCGCTCTTCTGTCTGAAACGGTTACATTAATCGTCTGCAAAACTATGTCGCGCGCTGCGGTATGCGGAGACACTAAAAGCACCATAGTAGAACACAGAAGAAGCTTCTAAGTTGAAGCAATAGCCATAAGAAGCAGTACATTTCAAGTTTTGGTTATCGATTTTTGATTTTTATCCGGCTTTGGTGCCTTGGACATGAGGTGGAACCTTAAGATTTTGCATGAAAGAAGGACTAGCAGCTGCGTTGCACGGGAGAATGTGAAAAGGGTTCATTTGTAATAAAACACTGAGAAATCCGTCCGTTTCCGTCATTTGTTATTGAATCTACTTAAAGCCAGATCGTCACATTGGCCGCTCTTCTCTCTGAATAGGTTACATTTATCGTCTGCAAAGCTATGTCGCGTGCTGCGGTATGCGGAGACACTAAAAGCACTATAGTAGAACACAGAAGAAGCTTCGAAGTTGAAGCAATAGCCAGTAAGATGTAGTACAATTCAAGTTTTAGTTGTCGATTATTCACTATTTAGCCGGCTTTTTTTGGCTTGGACATGACCTAGGACCTTAATATTTTGAATGAAAGGAGGACTAGCAGCCGCGGTGCACGGGAGAATGAGAAAAGTGTTCATATGTAGTAAAAACCTAAGAAATCCGTCCGTTTTCGTAATTTGTTATCGAATCGACTTCAAGCCAGATCGTCACATTGGCCGCTTTTCTCTCTGAGACGGTTACATTTATCGTCTGCAAAGCTATGTCGCGTGCTGCGGTATGCGGAGACACTAAAAGCACCATAGGAGAACACAGAAAAAGCTTCTAAGTTGAAGTAGTAGCCAGTAAGAAGTAGTACAATTCAAGTTTTAGTTGTCGATTATTCACTTCTCAGCCGGCTTTGGTGGCTTCGACATGACCTAGGACCTTAAGATTTTGCAAGAAAGGAGGACTAGCAGCCGCGTTCCACGGGAGAATGAGAAAAGTGTTCATATGTAGTAAAAACCTGAGAAATCCGCCCGTTTTCGTCATTTGTTATCGAATCGACTTAAAGCCAGATCGTCACATTGGCCGCTTTTCTTTCTGAAACAGTTACAATTATCGTCTGCAAAGCTATGTAACGTGCTGCGGTATGCGGAGACACTAAAAGCACCATAGTAGAACACAGAAGAAGCTCCTCAGTTGAAGCAATAGCCAGTAAGAAGTAGTACAATTCAAGTTTTAGTTGTCGATTATTCACTTTTTTGCCGGCTTTATTGGCTTGGACATGAAATAGTACCTTAAGATTTTGCATGAAAGGAGGACTAGCAGCCTCGTTGCACGGGAGAATGTGAAAAGGGTTCATACGTAGTAAAAACCTGAGAAATCCGTCCATTTCCTCATTTGTTATCGAATCGACTTAAAGCCAGATCGTCACATTGGCCGCTCTTCTCACTGAATCGGTTACATTTATCGTCTGCAAAGCTATGTCCCGTGCTGCGGTATGCGGAGACATTAAAAGCACCATAGTAGAACACAGAAGAAGCTTCTAAGTTGAAGCAATAGCCAGTAAGAAGTAGTACAATTCACGTTTTAGTTGTCCATTATTCACTTTTTAGCCGGCTTTGGTGGCTTGGACATGACCTAGGACCTTAAGATTTTGCATGAAAGAGGAGTAGCACCCGCGTTGCACGGAGAATGTGAAATGTTTTCATATGTAGTAAAAACCTGAGAAATCCGTCCGTTTTCGTCATTTGTTATCGAATCGACTTAAAGCCAGATCGTCACATTGGTCGCTTTTCTCTCTGAGACGGTTACATTTATCGTCTGCAAAGCTATGTCGCGTGCTGCGGTATGCGGAGACACTAAAAGCACCATAGTAGAACACAGAAGAAGCTTCTAAGTTGAAGCAATAGCCAGTAAGAAGTAGTACAATTCAAGTTGTAGTTGTCGATTATTCAGTTTTTAGCCGGCTTTGGGGGCTTGGACATGTCCTAGGACCTAAAGATTTTGCATGAAAGGAGGACTAGCAGCCGCGTTGCACGGGAGAATGTGAAAAGTGTTAATATGTAGGAAAAACCTGAGAAAACCGTCCGTTTTCGTCATTTGTTATCGAATCGACTTAAAGCCAGATCGTCACATTGGCCGATTTTCACTCTGAGACGGTTACACTTATCGTCTGCAAAGCTATGTCGCGTGCTGCGGTATGGCGAGACACTAAAAGCACCATAGTAGAACACAGGAGAAGCTTCTAAGTTGAAGCAATAGCCAGTAAGAAGTAGTACAATACAAGTTTTATTTGTCGATTATTCACTTTTTAGCAGGTTTTGGTGGCTTGGACATGACCTAGGACCTTAAGATTTGGCATGAAAGGAGGACTAGCTGCCGCGTTGCATGGGAGAATGTGAAAAGTGTTCATATGTAGTAAAAACGAGAGAAATCTGTCTGTTTTCGTCATTTGTTATCATGTCGACTTAGAGCCAGATCGTCACATTGGCCACTCTTCTCTCTGAAACGGTTACATTTATCGTCTGAAAAGCTATGTCGTGTGCTGCAGTATGCGGAGACACTAAAAGCACCATAGTAGAACACAGAAAAAGCTTCTAAGTTGAAGCAATATCCAGTAAGAAGTAGTACAATTCAAGTTTTAGTTGTCGATTATTCACTTTTTAGCCGGCTTTGGTGGCTTGGACATGACCTAGGACCTTAAGATTTTGCATGAAAGGAGGACTAGCAGCCGCGTTGCACGGGAGAATGTGAAAAGTGTTCATATGTAGTAAAAACCTGAGAAATCCATCCGTTTTCGTCATTTGTTATCGAATCGACTTCAAGCCAGAACGTCACATTGGCCGCTCTTCTCTCTGAAACGGTTACATTTATCGTCTGCAAAACTATGTCGGCGCTGCGGTATGCGGAGACACTAAAAGCACCATAGTAGAACACAGAAGAAGCTTCTAAGTTGAAGTAATAGCCAGTAAGAAGTAATACAATTCAAGTTTTAGTTGTCGATTATTCACTATTTAGCCGGCTTTGGTGGCTTGGACATGAACTAGGACCTTAAGATTTTGCATGAAAGGAGGACTTGCAGCCGCGTTGCACGGGAGAATGTGAAAAGTGTTCATATGTAGTACAAACCTGAGAAATCCGTCTGTTTTCGTCATTTGTTATCGAATCGACTTAAAGCCAGATCGTCACATTGGCCGCTCTTCTGTCTGAAACGGTTACATTTATCGTCTGCAAAGCTATGTCACGTGCTGCGGTATGCGGAGACACTAAAAGCACCATAGTAGAACACAGGAGAAGCTTCTAAGTTGAAGCAATAGCCAGTAAGAAGTAGTACATTTCAAGTTTTAGTTGTCGATTATTCACTTTTTAGCCGGATTTGGTGGCTTGGACATGACCTAGGACCTTAAGGTTTTGCATGAAAGGAGGACTAGCAGCCGCGTTGCACGGGAGAATGTGAAAAGTGTTCATATGTAGTAAAAGCCTGAGAATTCCGTCTGTTTTCGTCATTTGTTATCATGTCGACTTAGAGCCAGATCGTCACATTGGAGGCTCTTCTCTCTGAAAAGGTTACATTTATCGTCTGCAAAACTATGTCGGCGCTGCGGTATGCGGAGACACTAAAAGCACCATAGTCGAACACAGAAGAAGCTTCTAAGTTGAAGTAATAGCCAGTAAGAAGTAGTACAATTCAAGGTTTATTGTCGATTATTCACTTTTTAGCCGGCTTTGGTGGCTTGGATATGAACTAGGACCTTAAGATTTTGCATGAAAGGAGGACTTGCAGCCGCGTTGCACGGGAGAATGTGAAAAATGTTCATATGTTGTAAAAACCTGAGAAATCCGTCCGTTTTCGTCATTTGTTATCGAATCGACTTAAAGCCAGATCGTCACATTGGCCGCTCTTCTGTCTGAAACGGTTACATTTATCGTCTGCAAAGCTATGTCACGTGCTGCGGTATGCGGAGACACTAAAAGCACCATAGTAGAACACAGGAGAAGCTTCTAAGTTGAAGCAATAGCCAGTAAGAAGTAGTACAATTCAAGTTTTAGTTGTCGATTATTCACTTTTTAGCCGGATTTGGTGGCTTGGACATGATCTAGTACCTTAAGGTTTTGCATGAAAGGAGTACTTGCAGCAGCGTTGCACGGGAGAATGTGAAAAGTGTTCATATGTAGTAAAAACCTGAGAAATTCGTCCGTTTTCGTCAATTGTTATCGAATCGACTTAAAGCCAGATCGTCACATTGGTCGCTTTTCTCTCTGAGACGGTTATATTTATCGTCTGCAAAGCTATGTCGCGTGCTGCGGTATGCGGAGACACTAAAAGCACCATAGTAGAACACAGAAGAAGCTTCTAAGTTGAAGCAATAGCCAGTAAGAAGTAGTACAATTCAAGTTTTAGTTGTCGATTATTCACTATTTAGCCGGCTTTGGTGGCTTGGACATGACCTAGGACCTTAAGATTTTGCATGAAAGGAGGACTTGCAGCCGCATTGCACGGGAGAATGTGAAAAGTGTTCATATGTAGTAAAAACATGAGAAATCCGTCCGTTTTCGTCATTTGTTGTTGAATCGACTTAAAGCCAGATCGTCACTTTGGCCGCTCTTGTGTCTGAAACGGTTACATTTATCGTCTGCAAAGCTATGTCGCGTGCTGCGGTATGCGGAGACACTAAAAGCACCATAGTAGAATACAGGAAAAGCTTCTAAGTTGAAGCAATAGCCAGTAAGACGTAGTATAATTCAAATTTTAGTTGTCGATTATTCACTTTTTAGCCGGCTTTGGTGGCTTGGACATGACCTAGGACCTTAAGATTTTGCATGAAAGGAGGACTAGCAGCCGCGTTGCACGGGAGAATGTGCAAAGTGTTCATATGTAGTAAAAACCTGAGAAATCCGTCCGTTTACGTCATTTGTTATCGAATCGACTTAAAGCCAGATCGTCACATTGGCCGCTTTTCTCTCTGAGACGGTTACATTTATCGTCTGCAAAGCTATTTCGCGTGCTGCGGTATGCGGAGGCACTAAAAGCACCATAGTAGAACACAGAAGAAGCTTCTACGTTCAAGCGATAGCCAGTAAAAAGCAGTACAATTCAAGTTTCAGTTGTCGATTATTCACTTTTTAGCCGGCTTTGGTGGCTTAGACATTACCTACGACCTTAAGATTTTGCATGAAGGGAGGACCTGCAGCCGCGTTGCACGGGAGATTGTGGAAAGTGTTCATATGTAGTAAAAACCGGAGAAATCCGTCCGTTTTCGTCATTTGTTATCGAATCGGCTTAAAGCCACATCGTCACATTGGCCGCTCTTCTGTCTGAAACGGTTACATTTATCGTCTGCAAAGCTATGTCGCGTGCTGCGGTATGCGGAGACACTAAAAGCACCATAGTAGAACACAGGAGAAGCTTCTAAGTTGAAGCAATAGCCAGTAAGAAGTGGTACAATTCAAGTTTTAGATGTCGATTATTCACTATTTAGCCGGCTTTGGTGGCTTGGACATGACCTAGGACCTTAAGATTTTGCATGAAAGGAGGACTTGCAGCCGCGTTGCACGGGAGAATGTGAAAAGTGTTCATATGTAGTAAAAACCTGAGAAATCCGTCCGTTTACGTCATTTGTTATCGAATCGACTTATAGCCAGATCGGCACATTAGCCGCTCTTCTGTCTGAAACGGTTACATTTATCGTCTGCAAAGCTATGTCGCGTGCTGCGGTATGCGGAGACACTAAAAGCACCATAGTAGAACACAGAAGTAGCTTCTAAGTTGAAGCAATAGCCAGTAAGAAGTAGTACAATTCAAGTTTTAGTTGTCGATTATTCACTAGTTAGCCGGCTTTGGTGGCTTGGACATGACCTAGGACCTTAAGATTTTGCATGAAAGGAGGACTTGCAGCCGCGTTGCACGGGAGAATGTGAAAAGTGTTCATATGTAGTAAAAACCTGAGAAATCCGTCCGTTTTCGTCATTAGTTATTGAATCGACTTAAAGCCAGATCGTCACTTTGGCCGCTCTTCTGTCTGAAACGGTTACATTTATCGTCTGCAAAGCTATGTCGCGTGCTGCGGTATGCGGAGACACTAAAAGCACCATAGTAGAATACAGGAGAAGCTTCTAAGTTGAAGCAATAGCCAGTAAGACGTAGTATAATTCAAATTTTAGTTGTCGATTATTCACTTTTTAGCCGGCTTTGGTGGCTTGGACATGACCTAGGACCTTAAGATTTTGCATGAAAGGAGGACTAGCAGCCGCGTTGCACGGGAGAATGTGAAATGTGTTCATGTGTAGTAAAAGCCTGAGAAATCCATCCGTTTTCGTCATTTGTTATCGAATCGACTTAAAGCCAGATCGTCATCTAGGCCGCTCTTCTCTCTGAAACGGTTAAATTTACCGTGTGCAAAGCTATGTCGCGTCCTGCGGTATGCGGAGACACTAAAAGCACCATAGTAGTACACAGAAGAAGCTACTAAGTTGAAGCAATAGCCAGTAAGAAGTAGTACAATTCAAGTTTTAGTTGTCGATTATTCACTTTTTTCCGGCTTTGGTGGCTTGGACATGACCTAGGACCTTAAAATTTTGCATGAAAGGAGGACTAGCTGCCGCGTTGCACGGGAGAATGTGAAAAGTGTTCATATGTAGTAAAAACCTGAGAATTCCGTCTGTTTTCGTCATTTGTTATCATGTCGACTTAGAGCCAGATCGTCACATTGAAGGCTCTTCTCTCTGAAACGGTTACATTTATCGTCTGAAAAGCTATGTCGCGTGCTGCGGTATGCGGAGACACTAAAAGCACCATAGTAGTACACAGAAGAAGCTTCTAAGTTGAAGCAATATCCAGTAAGAAGTAGTACAATTCAAGTTTTAGTTGTCGATTATTCACTATTTAGCCGGCTTTGGAGGCTAGGACATGACCTAGGACCTTAAGATTTTGCATGAAAGGAGGACTTACAGCCGCGTTGCACGGGAGAATGTGAAAAGTGTTCATATGTAGTAAAAACCTGAGGAATCCGTCCGTTTACCTCATTTGTTATCGAATCGACTTAAAGCCAGAACGTCACATTGGCCGCTCTTCTCTCTGAAACGGTTACATTTATCGTCTGCAAAACTATGTCGGCGCTGCGGTATGCGGAGACACTAAAAGCACCATAGTAGAACACAGAAGAAGCTTCTAAGTTGAAGTAATAGCCAGTAAGAAGTAATACAATTCAAGTTTTAGTTGTCGATTATTCACTTTTTAGCCGGCTTTGGTGGCTTGGACATGAACTAGGACCTTAAGATTTTGCATGAAAGGAGGACTTGCAGCCGCGTTGCACGGGAGAATGTGAAAAGTGTTCATATGTAGTACAAACCTGAGAAATCCGTCTGTTTTCGTCATTTGTTATCGAATCGACTTAAAGCCAGATCGTCACATTGGCCGCTCTTCTGTCTGAAACGGTTACATTTATCGTCTGCAAAGCTATGTCACGTGCTGCGGTATGCGGAGACACTAAAAGCACCATAGTAGAACACAGGAGAAGCTTCTAAGTTGAAGCAATAGCCAGTAAGAAGTAGTACATTTCAAGTTTTAGTTGTCGATTATTCACTTTTTAGCGGGATTTGGTGGCTTGGACATGACCTAGGACCTTAAGGTTTTGCATGAAAGGAGGACTAGCAGCCGCGTTGCACGGGAGAATGTGAAAAGTGTTCATATGTAGTAAAAGCCTGAGAATTCCGTCTGTTTTCGTCATTTGTTATCATGTCGACTTAGAGCCAGATCGTCACATTGGAGGCTCTTCTCTCTGAAAAGGTTACATTTATCGTCTGCAAAACTATGTCGGCGCTGCGGTATGCGGAGACACTAAAAGCACCATAGTCGAACACAGAAGAAGCTTCTAAGTTGAAGTAATAGCCAGTAAGAAGTAGTACAATTCAAGGTTTATTGTCGATTATTCACTTTTTAGCCGGCTTTGGTGGCTTGGACATGAACTAGGACCTTAAGATTTTGCATGAAAGGAGGACTTGCAGCCGCGTTGCACGGGAGAATGTGAAAAATGTTCATATGTTGTAAAAACCTGAGAAATCCGTTCGTTTTCGTCATTTGTTATCGAATCGACTTAAAGCCAGATCGTCACATTGGCCGCTCTTCTGTCTGAAACGGTTACATTTATCGTCTGCAAAGCTATGTCACGTGCTGCGGTATGCGGAGACACTAAAAGCACCATAGTAGAACACAGGAGAAGCTTCTAAGTTGAAGCAATAGCCAGTAAGAAGTAGTACAATTCAAGTTTTAGTTGTCGATTATTCACTTTTTAGCCGGATTTGGTGGCTTGGACATGATCTAGTACCTTAAGGTTTTGCATGAAAGGAGGACTTGCAGCAGCGTTGCACGGGAGAATGTGAAAAGTGTTCATATGTAGTAAAAACCTGAGAAATTCGTCCGTTTTCGTCATTTGTTATCGAATCGACTTAAACCCAGATCGTCACATTGGTCGCTTTTCTCTCTGAGTCGGTTATATTTATCGTCTGCAAAGCTATGTCGCGTGCTGCGGTATGCGGAGACACTAAAAGCACCATAGTAGAACACAGAAGAAGCTTCTAAGTTGAAGCAATAGCCAGTAAGAAGTAGTACAATTCAAGTTTTAGTTGTCGATTATTCACTATTTAGCCGGCTTTGGTGGCTTGGACATGACCTAGGACCTTAAGATTTTGCATGAAAGGAGGACTTGCAGCCGCATTGCACGGGAGAATGTGAAAAGTGTTCATATGTAGTAAAAACATGAGAAATCCGTCCGTTTTCGTCATTTGTTATTGAATCGACTTGAAGCCAGATCGTCACTTGGCCGCTCTTGTGTCTGAAACGGTTACATTTATCGTCTGCAAAGCTATGTCGCGTGCTGCGGTATGCGGAGACACTAAAAGCACCATAGTAGAATACAGGAAAAGCTTCTAAGTTGAAGCAATAGCCAGTAAGACGTAGTATAATTCAAATTTTAGTTGTCGATTATTCACTTTTTAGCCGGCTTTGGTGGCTTGGACATGACCTAGGACCTTAAGATTTTGCATGAAAGGAGGACTAGCAGCCGCGTTGCACGGGAGAATGTGCAAAGTGTTCATATGTAGTAAAAACCTGAGAAATCCGTCCGTTTACGTCATTTGTTATCGAATCGACTTAAAGCCAGATCGTCACATTGGCCGCTTTTCTCTCTGAGACGGTTACATTTATCGTCTGCAAAGCTATTTCGCGTGCTGCGGTATGCGGAGGCACTAAAAGCACCATAGTAGAACACAGAAGAAGCTTCTACGTTCAAGCGATAGCCAGTAAAAAGCAGTACAATTCAAGTTTTAGTTGTCGATTATTCACTTTTTAGCCGGCTTTGGTGGCTTAGACATTACCTACGACCTTAAGATTTTGCATGAAGGGAGGACCTGCGGCCGCGTTGCACGGGAGATTGTGGAAAGTGTTCATATGTAGTAAAAACCGGAGAAATCCGTCCGTTTTCGTCATTTGTTATCGAATCGGCTTAAAGCCACATCGTCACATTGGCCGCTCTTCTGTCTGAAACGGTTACATTTATCGTCTGCAAAGCTATGTCGCGTGCTGCGGTATGCGGAGACACTAAAAGCACCATAGTAGAACACAGGAGAAGCTTCTAAGTTGAAGCAATAGCCAGTAAGAAGTGGTACAATTCAAGTTTTAGATGTCGATTATTCACTATTTAGCCGGCTTTGGTGGCTTGGACATGACCTAGGACCTTAAGATTTTGCATGAAAGGAGGACTTGCAGCCGCGTTGCACGGGAGAATGTGCAAAGTGTTCATATGTAGTAAAAACCTGAGAAATCCGTCCGTTTACGTCATTTGTTATCGAATCGACTTATAGCCAGATCGGCACATTAGCCGCTCTTCTGTCTGAAACGGTTACATTTATCGTCTGCAAAGCTATGTCGCGTGCTGCGGTATGCGGAGACACTAAAAGCACCATAGTAGAACACAGAAGTAGCTTCTAAGTTGAAGCAATAGCCAGTAAGAAGTAGTACAATTCAAGTTTTAGTTGTCGATTATTCACTAGTTAGCCGGCTTTGGTGGCTTGGACATGACCTAGGACCTTAAGATTTTGCATGAAAGGAGGACTTGCAGCCGCGTTGCACGGGAGAATGTGCAAAGTGTTCATATGTAGTAAAAACCTGAGAAATCCGTCCGTTTTCGTCATTAGTTATTGAATCGACTTAAAGCCAGATCGTCACTTTGGCCGCTCTTCTGTCTGAAACGGTTACATTTATCGTCTGCAAAGCTATGTCGCGTGCTGCGGTATGCGGAGACACTAAAAGCACCATAGTAGAATACAGGAGAAGCTTCTAAGTTGAAGCAATAGCCAGTAAGACGTAGTATAACTCAAATTTTAGTTGTCGATTATTCACTTTTTAGCCGGCTTTGGTGGCTTGGACATGACCTAGGACCTTAAGATTTTGCATGAAAGGAGGACTAGCAGCCGCGTTGCACGGGAGAATGTGAAATGTGTTCATGTGTAGTAAAAGCCTGAGAAATCCGTCCGTTTTCGTCATTTGTTATCGAATCGACTTAAAGCCAGATCGTCATCTAGGCCGCTCTTCTCTCTGAAACGGTTACATTTACCGTGTGCAAAGCTATGTCGCGTCCTGCGGTATGCGGAGACACTAAAAGCACCATAGTAGTACACAGAAGAAGCTACTAAGTTGAAGCAATAGCCAGTAAGAAGTAGTACAATTCAAGTTTTAGTTGTCGATTATTCACTTTTTTCCGGCTTTGGTGGCTTGGACATGACCTAGGACCTTAAAATTTTGCATGAAAGGAGGACTAGCTGCCGCGTTGCACGGGAGAATGTGAAAAGTGTTCATATGTAGTAAAAACCTGAGAATTCCGTCTGTTTTCGTCATTTGTTATCATGTCGACTTAGAGCCAGATCGTCACATTGAAGGCTCTTCTCTCTGAAACGGTTACATTTATCGTCTGAAAAGCTATGTCGCGTGCTGCGGTATGCGGAGACACTAAAAGCACCATAGTAGTACACAGAAGAAGCTTCTAAGTTGAAGCAATATCCAGTAAGAAGTAGTACAATTCAAGTTTTAGTTGTCGATTATTCACTATTTAGCCGGCTTTGGAGGCTAGGACATGACCTAGGACCTTAAGATTTTGCATGAAAGGAGGACTTACAGCCGCGTTGCACGGGAGAATGTGAAAAGTGTTCATATGTAGTAAAAACCTGAGGAATCCGTCCGTTTACGTCATTTGTTATCGAATCGACTTAAAGCCAGAACGTCACATTGGCCGCTCTTCTCTCTGAAACGGTTACATTTATCGTCTGCAAAACTATGTCGGCGCTGCGGTATGCGGAGACACTAAAAGCACCATAGTAGAACACAGAAGAAGCTTCTAAGTTGAAGTAATAGCCAGTAAGAAGTAATACAATTCAAGTTTTAGTTGTCGATTATTCACTTTTTAGCCGGCTTTGGTGGCTTGGACATGAACTAGGACCTTAAGATTTTGCATGAAAGGAGGACTTGCAGCCGCGTTGCACGGGAGAATGTGAAAAGTGTTCATATGTAGTACACACCTGAGAAATCCGTCTGTTTTCGTCATTTGTTATCGAATTGACTTAAAGCCAGATCGTCACATTGGCCGCTCTTCTGTCTGAAACGGTTACATTTATCGTCTGCAAAGCTATGTCACGTGCTGCGGTATGCGGAGACACTAAAAGCACCATAGTAGAACACAGGAGAAGCTTCTAAGTTGAAGCAATAGCCAGTAAGAAGTAGTACATTTCAAGTTTTAGTTGTCGATTATTCACTTTTTAGCGGGATTTGGTGGCTTGGACATGACCTAGGACCTTAAGGTTTTGCATGAAAGGAGGACTAGCAGCCGCGTTGCACGGGAGAATGTGAAAAGTGTTCATATGTAGTAAAAGCCTGAGAATTCCGTCTGTTTTCGTCATTTGTTATCATGTCGACTTAGAGCCAGATCGTCACATTGGAGGCTCTTCTCTCTGAAAAGGTTACATTTATCGTCTGCAAAACTATGTCGGCGCTGCGGTATGCGGAGACACTAAAAGCACCATAGTCGAACACAGAAGAAGCTTCTAAGTTGAAGTAATAGCCAGTAAGAAGTAGTACAATTCAAGGTTTATTGTCGATTATTCACTTTTTAGCCGGCTTTGGTGGCTTGGACATGAACTAGGACCTTAAGATTTTGCATGAAAGGAGGACTTGCAGCCGCGTTGCACGGGAGAATGTGAAAAATGTTCATATGTTGTAAAAACCTGAGAAATCCGTTCGTTTTCGTCATTTGTTATCGAATCGACTTAAAGCCAGATCGTCACATTGGCCGCTCTTCTGTCTGAAACGGTTACATTTATCGTCTGCAAAGCTATGTCACGTGCTGCGGTATGCGGAGACACTAAAAGCACCATAGTAGAACACAGGAGAAGCTTCTTAGTTGAAGCAATAGCCAGTAAGAAGTAGTACAATTCAAGTTTTAGTTGTCGATTATTCACTTTTTAGCCGGATTTGGTGGCTTGGACATGATCTCGTACCTTAAGGTTTTGCATGAAAGGAGGACTTGCAGCAGCGTTGCACGGGAGAATGTGAAAAGTGTTCATATGTAGTAAAAACCTGAGAAATTCGTCCGTTTTCGTCATTTGTTATCGAATCGACTTAAAGCCAGATCGTCACATTGGTCGCTTTTCTCTCTGAGACGGTTATATTTATCGTCTGCAAAAGCTATGTCGCGTGCTGCGGTATGCGGAGACACTAAAAGCACCATAGTAGAACACAGAAGAAGCTTCTAAGTTGAAGCAATGGCCAGTAAGAAGTAGTACAATTCAAGTTTTAGTTGTCGATTATTCACTATTTAGCCGGCTTTGGTGGCTTGGACATGACCTACGACCTTAAGATTTTGCATGAAAGGAGGACTTGCAGCCGCATTGCACGGGAGAATGTGAAAAGTGTTCATATGTAGTAAAAACATGAGAAATCCGTCCGTTTTCGTCATTTGTTATTGAATCGACTTGAAGCCAGATCGTCACTTGGCCGCTCTTGTGTCTGAAACGGTTACATTTATCGTCTGCAAAGCTATGTCGCGTGCTGCGGTATGCGGAGACACTAAAAGCACCATAGTAGAATACAGGAAAAGCTTCTAAGTTGAAGCAATAGCCAGTAACACGTAGTATAATTCAAATTTTAGTTGTCGATTATTCACTTTTTAGCCGGCTTTGGTGGCTTGGACATGACCTAGGACCTTAAGATTTTGCATGAAAGGAGGACTAGCAGCCGCGTTGCACGGGAGAATGTGCAAAGTGTTCATATGTAGTAAAAACCTGAGAAATCCGTCCGTTTACGTCATTTGTTATCGAATCGACTTAAAGCCAGATCGTCACATTGGCCGCTTTTCTCTCTGAGACGGTTACATTTATCGTCTGCAAAGCTATTTCGCGTGCTGCGGTATGCGGAGGCACTAAAAGCACCATAGTAGAACACAGAAGAAGCTTCTACGTTCAAGCGATAGCCAGTAAAAAGCAGTACAATTCAAGTTTTAGTTGTCGATTATTCACTTTTTAGCCGGCTTTGGTGGCTTAGACATTACCTACGACCTTAAGATTTTGCATGAAGGGAGGACCTGCAGCCGCGTTGCACGGGAGATTGTGGAAAGTGTTCATATGTAGTAAAAACCGGAGAAATCCGTCCGTTTTCGTCATTTGTTATCGAATCGGCTTAAAGCCACATCGTCACATTGGCCGCTCTTCTGTCTGAAACGGTTACATTTATCGTCTGCAAAGCTATGTCGCGTGCTGCGGTATGCGGAGACACTAAAAGCACCATAGTAGAACACAGAAGTAGCTTCTAAGTTGAAGCAATAGCCAGTAAGAAGTAGTACAATTCAAGTTTTAGTTGTCGATTATTCACTAGTTAGCCGGCTTTGGTGGCTTGGACATGACCTAGGACCTTAAGATTTTGCATGAAAGGAGGACTTGAGGCCGCGTTGCACGGGAGAATGTGAAAAGTGTTCATATGTAGTAAAAACCTGAGAAATCCGTCCGTTTTCGTCATTAGTTATTGAATCGAGTTAAAGCCAGATCGTCACTTTGGCCGCTCTTCTGTCTGAAACGGTTACATTTATCGTCTGCAAAGCTATGTCGCGTGCTGCGGTATGCGGAGACACTAAAAGCACCATAGTAGAATACAGGAGAAGCTTCTAAGTTGAAGCAATAGCCAGTAAGACGTAGTATAATTCAAATTTTAGTTGTCGATTATTCACTTTTTAGCCGGCTTTGGTGGCTTGGACATGACCTAGGACCTTAAGATTTTGCATGAAAGGAGGACTAGCAGCCGCGTTGCACGGGAGAATGTGAAATGTGTTCATGTGTAGTAAAAGCCTGAGAAATCCGTCCGTTTTCGTCATTTGTTATCGAATCGACTTAAAGCCAGATCGTCATATGGGCCGCTCTTCTCTCTGAAACGGTTACATTTACCGTGTGCAAAGCTATGTCGCGTCCTGCGGTATGCGGAGACACTAAAAGCACCATAGTAGTACACAGAAGAAGCTACTAAGTTGAAGCAATAGCCAGTAAGAAGTAGTACAATTCAAGTTTTAGTTGTCGATTATTCACTTTTTTCCGGCTTTGGTGGCTTGGTCATGACCTAGGACCTTAAGATTTTGCATGAAAGGAGGACTAGCTGCCGCGTTGCACGGGAGAATGTGAAAAGTGTTCATATGTAGTAAAAACCTGAGAATTCCGTCTGTTTTCGTCATTTGGTATCATGTCGACTTAGAGCCAGATCGTCACATTGAAGGCTCTTCTCTCTGAAACGGTTACATTTATCGTCTGAAAAGCTATGTCGCGTGCTGCGGTATGCGGAGACACTAAAAGCACCATAGTAGTACACAGAAGAAGCTTCTAAGTTGAAGCAATATCCAGTAAGAAGTAGTACAATTCAAGTTTTAGTTGTCGATTATTCACTATTTAGCCGGCTTTGGAGGCTAGGACATGACCTAGGACCTTAAGATTTTGCATGAAAGGAGGACTTACAGCCGCGTTGCACGGGAGAATGTGAAAAGTGTTCATATGTAGTAAAAACCTGAGGAATCCGTCCGTTTACGTCATTTGTTATCGAATCGACTTAAAGCCAGAACGTCACATTGGCCGCTCTTCTCTCTGAAACGGTTACATTTATCGTCTGCAAAACTATGTCGGCGCTGCGGTATGCGGAGACACTAAAAGCACCATAGTAGAACACAGAAGAAGCTTCTAAGTTGAAGTAATAGCCAGTAAGAAGTAATACAATTCAAGTTTTAGTTGTCGATTATTCACTTTTTAGCCGGCTTTGGTGGCTTGGACATGAACTAGGACCTTAAGATTTTGCATGAAAGGAGGACTTGCAGCCGCGTTGCACGGGAGAATGTGAAAAGTGTTCATATGTAGTTTAAACCTGAGAAATCCGTCTGTTTTCGTCATTTGTTATCGAATCGACTTAAAGCCAGATCGTCACATTGGCCGCTCTTCTGTCTGAAACGGTTACATTTATCGTCTGCAAAGCTATGTCACGTGCTGCGGTATGCGGAGACACTAAAAGCACCATAGTAGAACACAGGAGAAGCTTCAAAGTTGAAACAATAGCCAGTAAGAAGTAGTACATTTCAAGTTTTAGTTGTCGATTATTCACTTTTTAGCCGGATTTGGTGGCTTGGACATGACCTAGGACCTTAAGGTTTTGCATGAAAGGAGGACTTGCTGTCGCGTTGCACGGGAGAATGTGAAAAATGTTCATATGTAGTAAAAACCTGAGAAATCCGTTCGTTTTCGTCATTTGTTATCGAATCGACTTAAAGCCAGATCGTCACATTGGCCGCTCTTCTGTCTGAAACGGTTACATTTATCGTCTGCAAAGCTATGTCACGTGCTGCGGTATGCGGAGACACTAAAAGCACCATAGTAGAACACAGGAGAAGCTTCTAAGTTGAAGCAATAGCCAGTAAGAAGTAGTACAATTCAAGTTTTAGTTGTCGATTATTCACTTTTTAGCCGGATTTGGTGGCTTGGACATGATCTAGGACCTTAAGGTTTTGCATGAAAGGAGGACTTGCAGCAGCGTTGCACGGGAGAATGTGAAAAGTGTTCATATGTAGTAAAAACCTGAGAAATTCGTCCGTTTTCGTCAATTGTTATCGAATCGACTTAAAGCCAGATCGTCACATTGGTCGCTTTTCTCTCTGAGACGGTTATATTTATCGTCTGCAAAGCTATGTCGCGTGCTGCGGTATGCGGAGACACTAAAAGCACCATAGTAGAACACAGAAGAAGCTTCTAAGTTGAAGCAATAGCCAGTAAGAAGTAGTACAATTCAAGTTTTAGTTGTCGATTATTCACTATTTAGCCGGCTTTGGTGGCTTGGACATGACCTAGGACCTTAAGATTTTGCATGAAAGGAGGACTTGCAGCCGCATTGCACGGGAGAATGTGCAAAGCGTTCATATGTAGTAAAAACATGAGAAATCCGTCCGTTTTCGTCATTTGTTATTGAATCGACTTAAAGCCAGATCGTCACTTTGGCCGCTCTTGTGTCTGAAACGGTTACATTTATCGTCTGCAAAGCTATGTCGCGTGCTGCGGTATGCGGAGACACTAAAAGCACCATAGTAGAACACAGAAGAAGCTTCTAAGTTGAAGCAATAGCCAGTAAGACGTAGTATAATTCAAATTTTAGTTGTCGATTATTCACTTTTTAGCCGGCTTTGGTGGCTTGGACATGACCTAGGACCTTAAGATTTTGCATGAAAGGAGGACTAGCAGCCGCGTTGCACGGGAGAATGTGCAAAGTGTTCATATGTAGTAAAAACCTGAGAAATCCGTCCGTTTACGTCATTTGTTATCGAATCGACTTAAAGCCAGATCGTCACATTGGCCGCTTTTCTCTCTGAGACGGTTACATTTATCGTCTGCAAAGCTATTTCGCGTGCTGCGGTATGCGGAGGCACTAAAAGCACCATAGTAGAACACAGAAGAAGCTTCTACGTTCAAGCGATAGCCAGTAAAAAGCAGTACAATTCAAGTTTTAGTTGTCGATTATTCACTTTTTAGCCGGCTTTGGTGGCTTAGACATTACCTACGACCTTAAGATTTTGCATGAAGGGAGGACCTGCAGCCGCGTTGCACGGGAGATTGTGGAAAGTGTTCATATGTAGTAAAAACCGGAGAAATCCGTCCGTTTTCGTCATTTGTTATCGAATCGGCTTAAAGCCACATCGTCACATTGGCCGCTCTTCTGTCTGAAACGGTTACATTTATCGTCTGCAAAGCTATGTCGCGTGCTGCGGTATGCGGAGACACTAAAAGCACCATAGTAGAACACAGAAGTAGCTTCTAAAATGAAGCAATAGCCAGTACGAAGTAGTACAATTCAAGTTTTAGTTGTCGATTATTCACTAGTTAGCCGGCTTTGGTGGCTTGGACATGACCTAGGACCTTAAGATTTTGCATGAAAGGAGGACTTGCAGCCGCGTTGCACGCGAGAATGTGAAAAGTGTTCATATGTAGTAAAAACCTGAGAAATCCGTCCGTTTTCGTCATTAGTTATTGAATCGACTTAAAGCCAGATCGTCACTTTGGCCGCTCTTCTGTCTGAAACGGTTACATTTATCGTCTGCAAAGCTATGTCGCGTGCTGCGGTATGCGGAGACACTAAAAGCACCATAGTAGAATACAGGAGAAGCTTCTAAGTTGAAGCAATAGCCAGTAAGACGTAGTATAATTCAAATTTTAGTTGTCGATTATTCACTTTTTAGCCGGCTTTGGAGGCTAGGACATGACCTAGGACCTTAAGAGTTTGCGTGAAAGGAGGACTTGCAGCCGAGTTGCACGGGAGAATGTGAAAAGTGTTCATATGTTGTAAAAACCTGAGAAATCCGTCTGTTTTCAACATTTGTTATCATGTCAACTTAGAGCCAGATCGGCACATAGGCCGCTCTTCTCTCTGAAACGGTTACATTTACCGTGTGCAAAGCAATGTTGCGTGCTGCGGTATGCGGAGACACTAAAAGCACCGTAGTAGTACACAGAAGAAGCTCCTAAGTTGAAGCAATATCCAGTAAGAAGTAGTACAATTCAAGTTTTAGTTGTCGATTATTCACTGTTTTCCGGCTTTGGTGGCTTGGACATGACCTAGGACCTTAAGATTGTGCATGAAAAGAGGACTAGCAGCCGCGTTGCACGGGAGAATGTGAAAAGTGTTCATATGTAGTACAAACCTGAGAATTCCGTCCGTTTTCGTCATTTGTTATCGAATCGACTTAAAGCCAGATCGTCACATTGGCCGCTCTTCTGTCTGAAACGGTTACATTTATCGTCTGCAAAGCTATGTCGCGTGCTGCGGTATGCGGAGACACTAAAAGCACCATAGTAGAACACAGGAGAAGCTTCTAAGTTGAAGCAATAGCCAGTAAAAAGTAGTACAATTCAAGTTTTAGTTGTGGATTATTCACTATTTAGCCGGATTTGGTGGCTTGGACGTGACCTAGGACCTTAAGATTTTGCATGAAAGGAGGACTAGCTGCCGCGTTGCACGAGAGAATGTGAAAAGTGTTCATATGTAGTAAACACCTGAGAAATCCGTCCGTTTTCGTCATTTGTTATCGAATCGACTTAAAGCCAGTGCGTACATTGGCCGCTCTTCTCTCTGAAACGGTTGTACTTATCGTCTGCAAAGATGTGTCGCGTGCTGCGGTATGTGGAGACACTAAAAGCACCATAGTAGAACACAGATGAAGCTTCTAAGTTGAAGCAATAGCCAGTAAAAAGTAGTACAATTCAAGTTTTAGTTGTCGATTATTCACTGTTTTCCGGCTTTGGTGTCTTGGACATGACCTAGGACCTTAAGATTGTGCATGAAAAGAGGACTAGCAGCCGCGTTGCACGGGAGAATGTGAAAAGTGTTCATATGTAGTACAAACCTGAGAATTCCGTCCGTTTTCGTCATTTGTTATCGAATCGACTTAAAGCCAGATCGTCACATTGGCCGCTCTTCTGTCTGAAACGGTTACATTTATCGTCTGCAAAGCTATGTCGCGTGCTGCGGTATGCGGAGACACTAAAAGCACCATAGTAGAACACAGGAGAAGCTTCTAAGTTGAAGCAATAGCCAGTAAAAAGTAGTACAATTCAAGTTTTAGTTGTCGATTATTCACTATTTAGCCGGATTTGGTGGCTTGGACGTGACCTAGGACCTTAAGATTTTGCATGAAAGGAGGACTAGCTGCCGCGTTGCACGGGAGAATGTGAAAAGTGTTCATATGTAGTAAAAACCTTAGAAATCCGTCCGTTTTCGTCATTTGTTGTCGAATCGACTTAAAGAAAGATCGTCAGATTGGCCGCTCTTCTCTCTGAGACGGTTGTACTTATCGTCTGTAAAGCTATGTCGCGTGCTGCCGTATGCGGAGACACTAAAAGCACCATAGTAGAACACAGATGAAACTTCTAAGTTGATGTAATAGCCAGTAAGAAGTAGTACAATTGACGTTTTAGGTATCGATTATTGACTTTTTACCCTTCTTTGGTGCCGTGGACATGAGCTAGGAACTTAAGATTCTGCATGAAAGGATGACTAGCAGCCGAGTTGCACGGGAGAATGTGAAAAGTGTTCATATGTAGTAAAAACCTGAGAAATCCGTCCGTTTTCGTCATTTGTTATCGAAACGACTTAAAGCCAGATCGTCACATTGGCCGCTCACCCCTCTGAAACGGTTGTACTTATCGTCTGCAAAGCTATGTCGCATGCTGCGGTATGCGGAGACACTAAAAGCACCATAGTAGAACACACATGATGCTTCTAAGTTGATGTAATAGCCAGTAAGAAGTAGTACAATTCAAGTTTTAGTTACCGATTATTGACTATTTAGCTGGCTTTGGTGCCTTGGACATGAGCTACGACCTAAAAATTTTGCATGAAAGGAGGACTAGCAGCCGAATTGCACGGGACAATGTGAAAAGTGTTCGTATGTAGTAAAAACCTGACAAATCCGTCCGTTTTCGTCATTTGTTATCGAATCGACTTATAGCCAGATCGTCACATTTGCCGCTCTATCCGCTGAAACGGTTACATTTATCGTCTGCAAATCTATGTCGCGTGCTGCGGTATGTGGAGACACTAAAAGCACCATAGTAGAACACAGATGAAGCTTCTAAGTTGATATAATAGCTAATAAGTAGTAGTACAATTCAAGTTTTAGTTATCGATAATTGACTTTGTAGCTGGCTTTGGTGCCTTGGACATGAGCTAGGTCCTTAAGATTATGCATGAAAGGAGGACTAGAAGCCGAGTTGCAAGGGAGAATTTGAAAAGTGTTCATATGTAGTAATAACCTTAGAAATCCGTCCGCTTACGGCATTTGTTATCGAATCGACTTAAAGCCAGATCGTCTCATTGGTCGCTCTCTTGTCTAAAACGGTTACATTTATCGTCTGCAAAGCAATGTCGCGTGCTGCGGTATGCGGAGACACTAAAAGCTCCATAGTTGAACACAGATGAAAATTCAAATTTGATTTAATAGCTAGTAAGAAGTAGTACAATTCAAGTTTTAGGTATCGATTATTGACTTTTTACCCTTCTTTGGTGCCTTGGACATGAGCTAGGATCTTAGGATTTTGCATGAAAGGAGGACTAGCCGCCGCGTTGCACGGGAGAATGTGAAAAGTGTTCATATGTAGTAAACACCTGAGAAATCCGTCCGTTTTCGTCATTTGTTATCGAATCGACTTAAAGCCAGTGCGTACATTGGCCGCTCTTCTCTCTGAAACGGTTGTACTTATCGTCTGCAAAGATGTGTCGCGTGCTGCGGTATGTGGAGACACTAAAAGCACCATAGTAGAACACAGATGAAGCTTCTAAGTTGATGTAATAGCCAGTAAGAAGTAGTACAATTCAAGTTTTAAGTATCGATTATTGACTTTTTAGCTGGCTTTGGTGCCTTGGACATGAGCTAGGTCCTTAAGATTCTGCATGAAAGGAGGACTAGCTGCCGAGTTGCATCGGAGAATGTGAAAAGTGCTCATATGTAGTAATAACCTTAGAAATCCGTCCGCTTTCGGCATTTGTTTTTGAATCGACTTAAAGCCGTATCGTCACATTGGTCGCTCTATCCGCTGAAACGGTTACATTTATCGTCTGCAAAGCTATGTCGCGTGCTGCTGTATGCGGAGACACTAAAAGCACCATAGTAGAACACAGATGAAGCTTCTAAGTTGATGTAATAGCAGTAAGACGTAGTACAATTCAAGTTTTAGGTATCGATTTTTGACTTTTTAGCTGGCTTTGGTGACTTGGACATGAGCTAGGAACTTAAGATTTTGCACGAAAGGAGGACTAGAAGCCGCGTAGCACGGGAGATTGTGAAAAGTGTTCATATGTAGTAAAAACCTTAGAAATCCGTCCGTTTTCGTCATTTGCTATCAAATCGACTTAAAGCCAGATTGTCACATTGGCCGCTCTTCTGTCTGAAACGGTTACATTTATCGTATGCAACCTATGTCGCGTGCTGCGGTATGCGGAGACACTAAAAGAACCATAGTAAAACACAGATGAAGCTTCTAAGTTGATGTAATAGCCAGTAAGAAGCAGTACAATTCAAGTTTTAGGTATCGATTACTGACTTTTTACCCTTCTTTGGTGGCTTGGACATGAGCTACTAACTTAAGATTTTGCATGAAAGGAGGACCAGCAGCCGCGTTGCACGGGAGAATGTGAAATGTGTTCATATGTAGTAAAAACCTGAGAGATCCGTCCGTTTTCGTCATTTGTTGTCGAATCGACTTAAAGCCAGATCGTCACATTGGCCGTTTTTCTCTCTGAGACGGTTACATTTATCGTCTGCAAAGCTATGTCGCGTGCTGCGGTATTCGGAGACACAAAAAGCACCATAGTAGAACACAGAAGAAGCTTCTAAGTTGAAGCAATAGCCAGTAAGAAGTAGTACAATTCAAGTTTTAGTTGTCGATTATTCACTATTTAGCCGGCTTTGGTGGCTTGGACATGACCTAGGACCTTAAGATTTTGCATGAAAGGAGGACTTGCAGCCGCGTTGCACGGGAGAATGTGCAAAGTGTTCATATGTAGTAAAAACGTGAGAAATCCGTCCGTTTACGTCATTTGTTATCGAATCGACTTAAAGCCAGATCGTCACATTGGCCGCTCTTCTGTCTGGAACGGTTACATTTATCGTCTGCAAAGCTATGTCGCGTGCTGCGGTATGCGGAGACACTAAAAGCACCATAGTAGAACACAGAAGAAGCTTCTAAGTTGAAGCAAT
Source organism: Schistocerca gregaria (assembly GCF_023897955.1). Taxonomy (NCBI): domain Eukaryota; kingdom Metazoa; phylum Arthropoda; class Insecta; order Orthoptera; family Acrididae; genus Schistocerca; species Schistocerca gregaria. Next base: position 3,613,753 of record NW_026061811.1, on the reverse strand, counting down.
AGCCAGTAAGAAGTAGTATAATTCAAGTTTTAGTTGTCGATTATTCACTTTTTAGCTGGCTTTGGAGGCTTGAACATGACCTAGGACCTTAAGATTTTGCATGAAAGGAGGACCAGCAGCCGCGTTGCACGGGAGAATGTGAAATGTGTTCATATGTAGTAAAAACCTGAGAGATCCGTCCGTTTTCGTCATTTGTTATCGAATCGACTTAAAGCCAGATCGTCACATTGGCCGTTTTTCTCTCTGAGACGGTTACATTTATCGTCTGCAAAGCTATGTCGCGTGCTGCGGTATGCGGAGACACTAAAACCACCATAGTAGAACACAGAAGAAGCTTCTAAGTTGAAGCAGTAGCCAGTAAGAAGTAGTACAATTCAATGTTTAGTTGTCGATTATTCACTATTTAGCCGGCTTTGGTGGCTTGGACATGACCTAGGACCTTAAGATTTTGCATGAAAGGAGGACTAGCAGCCGCGTTGCACGGGAGAATGTGAAATGTGTTCATATGTAGTAAAAACCTGAGAAATCCGTCCGTTTTCGTCATTTGTTATCGAATCGACTTAAAGCCAGATCGTCACACTGGCCGTTTTTCTCTCTGAGACGGTTACATTTATCGTCTGCAAAGCTATTTCGCGTGCTGCAGTATGCGGAGACACTAAAAGCACCATAGTAGAACACAGAAGAAGCTTCTACGTTCAAGCGATAGCCAGTAAGAAGCAGTACAATTCAAGTTTTAGTTGCCGATTATTCACTTTTTAGCCGGCTTTGGTGGCTTAGACATTACCTACGACCTTAAGATTTTGCATGAAGGGAGGACCTGCAGCCGCGTTGCACGGAAGATTGTGGAAAGTGTTCATATGTAGTAAAAACCTGAGAAATCCGTCCGTTTTCGTCATTTGTTATCGAATCGGCTTAAAGCCACATCGTCACATTGGCCGCTCTTCTGTCTGAAACGGTTACATTTATCGTCTGCAAAGCTATGTAGCGTGCTGCGGTATGCGGAGACACTAAAAGCACCATAGTAGAACACAGGAGAAGCTTCTAAGTTGAAGCAATAGCCAGTAAGAAGTAGTACAATTCAAGTTTTAGTTGTCGGTTATTCACATTATAGCCGGCTTTGGTGGCTTGGACATGACCTAGGACCTTAAGAATTTGCATGAAAGGACGACTAGCAGCCGCGTTGCACGGGAGAATGTGAAAAGTGTTCATATGTAGTACAAACCTGAGAAATCCGTCCGTTTTCGTCATTTGTTATCGATTCGACTTAAAGCCAGATCGTCACATTGGCCGCTTTTCTCTCTGAGACGGTTACATTTATCGTCTGCAAAGCTATGTCGCGTGCTGCGGTATGCGGAGACACTAAAAGCACCTTAGTAGAACACAGAAGATGCTTCTAAGTTGAAGCAATAGCCAGTAAGAAGTAGTACAATTCAAGTTTTAGTTGTCGATTATTCACTTTTTAGCCGGCTTTGATGGCTTGGACATGACCTAGGACCTTAAGATTTTGCATGAAAGGAGGACTTGCAGCCGCGTTGCACGGGAGAATGTGCAATGTGTTCATATGTAGTAAAAACCTGAGAAATCCGTCCGTTTACGTCATTTGTTATCGAATCGACTTAAAGCCAGATCGTCACATTGGCCGCTCTTCTGTCTGAAACGGTTACATTTATCGTCTGCAAAGCTATGTCGCGTGCTGCGGTATGCGGAGACACTAAAAGCACCATAGTAGAACACAGAAGAAGCTTCTAAGTTGAAGCAATAGCCAGTAAGAGGTAGTACAATTCAAAGTTTTAGTTGTCGATTATTCACTATTTAGCCGGCTTTGGTGGCTTGGACATGACCTAGGACCTTAAGATTTTGCATGAAAGGAGGACTTGCAGCAGCGTTGCACGGGAGAATGTGCAAAGTGTTCATATGTAGTAAAAACCTGAGAAATCCGTCCGTTTTCGTCATTAGTTATTGAATCGACTTAAAGCCAGATCGTCACTTTGGCCGCTCTTCTGTCTGAAACGGTTACATTTATCGTCTGCAAAGCTATGTCGCGTGCTGCGGTATGCGGAGACACTAAAAGCACCATAGTAGAATACAGGAGAAGCTTCTAAGTTGAAGCAATAGCCAGTAAGAAGTAGTATAATTCAAGTTTTAGTTGTCGATTATTCACTTTTTACCCGGCTTTTGTGGCTTGGACATGACCTAGGACCTTAAGATTTTGCATGAAAGGAGGACTAGCAGCCGCGTTGCACGGGAGAATGTGAAATGTGTTCATGTGTAGTAAAAACCTGAGAAATCCGTCCGTTTTCGTCATTTGTTATCGAATCGACTTAAAGCCAGATCGTCACATTGGCCGCTCTTCTGTCTGAAACGGTTACATTTATCGTCTGCAAAGCTATGTCGCGTGCTGCGGTATGCGGAGACACTAAAAGCACCATAGTAGAACACAGGAGAAGCTTCTAAGTTGAAGCAATAGCCAGTAAGAAGTAGTACAATTCAAGTTTTAGTTGTCGATTATTCACTATTTAGCCGGCTTTGGTGGCTTGGACATGACCTAGGACCTTAAGATTTTGCATGAAAGGAGGACTTGCAGCCGCGTTGCACGGTAGAATGTGCAAAGTGTCCATATGTAGTAAAAACCTGAGAAATCCGTCCGTTTTCGTCATTTGTTATCGAATCGACTTAAAGCCAGATCGTCACATTGGCCGCTCTTCTGTCTGAAACGATTACATTTATCGTCTGCAAAGCTATGTCGCGTGCTGCGGTATGCGGAGACACTAAAAGCACCATAGTAGAACACAGAAGAAGCTTCTAAGTTGAAGCAATTGCCAGTAAGAAGTAGTACAATTCAAGTTTTAGTTGTCGATTATTCACTATTTAGCCGGCTTTGGTGGCTTGGACATGACCTAGGACCTTAAGATTTTGCATGAAAGGAGGACTTGCAGCCGCATTGCACGGGAGAATGTGAAAAGTGTTCATATGTAGTAATAACCTGAGAAATCCGCCCGTTTACGTCATTTGTTATCGAATCGACTTAAAGCCAGATCGCCACATTGGCCGCTCTTCTGTCTGAAACGGTTACATTTATCGTCTGCAAAGCTATGTCGCGTGCTGCGGTATGCGGAGACACTAAAACCACCATAGTAGAACACAGAAGAAGCTTCTAAGTTGAAGCAGTAGCCAGTAAGAAGTAGTACAATTCAATGTTTAGTTGTCGATTATTCACTATTTAGCCGGCTTTGGTGGCTTGGACATGACCTAGGACCTTAAGATTTTGCATGAAAGGAGGACTTGCAGCCGCGTTGCACGGTAGAATGTGCAAAGTGTCCATATGTAGTAAAAACCTGAGAAATCCGTCCGTTTTCGTCATTTGTTATCGAATCGACTTAAAGCCAGATCGTCACATTGGCCGCTCTTCTGTCTGAAACGATTACATTTATCGTCTGCAAAGCTATGTCGCGTGCTGCGGTATGTGGAGACACTAAAAGCACCATAGTAGAACACAGATGAAGCTTCTAAGTTGATGTAATAGCCAGTAAGAAGTAGTACAATTCAAGTTTTAAGTATCGATTATTGACTTTTTAGCTGGCTTTGGTGCCTTGGACATGAGCTAGGTCCTTAAGATTCTGCATGAAAGGAGGACTAGCTGCCGAGTTGCATCGGAGAATGTGAAAAGTGCTCATATGTACTAATAACCTTAGAAATCCGTCCGCTTTCGGCATTTGTTTTTGAATCGACTTAAAGCCGTATCGTCACATTGGTCGCTCTATCCGCTGAAACGGTTACATTTATCGTCTGCAAAGCTATGTCGCGTGCTGCTGTATGCGGAGACACTAAAAGCACCATAGTAGAACACAGATGAAGCTTCTAAGTTGATGTAATAGCAGTAAGACGTAGTACAATTCAAGTTTTAGGTATCGATTTTTGACTTTTTAGCTGGCTTTGGTGACTTGGACATGAGCTAGGAACTTAAGATTTTGCACGAAAGGAGGACTAGAAGCCGCGTAGCACGGGAGATTGTGAAAAGTGTTCATATGTAGTAAAAACCTTAGAAATCCGTCCGTTTTCGTCATTTGCTATCAAATCGACTTAAAGCCAGATTGTCACATTGGCCGCTCTTCTGTCTGAAACGGTTACATTTATCGTATGCAACCTATGTCGCGTGCTGCGGTATGCGGAGACACTAAAAGAACCATAGTAAAACACAGATGAAGCTTCTAAGTTGATGTAATAGCCAGTAAGAAGCAGTACAATTCAAGTTTTAGGTATCGATTACTGACTTTTTACCCTTCTTTGGTGGCTTGGACATGAGCTACTAACTTAAGATTTTGCATGAAAGGAGGACCAGCAGCCGCGTTGCACGGGAGAATGTTAAATGTGTTCATATGTAGTAAAAACCTGAGAGATCCGTCCGTTTTCGTCATTTGTTGTCGAATCGACTTAAAGCCAGATCGTCACATTGGCCGTTTTTCTCTCTGAGACGGTTACATTTATCGTCTGCAAAGCTATGTCGCGTGCTGCGGTATTCGGAGACACTAAAAGCACCATAGTAGTACACAGAAGAAGCTTCTAAGTTGAAGCAGTATCCAGTAAGAAGTAGTACAATTCAAGTTTTTGTTGTCGATTATTCACTATTTAGCCGGCTTTGGTGGCTTGGACATGACCTAGGACCTTAAGATTTTGCATGAAAGGAGGACTTGCAGCCGCGTTGCACGGGAGAATGTGAAAAGTGTTCATATGTAGTAAAAACCTGAGGAATCCGTCCGTTTACGTCATTTGTTATCGAATCGACTTAAGGCCAGATTGTCACATTGGCCGCTCATCTGTCTGAAACGGTTACATTTATCGTCTGCAAAACTATGTCGCGTGCTGCGGTATGCGGAGACACAAAAAGCACCATAGTAGAACACAGAAGAAGCTTCTAAGTTGAAGCAATAGCCAGTAAGAAGTAGTACAATTCAAGTTTTAGTTGTCGATTATTCACTATTTAGCCGGCTTTGGTGGCTTGGACATGACCTAGGACCTTAAGATTTTGCATGAAAGGAGGACTTGCAGCCGCGTTGCACGGGAGAATGTGCAAAGTGTTCATATGTAGTAAAAACGTGAGAAATCCGTCCGTTTACGTCATTTGTTATCGAATCGACTTAAAGCCAGATCGTCACATTGGCCGCTCTTCTGTCTGGAACGGTTACATTTATCGTCTGCAAAGCTATGTCGCGTGCTGCGGTATGCGGAGACACTAAAAGCACCATAGTAGAACACAGAAGAAGCTTCTAAGTTGAAGCAATAGCCAGTAAGAAGTAGTATAATTCAAGTTTTAGTTGTCGATTATTCACTTTTTAGCTGGCTTTGGTGGCTTGAACATGACCTAGGACCTTAAGATTTTGCATGAAAGGAGGACCAGCAGCCGCGTTGCACGGGAGAATGTGAAATGTGTTCATATGTAGTAAAAACCTGAGAGATCCGTCCGTTTTCGTCATTTGTTATCGAATCGACTTAAAGCCAGATCGTCACATTGGCCGTTTTTCTCTCTGAGACGGTTACATTTATCGTCTGCAAAGCTATGTCGCGTGCTGCGGTATGCGGAGACACTAAAACCACCATAGTAGAACACAGAAGAAGCTTCTAAGTTGAAGCAGTAGCCAGTAAGAAGTAGTACAATTCAATGTTTAGTTGTCGATTATTCACTATTTAGCCGGCTTTGGTGGCTTGGACATGACCTAGGACCTTAAGATTTTGCATGAAAGGAGGACTAGCAGCCGCGTTGCACGGGAGAATGTGAAATGTGTTCATATGTAGTAAAAACCTGAGAAATCCGTCCGTTTTCGTCATTTGTTATCGAATCGACTTAAAGCCAGATCGTCACACTGGCCGTTTTTCTCTCTGAGACGGTTACATTTATCGTCTGCAAAGCTATTTCGCGTGCTGCAGTATGCGGAGACACTAAAAGCACCATAGTAGAACACAGAAGAAGCTTCTACGTTCAAGCGATAGCCAGTAAGAAGCAGTACAATTCAAGTTTTAGTTGCCGATTATTCACTTTTTAGCCGGCTTTGGTGGCTTAGACATTACCTACGACCTTAAGATTTTGCATGAAGGGAGGACCTGCAGCCGCGTTGCACGGAAGATTGTGGAAAGTGTTCATATGTAGTAAAAACCTGAGAAATCCGTCCGTTTTCGTCATTTGTTATCGAATCGGCTTAAAGCCACATCGTCACATTGGCCGCTCTTCTGTCTGAAACGGTTACATTTATCGTCTGCAAAGCTATGTAGAGTGCTGCGGTATGCGGAGACACTAAAAGCACCATAGTAGAACACAGGAGAAGCTTCTAAGTTGAAGCAATAGCCAGTAAGAAGTAGTACAATTCAAGTTTTAGTTGTCGGTTATTCACATTATAGCCGGCTTTGGTGGCTTGGACATGACCTAGGACCTTAAGAATTTGCATGAAAGGACGACTAGCAGCCGCGTTGCACGGGAGAATGTGAAAAGTGTTCATATGTAGTACAAACCTGAGAAATCCGTCCGTTTTCGTCATTTGTTATCGATTCGACTTAAAGCCAGATCGTCACATTGGCCGCTTTTCTCTCTGAGACGGTTACATTTATCGTCTGCAAAGCTATGTCGCGTGCTGCGGTATGCGGAGACACTAAAAGCACCTTAGTAGAACACAGAAGATGCTTCTAAGTTGAAGCAATAGCCAGTAAGAAGTAGTACAATTCAAGTTTTAGTTGTCGATTATTCACTTTTTAGCCGGCTTTGATGGCTTGGACATGACCTAGGACCTTAAGATTTTGCATGAAAGGAGGACTTGCAGCCGCGTTGCACGGGAGAATGTGCAATGTGTTCATATGTAGTAAAAACCTGAGAAATCCGTCCGTTTACGTCATTTGTTATCGAATCGACTTAAAGCCAGATCGTCACATTGGCCGCTCTTCTGTCTGAAACGGTTACATTTATCGTCTGCAAAGCTATGTCGCGTGCTGCGGTATGCGGAGACACTAAAAGCACCATAGTAGAACACAGAAGAAGCTTCTAAGTTGAAGCAATAGCCAGTAAGAGGTAGTACAATTCAAGTTTTAGTTGTCGATTATTCACTATTTAGCCGGCTTTGGTGGCTTGGACATGACCTAGGACCTTAAGATTTTGCATGAAAGGAGGACTTGCAGCAGCGTTGCACGGGAGAATGTGCAAAGTGTTCATATGTAGTAAAAACCTGAGAAATCCGTCCGTTTTCGTCATTAGTTATTGAATCGACTTAAAGCCAGATCGTCACTTTGGCCGCTCTTCTGTCTGAAACGGTTACATTTATCGTCTGCAAAGCTATGTCGCGTGCTGCGGTATGCGGAGACACTAAAAGCACCATAGTAGAATACAGGAGAAGCTTCTAAGTTGAAGCAATAGCCAGTAAGAAGTAGTATAATTCAAGTTTTAGTTGTCGATTATTCACTTTTTACCCGGCTTTGGTGGCTTGGACATGACCTAGGACCTTAAGATTTTGCATGAAAGGAGGACTAGCAGCCGCGTTGCACGGGAGAATGTGAAATGTGTTCATGTGTAGTAAAAACCTGAGAAATCCGTCCGTTTTCGTCATTTGTTATCGAATCGACTTAAAGCCAGATCGTCACATTGGCCGCTCTTCTGTCTGAAACGGTTACATTTATCGTCTGCAAAGCTATGTCGCGTGCTGCGGTATGCGGAGACACTAAAAGCACCATAGTAGAACACAGGAGAAGCTTCTAAGTTGAAGCAATAGCCAGTAAGAAGTAGTACAATTCAAGTTTTAGTTGTCGATTATTCACTATTTAGCCGGCTTTGGTGGCTTGGACATGACCTAGGACCTTAAGATTTTGCATGAAAGGAGGACTTGCAGCCGCGTTGCACGGTAGAATGTGCAAAGTGTCCATATGTAGTAAAAACCTGAGAAATCCGTCCGTTTTCGTCATTTGTTATCGAATCGACTTAAAGCCAGATCGTCACATTGGCCGCTCTTCTGTCTGAAACGATTACATTTATCGTCTGCAAAGCTATGTCGCGTGCTGCGGTATGCGGAGACACTAAAAGCACCATAGTAGAACACAGAAGAAGCTTCTAAGTTGAAGCAATTGCCAGTAAGAAGTAGTACAATTCAAGTTTTAGTTGTCGATTATTCACTATTTAGCCGGCTTTGGTGGCTTGGACATGACCTAGGACCTTAAGATTTTGCATGAAAGGAGGACTTGCAGCCGCATTGCACGGGAGAATGTGCAAAGTGTTCATATGTAGTAATAACCTGAGAAATCCGCCCGTTTACGTCATTTGTTATCGAATCGACTTAAAGCCAGATCGCCACATTGGCCGCTCTTCTGACTGAAACGGTTACATTTATCGTCTGCAAAGCTATGTCGCGTGCTGCGGTATGCGGAGACACTAAAACCACCATAGTAGAACACAGAAGAAGCTTCTAAGTTGAAGCAGTAGCCAGTAAGAAGTAGTACAATTCAATGTTTAGTTGTCGATTATTCACTATTTAGCCGGCTTTGGTGGCTTGGACATGACCTAGGACCTTAAGATTTTGCATGAAAGGAGGACTTGCAGCCGCGTTGCACGGGAGAATGTGCAAAGTGTTCATATGTAGTAAAAACCTAAGAAATCCGTCCGTTTTCGTCATTTGTTATCGAATCGACTTAAAGCCAGGTCGTCACATTGGCCGCTCTTCTGTCTGAAACGGTTACATTTATCGTCTGCAAAGCTATGTCGCGTGCTGCGGTATGCGGAGACACTAAAAGCACCATAGTAGAACACAGGAGAAGCTTCTAAGTTGAAGCAATAGCCAGTAAGAAGTAGTATAATTCAAGTTTTAGTTGTCGGTTATTCACATTTTAGCCGGCTTTGGTGGCTTGGACATGACCTAGGACCTCAAGAATTTGCATGAAAGGAGGACTAACAGCCGCGTTGCACGGGACAATGTGAAAAGTGTTCATATGTTGTAAAAACCTGAGAAATCCGTCTGTTTTCAACATTTATTATCATGTCGACTTAGAGCCAGATCGACATATAGGCCGCTCTTCTCTCTGAAACGGTTACATTTACCGTGTGCAAAGCTACGTCGCGTCCTGCGGTATGCGGAGACACTAAAAGCACCATAGTAGAACACAGAAGAAGCTTCTAAGTTGAAGCAATAGCCAGTAAGAAGTAGTACAATTCAAGTTTTAGTTGTCGATTATTCACTTTTTAGCCGGCTTTGGTGGCTTGGAAATGACCTAGGACCTTAAGATTTTGCATGAAAGGAGGACTAGCAGCCGCGTTGCACGGGAGATTGTGAAAAGTGGTCATATGTAGTAAAAACCTGAGAAATCCGTCCGTTTTCGTAATTTGTTATCGAATCGACTTAAAGCCAGATCGTCACATTGGTCGCTTTTCTCTCTGAGACGGTTACATTTATCGTCTGCAAAGCTATGTCGCGTGCTGCGGTATACGGAGACACTAAAAGCACCATAGTAGAACACAGAAGAAGCTTCTAAGTTGAAGCAATAGCCAGTAAGAAGTAGTACAATTCAAGTTTTAGTTGTCGATTATTCACTTTTTAGCCGGCTTTGGTGGCTTGGACATGACCTAGGACCTTAAGAGTTTGCGTGAAAGGAGGACTTGCAGCCGCGTTGCACGGGAGAATGTGAAAAGTGTTCATATGTTGTAAAAACCTGAGAAATCCGTCTGTTTTCAACATTTGTTATCATGTCGACTTAGAGCCAGATCGGCACATAGGCCGCTCTTCTCTCTGAAACGGTTACATTTACCGTGTGCAAAGCTATGTTTGGTGCTGCGGTATGCGGAGACACTAAAAGCACCATAGTAGTACACAGAAGAAGCTCCTAAGTTGAAGCAATAGCCAGTAAGAAGTAGTACAATTCAAGTTTTAGTTGTCGATTATTCACTGTTTTCCGGCTTTGGTGGCTTGGACATGACCTAGGACCTTAAGATTTTGCATGAAAAGAGGACTAGCAGCCGCGTTGCACGGGAGAATGTGAAAAGTGTTCATATGTAATACAAACCTGAGAATTCCGTCCGTTTTCGTCATTTGTTATCGAATCGACTTAAAGCCAGATCGTCACATTGGCCGCTCTTCTGTCTGAAACGGTTACATTTATCGTCTGCAAAGCTATGTCGCGTGCAGCGGTATGCGGAGACACTAAAAGCACCATAGTAGAACACAGGAGAAGCTTCTAAGTTGAAGCAATAGCCAGTAAAAAGTAGTACAATTCAAGTTTTAGTTGTCGATTATTCACTTTTTAGCCGGATTTCGTGGCTTTGACATGACCTAGGACCTTAAGATTTTGCATGAAACGAGGACTAGCTGCCGCGTTCCACGGGAGAATGTGAAAAGTGTTCATATGTAGTAACAACCTGAGAATTCCGTCTGTTTTCGTCATTTGTTATCATGTCGACCTAGAGCCAGATCGTCACATTGGAGGCTCTTCTCTCTGAAACGGTTACATTTATCGTCTGCAAAGCTATGTCGCGTGCTGCGGTATTCGGAGACACTAAAAGCACCGTAGTAGTACATAGAAGAAGCTTCTAAGTTGAAGCAATATCCAGTAAGAAGTAGTACAATTCAAGTTTTTGTTGTCGATTATTCACTATTTAGCCGGCTTTGGTGGCTTGGACATGACCTAGGACCTTAAGATTTTGCATGAAAGGAGGACTTGCAGGCGCGTTGCACGGGAGAATGTGAAAAGTGTTCATATGTAGTAAAAACCTGAGGAATCCGTCCGTTTACGTCATTTGTTATCGAATCGACTTAAAGCCAGATTGTCACATTGGCCACTCTTCTGTCTGAAACGTTTACACTTATCGTCTGCAAAGCTATGTCGCGTGCTGCGGTGTGCGGAGACACTAAAAGCACCATAGTAGAACACAGAAGAAGCCTCTAAGTTGAAGCAATAGCCAGTAAGAAGTAGTACAATTCAAGTTTTAGTTGTCGATTATTCACTATTTAGCCGGCTTTTGTGGCTTGGACATGACCTAGGACCTTAAGATTTTGCATGAAAGGAGGACTTGCAGCCGCGTTGCACGGGAGAATGTGCAAAGTGTTCATATGTAGTAAAAACCTGAGAAATCCGTCCGTTTACGTCATTTGTTATCGAATCGACTTAAAGCCAGATCGTAACATTGGCCGCTCTTCTGTCTGAAACGGTTACATTTATCGTCTGCAAAGCTATGTCGCGTGCTGCGGTATGCGGAGACACTAAAAGCACCATAGTAGAACACAGAAGAAGCTTCTACGTTCAAGCGATAGCCAGTAAGAAGCAGTACAATTCAAGTTTTAGTTGCCGATTATTCACTTTTTAGCCGGCTTTGGTGGCTTAGACATTACCTACGACCTTAAGATTTTGCATGAAGGGAGGACCTGCAGCCGCGTTGCACGGAAGATTGTGGAAAGTGTTCATATGTAGTAAAAACCTGAGAAATCCGTCCGTTTTCGTCATTTGTTATCGAATCGGCTTAAAGCCACATCGTCACATTGGCCGCTCTTCTGTCTGAAACGGTTACATTTATCGTCTGCAAAGCTATGTAGCGTGCTGCGGTATGCGGAGACACTAAAAGCACCATAGTAGAACACAGGAGAAGCTTCTAAGTTGAAGCAATAGCCAGTAAGAAGTAGTACAATTCAAGTTTTAGTTGTCGGTTATTCACATTATAGCCGGCTTTGGTGGCTTGGACATGACCTAGGACCTTAAGAATTTGCATGAAAGGACGACTAGCAGCCGCGTTGCACGGGAGAATGTGAAAAGTGTTCATATGTAGTACAAACCTGAGAAATCCGTCCGTTTTCGTCATTTGTTATCGATTCGACTTAAAGCCTGAAGGTCACATTGGCCGCTTTTCTCTCTGAGACGGTTACATTTATCGTCTGCAAAGCTATGTCGCGTGCTGCGGTATGCGGAGACACTAAAAGCACCTTAGTAGAACACAGAAGATGCTTCTAAGTTGAAGCAATAGCCAGTAAGAAGTAGTACAATTCAAGTTTTAGTTGTCGATTATTCACTTTTTAGCCGGCTTTGATGGCTTGGACATGACCTAGGACCTTAAGATTTTGCATGAAAGGAGGACTTGCAGCAGCGTTGCACGGGAGAATGTGGAAAGTGTTCATATGTAGTAAAAACCTGAGAAATCCGTCCGTTTTCGTCATTAGTTATTGAATCGACTTAAAGCCAGATCGTCACTTTGGCCGCTCTTCTGTCTGAAACGGTTACATTTATCGTCTGCAAAGCTATGTCGCGTGCTGCGGTATGCGGAGACACTAAAAGCACCATAGTAGAATACAGGAGAAGCTTCTAAGTTGAAGCAATAGCCAGTAAGAAGTAGTATAATTCAAGTTTTAGTTGTCGATTATTCACTTTTTACCCGGCTTTGGTGGCTTGGACATGACCTAGGACCTTAAGATTTTGCATGAAAGGAGGACTAGCAGCCGCGTTGCACGGGAGAATGTGAAATGTGTTCATGTGTAGTAAAAACCTGAGAAATCCGTCCGTTTTCGTCATTTGTTATCGAATCGACTTAAAGCCAGATCGTCACATTGGCCGCTCTTCTGTCTGAAACGGTTACATTTATCGTCTGCAAAGCTATGTCGCGTGCTGCGGTATGCGGAGACACTAAAAGCACCATAGTAGAACACAGGAGAAGCTTCTAAGTTGAAGCAATAGCCAGTAAGAAGTAGTATAATTCAAGTTTTAGTTGTCGATTATTCACTTTTTACCCGGCTTTGGTGGCTTGGACATGACCTAGGACCTTAAGGTTTTGCATGAAAGGAGGACTAGCTGCCGCGTTTCACGGGAGAATGTGAAAAGTGTTCATATGTAGTAAAAACCTGAGAATTCCGTCTGTTTTCGTCATTTGTTATCATGTCAACTTAGAGCCAGATCGCCACATTGGCCGCTCTTCTGTCTGGAACGGTTACATTTATCGTCTGCAAAGCTATGTCGCGTGCTGCGGTATGCGGAGACACTAAAAGCACCATAGTAGAACACAGAAGAAGCTTCTACGTTCAAGCGATAGCCAGTAAGAAGCAGTACAATTCAAGTTTTAGTTGTCGATTATTCACTTTTTAGCCGGCTTTGGTGGCTTGGACATTACCCACGACCTTGAGATTTTGCATTAAGGGAGGACCTGCAGCCGCGTTGCACGGGAGATTGTGGAAAGTGTTCATATGTAGTAAAAACCTGAGGAATCCGTCCGTTTACGTCATTTGTTATCGAATCGACTTAAAGCCAGATCGTCACATTGGCCGCCCTTCTGTCTGAGACATTTACATTTATCGTCTGCAAAGCTATGTCGCGTGCTGCGGTATGCGGAGACACTAAAAGCACCATAGTAGAACACAGAAGAAGCTTCTAAGTTGAAGCAATAGCCAGTAAGAAGTAGTACAATTCAAGTTTTAGTTGTCGATTATTCACTATTTAGCCGGCTTTGGTGGCTTGGACATGACCTAGGACCTTAAGATTTTGCATGAAAGGAGGACTTGCAGCCGCGTTGCACGGGAGAATGTGCAAAGTGCTCATATGTAGTAAAAACCTGAGAAATCCGTCCGTTTACGTCATTTGTTATCGAATCGACTTAAAGCCAGATCGTCACATTGGCCGCTCTTCTGTCTGAGACATTTACATTTATCGTCTGCAAAGCTATGTCGCGTGCTGCGATATGCGGAGACACTAAAAGCACCATAGTAGAACACAGGAGAAGCTTCTAAGTTGAAGCAATAGCCAGTAAGAAGTAGTACAATTCAAGTTTTAGTTGTCGGTTATTCACATTTTAACCGGCTTTGGTGGCTTGGACATGACCTAGGACCTCAAGAATTTGCATGAAAGGAGGACTAACAGCCGCGTTGCACGGGTGAATGTGAAAAGTGTTCATATGTTGTAAATACCTGAGAAATCCGTCTGTTTTCAACATTTGTTATCATGTCGACTTAGAGCCAGATCGTCATATAGGCCGCTCTTCTCTCTGAAACGGTTACATTTACCGTGTGCAAAGCTATGTCGCGTGCTGCGGTATGCGGAGACACTAAAAGCACCATAGTAGTACACAGAAGAAGCTCCTAAGTTGAAGCAACAGCCAGTAAGAAGTAGTACAATTCCAGTTTTAGTTGTCGATTATTCACTTTTTTCCGGCTTTGGTGGCTTGGACATGACCTAGGACCTTAAGATTTTGCATGAAAAGAGGACTAGCAGCCGCGTTGCACGCGAGAATGTGAAAAGTGTTCATATGTAGTACAAACCTGAGAAATCCGTCCGTTTTCGTCATTTGTTATCGAGTCGACTTAAAGCCAGATCGTCACATTGGCCGCTCTTCTGTCTGAAACGGTTACATTTATCGTCTGCAAAGCTATGTCGCGTGCTGCGGTATGCGGAGACACTAAAAGCACCATAGTAGAACACAAGAGAAGCTTCTAAGTTGAAGCAATAGCCAGTAAGAAGTAGTACAATTCAAGTTTTAGTTGTCGATTATTCACTTTTTAGCCGGATTTGGTGGCTTGGACATGACCTAGGACCTTAAGATTTTGCATGAAAGGAGGACTAGCTGCCGCGTTTCACGGGAGAATGTGAAAAGTGTTCATATGTAGTAAAAACCTGAGAATTCCGTCTGTTTTCGTCATTTGTTATCATGTCAACTTAGAGCCAGATCGTCACATTGGCCGCTCTTCTGTCTGGAACGGTTACATTTATCGTCTGCAAAGCTATGTCGCGTGCTGCGGTATGCGGAGACACTAAAAGCACCATAGTAGAACACAGAAGAAGCTTCTACGTTCAAGCGATAGCCAGTAAGAAGCAGTACAATTCAAGTTTTAGTTGTCGATTATTCACTTTTTAGCCGGCTTTGGTGGCTTGGACATTACCTACGACCTTAAGATTTTGCATGAAGGGAGGACCTGCAGCCGCGTTGCACGGGAGATTGTGGAAAGTGTTCATATGTAGTAAAAACCTGAGGAATCCGTCCGTTTACGTCATTTGTTATCGAATCGACTTAAAGCCAGATCGTCACATTGGCCGCCCTTCTGTTTGAGACATTTACATTTATCGTCTGCAAAGCTATGTCGCGTGCTGCGGTATGCGGAGACACTAAAAGCACCATAGTAGAACACAGAAGAAGCTTCTAAGTTGAAGCAATAGCCAGTAAGAAGTAGTACAATTCAAGTTTTAGTTGTCGATTATTCACTATTTAGCCGGCTTTGGTGGCTTGGACATGACCTAGGACCTTAAGATTTTGCATGAAAGGAGGACTTGCAGCCGCGTTGCACGGGAGAATGTGCAAAGTGTTCATATGTAGTAAAAACCTGAGAAATCCGTCCGTTTACGTCATTTGTTATCGAATCGACTTAAAGCCAGATCGTCACATTGGCCGCTCTTCTGTCTGAGACATTTACATTTATCGTCTGCAAAGCTATGTCGCGTGCTGCGGTATGCGGAGACACTAAAAGCACCATAGTAGAACACAGAAGAAGCTTCTAAGTTGAAGCAATAGCCAGTAAGGAGTAGTACAATTCAAGTTTTAGTTGTCGATTATTCACTTTTTAACGGCTTTGGTGGCTTGGACATGACCTAGGACCTTAAGATTTTGCATGAAAGGAGGACTAGCTGCCGCGTTGCACGGGAGAATGTGAAAAGTGTTCATATGTTGTAAAAACCTGAGAAATCCGTCTGTTTTCAACATTTGTTATCATGTCGACTTAGAACAAGATCGGCACATAGGCCGCTCTTCTCTCTGAAACGGTTACATTTACCGTGTGCAAAGCTATGTTGCGTGCTGCGGTATGCGGAGACACTAAAAGCACCATAGTAGTACACAGAAGAAGCTCCTAAGTTGAAGCAACAGCCAGTAAGAAGTAGTACAATTCCAGTTTTAGTTGTCGATTATTCACTTTTTTCCGGCTTTGGTGGCTTGGACATGACCTAGGACCTTAAGATTTTGCATGAAAAGAGGACTAGCAGCCGCGTTGCACGCGAGAATGTGAAAAGTGTTCATATGTAGTACAAACCTGAGAAATCCGTCCGTTTTCGTCATTTGTTATCGAGTCGACTTAAAGCCAGATCGTCACATTGGCCGCTCTTCTGTCTGAAACGGTTACATTTATCGTCTGCAAAGCTATGTCGCGTGCTGCGGTATGCGGAGACACTAAAAGCACCACAGTAGAACACAAGAGAAGCTTCTAAGTTGAAGCAATAGCCAGTAAGAAGTAGTACAATTCAAGTTTTAGTTGTCGATTATTCACTTTTTAGCCGGATTTGGTGGCTTGGACATGACCTAGGACCTTAAGATTTTGCATGAAAGGAGGACTAGCTGCCGCGTGTCACGGGAGAATGTGAAAAGTGTTCATATGTAGTAAAAACCTGAGAATTCCGTCTGTTTTCGTCATTTGTTATCATGTCAACTTAGAGCCAGATCGTCACATTGGCCGCTCTTCTGTCTGGAACGGTTACATTTATCGTCTGCAAAGCTATGTCGCGTGCTGCGGTATGCGGAGACACTAAAAGCACCATAGTAGAACACAGAAGAAGCTTCTACGTTCAAGCGATAGCCAGTAAGAAGCAGTACAATTCAAGTTTTAGTTGTCGATTATTCACTTTTTAGCCGGCTTTGGTGGCTTGGACATTACCTACGACCTTAAGATTTTGCATGAAGGGAGGACCTGCAGGCGCGTTGCACGGGAGATTGTGGAAAGTGTTCATATGTAGTAAAAACCTGAGGAATCCGTCCGTTTACGTCATTTGTTATCGAATCGACTTAAAGCCAGATCGTCACATTGGCCGCCCTTCTGTTTGAGACATTTACATTTATCGTCTGCAAAGCAATGTCGCGTGCTGCGGTATGCGGAGACACTAAAAGCACCATAGTAGAACACAGAAGAAGCTTCTAAGTTGAAGCAATAGCCAGTAAGAAGTAGTACAATTCAAGTTTTAGTTGTCGATTATTCACTATTTAGCCGGCTTTGGTGGCTTGGACATGACCTAGGACCTTAAGATTTTGCATGAAAGGAGGACTTGCAGCCGCGTTGCACGGGAGAATGTGCAAAGTGTTCATATGTAGTAAAAACCTGAGAAATCCGTCCGTTTACGTCATTTGTTATCGAATCGACTTAAAGCCAGATCGTCACATTGGCACTCTTCTGTCTGAGACATTTACATTTATCGTCTGCAAAGCTATGTCGCGTGCTGCGGTATGCGGAGACACTAAAAGCACCATAGTAGAACACAGAAGAAGCTCCTAGGTTGAAGCAATAGCCAGTAAGAAGTAGTACAATTCAAGTTTTAGTTGTCGATTATTCACTTTTTAACGGCTTTGGTGGCTTGGACATGACCTAGGACCTTAAGATTTTGCATGAAAGGAGGACTAGCTGCCGCGTTGCACGGGAGAATGTGAAAAGTGTTCATATGTTGTAAAAACCTGAGAAATCCGTCTGTTTTCAACATTTGTTATCATGTCGACTTAGAACAAGATCGGCACATAGGCCGCTCTTCTCTCTAAAACGGTTACATTTACCGTGTGCAAAGCTATGTTGCGTGCTGCGGTATGCGGAGACACTAAAAGCACCACAGTAGTACACAGAAGAAGCTCCTAGGTTGAAGCAATAGCCAGTAAGAAGTAGTACAATTCAAGTTTTAGTTGTCGATTATTCACTGTTTTCCTGCTTTGGTGGCTTGGACATGACCTAGGACCTTAAGATTTTGCATGAAAAGAGGACTAGCAGCCACGTTGCACGGGAGAATGTGAAAAGTGTTCATATGTAGTACAAACCTGAGAATTCCGTCCGTTTACGTCATTTGTTATCGAATCGACTTAAAGCCAGATCGTCACATTGGCCGCTCTTCTGTCTGGAACGGTTACATTTATCGTCTGCAAAGCTATGTCGCGTGCTGCGATATTCGGAGACACTAAAAGCACCATAGTAGAACACAGAAGAAGCTTCTAAGTTGAAGCAATAACCAGTAAGAAGTAGTACAATTCAAGTTTTAGTTGTCGATTATTCACTATTTAGCCGGCTTTGGTGGCTTGGACATGACCTAGGACCTTAAGATTTTGCATGAAAGGAGGACTTGCAGCCGCGTTGCACGGGAGAATGTGCAAAGTGTTCATATGTAGTAAAAACCTGAGAAATCCGTCCGTTTACGTCATTTGTTATCGAATCGATTTAAAGCCAGATCGTCACATTGGCCGCTCTTCTGTCTGGAACGCTTAAATTTATCGTCTGCAAAGCTATGTCGCGTGCTGCGGTATGCGGAGACACTAAAAGCACCATAGTAGAACACAGAAGAAGCTTCTAAGTTGAAGCAATAGCCAGTAAGAAGTAGTACAATTCAAGTTTTAGTTGTCGATTATTCACTATTTAGCCGGCTTTGGTGGCTTGGACATGAGCTAGGACCTTAAGATTTTGCATGAAAGGAGGACTTGCAGCCGCGTTGCACGGGAGAATGTGCAAAGTGTTCATATGTAGTAAAAACCTGAGAAATCCGTCCGTTTACGTCATTTGTTATCGAATCGACTTAAAGCCAGATCGTCACATTGGCCGCTCTTCTGTCTGGAACGGTTACATTTATCGTCTGCAATGCTATGTCGCGTGCTGCGGTATGCGGAGACACTAAAAGCACCATAGTAGAACACAGAAGAAGCTTCTAAGTTGAAGCAATAGCCAGTAAGAAGTAGTATAATTCAAGTTTTAGTTGTCGATTATTCACTTTTTAGCTGGCTTTGGTGGCTTGGACATGACCTAGGACCTTAGGATTTTGCATGAAAGGAGGACTAGCAGCCGCGTTGCACGGGAGAATGTGAAATGTGTTCATATGTAGTAAAAACCTGAGAGATCCGTCCGTTTTCGTCATTTGTTATCGAATCGACTTAAAGCCAGATAGTCAAATTGGCCGTTTTTCTCTCTGAGACGGTTACATTTATCGTCTGCAAAGCTATGTCGCGTGCTGCGTTATGCGGAGACACTAAAAGCACCATAGTAGAACACAGAAGAAGCTTCTAAGTTGAAGCAATAGCCAGTAAGAAGTAGTACAATTCAAGTTTTAGTTGTCGATTATTCACTATTTAGCCGGCTTTGGTGGCTTGGACATGACCTAGGACCTTACGATTTTGCATGAATCGAGGACCTGCAGCCGCGTTGCACGGGAGATTGTGGAAAGTGTTCATATCTAGTAAAAACCTGAGAAATCCGTCTGTTTTCAACATTTGTTATCATGTCGACTTAGAGCCAGATCGGCACATAGGCCGCTCTTCTCTCTGAAACGGTTACATTTACCGTGTGCAAAGCTATGTTGCGTGCTGCGGTATGCGGAGACACTAAAAGCACCATAGTAGTACACAGAAGAAGCTCCTAAGTTGAAGCAATAGCCAGTAAGAAGTAGTACAATTCAAGTTTTAGTTGTCGATTATTCACTGTTTTCCTGCTTTGGTGGCTCGGACATGACCTAGGACCTTAAGATTTTGCATGAAAAGAGGACTAGCAGCCGCGTTGCACGGGAGAATGTGAAAAGTGTTCATATGTAGTACAAACCTGAGAATTCCGTCCGTTTTCGTCATTTGTTATCGAATCGACTTAAAGGCAGATCGTCACATTGGCCGCTCTTCTGTCTGAAACGGTTACATTTATCGTCTGCAAAGCTATGTCGCGTGCTGCGGTATGCGGAGACACTAAAAGCACCATAGTAGAACACAGGAGAAGCTTCTAAGTTGAAGCAATAGCCAGTAAAAAGTAGTACAATTCAAGTTTTAGTTGTCGATTATTCACTTTTTAGCCTGATTTGGTGGCTTGGACATGACCTAGGACCTTAAGATTTTGCATGAAAGGAGGACTTGCAGCCGCGTTGCACGGGAGAATGTGCAAAGTGTTCATATGTAGTAAAAACCTGAGAAATCCGTCCGTTTACGTCATTTGTTATAGAATCGACTTAAAGCCAGATCGTCACATTGGCCGCTCTTCTGTCTGGAACGGTTACATTTATCGTCTGCAAAGCTATGTCGCGTGCTGCGGTATGCGGAGACACTAAAAGCACCATAGTAGAACACAGAAGAAGCTTCTAAGTTGAAGCAATAGCCAGTAAGAAGTAGTATAATTCAAGTTTTAGTTGTCGATTATTCACTTTTTAGCTGGCTTTGGTGGCTTGGACATGACCTAGGACCTTAAGATTTTGCATGAAAGGAGGACTAGCAGCCGCGTTGCACGGGAGAATGTTAAATGTGTTCATATGTAGTAAAAACCTGAGAGATCCGTCCGTTTTCGTCATTTGTTATCGAATCGACTTAAAGCCAGATTGTCAAATTGGCCGTTTTTCTCTCTGAGACGGTTACATTTATCGTCTGCAAAACTATGTCGCGTGCTGCGGTATGCGGAGACACTAAGAGCACCATAGTAGAACACAGAAGAAGCTTCTAAGTTGAAGCAATAGCCAGTAAGAAGTAGTACAATTCAAGTTTTAGTTGTCGATTATTCACTGTTTTCCTGCTTTGGTGGCTTGGACATGACCTAGGACCTTAAGATTTTGCATGAAAGGAGGACTTGCAGCCGCATTGCACGGGAGAATGTGAAAAGTGTTCATATGTAGTAAAAACCTGAGAAATCCGTCCGTTTTCGTCATTTGTTATTGAATCGACTTAAAGCCAGATCGTCACTTTGGCCGCTCTTCTGTCTGAAACGGTTACATTTATCGTCTGCAAAGCTATGTCGCGTGCTGCGGTATGCGGAGACACTAAAAGCACCATAGTAGAATACAGGAAAAGCTTCTAAGTTGAAGCAATAGCCAGTAAGAAGTAGTATAATTAAGTTTTAGTTGTCGATTATTCACTTTTTAGCCGGCTTTGGTGGCTTGGACATGACCTAGGACCTTAAGATTTTGCATGAAAGGAGGACTAGCAGCCGAAGTGCACGGGAGAATGTGAAATGTGTTCATATGTAGTAAAAACCTGAGAAATCCGTCCTTTTTCGTCATTTGTTATCAAATCGACTTAAAGCCAGATCGTCACATTGGACGTTTTTCTCTCTGAGTTGGTTTCATTTATCGTCTGCAAAGCTATGTCGCGTGCTGCGGTATGCGGAGACACTAAAAGCACCATAGTAGAACACAGAAGAAGCTTCTAAGTTGAAGCAATAGCCAGTAAGAAGTAGTACAATTCAAGTTTTAGTTGTCGATTATTCACTTTTTGGCCGGCTTTGGTGGCTTGGACATGACCTAGGACCTTAAGATTTTGCATGAAAGGAGGACTAGCAGCCGCGTTGCACGGGAGATTGTGAAAAGTTTTCATATGTAGTAAAAACCTGAGAAATCCGTCCGTTTTCGTCATTTGTTACCGAATCGACTTAAAGCCAGATCGTCACATTGGCCGCTTTTCTCTCTGAGACGGTTACATTTATCGTCTGCAAAGCTATGTCGCGTGCTGCGGTATGCGGAGACACTAAAAGCACCATAGTAGAACACAGAAGAAGCTTCTAAGTTGAAGCAATAGCCAGTAAGAAGTAGTACAATTCAAATTTTAGTTGTCGATTATTCACTATTTAGCCGGCTTTGGCGGCTTGGACATTACCTAGGACCTTAAGATTTTGCATGAAAGGAGGAATTGCAGCCGCGTTGCACGGGAGAATGTGCAAAGTGTTCATATGTAGTAAAAACCTGAGAAATCCGTCCGTTTACGTCATTTGTTATCGAATCGACTTAAAGCCAGATCGTCACATTGGCCGCTCTTCTGTCTGAGACATTTACATTTATCGTCTGCAAAGCTATGTCGCGTGCTGCGGTATGCGGAGACACTAAAAGCACCATAGTAGTACACAGAAGAAGCTCCTAAGTTGAAGCAATAGCCAGTAAGAAGTAGTACAATTCAAGTTTTAGTTGTCGATTATTCACTGTTTTCCGGCTTTGGTGGCTTGGACATGACCTAGGACCTTAAGATTTTGCATGAAAAGAGGACTAGCAGCCGCGTTGCACGGGAGAATGTGAAAAGTGTTCATATGTAGTACAAACCTGAGAATTACGTCCGTTTTCGTCATTTGTTATGGAATCGACTTGAAGCCAGATCGTCACATTGGCCGCTCTTCTGTCTGAAACGGTTACATTTATCGTCTGCAAAGCTATGTCGCGTGCTGCGGTATGCGGAGACACTAAAAGCACCATAGTAGAACACAGGAGAAGCTTCTAAGTTGAAGCAATAGCCAGTAAAAAGTAGTACAATTCAAGTTTTAGTTATCGATTATTCACTTTTTAGCCGGATTTGGTGGCTTGGACATGACCTAGGACCTTAAGATTTTGCATGAAAGGAGGACTAGCTGCCGCGTTGCACGGGAGAATGTGAAAAGTGTTCATATGTAGTAAAAACCTGAGAATTCCGTCTGTTTTCGTCATTTGTTATCATGTCGACTTAGAGCCAGATCGTCACATTGGAGGCTCTTCTCTCTGAAACGGTTACATTTATCGTCTGAAAACCTATGTCGCGTGCTGCGGTATTCGGAGACACTAAAAGCACCGTAGTAGTACATAGAAGAAGCTTCTAAGTTGAAGCAATATCCAGTAAGAAGTAGTACAATTAAAGTTTTTGTTGTCGATTATTCACTATTTAGCCGGCTTTGGTGGCTTGGACATGACATAGGACCTTAAGATTTTGCATGAAAGGAGGACTAGCAGCCGCGTTGCCGGGAGAAAGTGAAAAGTGTTCATATGTAGTATAAACCTGAGAAATCCGTCTGTTTTCGTCATTTGTTATCATGTCGACTTAGAGCCAGATCGTCACATTGGCCGCTCTTCTGTCTGAAACGGTTACATTTATCGTCTGCAAAGCAATGTCGCGTGCTGCGGTATGCGGAGACACTAAAAGCACCATAGTAGAACACAGAAGAAGCTTCTAAGTTGAAGCAATAGCCAGTAAGAAGTAGTACAATTCAAGTTTTCGTTGTCGATTATTCACTTTTTAGCCGGCTTTGGTGGCTTGGACATTACCTAGGACCTTAAGGTTTTGCATGAAAGGAGGTTAGCAGCCGCGTTGCACGGGATAATGTGAAAACTGTTCATATGTAGTAAAATCCTGAGAAATCCGACCGTTTTCGTCATTTGTTATTGAATCGACTTAAAGCCAGATCGTCTCATTGGCCGCTCTTCTGTCTGAAACGGTTACATTTATCGTCTGCAAAGCAATGTCGCGTGCTGCGGTATGCGGAGACACTAAAAGCACCATAGTAGAACACAGAAGAAGCTTCTAAGTTGAAGCAATAGCCAGTAAGAAGTAGTACAATTCAAGTTTTCGTTGTTGATTATTCACTTTTTAGCCGGCTTTGGTGGCTTGGACATTACCTAGGACCTTAAGATTTTGCATGAAAGGAGGACCTGCAGCCGCGTTGCACGGGAGAATGTGAAAAGTTTTCATATGTTGTAAAAACCTGAGAAATCCGTCCGTTTTCGTCATTTGTTATCGAATCGGCTTAAAGCCACATCGTCACATTGGCCGCTCTTCTGTCTGAAACGGTTACATTTATCGTCTGCAAAGCTATGTCGCGTGCTGCGGTATGCGGAGACACTAAAAGCATCATAGTAGAACACAGATGAAACTTATAAGTTGATGTAATAGCCAGTAAGAAGTAGTACAATTCAAGTTTTAGTTATCGATTATTGACTTTTTAGCTGGCTTTGGTGCCTTGGACATGAGCTAGGACCTTAACATTTTGCATGATAGGAGGCCTAGCAGCCGAAGTGCACGGGAGAATGTGAAATGTGTTCATATGTAGTAAAAACCTGAGAAATCCGTCCCTTTTCGTCATTTGTTATCGAATCGACTTAAAGCCAGATCGTCACATTGGCCGCTTTTCTCTCTGAGACGGTTACATTTATCGTCTGCAAAGCTATGTTGCGTGCTGCGGTATGCGGAGACACTAAAAGCACCGTAGTAGAACACAGAAGAAGCTTCTAAGTTGAAGTAATAGCCAGTAAGAAGTAGTACAATTCAAGTTTTAGTTGTCGATTATTCACTTTTGAGCCATCTTTGGTGGCTTTGACATGACCTAGGACCTTATGATTTTGCATGAAAGGAGGACTTGCAGCCGCGTTGCACGGGAGAATGTGAAAACTGTTCATATGTAGTACAATCCTGAGAATTCCGTCCGTTTTCGTCATTTGTTATTGAATCGACTTAAAGCCAGATCGCCTCATTGGCCGCTCTTCTGTATGAAACGGTTACATTTATCGTCTGCAAAGCAATGTCGCGTGCTGCGGTATGCGGAGACACTAAAAGCACCATAGTAGAACACAGAAGAAGCTTCTAAGTTGAAGCAATAGCCAGTAAGAAGTAGTACAATTCAAGTTTTAGTTGTCGATTATTCACTATTTAGCCGGCTTTGGTGGCTTGGACATGACCTAGGACCTTACGATTTTGCATGAATCGAGGACCTGCAGCCGCGTTGCACGGGAGATTGTGGAAAGTGTTCATATCTAGTAAAAACCTGAGAAATCCGTCTGTTTTCAACATTTGTTATCATGTCGACTTAGAGCCAGATCGGCACATAGGCCGCTCTTCTCTCTGAAACGGTTACATTTACCGTGTGCAAAGCTATGTTGCGTGCTGCGGTATGCGGAGACACTAAAAGCACCATAGTAGTACACAGAAGAAGCTCCTAAGTTGAAGCAATAGCCAGTAAGAAGTAGTACAATTCAAGTTTTAGTTGTCGATTATTCACTGTTTTCCTGCTTTGGTGGCTCGGACATGACCTAGGACCTTAAGATTTTGCATGAAAAGAGGACTAGCAGCCGCGTTGCACGGGAGAATGTGAAAAGTGTTCATATGTAGTACAAACCTGAGAATTCCGTCCGTTTTCGTCATTTGTTATCGAATCGACTTAAAGGCAGATCGTCACATTGGCCGCTCTTCTGTCTGAAACGGTTACATTTATCGTCTGCAAAGCTATGTCGCGTGCTGCGGTATGCGGAGACACTAAAAGCACCATAGTAGAACACAGGGGAAGCTTCTAAGTTGAAGCAATAGCCAGTAAAAAGTAGTACAATTCAAGTTTTAGTTGTCGATTATTCACTTTTTAGCCTGATTTGGTGGCTTGGACATGACCTAGGACCTTAAGATTTTGCATGAAAGGAGGACTTGCAGCCGCGTTGCACGGGAGAATGTGCAAAGTGTTCATATGTAGTAAAAACCTGAGAAATCCGTCCGTTTACGTCATTTGTTATATAATCGACTTAAAGCCAGATCGTCACATTGGCCGCTCTTCTGTCTGGAACGGTTACATTTATCGTCTGCAAAGCTATGTCGCGTGCTGCGGTATGCGGAGACACTAAAAGCACCGTAGTAGAACACAGAAGAAGCTTCTAAGTTGAAGCAATAGCTAGTAAGAAGTAGTATAATTCAAGTTTTAGTTGTCGATTATTCACTTTTTAGCTGGCTTTGGTGGCTTGGACATGACCTAGGACCTTAAGATTTTGCATGAAAGGAGGACTAGCAGCCGCGTTGCACGGGAGAATGTTAAATGTGTTCATATGTAGTAAAAACCTGAGAGATCCGTCCGTTTTCGTCATTTGTTATCGAATCGACTTAAAGCCAGATTGTCAAATTGGCCGTTTTTCTCTCTGAGACGGTTACATTTATCGTCTGCAAAACTATGTCGCGTGCTGCGGTATGCGGAGACACTAAGAGCACCATAGTAGAACACAGAAGAAGCTTCTAAGTTGAAGCAATAGCCAGTAAGAAGTAATACAATTCAAGTTTTAGTTGTCGATTATTCACTATTTAGCCGGCTTTGGTGGCTTGGACATGACCTAGGACCTTAAGATTTTACATGAAAGGAGGACTTGCAGCCGCGTTGCACGGGAGAATGTGCAAAGTGTTCATATGTAGTAAAAACCTGAGAAATCCGTCCGTTTTCGTCATTTGTTATCGAATCGACTTAAAGCCACATCGTCACATTGGCCGCTCTTCTGTCTGAAACGGTTACATTTATCGTCTGCAAAGCTATGTCGCGTGCTGCGGTATGCGGAGACACTAAAAGCACCATAGTAGAACACAGAAGAAGCTTCTAAGTTGAAGCAATAGCCAGTAAGAAGTAGTACAATTCAAGTTGTAGTTGTCGATTATTCACTGTTTTCCTGCTTTGGTGGCTTGGACATGACCTAGGACCTTAAGATTTTGCATGAAAGGAGGACTAGCAGCCGAAGTGCACGGGAGAATGTGAAATGTGTTCATATGTAGTAAAAACCTGAGAAATCCGTCCTTTTTCGTCATTTGTTATCAAATCGACTTAAAGCCAGATCGTCACATTGGACGTTTTTCTCTCTGAGTTGGTTTCATTTATCGTCTGCAAAGCTATGTCGCGTGCTGCGGTATGCGGAGACACTAAAAGCACCATAGTAGAACACAGAAGAAGCTTCTAAGTTGAAGCAATAGCCAGTAAGAAGTAGTACAATTCAAGTTTTAGTTGTCGATTATTCACTTTTTGGCCGGCTTTGGTGGCTTGGACATGACCTAGGACCTTAAGATTTTGCATGAAAGGAGGACTAGCAGCCGCGTTGCACGGGAGATTGTGAAAAGTTTTCATATGTAGTAAAAACCTGAGAAATCCGTCCGTTTTCGTCATTTGTTATCGAATCGACTTAAAGCCAGATCGTCACATTGGCCGCTTTTCTCTCTGAGACGGTTACATTTATCGTCTGCAAAGCTATGTCGCGTGCTGCGGTATGCGGAGACACTAAAAGCACCTTAATAGAACACAGAAGATGCTTCTAAGTTGAACCAATAGCCAGTAAGAAGTAGTACAATTCAAGTTTTAGTTGTCGATTATTCACTTTTTAGCCGGCTTTGATGGCTTGGACATGACCTAGGTCCTTAAGATTTTGCATGAAAGGAGGCCTTGCAGCCGCGTTGCACGGGAGAATGTGCAAAGTGTTCATATGTAGTAAAAACCTGAGAAATCCGTCCGTTTACGTCATTTGTTATCGAATCGACTTAAAGCCAGATCGCCACATTGGCCGCTCTTCTGTCTGAAACGGTTACATTTATCGTCTGCAAAGCTATGTCGCGTGCTGCGGTATGCGGAGACACTAAATGCACCATAGAAGAACACAGAAGAAGCTTCTAAGTTGCAGCAATAGCCAGTAAGAAGTAGTACAATTCAAGTTTTAGTTGTCGATTATTCACTATTTAGCCGGCTTTGGTGGCTTGGACATGACCTAGGACCATAAGATTTTGCATGAAAGGAGGACTTGCAGCCGCGTTGCACGGGAGAATGTGCAAAGTGTTCATATGTAGTAAAAACCTGAGAAATCCGTCCGTTTACGTCATTTGTTATCGAATCGACTTAAAGCCAGATCGTCACATTGGCCGCTCTTCTGTCTGAAACGGTTACATTTATCGTCTGCAAAGCTATGTCGCGTGCTGCGGTATGCGGAGACCTTAAAAGCACCATAGTAGAACACAGAAGAAGCTTCTAAGTTGAAGCAATAGCCAGTAAGAAGTAGTACAATTCAAGTTTTAGTTGTCGATTATTCACTAGTTAGCCGGCTTTGGTGGCTTGGACATGACCTAGGACCTTAAGATTTTGCATGAAAGGAGGACTTGCAGCGGCGTTGCACGGGAGAATGTGAAAAGTGTTCATATGTAGTAAAAACCTGAGAAATCCGTCCGTTTTCGTCATTTGTTATCGAATCGACTTAAAGCCAGATCGCCACATTGGCCGCTCTTCTGTCTGAAACGGTTACATTTATCGTCTGCAAAGCTATGTCGCGTGTTGCGGTATGCGGAGACACTAAAAGCACCATAGAAGAACACAGAAGAAGCTTCTAAGTTGCAGCAATAGCCAGTAAGAAGTAGTACAATTCAAGTTTTAGTTGTCGATTATTCACTATTTAGCCGGCTTTGGTGGCTTGGACATGACCTAGGACCATAAGATTTTGCATGAAAGGAGGACTTGGAGCCGCGTTGCACGGGAGAATGTGAAATGTGTTCATATGTAGTAAAAACCTGAGAAATCCGTCCGTTTACGTCATTTGTTATCGAATCGACTTAAAGCCAGATCGTCACTTTGGCCGCTCTTCTGTCTGAAACGGTTACATTTATCGTCTGCAAAGCTATGTCGCGTGCTGCGGTATGCGGAGACACTAAAAGCACCATAGTAGAACACAGAAGAAGCTTCTAAGTTGAAGCAATAGCCAGTAAGAAGTAGTACAATTCAAGTTTTAGTTGTCGATTATTCACTAGTTAGCCGGCTTTGGTGGCTTGGACATGACCTAGGACCTTAAGATTTTGCATGAAAGGAGGACTTGCAGCCGCGTTGCACGGGAGAATGTGAAAAGTGTTCATATGTAGTAAAAACCTGAGAAATCCGTCCGTTTTCGTCATTTGTTATCGAATCGACTTAAAGCCAGATCGTCACATTGGCCGCTCTTCTGTCTGAAACGGTTACATTTATCGTCTGCAAAGCTATGTCGCGTGCTGCGGTATGCGGAGACACTAAAAGCACCATAGTAGAACACAGAAGAAGCTTCTAAGTTGAAGCAATAGCCAGTAAGAAGTAGTACAATTCAAATTTTAGTTGTCGATTATTCACTATTTAGCCGGCTTTGGCGGCTTGGACATGACCTAGGACCTTAAGATTTTGCATGAAAGGAGGAATTGCAGCCGCGTTGCACGGGAGAATGTGCAAAGTGTTCATATGTAGTAAAAACCTGAGAAATCCGTCCGTTTACGTCATTTGTTATCGAATCGACTTAAAGCCAGTTCGTCACATTGGCCGCTCTTCTGTCTGAGACATTTACATTTATCGTCTGCAAAGCTATGTCGCGTGCTGCGGTATGCGGAGACATTAAAAGCACCATAGTAGTACACAGAAGAAGCTCCTAAGTTGAAGCAATAGCCAGTAAGAAGTAGTACAATTCTAGTTTTAGTTGTCGATTATTCACTGTTTTCCGGCTTTGGTGGCTTGGACATGACCTAGGACCTTAAGATTTTGCATGAAAAGAGGACTAGCAGCCGCGTTGCACGGGAGAATGTGAAAAGTGTTCATATGTAGTACAAACCTGAGAATTACGTCCGTTTTCGTCATTTGTTATGGAATCGACTTGAAGCCAGATCGTCACATTGGCCGCTCTTCTGTCTGAAACGGTTACATTTATCGTCTGCAAAGCTATGTCGCGTGCTGCGGTATGCGGAGACACTAAAAGCACCATAGTAGAACACAGGAGAAGCTTCTAAGTTGAAGCAATAGCCAGTAAAAAGTAGTACAATTCAAGTTTTAGTTATCGATTATTCACTTTTTAGCCGGATTTGGTGGCTTGGACATGACCTAGGACCTTAAGATTTTGCATGAAAGGAGGACTAGCTGCCGCGTTGCACGGGAGAATGTGAAAAGTGTTCATATGTAGTAAAAACCTGAGAATTCCGTCTGTTTTCGTCATTTGTTATCATGTCGACTTAGAGCCAGATCGTCACATTGGAGGCTCTTCTCTCTGAAACGGTTACATTTATCGTCTGAAAACCTATGTCGCGTGCTGCGGTATTCGGAGACACTAAAAGCACCGTAGTAGTACACAGAAGAAGCTTCTAAGTTGAAGCAATATCCAGTAAGAAGTAGTACAATTAAAGTTTTTGTTGTCGATTATTCACTATTTAGCCGGCTTTGGTGGCTTGGACATGACATAGGACCTTAAGATTTTGCATGAAAGGAGGACTAGCAGCCGCGTTGCCGGGAGAAAGTGAAAAGTGTTCATATGTAGTATAAACCTGAGAAATCCGTCTGTTTTCGTCATTTGTTATCATGTCGACTTAGAGCCAGATCGTCACATTGGCCGCTCTTCTGTCTGAAACGGTTACATTTATCGTCTGCAAAGCAATGTCGCGTGCTGCGGTATGCGGAGACACTAAAAGCACCATAGTAGAACACAGAAGAAGCTTCTAAGTTGAAGCAATAGCCAGTAAGAAGTAGTACAATTCAAGTTTTCGTTGTCGATTATTCACTTTTTAGCCGGCTTTGGTGGCTTGGACATTACCTAGGACCTTAAGGTTTTGCATGAAAGGAGGTTAGCAGCCGCGTTGCACGGGATAATGTGAAAACTGTTCATATGTAGTAAAATCCTGAGAAATCCGACCGTTTTCGTCATTTGTTATTGAATCGACTTAAAGCCAGATCGTCTCATTGGCCGCTCTTCTGTCTGAAACGGTTACATTTATCGTCTGCAAAGCAATGTCGCGTGCTGCGGTATGCGGAGACACTAAAAGCACCATAGTAGAACACAGAAGAAGCTTCTAAGTTGAAGCAATAGCCAGTAAGAAGTAGTACAATTCAAGTTTTCGTTGTTGATTATTCACTTTTTAGCCGGCTTTGGTGGCTTGGACATTACCTAGGACCTTAAGATTTTGCATGAAAGGAGGACCTGCAGCCGCGTTGCACGGGAGAATGTGAAAAGTTTTCATATGTTGTAAAAACCTGAGAAATCCGTCCGTTTTCGTCATTTGTTATCGAATCGGCTTAAAGCCACATCGTCACATTGGCCGCTCTTCTGTCTGAAACGGTTACATTTATCGTCTGCAAAGCTATGTCGCGTGCTGCGGTATGCGGAGACACTAAAAGCATCATAGTAGAACACAGATGAAACTTATAAGTTGATGTAATAGCCAGTAAGAAGTAGTACAATTCAAGTTTTAGTTATCGATTATTGACTTTTTAGCTGGCTTTGGTGCCTTGGACATGAGCTAGGACCTTAACATTTTGCATGATAGGAGGCCTAGCAGCCGAAGTGCACGGGAGAATGTGAAATGTGTTCATATGTAGTAAAAACCTGAGAAATCCGTCCCTTTTCGTCATTTGTTATCGAATCGACTTAAAGCCAGATCGTCACATTGGCCGCTTTTCTCTCTGAGACGGTTACATTTATCGTCTGCAAAGCTATGTTGCGTGCTGCGGTATGCGGAGACACTAAAAGCACCGTAGTAGAACACAGAAGAAGCTTCTAAGTTGAAGTAATAGCCAGTAAGAAGTAGTACAATTCAAGTTTTAGTTGTCGATTATTCACTTTTGAGCCATCTTTGGTGGCTTTGACATGACCTAGGACCTTATGATTTTGCATGAAAGGAGGACTTGCAGCCGCGTTGCACGGGAGAATGTGAAAACTGTTCATATGTAGTACAATCCTGAGAAATCCGTCCGTTTTCGTCATTTGTTATTGAATCGACTTAAAGCCAGATCGCCTCATTGGCCGCTCTTCTGTATGAAACGGTTACATTTATCGTCTGCAAAGCAATGTCGCGTGCTGCGGTATGCGGAGACACTAAAAGCACCATAGTAGAACACAGAAGAAGCTTCTAAGTTGAAGCAATAGCCAGTAAGAAGTAGTACAATTCAAGTTTTCGTTGTCGATTATTCACTTTTTAGCCGGCTTTGGTGGCTTGGACATTACCTAGGACCTTAAGATTTTGCATGAAAGGAGGACCTGAAGCCGCGTTGCACGGGAGAATGTGAAAAGTGTTCATATGTTGTAAAAACCTGAGAAATCCGTCTGTTTTCGTCATTTGTTATCGAATCGGTTTAAAGCCACATCGTCACATTGGCCGCTTTTCTCTCTGAGACGGTTACATTTATCGTCTGCAAAGCAATGTCGCGTGCTGCGGTATGCGGAGACACTAAAAGCACCATAGTAGAACACAGACGAAGCATCTAAGTTGAAGCAATAGCCAGTAAGAAGTAGTACAATTCAAGTTTTCGTTGTCGATTATTCACTTTTTAGCCGGCTTTGGTGGCTTGGACATTACCTAGGACCTTAAGATTTTGCATGAATGGAGGACCTGCAGCCGCGTTGCACTGGACAATGTGAAAAGTGTTCATATGTAGTACAAACCTAAGAAATCCGTCCGTTTTCGTCATTTGTTATCGAATCGACTTAAAGCCAGATCGTCACATTGGCCGCTTTTCTCTCTGAGATGGTTACATTTATCGTCTGCAAAGCTATGTCGCGTGCTGCGGTATGCGGAGACACTAAAAGCACCATAGTAGAACACAGAAGAAGCTTCTAAGTTGAAGTAATAGCCAGTAAGAAGGAGTACAATTCAAGTTTTAGTTGCCGATTATTCACTTTTTAGCCGGCTTTTTTGGCTTGGACATGACGTAGGACCTTAAGATTTTGCATGAAAGGAGGACTAGCAGCCACGTTCCACGGGAGAATGTGAAAAGTGTTCATATGTAGTAAAAACCTGAGAAATTCGTCCGTTTTCGTCATTTGTTATTGAATCGACTTAAAGCCAGATCGTCACATTGGCCGCTCTTCTGTCTGAAACGGTTAAATTTATTGTCTGCAAAACTATGTCGCACGCTGCGGTATGCGGAGACACTAAAAGCACCATAGTAGAACACAGAGGAAGCTTCTAAGTTGAAGTAATAGCCAGTAAGAAGTAGTACAATTCAAAATTTAGTTGTCGATTATTCACTTTTTAGCCGGCTTTGGTGGCTTGGTCATTACCTAAGACCTTAAGATTTTGCATGAAAGGAGGACCTGCAGCCGCGTTGCACAGGAGAATGTGAAAAGTGCTCATATGTAGTACAAACCTGAGAAATCCGTCAGTTTTCGTCATTTGTTATCGAATCGACTTAAAGCCAGATCGTCACATTGGCCGCTCTTCTGTCTGAAACGGTTACATTTATCGTCTGCAAAGGTATGTCGCGTGCTGCGGTATGCGGAGACACTAAAAGCACCATAGTAGAACACAGAAGAAGCTTCTAAGTTGAAGCAATAGCCAGTAAGAAGTAGTACAATTCAAGTTTTAGTTGTCCATTATTCACTTTTTAACCGGCTTTGGTGGCTTTGACATGACCTAGGACCTTAAGATTTTGCATGAAAGGAGGACTTGCAGCCGCGTTGCACAGGAGAATGTGAAAACTGTTCATATGTAGTACAATCCTGAGAAATCCGTCCGTTTTCGTCATTTGTTATTGAATCGACTTAAAGCCAGATCGTCACATTGGCCGCTCTTCTGTCTGAAACGGTTAAATTTATCGTCTGCAAAACTATGTCGCACGCTGCGGTATGCGGAGACACTAAAAGCACCATAGTAGAACACAGAGGAAGCTTCTAAGTTGAAGTAATAGCCAGTAAGAAGTAGTACAATTCAAAATTTAGTTGTCGATTATTCACTTTTTAGCCGGCTTTGGTGGCTTGGACATTACCTAAGACCTTAAGATTATGCATGAAAGGAGGACCTGCAGCCGCGTTGCACTGGAGAATGTGAAAAGTGTTCATATGTAGTACAAACCTAAGAAATCCGTCCGTTTTCGTCATTTGTTATCGAATCGACTTAAATCCAGATCGTCACATTGGCCGCTTTTCTCTCTGAGACGGTTACATTTATCGTCTGCAAAGCTATGTCGCGTGCTGCGGTATGCGGAGACACTAAAAGCACCATAGTAGAACACAGAAGAAGCTTCTAAGTTGAAGTAATAGCCAGTAAGAAGGAGTACAATTCAAGTTTTAGTTGTCGATTATTCACTTTTTAGCCGGCTTTTTTGGCTTGGACATGACGTAGGACCTTAAGATTTTGCATGAAAGGAGGACTAGCAGCCACGTTCCACGGGAGAATGTGAAAAGTGTTCATATGTAGTAAAAACCTGAGAAATTCGTCCGTTTTCGTCATTTGTTATTGAATCGACTTAAAGCCAGATCGTCACATTGGCCGCTCTTCTGTCTGAAACGGTTAAATTTATCGTCTGCAAAACTATGTCGCACGCTGCGGTATGCGGAGACACTAAAAGCACCATAGTAGAACACAGAGGAAGCTTCTAAGTTGAAGTAATAGCCAGTAAGAAGTAGTACAATTCAAAATTTAGTTGTCGATTATTCACATTTTAGCCGGCTTTGGTGGCTTGGACATTACCTAAGACCTTAAGATTTTGCATGAAAGGAGGACCTGCAGCCGCGTTGCACAGGAGAATGTGAAAAGTGCTCATATGTAGTACAAACCTGAGAAATCCGTCAGTTTTCGTCATTTGTTATCGAATCGACTTAAAGCCAGATCGTCACATTGGCCGCTTTTCTCTCTGAGATGGTTACATTTATCGTCTGCAAAGCTATGTCGCGTGCTGCGGTATGCGGAGACACTAAAAGCACCATAGTAGAACACAGAAGAAGCTTCTAAGTTGAAGCAATAGATAGTAAGAAGTAGTACAATTCAAGTTTTAGTTGTCCATTATTCACTTTTTAACCGGCTTTGGTGGCTTTGACATGACCTAGGACCTTAAGATTTTGCATGAAAGGAGGACTTGCAGCCGCGTTGCACAGGAGAATGTGAAAACTGTTCATATGTAGTACAATCCTGAGAAATCCGTCCGTTTTCGTCATTTGTTATTGAATCGACTTAAAGCCAGATCGTCTCATTGGCCGCTCTTCTGTATGAAACGGTTACATTTATCGTCTGCAAAGCAATGTCGCGTGCTGCGGTATGCGGAGTCACTAAAAGCACCATAGTAGAACACAGAAGAAGCTTCTAAGTTGAAGCAATAGCCAGTAAGAAGTAGTACAATTCAAGTTTTCGTTTTCGATTATTCACTTTTTAGCCGGCTTTGGTGGCTTGGACATTACCTAGGACCTTAAGATTTTGCATGAAAGGAGGACCTGAAGCCGCGTTGCACGGGAGAATGTGAAAAGTGTTCATATGTTGTAAAAACCTGAGAAATCCGTCCGTTTTCGTCATTTGTTATCGAATCGGTTTAAAGCCACATCGTCACATTGGCCGCTCTTCTGTCTGAAACGGTTACATTTATCGTCTGCAAAGCTATGTCGCGTGCTGCGGTATGCGGGGACACTAAAAGCACCATAGTAGAACACAGAAGAAGCTTCTAAGTTGAAGCAATAGCCAGTAAGAAGTAGTACAATTCAAGTTTTAGTTGTCCATTATTCACTTTTTAACCGGCTTTGGTGGCTTTGACTTGACCTAGGACCTTAAGATTTTGCATGAAAGGAGGACTTGCAGCCGCGATGCACGGTAGAATGTGAAAAGTGTTCATATGTAGTAAAAACCTGAGAAATCCGTCTGTTTTCGTCATTTGTTATCGAATCGACTTAAAGCCAGATCGTCACATTGGCCGCTTTTCTCTCTGAGACGGTTACATTTATCGTCTGCAAAGCAATGTCGCGTGCTGCGGTATGCGGAGACACTAAAAGCACCATAGTAGAACACAGACGAAGCATCTAAGTTGAAGCAATAGCCAGTAAGAAGTAGTACAATTCAAGTTTTCGTTGTCGATTATTCACTTTTTAGCCGGCTTTGGTGGCTTGGACATTACCTAGGACCTTAAGATTTTGCATGAAAGGAGGACCTGCAGCCGCGTTGCACTGGAGAATGTGAAAAGTGTTCATATGTAGTACAAACCTGAGAAATCCGTCCGTTTTCGTCATTTGTTATCGAATCGACTTAAAGCCAGATCGTCTCATTGGCCGCTTTTCTCTCTGAGATGGTTACATTTATCGTCTGCAAAGCTATGTCGCGTGCTGCGGTATGCGGAGACACTAAAATCACCATAGTAGAACACAGAAGAAGCTTATAAGTTGAACTAATAGCCAGTAAGAAGTAGTACAATTCAAGTTTTAGTTGTCGATTATTCACTTTTTAGCCGGCTTTGGTGGCTTGGACATGACCTAGGACCTTAAGATTTTGCATGAAAGGAGGACTAGCAGCCACGTTCCACGGGAGAATGTGAAAAGTGTTCATATGTAGTAAAAACCATAGAAATTCGTCCGTTTTCGTCATTTGTTATTGAATCGACTTAAAGCCAGATCGTCACATTGGCCGCTCTTCTGTCTGAAACGGTTAAATTTATCGTCTGCAAAACTATGTCGCACGCTGCGGTATGCGGAGACACTAAAAGCACCATAGTAGAACACAGAGGAAGCTTCTAAGTTGAAGTAATAGCCAGTAAGAAGTAGTACAATTCAAAATTTAGTTGTCGATTATTCACTTTTTAGCCGGCTTTGGTGGCTTGGACATGACCTAGGACCTTAAGATTTTGCATGAAAGGAGGACTAGCAGCCACGTTCCACGGGAGAATGTGAAAAGTGTTCATATGTAGTAAAAACCTGAGAAATCCGTCTGATTTCGTCATTTGTTATCGAATCGACTTAAAGCCAGATCGTCACATTGGTCGCTTTTCTCTCTGAGACGGTTACATTTGTCGTCTGCAAAGCTATGTCGCGTGCTGGGGTATGCGGAGACACTAAAAGCACCGTAGTAGAACACAGAAGAAGCTTCTAAGTTGAAGTAATAGCCAGTAAGAAGTAGTACAATTCAAGTTTTAGTTGTCCATTATTCACTTTTTAGCCGGCTTTGGTGGCTTTGACATGACCTAGGACCTTAAGATTTTGCATGAAAGGAGCACTTGCAGCCAAGTTGCACGGGAGAATGTGAAAAGTGTTCATATGTAGTAAAAACCTGAGAAATCCGTCCGTTTTCGTCATTTGTTATCGAATCGACTTAAAGCCAGATCGTCACTTTGGCCGCTCTTCTGTCTGAAACGGTTACATTTATCGTCTGCAAAGCTATGTCGCGTGCTGCGGTATGCGGAGACACTAAAAGCACCATAGTAGAACACAGATGAAGCTTCTAAGTTGAAGCAATAGCCAGTAAGAAGTATTACAATTCAAGTTTTAGTTGTCCATTATTCACTTTTTAGCCGGCTTTGGTGGCTTGGACATGACCTTGGACCTTAAGATTTTGCATGAAAGGAGGACTTGCAGCCGCGTTGCACGGGAGAATGTGAAAAGTGTTCATATGTAGTAAAAACCTGAGAAATCCGTCCGTTTTCGTCATTTGTTATTGAATCGACTTAAAGCCAGATCGTCACATTGGCCGCTCTTCTGTCTGAAACGGTTACATTTATCGTCTGCAAAGCTATGTCGCGTGCTGCGGTAAGCGGAGACACTAAAAGCACCATAGTAGAACACAGGAGAAGCTTCTAAGTTGAAGCAATAGCCAGTAAGAAGTAGTACAATTCAAGTTTTTTTGTCGATTACTCACTTTTTAGCGGGCTTTGGTGGCTTGGACATGACATAGGACCTTAAGATTTTGCATGAAAGGAGGACTAGCAGCCGCGTTGCCGGGAGAATGTGAAAAGTGTTCATACGTAGTAAAAACCTGAGAAATCCGTCCGTTTTCGTCATTTGTTATCGAATCGACTTAAAGCCAGATCGTCACATTGGCCGCTTTTCTCTCTGAGACGGTTACATTTATCGTCTGCAAAGCTATGTCGCGTGCTGGTGTATGCGGAGACACTAAAAGCACCGTAGTAGAACACAGAAGAAGCTTCTACGTTGAAGTAATAGCCAGTAAGAAGTAGTACAATTCAAGTTTTAGTTGTCGATTATTCACTTTTTAGCCGGCTTTAGTGGCTTGGTCATGACCTAGGACCTTAAAATTTTGCATGAAAGGAGGACTAACAGCCACGTTCCACGGGAGAATGTGAAAAGTGTTCATATGTAGTAAAAACCTGAGAAATTCGTCCGTTTTCGTCATTTGTTATCGAATCGACTTAAAGCCAGATCGTCACATTGGCCGCTTTTCTCTCTGAGACGGTTACATTTATCGCCTGCAAAGCTATGTCGCGTGCTGGGGTATGCGGAGACACTAAAAGCACCGTAGTAGAACACAGAAGAAGCTTCTATGTTGAAGTAATAGCCAGTAAGAAGTAGTACAATTCAAGTTTTAGTTGTCGATTATTCACTTTTTAGCCGGCTTTGGTGGCTTGGACATGACCTAATAAAATTAAAATTTTGCATGAAAGGAGGACTAACAGCCACGTTCCACGGGAGAATGTGAAAAGTGTTCATTTGTAGTAAAAACCTGAGAAATCCGTCTGTTTTCGTCATTTGTTATCGAATCGACTTAAAGCCAGATCGTCACATTGGCCGCTTTTCTCTCTGAGACGGTTACATTTATCGCCTGCAAAGCTATGTCGCGTGCTGGGGTATGCGGAGACACTAAAAGCACCGTAGTAGAACACAGAAGAAGCTTCTATGTTGAAGTAATAGCCAGTAAGAAGTAGTACAATTCAAGTTTTAGTTGTCGATTATTCACTTTTTAGCCGGCTTTGGTGGCTTGGACATGACCTAATAAAATTAAAATTTTGCATGAAAGGAGGACTAACAGCCACGTTCCACGGGAGAATGTGAAAAGTGTTCATTTGTAGTAAAAACCTGAGAAATTCGTCCGTTTTCGTCATTTGTTATCGAATCGACTTAAAGCCAGATCGTCTCATTGGCCGCTCTTCTGTCTGAAACGGTTAAATTTATCGTCTGCAAAACTATGTCGCGCGCTGCGGTATGCGGAGATACTAAAAGCACCATAGTAGAACACAGAGGAAGCTTCTAAGTTGAAGTAATAGCCAGTAATAAGTAGTACAATTCAAAATTTAGTTGTCGATTATTTACTTTTTAGCCGGCTTTGGTGGCTTGGACATGACCTAGGACCTTAAGATTTTGCATGAAAGGAGGACTTGCAGCCGCGTTCCACGGTAGAATGTGAAAAGTGTTCATATGTAGTAAAAACCTGAGAAATCCGTCTGTTTTCGTCATTTGTTATCGAATCGACTTAAAGCCAGATCGTCACATTGGCCGCTTTTCTCTCTGAGACGGTTACATTTATCGTCTGCAAAGCTATGTCGCGTGCTGGGGTATGCGGAGACACTAAAAGCACCGTAGTAGAACACAGAAGAAGCTTCTACGTTGAAGTAATAGCCAGTAAGAAGTAGTACAATTCAAGTTTTAGTTGTCGATTATTCACTTTTTAGCCGGCTTTGGTGGCTTGGACATGACCTAGGACCTTAAAATTTTGCATGAAAGGAGGACTAACAGCCGCGTTGCACGGGAGAATGTGAAAAGTGTTCATATGTAGTAAAAACCTGAGAAATCCGTCCGTTTTCGTCATTTGTTATCGAATCGACTTAAAGCCCGATCGTCACATTGGCCGCTCTTCTCTCTGAGACGGTTACATTTATCGTCTGCAAAGCTATGTCGCGTGCTGCGGTATGCGGAGACACTAAAAGCACCATAGTAGAACACAGAAGAAGCTTCTAAGTTGAAGTAATAGCCAGTAAGAAGTAGTACAATTCAAGTTTTCGTTGTCGAGTATTCACTTTTTTGCCGGCTTTGGTGGCTTGGACATTACCTAGGACCTTAAGATTTTGCACGAAAGGACGACTTGCAGCCGCGTTGCACGGGAGAATGTGAAAAGTGTTCATATGTAGTAAAAACCTGAGAAATCCGTCTGTTTTCGTCATTTGTTATCGAATCGACTTAAAGCCAGATCGTCACATTGGCCGCTTTTCTCTCTGAGACGGTTACATTTATCGCCTGCAAAGCTATGTCGCGTGCTGGGGTATGCGGAGACACTAAAAGCACCGTAGTAGAACACAGAAGAAGCTTCTATGTTGAAGTAATAGCCAGTAAGAAGTAGTACAATTCAAGTTTTAGTTGTCGATTATTCACTTTTTAGCCGGCTTTGGTGGCTTGGACATGACCTAATAAAATTAAAATTTTGCATGAAAGGAGGACTAACAGCCACGTTCCACGGGAGAATGTGAAAAGTGTTCATTTGTAGTAAAAACCTGAGAAATTCGTCCGTTTTCGTCATTTGTTATCGAATCGACTTAAAGCCAGATCGTCTCATTGGCCGCTCTTCTGTCTGAAACGGTTAAATTTATCGTCTGCAAAACTATGTCGCGCGCTGCGGTATGCGGAGATACTAAAAGCACCATAGTAGAACACAGAGGAAGCTTCTAAGTTGAAGTAATAGCCAGTAATAAGTAGTACAATTCAAAATTTAGTTGTCGATTATTTACTTTTTAGCCGGCTTTGGTGGCTTGGACATGACCTAGGACCTTAAGATTTTGCATGAAAGGAGGACTTGCAGCCGCGTTCCACGGTAGAATGTGAAAAGTGTTCATATGTAGTAAAAACCTGAGAAATCCGTCTGTTTTCGTCATTTGTTATCGAATCGACTTAAAGCCAGATCGTCACATTGGCCGCTTTTCTCTCTGAGACGGTTACATTTATCGTCTGCAAAGCTATGTCGCGTGCTGGGGTATGCGGAGACACTAAAAGCACCGTAGTAGAACACAGAAGAAGCTTCTACGTTGAAGTAATAGCCAGTAAGAAGTAGTACAATTCAAGTTTTAGTTGTCGATTATTCACTTTTTAGCCGGCTTTGGTGGCTTGGACATGACCTAGGACCTTAAAATTTTGCATGAAAGGAGGACTAACAGCCGCGTTGCACGGGAGAATGTGAAAAGTGTTCATATGTAGTAAAAACCTGAGAAATCCGTCCGTTTTCGTCATTTGTTATCGAATCGACTTAAAGCCCGATCGTCACATTGGCCGCTCTTCTCTCTGAGACGGTTACATTTATCGTCTGCAAAGCTATGTCGCGTGCTGCGGTATGCGGAGACACTAAAAGCACCATAGTAGAACACAGAAGAAGCTTCTAAGTTGAAGTAATAGCCAGTAAGAAGTAGTACAATTCAAGTTTTAGTTGTCCATTATTCACTTTTTAGCCGGCTTTGGTGGCTTGGACATGACCTAGGACCTTAAGATTTTGCATGAAAGGAGGACTAGCAGCCACGTTCCACGGGAGAATGTGAAAAGTGTTCATATGTAGTAAAAACCAGAGAAATTCGTCCGTTTTCGTCATTTGTTATTGAATCGACTTAAAGCCAGATCGTCACATTGGCCGCTCATCTGTCTGAAACGGTTAAATTTATCGTCTGCAAAACTATGTCGCGCACTGCGGTATGCGGAGACACTAAAAGCACCATAGTAGAACACAGACGAAGCATCTAAGTTGAAGCAATAGCCAGTAAGATGTAGTACAATTCAAGTTTTCGTTGTCGAGTATTCACTTTTTAGCCGGCTTTGGTGGCTTGGACATTACCTAGGACCTTAAGATTTTGCATGAAAGGTGGACTTGCAGCCGCGTTGCACGGGAGAATGTGAAAAGTGTTCATATGTAGTAAAAACCTGAGAAATCCGTCTGTTTTCGTCATTTGTTATCGAATCGACTTAAAGCCAGATCGTCACATTGGCCGCTTTTCTCTCTGAGACGGTTACATTTATCGTCTGCAAAGCTATGTCGCGTGCTGGGGTATGCGGAGACACTAAAAGCACCGTAGTAGAACACAGAAGAAGCTTCTATGTTGAAGTAATAGCCAGTAAGAAGTAGTACAATTCAAGTTTTAGTTGTCGATTATTCACTTTTTAGCCGGCTTTGGTGGCTTGGACATGACCTAGGAAATTAAAATTTTGCATGAAAGGAGGACTAACAGCCACTTTCCACGGGAGAATGTGAAAAGTGTTCATTTGTAGTAAAAACCTGAGAAATTCGTCCGTTTTCGTCATTTGTTATCGAATCGACTTAAAGCCAGATCGTCTCATTGGCCGCTCTTCTGTCTGAAACGGTTAAATTTATCGTCTGCAAAACTATGTCGCGCGCTGCGGTATGCGGAGATACTAAAAGCACCATAGTAGAACACAGAGGAAGCTTCTAAGTTGAAGTAATAGCCAGTAAGAAGTAGTACAATTCAAAATTTAGTTGTCGATTATTTACTTTTTAGCCGGCTTTGGTGGCTTGGACATGACCTAGGGCCTTAAGATTTTGCATGAAAGGAGGACTTGCAGCCGCGTTTCACGGGAGAATGTGAAAACTGTTCATATGTAGTAAATTCCTGAGAAATCCGTCCGTTTTCGTCATTTGTCATTGAATCGACTTAAAGCCAGATCGTCTCAT
Organism: Schistocerca gregaria; assembly: GCF_023897955.1. Classification (NCBI taxonomy): domain Eukaryota; kingdom Metazoa; phylum Arthropoda; class Insecta; order Orthoptera; family Acrididae; genus Schistocerca; species Schistocerca gregaria. The sequence continues at coordinate 3,572,007 of NW_026061811.1, read as the reverse complement.
TGGCCGCTCTTCTGTCTGAAACGGTTACATTTATCGTCTGCAAAGCAATGTCGCGTGCTGCGGTATGCGGAGACACTAAAAGCACCATAGTAGAACACAGAAGAAGCTTCTAAGTTGAAGCAATAGCCAGTAAGAAGTAGTACAATTCAAGTTTTCGTTGTCGATTATTCACTTTTAGCCGGCTTTGGTGGCTTGGACATTACCTAGGACCTTAAGAATTTGCATGAAAGGAGGACCTGCAGCCGCGTTGCACGGGAGAATGTGAAAAGTGTTCATATGTTGTAAAAACCTGAGAAATCCGTCCGTTTTCGTCTTTTGTTATCGAATCAGCTTAAAGCCACATCGTCACATTGGCCACTCTTCTGTCTGAAACGGTTACATTTATCGTCTGCAAAGCTATGTCGCGTGCTGCGGTATGCGGAGACACTAAAAGCATCATAGTAGAACACAGATGAAACTTATAAGTTGATGTAATAGCCAGTAAGAAGTAGTACAATTCAAGTTTTAGTTATCGATTATTGACTTTTTAGCTGGCTTTGGTGCCTTGGACATGAGCTACGACCTTAACATTTTGCATGAAAGGAGGCCTAGCAGCCGAAGTGCACGGGAGAATGTAAAAATGTGTTCATATGTAGTAAAAACCTGAGAAATCCGTCCCTTTTCGTCATTTATTATCGAATCGACTTAAAGCCAGATCGTCACATTGGCCGCTTTTCTCTATGAGACGGTTACATTTATCGTCTGCAAAGCTATGTTGCGTGCTGCGGTATGCGGAGACACTAAAAGCACCGTAGTAGAACACAGAAGAAGCTTCTAAGTTGAAGTAATAGCCAGTAAGAAGTAGTACAATTCAACTTTTAGTTGTCCATTATTCACCTTTTAGCCGGCTTTGATGGCTTGGACATTACCTAGGACCTTAATATTTTGCATGAAAGGAGGACTAGCAGCCGCGTTGCACGGGAGAATGTGAAAAGTGTTCATATGTAGTAAAAACCTGAGAAATCCGTCCGTTTTCGTCATTTGTTTTCGAATCGACTTAAAGCCAGATCGTCACATTGGCCACTTTTCTCTCTGAGACGGTTACATTTATCGTGTGCAAAGCTATGTCGCCTGCTGCGGTATGCGGAGACACTAAAAGCACCATAGTAGAACACAGAAGAAGCTTCTAAGTTGAAGCAATAGCCAGTGGTTATCGATTATTGATTTTTAGCCGGCTTTGGTGCCCTGGTTATGAGGTTGAACCTTACGATTTTGCATGAAAGGAGGAGTAGCAGCCGCGTTGCACGGGAGAATGTGAAAAGTGTTCATATGTCGTAAAAACCTGAGAAATACGTCCGTTTTCGTCATTTGTTGTCGAATCTACTTAAAGCCAGATCGTCACATTGGCCGCTTTTCTCTCTGAGACGGTTACATTTATCGTCTGCAAAGCTATGTCGCGTGCTGCGGTATGCGGAGACACTAAAAGTACCATAGTAGACCACAGAAGAAGCTTCTAAGTTGAAGCAATGGCCAGTAAGAAGTAGTACAATTCAAGTTTTCGTTGTCGATTATTCACTTTTTAGCCGGCTTTGGTGGCTTGGACATGACCTAGGACCTTAAGATTTTGCATGAAAGGAGGACTTGCAGCCGCGTTGCACGGGAGAATGTGAAAAGGGCTCATATGTAGTAAAAACCTGAGAAATCCGTCCGTTTTCGTCATTTGTTATTGAATCGACTTAAAGCCAGATCGTCACATGGGCCGCTCTTCTGTCTGAAACGTTTACATTTATCGTCTGCAAAGCTATGTCGCGTGCTGCGGTATGCGGAGACACTAAAAGCACCATAGTAGAACACAGGAGAAGCTTCTTAGTTGAAGCAATAGCCAGTAAGAAGTAGTACAATTCAAGTTTTTTTGTCGATTACTCACTTTTTAGCCGGCTTTGGTGGCTTGGACATGACCTAGGACCTTAAGATTTTGCATGAAAGGAGAACTAGCAGCCGCGTTGCCGGGAGAATGTGAAAAGTGTTCATATGTAGTAAAAGCCTGAGAAATCCGTCCGTTTTCGTCATTTGTTATCATGTCGACTTAGAGCCAGATCGTCACATTGGCCTCTCTTCTCTCTGAAACGGTTACATTTATCGTCTGAAAAGCTATGTCGCGTGCTGCGGTATGCGGAGACACTATAAGCACCATAGTAGTACACAGAAGAAGCTTCTAAGTTGAACCAATAGTCAGTAAGAAGTAGTACAATTCAAGTTTTAAATGTCCCTTATTCACTTTTCAGCCGGCTTTGGTGGCTTGGACATGACCTAGGACCTTAAGGTTTTGCATGAAAGGAGGACTAGCAGCCGCGTTGCACGGGAGAATGTGAAAAGTGTTCATATGTAGTAAAAACCTGAGAAATCCATCCGTTTTCGTCATTTGTTATCGAATCGACTTAAAGCCAGATCGTCCCATTGGCCGCTTTTCTCTCTGAGACGGTTACATTTATCGTCTGCAAAGCTATGTCGCGTGCTGCGGTATGCGGAGACACTAAAAGCACCATAGTAGAACACAGAAGAAGCTTCTAAGTTGAATCTATAGCCAGTAAGAAGTAGTACAATTCCAGTTTTAGTTGTCGATTATTCACTTTTTACCCGGCTTTGGTGTCTTGGACATGACCTAGGACCTTAAGATTTTGCATGAAAGGAGGACTTGCAGCCGCGTTGCACGGGAGAATGTGAAAACTGTTCATATGTAGTAAAATCCTGAGAAATCCGTCCGTTTTCGTCATTTGTTATTGAATCGACTTAAAGCCCGATCGTCTCATTGGCCGCTCTTCTGTCTGAAACGGTTACATTTATCGTCTGCAAAACAATGTCGCGTGCTGCGGTATGCGGTGACACTAAAAGCACCATAGTAGAACACAGAAGAAGCTTCTAAGTTGAAGCAATAGCTAGTAAGAAGTAGTACAATTCAAGTTTTCGTTGTCGATTATTCACTTTTTACCCGGCTTTGGTGGCTTGGACATGACCTAAGACCTTAAGATTTTGCATGAAAGGAGGACTAGCAGCCGCGTTGCCGGGAGAATGTGAAAAGTGTTCATATGTAGTAAAAACCTGAGAAATCCGTCCGTTTTCGTCATTTGTTATCGAATCGACTTAAAGCCAGATCGTCCCATTGGCCTCTTTTCTCTCTGAGACGGTTACATTTATCGTCTGCAAAGCTATGTGGCGTGCTGCGGTATGCGGAGACACTAAAAGCACCATAGTAGAAAACAGAAGAAGCTTCTAAGTTGAATCTATAGCCAGTTAGAAGTAGTACAATTCCAGTTTTAGTTGTCGATTATTCACTTTTTACCCGGCTTTGGTGGCTTGGACATGACCTAGGACCTTAAGATTTTGCATGAAAGGAGGACCGGAAGCCGCGTTGCACGGGAGAATGTGAAAAGTGTTCATATGTTGTAAAAACCTGAGAAATCTGTCCGTTTTCGTCATTTGTTATCGAATCGGCTTAAAGCCACATCGTCACATTGGCAGCTCTTCTGTCTGAAACGGTTACATTTATCGTCTGCAAAGCTATGTCGCGTGCTGCGGTATGCGGAGACACTAAAAGCATCATAGTAGAACACAGATGAAACTTATAAGTTGATGTAATAGCCAGTAAGAAGTAGTAAAATTCAAGTTTTAGTTATCGATTTTTGACTTTTTAGCTGGCTTTGGTGCCTTGGACATGAGCTAGGACCTTAACATTTTGCATGAAAGGAGGCCTAGCAGCCGAAGTGCACGGGAGAATGTGAAATGTGTTCATACGTAGTAAAAACCTGAGAAATCCGTCCCTTTTCGTCATTTGTTATCGAATCGACTTAAAGCCAGATCGTCACATTGGGCGCTTTTCTCTCTGAGACGGTTACATTTATCGTCTGCAAAGCTATGTTGCGTGCTGCGGTATGCGGAGACACTAAAAGCACCGTAGTAGAACACAGAAGAAGCTTCTAAGTTGAAGTAATAGCCAGTAAGAAGTATTACAATTCAAGTTTTAGTTGTCGATTATTCACTTTTTAGCCGGGTTTGGTGGCTTGGACATGAGCTAGGACCTTAACATTTTGCATGAAAGGAGGCCTAGCAGCCGAAGTGCACGGGAGAATGTGAAATGTGTTCATATGTAGTAAAAACCTGAAAAATCCGTCCCTTTTCGTCATTTGTTATCGATTCGACTTAAAGCCTGATCGTCACTTGGCCGCTTTTCTCTCTGAGACGGTTACATTTATCGTCTGCAAAGCTATGTTGCGTGCTGCGGTATGCGGAGACACTAAAAGCACCGTAGTAGAACACAGAAGAAGCTTCTAAGTTGAAGTAATAGCCAGTAAGAAGTAGTACAATTCAAGTTTTAGTTGTCAATTATTCACTTTTGAGCCGGCTTTGGTGGCTTGGACATGACCTAGGTCCTTAAGATTTTGCATGAAAGGATGACTAGCAGCCGCGTTGCACGGGAGAATGTGAAAAGTGTTCATATGTAGTAAAAAACCTGAGAAATCCGTCCGTTTTCGTCATTTGTTATCGAATCGACTTAAAGCCAGATCGTCACATTGGCCACTTTTCTCTCTGAGACGGTTACATTTATCGTGTGCAAAGCTGTGTTGCGTGCTGCGGTATGCAGAGACACTAAAAGCACCATAGTAGAAAACAGAAGAAGCTTCTAAGTTGAAGCAATAGCCAGTAAGAAGCAGTCCAATTCAAGTTTTGGTTATCGATTATTGATTTTTAGCCGGCTTTGGTGCCCTGGTTATGAGGTGGAACCTTACGATTTTGCATGAAAGGAGGACTAGCAGCCGCGTTGCACGGGAGAATGTGAAAACTGTTCATATGTCGTAAAAACCTGAGAAATCCGTCCGTTTTCGTCATTTGTTATCGAATCGACTTAAAGCCAGATCGTCGCATTGGCCGATTTTCTCTCTGAGACGGTTACATTTATCGTCTGCAAAGCTATGTCGCGTGCTGCGGTATGCATAGACAGTAAAAGCACCATAGTAGACTACAGAAGAAGCTTCTAAGTTGAAGCAATAGCCAGTAAGAAGCAGTACATTTCAAGCTTTGGTTATCGATTATTGATTTTTAGCCGGCTTTGGTGCCTTGGACATGAGATGGAACCTTACGATTTTGCATGAAAGGAGGACTAGCAGCCGCGTTGCACGGGAGAATGTGAAAAGTGTTCATATGTCGTAAAAACCTGAGAAATCCGTCCGTTTTCGTCATTTGTTATCGAATCGACTTAAAGCCAGATCGTCACATTGGCCGCTTTTCTCTCTGAGACGGTTACATTTATCGTCTGCAAAGCTATGTCGCGTGCTGCGGTATGCGGAGACACTAAAAGTACCATAGTAGACCACAGAAGAAGCTTCTAAGTTGAAGCAATAGCCAGTAAGAAGTAGTACAATTCAAGTTGTAGTTGTCGATTATTCACTTTTTAGCCGGCTTTGGTGGCTTGGACATGACCTAGGACCTTAAGATTTTGCATGAAAGGAGGACTAACAGCCGCGTTGCACGGGAGAATGTGAAAAGTGTTCATATGTAGTAAAAACCTGAGAAATCCGTCCGTTTTCGTCATTTTTTATCGAATCGACTTAAAGCCAGATCGTCACATTGGCCACTTTTCTCTCTGAGACGGTTACATTTATCGTGTGCAAAGCTATGTCGCCTGCTGCGGTATGCGGAGACACTAAAAGCACCATAGTAGGACACAGAAGAAGCTTCTAAGTTGAAGCAATAGCCAGTGGTTATCGATTATTGATTTTTAGCCGGCTTTGGTGCCCTGGTTATGAGGTGGAACCTTACGATTTTGCATGAAAGGAGGACTAGCAGCCGCGTTGCACGGGAGAATGTGAAAACTGTTCATATGTAGTAAAATCCTGAGAAATCTGTCCGTTTTCGTCATTTGTTATTGAATCGACTTAAAGCCCGATCGTCTCATTGGCCGCTCTTCTGTCTGAAACGGTTACATTTATCGTCTGCAAAGCAATGTCGCGTGCTGCGGTATGCGGTGACACTAAAAGCACCATAGTAGAAAACAGAAGAAGCTTCTAAGTTGAAGCAATAGCCAGTAAGAAGTAGTACAATTCAAGTTTTCGTTGTCGATTATTCACTTTTTAGCCGGGTTTGGTGGCTTGGACATGACCTAGGACCTTAAGATTTTGCATGAAAGGAGGACTAGCAGCCGCGTTGCACGGGAGAATGTGAAAAGTGTTCATATGTAGTAAAAACCTGAGAAATCCGTCCGTATTCGTCATTTGTTATCTAATCGACTTAAAGCCAGATCGTCACATTGGCCACTTTTCTCTCTGAGACGGTTACATTTATCGTGTGCAAAGCTATGTCGCGTGCTGCGGTATGCGGAGACACTAAAAGCACCATAGTAGAACACAGAAGAAGCTTCTAAGTTGAAGTAATAGCCAGTAAGAAGTAGTACAATTCAAGTTTTAGTTGTCCATTATTCACTTTTTAGCCGGCTTTGGTGGCTTGGACATGACCTAGGACCTTAAGATTTTGCATGAAAGGAGGACTAGCAGCCGCGTTGCACGGGAGAATGTGAAAAGGGCTCATATGTAGTAAAAACCTGAGAAATCCGTCCGTTTTCGTCATTTGTTATTGAATCGACTTAAAGCCAGATCGTCACATGGGCCGCTCTTCTGTCTGAAACGGTTACATTTATCGTCTGCAAAGCTATGTCGCGTGCTGCGGTATGCGGAGACACTAAAAGCACCATAGTAGAACACAGGAGAAGCTTCTAAGTTGAAGCAATAGCCAGTAAGAAGTAGTACAATTCAAGTTTTTTTATCGATTACTCACTTTTTGCCGGCTTTGGTGGCTTGGACATGACCTAGGACCTTAAGGTTTTGCATGAAAGGAGGACTAGCAGCCGCGTTGCCGGGAGAATGTGAAAAGTGTTCATATGTAGTAAAAACCTGAGAAATCCGTCTGTTTTCGTCATTTGTTATCATGTCGACTTAGAGAAAGATCGTCACATTGGCCTCTCTTCTCTCTGAAACGGTTACATTTATCGTCTGAAAAGCTATGTCGCGTGCTGCGGTATGCGGAGACACTATAAGCACCATAGTAGTACACAGAAGAAGCTTCTAAGTTGAACCAATAGTCAGTAAGAAGTAGTACAATTCAAGTTTTAAATGTCCATTATTCACTTTTTAGCTGGCTTTGGTGGCTTGGACATGACCTGGGACCTTAAGGTTTTGCATGAAAGGCGGACTAGCAGCCGCGTTGCACGGGAGAATGTGAAAACTGTTCATATGTAGTAAAAACCTGAGAAATCCGTCCGTTTTCGTCATTTGTTATCGAATCGACTTAAAGCCAGATCGTCACATTGGCCGCTTTTCTCTCTGAGACGGTTACATTTATCGTCTGCAAAGCTATGTCGCGTGCTGCGGTATGCGGAGACACTAAAAGTACCATAGTAGACCACAGAAGAAGCTTCTAAGTTGAAGCAATAGCCAGTAAGAAGTAGTACAATTCAAGTTGTAGTTGTCGATTATTCACTTTTTAGCCGGCTTTGGTGGCTTGGACATGACCTAGGACCTTAAGATTTTGCATGAAAGGAGGACTAACAGCCGCGTTGCACGGGAGAATGTGAAAAGTGTTCATATGTAGTAAAAACCTGAGAAATCCGTCCGTTTTCGTCATTTTTTATCGAATCGACTTAAAGCCAGATCGTCACATTGGCCACTTTTCTCTCTGAGACGGTTACATTTATCGTGTGCAAAGCTATGTCGCCTGCTGCGGTATGCGGAGACACTAAAAGCACCATAGTAGGACACAGAAGAAGCTTCTAAGTTGAAGCAATAGCCAGTGGTTATCGATTATTGATTTTTAGCCGGCTTTGGTGCCCTGGTTATGAGGTGGAACCTTACGATTTTGCATGAAAGGAGGACTAGCAGCCGCGTTGCACTGGAGAATGTGAAAAGTGTTCATATGTCGTAAAAACCTGAGAATTACGTCCGTTTTCGTCATTTGTTGTCGAATCTACTTAAAGCCAGATCGTCACATTGGCCGCTTTTCTCTCTGAGACGGTTACATTTATCGTCTGCAAAGCTGTGTCGCGTGCTGCGGTATGCGGAGACACTAAAAGTACCATAGTAGACCACAGAAGAAGCTTCTAAGTTGAAGCAATAGCCAGTAAGAGGTAGTACAATTCAAGTTTTTTTGTCGATTACTCACTTTTTAGCCGGCTTTGGTGGCTTGGACATGAACTAGGACCTTAAGGTTTTGCATGAAAGGAGGACTAGCAGCCGCGTTGCACGGGAGAATGTGAAAACTGTTCATATGTAGTAAAATCCTGAGAAATCTGTCCGTTTTCGTCATTTGTTATTGAATCGACTTAAAGCCCGATCGTCTCATTGGCCGCTCTTCTGTCTGAAACGGTTACATTTATCGTCTGCAAAGCAATGTCGCGTGCTGCGGTATGCGGTGACACTAAAAGCACCATAGTAGAAAACAGAAGAAGCTTCTAAGTTGAAGCAATAGCCAGTAAGAAGTAGTACAATTCAAGTTTTCGTTGTCGATTATTCACTTTTTAGCCGGGTTTGGTGGCTTGGACATGACCTAGGACCTTAAGATTTTGCATGAAAGGAGGACTAGCAGCCGCGTTGCACGGGAGAATGTGAAAAGTGTTCATATGTAGTAAAAACCTGAGAAATCCGTCCGTATTCGTCATTTGTTATCTAATCGACTTAAAGCCAGATCGTCACATTGGCCACTTTTCTCTCTGAGACGGTTACATTTATCGTGTGCAAAGCTATGTCGCGTGCTGCGGTATGCGGAGACACTAAAAGCACCATAGTAGAACACAGAAGAAGCTTCTAAGTTGAAGTAATAGCCAGTAAGAAGTAGTACAATTCAAGTTTTAGTTGTCCATTATTCACTTTTTAGCCGGCTTTGGTGGCTTGGACATGACCTAGGACCTTAAGATTTTGCATGAAAGGAGGACTAGCAGCCGCGTTGCACGGGAGAATGTGAAAAGGGCTCATATGTAGTAAAAACCTGAGAAATCCGTCCGTTTTCGTCATTTGTTATTGAATCGACTTAAAGCCAGATCGTCACATGGGCCGCTCTTCTGTCTGAAACGGTTACATTTATCGTCTGCAAAGCTATGTCGCGTGCTGCGGTATGCGGAGACACTAAAAGCACCATAGTAGAACACAGGAGAAGCTTCTAAGTTGAAGCAATAGCCAGTAAGAAGTAGTACAATTCAAGTTTTTTTATCGATTACTCACTTTTTGCCGGCTTTGGTGGCTTGGACATGACCTAGGACCTTAAGGTTTTGCATGAAAGGAGGACTAGCAGCCGCGTTGCCGGGAGAATGTGAAAAGTGTTCATATGTAGTAAAAACCTGAGAAATCCGTCTGTTTTCGTCATTTGTTATCATGTCGACTTAGAGAAAGATCGTCACATTGGCCTCTCTTCTCTCTGAAACGGTTACATTTATCGTCTGAAAAGCTATGTCGCGTGCTGCGGTATGCGGAGACACTATAAGCACCATAGTAGTACACAGAAGAAGCTTCTAAGTTGAACCAATAGTCAGTAAGAAGTAGTACAATTCAAGTTTTAAATGTCCATTATTCACTTTTTAGCTGGCTTTGGTGGCTTGGACATGACCTGGGACCTTAAGGTTTTGCATGAAAGGCGGACTAGCAGCCGCGTTGCACGGGAGAATGTGAAAACTGTTCATATGTAGTAAAAACCTGAGAAATCCGTCCGTTTTCGTCATTTGTTATCGAATCGACTTAAAGCCAGATGGTCCCATTGGCCGCTTTTCTCTCTGAGACGGTTACATTTATCGTCTGCAAAGCTATGTCGCGTGCTGCGGTATGCGGATACACTAAAAGCACCATAGTAGAACACAGAAGAAGCTTCTAAGTTGAATCTATAGCCAGTAAGAAGTAGTACAATTCCAGTTTTAGTTGTCGATTATTCACTTTTTACCCGGCTTTGGTGGCTTGGACATGACCTAGGACCTTAAGATTTTGCATGATAGGAGGACTTGCAGTGGCGTTGCACGGGAGAATGTGAAAACTGTTCATATGTAGTAAAATCCTGAGAAATCCGTCCGTTTTCGTCATTTGTTACGAATCGGCTTAAAGCCACATCGTCACACTGGCCGCTCTTCTGTCTGAAACGGTTACATTTATCGGCTGCAAAGCTATGTTGCGTGCTGCGGTATGCGGAGACACTAAAAGCACCGTAGTAGAACACAGAAGAAGCTTCTAAGTTGAAGTAATAGCCAGTAAGAAGTAGTACAATTCAAGTTTTAGTTGTCGATTATTCACTTTTGAGCCGGCTTTGGTGGCTTGGACATGACCTAGGACCTTAAGATTTTGCATGAAAGGATGACTAGCAGCCGCGTTGCACGGGAGAATGTGAAAAGTGTTCATATGTAGTAAAAAACCTGAGAAATCCGTCCGTTTTCGTCATTTGTTATCGAATCGACTTAAAGCCAGATCGTCACATTGGCCACTTTTCTCTCTGAGACGGTTACATTTATCGTGTGCAAAGCTATGTTGCGTGCTGCGGTATGCGGAGACACTAAAAGCACCATAGTAGAAAACAGAAGAAGCTTCTAAGTTGAAGCAATAGCCAGTAAGAAGCAGTCCAATTCAAGTTTTGGTTATCGATTATTGATTTTTGGCCGTCTTTGGTGCCCTGGTTATGAGGTGGAACCTTACGATTTTGCATGAAAGGAGGACTAGCAGCCGCGTTGCACGGGAGAATGTGAAAAGTGTTCATATGTCGTAAAAACCTGAGAAATCCGTCCGTTTTCGTCATTTGTTATCGAATCGACTTAAAGCCAGATCGTCGCATTGGCCGATTTTCTCTCTGAGACGGTTACATTTATCGTCTGCAAAGCTATGTCGCGTGCTGCGGCATGCATAGACAGTAAAAGCACCATAGTAGACTACAGAAGAAGCTTCTAAGTTGAAGCAATAGCCAGTAAGAAGCAGTACATTTCAAGCTTTGGTTATCGATTATTGATTTTTAGCCGGCTTTGGTGCCTTGGACATGAGATGGAACCTTACGATTTTGCATGAAAGGAGGACTAGCAGCCTCGTTGCACGGGAGAATGTGAAAAGTGTTCACATGTCGTAAAAACCTGAGAAATCCGTCCGTTTTCGTCATTTGTTATCGAATCGACTTAAAGCCAGATCGTCCCATTGGCCGCTTTTCTCTCTGAGACGGTTACATTTATCGTCTGCAAAGCTATGTCGCGTGCTGCGGTATGCGGAGACACTAAAAGCACCATAGTAGAACACAGAAGAAGCTTCTAAGTTGAATCTATAGCCAGTAAGAAGTAGTACAATTCCAGTTTTAGTTGTCGATTATTCACTTTTTACCCGGCTTTGGTGTCTTGGACATTACCTAGGACCTTAAGATTTTGCATGAAAGGAGGACTTGCAGCCGCGTTGCACGGGAGAATGTGAAAACTGTTCATATGTAGTAAAATCCTGAGAAATCCGTCCGTTTTCGTCATTTGTTATAGAATCGACTTAAAGCCCGATCGTCTCATTGGCCGCTCTTCTGTCTGAAACGGTTACATTTATCGTCTGCAAAGCAATGTCGCGTGCTGCGGTATGCGGTGACACTAAAAGCACCATAGTAGAACACAGAAGAAGCTTCTAAGTTGAAGCAATAGCCAGTAAGAAGTAGTACAATTCAAGTTTTCGTTGTCGATTATTCACTTTTTAGCCGGCTTTGGTGGCTTGGACATTACCTAGGACCTTAAGATTTTGCATGAAAGGAGGACCTGCAGCCGCGTTGCACGGGAGAATGTGAAAAGTGTTCATATGTTGTAAGAACCTGAGAAATCCGTCCGTTTTCGTCATTTGTTATCGAATCGGCTTAAAGCCACATCGTCACTTTGGCCGCTCTTCTGTCTGAAACGGTTACATTTATCGTCTGCAAAGCTATGTCGCGTACTGCGGTATGCGGAGACACTAAAAGCATCATAGTAGAACACAGATGAAACTTATAAGTTGATGTAATAGCCAGTAAGAAGTAGTACAATTCAAGTTTTAGTAATCGATTATTGACTTTTTAGCTGGCTTTGGTGCCTTGGACATGAGCTAGGACCTTAACATTTTGCATGAAAGGAGGCCTAGCAGCCGAAGTGCACGGGAGAATGTGAAATGTGTTCATATGTAGTAAAAACCTGAGAAATCCGTCACTTTTCGTCATTTGTTATCGAATCGACTTAAAGCCTGATCGTCACATTGGCCGCTTTTCTCTCTGAGACGGTTACATTTATCGTCTGCAAAGCTATGTTGCGTGCTGCGGTATGCGGAGACACTAAAAGCACCGTAGTAGAACACAGAAGAAGCTTCTAAGTTGAAGTAATAGCCAGTAGGAAGTAGTACAATTCAAGTTTTAGTTGTCGATTATTCACTTTTGAGCCGGCTTTGGTGGCTTGGACATGACCTAAGACCTTAAGATTTTGCATGAAAGGAGGACTAGCAGCCGCGTTGCACGGGAGAATGTGAAAAGTGTTCATATGTAGTAAAAACCTGAGAAATCCGTCCGTTTTCGTCATTTGTTATCGAATCGACTTAAAGCCAGATCGTCCCATTGGCCTCTTTTCTCTCTGAGACGGTTACATTTATCGTCTGCAAAGCTATGTGGCGTGCTGCGGTATGCGGAGACACTAAAAGCACCATAGTAGAACACAGAAGAAGCTTCTAAGTTGAATCTATAGCCAGTTAGAAGTAGTACAATTCCAGTTTTAGTTGTCGATTATTCACTTTTTACCCGGCTTTGGTGGCTTGGACATGACCTAGGACCTTAAGATTTTGCATGAAAGGAGGACCTGAAGCCGCGTTGCACGGGAGAATGTGAAAAGTGTTCATATGTTGTAAAATCCTGAGAAATCCGTCCGTTTTCGTCATTTGTTATCGAATCGGCTTAAAGCCACATCGTCACATTGGCCGCTCTTCTGTCTAAAACGGTTACATTGATCGTCTGCAAAGCTATGTCGCGTGCTGCGGTATGCGGAGACACTAAAAGCATCATAGTAGAACACAGATGAAACTTATAAGTTGATGTAATAGCCAGTAAGAAGTAGTAAAATTCAAGTTTTAGTTATCGATTACTGACTTTTTAGCTGGCTTTGGTGCCTTGGACATGAGCTAGGACCTTAACATTTAGCATGAAAGGAGGCCTAGCAGCCGAAGTGCACGGGAGAATGTGAAATGTGTTCATATGTAGTAAAAACCTGAGAAATCCGTCCCTTTTTCTCATTTGTTATCGAATCGACTTAAAGCCTGATCGTCACATTGGCCGCTTTTCTCTCTGAGACGGTTACATTTATCGTCTGCAAAGCTATGTTGCGTGCTGCGGTATGCGGAGACACTAAAAGCACCGTAGTAGAACACAGAAGAAGCATCTAAGTTGAAGTAATAGCCAGTAAGAAGTAGTACAATTCAAGTTTTAGTTGTCGATTATTCACTTTTTAGCCAGGTTTGGTGGCTTGGACATGACCTAGGACCTTAAGATTTTGCATGAAAGGAGGACTAGCAGCCGCGTTGCACGGGAGAATGTGAAAAGTGTTCATATGTAGTAAAAACCTGAGAAATCCGTCCGTTTTCGTCATTTGTTATCTAATCGACTTAAAGCCAGATCGTCACATTGGCCACTTTTCTCTCTGAGACGGTTACATTTATCGTGTGCAAAGCTATGTCGCGTGCTGCGGTATGCGGAGACACTAAAAGCACCATAGTAGAACACAGAAGAAGCTTCTAAGTTGAAGTAATAGCCAGTAAGAAGTAGTACAATTCAAGTTTTAGTTGTCCATTATTCACTTTTTAGCCGGCTTTGGTGGCTTGGACATGACCTAGGACCTTAAGATTTTGCATGAAAGGAGGACTAGCAGCCGCGTTGCACGGGAGAATGTGAAAAGGGCTCATATGTAGTAAAAACCTGAGAAATCCGTCCGTTTTCGTCATTTGTTATTGAATCGACTTAAAGCCAGATCGTCACATGGGCCGCTCTTCTGTCTGAAACGGTTACATTTATCGTCTGCAAAGCTATGTCGCGTGCTGCGGTATGCGGAGACACTAAAAGCACCATAGTAGAACACAGGAGAAGCTTCTAAGTTGAAGCAATAGCCAGTAAGAAGTAGTACAATTCAAGTTTTTTTATCGATTACTCACTTTTTGCCGGCTTTGGTGGCTTGGACATGACCTAGGACCTTAAGGTTTTGCATGAAAGGAGGACTAGCAGCCGCGTTGCCGGGAGAATGTGAAAAGTGTTCATATGTAGTAAAAACCTGAGAAATCCGTCTGTTTTCGTCATTTGTTATCATGTCGACTTAGAGAAAGATCGTCACATTGGCCTCTCTTCTCTCTGAAACGGTTACATTTATCGTCTGAAAAGCTATGTCGCGTGCTGCGGTATGCGGAGACACTATAAGCACCATAGTAGTACACAGAAGAAGCTTCTAAGTTGAACCAATAGTCAGTAAGAAGTAGTACAATTCAAGTTTTAAATGTCCATTATTCACTTTTTAGCTGGCTTTGGTGGCTTGGACATGACCTGGGACCTTAAGGTTTTGCATGAAAGGCGGACTAGCAGCCGCGTTGCACGGGAGAATGTGAAAACTGTTCATATGTAGTAAAAACCTGAGAAATCCGTCCGTTTTCGTCATTTGTTATCGAATCGACTTAAAGCCAGATCGTCCCATTGGCCGCTTTTCTCTCTGAGACGGTTACATTTATCGTCTGCAAAGCTATGTCGCGTGCTGCGGTATGCGGATACACTAAAAGCACCATAGTAGAACACAGAAGAAGCTTCTAAGTTGAATCTATAGCCAGTAAGAAGTAGTACAATTCCAGTTTTAGTTGTCGATTATTCACTTTTTACCCGGCTTTGGTGGCTTGGACATGACCTAGGACCTTAAGATTTTGCATGATAGGAGGACTTGCAGTGGCGTTGCACGGGAGAATGTGAAAACTGTTCATATGTAGTAAAATCCTGAGAAATCCGTCCGTTTTCGTCATTTGTTACGAATCGGCTTAAAGCCACATCGTCACACTGGCCGCTCTTCTGTCTGAAACGGTTACATTTATCGTCTGCAAAGCTATGTCGCGTGCTGCGGTATGCGGTGACACTAAAAGCATCATAGTAGAACACAGATGAAACATATAAGTTGATGTAATAGCCAGTAAGAAGTAGTACAATTCAAGTTTTAGTTATCGATTATTTACTTTTTAGCTGGCTTTGGTGCTATGGACATGAGCTAGGACCTTAACATTTTGCATGAAAGGAGGCCTAGCAGCCGAAGTGCACGGGAGAATGTGAAATGTGTTCATATGTAGTAAAAACCTGAAAAATCCGTCCCTTTTCGTCATTTGTTATCGAATCGACTTAAAGCCTGATCGTCACATTGGCCGCTTTTCTCTCTGAGACGGTTACATTTATCGTCTGCAAAGCTATGTTGCGTGCTGCGGTATGCGGAGACACTAAAAGCACCGTAGTAGAACACAGAAGAAGCTTCTAAGTTGAAGTAATAGCCAGTAAGAAGTAGTACAATTCAAGTTTTAGTTGTCGATTATTCACTTTTGAGCCGGCTTTGGTGGCTTGGACATGACCTAGGACCTTAAGATTTTGCATGAAAGGATGACTAGCAGCCGCGTTGCACGGGAGAATGTGAAAAGTGTTCATATGTAGTAAAAAACCTGAGAAATCCGTCCGTTTTCGTCATTTGTTATCGAATCGACTTAAAGCCAGATCGTCACATTGGCCACTTTTCTCTCTGAGACGGTTACATTTATCGTGTGCAAAGCTATGTTGCGTGCTGCGGTATGCGGAGACACTAAAAGCACCATAGTAGAAAACAGAAGAAGCTTCTAAGTTGAAGCAATAGCCAGTAAGAAGCAGTCCAATTCAAGTTTTGGTTATCGATTATTGATTTTTGGCCGTCTTTGGTGCCCTGGTTATGAGGTGGAACCTTACGATTTTGCATGAAAGGAGGACTAGCAGCCGCGTTGCACGGGAGAATGTGAAAAGTGTTCATATGTCGTAAAAACCTGAGAAATCCGTCCGTTTTCGTCATTTGTTATCGAATCGACTTAAAGCCAGATCGTCGCATTGGCCGATTTTCTCTCTGAGACGGTTACATTTATCGTCTGCAAAGCTATGTCGCGTGCTGCGGCATGCATAGACAGTAAAAGCACCATAGTAGACTACAGAAGAAGCTTCTAAGTTGAAGCAATAGCCAGTAAGAAGCAGTACATTTCAAGCTTTGGTTATCGATTATTGATTTTTAGCCGGCTTTGGTGCCTTGGACATGAGATGGAACCTTACGATTTTGCATGAAAGGAGGACTAGCAGCCTCGTTGCACGGGAGAATGTGAAAAGTGTTCACATGTCGTAAAAACCTGAGAAATCCGTCCGTTTTCGTCATTTGTTATCGAATCGACTTAAAGCCAGATCGTCCCATTGGCCGCTTTTCTCTCTGAGACGGTTACATTTATCGTCTGCAAAGCTATGTCGCGTGCTGCGGTATGCGGAGACACTAAAAGCACCATAGTAGAACACAGAAGAAGCTTCTAAGTTGAATCTATAGCCAGTAAGAAGTAGTACAATTCCAGTTTTAGTTGTCGATTATTCACTTTTTACCCGGCTTTGGTGTCTTGGACATGACCTAGGACCTTAAGATTTTGCATGAAAGGAGGACTTGCAGCCGCGTTGCACGGGAGAATGTGAAAACTGTTCATATGTAGTAAAATCCTGAGAAATCCGTCCGTTTTCGTCATTTGTTATAGAATCGACTTAAAGCCCGATCGTCTCATTGGCCGCTCTTCTGTCTGAAACGGTTACATTTATCGTCTGCAAAGCAATGTCGCGTGCTGCGGTATGCGGTGACACTAAAAGCACCATAGTAGAACACAGAAGAAGCTTCTAAGTTGAAGCAATAGCCAGTAAGAAGTAGTACAATTCAAGTTTTCGTTGTCGATTATTCACTTTTTAGCCGGCTTTGGTGGCTTGGACATTACCTAGGACCTTAAGATTTTGCATGAAAGGAGGACCTGCAGCCGCGTTGCACGGGAGAATGTGAAAAGTGTTCATATGTTGTAAGAACCTGAGAAATCCGTCCGTTTTCGTCATTTGTTATCGAATCGGCTTAAAGCCACATCGTCACTTTGGCCGCTCTTCTGTCTGAAACGGTTACATTTATCGTCTGCAAAGCTATGTCGCGTACTGCGGTATGCGGAGACACTAAAAGCATCATAGTAGAACACAGATGAAACTTATAAGTTGATGTAATAGCCAGTAAGAAGTAGTACAATTCAAGTTTTAGTAATCGATTATTGACTTTTTAGCTGGCTTTGGTGCCTTGGACATGAGCTAGGACCTTAACATTTTGCATGAAAGGAGGCCTAGCACCCGAAGTGCACGGGAGAATGTGAAATGTGTTCATATGTAGTAAAAACCTGAGAAATCCGTCACTTTTCGTCATTTGTTATCGAATCGACTTAAAGCCTGA
The DNA here is from genome assembly GCF_023897955.1 of Schistocerca gregaria. Lineage (NCBI taxonomy): Eukaryota > Metazoa > Arthropoda > Insecta > Orthoptera > Acrididae > Schistocerca > Schistocerca gregaria. The sequence continues at coordinate 3,554,510 of NW_026061811.1, read as the reverse complement.
TCGTCACATTGGCCGCTTTTCTCTCTGAGACGGTTACATTTATCGTCTGCAAAGCTATGTTGCGTGCTGCGGTATGCGGAGACACTAAAAGCACCGTAGTAGAACACAGAAGAAGCTTCTAAGTTGAAGTAATAGCCAGTAGGAAGTAGTACAATTCAAGTTTTAGTTGTCGATTATTCACTTTTGAGCCGGCTTTGGTGGCTTGGACATGACCTAAGACCTTAAGATTTTGCATGAAAGGAGGACTAGCAGCCGCGTTGCACGGGAGAATGTGAAAAGTGTTCATATGTAGTAAAAACCTGAGAAATCCGTCCGTTTTCGTCATTTGTTATCGAATCGACTTAAAGCCAGATCGTCCCATTGGCCTCTTTTCTCTCTGAGACGGTTACATTTATCGTCTGCAAAGCTATGTCGCGTGCTGCGGTATGCATAGACAGTAAAAGCACCATAGTAGACTACAGAAGAAGCTTCTAAGTTGAAGCAATAGCCAGTAAGAAGCAGTACATTTCAAGCTTTGGTTATCGATTATTGATTTTTAGCCGGCTTTGGTGCCTTGGACATGAGATGGAACCTTACGATTTTGCATGAAAGGAGGACTAGCAGCCGCGTTGCACGGGAGAATGTGAAAAGTGTTCATATGTCGTAAAAACCTGAGAAATCCGTCCGTTTTCGTCATTTGTTATCGAATCGACTTAAAGCCAGATCGTCACATTGGCCGCTTTTCTCTCTGAGACGGTTACATTTATCGTCTGCAAAGCTATGTCGCGTGCTGCGGTATGCGGAGACACTAAAAGTACCATAGTAGACCACAGAAGAAGCTTCTAAGTTGAAGCGATAGCCAGTAAGAAGTAGTACAATTCAAGTTGTAGTTGTCGATTATTCACTTTTTAGCCGGCTTTGGTGGCTTGGACATGACCTAGGACCTTAAGATTTTGCATGAAAGGAGGACTAACAGCCGCGTTGCACGGGAGAATGTGAAAAGTGTTCATATGTAGTAAAAACCTGAGAAATCCGTCCGTTTTCGTCATTTTTTATCGAATCGACTTAAAGCCAGATCGTCACATTGGCCACTTTTCTCTCTGAGACGGTTACATTTATCGTGTGCAAAGCTATGTCGCCTGCTGCGGTATGCGGAGACACTAAAAGCACCATAGTAGGACACAGAAGAAGCTTCTAAGTTGAAGCAATAGCCAGTGGTTATCGATTATTGATTTTTAGCCGGCTTTGGTGCCCTGGTTATGAGGTGGAACCTTACGATTTTGCATGAAAGGAGGACTAGCAGCCGCGTTGCACTGGAGAATGTGAAAAGTGTTCATATGTCGTAAAAACCTGAGAATTACGTCCGTTTTCGTCATTTGTTGTCGAATCTACTTAAAGCCAGATCGTCACATTGGCCGCTTTTCTCTCTGAGACGGTTACATTTATCGTCTGCAAAGCTGTGTCGCGTGCTGCGGTATGCGGAGACACTAAAAGTACCATAGTAGACCACAGAAGAAGCTTCTAAGTTGAAGCAATAGCCAGTAAGAGGTAGTACAATTCAAGTTTTTTTGTCGATTACTCACTTTTTAGCCGGCTTTGGTGGCTTGGACATGAACTAGGACCTTAAGGTTTTGCATGAAAGGAGGACTAGCAGCCGCGTTGCACGGGAGAATGTGAAAACTGTTCATATGTAGTAAAATCCTGAGAAATCTGTCCGTTTTCGTCATTTGTTATTGAATCGACTTAAAGCCCGATCGTCTCATTGGCCGCTCTTCTGTCTGAAACGGTTACATTTATCGTCTGCAAAGCAATGTCGCGTGCTGCGGTATGCGGTGACACTAAAAGCACCATAGTAGAAAACAGAAGAAGCTTCTAAGTTGAAGCAATAGCCAGTAAGAAGTAGTACAATTCAAGTTTTCGTTGTCGATTATTCACTTTTTAGCCGGGTTTGGTGGCTTGGACATGACCTAGGACCTTAAGATTTTGCATGAAAGGAGGACTAGCAGCCGCGTTGCACGGGAGAATGTGAAAAGTGTTCATATGTAGTAAAAACCTGAGAAATCCGTCCGTATTCGTCATTTGTTATCTAATCGACTTAAAGCCAGATCGTCACATTGGCCACTTTTCTCTCTGAGACGGTTACATTTATCGTGTGCAAAGCTATGTCGCGTGCTGCGGTATGCGGAGACACTAAAAGCACCATAGTAGAACACAGAAGAAGCTTCTAAGTTGAAGTAATAGCCAGTAAGAAGTAGTACAATTCAAGTTTTAGTTGTCCATTATTCACTTTTTAGCCGGCTTTGGTGGCTTGGACATGACCTAGGACCTTAAGATTTTGCATGAAAGGAGGACTAGCAGCCGCGTTGCACGGGAGAATGTGAAAAGGGCTCATATGTAGTAAAAACCTGAGAAATCCGTCCGTTTTCGTCATTTGTTATTGAATCGACTTAAAGCCAGATCGTCACATGGGCCGCTCTTCTGTCTGAAACGGTTACATTTATCGTCTGCAAAGCTATGTCGCGTGCTGCGGTATGCGGAGACACTAAAAGCACCATAGTAGAACACAGGAGAAGCTTCTAAGTTGAAGCAATAGCCAGTAAGAAGTAGTACAATTCAAGTTTTTTTATCGATTACTCACTTTTTGCCGGCTTTGGTGGCTTGGATATGACCTAGGACCTTAAGGTTTTGCATGAAAGGAGGACTAGCAGCCGCGTTGCCGGGAGAATGTGAAAAGTGTTCATATGTAGTAAAAACCTGAGAAATCCGTCTGTTTTCGTCATTTGTTATCATGTCGACTTAGAGAAAGATCGTCACATTGGCCTCTCTTCTCTCTGAAACGGTTACATTTATCGTCTGAAAAGCTATGTCGCGTGCTGCGGTATGCGGAGACACTATAAGCACCATAGTAGTACACAGAAGAAGCTTCTAAGTTGAACCAATAGTCAGTAAGAAGTAGTACAATTCAAGTTTTAAATGTCCATTATTCACTTTTTAGCTGGCTTTGGTGGCTTGGACATGACCTGGGACCTTAAGGTTTTGCATGAAAGGCGGACTAGCAGCCGCGTTGCACGGGAGAATGTGAAAACTGTTCATATGTAGTAAAAACCTGAGAAATCCGTCCGTTTTCGTCATTTGTTATCGAATCGACTTAAAGCCAGATCGTCCCATTGGCCGCTTTTCTCTCTGAGACGGTTACATTTATCGTCTGCAAAGCTATGTCGCGTGCTGCGGTATGCGGATACACTAAAAGCACCATAGTAGAACACAGAAGAAGCTTCTAAGTTGAATCTATAGCCAGTAAGAAGTAGTACAATTCCAGTTTTAGTTGTCGATTATTCACTTTTTACCCGGCTTTGGTGGCTTGGACATGACCTAGGACCTTAAGATTTTGCATGATAGGAGGACTTGCAGTGGCGTTGCACGGGAGAATGTGAAAACTGTTCATATGTAGTAAAATCCTGAGAAATCCGTCCGTTTTCGTCATTTGTTACGAATCGGCTTAAAGCCACATCGTCACACTGGCCGCTCTTCTGTCTGAAACGGTTACATTTATCGTCTGCAAAGCTATGTCGCGTGCTGCGGTATGCGGTGACACTAAAAGCATCATAGTAGAACACAGATGAAACATATAAGTTGATGTAATAGCCAGTAAGAAGTAGTACAATTCAAGTTTTAGTTATCGATTATTTACTTTTTAGCTGGCTTTGGTGCTATGGACATGAGCTAGGACCTTAACATTTTGCATGAAAGGAGGCCTAGCAGCCGAAGTGCACGGGAGAATGTGAAATGTGTTCATATGTAGTAAAAACCTGAAAAATCCGTCCCTTTTCGTCATTTGTTATCGAATCGACTTAAAGCCTGATCGTCACATTGGCCGCTTTTCTCTCTGAGACGGTTACATTTATCGGCTGCAAAGCTATGTTGCGTGCTGCGGTATGCGGAGACACTAAAAGCACCGTAGTAGAACACAGAAGAAGCTTCTAAGTTGAAGTAATAGCCAGTAAGAAGTAGTACAATTCAAGTTTTAGTTGTCGATTATTCACTTTTGAGCCGGCTTGGTGGCTTGGACATGACCTAGGACCTTAAGATTTTGCATGAAAGGATGACTAGCAGCCGCGTTGCACGGGAGAATGTGAAAAGTGTTCATATGTAGTAAAAAACCTGAGAAATCCGTCCGTTTTCGTCATTTGTTATCGAATCGACTTAAAGCCAGATCGTCACATTGGCCACTTTTCTCTCTGAGACGGTTACATTTATCGTGTGCAAAGCTATGTTGCGTGCTGCGGTATGCGGAGACACTAAAAGCACCATAGTAGAAAACAGAAGAAGCTTCTAAGTTGAAGCAATAGCCAGTAAGAAGCAGTCCAATTCAAGTTTTGGTTATCGATTATTGATTTTTGGCCGTCTTTGGTGCCCTGGTTATGAGGTGGAACCTTACGATTTTGCATGAAAGGAGGACTAGCAGCCGCGTTGCACGGGAGAATGTGAAAAGTGTTCATATGTCGTAAAAACCTGAGAAATCCGTCCGTTTTCGTCATTTGTTATCGAATCGACTTAAAGCCAGATCGTCGCATTGGCCGATTTTCTCTCTGAGACGGTTACATTTATCGTCTGCAAAGCTATGTCGCGTGCTGCGGCATGCATAGACAGTAAAAGCACCATAGTAGACTACAGAAGAAGCTTCTAAGTTGAAGCAATAGCCAGTAAGAAGCAGTACATTTCAAGCTTTGGTTATCGATTATTGATTTTTAGCCGGCTTTGGTGCCTTGGACATGAGATGGAACCTTACGATTTTGCATGAAAGGAGGACTAGCAGCCTCGTTGCACGGGAGAATGTGAAAAGTGTTCACATGTCGTAAAAACCTGAGAAATCCGTCCGTTTTCGTCATTTGTTATCGAATCGACTTAAAGCCAGATCGTCCCATTGGCCGCTTTTCTCTCTGAGACGGTTACATTTATCGTCTGCAAAGCTATGTCGCGTGCTGCGGTATGCGGAGACACTAAAAGCACCATAGTAGAACACAGAAGAAGCTTCTAAGTTGAATCTATAGCCAGTAAGAAGTAGTACAATTCCAGTTTTAGTTGTCGATTATTCACTTTTTACCCGGCTTTGGTGTCTTGGACATGACCTAGGACCTTAAGATTTTGCATGAAAGGAGGACTTGCAGCCGCGTTGCACGGGAGAATGTGAAAACTGTTCATATGTAGTAAAATCCTGAGAAATCCGTCCGTTTTCGTCATTTGTTATAGAATCGACTTAAAGCCCGATCGTCTCATTGGCCGCTCTTCTGTCTGAAACGGTTACATTTATCGTCTGCAAAGCAATGTCGCGTGCTGCGGTATGCGGTGACACTAAAAGCACCATAGTAGAACACAGAAGAAGCTTCTAAGTTGAAGCAATAGCCAGTAAGAAGTAGTACAATTCAAGTTTTCGTTGTCGATTATTCACTTTTTAGCCGGCTTTGGTGGCTTGGACATTACCTAGGACCTTAAGATTTTGCATGAAAGGAGGACCTGCAGCCGCGTTGCACGGGAGAATGTGAAAAGTGTTCATATGTTGTAAGAACCTGAGAAATCCGTCCGTTTTCGTCATTTGTTATCGAATCGGCTTAAAGCCACATCGTCACTTTGGCCGCTCTTCTGTCTGAAACGGTTACATTTATCGTCTGCAAAGCTATGTCGCGTACTGCGGTATGCGGAGACACTAAAAGCATCATAGTAGAACACAGATGAAACTTATAAGTTGATGTAATAGCCAGTAAGAAGTAGTACAATTCAAGTTTTAGTAATCGATTATTGACTTTTTAGCTGGCTTTGGTGCCTTGGACATGAGCTAGGACCTTAACATTTTGCATGAAAGGAGGCCTAGCAGCCGAAGTGCACGGGAGAATGTGAAATGTGTTCATATGTAGTAAAAACCTGAGAAATCCGTCACTTTTCGTCATTTGTTATCGAATCGACTTAAAGCCTGATCGTCACATTGGCCGCTTTTCTCTCTGAGACGGTTACATTTATCGTCTGCAAAGCTATGTTGCGTGCTGCGGTATGCGGAGACACTAAAAGCACCGTAGTAGAACACAGAAGAAGCTTCTAAGTTGAAGTAATAGCCAGTAGGAAGTAGTACAATTCAAGTTTTAGTTGTCGATTATTCACTTTTGAGCCGGCTTTGGTGGCTTGGACATGACCTAAGACCTTAAGATTTTGCATGAAAGGAGGACTAGCAGCCGCGTTGCACGGGAGAATGTGAAAAGTGTTCATATGTAGTAAAAACCTGAGAAATCCGTCCGTTTTCGTCATTTGTTATCGAATCGACTTAAAGCCAGATCGTCCCATTGGCCTCTTTTCTCTCTGAGACGGTTACATTTATCGTCTGCAAAGCTATGTGGCGTGCTGCGGTATGCGGAGACACTAAAAGCACCATAGTAGAACACAGAAGAAGCTTCTAAGTTGAATCTATAGCCAGTTAGAAGTAGTACAATTCCAGTTTTAGTTGTCGATTATTCACTTTTTACCCGGCTTTGGTGGCTTGGACATGACCTAGGACCTTAAGATTTTGCATGAAAGGAGGACCTGAAGCCGCGTTGCACGGGAGAATGTGAAAAGTGTTCATATGTTGTAAAATCCTGAGAAATCCGTCCGTTTTCGTCATTTGTTATCGAATCGGCTTAAAGCCACATCGTCACATTGGCCGCTCTTCTGTCTAAAACGGTTACATTGATCGTCTGCAAAGCTATGTCGCGTGCTGCGGTATGCGGAGACACTAAAAGCATCATAGTAGAACACAGATGAAACTTATAAGTTGATGTAATAGCCAGTAAGAAGTAGTAAAATTCAAGTTTTAGTTATCGATGACTGACTTTTTAGCTGGCTTTGGTGCCTTGGACATGAGCTAGGACCTTAACATTTAGCATGAAAGGAGGCCTAGCAGCCGAAGTGCACGGGAGAATGTGAAATGTGTTCATATGTAGTAAAAACCTGAGAAATCCGTCCCTTTTTCTCATTTGTTATCGAATCGACTTAAAGCCTGATCGTCACATTGGCCGCTTTTCTCTCTGAGACGGTTACATTTATCGTCTGCAAAGCTATGTTGCGTGCTGCGGTATGCGGAGACACTAAAAGCACCGTAGTAGAACACAGAAGAAGCATCTAAGTTGAAGTAATAGCCAGTAAGAAGTAGTACAATTCAAGTTTTAGTTGTCGATTATTCACTTTTTAGCCGGGTTTGGTGGCTTGGACATGACCTAGGACCTTAAGATTTTGCATGAAAGGAGGACTAGCAGCCGCGTTGCACGGGAGAATGTGAAAAGTGTTCATATGTAGTAAAAACCTGAGAAATCCGTCCGTTTTCGTCATTTGTTATCTAATCGACTTAAAGCCAGATCGTCACATTGGCCACTTTTCTCTCTGAGACGGTTACATTTATCGTGTGCAAAGCTATGTCGCGTGCTGCGGTATGCGGAGACACTAAAAGCACCATAGTAGAACACAGAAGAAGCTTCTAAGTTGAAGTAATAGCCAGTAAGAAGTAGTACAATTCAAGTTTTAGTTGTCCATTATTCACTTTTTAGCCGGCTTTGGTGGCTTGGACATGACCTAGGACCTTAAGATTTTGCATGAAAGGAGGACTAGCAGCCGCGTTGCACGGGAGAATGTGAAAAGGGCTCATATGTAGTAAAAACCTGAGAAATCCGTCCGTTTTCGTCATTTGTTATTGAATCGACTTAAAGCCAGATCGTCACATGGGCCGCTCTTCTGTCTGAAACGGTTACATTTATCGTCTGCAAAGCTATGTCGCGTGCTGCGGTATGCGGAGACACTAAAAGCACCATAGTAGAACACAGGAGAAGCTTCTAAGTTGAAGCAATAGCCAGTAAGAAGTAGTACAATTCAAGTTTTTTTATCGATTACTCACTTTTTGCCGGCTTTGGTGGCTTGGACATGACCTAGGACCTTAAGGTTTTGCATGAAAGGAGGACTAGCAGCCGCGTTGCCGGGAGAATGTGAAAAGTGTTCATATGTAGTAAAAACCTGAGAAATCCGTCTGTTTTCGTCATTTGTTATCATGTCGACTTAGAGAAAGATCGTCACATTGGCCTCTCTTCTCTCTGAAACGGTTACATTTATCGTCTGAAAAGCTATGTCGCGTGCTGCGGTATGCGGAGACACTATAAGCACCATAGTAGTACACAGAAGAAGCTTCTAAGTTGAACCAATAGTCAGTAAGAAGTAGTACAATTCAAGTTTTAAATGTCCATTATTCACTTTTTAGCTGGCTTTGGTGGCTTGGACATGACCTGGGACCTTAAGGTTTTGCATGAAAGGCGGACTAGCAGCCGCGTTGCACGGGAGAATGTGAAAACTGTTCATATGTAGTAAAAACCTGAGAAATCCGTCCGTTTTCGTCATTTGTTATCGAATCGACTTAAAGCCAGATCGTCCCATTGGCCGCTTTTCTCTCTGAGACGGTTACATTTATCGTCTGCAAAGCTATGTCGCGTGCTGCGGTATGCGGATACACTAAAAGCACCATAGTAGAACACAGAAGAAGCTTCTAAGTTGAATCTATAGCCAGTAAGAAGTAGTACAATTCCAGTTTTAGTTGTCGATTATTCACTTTTTACCCGGCTTTGGTGGCTTGGACATGACCTAGGACCTTAAGATTTTGCATGATAGGAGGACTTGCAGTGGCGTTGCACGGGAGAATGTGAAAACTGTTCATATGTAGTAAAATCCTGAGAAATCCGTCCGTTTTCGTCATTTGTTACGAATCGGCTTAAAGCCACATCGTCACACTGGCCGCTCTTCTGTCTGAAACGGTTACATTTATCGTCTGCAAAGCTATGTCGCGTGCTGCGGTATGCGGTGACACTAAAAGCATCATAGTAGAACACAGATGAAACATATAAGTTGATGTAATAGCCAGTAAGAAGTAGTACAATTCAAGTTTTAGTTATCGATTATTTACTTTTTAGCTGGCTTTGGTGCTATGGACATGAGCTAGGACCTTAACATTTTGCATGAAAGGAGGCCTAGCAGCCGAAGTGCACGGGAGAATGTGAAATGTGTTCATATGTAGTAAAAACCTGAAAAATCCGTCCCTTTTCGTCATTTGTTATCGAATCGACTTAAAGCCTGATCGTCACATTGGCCGCTTTTCTCTCTGAGACGGTTACATTTATCGGCTGCAAAGCTATGTTGCGTGCTGCGGTATGCGGAGACACTAAAAGCACCGTAGTAGAACACAGAAGAAGCTTCTAAGTTGAAGTAATAGCCAGTAAGAAGTAGTACAATTCAAGTTTTAGTTGTCGATTATTCACTTTTGAGCCGGCTTTGGTGGCTTGGACATGACCTAGGACCTTAAGATTTTGCATGAAAGGATGACTAGCAGCCGCGTTGCACGGGAGAATGTGAAAAGTGTTCATATGTAGTAAAAAACCTGAGAAATCCGTCCGTTTTCGTCATTTGTTATCGAATCGACTTAAAGCCAGATCGTCACATTGGCCACTTTTCTCTCTGAGACGGTTACATTTATCGTGTGCAAAGCTATGTTGCGTGCTGCGGTATGCGGAGACACTAAAAGCACCATAGTAGAAAACAGAAGAAGCTTCTAAGTTGAAGCAATAGCCAGTAAGAAGCAGTCCAATTCAAGTTTTGGTTATCGATTATTGATTTTTGGCCGTCTTTGGTGCCCTGGTTATGAGGTGGAACCTTACGATTTTGCATGAAAGGAGGACTAGCAGCCGCGTTGCACGGGAGAATGTGAAAAGTGTTCATATGTCGTAAAAACCTGAGAAATCCGTCCGTTTTCGTCATTTGTTATCGAATCGACTTAAAGCCAGATCGTCGCATTGGCCGATTTTCTCTCTGAGACGGTTACATTTATCGTCTGCAAAGCTATGTCGCGTGCTGCGGCATGCATAGACAGTAAAAGCACCATAGTAGACTACAGAAGAAGCTTCTAAGTTGAAGCAATAGCCAGTAAGAAGCAGTACATTTCAAGCTTTGGTTATCGATTATTGATTTTTAGCCGGCTTTGGTGCCTTGGACATGAGATGGAACCTTACGATTTTGCATGAAAGGAGGACTAGCAGCCTCGTTGCACGGGAGAATGTGAAAAGTGTTCACATGTCGTAAAAACCTGAGAAATCCGTCCGTTTTCGTCATTTGTTATCGAATCGACTTAAAGCCAGATCGTCCCATTGGCCGCTTTTCTCTCTGAAACGGTTACATTTATCGTCTGCAAAGCAATGTCGCGTGCTGCGGTATGCGGTGACACTAAAAGCACCATAGTAGAACACAGAAGAAGCTTCTAAGTTGAAGCAATAGCCAGTAAGAAGTAGTACAATTCAAGTTTTCGTTGTCGATTATTCACTTTTTAGCCGGCTTTGGTGGCTTGGACATTACCTAGGACCTTAAGATTTTGCATGAAAGGAGGACCTGCAGCCGCGTTGCACGGGAGAATGTGAAAAGTGTTCATATGTTGTAAGAACCTGAGAAATCCGTCCGTTTTCGTCATTTGTTATCGAATCGGCTTAAAGCCACATCGTCACTTTGGCCGCTCTTCTGTCTGAAACGGTTACATTTATCGTCTGCAAAGCTATGTCGCGTACTGCGGTATGCGGAGACACTAAAAGCATCATAGTAGAACACAGATGAAACTTATAAGTTGATGTAATAGCCAGTAAGAAGTAGTACAATTCAAGTTTTAGTAATCGATTATTGACTTTTTAGCTGGCTTTGGTGCCTTGGACATGAGCTAGGACCTTAACATTTTGCATGAAAGGAGGCCTAGCAGCCGAAGTGCACGGGAGAATGTGAAATGTGTTCATATGTAGTAAAAACCTGAGAAATCCGTCACTTTTCGTCATTTGTTATCGAATCGACTTAAAGCCTGATCGTCACATTGGCCGCTTTTCTCTCTGAGACGGTTACATTTATCGTCTGCAAAGCTATGTTGCGTGCTGCGGTATGCGGAGACACTAAAAGCACCGTAGTAGAACACAGAAGAAGCTTCTAAGTTGAAGTAATAGCCAGTAGGAAGTAGTACAATTCAAGTTTTAGTTGTCGATTATTCACTTTTGAGCCGGCTTTGGTGGCTTGGACATGACCTAAGACCTTAAGATTTTGCATGAAAGGAGGACTAGCAGCCGCGTTGCACGGGAGAATGTGAAAAGTGTTCATATGTAGTAAAAACCTGAGAAATCCGTCCGTTTTCGTCATTTGTTATCGAATCGACTTAAAGCCAGATCGTCCCATTGGCCTCTTTTCTCTCTGAGACGGTTACATTTATCGTCTGCAAAGCTATGTGGCGTGCTGCGGTATGCGGAGACACTAAAAGCACCATAGTAGAACACAGAAGAAGCTTCTAAGTTGAATCTATAGCCAGTTAGAAGTAGTACAATTCCAGTTTTAGTTGTCGATTATTCACTTTTTACCCGGCTTTGGTGGCTTGGACATGACCTAGGACCTTAAGATTTTGCATGAAAGGAGGACCTGAAGCCGCGTTGCACGGGAGAATGTGAAAAGTGTTCATATGTTGTAAAATCCTGAGAAATCCGTCCGTTTTCGTCATTTGTTATCGAATCGGCTTAAAGCCACATCGTCACATTGGCCGCTCTTCTGTCTAAAACGGTTACATTGATCGTCTGCAAAGCTATGTCGCGTGCTGCGGTATGCGGAGACACTAAAAGCATCATAGTAGAACACAGATGAAACTTATAAGTTGATGTAATAGCCAGTAAGAAGTAGTAAAATTCAAGTTTTAGTTATCGATTACTGACTTTTTAGCTGGCTTTGGTGCCTTGGACATGAGCTAGGACCTTAACATTTAGCATGAAAGGAGGCCTAGCAGCCGAAGTGCACGGGAGAATGTGAAATGTGTTCATATGTAGTAAAAACCTGAGAAATCCGTCCCTTTTCCTCATTTGTTATCGAATCGACTTAAAGCCTGATCGTCACATTGGCCGCTTTTCTCTCTGAGACGGTTACATTTATCGTCTGCAAAGCTATGTTGCGTGCTGCGGTATGCGGAGACACTAAAAGCACCGTAGTAGAACACAGAAGAAGCATCTAAGTTGAAGTAATAGCCAGTAAGAAGTAGTACAATTCAAGTTTTAGTTGTCGATTATTCACTTTTTAGCCAGGTTTGGTGGCTTGGACATGACCTAGGACCTTAAGATTTTGCACGAAAGGAGGACTAGCAGCCGCGTTGCACGGGAGAATGTGAAAAGTGTTCATATGTAGTAAAAACCTGAGAAATCCGTCCGTTTTCGTCATTTGTTATCTAATCGACTTAAAGCCAGATCGTCACATTGGCCACTTTTCTCTCTGAGACGGTTACATTTATCGTGTGCAAAGCTATGTCGCGTGCTGCGGTATGCGGAGACACTAAAAGCACCATAGTAGAACACAGAAGAAGCTTCTAAGTTGAAGTAATAGCCAGTAAGAAGTAGTACAATTCAAGTTTTAGTTGTCCATTATTCACTTTTTAGCCGGCTTTGGTGGCTTGGACATGACCTAGGACCTTAAGATTTTGCATGAAAGGAGGACTAGCAGCCGCGTTGCACGGGAGAATGTGAAAAGGGCTCATATGTAGTAAAAACCTGAGAAATCCGTCTGTTTTCGTCATTTGTTATCATGTCGACTTAGAGAAAGATCGTCACATTGGCCTCTCTTCTCTCTGAAACGGTTACATTTATCGTCTGAAAAGCTATGTCGCTTGCTGCGGTATGCGGAGACACTATAAGCACCATAGTAGTACACAGAAGAAGCTTCTAAGTTGAACCAATAGTCAGTAAGAAGTAGTACAATTCAAGTTTTAAATGTCCATTATTCACTTTTTAGCCGGCTTTGGTGGCTTGGACATGACCTAGGACCTTAAGGTTTTGCATGAAAGGCGGACTAGCAGCCGCGTTGCACGGGAGAATGTGAAAACTGTTCCATATGTAGTAAAAACCTGAGAAATCCGTCCGTTTTCGTCATTTGTTATCGAATCGACTTAAAGCCAGATCGTCCCATTGGCCGCTTTTCTCTCTGAGACGGTTACATTTATCGTCTGCAAAGCTATGTCGCGTGCTGCGGTATGCGGAGACACTAAAAGCACCATAGTAGAACACAGAAGAAGCTTCTAAGTTGAATCTATAGCCAGTAAGAAGTAGTACAATTCCAGTTTTAGTTGTCGATTATTCACTTTTTACCCGGCTTTGGTGGCTTGGACATGACCTAGGACCTTAAGATTTTGCATGATAGGAGGACTTGCAGCCGCGTTGCACGGGAGATTGTGAAAACTGTTCATATGTAGTAAAATCCTGAGAAATCCGTCCGTTTTCGTCATTTGTTACGAATCGGCTTAAAGCCACATCGTCACACTGGCAGCTCTTCTGTCTGAAACGGTTACATTTATCGTCTGCAAAGCTATGTCGCATGCTGCGGTATGCGGTGACACTAAAAGCATCATAGTAGAACACAGATGAAACGTATAAGTTGATGTAATAGCCAGTAAGAAGTAGTACAATTCAAGTTTTAGTTATCGATTATTTACTTTTTAGCTGGCTTTGGTGCTATGGACATGAGCTAGGACCTTAACATTTTGCATGAAAGGAGGCCTAGCAGCCGAAGTGCACGGGAGAATGTGAAATGTGTTCATATGTAGTAGAAACCTGAAAAATCCGTCCCTTTTCGTCATTTGTTATCGAATCGACTTAAACCCTGATCGTCACATTGGCCGCTTTTCTCTCTGAGACGGTTACATTTATCGTCTGCAAAGCTATGTTGCGTGCTGCGGTATGCGGAGACACTAAAAGCACCGTAGTAGAACACAGAAGAAGCTTCTAAGTTGAAGTAATAGCCAGTAAGAAGTAGTACAATTCAAGTTTTAGTTGTCGATTATTCACTTTTGAGCCGGCTTTGGTGGCTTGGACATGACCTAGGACCTTAAGATTTTGCATGAAAGGATGACTAGCAGCCGCGTTGCACGGGAGAATGTGAAAAGTGTTCATATGTAGTAAAAAACCTGAGAAATCCGTCCGTTTTCGTCATTTGTTATCGAATCGACTTAAAGCCAGATCGTCACATTGGCCACTTTTCTCTCTGAGACGGTTACATTTATCGTGTGCAAAGCTATGTTGCGTGCTGCGGTATGCGGAGACACTAAAAGCACCATAGTAGAAAACAGAAGAAGCTTCTAAGTTGAAGCAATAGCCAGTAAGAAGCAGTCCAATTCAAGTTTTGGTTATCGATTATTGATTTTTGGCCGGCTTTGGTGCCCTGGTTATGAGGTGGAACCTTACGATTTTGCATGAAAGGAGGACTAGCAGCCGCGTTGCACGGGAGAATGTGAAAAGTGTTCATATGTCGTAAAAACCTGAGAAATCCGTCCGTTTTCGTCATTTGTTATCGAATCGACTTAAAGCCAGATCGTCGCATTGGCCGATTTTCTCTCTGAGACGGTTACATTTATCGTCTGCAAAGCTATGTCGCGTGCTGCGGTATGCATAGACAGTAAAAGCACCATAGTAGACTACAGAAGAAGCTTCTAAGTTGAAGCAATAGCCAGTAAGAAGCAGTACATTTCAAGCTTTGGTTATCGATTATTGATTTTTAGCCGGCTTTGTTGCCTTGGACATGAGATGGAACCTTACGATTTTGCATGAAAGGAGGACTAGCAGCCTCGTTGCACGGGAGAATGTGAACAGTGTTCATATGTCGTAAAAACCTGAGAAATCCGTCCGTTTTCGTCATTTGTTATCGAATCGACTTAAAGCCAGATCGTCCCATTGGCCGCTTTTCTCTCTGAGACGGTTACATTTATCGTCTGCAAAGCTATGTCGCGTGCTGCGGTATGCGGAGACACTAAAAGCACCATAGTAGAACACAGAAGAAGCTTCTAAGTTGAATCTATAGCCAGTAAGAAGTAGTACAATTCCAGTTTTAGTTGTCGATTATTCACTTTTTACCCGGCTTTGGTGTCTTGGACATGACCTAGGACCTTAAGATTTTGCATGAAAGGAGGACTTGCAGCCGCGTTGCACGGGAGAATGTGAAAACTGTTCATATGTAGTAAAATCCTGAGAAATCCGTCCGTTTTCGTCATTTGTTATAGAATCGACCTTAAGCCCGATCGTCTCATTGGCCGCTCTTCTGTCTGAAACGGTTACATTTATCGTCTGCAAAGCAATGTCGCGTGCTGCGGTATGCGGTGACACTAAAAGCACCATAGTAGAACACAGAAGAAGCTTCTAAGTTGAAGCAATAGCCAGTAAGAAGTAGTACAATTCAAGTTTTCGTTGTCGATTATTCACTTTTTAGCCGGCTTTGGTGGCTTGGACATTACCTAGGACCTTAAGATTTTGCATGAAAGGATGACCTGCAGCCGCGTTGCACGGGAGAATGTGAAAAGTGTTCATATGTTGTAAGAACCTGAGAAATCCGTCCGTTTTCGTCATTTGTTATCGAATCGGCTTAAAGCCACATCGTCACATTGGCCGCTCTTCTGTCTGAAACGGTTACATTTATCGTCTGCAAAGCTATGTCGCGTACTGCGGTATGCGGAGACACTAAAAGCATCATAGTAGAACACAGATGAAACTTATAAGTTGATGTAATAGCCAGTACGAAGTAGTACAATTCAAGTTTTAGTAATCGATTATTGACTTTTTAGCTGGCTTTGGTGCCTTGGACATGAGCTAGGACCTTAACATTTTGCATGAAAGGAGGCCTAGCAGCCGAAGTGCACGGGAGAATATGAAATGTGTTCATATGTAGTAAAAACCTGAGAAATCCGTCACTTTTCGTCATTTGTTATCGAATCGACTTAAAGCCTGATCGTCACATTGGCCGCTTTTCTCTCTGAGACGGTTACATTTATCGTCTGCAAAGCTATGTTGCGTGCTGCGGTATGCGGAGACACTAAAAGCACCGTAGTAGAACACAGAAGAAGCTTCTAAGTTGAAGTAATAGCCAGTAGGAAGTAGTACAATTCAAGTTTTAGTTGTCGATTATTCACTTTTGAGCCGGCTTTGGTGGCTTGGACATGACCTAAGACCTTAAGATTTTGCATGAAAGGAGGACTAGCAGCCGCGTTGCACGGGAGAATGTGAAAAGTGTTCATATGTAGTAAAAACCTGAGAAATCCGTCCGTTTTCGTCATTTGTTATCGAATCGACTTAAAGCCAGATACTCCCATTGGCCTCTTTTCTCTCTGAGACGGTTACATTTATCGTCTGCAAAGCTATGTGGCGTGCTGCGGTATGCGGAGACACTAAAAGCACCATAGTAGAACACAGAAGAAGCTTCTAAGTTGAATCTATAGCCAGTTAGAAGTAGTACAATTCCAGTTTTAGTTGTCGATTATTCACTTTTTACCCGGCTTTGGTGGCTTGGACATGACCTAGGACCTTAAGATTTTGCATGAAAGGAGGACCTGAAGCCGCGTTGCACGGGAGAATGTGAAAAGTGTTCATATGTTGTAAAAACCTGAGAAATCCGTCCGTTTTCGTCATTTGTTATCGAATCGGCTTAAAGCCACATCGTCACATTGGCCGCTCTTCTGTCTAAAACGGTTACATTTATCGTCTGCAAAGCTATGTCGCGTGCTGCGGTATGCGGAGACACTAAAAGCATCATAGTAGAACACAGATGAAACTTATAAGTTGATGTAATAGCCAGTAAGAAGTAGTAAAATTCAAGTTTTAGTTATCGATTACTGACTTTTTAGCTGGCTTTGGTGCCTTGGACATGAGCTAGGACCTTAACATTTAGCATGAAGGGAGGCCTAGCAGCCGAAGTGCACGGGAGAATGTGAAATGTGTTCATATGTAGTAAAAACCTGAGAAATCCGTCCCTTTTCGTCATTTGTTATCGAATCGACTTAAAGCCTGATCGTCACATTGGCCGCTTTTCTCTCTGAGACGGTTACATTTATCGTCTGCAAAGCTATGTTGCGTGCTGCGGTATGCGGAGACACTAAAAGCACCGTAGTAGAACACAGAAGAAGCATCTAAGTTGAAGTAATAGCCAGTAAGAAGTAGTACAATTCAAGTTTTAGTTGTCGATTATTCACTTTTTAGCCAGGTTTGGTGGCTTGGACATGACCTAGGACCTTAAGATTTTGCATGAAAGGAGGACTAGCAGCCGCGTTGCACGGGAGAATGTGAAAAGTGTTCATATGTAGTAAAAACCTGAGAAATCCGTCCGTTTTCGTCATTTGTTATCTAATCGACTTAAAGCCAGATCGTCACATTGGCCACTTTTCTCTCTGAGACGGTTACATTTATCGTGTGCAAAGCTATGTCGCGTGCTGCGGTATGCGGAGACACTAAAAGCACCATAGTAGAACACAGAAGAAGCTTCTAAGTTGAAGTAATAGCCAGTGAGAAGTAGTACAATTCAAGTTTTAGTTGTCCATTATTCACTTTTTAGCCGGCTTTGGTGGCTTGGACATGACCTAGGACCTTAAGATTTTGCATGAAAGGAGGACTAGCAGCCGCGTTGCACGGGAGAATGTGAAAAGGGCTCATATGTAGTAAAAACCTGAGAAATCCGTCTGTTTTCGTCATTTGTTATCATGTCGACTTAGAGAAAGATCGTCACATTGGCCTCTCTTCTCTCTGAAACGGTTACATTTATCGTCTGAAAAGCTATGTCGCTTGCTGCGGTATGCGGAGACACTATAAGCACCATAGTAGTACACAGAAGAAGCTTCTAAGTTGAACCAATAGTCAGTAAGAAGTAGTACAATTCAAGTTTTAAATGTCCATTATTCACTTTTTAGCCGGCTTTGGTGGCTTGGACATGACCTAGGACCTTAAGGTTTTGCATGAAAGGCGGACTAGCAGCCGCGTTGCACGGGAGAATGTGAAAACTGTTCATATGTAGTAAAAACCTGAGAAATCCGTCCGTTTTCGTCATTTGTTATCGAATCGACTTAAAGCCAGATCGTCCCATTGGCCGCTTTTCTCTCTGAGACGGTTACATTTATCGTCTGCAAAGCTATGTCGCGTGCTGCGGTATGCGGAGACACTAAAAGCACCATATTAGAACACAGAAGAAGCTTCTAAGTTGAATCTATAGCCAGTAAGAAGTAGTACAATTCCAGTTTTAGTTGTCGATTATTCACTTTTTACCCGGCTTTGGTGGCTTGGACATGACCTAGGACCTTAAGATTTTGCATGATAGGAGGACTTGCAGCCGCGTTGCACGGGAGAATGTGAAAACTGTTCATATGTAGTAAAATCCTGAGAAATCCGTCCGTTTTCGTCATTTGTTACGAATCGGCTTAAAGCCACATCGTCACACTGGCCGCTCTTCTGTCTGAAACGGTTACATTTATCGTCTGCAAAGCTATGTCGCATGCTGCGGTATGCGGTGACACTAAAAGCATCATAGTAGAACACAGATGAAACATATAAGTTGATGTAATAGCCAGTAAGAAGTAGTACAATTCAAGTTTTAGTTATCGATTATTTACTTTTTAGCTGGCTTTGGTGCTATGGACATGAGCTAGGACCTTAACATTTTGCATGAAAGGAGGCCTAGCAGCCGAAGTGCACGGGAGAATGTGAAATGTGTTCATATGTAGTAAAAACCTGAAAAATCCGTCCCTTTTCGTCATTCGTTATCGAATCGACTTAAACCCTGATCGTCACATTGGCCGCTTTTCTCTCTGAGACGGTTACATTTATCGTCTGCAAAGCTATGTTGCGTGCTGCGGTATGCGGAGACACTAAAAGCACCGTAGTAGAACACAGAAGAAGCTTCTAAGTTGAAGTAATAGCCAGTAAGAAGTAGTACAATTCAAGTTTTAGTTGTCGATTATTCACTTTTGAGCCGGCTTTGGTGGCTTGGACATGACCTAGGACCTTAAGATTTTGCATGAAAGGATGACTAGCAGCCGCGTTGCACGGGAGAATGTGAAAAGTGTTCATATGTAGTAAAAAACCTGAGAAATCTGTCCGTTTTCGTCATTTGTTATCGAATCGACTTAAAGCCAGATCGTCACATTGGCCACTTTTCTCTCTGAGACGGTTACATTTATCGTGTGCAAAGCTATGTTGCGTGCTGCGGTATGCGGAGACACTAAAAGCACCATAGTAGAAAACAGAAGAAGCTTCTAAGTTGAAGCAATAGCCAGTAAGAAGCAGTCCAATTCAAGTTTTGGTTATCGATTATTGATTTTTAGCCGGCTTTGGTGCCCTGGTTATGAGGTGGAACCTTACGATTTTGCATGAAAGGAGGACTAGCAGCCGCGTTGCACGGGAGAATGTGAAAAGTGTAATATGTCGTAAAAACCTGAGAAATCCGTCCGTTTTCGTCATTTGTTATCGAATCGACTTAAAGCCAGATCGTCGCATTGGCCGATTTTCTCTCTGAGACGGTTACATTTATCGTCTGCAAAGCTATGTCGCGTGCTGCGGTATGCATAGACAGTAAAAGCACCATAGTAGACTACAGAAGAAGCTTCTAAGATGAAGCAATAGCCAGTAAGAAGCAGTACATTTCAAGCTTTGGTTATCGATTATTGATTTTTAGCCGGCTTTGGTGCCTTGGACATGAGATGGAACCTTACGATTTTGCATGAAAGGAGGACTAGCAGCCGCGTTGCACGGGAGAATGTGAAAAGTGTTCATATGTCGTAAAAACCTGAGAAATCCGTCCGTTTTCGTCATTTGTTATCGAATCGACTTAAAGCCAGATCGTCACATTGGCCGCTTTTCTCTCTGAGACGGTTACGTTTATCGTTTGCAAAGCTATGTCGGGTGCTGCGGTATGCGGAGACACTAAAAGCACCATTGTAGACCATAGAAGAAACTTCTAAGTTGAAGCAATAGCCAGTAAGAAGTAGTACAATTCAAGTTTTAGTTGTCGATTATTCACTTTTTAGCCGGCTTTGGTGGCTTGGACATGACCTAGGACCTTAAGATTTTGCATGAAAGGAGGACTAGCAGCCGCGTTGCACGGGAGAATGTGAAAAGTGTTCATATTAAGTAAAAACCTGAGATATAAGTCCGTTTTCGTCATTTGTTATCGAATCGACTTAAGGCCAGATCGTCACATTGGCCGCTTTTCTCTCTGAGACGGTTACATTTATCGTCTACAAAGCTATGTCGCGTGCTGCGGTATGCGGAGACACTAAAAGCACCATAGTAGAACACAGAAGAAGCTTCTAAGTTTAAGCAATAGCCAGTAAGATGTAGGACAATTCAAGTTTTAGTTGTCGATTATTCACTTTTTAGCCGGCTTTGGTGGCTTGGACATGACCTAGGAACTTAAGATTTTGCATGAAAGGAGGATTTGCAGCCGCGTTGCACGGGAGAATGTGAAATGTGTTCATATGTAGTAAAAACCTGAGAAATCCGTCCGTTTTCGTCATTTGTTATCAAATCGACTTAAAGCCAGATCGTCACATTGGCCGCTCTTCTCTCTGAAACGGTTACATTTGTCGTCTGCAAAGCTATGTCGAGTGCTGCGGTATGCGGAGACACTAAAAGCACCGTAGTAGAACACAGAACAAGCTTCTAAGTAGAAGCAATAGCCAGTAAGAAGCAGTACATTTCAAGCTTTGGTTATCGATTATTGATTTTTAACCGGCTTTGGTGCCTTGGAAATGAGATGGAACCTTACGATTTTGCATGAAAGGGGGACTAGCAGCCGCGTTGCACGGGAGAATGTGAAAAGTGTTCATATGTCGTAAAAACCTGAGAAATCCGTCCGCTTTCGTCATTTGTTATCGAATCGACTTAAAGCCAGATCGTCACATTGGCCGATTTTCTCTCTGGGACGGTCACATTTATGGTCAGCAAAGCTATGTCGCGTGCTGCGGTATGCGGAGACATTAAAAGCACCATAGTAGACCACAGAAGAAGCTTCTAAGTTGAAGCAATAGCCAGTAAGAAATAGTACAATTCAAGTTTTAGTTGTCGATTATTCACTTTTGAGCCGGCTTTGGTGGCTTGGACATGACCTAGGACCTTAAGATTTTGCATGAAAGGAGGACTAGGAGCCGCGTTGCACGGGAGAATGTGAAAAGTGTTAATATTTAGTAAAAGACTGAGAAATCCGTCCGTTTTCGTCATTTGTTATCGAATCGACTTAAAGCCAGATCGTCACATTGGCCACTTTTCTCTCTGAGACGTTTACATATAACGTGTGCAAAGCTATGTCGCGTGCTGCAGTATGCGGAGACACTAAAAGCACCATAGTAGAACACAGAAGAAGCTTCTAAGTTGAATCTATAGCCAGTAAGAAGTAGTACAATTCCAGTTTTAGTTGTCGATTATTCACTTTTTACCCGGCTTTGGTGGCTTGGACATGACCTAGGACCTTAAGATTTTGCATGATAGGAGGACTTGCAGCCGCGTTGCACGGGAGAATGTGAAAACTGTTCATATGTAGTAAAATCCTGAGAAATCCGTCCGTTTTCGTCATTTGTTACGAATCGGCTTAAAGCCACATCGTCACACTAGTCGCTCTTCTGTCTGAAACGGTTACATTTATCGTCTGCAAAGCTATGTCGCATGCTGCGGTATGCGGTGACACTAAAAGCATCATAGTGGAACACAGATGAAACATATAATTTGATGTAATAGCCAGTAAGAAGTAGTACAATTCAAGTTTTAGTTATCGATTATTTACTTTTTAGCTGGCTCTGGTGCTATGGACATGAGCTAGGACCTTAACATTTTGCATGAAAGGAGGCCTAGCAGCCGAAGTGCACGGGAGAATGTGAAATGTGTTCATATGTAGTAAAAACCTGAAAAATCCGTTCCTTTTCGTCATTTGTTATCGAATCGACTTAAACCCTGATCGTCACATTGGCCGCTTTTCTCTCTGAGACGGTTACATTTATCGTGTGCAAAGCTATGTTGCGTGCTGCGGTATGCGGAGACACTAAAAGCACCATAGTAGAAAACAGAAGAAGCTTCTAAGTTGAAGCAATAGCCAGTAAGAAGCAGTCCAATTCAAGTTTTGGTTATCGATTATTGATTTTTAGCCGGCTTTGGTGCCTTGGACATGAGATGGAACCTTACGATTTTGCATGAAAGGAGGACTAGCAGCCGCGTTGCACGGGAGAATGTGAAAAGTGTTCATATGTCGTAAAAACCTGAGAAATCCGTCCGTTTTCGTCATTTGTTATCGAATCGACTTAAAGCCAGATCGTCACATTGGCCGCTTTTCTCTCTGAGACGGTTACATTTATCGTCTGCAAAGCTATGTCGCGTGCTGCGGTATGCGGAGACACTAAAAGTACCATAGTAGACCACAGAAGAAGCTTCTAAGTTGAAGCAATAGCCAGTAAGAAGTAGTACAATTCAAGTTGTAGTTGTCGATTATTCACTTTTTAGCCGGCTTCGGTGGCTTGGACATGACCTAGGACCTTAAGATTTTGCATGAAATGAGGACATGCAGCCGCGTTGCACTGGAGAATGTGAAAGGTTTTCATATGTAGTAAAAAGCTGAGAAATCCGTCCGTTTTCGTCATTTGTTATCGAATCGACTTCAAGGAAGATCGTCCCATTGGCCGCTTTTCTCTCTGAGACGGTTACATTTATCGTCTGCAATGCTATGTCGCGTGCTGCGGTATGTGGAGACACTAAAAGCACCGTAGTAGAACACAGAAGAAGCTTCTAAGTTCAAGTAATAGCCAGTAAGAAGTAGTACAATTCAAGTTTTAGTTGTCGATTATTCACTTTTTAGCCGGCTTTGGTGGCTTTGACATGACCTAGAACCTTAAGATTTTGCATGAAAGTAGGACTAGCAGCCGCGTTGCACGGGAAAATGTGAAAAGTGTTCGTATGTAGTAAAAACCTGAGAAATCCGTCCGTTTTCGTCATTTGTTATCGAATCGACTTAAAGCCAGATCGTCACATTGGCCGCTTTTTTCTCTGAGACGGTTACATTTATCGTTTGCAAAGCTATGTCGCGTACTGCGGTATGCGGAGACACTAAAAGCACCATAGTAGAACACTGAAGAAGCTTCTAACTTGAAGTAATGGCCAGTAAGTCGTAGTAGAATTCAAGATTTAATGTCGATTATTCACTTTTTAGCCGGCTTCGGTGGCTTGGGCATGACCTAGGACCTTAAGATTTTGCATGAAAGGAGGACTTGCAGCCGCGTTGCACGGGAGAATGTGAAAAGTGTTCATATGTAGTGAAAACCTGGGAACTATACACGTTTTCGTCATTTGCTATCGAATCGACGTTTGTCCGATCGTCATATTGGCGGCTCTTCTCTCTAAATCGGTTACATTTACCGTGTGCAAAGCTATGTCGCGTGCTGCGGTATGCGGAGACACTAAAAGCACCATAATAGAACACAGAAGAAGCTTCTAAGATGATGTGATAGCCAAAACGAAGCAGTACAATTCAAGTTGGAGCTATCAATAATTGTCTTTTCAGACGGCTTTGGTGCCTTGGACATGAGCTAGGACCTTAAGATTTTGCATGAAGGAGGATCTAGCAGAAGCATTGCACGGGAGAATGTGAAAAGGGATCTTATGTAGTAAAAACCTGAGAAATCAGTCCGTTTTCGTCATTTGTTATCGAATCGACTTAAAGCCATATCGACACATTGGCCGCTTTTCTCTCTGAGACGGTTACATTTATCGTCTACAAAGCTATGTCGCGTGCTGCGGTATGCGGAGACACTAAAAGCACCATAGTAGAACACAGAAGAAGCTTCTAAGTTTAAGCAATAGCCAGTAAGATGTAGGACAATTCAAGTTTTAGTTGTCGATTATTCACTTTTTAGCCGGCTTTGGTGGCTTGGACATGACCTAGGAACTTAAGATTTTGCATGAAAGGAGGATTTGCAGCCGCGTTGCACGGGAGAATGTGAAATGTGTTCATATGTAGTAAAAACCTGAGAAATCCGTCCGTTTTCGTCATTTGTTATCAAATCGACTTAAAGCCAGATCGTCACATTGGCCGCTCTTCTCTCTGAAACGGTTACATTTGTCGTCTGCAAAGCTATGTCGAGTGCTGCGGTATGCGGAGACACTAAAAGCACCGTAGTAGAACACAGAACAAGCTTCTAAGTTGAAGCAATAGCCAGTAAGAAGCAGTACATTTCAAGCTTTGGTTATCGATTATTGATTTTTAACCGGCTTTGGTGCCTTGGAAATGAGATGGAACCTTACGATTTTGCATGAAAGGGGGACTAGCAGCCGCGTTGCACGGGAGAATGTGAAAAGTGTTCATATGTCGTAAAAACCTGAGAAATCCGTCCGCTTTCGTCATTTGTTATCAAATCGACTTAAAGCCAGATCGTCACATTGGCCGCTTTTCTCTCTGAGACGGTTACATTTATCGTCTGCAAAGCTATGTCACGTGCTGCGGTATGCGGAGACACTAAAAGCACCATAGTAGAACACAGAAGAAGGTTCTAAGTTGAAGCAATTGCCAGTAAGCTGCAGTACAATTCAAGTTTTGGTTATCGGTTATTGATATTTAGCCGGCTTTGGTGCCTTGGACATGAGGTGGAACCTTAAGATTTTGCATGAAAGGAGGACTAGCAGCCGCGTTGGACGGGAGAATGTTAAAAGGGTTCATATGTAGTAAATACCTGAGAAATCCGTCCGTTTTCGTCATTTGTTATCGAATCTACTTAAAGCCAGATCGTCACATTGGCCGATTTTCTCTCTGGGACGGTCACATTTATGGTCAGCAAAGCTATGTCGCGTGCTGCGGTATGCGGAGACATTAAAAGCACCATAGTAGACCACAGAAGAAGCTTTTAAGTTGAAGCAATAGCCAGTAAGAAATAGTACAATTCAAGTTTTAGTTGTCGATTATTCACTTTTGAGCCGGCTTTGGTGGCTTGGACATGACCTAGGACCTTAAGATTTTGCATGAAAGGAGGACTAGGAGCCGCGTTGCACGGGAGAATGTGAAAAGTGTTAATATTTAGTAAAAGACTGAGAAATCCGTCCGTTTTCGTCATTTGTTATCGAATCGACTTAAAGCCAGATCGTCACATTGGCCACTTTTCTCTCTGAGACGTTTACATATAACGTGTGCAAAGCTATGTCGCGTGCTGCGGTATGCGGAGACACTAAAAGCACCATAGTAGAACACAGAAGAAGCTCCTAAGTTGAAGCAATAGCCAGTAAGAAGCAGTCCAATTCAAGTTTTGGTTACCGATTATTGATTTTTAGCCGGCTATGGTGCCCTGGTTATGAGGTGGAACCTTAAGATTTTGCATGAAAGGAGGACTAGCAGCCGCGTTGCACGGGAGAATGTGAAAAGGGTTCATATGTAGTAAAAAGCTGAGAAATCCGTACGTTTTCGTCATTTGTTATCGAATCGACTTAAAGCCAGATTGTCACATTGGCCACTTTTCTCTCTGAGACGGTTATATTTATCGTCTGCTAAGCTATGTCGCGTGCTGCAGTATGCATAGACACTAAAAGCACCATAGTAGATTACAGAAGAAGCTTCTAAGTTGAAGCAATAGCCAGTAAGAAACAGTACATTTCAAGCTTTGGTTATCGATTATTGATTTTCAGCCGGCTTTGGTGCCTTGGACATGAGATGGATCCTTACGGTTTCGCATGAAAGGAGGACTAGCAGCCGCGTTGCACGGGAGATTGTGAAAAGTGTTCATGTGTCGTAAAAACCTGAGAAATCCGTCCGTTTTCGTCATTTGTTATCGAATCGACTTAAAGGACGATCGTCAGATTGGCCGTTCTTCTCTCTAAAACGGTTACAATTATCGTCTGCAAAGCTATGTCGCGTGATGCGGTATACGGAGACATTAAAGCACCATAGTAGAACACAGAAGAAGCTTCTAAGTTGAAGTAATAGCCAGTAAGAAGTAGTACAATTCAAGTTTTAGTTGTCGATTATTTACTTTTTAGCCGGCTTTGGTGGCTTGGACATGGCCTAGGACCTTAAAATTTTGCATGAGAGGAGGACTAGCAGCCGCGTTGCACGGGAGAATGTGAAAAGTGTTCATATTTAGTAAAAACCTGAGAAATCCGTCCGTTTTCGACATTTGTTATCGAATCGACTTAAAGCCAGATCGTCACATTGGCCTCTTTCCTCTCTGAGACGGTTACATTTATCGTCTGCAAAGTTATGTCGCGTGCTGCGGTATGCATAGACTGTAAAAGCACCATAGTAGATTACAGAAGAAGCTTCTAAGTTGAAGCAATAGCCAGTAAGAAGCAGTACATTTCAAGCTTTGGTTATCGATTATTGATTTTTAGCCGGCTTTGGTGCCTTGGACATGAGATGGAACCTTACGATTTTGCATGAAAGGAGGTCTAGCAGCCGCGTTGCACGGCAGAATGTGAAAAGTGTTCATATTTAGTAAAAACCTGAGATATAAGTCCGTTTTCGTCATTTGTTATCGAATCGACTTAAGGCCAGATCGTCACATTGGCCGCTTTTCTCTCTGAGACGGTTACATTTATCGTCTACAAAGCTATGTCGCGTGCTGCGGTATGCGGAGACACTAAAAGCGCCATAGTAGAACACAGAAGAAGCTTCTAAGTTGAAACAATAGCCAGTAAGATGTAGGACAATTCAAGTTTTAGTTGTCGATTATTCACTTTTTAGCCGGCTTTGGTGGCTTGGACATGACCTAGGAACTTAAGATTTTGCATGAAAGGAGGATTTGCAGCCGCGTTGCACGGGAGAATGTGAAATGTGTTCATATGTAGTAAAAACCTGAGAAATCCGTCCGTTTTCGTCATTTGTTATCGAATCGACTTAAAGCCAGATCGTCACAATGGCCGCTTTTCTCTCTGAGACGGTTACATTTATCGTCTGCAATGCTATGTCGCGTGCTGCGGTATGCGGAGACACTAAAAGCACCATAGTAGAACACAGAAGAAGCTTCTAAGTTGAAGTAATAGCCAGTAAGAAGTAGTACAATTCAAGTTTTAGTTGTCCATTATTCACTTTTTAGCCGGCTTTGGTGGCTTGGACATGACCTAGGACCTTAAGATTTTGCATGAAAGGAGGACTAGCAGCCGCGTTGCACGGGAGAATGTGAAAAGGGCTCATATGTAGTAAAAACTTGAGAAATCCGTCCGTTTTCGTCATTTGTTATTGAATCGACTTAAAGCCAGATCGTCACATGGGCCGCTCTTCTGTCTGAAACGGTTACATTTATCGTCTGCAAAGCTATGTCGCGTGCTGCGGTATGCGGAGACACTAAAAGCACCATAGTAGAACACAGGAGAAGCTTCTAAGTTGAAGCAATAGCCAGTAAGAAGTAGTACAATTCAAGTTTTGGTTATCGATTATTGATATTTAGCCGGCTTTGGTGCCTTGGACATGAGGTGGAACCTTAAGATTTTGCATGAAAGGAGGACTAGCAGCCGCGTTGGACGGGAGAATGTTAAAAGGGTTCATATGTAGTAAATACCTGAGAAATCCGTCCGTTTTCGTCATTTGTTATCGAATCTACTTAAAGCCAGATTGTCACATTGGCCACTTTTCTCTCTGAGACGTTTACATATAACGTGTGCAAAGCTATGTCGCGTGCTGCGGTATGCGGAGACACTAAAAGCACCATAGTAGAACACAGAAGAAGCTTCTAAGTTGAAGCAATAGCCAGTAAGAAGCAGTCCAATTCAAGTTTTGGTTACCGATTATTGATTTTTAGCCGGCAATGGTGCCCTGGTTATGAGGTGGAACCTTAAGATTTTGCATGAAAGGAGGACTAGCAGCCGCGTTGCACGGGAGAATGTGAAAAGGGTTCATATGTAGTAAAAAGCTGAGAAATCCGTACGTTTTCGTCATTTGTTATCGAATCGACTTAAAGCCAGATTGTCACATTGGCCACTTTTCTCTCTGAGACGGTTATATTTATCGTCTGCTAAGCTATGTCGCGTGCTGCAGTATGCATAGACACTAAAAGCACCATAGTAGATTACAGAAGAAGCTTCTAAGTTGAAGCAATAGCCAGTAAGAAACAGTACATTTCAAGCTTTGGTTATCGATTATTGATTTTTAGCCGGCTTTGGTGCCTTGGACATGAGATGGATCCTTACGGTTTCGCATGAAAGGAGGACTAGCAGCCGCGTTGCACGGGAGATTGTGAAAAGTGTTCATGTGTCGTAAAAACCTGAGAAATCCGTCCGTTTTCGTCATTTGTTATCGAATCGACTTAAAGGACGATCGTCAGATTGGCCGTTCTTCTCTCTAAAACGGTTACAATTATCGTCTGCAAAGCTATGTCGCGTGATGCGGTATACGGAGACATTAAAGCACCATAGTAGAACACAGAAGAAGCTTCTAAGTTGAAGTAATAGCCAGTAAGAAGTAGTACAATTCAAGTTTTAGTTGTCGATTATTCACTTTTTAGCCGGCTTTGGTGGCTTGGACATGGCCTAGGACCTTAAGATTTTGCATGAGAGGAGGACTAGCAGCCGCGTTGCACGGGAGAATGTGAAAAGTGTTCATATTTAGTAAAAACCTGAGAAATCCGTCCGTTTTCGACATTTGTTATCGAATCGACTTAAAGCCAGATCGTCACATTGGCCTCTTTCCTCTCTGAGACGGTTACATTTATCGTCTGCAAAGTTATGTCGCGTGCTGCGGTATGCATAGACTGTAAAAGCACCATAGTAGATTACAGAAGAAGCTTCTAAGTTGAAGCAATAGCCAGTAAGAAGCAGTACATTTCAAGCTTTGGTTATCGATTATTGATTTTTAGCCGGCTTTGGTGCCATGGACATGAGATGGAACCTTACGATTTTGCATGAAAGGAGGTCTAGCAGCCGCGTTGCACGGCAGAATGTGAAAAGTGTTCATATGTCGTAAAAACCTGAGAAATCCGTCCGTTTTCTTCATTTGTTATCGAATCGACTTAAAGCCAGATCGTCACAATGGCCGCTTTTCTCTCTGAGACGGTTACATTTATCGTCTGCAAAGCTATGTCGCGTGCTGCGGTATGCGGAGACACTAAAAGCACCATAGTAGAACACAGAAGAAGCTTCTAAGTTGAAGTAATAGCCAGTAAGAAGTAGTACAATTCAAGTTTTAGTTGTCCATTATTCACTTTTTAGCCGGCTTTGGTGGCTTGGACATGACCTAGGACCTTACGATTTTGCATGAAAGGAGGACTAGCAGCCGCGTTGCACGGGAGAATGTGAAAAGGGCTCATATGTAGTAAAAACTTGAGAAATCCGTCCGTTTTCGTCATTTGTTATTGAATCGACTTAAAGCCAGATCGTCACATGGGCCGCTCTTCTGTCTGAAACGGTTACATTTATCGTCTGCAAAGCTATGTCGCGTGCTGCGGTATGCGGAGACACTAAAAGCACCATAGTAGAACACAGGAGAAGCTTCTAAGTTGAAGCAATAGCCAGTAAGAAGTAGTACAATTCAAGTTTTTTTGTCGATTACTCACTTTTTAGCCGACTTTGGTGGCTTGGACATGACCTAGGACCTTAAGATTTTGCATGAAAGGAGGACTAGCAGCCGCGTTATCGGGAGAATGTGAAAAGTGTTCATATGTAGTAAAAACATGAGAAATCCGTCTGTTTTCGTCATTTGTTATCATGTCGACTTAGAGAAAGATCGTCACATTGGCCTCTCTTCTCTCTGAAACGGTTACATTTATCGTCTGAAAAGCTATGTCGCGTGCTGCGGTATGCGGAGACACTATAAGCACCATAGTAGTACACAGAAGAAGCCTCTAAGTTGAACCAATAGTCAGTAGGAAGTGGTACAATTCAAGTTTTAAATGTCCATTATTCACTTTTTAGCCGGCTTTGGTGGCTTGGACAT
This sequence comes from Schistocerca gregaria, assembly GCF_023897955.1. Lineage (NCBI taxonomy): Eukaryota > Metazoa > Arthropoda > Insecta > Orthoptera > Acrididae > Schistocerca > Schistocerca gregaria. The sequence goes on along the minus strand of NW_026061811.1, from coordinate 3,524,792 downwards.
GACCTAGGACCTTAAGGTTTTGCATGAAAGGAGGACTAGCAGCCGCGTTGCACGGGAGAATGTGAAAAGTGTTCTTGTGTAGTAAAAACCTGAGAAATCCGTCCGTTTTCGTCATTTGTTATCGAATCGACTTAAAGCCAGATCGTCACATTGGCCACTTTTCTCTCTGAGACGGTTACATTTATCGTTTGCAAAGCTATGTCGCGTACTGCGGTATGCGGAGACACTGAAAGCACCATAGTAGAACACTGAAGAAGCTTCTAAGTTGAAGTAATCGCCAGTAAGACGTAGTAGAATTCAAGTTTTAATGTCGATTATTCACTTTTTAGCCGGCTTCGGTGGCTTGGGCATGACCTAGGACCTTAAGATTTTGCATGAAAGAAGGACTTGCAGCCGCGTTGCACGGGAGAATGTGAAAACTGTTCATATGTAGTGAAAACCTGGGATCTATACCCGGTTTCGTCATTTGCTATCGAATCGACATTTGTCCGATTGTCATATTGGCGGCTCTTCTCTCTAAATCGGTTACATTTACCGTGTGCAAAGCTATGTCGCGTGCTGCGGTATGCGGAGACACTAAAAGCACCATAATAGAACACAGAAGAAGCTTCTAAGATGATGTGATAGCCAAAACGAAGCAGTACAATTCAAGTTGGAGCTATCAATAATTGTCTTTTCAGACGGCTTTGGTGCCTTGGACATGAGCTAGGACCTTAAGATTTTGCATGAAGGAGGATCTAGCAGAAGCATTGCACGGGAGAATGTGAAAAGGGATCATATGTAGTAAAAACCTGAGAAATCCGGCCGTTTTCGTCATTTGTTATCGAATCGACTTAAAGCCATATCGACACATTGGCCGCTTTTCTCTCTGAGACGGTTACGTTTATCGTCTGCAAAGCTATTTCGGGTGCTGCGGTATGCGGAGACACTAAAAGCACCATTGTAGACCACAGAAGAAACTTCTAAGTTGAAGCAATAGCCAGTAAGAAGTAGTACAATTCAAGTATTAGTTGTCGATTATTCACTTTTTAGCCGGCTTTGGTGGCTTGGACATGACCTAGGACCTTAAGATTTTGCGTGAAAGGAGGACTAGCAGCCGCGTTGCACGGGAGAATGTGAAAAGTGTTCATATTTAGTAAAAACCTGAGATATAAGTCCGTTTTCGTCATTTGTTATCGAATCGACTTAAGGCCAGATCGTCACATTGGCCGCTTTTCTCTCTGAGACGGTTACATTTATCGTCTACAAAGCTAAGTCGCGTGCTGCGGTATGCGGAGACACTAAAAGCACCATAGTAGAACACAGAAGAAGCTTCTAAGTTGAAGCAATAGCCAGTAAGATGTAGGACAATTCAAGTTTTAGTTGTCGATTATTCACTTTTTAGCCGGCTTTGGTGGCTTGGACATGACCTAGGAACTTAAGATTTTGCATGAAAGGAGGATTTGCAGCCGCGTTGCACGGGAGAATGTGAAATGTGTTCATATGTAGTAACAACCTGAGAAATCCGTCCGTTTCCGTCATTTGTTATCGAATCGACTTAAAGCCAGATCGTCACATTGGCCGCTCTTCTCTCTGAAACGGTTACATTTGTCGTCTGCAAAGCTATGTCGAGTGCTGCGGTATGCGGAGACACTAAAAGCACCGTAGTAGAACACAGAAGAAGCTTCTAAGTTGAAGCAATAGCCAGTAAGAAGCAGTACATTTCAAGCTTTGGTTATCGATTATTGATTTTTAACCGGCTTTGGTGCCTTGGAATTGAGATGGAACCTTACGATTTTGCATGAAAGGGGGACTAGCAGCCGCGATGCACGGGAGAATGTGAAAAGTGTTCATATGTCGTAAAAACCTGAGAAATCCGTCCGTTTTCGTCATTTGTTATCGAATCGACTTAAAGCCAGATCGTCACATTGGCCGCTTTTCTCTCTGAGACGGTTACATTTATCGTCTGCAAAGCTATGTCACGTGCTGCGGTATGCGGAGACACTAAAAGCACCATAGTAGAACACAGAAGAAGGTTCTAAGTTGAAGCAATAGCCAGTAAGAAATAGTACAATTCAAGTTTTAGTTGTCGATTATTCACTTTTGAGCCGGCTTTGGTGGCTTGGACATGACCTAGGACCTTATTATTTTGCATGAAAGTAAAACTAGGAGCCGCGTTGCACGGGAGAATGTGAAAAGTGTTAATACTTAGTAAAAGACTGAGAAATCCGTCCGTTTTCGTCATTTGTTATCGAATCGACTTAAAGCCAGATCGTCACATTGGCCACTTTTCTCTCTGAGACGGTTACATATAACGTGTGCAAAGCTATGTCGCGTGCTGCAGTATGCGGAGACACTAAAAGCACCATAGTAGAACACAGAAGAAGCCTCTAAGTTGAAGCAATAACCAGTAAGAAGCAGTTCAATTCAAGTTTTGGTTACCGATTATTGATTTGTAGCCGGCTATGGTGCCCTGGTTATGAGGTGGAACCTTAAGATTTTGCATGAAAGGAGGACTAGCAGCCGCGTTGCACGGGAGAATGTGAAAAGGGTTCATATGTAGTAAAAAGCTGAGAAATCCGTACGCTTTCGTTATTTGTTATCGAATCGACTTAAAGGACGATCGTCACATTGGCCGTTCTTCTCTCTAAAACGGTTACAATTATCGTCTGCAAAGCTATGTCGCGTGCTGCAGTATGCATAGACACTAAAAGCACCATAGTAGATTACAGAAGAAGCTTCTAAGTTGAAGCAATAGCCAGGAAGAAACAGTACATTTCAAGCTTTGGTTATCGATTATTGATTTTTAGCCGGCTTTGGTGCCTTGGACATGAGATGGATCCTTACGATTTTGCATGAAAGGAGGACTAGCAGCAGCGTTGCACGGGAGAATGTGAAAAGTGTTCATGTGTCGTAAAAACCTGAGAAATCCGTCCGTTTTCGTCATTTGTTATCGAATCGACTTAAAGGACGATCGTCACATTGGCCGTTCTTCTCTCTAAAACGGTTACAATTATCATCTGCAAAGCTATGTCGCGTGATGCGGTATACGAAGACATTAAAGCACCATAGTAGAACACAGAAGAAGCTTCTAAGTTGAAGTAATAGCCAGTAAGAAGTAGTACAATTCAAGTTTTAGATGTCGATTATTCACTTTTTAGCCGGCTTTGGTGGCTTGGACATGGCCTAGGACCGTAAGATTTTGCATGAGAGGAGGACTAGCAGCCGCGTTGCACGGGAGAATGTGAAAAGTGTTCATATTTAGTAAAAACCTGAGAAGTCCGTCCGTTTTCGACATTTGTTATCGAATCGACTTAAAGCCAGATCGTCACATTGGCCTCTTTTCTCTCTGAGACGGTTACATTTATCGTCTGCAAAGTTATGTCGCGTGCTGCGGTATACATAGACTGTAAAAGCACCATATTAGATTACAGAAGAAGCTTCTAAGTTGAAGCAATAGCCAGTAAGAAGCAGTACATTTCAAGCTTTGGTTATCGATTATTGATTTTTAGCCGGCTTTGGTGCCTTGGACATGAGATAGAACCTTACGATTTTGCATGAAAGGAGGACTAGCAGCCGCGTTGCACGGCAGAATGTGAAAAGTGTTCATATGTCGTAAAAACCTGAGAAATCCGTCCGTTTTCGTCATTTGTTATCGAATCGACTTCAAGCCAGATCGTCACATTCAGCGCTTTTCTCTCTGAGACGGTTACATTTATCGTCTGCAAAGCTATGTCGCGTGCTGCGGTATGCGGAGACACTAAATGTACCATAGTAGACCACAGAAGAAGCTTCTAAGTTGAAGCAATAGCCAGTAAGAAGTAGTAAAATTCAAGTTGTAGTTGTCGATTATTCACTTTTTAGCCGGCTTTGGTGGCTTGGACATGACCTAGTACCTTAAGATTTTGCATGAAAGGAGGACTTGCAGCCGCGTTGCACGGGAGAATGTGAAAAGTGTTCATATGTAGTAAAAACCTGAGAAATCCGTCCGTTTTCGTCATTTGTTATCGAATCGACTTAAAGCCAGATCGTCACATTGGGCGTTCTTCTCTCTAAAACGGTTACATTTATCGTCTGCAAAGCTATGTCGCGTGCTGCGGTATGCGGAGACATTAAAGCACCATAGTAGAACACAGAAGAAGCTTCTAAGTTGAAGTAATAGCCAGTAAGAAGTAGTACAATTCAAGTTTTAGTTGTCGATTATTCACTTTTTAGCCGGCTTTGGTGGCTTGGACATGGCCTAGGACCTTAAGATTTTGCATGAAAGGAGGACTAGCAGCCGTGTTGCACGGGAGAATGTGAAAAGTGTTCATATTTAGAAAAAACCTGAGAAATCCGTCCGTTTTCGACATTTGTTATCGAATCGACTTAAAGCCAGATCGTCACATTGGCCGCTTTTATCTCTGAGACGGTTACATTTACCGTTTGCAAAGGTATGTCGCGTACTGCGGTATGCGGAGACACTAAAAGCACCATAGTAGAACACAGAAGAAGCTTCTAAGTTGAAGTAATAGCCAGTAAGACGTAGTAGAATTCAAGTTTTAATGTCGATTATTCACTTTTTAGCCGGCTTCGGTGGCTTGGGCATGACCTAGGACCATAAGATTTTGCATGAAAGGAGGACTTGCAGCCGCGTTGCACGGGAGAATGTGCAAAGTGTTCATATGTAGTAAAAACCTGAGAAATCCGTCCGTATTCGTCATTTGTTATCGAATCGACTTAAAGACAGATCAACACATTGGCCGTTCTTCTCTCTGAGACGGTTACATTTATCGTCTGCAAAGCTATGTCGCGTGCTGCGGTATGCGGAGACACTAAAAGCACCATAGTAGACCACAGAAGAAGCTTCTAAGTTAAAGTAATAGCCAGTAAGAAGTAGTACAATTTAAGTTTTAGTTGTCCATTATTCACTTTTTAGCCGGCTTTGGTGGCTTGGACATGACCTAGGACCTTAAGATTTTGCATGAAAGGAGGACTTGCAGCCACGTTGCACTGGAGAATGTGAAAAGTGTTCATATGTAGTAAAAACCTGAGAAATCAGTCCGTTTTCTTCATTTGTTATCGAATCGACTTAAAGGAAGATCGTCACATTGGCCGTTCTTCTCTCTGAAACGGTTACAATTATCGTCTGCAAAGCTATGTCGCGTGATGCGGTATGCGGAGACATTAAAGCACCATAGTAGAACACAGAAGAAGCTTCTAAGTTGAAGTAATAGACAGTAAGAATTAGTACAATTCAAGTTTTAGTTGTCGATTATTCACTTTTTAGCCGGCTTTGGTGGCTTGCACATGGCCTAGGACCTTAAGATTTTGCATGAGAGAAGGACTAGCAGCCGCGTTGCACGGGAGAATGTGAAAAGTGTTCATATTTAGTAAAAACCTGAGAAATTCGTCCGTTTTCGTCATTTGTTATCGAATCGACTTAAAGCCAGATCGTCACATTGGCCGCTTTTATCTCTGAGACGGTTACATTTATCGTCTGCAAAGCTATGTCGCGTGCTGCGGTATGCGGAGACACTAAAAGTACCATAGTAGACCACAGAAGAAGCTTCTAAGTTGAAGCAATAGCCAGTAAGAAGTAGTACAATTCAAGTTGTAGTTGTCGATTATTCACTTTTTAGCCGGCTTTGGTGGCTTGGACATGACCTAGGACCTTAAGATTTTGCATGAAAGAAGGACTTGCAGCCGCGTTGCACGGGAGAATGTGAAAAGTGTTCATATGTAGTAAAAACCTGAGAAATCCGTCCTTTCTCGTCATTTGTTAGCGAATCGACTTAAAGCCAGATCGTCACATTCGCCGCTTTTCTCTCTGAGACGGTTACATTTATCGTCTGCAAAGCTATGTCGCGTGCTGCGGTATGCGGAGACACTAAAAGCACCATAGTAGAACACAGAAGAAGCTTCTAAGTTGAAGTAATAGCCAGTAAGAGGTAGTACAATTCAAGTTTTAGCTGTCGATTATTCACTTTTTAGAAGGCTTTGGTTGCTTGGACATGACCTAGGACCTTAAGATTTTGCATGAAAGTAGGACTAGCAGCCGCGTTGCACGGGAAAATGTGAAAAGTGTTCATATGTAGTAAAAACCTGAGAAATCCGTCCGTTTTCGTCATTTGTTATCGAATCGACTTAAAGCCAGATCGTCACATTGGCCTCTTTTCTCTCTGAGACGGTTACATTTATCGTCTGCAAAGTTATGTCGCGTGCTGCGGTATGCATAGACTGTAAAAGCACCATAGTAGATTACAGAAGAAGCTTCTAAGTTGAAGCAATAGCCAGTAACAAGCAGTACATTTCAAGCTTTGGTTATCGATTATTGATTTTTAGCCGGCTTTGGTGCCTTGGACATGCGATAGAACCTTACGATTTTGCATGAAAGGAGGACTAGCAGCCGCGTTGCACGGCAGAATGTGAAAAGTGTTCATATGTCGTAAAAACCTGAGATATCCGTCCGTTTTCGTCGTTTGTTATCGAATCGACTTAAAGCCAGATCGTCACATTGGCCGCTTTTCTCTCTGAGACGGTTACATTTATCGTCTGCAAAGCTATGTCGCGTGCTGCGGTATGCGGAGACACTAAATGTACCATAGTAGACCACAGAAGAAGCTTCTAAGTTGAAGCAATAGCCAGTAAGAAGTAGTAAAATTCAAGTTGTAGTTGTCGATTATTCACTTTTTAGCCGGCTTTGGTGGCTTGGACATGACCTAGTACCTTAAGATTTTGCATGAAAGGAGGACTTGTAGCCGCGTTGCACGGGAGAATGTGAAAAGTGTTCATATGTAGTAAAAACCTGAGAAATCCGTCCGTTTTCGTCATTTGTTATCGAATCGACTTAAAGCCAGATCGTCACATTGGGCGTTCTTCTCTCTAAAACGGTTACATTTATCGTCTGCAAAGCTATGTCGCGTGCTGCGGTATGCGGAGACATTAAAGCACCATAGTAGAACACAGAAGAAGCTTCTAAGTTGAAGTAATAGCCAGTAAGAAGTAGTACAATTCAAGTTTTAGTTGTCGATTATTCACTTTTAGCCGGCTTTGGTGGCTTCGACATGGCCTAGGACCTTAAGATCTTGCATGAAATGAGAACTAGCAGCCGTGTTGCACGGGAGAATGTGAAAAGTGTTCATATTTAGTAAAAACCTGAGAAATCCGTCCGTTTTCGACATTTGTTATCGAATCTTCTTAAAGCCAGATCGTCACATTGGGCGGTCTTCTCTCTAAAACGGTTACAATTATCGTCTGCAAAGCTATGTCGATTGATGCGGTATGCGGAGACATTAAAGCACCATAGTAGAACACAGAAGAAGCTTCTAAGTTGAAGTAATAGCCAGTAAGAAGTAGTACAATTCAAGTTTTAGTTGTCGATTATTCACTTTTTAGCCGGCTTTGGTGGCTTGGACATGGCCTAGGACCTTAAGATTTTGCATGAGAGGAGGACTAGCAGCCGCGTTGCACGGGAGAATGTGAAAAGTGTTCATATTTAGTAAAAACCTGAGAAATCCGTACGTTTTCGACATTTGTTATCGAATCGACTTAAAGCCAGATCGTCACATTGGCCTCTTTTCTCTCTGAGACGGTTACATTTATCGTCTGCAAAGCTGTGTCGCGTGCTGCGGTATGCATAGACTGTAAAAGCACCATAGTAGATTACAGAAGAAGCTTCTAAGTTGAAGCAATAGCCAGTAAGAAGCAGTACATTTGAAGCTTTGGTTATCGATTATTGATTTTTAGCCGGCTTTGGTGCCTTGGACATGAGATGGAACCTTACGATTTTGCATGAAAGGAGGACTAGCAGCCGCGTTGCACGGCAGAATGTGAAAAGTGTTCATATGTCGTAAAAACCTGAGAAATCCGTCCGTTTTCGTCATTTGTTATCGAATCGACTTAAAGCCACATCGTCACATTGGCCGCTTTTCTCTCTGAGACGGTTACATTTATCGTCTGCAAAGCTATGTCGCGTGCTGCGGTATGCGGAGACACTAAAAGTACCATAGTAGACCACAGAAGAAGCTTCTAAGTTGAAGCAATAGCCAGTAAGAAGTAGTAAAATTCAAGTTGTAGTTGTCGATTATTCACTTTTTAGCCGGCTTTGGTGGCTTGGACATGACCTAGTACCTTAAGATTTTGCATGAAAGGAGGACTTGCAGCCGCGTTGCACGGGAGAATGTGAAAAGTGTTCATATGAAGTAAAAACCTGAGAAATCCGTCCGTTTTCGTCATTTGTTATCGAATCGACTTAAAGCCAGATCGTCACATTGGGCGTTCTTCTCTCTAAAACGGTTACATTTAACGTCTGCAAAGCTACGTCGCGTGCTGCGGTATGCGGAGACATTAAAGCACCATAGTAGAACACAGAAGAAGCTTCTAAGTTGAAGTAATAGCCAGTAAGAAGTAGTACAATTCAAGTTTTAGTTGTCGATTATTCACTTTTTAGCCGGCTTTGGTGGCTTGGACATGGCCTAGGACCTTAAGATTTTGCATGAAAGGAGGACTAGCAGCCGTGTTGCACGGGAGAATGTGAAAAGTGTTCATATTTAGAAAAAACCTGAGAAATCCGTCCGTTTTCGACATTTGTTATCGAATCGTCTTAAAGCCAGATCGTCACATTGGCCGCTTTTTCTCTGAAACGGTTACATTTATCGTCTGCAAAGCTATGTCGCGTGCTGCGGTATGCGGAGACACTAAAAGCACCGTAGTAGAACACAGAAGAAGCTTCTAAGTTCAAGTAATAGCCAGTAAGAAGTAGTACAATTCACGTTTTAGTTGTCGATTATTCACTTTTTTGCCGGCTTTAGTGGCTTGGACATGACCTAGAACCTTAAGATTTTGCATGAAAGTAGGACCTGCAGCCGCGTTGCACGGGAAAATGTGAAAAGTGTTCATATGTAGTAAAAACCTGAGAAATCCGTCCGTTTTCGTCATTTGTTATCGAATCGACTTAAAGCCAGATCGTCACATTGGCCGCTTTTATCTCTGAGACGGTTACATTTATCGTCTGCAAAGCTATGTCGCGTGCTGCGGTATGCAGAGACACTAAAAGTACCATAGTAGACCACAGAAGAAGCTTCTAAGTTGAAGCAATAGCCAGTAAGAAGTAGTACAATTCAAGTTGTAGTTGTCGATTATTCACTTTTTAGCCGGCTTTGGTGGCTTGGACATGACCTAGGACCTTAAGATTTTGCATGAAAGAAGGACTTGCAGCCGCGTTGCACGGGAGAATGTGAAAAGTGTTCATATGTAGTAAAAACCTGAGAAATCCGTCCGTTCTCGTCATTTGTTAGCGAATCGACTTAAACCCAGATCGTCACATTCGCCGCTTTTCTCTCTGAGACGGTTACATTTATCGTCTGCAAAGCTATGTCGCGTGCTGCGGTATGCGGAGACACTAAAAGCACCATAGTAGAACACAGAAGAAGCTTCTAAGTTGAAGTAATAGCCAGTAAGAGGTAGTACAATTCAAGTTTTAGCTGTCGATTATTCACTTTTTAGAAGGCTTTGGTTGCTTGGACATGACCTAGGACCTTAAGATTTTGCATGAAAGTAGGACTAGCAGCCGCGTTGCACGGGAAAATGTGAAAAGTGTTCATATGTAGTAAAAACCTGAGAAATCCGTCCGTTTTCGTCATTTGTTATCGAATCGACTTAAAGCCAGATCGTCACATTGGCCTCTTTTCTCTCTGAGACGGTTACATTTATCGTCTGCAAAGTTATGTCGCGTGCTGCGGTATGCATAGACTGTAAAAGCACCATAGTAGATTACAGAAGAAGCTTCTAAGTTGAAGCAATAGCCAGTAAGAAGCAGTACATTTCAAGCTTTGGTTATCGATTATTGATTTTTAGTCGGCTTTGGTGCCTTGGACATGAGATAGAACCTTACGATTTTGCATGAAAGGAGGACTAGCAGCCGCGTTGCACGGCAGAATGTGAAAAGTGTTCATATGTCGTAAAAACCTGAGATATCCGTCTGTTTTCGTCATTTGTTATCGAATCGACTTAAAGCCAGATCGTCACATTGGCCGCTTTTCTCTCTGAGACGGTTACATTTATCGTCTGCAAAGCTATGTCGCGTGCTGCGGTATGCGGAGACACTAAATGTACCATAGTAGACCACAGAAGAAGCTTCTAAGTTGAAGCAATAGAAAGTAAGAAGTAGTAAAATTCAAGTTGTAGTTGTCGATTATTCACTTTTTAGCCGGCTTTGGTGGCTTGGACATGACCTAGTACCTTAAGATTTTGCATGAAAGGAGGACTTGTAGCCGCGTTGCACGGGAGAATGTGAAAAGTGTTCATATGTAGTAAAAACCTGAGAAATCCGTCCGTTTTCGTCATTTGTTATCGAATCGACTTAAAGCCAGATCGTCACATTGGGCGTTCTTCTCTCTAAAACGGTTACATTTATCGTCTGCAAAGCTATGTCGCGTGCTGCGGTATGCGGAGACATTAAAGCACCATAGTAGAACACAGAAGAAGCTTCTAAGTTGAAGTAATAGCCAGTAAGAAGTAGTACAATTCAAGTTTTAGTTGTCGATTATTCACTTTTAGCCGGCTTTGGTGGCTTCGACATGGCCTAGGACCTTAAGATCTTGCATGAAATGAGAACTAGCAGCCGTGTTGCACGGGAGAATGTGAAAAGTGTTCATATTTAGTAAAAACCTGAGAAATCCGTCCGTTTTCGACATTTGTTATCGAATCTTCTTAAAGCCAGATCGTCACATTGGGCGGTCTTCTCTCTAAAACGGTTACAATTATCGTCTGCAAAGCTATGTCGATTGATGCGGTATGCGGAGACATTAAAGCACCATAGTAGAACACAGAAGAAGCTTCTAAGTTGAAGTAATAGCCAGTAAGAAGTAGTACAATTCAAGTTTTAGTTGTCGATTATTCACTTTTTAGCCGGCTTTGGTGGCTTGGACATGGCCTAGGACCTTAAGATTTTGCATGAGAGGAGGACTAGCAGCCGCGTTGCACGGGAGAATGTGAAAAGTGTTCATATTTAGTAAAAACCTGAGAAATCCGTACGTTTTCGACATTTGTTATCGAATCGACTTAAAGCCAGATCGTCACATTGGCCTCTTTTCTCTCTGAGACGGTTACATTTATCGTCTGCAAAGCTGTGTCGCGTGCTGCGGTATGCATAGACTGTAAAAGCACCATAGTAGATTACAGAAGAAGCTTCTAAGTTGAAGCAATAGCCAGTAAGAAGCAGTACATTTGAAGCTTTGGTTATCGATTATTGATTTTTAGCCGGCTTTGGTGCCTTGGACATGAGATGGAACCTTACGATTTTGCATGAAAGGAGGACTAGCAGCCGCGTTGCACGGCAGAATGTGAAAAGTGTTCATATGTCGTAAAAACCTGAGAAATCCGTCCGTTTTCGTCATTTGTTATCGAATCGACTTAAAGCCACATCGTCACATTGGCCGCTTTTCTCTCTGAGACGGTTACATTTATCGTCTGCAAAGCTATGTCGCGTGCTGCGGTATGCGGAGACACTAAAAGTACCATAGTAGACCACAGAAGAAGCTTCTAAGTTGAAGCAATAACCAGTAAGAAGTAGTAAAATTCAAGTTGTAGTTGTCGATTATTCACTTTTTAGCCGGCTTTGGTGGCTTGGACATGACCTAGTACCTTAAGATTTTGCATGAAAGGAGGACTTGCAGCCGCGTTGCACGGGAGAATGTGAAAAGTGTTCATATGTAGTAAAAACCTGAGAAATCCGTCCGTTTTCGTCATTTGTTATCGAATCGACTTAAAGCCAGATCGTCACATTGGGTGTTCTTCTCTCTAAAACGGTTACATTTAACGTCTGCAAAGCTATGTCGCGTGCTGCGGTATGCGGAGACATTAAAGCACCATAGTAGAACACAGAAGAAGCTTCTAAGTTGAAGTAATAGCCAGTAAGAAGTAGTACAATTCAAGTTTTAGTTGTCGATTATTCACTTTTTAGCCGGCTTTGGTGGCTTGGACATGGCCTAGGACCTTAAGATTTTGCATGAAAGGAGGACTAGCAGCCGTGTTGCACGGGAGAATGTGAAAAGTGTTCATATTTAGAAAAAACCTGAGAAATCCGTCCGTTTTCGACATTTGTTATCGAATCGTCTTAAAGCCAGATCGTCACATTGGCCGCTTTTTCTCTGAAACGGTTACATTTATCGTCTGCAAAGCTATGTCGCGTGCTGCGGTATGCGGAGACACTAAAAGCACCGTAGTAGAACACAGAAGAAGCTTCTAAGTTCAAGTAATAGCCAGTAAGAAGTAGTACAATTCACGTTTTAGTTGTCGATTATTCACTTTTTTGCCGGCTTTAGTGGCTTGGACATGACCTAGAACCTTAAGATTTTGCATGAAAGTAGGACCTGCAGCCGCGTTGCACGGGAAAATGTGAAAAGTGTTCATATGTAGTAAAAACCTGAGAAATCCGTCCGTTTTCGTCATTTGTTATCGAATCGACTTAAAGCCAGATCGTCACATTGGCCGCTTTTATCTCTGAGACGGTTACATTTATCGTCTGCAAAGCTATGTCGCGTGCTGCGGTATGCAGAGACACTAAAAGTACCATAGTAGACCACAGAAGAAGCTTCTAAGTTGAAGCAATAGCCAGTAAGAAGTAGTACAATTCAAGTTGTAGTTGTCGATTATTCACTTTTTAGCCGGCTTTGGTGGCTTGGACATGACCTAGGACCTTAAGATTTTGCATGAAAGAAGGACTTGCAGCCGCGTTGCACGGGAGAATGTGAAAAGTGTTCATATGTAGTAAAAACCTGAGAAATCCGTCCGTTCTCGTCATTTGTTAGCGAATCGACTTAAAGCCAGATCGTCACATTCGCCGCTTTTCTCTCTGAGACGGTTACATTTATCGTCTGCAAAGCTATGTCGCGTGCTGCGGTATGCGGAGACACTAAAAGCACCATAGTAGAACACAGAAGAAGCTTCTAAGTTGAAGTAATAGCCAGTAAGAGGTAGTACAATTCAAGTTTTAGCTGTCGATTATTCACTTTTTAGAAGGCTATGGTTGCTTGGACATGACCTAGGACCTTAAGATTTTGCATGAAAGTAGGACTAGCAGCCGCGTTGCACGGGAAAATGTGAAAAGTGTTCATATGTAGTAAAAACCTGAGAAATCCGTCCGTTTTCGTCATTTGTTCTCGAATCGACTTAAAGCCAGATCGTCACATTGGGCGTTCTTCTCTCTAAAACGGTTACATTTAACGTCTGCAAAGCTATGTCGCGTGCTGCGGTATGCGGAGACATTAAAGCACCATAGTAGAACACAGAAGAAGCTTCTAAGTTGAAGTAATAGCCAGTAAGAAGTAGTACAATTCAAGTTTTAGTTGTCGATTATTCACTTTTTAGCCGGCTTTGGTGGCTTGGACATGGCCTAGGACCTTAAGATTTTGCATGAAAGGAGGACTAGCAGCCGTGTTGCACGGGAGAATGTGAAAAGTGTTCATATTTAGAAAAAACCTGAGAAATCCGTCCGTTTTCGACATTTGTTATCGAATCGTCTTAAAGCCAGATCGTCACATTGGCCGCTTTTTCTCTGAAACGGTTACATTTATCGTCTGCAAAGCTATGTCGCGTGCTGCGGTATGCGGAGACACTAAAAGCACCGTAGTAGAACACAGAAGAAGCTTCTAAGTTCAAGTAATAGCCAGTAAGAAGTAGTACAATTCACGTTTTAGTTGTCGATTATTCACTTTTTTGCCGGTTTTAGTGGCTTGGACATGACCTAGAACCTTAAGATTTTGCATGAAAGTAGGACCTGCAGCCGCGTTGCACGGGAAAATGTGAAAAGTGTTCATATGTAGTAAAAACCTGAGAAATCCGTCCGTTTTCGTCATTTGTTATCGAATCGACTTAAAGCCAGATCGTCACATTGGCCGCTTTTATCTCTGAGACGGTTACATTTATCGTCTGCAAAGCTATGTCGCGTGCTGCGGTATGCAGAGACACTAAAAGTACCCTAGTAGACCACAGAAGAAGCTTCTAAGTTGAAGCAATAGCCAGTAAGAAGTAGTACAATTCAAGTTGTAGTTGTCGATTATTCACTTTTTAGCCGGCTTTGGTGGCTTGGACATGACCTAGGACCTTAAGATTTTGCATGAAAGAAGGACTTGCAGCCGCGTTGCACGGGAGAATGTGAAAAGTGTTCATATGTAGTAAAAACCTGAGAAATCCGTCCGTTCTCGTCATTTGTTAGCGAATCGACTTAAAGCCAGATCGTCACATTCGCCGCTTTTCTCTCTGAGACGGTTACATTTATCGTCTGCAAAGCTATGTCGCGTGCTGCGGTATGCGGAGACACTAAAAGCACCATAGTAGAACACAGAAGAAGCTTCTAAGTTGAAGTAATAGCCAGTAAGAGGTAGTACAATTCAAGTTTTAGCTGTCGATTATTCACTTTTTAGAAGGCTTTGGTTGCTTGGACATGACCTAGGACCTTAAGATTTTGCATGAAAGTAGGACTAGCAGCCGCGTTGCACGGGAAAATGTGAAAAGTGTTCATATGTAGTAAAAACCTGAGAAATCCGTCCGTTTTCGTCATTTGTTATCGAATCGACTTAAAGCCAGATCGTCACATTGGCCTCTTTTCTCTCTGAGACGGTTACATTTATCGTCTGCAAAGTTATGTCGCGTGCTGCGGTATGCATAGACTGTAAAAGCACCATAGTAGATTACAGAAGAAGCTTCGAAGTTGAAGCAATAGCCAGTAAGAAGCAGTACATTTCAAGCTTTGGTTATCGATTATTGATTTTTAGTCGGCTTTGGTGCCTTGGACATGAGATAGAACCTTACGATTTTGCATGAAAGGAGGACTAGCAGCCGCGTTGCACGGCAGAATGTGAAAAGTGTTCATATGTCGTAAAAACCTGAGATATCCGTCTGTTTTCGTCATTTGTTATCGAATCGACTTAAAGCCAGATCGTCACATTGGCCGCTTTTCTCTCTGAGACGGTTACATTTATCGTCTGCAAAGCTATGTCGCGTGCTGCGGTATGCGGAGACACTAAATGTACCATAGTAGACCACAGAAGAAGCTTCTAAGTTGAAGCAATAGAAAGTAAGAAGTAGTAAAATTCAAGTTGTAGTTGTCGATTATTCACTTTTTAGCCGGCTTTGGTGGTTTGGACATGACCTAGTACCTTAAGATTTTGCATGAAAGGAGGACGTGTAGCCGCGTTGCACGGGAGAATGTGAAAAGTGTTCATATGTAGTAAAAACCTGAGAAATCCGTCCGTTTTCGTCATTTGTTATCGAATCGACTTAAAGCCAGATCGTCACATTGGGCGTTCTTCTCTCTAAAACGGTTACATTTATCGTCTGCAAAGCTATGTCGCGTGCTGCGGTATGCGGAGACATTAAAGCACCATAGTAGAACACAGAAGAAGCTTCTAAGTTGAAGTAATAGCCAGTAAGAAGTAGTACAATTCAAGTTTTAGTTGTCGATTATTCACTTTTTAGCCGGCTTTGGTGGCTTCGACATGGCCTAGGACCTTAAGATCTTGCATGAAATGAGAACTAGCAGCCGTGTTGCACGGGAGAATGTGAAAAGTGTTCATATTTAGTAAAAACCTGAGAAATCCGTCCGTTTTCGACATTTGTTATCGAATCTTCTTAAAGCCAGATCGTCACATTGGGCGGTCTTCTCTCTAAAACGGTTACAATTATCGTATGCAAAGCTATGTCGATTGATGCGGTATGCGGAGACATTAAAACACCATAGTAGAACACAGAAGAAGCTTCTAAGTTGAAGTAATAGCCAGTAAGAAGTAGTACAATTCAAGTTTTAGTTGTCGATTATTCACTTTTTAGCCGGCTTTGGTGGCTTGGACATGGCCTAGGACCTTAAGATTTTGCATGAGAGGAGGACTAGCAGCCGCGTTGCACGGAAGAATGTGAAAAGTGTTCATATTTAGTAAAAACCTGAGAAATCCGTCCGTTTTCGACATTTGTTATCGAATCGACTTAAAGCCAGATCGTCACATTGGCCTCTTTTCTCTCTGAGACGGTTACATTTATCGTCTGCAAAGCTGTGTCGCGTGCTGCGGTATGCATAGACTGTAAAAGCACCATAGTAGACCACAGAAGAAGCTTCTAAGTTGAAGCAATAGCCAGTAAGAAGTAGTAAAATTCAAGTTGTAGTTGTCGATTATTCACTTTTTAGCCGGCTTTGGTGGCTTGGACATGACCTAGTACCTTAAGATTTTGCATGAAAGGAGGACTTGCAGCCGCGTTGCACGGGAGAATGTGAAAAGTGTTCATATGTAGTAAAAACCTGAGAAATCCGTCCGTTTTCGTCATTTGTTATCGAATCGACTTAAAGCCAGATCGTCACATTGGGCGTTCTTCTCTCTAAAACGGTTACATTTATCGTCTGCAAAGCTATGTCGCGTGCTGCGGTATGCGGAGACATTAAAGCACCATAGTAGAACACAGAAGAAGCTTCTAAGTTGAGGTAATAGCCAGTAAGAAGTAGTACAATTCAAGTTTTAGTTGTCGATTATTCACTTTTTAGCCGGCTTTGGTGGCTTGGACATGGCCTAGGACCTTAAGATTTTGCATGAAAGGAGGACTAGCAGCCGTGTTGCACGGGAGAATGTGAAAAGTGTTCATATTTAGAAAAAACCTGAGAAATCCGTCCGTTTTCGACATTTGTTATCGAATCGTCTTAAAGCCAGATCGTCACATTGGCCGCTTTTTCTCTGAAACGGTTACATTTATCGTCTGCAAAGCTATGTCGCGTGCTGCGGTATGCGGAGACACTAAAAGCACCGTAGTAGAACACAGAAGAAGCTTCTAAGTTCAAGTAATAGCCAGTAAGAAGTAGTACAATTCACGTTTTAGTTGTCGATTATTCACTTTTTTGCCGGCTTTAGTGGCTTGGACATGACCTAGAACCTTAGGATTTTGCATGAAAGTAGGACCTGCAGCCGCGTTGCACGTGAAAATGTGAAAAGTGTTCATATGTAGTAAAAACCTGAGAAATCCGTCCGTTTTCGTCATTTGTTATCGAATCGACTTAAAGCCAGATCGTCACATTGGCCGCTTTTATCTCTGAGACGGTTACATTTATCGTCTGCAAAGCTATGTCGCGTGCTGCGGTATGCGGAGACACTAAAAGTACCATAGTAGACCACAGAAGAAGCTTCTAAGTTGAAGCAATAGCCAGTAAGAAGTAGTACAATTCAAGTTTTAGTTGTCGATTATTCACTTTTTTGCCGGCTTTGGTGGTTTGGACATGACCTAGAACCTTAAGATTTTGCATGAAAGTAGGACTAGCAGCCGCGTTGCACGGGAAAATGTGAAAAGTGTTCATATGTAGTAAAAACCTGAGAAATCCGTCCGTTTTCGTCATTTGTTATCGAATCGACTTAAAGCCAGATCGTCACATTGGCCGCTTTTATCTCTGAGACGGTTACATTTATCGTCTGCAAAGCTATGTCGCGTGCTGCGGTATGCGGAGACACTAAAAGTACCATAGTAGACCACAGAAGAAGCTTCTAAGTTCAAGTAATAGCCAGTAAGAAGTAGTACAATTCAAGTTTTAGTTGTCGATTATTCACTTTTTTGCCGGCTTTGGTGGTTTGGACATGACCTAGAACCTTAAGATTTTGCATGAAAGTAGGACTAGCAGCCGCGTTGCACGGGAAAATGTGAAAAGTGTTCATATGTAGTAAAAACCTGAGAAATCCGTCCGTTTTCGTCATTTGTTATCGAATCGACTTAAAGCCAGATCGTCACATTGGCCGCTCTTCTGTCTGGAACGGTTACATTTATCGTCTGCAAAGCTATGTCGCGTGCTGCGGTATGCGGAGACACTAAAAGCACCATAGTAGAACACAGAAGAAGCTTCTAAGTTGTAGCATTAGCCAGTAAGAAGCAGTTCATTTCAAGCTTTGGTTATCGATTATTGATTTTTAGCCGGCTTTGGTGTCTTGGAAATAAGATGGAATCTTACGATTTTGCATGAAAGGGGGACTAGCAGCCGCGTTGCACGGGAGAATGTGAAAAGTGTTCATATGTCGTAAAAACCTGAGAAATCCGTCCGTTTTCGTCATTTGTTATCGAATCGACATAAAGCCAGATCGTCACTTTGGCCGCTCTTCTGTCTGAAACGGTTACATTTATCGTCTGCAAAGCTATGTCGCGTGCTGCGGTATGCGGAGACACTAAAAGTACCATAGTAGACCACAGAAGAAGCTTCTAAGTTGAAGCAATAGCCAGTAAGAAGTAGTAAAATTGAAGTTGTAGTTGTCGATTATTCACTTTTTAGCCGGCTTTGGTGGCTTGGACATGGCCTAGGACCTTAAGATTTTGCATGAGAGAAGGACTAGCAGCCGCGTTGCACGGGAGAATGTGAAAAGTGTTCATATTTAGTAAAAACCTGAGAAATCCGTCCGTTTTCGTCATTTGTTAGCGAATCGACTTAAAGCCAGATCGTCACATTCGCCGCTTTTCTCTCTGAGACGGTTACATTTATCGTCTGCAAAGCTATGACGCGTGCTGCGGTATGCGGAGACACTAAAAGCACCATAGTAGAACACAGAAGAAGCTTCTAAGTTGAAGTAATAGCCAGTAAGAGGTAGTACAATTCAAGTTTTAGCTGTCGATTATTCACTTTTTAGCCGGCTTTGGTGGCTTGGACATGACCTAGGACCTTAAGATTTTGCATGAAAGTAGGACTAGCAGCCGCGTTGCACGGGAAAATGTGAAAAGTGTTCATATGTAGTAAAAACCTGAGAAATCCGTCCGTTTTCGTCATTTGTTATCGAATCGACTTAAAGCCAGATCGTCACATTGGCCGCTTTTATCTCTGAGACGGTTACATTTATCGTCTGCAAAGCTATGTCGCGTGCTGCGGTATGCGGAGACACTAAAAGTACCATAGTAGACCACAGAAGAAGCTTCTAAGTTGAAGCAATAGCCAGTAAGAAGTAGTAAAATTGAAGTTGTAGTTGTCGATTATTCACTTTTTAGCCGGCTTTGGTGGCTTGGACATGGCCTAGGACCTTAAGATTTTGCATGAGAGAAGGACTAGCAGCCGCGTTGCACGGGAGAATGTGAAAAGTGTTCATATTTAGTAAAAACCTGAGAAATCCGTCCGTTTTCGTCATTTGTTAGCGAATCGACTTAAAGCCAGATCGTCACATTCGCCGCTTTTCTCTCTGAGACGGTTACATTTATCGTCTGCAAAGCTATGTCGCGTGCTGCGGTATGCGGAGACACTAAAAGCACCATAGTAGAACACAGAAGAAGCTTCTAAGTTGAAGCAATAGACAGTAAGAAGCAGTACATTTCAAGCTTTGGTTATCGATTATTGATTTTTAGCCGGCTTTTGTGCCTTGGAAATAAGATGGAACCTTACGATTTTGCATGAAAGGGGGACTAGCAGCCGCGTTGCACGGGAGAATGTGAAAAGTGTTCATATGTCGTAAAAACCTGAGAAATCCGTCCGTTTTCGTCATTTGCTATCGAATCGACATAAAGCCAGATCGTCACTTTGGCCGCTCTTCTGTCTGAAACGGTTACATTTATCGTCTGCAAAGCTATGTCGCGTGCTGCGGAATGCGGAGACACTAAAAGCACCGTAGTAGAACACAGAAGAAGCTTCTAAGTTCAAGTAATAGCCAGTAAGAAGTAGTACAATTCAAGTTTTAGTTGTCGATTATTCACTTTTTTGCCGTCTTTGTTGGCTTGGACATGTCCTAGAACCTTACGATTTTGCATGAAAGGAGGACTAGCAGCCGCGTTGCACGGCAGAATGTGAAAAGTGTTCATATGTCGTAAAAACCTGAGAAATCCGTCCGTTTTCGTCATTTGTTATCGAATCGACTTGAAGCCAGATCGTCACATTGGCCGCTTTTCTCTCTGAGACGGTTACATTTATCGTCTGCAAAGCTATGTCGCGTGCTGCGGTATGCGGAGACACTAAAAGTACCATAGTAGACCACAGAAGAAGCTTCTAAGTTGAAGCAATAGCCAGTAAGAAGTAGTACAATTCAAGTTTTAGTTGTCGATTATTCACTTTTTATCCGGCTTTGGTATCTTGGTCATGACCTAGGACCTTAAGATTTTGCATGAAAGAAGGACTTGCAGCCGCGTTGCACGGGAGAATGTGAAAAGTGTTCATATGTAGTAAAAACCTGAGAAATCCGTCCGCTTCGTCATTTGTTATCGAATCGACTTCAAGCCAGATCGTCACATTCGCCGCTTTTCTCTCTGAGACGGTTACATTTATCGTCTGCAAAGCTATGTCGCGTGCTGCGGTATGCGGAGACACTAAAAGCACCATAGTAGAACACAGAAGAAGCTTCTAAGTTGATGTAATAGCCAGTAAGAAGTAGTACAATTCAAGTTTTAGTTGTCGATTATTCACTTTTGAGCCGGCTTTGGTGGCTTGGACATGACCTAGGACCTTAAGATTCTGCATGAAAGGAGGACTTGCAGCCGCGTTGCACTGGAGCATGTGTAAAGGGTTCATATGTAGTAAAAACCTGAGAAATCCGTCCGTTTTCGTCATTTGTTATCGAATCGACTTAACGCCAGATCGTCACATTTGCCGGTCTTCTCTCTAAAACGGTTAAATTTATCGTCTGCAAAGCTATGTCGCGTGCTGCGGTATGCGGAGACATTAAAGCACCATAGTAGAACACAGAAGAAGCTTCTAAGTTGAAGTAATAGCCAGTAAGAAGTAGTACAATTCAAGTTTTAGTTGTCGATTATTCACTTTTTGCCGGCTTTGGTGGCTTAGACATGACCTAGGACCTTAAGATTTTGCATGAAAGGAGGACTAGCAGCCGCGTTGCACGGGAGAATGTGAAAAGTGTTCATATGTAGTAAAAACCTGAGAAATCCGTCCGTTCTCGTCATTTGTTTTCGAATCGACTTAAAGCCAGATCGTTACATTGGCCGCTTTTCTCTCTGAGACGGTTACATTTATCGTCTGCAAAGCTATGTCGCGTGCTGTGGTATGCGGAGACACTAAAAGTACCATAGTAGACCACAGAAGAAGCTTCTAAGTTGAAGCAATAGCCAGTAAGAAGTAGTAAAATTCAAGTTGTAGTTGTCGATTATTCACTTTTTAGCCGGCTTTGGTGGCTTGGACATGGCCTAGGACCTTAAGATTTTGCATGAGAGGAGGACTAGCAGCCGCGTTGCACGGGAGAATGTGAAAAGTGTTCATATTTAGTAAAAACCTGAGAAATCCGTACGTTCTCGACATTTGTTATCGAATCGACTTCAAGCCAGATCGTCACATTGGCCTCTTTTCTCTCTGAGACGGTTACATTTATCGTCTGCAAAGCTATGTCGCGTGCTGCGGTATGCATAGACTGTAAAAGCACCATAGTAGATTACAGAAGAAGCTTCTAAGCTGAAGCAATAGCCAGTAAGAAGCAGTACATTTCAAGCTTTGGTTATCGATTATTGATTTTTAGCCGGCTTTGGTGCCTTGGACATGAGATGGAACCTTACGATTTTGCATGAAAGGAGGACTAGCAGCCGCGTTGCACGGCAGAATGTGAAAAATGTTCATATGTCGTAAAAACCTGAGAAATCCGTCCGTTTTCGTCATTTGTTGTCGAATCGACTTGAAGCCAGATCGTCACATTGGCCGCTTTTCTCTCTGAGACGGTTACATTTATCGTCTGCAAAGCTATGTCGCGTGCTGCGGTATGCGGAGACACTAAAAGTACCATAGTAGAACACAGAAGAAGCTTCTAAGTTGAAGCAATAGCCAGTAAGAAGTAGTAAAATTCAAGTTGTAGTTGTCGATTATTCACTTTTTAGCCGGCTTTGGTGGCTTGGACATGACCTAGTACCTTAAGATTTTGCATGAAAGGAGGACTTGTAGCCGCGTTGCACGGGAGAATGTGAAAAGTGTTCATATGTAGTATAAACCTGAGAAATCCGTCCGTTTTCGTCATTTGTTATCGAATCGACTTAAAGCCAGATCGTCACATTGGGCGTTCTTCTCTCTAAAACGCTTACATTTATCGTCTGCAAAGCTATGTCGCGTGCTGCGGTATGCGGAGACATTAAAGCACCATAGTAGAACACAGAAGAAGCATGTAAGTTGAAGTAATAGCCAGTAAGAAGTAGTACAATTCAAGTTTTAGTTGTCGATTATTCACTTTTTAGCCGGCTTTGGTGGCTTAGACATGACCTAGGACCTTAAGATTTTGCATGAAAGGAGGACTAGCAGCCGCGTTGCACGGGAGAATGTGAAAAGTGTTCATATGTAGTAAAAACCTGAGAAATCCGTCCGTTCTCGTCATTTGTTATCGAATCGACTTAAAGCCAGATCGTTACATTGGCCGCTTTTCTCTCTGAGACGGTTACATTTATCGTCTGCAAAGCTATGTCGCGTGCTGCGGTATGCGGAGACACTAAAAGTACCATAGTAGACCACAGAAGAAGCTTCTAAGTTGAAGCAATAGCCAGTAAGAAGTAGTAAAATTCAAGTTGTAGTTGTCGATTATTCACTTTTTAGCCGGCTTTGGTGGCTTGGACATGGCCTAGGACCTTAAGATTTTGCATGAGAGGAGGACTAGCAGCCGCGTTGCACGGGAGAATGTGAAAAGTGTTCATATTTAGTAAAAACCTGAGAAATCCGTACGTTCTCGACATTTGTTATCGAATCGACTTCAAGCCAGATCGTCACATTGGCCTCTTTTCTCTCTGAGACGGTTACATTTATCGTCTGCAAAGCTATGTCGCGTGCTGCGGTATGCATTGACTGTAAAAGCACCATAGTAGATGACAGAAGAAGCTTCTAAGTTGAAGCAATAGCCAGTAAGAAGCAGTACATTTCAAGCTTTGGTTATCGATTATTGATTTTTAGCCGGCTTTGGTGCCTTGGACATGAGATGGAACCTTACGATTTTGCATGAAAGGAGGACTAGCAGCCGCGTTGCACGGCAGAATGTGAAAAGTGTTCATATGTCGTAAAAACCTGAGAAATCCGTCCGTTTTCGTCATTTGTTATCGAATCGACTTGAAGCCAGATCGTCACATTGGCCGCTTTTCTCTCTGAGACGGTTACATTTATCGTCTGCAAAGCTATGTCGCGTGCTGCGGTATGCGGAGACACTAAAAGTACCATAGTAGACCACAGAAGAAGCTTCTAAGTTGAAGCAATAGCCAGTAAGAAGTAGTAAAATTCAAGTTGTAGTTGTCGATTATTCACTTTTTAGCCGGCTTTGGTGGCTTGGACATGACCTAGTACCTTAAGATTTTGCATGAAAGTAGGACTAGCAGCCGCGTTGCACGGGAGAATGTGAAAAGTGTTCATATGTAGTAAAAACCTGAGAAATCCGTCCGTTTTCGTCATTTGTTATCGAATCGACTTAAAGCCAGATCGTCACATTGGGCGTTCTTCTCTCTAAAACGGTTACATTTATCGTCTGCAAAGCTATGTCGCGTGCTGCGGTATGCGGAGACATTAAAGCACCATAGTAGAACACAGAAGAAGCATGTAAGTTGAAGTAATAGCCAGTAAGAAGTAGTACAATTCAAGTTTTAGTTGTCGATTATTCACTTTTTAGCCGGCTTTGGTGGCTTGGACATGGCCTAGGACCTTAAGATTTTGCATGAGAGGAGGACTAGCTGCCGCGTTGCACTGGAGAATGTGAAAAGTGTTCATATTTAGTAAAAACCTGAGAAATCCGTACGTTTTCGACATTTGTTATCGAAACGACTTAAAGCCAGATCGTCACATTGGCCTCTTTTCTCTCTGAGACGGTTACATTTATCGTCTGCAAAGCTATGTCGCGTGCTGCGGTATGCGGGGACACTAAAAGCACCGTAGTAGAACACAGAAGAAGCTTCTAAGTTCAAGTAATAGCCAGTAAGAAGTAGTACAATTCAAGTTTTAGTTGTCGATTATTCACTTTTTTGCCGGCTTTGGTGGCTTTGACATGACCTAGAACCTTAAGATTTTGCATGAAAGTAGGACTAGCAGACGCGTTGCACGGGAAAATGTGAAAAGTGTTCATATGTAGTAAAAACCTGAGAAATCCGTCCGTTTTCGTCATTTGTTATCGAATCGACTTAAAGGAAGATCGTCACATTGGCCGTTCTTCTCTCTAAAACGGTTACAATTATCGTCTGCAAAGCTATGTCGCGTGATGCGGTATGCGGAGACATTAAAGCACCATAGTAGAACACAGAAGAAGCTTCTAAGTTGAAGTAATAGCCAGTAAGAATTAGTAAAATTCAAGTTTTAGTTGTCGATTATTCACTTTTTAGCCGGCTTTGGTGGCTTGCACATGGCCTAGGACCTTAAGATTTTGCATGAGAAAAGGACTAGCAGCCGCGTTGCACGGGAGAATGTGAAAAGTGTTCATATTTAGTAAAAACCTGAGAAATCCGTCCGTTTTCGACATTTGTTATCGAATCGACTTAAAGCCAGATCGTCGCATTGGCCTCTTTTCTCTCTGAGACGGTTACATTGATCGCCTGCAAAGCTATGTCGCGTGCTGCGGTATGCATAGACTGTAAAAGCACCATAGTAGATTACAGAAGAAACTTCTAAGTTGAAGCAATAGCCAGTAAGAAGCAGTACATTTCAAGCTTTGGTTATCGATTATTGATTTTTAGCCGGCTTTGGTGCCTTGGAAATGAGATGGAACCTTACGATTTTGCATGAAAGGGGGACTAGCAGCCGCGTTGCACGGGAGAATGTGAAAAGTGTTCATATGTCGTAAAAACCTGAGAAATCCGTCCGTTTTCGTCATTTGTTATCGGATCGACTTAAAGCCAGATCGTCACATTCGCCGCTTTTCTCTCTGAGACGGTTACATTTATCGTCTGCAAAGCTATGTCGCGTGCTGCGGTATGCGGAGACACTAAAAGTACCATAGTAGACCACAGAAGAAGCTTCTAAGTTGAAGCAATAGCCAGTAAGAAGTAGTACAATTCAAGTTGTAGTTGTCGATTATTCACTTTTTATCCGGCTTTGGTATCTTGGTCATGACCTAGGGCCTTAAGATTTTGCATGAAAGAAGGACTTGCAGCCGCGTTGCACGGGAGAATGTGAAAAGTGTTCATATGTAGTAAAAACCTGAGAAATCCGTCCGTCTTCGTCATTTGTTATCGAATCGACTTCAAGCCAGATCGTCACATTCGCCGCTTTTCTCTCTGAGACGGTTACATTTATCGTCTGCAAAGCTATGTCGCGTGCTGCGGTATGCGGAGACACTAAAAGCACCATAGTAGAACACAGAAGAAGCTTCTAAGTTGATGTAATAGCCAGTAAGAAGTAGTACAATTCAAGTTTTAGTTGTCGATTATTCACTTTTGAGCCGGCTTTGGTGGCTTGGACATGACCTAGGACCTTAAGATTCTGCATGAAAGGAGGACTTGCAGCCGCGTTGCACTGGAGCATGTGTAAAGGGTTCATATGTAGTAAAAACCTGAGAAATCCGTCCGTTTTCGTCATTTGTTATCGAATCGACTTAAAGCCAGATCGTCACATTTTCCGGTCTTCTCTCTAAAACGGTTAAATTTATCGTCTGCAAAGCTATGTCGCGTGCTGCGGTATGCGGAGACATTAAAGCACCATAGTAGAACACAGAAGAAGCTTCTAAGTTGAAGTAATAGCCAGTAAGAAGTAGTACAATTCAAGTTTTAGTTGTCGATTATTCACTTTTTAGCCGGCTTTGGTGGCTTAGACATGACCTAGGACCTTAAGATTTTGCATGAAAGGAGGACTAGCAGCCGCGTTGCACGGGAAAATGTGCAAAGTGTTCATATGTAGTAAAAACCTGAGAAATCCGTCCGTTCTCGTCATTTGTTATCGAATCGACTTAAAGCCAGATCGTTACATTGGCCGCTTTTCTCTCTGAGACGGTTACATTTATCGTCTGCAAAGCTATGTCGCGTGCTGCGGTATGCGGAGACACTAAAAGTACCATACTAGACCACAGAAGAAGCTTCTAAGTTGAAGCAATAGCCAGTAAGAAGTAGTAAAATTCAAGTTGTAGTTGTCGATTATTCACTTTTTAGCCGGCTTTGGTGGCTTGGACATGGCCTAGGACCTTAAGATTTTGCATGAGAGGAGGACTAGCAGCCGCGTTGCACGGGAGAATGTGAAAAGTGTTCATATTTAGTAAAAACCTGAGAAATCCGTACGTTTTCGACATTTGTTATCGAATCGACTTAAAGCCAGATCGTCACATTGGCCTCTTTTCTCTCTGAGGCGGTTACATTTATCGTCTGCAAAGCTATGTCGCGTGCTGCGGTATGCATAGACTGTAAAAGCACCATAGTAGATTACAGAAGAAGCTTCTAAGTTGAAGCAATAGCCAGTAAGAAGCAGTACATTTCAAGCTTTGGTTATCGATTATTCATTTTTAGCCGGCTTTGGTGCCTTGGACATGAGATGGAACCTTACGATTTTGCATGAAAGGAGGACTAGCAGCCGCGTTGCACGGCAGAATGTGAAAAGTGTTCATATGTCGTAAAAAACTGAGAAATCCGTCCGTTTTCGTCATTTGTTATCGAATCGACTTGAAGCCAGATCGTCACATTGGCCGCTTTTCTCTCTGAGACGGTTACATTTATCGTCTTTAAAGCTATGTCGCGTGCTGCGGTATGCGGAGACACTAAAAGTACCATAGTAGACCACAGAAGAAGCTTCTAAGTTGAAGCAATAGCCAGTAAGAAGTAGTAAAATTCAAGTTGTAGTTGTCGATTATTCACTTTTTAGCCGGCTTTGGTGGCTTGGACATGACCTAGTACCTTAAGATTTTGCATGAAAGGAGGACTTGCAGCCGCGTTGCACGGGAGAATGTGAAAAGTGTTCATATGTAGTAAAAACCTGAGAAATCCGTCCGTTTTCGTCATTTGTTATCGAATCGACTTAAAGCCAGATCGTCACATTGGGCGTTCTTCTCTCTAAAACGGTTACATTTATCGTCTGCAAAGCTATGTCGCGTGCTGCGGTATGCGGAGACATTAAAGCACCATAGTAGAACACAGAAGAAGCTTCTAAGTTGAAGTAATAGCCAGTAAGAAGTAGTAAAATTCAAGTTGTAGTTGTCGATTATTCACTTTTTAGCCGGCTTTGGTGGCTTGGACATGACCTTGGACCTTAAGATCTTGCATGAAAGGAGGACTAGCAGCCGTGTTGCACGGGAGAATGTGAAAAGTGTCCATATTTAGTAAAAAACTGAGAAATCCGTCCGTTTTCGACATTTGTTATCGAATCGACTTAAAGCCAGATCGTCACATTGGCCGCTTTTTCTCTGAAACGGTTACATTTATCGTCTGCAAAGCTATGTCGCGTGCTGCGGTATGCGGAGACACTAAAAGCACCATAGTAGAACACAGAAGAAGCTTCTAAGTTGAAGTAATAGCCAGTAAGAAGTAGTACAATTCAAGTTTTAGTTGTCGATTATTCACTTTTTTGCCGGCTTTAGTGGCTTGGACATGACCTAGAACCTTAAGATTTTGCATGAAAGTAGGACCTGCAGCCGCGTTGCACGGGAAAATGTGAAAAGTGTTCATGTGTAGTTAAAACCTGAGAAATCCGTCCGTTTTCGTCATTTGTTATCGAATCGACTTAAAGCCAGATCGTCACAATGGCCTCTTTTATCTCTGAGACGGTTACATTTATCGTTTGCAAAGGTATGTCGCGTGCTGCGGTATGCGGAGACACTAAAAGCACCATAGTAGAACACAGAAGAAGCTTCTAAGTTAAAGTAATAGCCAGTAAGAAGTAGTACAATTTAAGTTTTAGTTGTCCATTATTCACTTTTTAGACGGCTTTGGTGGCTTGGACATGAACTAGGACCTTAAGATTTTGCATGAAAGGAGGACTTGCAGCCACGTTGCACTGGAGAATGTGAAAAGTGTTCATATGTAGTAAAAACCTGAGAAATCCGTCCGTCTTCGTCATTTGTTATCGAATCGACTTAAAGGAAGATCGTCACATTGGCCGTTCTTCTCTCTAAAACGGTTACAATTATCGTCTGCAAAGCTATGTCGCGTGATGCGGTATGCGGAGACACTAAAAGCACCATAGTAGAACACAGAAGAAGTTTCTAAGTTGAAGTAATAGCCAGTAAGAATTAGTACAATTCAAGTTTTAGTTGTCGATTATTCACTTTTTAGCCGGCTTTGGTGGCTTGCACACGGCCTAGGACCTTAAGATTTTGCATGAGAGAAGGAATAGCAGCCGCGTTGCACGGGAGAATGTGAAAAGTGTTCATATTTAGTAAAAACCTGAGAAATCCGTCCGTTTTCGACATTTGTTATCGAATCGACTTAAAGCCAGATCGTCGCATTGGCCTCTTTTCTCTCTGAGACGGTTACATTTATCGTCTGCAAAGCTATGTCGCGTGCTGCGGTATGCATAGACTGTAAAAGCACCATAGTAGATTACAGAAGACGCTTCTAAGTTGAAGCAATAGCCAGTAAGAAGCAGTACATTTCAAGCTTTGGTTATCGATTATTGATTTTTAGCCGGCTTTAATGCCTTGGAAATGAGATGGAACCTTACGATTTTGCATGAAAGGGGGACTAGCAGCCGCGTTGCACGGGAGAATGTGAAAAGTGTTCATATGTAGTAAAAACCTGAGAAATCCGTCCGTCTTCGTCATTTGTTATCGAATCGACTTCAAGCCAGATCGTCACATTCGCCGCTTTTCTCTCTGAGACGGTTACATTTATCGTCTGCAAAGCTATGTCGCGTGCTGCGGTATGCGGAGACACTAAAAGCACCATAGTAGAACACAGAAAAAGCTTCTAAGTTGAAGCAATAACCAGTAAGAAGCAGTACATTTCAAGCTTTGGTTATCGATTATTGATTTTTAGCCGGCTTTGGTGCCTTGGAAATAAGATGGAACCTTACGATTTTGCATGAAAGGGGGACTAGCAAACGCGTTGCACGGGAGAATGTGAAAAGTGTTCATATGTCGTAAAAACCTGAGAAATCCGTCTGTTTTCGTCATTTGTTATCGAATCGACTTAAAGCCAGATCGTCACTTTGGACGCTCTTCTGTCTGAAACGGTTACATTTATCGTCTGCAAAGCTATGTCGCGTGCTGCGGTATGCGGAGACACTAAAAGCACCGTAGTAGAACACAGAAGAAGCTTCTAAGTTCAAGTAATAGCCAGTAAGAAGTAGTACAATTCAAGTTTTAGTTGTCGATTATTCACTTTTTAGCCGGCTTTGGTGGCTTGGACATGACCTAGAACCTTAAGATTTTGCATGAAAGTAGGACTAGCAGCCGCGTTGCACGGGAAAATGTGAAAAGTGTTCATATGTAGTAAAAACCTGAGAAATCCGTCCGTTTTCGTCATTTGTTATCGAATCGACTTAAAGCCAGATCGTCACATTGAGCGTTCTTCTCTCTAAAACGGTTACATTTATCGTCTGCAAAGCTATGTCGCGTGCTGCGGTATGCGGAGACATTAAAGCACCATAGTAGAACACAGAAGAAGCTTCTAAGTTGAAGTAATAGCCAGTAAGAAGTAGTACAATTCAAGTTTTAGTTGTCGATTATTCACTTTTAGCCGGCTTTGGTGGCTTGGACATGGCCTAGGACCTTAAGATCTTGCATGAAAGGAGGACTAGCAGCCGTGTTGCACGGGAGAATGTGAAAAGTGTTCATATTTAGTAAAAACCTGAGAAATCCGTCCGTTTTCGACATTTGTTATCGAATCGTCTTAAAGCCAGATCGTCACATTGGCCGCTTTTTCTCTGAAACGGTTACATTTATCGTCTGCAAAGCTATGTCGCGTGCTGCGGTATGCGGAGACACTAAAAGCACCATAGTAGAACACAGAAGAAGCTTCTAAGTTGAAGTAATAGCCAGTAAGAAGTAGTACAATTCAAGTTTTAGTTGTCGATTATTCACTTTTTAGCCGGCTTTGGTGGCTTGGACATGGCCTAGGACCTTAAGATTTTGCATGAAAGTAGGACTAGCAGCCGCGTTGCACGATAAAATGTGAAAAGTGTTCATATGTAGTAAAAACCTGAGAAATCCGTCCGTTTTCGTCATTTGTTATCGAATCGACTTAAAGCCAGATCGTCGCATTGGCCGCTTTTATCTCTGAGACGGTTACATTTAACGTCTGCAAAGCTATGTCGCGTGCTGCGGTATGCGGAGACACTAAAAGTACCATAGTAGACCACAGAAGAAGCTTCTGAGTTGAAGCAATAGCCAGTAAGAAGTAGTACAATTCAAGTTGTAGTTGTCGATTATTCACTTTTTAGCCGGCTTTGGTGGCTTGGACATGACCTAGGACCTTAAGATTTTGCATGAAAGAAGGACTTGCAGCCGCGTTGCACGGGAGAATGTGAAAAGTGTTCATATGTAGTAAAAACCTGAGAAATCCGTCCGTCTTCGTCATTTGTTATCGAATCGACTTAAAGCCAGATCGTCACATTCGCCGCTTTTCTCTCTGAGACGGTTACATTTATCGTCTGCAAAGCTATGTCGCGTGCTGCGGTATGCGGAGACACTAAAAGCACCATAGTAGAACACAGAAGAAGCTTCTAAGTTGAAGCAATAACCAGTAAGAAGCAGTACATTTCAAGCTTTGGTTATCGATTATTGATTTTTAGCCGGCTTTGGTGCCTTGGAAATAAGATGGAACCTTACGATTTTGCATGAAAGGGGGACTAGCAGCCGCGTTGCACGGCAGAATGTGAAAAGTGTTCATATGTCGTAAAAACCTGAGAAATCCGTCTGTTTTCGTCATTTGTTATCGAATCGACTTAAAGCCAGATCGTCACTTTGGCCGCTCTTCTGTCTGAAACGGTTACATTTATCGTCTGCAAAGCTATGCCGCGTGCTGCGGTATGCAGAGACACTAAAAGCACCGTAGTAGAACACAGAAGAAGCTTCTAAGTTCAAGTAATAGCCAGTAAGAAGTAGTACAATTCAAGTTTTAGTTGTCGATTATTCACTTTTTAGCCGGCTTTGGTGGCTTGGACATGACCTAGAACCTTAAGATTTTGCATGAAGGTAGGACTAACAGCCGCGTTGCACGGGAAAATGTGAAAAGTGTTCATATGTAGTAAAAACCTGAGAAATTCGTCCGTTTTCGTCATTTGTTATCGAATCGACTTAAAGCCAGTACGTCACATTGGCCGCTTTTCTCTCTGAGACGGTTACATTGATCGTCTGCAAAGCTATGTCGCGTGCTGCGGTTTGCGGAGACACTAAAAGTACCATAGTAGACCACAGAAGAAGCTTCTAAGTTGAAGCAATTGCCAGTAAGAAGTAGTAAAATTCAAGTTGTAGTTGTCGATTATTCACTTTTTAGCCGGCTTTGGTGGCTTGGACATGACGTAGTACCTTAAGATTTTGCATGAAATGAGGACTTGCAGCCGCGTTGCACGGGCGAATGTGAAAAGTGTTCATATGTAGTAAAAACCTGAGAAATCCGTCCGTTTTCGTCATTTGTTATCGAATCGACTTAAAGCCAGATCGTCACATTGGGTGTTCTTCTCTCTAAAACGGTTACATTTATCGTCTGCAAAGCTATGTCGCGTGCTGCGGTATGGGGAGACATTAAAGCACCATAGTAGAACACAGAAGAAGCTTCTAAGTTGAAGTAATAGCCAGTAAGAAGTAGTACAATTCAAGTTTTAGTTGTCGATTATTCACTTTTTAGCCGGCTTTGGTGGCTTGGACATGGCCTAGGACCTTAAGATCTTGCATGAAAGGAGGACTAGCAGCCGTGTTGCACGGGAGAATGTGAAAAGTGTTCATATTTAGTAAAAAACCTGAGAAATCCGTCCGTTTTCGACATTTGTTATCGAATCTTCTTAAAGCCAGATCGTCACATTGGCCGCTTTTTCTCTGAAACGGTTACATTTATCGTCTGCAAAGCTATGTCGCGTGCTGCGGTATGCGGAGACACTAAAAGCACCATAGTAGAACACAGAAGAAGCTTCTAAGTTGAAGTAATAGCCAGTAAGAAGTAGTACAATTCAAGTTTTAGTTGTCGATTATTCACTTTTTAGCCGGCTTTGGTGGCTTAGACATGACCTAGGACCTTAAGATTTTGCATGAAAGGAGGACTAGCAGCCGCGTTGCACGGGAGAATGTGAAAAGTGTTCATATGTAGTAAAAACCTGAGACATCCGTCCGTTCTCGTCATTTGTTATCGAATCGACTTAAAGCCAGATCGTCACATTGGCCGCTTTTCTCTCTGAGACGGTTACATTTATCGTCTGCAAAGCTATGTCGCGTGCTGCGGTATGCGGAGACACTAAAAGTACCATAGTAGACCACAGAAGAAGCTTCTAAGTTGAAGCAATAGCCAGTAAGAAGTAGTACAATTCAAGTTGTAGTTGTCGATTATTCACTTTTTAGCCGGCTTTGGTGGCTTGGACATGACCTAGGACCTTAAGATTTTGCATGAAAGAAGGACTTGCAGCCGCGTTGCACGGGAGAATGTGAAAAGTGTTCATATGTAGTAAAAACCTGAGAAATCCGTCCGTCTTCGTCATTTGTTATCGAATCGACTTCAAGCCAGATCGTCACATTCGCCGCTTTTCTCTCTGAGACGGTTACATTTATCGTCTGCAAAGCTATGTCGCGTGCTGCGGTATGCGGAGACACTAAAAGCACCATAGTAGAACACAGAAGAAGCTTCTAAGTTGAAGTAATAGCCAGTAAGAAGTAGTACAATTCAAGTTTTAGCTGTCGATTATCCACTTTTTAGCCGGCTTTGGTGGCTTGGACATGACCTAGGACCTTAAGATTTTGCATGAAAGGAGGACTTGCAGCCGCGTTGCACTGGAGCATGTGAAAAGTGTTCATATTTAGTAAAAACCTGAGAAATCCGTCCGTTTTCGTCATTTGTTATCGAATCGACTTAAAGCCAGATCGTCACATTGGCCGTTCTTCTCTCTAAAACGGTTACATTTATCGTCTGCAAAGCTATGTCGCGTGCTGCGGAATGCGGAGACATTAAAGCACCATAGTAGAACACAGAAGAAGCTTCTAAGTTGAAGTAATAGCCAGTAAGAAGTAGTACAATTCAAGTTTTAGTTGTCGATTATTCACTTTTTAGCCGGCTTTGGTGGCTTAGACATGACCTAGGACCTTAAGATTTTGCATGAAAGGAGGACTAGCAGCCGCGTTGCACGGGATAATGTGAAAAGTGTTCATATGTAGTAAAAACCTGAGAAATCCGTCCGTTTTCGTCATTTGTTATCGAATCGACTTAAAGCCAGTACGTCACATTGGCCGCTTTTCTCTCTGAGACGGTTACATTTATCGTCTGCAAAGCTATGTCGCGTGCTGCGGTATGCGGAGACACTGAAAGCACCGTAGTAGAACACAGAAGAAGCTTCTAAGTTCAAGTAATAGCCAGTAAGAAGTAGTACAATTCAAGTTTTAGTTGTCGATTATTCCCTTTTTTGCCGGCTTTGGTGGCTTGGACATAACCTAGAACCTTAAGATTTTACATGAAAGTAGGACTAGCAGCCGCGTTGCACGGGAGAATGTGAAAAGTTTTCATATTTAGTAAAAACCTGAGAAATTCGTACGTTTTCGACATTTGTTATCGAATCGACTTAAAGCCAGATCGTCACATTGGCCTCTTTTCTCTCTGAGACGGTTACATTTATCGTCTGCAAAGCTATGTCGCGTGCTGCGGTATGCATAGACTGTAAAAGCACTATAGTAGATTACAGAAGAAGCTTCTAAGTTGAAGCAATAGCCAGTAAGAAGTAGTAAAATTCAAGTTGTAGTTGTCGATTATTCACTTTTTAGCCGGCTTTGGTGGGTTGGACATGACCTAGTACCTTAAGATTTTGCACGAAAGGAGGACTAGCAGCCGCGTTGCACGGGAGAATGTGAAAAGTGTTCATATGTCGTAAAAACCTGAGAAATCCGTCCGTTTTCGTCATTTGTTATCGAATCGACCTAAAGCCAGATCGTCACATTGGCCGCTTTTCTCTCTGAGACGGTTACATTTATCGTCTGCAAAGCTATGTCGCGTGCTGCGGTATGCGGAGACACTAAAAGTACCATAGTAGACCACAGAAGAAGATTCTAAGTTGAAGCAATAGCCAGTAAGAAGTAGTACAATTCAAGTTGTAGTTGTCGATTATTCACTTTTTAGCCGGCTTTGGTGGCTTGGACATGACCTAGGACCTTAAGATTTTGCATGAAAGAAGGACTTGCAGCCGCGTTGCACGGGAGAATGTGAAAAGTGTTCATATGTAGTAAAAACCTGAGAAATCCGTCCGTCTTCGTCATTTGTTATCGAATCGACTTCAAGCCAGATCGTCACATTCGCCGCTTTTCTCTCTGAGACGGTTACATTTATCGTGTGCAAAGCTATGTCGCGTGCTGCGGTATGCGGAGACACTAAAAGCACCATAGTAGAACACAGAAGAAGCTTCTAAGTTGAAGTAATAGCCAGTAAGAAGTAGTACAATTCAAGTTTTAGCTGTCGATTATTCACTTTTTAGCCGGCTTTGATGGCTTGGACATGACCTAGGACCTTAAGATTTTGCATGAAAGGAGGACTTGCAGCCGCGTTGCACTGGAGCATGTGAAAAGTGTTCATATTTAGTAAAAACCTGAGAAATCCGTCCGTTTTCGTCATTTGTTATCGAATCGACTTAAAGCCAGATCGTCACATTGGCCGGTCTTCTCTCTAAAACGGTTACATTTATCGTCTGCAAAGCTATGTCGCGTGCTGCGGTATGCGGAGACACTGAAAGCACCGTAGTAGAACACAGAAGAAGCTTCTAAGTTCAAGTAATAGCCAGTAAGAAGTAGTACAATTCAAGTTTCAGTTGTCGAATATTCCCTTTTTTGCCGGCTTTGGTGGCTTGGACATAACCTAGAACCTTAAGATTTTGCATGAAAGTAGGACTAGCAGCCGCGTTGCACGGGAAAATGTGAAAAGTGTTCATATGTAGTAAAAACCTGAGAAATCCGTCCGTTTTCGTCATTTGTTATCGAATCGACTTAAAGCCAGATCGTCACATTTGCCGTTCTTCTCTCTAAAACGGTTACATTTATCGTCTGCAAAGCTATGTCGCGTGCTGCGGTATGCCGAACACTAAATGCACCATAGCAGAACACAGAAGAAGTTTCTAAGTTGAAGTAATAGAGAGTAAGATGTGGTATAATTCAAGTTTTAGTTGTCGATTATTCACATTTTAGCCGTCTTTGGTGGCTTGGACATGACCTAGGACCATAAGATTTTGCATGAAAGGAGGACTTACAGCCGCGTTGCACGGGAGAATGTGAAAAGTGTTCACATGTATTAAAAACCTGAGAAATCCGTCCGTTTTCGTCATTTGTTATCGAATCGACTTAAAGCCAGATCGTCACATTGGCCGCTCTTCTCTCTGAAACGGTTACATTTATCGTCTGCAAAGCTATGTCGCGTGCTGCGGTATGCGGAGACACTAAAAGCTCCATATCAGAACACAGAAGAAGCTTCTAAGTTGAAGTAATAGCCAGTAAGAAGTAGTACAATTCAAGTTTTAGTTGTCAAATATTCACTTTTTAGCCTGCTTTGGTGGCTTGGACATAACCTAGGACCATAAGATTTTGCATGAAAGGAAGAGTAGCAGCCGCGTTTCACGGGAGAATGTGAAAAGTGTTCATATGTAGTAAAAACCTGAGAAATCCGTCTGTTTTCGTCATTTGTTATCGAATCGACTTAAAGCCATATCGACACATTGGCCGCTTTTCTCTCTGAGACGGTTACGTTTATCGTCTGCAAAGCTATGTCGCGTGCTGCGGTATGCGGAGACACTGAAAGCACCGTAGTAGAACACAGAAGAAGCTTCTAAGTTCAAGTAATAGCCAGTAAGAAGTAGTACAATTCAAGTTTTAGTTGTCGATTATTCCCTTTTTTGCCGGCTTTGGTGGCTTGGACATAACCTAGAACCTTAAGATTTTACATGAAAGTAGGACTAGCAGCCGCGTTGCACGGGAGAATGTGAAAAGTGTTCATATTTAGTAAAAACCTGAGAAATTCGTACGTTTTCGACATTTGTTATCGAATCGACTTAAAGCCAGATCGTCACATTGGCCTCTTTTCTCTCTGAGACGGTTACATTTATCGTCTGCAAAGCTATGTCGCGTGCTGCGGTATGCATAGACTGTAAAAGCACTATAGTAGATTACAGAAGAAGCTTCTAAGTTGAAGCAATAGCCAGTAAGAAGTAGTAAAATTCAAGTTGTAGTTGTCGATTATTCACTTTTTAGCCGGCTTTGGTGGGTTGGACATGACCTAGTACCTTAAGATTTTGCACGAAAGGAGGACTAGCAGCCGCGTTGCACGGGAGAATGTGAAAAGTGTTCATATGTCGTAAAAACCTGAGAAATCCGTCCGTTTTCGTCATTTGTTATCGAATCGACCTAAAGCCAGATCGTCACATTGGCCGCTTTTCTCTCTGAGACGGTTACATTTATCGTCTGCAAAGCTATGTCGCGTGCTGCGGTATGCGGAGACACTAAAAGTACCATAGTAGACCACAGAAGAAGATTCTAAGTTGAAGCAATAGCCAGTAAGAAGTAGTACAATTCAAGTTGTAGTTGTCGATTATTCACTTTTTAGCCGGCTTTGGTGGCTTGGACATGACCTAGGACCTTAAGATTTTGCATGAAAGAAGGACTTGCAGCCGCGTTGCACGGGAGAATGTGAAAAGTGTTCATATGTAGTAAAAACCTGAGAAATCCGTCCGTCTTCGTCATTTGTTATCGAATCGACTTCAAGCCAGATCGTCACATTCGCCGCTTTTCTCTCTGAGACGGTTACATTTATCGTGTGCAAAGCTATGTCGCGTGCTGCGGTATGCGGAGACACTAAAAGCACCATAGTAGAACACAGAAGAAGCTTCTAAGTTGAAGTAATAGCCAGTAAGAAGTAGTACAATTCAAGTTTTAGCTGTCGATTATTCACTTTTTAGCCGGCTTTGATGGCTTGGACATGACCTAGGACCTTAAGATTTTGCATGAAAGGAGGACTTGCAGCCGCGTTGCACTGGAGCATGTGAAAAGTGTTCATATTTAGTAAAAACCTGAGAAATCCGTCCGTTTTCGTCATTTGTTATCGAATCGACTTAAAGCCAGATCGTCACATTGGCCGGTCTTCTCTCTAAAACGGTTACATTTATCGTCTGCAAAGCTATGTCGCGTGCTGCGGTATGCGGAGACACTGAAAGCACCGTAGTAGAACACAGAAGAAGCTTCTAAGTTCAAGTAATAGCCAGTAAGAAGTAGTACAATTCAAGTTTCAGTTGTCGAATATTCCCTTTTTTGCCGGCTTTGGTGGCTTGGACATAACCTAGAACCTTAAGATTTTGCATGAAAGTAGGACTAGCAGCCGCGTTGCACGGGAAAATGTGAAAAGTGTTCATATGTAGTAAAAACCTGAGAAATCCGTCCGTTTTCGTCATTTGTTATCGAATCGACTTAAAGCCAGATCGTCACATTTGCCGTTCTTCTCTCTAAAACGGTTACATTTATCGTCTGCAAAGCTATGTCGCGTGCTGCGGTATGCCGAACACTAAATGCACCATAGCAGAACACAGAAGAAGTTTCTAAGTTGAAGTAATAGAGAGTAAGATGTGGTATAATTCAAGTTTTAGTTGTCGATTATTCACATTTTAGCCGTCTTTGGTGGCTTGGACATGACCTAGGACCATAAGATTTTGCATGAAAGGAGGACTTACAGCCGCGTTGCACGGGAGAATGTGAAAAGTGTTCACATGTATTAAAAACCTGAGAAATCCGTCCGTTTTCGTCATTTGTTATCGAATCGACTTAAAGCCAGATCGTCACATTGGCCGCTCTTCTCTCTGAAACGGTTACATTTATCGTCTGCAAAGCTATGTCGCGTGCTGCGGTATGCGGAGACACTAAAAGCTCCATATCAGAACACAGAAGAAGCTTCTAAGTTGAAGTAATAGCCAGTAAGAAGTAGTACAATTCAAGTTTTAGTTGTCAAATATTCACTTTTTAGCCTGCTTTGGTGGCTTGGACATAACCTAGGACCATAAGATTTTGCATGAAAGGAAGAGTAGCAGCCGCGTTTCACGGGAGAATGTGAAAAGTGTTCATATGTAGTAAAAACCTGAGAAATCCGTCTGTTTTCGTCATTTGTTATCGAATCGACTTAAAGCCATATCGACACATTGGCCGCTTTTCTCTCTGAGACGGTTACGTTTATCGTCTGCAAAGCTATGTCGCGTGCTGCGGTATGCGGAGACACTAAAAGCACCATAGTAGAACACAGAAGAAGCTTCTAAGTTGAAGTAATAGCCAGTAAGAAGTAGTACAATTCAAGTTTTAGTTGTCGATTATTCACTTTTTAGCCGGCTTTGGTGGCTTAGACATGACCTAGGACCTTAAGATTTTGCATGAAAGGAGGACTAGCAGCCGCGTTGCACGGGATAATGTGAAAAGTGTTCATATGTAGTAAAAACCTGAGAAATCCGTCCGTTCTCGTCATTTGTTATCGAATCGACTTAAAGCCAGTACGTCACATTGGCCGCTTTTCTCTCTGAGACGGTTACATTTATCGTCTGCAAAGCTATGTCGCGTGCTGCGGTATGCGGAGACACTGAAAGCACCGTAGTAGAACACAGAAGAAGCTTCTAAGTTCAAGTAATAGCCAGTAAGAAGTAGTACAATTCAAGTTTTAGTTGTCGATTATTCCCTTTTTTGCCGGCTTTGGTGGCTTGGACATAACCTAGAACCTTAAGATTTTACATGAAAGTAGGACTAGCAGCCGCGTTGCACGGGAGAATGTGAAAAGTGTTCATATTTAGTAAAAACCTGAGAAATTCGTACGTTTTCGACATTTGTTATCGAATCGACTTAAAGCCAGATCGTCACATTGGCCTCTTTTCTCTCTGAGACGGTTACATTTATCGTCTGCAAAGCTATGTCGCGTGCTGCGGTATGCATAGACTGTAAAAGCACTATAGTAGATTACAGAAGAAGCTTCTAAGTTGAAGCAATAGCCAGTAAGAAGTAGTAAAATTCAAGTTGTAGTTGTCGATTATTCACTTTTTAGCCGGCTTTGGTGGGTTGGACATGACCTAGTACCTTAAGATTTTGCACGAAAGGAGGACTAGCAGCCGCGTTGCACGGGAGAATGTGAAAAGTGTTCATATGTCGTAAAAACCTGAGAAATCCGTCCGTTTTCGTCATTTGTTATCGAATCGACCTAAAGCCAGATCGTCACATTGGCCGCTTTTCTCTCTGAGACGGTTACATTTATCGTCTGCAAAGCTATGTCGCGTGCTGCGGTATGCGGAGACACTAAAAGTACCATAGTAGACCACAGAAGAAGATTCTAAGTTGAAGCAATAGCCAGTAAGAAGTAGTACAATTCAAGTTGTAGTTGTCGATTATTCACTTTTTAGCCGGCTTTGGTAGCTTGGACATGACCTAGGACCTTAAGATTTTGCATGAAAGAAGGACTTGCAGCCGCGTTGCACGGGAGAATGTGAAAAGTGTTCATATGTAGTAAAAACCTGAGAAATCCGTCCGTCTTCGTCATTTGTTATCGAATCGACTTCAAGCTAGATCGTCACATTCGCCGCTTTTCTCTCTGAGACGGTTACATTTATCGTGTGCAAAGCTATGTCGCGTGCTGCGGTATGCGGAGACACTAAAAGCACCATAGTAGAACACAGAAGAAGCTTCTAAGTTGAAGTAATAGCCAGTAAGAAGTAGTACAATTCAAGTTTTAGCTGTCGATTATTCACTTTTTAGCCGGCTTTGATGGCTTGGACATGACCTAGGACCTTAAGATTTTGCATGAAAGGAGGACTTGCAGCCGCGTTGCACTGGAGCATGTGAAAAGTGTTCATATTTAGTAAAAACCTGAGAAATCCGTCCGTTTTCGTCATTTGTTATCGAATCGACTTAAAGCCAGATCGTCACATTGGCCGGTCTTCTCTCTAAAACGGTTACATTTATCGTCTGCAAAGCTATGTCGCGTGCTGCGGTATGCGGAGACACTGAAAGCACCGTAGTAGAACACAGAAGAAGCTTCTAAGTTCAAGTAATAGCCAGTAAGAAGTAGTACAATTCAAGTTTCAGTTGTCGAATATTCCCTTTTTTGCCGGCTTTGGTGGCTTGGACATAACCTAGAACCTTAAGATTTTGCATGAAAGTAGGACTAGCAGCCGCGTTGCACGGGAAAATGTGAAAAGTGTTCATATGTAGTAAAAACCTGAGAAATCCGTCCGTTTTCGTCATTTGTTATCGAATCGACTTAAAGCCAGATCGTCACATTTGCCGTTCTTCTCTCTAAAACGGTTACATTTATCGTCTGCAAAGCTATGTCGCGTGCTGCGGTATGCCGAACACTAAATGCACCATAGCAGAACACAGAAGAAGTTTCTAAGTTGAAGTAATAGAGAGTAAGATGTGGTATAATTCAAGTTTTAGTTGTCGATTATTCACATTTTAGCCGTCTTTGGTGGCTTGGACATGACCTAGGACCATAAGATTTTGCATGAAAGGAGGACTTACAGCCGCGTTGCACGGGAGAATGTGAAAAGTGTTCACATGTATTAAAAACCTGAGAAATCCGTCCGTTTTCGTCATTTGTTATCGAATCGACTTAAAGCCAGATCGTCACATTGGCCGCTCTTCTCTCTGAAACGGTTACATTTATCGTCTGCAAAGCTATGTCGCGTGCTGCGGTATGCGGAGACACTAAAAGCTCCATATCAGAACACAGAAGAAGCTTCTAAGTTGAAGTAATAGCCAGTAAGAAGTAGTACAATTCAAGTTTTAGTTGTCAAATATTCACTTTTTAGCCTGCTTTGGTGGCTTGGACATAACCTAGGACCATAAGATTTTGCATGAAAGGAAGAGTAGCAGCCGCGTTTCACGGGAGAATGTGAAAAGTGTTCATATGTAGTAAAAACCTGAGAAATCCGTCTGTTTTCGTCATTTGTTATCGAATCGACTTAAAGCCATATCGACACATTGGCCGCTTTTCTCTCTGAGACGGTTACGTTTATCGTCTGCAAAGCTATGTCGCGTGCTGCGGTATGCGGAGACACTAAAAGCACCATAGTAGAACACAGAAGAAGCTTCTAAGTTGAAGCAATAGCCAGTAAGCTGCAGTACAATTCAAGTTTTGGTTATCGATTATTGATATTTAGCCGGCTTTGGTGCCTTAGACATGAGGTGGAACCTTAAGATTTTGCATGTAAGGAGGACTAGCAGCCGCGTTGCACGGGAGAACGTGAAAAGTGTTCATATGTAGTAAACACCTGAGAAATCCGTCCGGTTTCGTCATTTGTTATCGAATCGACTTAAAGCCAGATCGACACATTGGCCGCTTTTCTCTCTGAGACGGTTACGTTTATCGTCTGCAAAGCTATGTCGCGTGCTGCGGTATGCGGAGACACTAAAAGCACCATAGTAGAACACAGAAGAAGCTTCTAAGTTGAAGCAATAGCCAGTAAGAAGTAGTACAATTCAAGTTTTAGTTGTCGATTATTCACTTTTTAGCCGGCTTAGGTGGCTTGGACATGACCTAGGAACGTAAGATTTTGCATGAAAGGAGGACTTGCAGCCGCGTTGCACGGGAGAGTGTGCAAAGTGTTCATATGTAGTAAAAGCCTGAGAAATCTGTCCGTTTTCGTCATTTGTTATCGAATCGACTTAAAGCCAGATCGTCACATTGGCCGCTTTTCTCTCTGAGACGGTTACATTTATCGTCTGCAAAGCTATGTCGCGTGCTGCGGTATGCGGAGACACTAAAAGTACCATAGTAGACCACAGAAGAAGCTTCTAAGTTGAAGCAATAGCCAGTAAGAAGTAGTACAATTCAAGTTGTAGTTGTCGATTATTCACTTTTTAGCCGGCTTAGGTGGCTTGGACATGACCTAGGACCGTAAGATTTTGCATGAAAGGAGGACTTGCAGCCGCGTTGCACTGGAGCATGTGAAAAGTGTTCATATTTAGTAAAAACCTGAGAAATCCGTCCGTTTTCGTCATTTGTTATCGAATCGACTTAAAGCCAGATCGTCACATTGGCCGGTCTTCTCTCGAAAACGGTTACATTTATCGTCTGCAAAGCTATGTCACGTGCTGCGGTATGCGGAGACATTAAAGCACCATAGTAGAACACAGAAGAAGCTTCTAAGTTGAAGTAATAGCCAGTAAGAAGTAGTACAATTCAAGTTTTAGTTGTCGATTATTCACTTTTTAGCCGGCTTTGGTGGCTTAGACATGACCTAGGACCTTAAGATTTTGCATGAAAGGAGGACTAGCAGCCGCGTTGCACGGGATAATGTGAAAAGTGTTCATATGTAGTAAAAACCTGAGAAATCCGTCCGTTCTCGTCATTTGTTATCGAATCGACTTAAAGCCAGATCGTCACATTGGCCGCTTTTCTCTCTGAGACGGTTACATTTATCGTCTGCAAAGCTATGTCGCGTGCTGCGGTATGCGGAGACACTGAAAGCACCGTAGTAGAACACAGAAGAAGCTTCTAAGTTCAAGTAATAGCCAGTAAGAAGTAGTACAATTCAAGTTTCAGTTGTCGAATATTCCCTTTTTTGCCGGCTTTGGTGGCTTGGACATAACCTAGAACCTTAAGATTTTGCATGAAAGTAGGACTAGCAGCCGCGTTGCACGGGAAAATGTGAAAAGTGTTCATATGTAGTAAAAACCTGAGAAATCCGTCCGTTTTCGTCATTTGTTATCGAATCGACCTAAAGCCAGATCGTCACATTGGCCGCTTTTCTCTCTGAGACGGTTACATTTATCGTCTGCAAAGCTATGTCGCGTGCTGCGGTATGTGGAGACACTAAAGGTACCATAGTAGACCACAGAAGAAGCTTCTAAGTTGAAGCAATAGCCAGTAAGAAGTAGTACAATTCAAATTGTAGTTGTCGATTATTCACTTTTTAGCCGGCTTTGGTGGCTTGGACATGACCTAGGACCTTAAGATTTTGCATGAAAGAAGGACTTGCAGCCGCGTTGCACGGGAGAATGTGAAAAGTGTTCATATGTAGTAAAAACCTGAGAAATCCGTCCGTCTTCGTCATTTGTTATCGAATCGACTTCAAGCCAGATCGTCACATTCGCCGCTTTTCTCTCTGAGACGGTTACATTTATCGTCTGCAAAGCTATGTCGCGTGCTGCGGTATGCGGAGACACTAAAAGCACCATAGTAGAACACAGAAGAAGCTTCTAAGTTGAAGTAATAGCCAGTAAGAAGTAGTACAATTCAAGTTTTAGCTGTCGATTATTCACTTTTTGCCGGCTTTGATGGCTTGGACATGACCTAGGACCTTAAGATTTTGCATGAAAGGAGGACTAGCAGCCGTGTTGCACGGGAGAATGTGAAAAGTGTTCATATTTAGTAAAAAACCTGAGAAATCCGTCCGTTTTCGACATTTGTTATCGAATCGTCTTAAAGCCAGATCGTCACATTGGCCGCTTTTTCTCTGAAACGGTTACATTTATCGTCTGCAAAGCTATGTCGCGTGCTGCGGTATGCGGAGACACTAAAAGCACCATAGTAGAACACAGAAGAAGCTTCGAAGTTGAAGTAATAGCCAGTAAGAAGTAGTACAATTCAAGTTTTAGTTGTCGATTATTCACTTTTTAGCCGGCTTTGGTGGCTTAGACATGACCTAGGACCTTAAGATTTTGCATGAAAGGAGGACTAGCAGCCGCGTTGCACGGGAGAATGTGAAAAGTGTTCATATGTAGTAAAAACCTGAGACATCCGTCCGTTCTCGTCATTTGTTATCGAATCGACTTAAAGCCAGATCGTCACATTGGCCGCTTTTCTCTCTGAGACGGTTACATTTATCGTCTGCAAAGCTATGTCGCGTGCTGCGGTATGCGGAGACACTAAAAGTACCATAGTAGACCACAGAAGAAGCTTCTAAGTTGAAGCAATAGCCAGTAAGAAGTAGTACAATTCAAGTTGTAGTTGTCGATTATTCACTTTTTAGCCGGCTTTGGTGGCTTGGACATGACCTAGGACCTTAAGATTTTGCATGAAAGAAGGACTTGCAGCCGCGTTGCACGGGAGAATGTGAAAAGTGTTCATATGTAGTAAAAACCTGAGAAATCCGTCCGTCTTCGTCATTTGTTATCGAATCGACTTCAAGCCAGATCGTCACATTCGCCGCTTTTCTCTCTGAGACGGTTACATTTATCGTCTGCAAAGCTATGTCGCGTGCTGCGGTATGCGGAGACACTAAAAGCACCATAGTAGAACACAGAAGAAGCTTCTAAGTTGAAGTAATAGCCAGTAAGAAGTAGTACAATTCAAGTTTTAGCTGTCGATTATCCACTTTTTAGCCGGCTTTGGTGGCTTGGACATGACCTAGGACCTTAAGATTTTGCATGAAAGGAGGACTTGCAGCCGCGTTGCACAGGAGCATGTGAAAAGTGTTCATATTTAGTAAAAACCTGAGAAATCCGTCCGTTTTCGTCATTTGTTATCGAATCGACTTAAAGCCAGATCGTCACATTGGCCGTTCTTCTCTCTAAAACGGTTACATTTATCGTCTGCAAAGCTATGTCGCGTGCTGCGGAATGCGGAGACATTAAAGCACCATAGTAGAACACAGAAGAAGCTTCTAAGTTGAAGTAATAGCCAGTAAGAAGTAGTACAATTCAAGTTTTAGTTGTCGATTATTCACTTTTTAGCCGGCTTTGGTGGCTTAGACATGACCTAGGACCTTAAGATTTTGCATGAACGGAGGACTAGCAGCCGCGTTGCACGGGATAATGTGAAAAGTGTTCATATGTAGTAAAAACCTGAGAAATCCGTCCGTTCTCGTCATTTGTTATCGAATCGACTTAAAGCCAGTACGTCACATTGGCCGCTTTTCTCTCTGAGACGGTTACATTTATCGTCTGCAAAGCTATGTCGCGTGCTGCGGTATGCGGAGACACTGAAAGCACCGTAGTAGAACACAGAAGAAGCTTCTAAGTTCAAGTAATAGCCAGTAAGAAGTAGTACAATTCAAGTTTTAGTTGTCGATTATTCCCTTTTTTGCCGGCT
This sequence comes from Schistocerca gregaria, assembly GCF_023897955.1. Taxonomy (NCBI): domain Eukaryota; kingdom Metazoa; phylum Arthropoda; class Insecta; order Orthoptera; family Acrididae; genus Schistocerca; species Schistocerca gregaria. Next base: position 3,479,813 of record NW_026061811.1, on the reverse strand, counting down.
TTGGTGGCTTGGACATAACCTAGAACCTTAAGATTTTACATGAAAGTAGGACTAGCAGCCGCGTTGCACGGGAGAATGTGAAAAGTGTTCATATTTAGTAAAAACCTGAGAAATCCGTACGTTTTCGACATTTGTTATCGAATCGACTTAAAGCCAGATCGTCACATTGGCCTCTTTTCTCTCTGAGACGGTTACATTTATCGTCTGCAAAGCTATGTCGCGTGCTGCGGTATGCATAGACTGTAAAAGCACTATAGTAGATTACAGAAGAAGCTTCTAAGTTGAAGCAATAGCCAGTAAGAAGTAGTAAAATTCAAGTTGTAGTTGTCGATTATTCACTTTTTAGCCGGCTTTGGTGGCTTGGACATGACCTAGTACCTTAAGATTTTGCACGAAAGGAGGACTAGCAGCCGCGTTGCACGGGAGAATGTGAAAAGTGTTCATATGTCGTAAAAACCTGAGAAATCCGTCCGTTTTCGTCATTTGTTATCGAATCGACCTAAAGCCAGATCGTCACATTGGCCGCTTTTCTCTCTGAGACGGTTACATTTATCGTCTTCAAAGCTATGTCGCGTGCTGCGGTATGCGGAGACACTAAAAGTACCATAGTAGACCACAGAAGAAGATTCTAAGTTGAAGCAATAGCCAGTAAGAAGTAGTACAATTCAAGTTGTAGTTGTCGATTATTCACTTTTTAGCCGGCTTTGGTGGCTTGGACATGACCTAGGACCTTAAGATTTTGCATGAAAGAAGGACTTGCAGCCGCGTTGCACGGGAGAATGTGAAAAGTGTTCATATGTAGTAAAAACCTGAGAAATCCGTCCGTCTTCGTCATTTGTTATCGAATCGACTTCAAGCCAGATCGTCACATTCGCCGCTTTTCTCTCTGAGACGGTTACATTTATCGTGTGCAAAGCTATGTCGCGTGCTGCGGTATGCGGAGACACTAAAAGCACCATAGTAGAACACAGAAGAAGCTTCTAAGTTGAAGTAATAGCCAGTAAGAAGTAGTACAATTCAAGTTTTAGCTGTCGATTATTCACTTTTTAGCCGGCTTTGATGGCTTGGACATGACCTAGGACCTTAAGATTTTGCATGAAAGGAGGACTTGCAGCCGCGTTGCACTGGAGCATGTGAAAAGTGTTCATATTTAGTAAAAACCTGAGAAATCCGTCCGTTTTCGTCATTTGTTATCGAATCGACTTAAAGCCAGATCGTCACATTGGCCGGTCTTCTCTCTAAAACGGTTACATTTATCGTCTGCAAAGCTATGTCGCGTGCTGCGGTATGCGGAGACACTGAAAGCACCGTAGTAGAACACAGAAGAAGCTTCTAAGTTCAAGTAATAGCCAGTAAGAAGTAGTACAATTCAAGTTTCAGTTGTCGAATATTCCCTTTTTTGCCGGCTTTGGTGGCTTGGACATAACCTAGAACCTTAAGATTTTGCATGAAAGTAGGACTAGCAGCCGCGTTGCACGGGAAAATGTGAAAAGTGTTCATATGTAGTAAAAACCTGAGAAATCCGTCCGTTTTCGTCATTTGTTATCGAATCGACTTAAAGCCAGATCGTCACATTTGCCGTTCTTCTCTCTAAAACGGTTACATTTATCGTCTGCAAAGCTATGTCGCGTGCTGCGGTATGCCGAACACTAAATGCACCATAGCAGAACACAGAAGAAGTTTCTAAGTTGAAGTAATAGAGAGTAAGATGTGGTATAATTCAAGTTTTAGTTGTCGATTATTCACATTTTAGCCGTCTTTGGTGGCTTGGACATGACCTAGGACCATAAGATTTTGCATGAAAGGAGGACTTACAGCCGCGTTGCACGGGAGAATGTGAAAAGTGTTCACATGTATTAAAAACCTGAGAAATCCGTCCGTTTTCGTCATTTGTTATCGAATCGACTTAAAGCCAGATCGTCACATTGGCCGCTCTTCTCTCTGAAACGGTTACATTTATCGTCTGCAAAGCTATGTCGCGTGCTGCGGTATGCGGAGACACTAAAAGCTCCATATCAGAACACAGAAGAAGCTTCTAAGTTGAAGTAATAGCCAGTAAGAAGTAGTACAATTCAAGTTTTAGTTGTCAAATATTCACTTTTTAGCCTGCTTTGGTGGCTTGGACATAACCTAGGACCATAAGATTTTGCATGAAAGGAAGAGTAGCAGCCGCGTTTCACGGGAGAATGTGAAAAGTGTTCATATGTAGTAAAAACCTGAGAAATCCGTCTGTTTTCGTCATTTGTTATCGAATCGACTTAAAGCCATATCGACACATTGGCCGCTTTTCTCTCTGAGACGGTTACGTTTATCGTCTGCAAAGCTATGTCGCGTGCTGCGGTATGCGGAGACACTAAAAGCACCATAGTAGAACACAGAAGAAGCTTCTAAGTTGAAGCAATAGCCAGTAAGCTGCAGTACAATTCAAGTTTTGGTTATCGATTATTGATATTTAGCCGGCTTTGGTGCCTTAGACATGAGGTGGAACCTTAAGATTTTGCATGTAAGGAGGACTAGCAGCCGCGTTGCACGGGAGAACGTGAAAAGTGTTCATATGTAGTAAACACCTGAGAAATCCGTCCGTTTTCGTCATTTGTTATCGAATCAACTTAAAGACAGATCAACACATTGGCCGTTCTTCTCTCTAAAACGGTTACAATTATCGTCTGCAAGGCTATGTCGCATTCTGCGGCATGCGGAGACACTAAAAGCACCATAGTAGAACACAGAAGAAGCTTCTAAGTTGAAGCAATAGCCAGTAAGAAGTAGTACAATTCAAGTTTTAGTTGTCGATTATTCACTTTTTAGCCGGCTTAGGTGGCTTGGACATGACCTAGGAACGTAAGATTTTGCATGAAAGGAGGACTTGCAGCCGCGTTGCACGGGAGAGTGTGCAAAGTGTTCATATGTAGTAAAAGCCTGAGAAATCTGTCCGTTTTCGTCATTTGTTATCGAATCGACTTAAAGCCAGATCGTCACATTGGCCGCTTTTCTCTCTGAGACGGTTACATTTATCGTCTGCAAAGCTATGTCGCGTGCTGCGGTATGCGGAGACACTAAAAGTACCATAGTAGACCACAGAAGAAGCTTCTAAGTTGAAGCAATAGCCAGTAAGAAGTAGTACAATTCAAGTTGTAGTTGTCGATTATTCACTTTTTAGCCGGCTTAGGTGGCTTGGACATGACCTAGGACCGTAAGATTTTGCATGAAAGGAGGACTTGCAGCCGCGTTGCACTGGAGCATGTGAAAAGTGTTCATATTTAGTAAAAACCTGAGAAATCCGTCCGTTTTCGTCATTTGTTATCGAATCGACTTAAAGCCAGATCGTCACATTGGCCGGTCTTCTCTCGAAAACGGTTACATTTATCGTCTGCAAAGCTATGTCACGTGCTGCGGTATGCGGAGACATTAAAGCACCATAGTAGAACACAGAAGAAGCTTCTAAGTTGAAGTAATAGCCAGTAAGAAGTAGTACAATTCAAGTTTTAGTTGTCGATTATTCACTTTTTAGCCGGCTTTGGTGGCTTAGACATGACCTAGGACCTTAAGATTTTGCATGAAAGGAGGACTAGCAGCCGCGTTGCACGGGATAATGTGAAAAGTGTTCATATGTAGTAAAAACCTGAGAAATCCGTCCGTTCTCGTCATTTGTTATCGTATCGACTTAAAGCCAGATCGTCACATTGGCCGCTTTTCTCTCTGAGACGGTTACATTTATCGTCTGCAAAGCTATGTCGCGTGCTGCGGTATGCGGAGACACTGAAAGCACCGTAGTAGAACACAGAAGAAGCTTCTAAGTTCAAGTAATAGCCAGTAAGAAGTAGTACAATTCAAGTTTCAGTTGTCGAATATTCCCTTTTTTGCCGGCTTTGGTGGCTTGGACATAACCTAGAACCTTAAGATTTTGCATGAAAGTAGGACTAGCAGCCGCGTTGCACGGGAAAATGTGAAAAGTGTTCATATGTAGTAAAAACCTGAGAAATCCGTCCGTTTTCGTCATTTGTTATCGAATCGACCTAAAGCCAGATCGTCACATTGGCCGCTTTTCTCTCTGAGACGGTTACATTTATCGTCTGCAAAGCTATGTCGCGTGCTGCGGTATGTGGAGACACTAAAAGTACCATAGTAGACCACAGAAGAAGCTTCTAAGTTGAAGCAATAGCCAGTAAGAAGTAGTACAATTCAAGTTGTAGTTGTCGATTATTCACTTTTTAGCCGGCTTTGGTGGCTTGGACATGACCTAGGACCTTAAGATTTTGCATGAAAGAAGGACTTGCAGCCGCGTTGCACGGGAGAATGTGAAAAGTGTTCATATGTAGTAAAAACCTGAGAAATCCGTCCGTCTTCGTCATTTGTTATCGAATCGACTTCAAGCCAGATCGTCACATTCGCCGCTTTTCTCTCTGAGACGGTTACATTTATCGTCTGCAAAGCTATGTCGCGTGCTGCGGTATGCGGAGACACTAAAAGCACCATAGTAGAACACAGAAGAAGCTTCTAAGTTGAAGTAATAGCCAGTAAGAAGTAGTACAATTCAAGTTTTAGCTGTCGATTATTCACTTTTTAGCCGGCTTTGATGGCTTGGACATGACCTAGGACCTTAAGATTTTGCATGAAAGGAGGACTTGCAGCCGCGTTGCACTGGAGCATGTGAAAAGTGTTCATATTTAGTAAAAACCTGAGAAATCCGTCCGTTTTCGTCATTTGTTATCGAATCGACTTAAAGCCAGATCGTCACATTGGCCGGTCTTCTCTCTAAAACGGTTACATTTATCGTCTGCAAAGCTATGTCACGTGCTGCGGTATGCGGAGACATTAAAGCACCATAGTAGAACACAGATGAAGCTTCTAAGTTGAAGTAATAGCCAGTAAGAAGTAGTACAATTCAAGTTTTAGTTGTCGATTATTCACTTTTTAGCCGGCTTTGGTGGCTTAGACATGACCTAGGACCTTAAGATTTTGCATGAAAGTAGGACTAGCAGCCGCGTTGCACGGGATAATGTGAAAAGTGTTCATATGTAGTAAAAACCTGAGAAATCCGTCCGTTCTCGTCATTTGTTATCGAATCGACTTAAAGCCAGATCGTCACATTGGCCGCTTTTCTCTCTGAGACGGTTACATTTATCGTCTGCAAAGCTATGTCGCGTGCTGCGGTATGCGGAGACACTGAAAGCACCGTAGTAGAACACAGAAGAAGCTTCTAAGTTCAAGTAATAGCCAGTAAGAAGTAGTACAATTCAAGTTTCAGTTGTCGAATATTCCCTTTTTTGCCGGCTTTGGTGGCTTGGACATAACCTAGAACCTTAAGATTTTGCATGAAAGTAGGACTAGCAGCCGCGTTGCACGGGAAAATGTGAAAAGTGTTCATATGTAGTAAAAACCTGAGAAATCCGTCCGTTTTCGTCATTTGTTATCGAATCGACCTAAAGCCAGATCGTCACATTGGCCGCTTTTCTCTCTGAGACGGTTACATTTATCGTCTGCAAAGCTATGTCGCGTGCTGCGGTATGTGGAGACACTAAAAGTACCATAGTAGACCACAGAAGAAGCTTCTAAGTTGAAGCAATAGCCAGTAAGAAGTAGTACAATTCAAGTTGTAGTTGTCGATTATTCACTTTTTAGCCGGCTTTGGTGGCTTGGACATGACCTAGGACCTTAAGATTTTGCATGAAAGAAGGACTTGCAGCCGCGTTGCACGGGAGAATGTGAAAAGTGTTCATATGTAGTAAAAACCTGAGAAATCCGTCCGTCTTCGTCATTTGTTATCGAATCGACTTCAAGCCAGATCGTCACATTCGCCGCTTTTCTCTCTGAGACGGTTACATTTATCGTCTGCAAAGCTATGTCGCGTGCTGCGGTATGCCGAACACTAAATGCACCATAGCAGAACACAGAAGAAGTTTCTAAGTTGAAGTAATAGAGAGTAAGATGTGGTATAATTCAAGTTTTAGTTGTCGATTATTCACATTTTAGCCGTCTTTGGTGGCTTGGACATGACCTAGGACCATAAGATTTTGCATGAAAGGAGGACTTACAGCCGCGTTGCATGGGAGAATGTGAAAAGTGTTCACATGTATTAAAAACCTGAGAAATCCGTCCGTTTTCGTCATTTGTTATCGAATCGACTTAAAGCCAGATCGTCACATTGGCCGCTCTTCTCTCTGAAACGGTTACATTTATCGTCTGCAAAGCTATGTCGCGTGCTGCGGTATGCGGAGACACTAAAAGCTCCATATCAGAACACAGAAGAAGCTTCTAAGTTGAAGTAATAGCCAGTAAGAAGTAGTACAATTCAAGTTTTAGTTGTCAAATATTCACTTTTTAGCCTGCTTTGGTGGCTTGGACATAACCTAGGACCATAAGATTTTGCATGAAAGGAAGAGTAGCAGCCGCGTTTCACGGGAGAATGTGAAAAGTGTTCATATGTAGTAAAAACCTGAGAAATCCGTCTGTTTTCGTCATTTGTTATCGAATCGACTTAAAGCCATATCGACACATTGGCCGCTTTTCTCTCTGAGACGGTTACGTTTATCGTCTGCAAAGCTATGTCGCGTGCTGCGGTATGCGGAGAAACTAACAGCACCATAGTAGAACGCAGAAGAAGCTTCTAAGTTGAAGCAATAGCCAGTAAGCTGCAGTACAATTCAAGTTTTGGTTATCGATTATTGATATTTAGCCGGCTTTGGTGCCTTAGACATGAGGTGGAACCTTACGATTTTGCATGTAAGGAGGACTAGCAGCCGCGTTGCACGGGAGAACGTGAAAAGTGTTCATATGTAGTAAACACCTGAGAAATCCGTCCGTTTTCGTCATTTGTTATCGAATCAACTTAAAGACAGTTCAACACATTGGCCGTTCTTCTCTCTAAAACGGTTACAATTATCGTCTGCAAGGCTATGTCGCATTCTGCGGCATGCGGAGACACTAAAAGCACCATAGTAGAACACAGAAGAAGCTTCTAAGTTGAAGCAATAGCCAGTAAGAAGTAGTACAATTCAAGTTTTAGTTGTCGATTATTCACTTTTTAGCCGGCTTAGGTGGCTTGGACATGACCTAGGAACGTAAGATTTTGCATGAAAAGAGGACTTGCAGCCGCGTTGCACGGGAGAATGTGCAAAGTGTTCATATGTAGTAAAAGCCTGAGAAATCTGTCCGTTTTCGTCATTTGTTATCGAATCGACTTAAAACCAGATCGTCACATTGGCCGCTTTTCTCTCTGAGACGGTTACATTTATCGTCTACAAAGCTATGTCGCGTGCTGCGGTGTGCGGAGACATTAAAAGCACCATAGTAGAACACAGAAGAAGCTTCTAAGTTGAAGCAATAGCCAGTAAGAAGCAGTACATTTCAAGTTTTGGTTATCGATTATTGATTTTTAGCCGGCTTTGGTGCCTTGGACATGAGGTGGAACCGTAAGATTTTGCATGAAAGGAGGACTAGCAGCCGCGTTGCACGGGAGAACGTGAAAAGTGTTCATATGTAGTAAAAACCTGAGAAATACGTCCGTGTTCGTCATTTGTTATCGAATCGACTTAAAGACAGATCAACACATTGGCCGTTCTTCTCTCTAAAACGGTTACAATTATCGTCTGCAAGGCTATGTCGCATTCTGCGGTATGCGGAGACACTAAAAGCACCATAGTAGAACACAGAAGAAGCTTCTAAGTTGAAGCAATAGCCAGTAAGAAGTAGTACAATTCAAGTTTTAGTTGTCGATTATTCACTTTTTAGCCGGCTTAGGTGGCTTGGACATGACCTAGGACCGTAAGATTTTGCATGAAAGGAGGACTTGCAGCCGCGTTGCACTGGAGCATGTGGAAAGTGTTCATATTTAGTAAAAACCTGAGAAATCCGTCCGTTTTCGTCATTTGTTATCGAATCGACTTAAAGCCAGATCGTCACATTGGCCGGTCTTCTCTCTAAAACGGTTACATTTATCGTCTGCAAAGCTATGTCACGTGCTGCGGTATGCGGAGACATTAAAGCACCATAGTAGAACACAGAAGAAGCTTCTAAGTTGAAGTAATAGCCAGTAAGAAGTAGTACAATTCAAGTTTTAGTTGTCGATTATTCACTTTTTAGCCGGCTTTGGTGGCTTAGACATGACCTAGGACCTTAAGATTTTGCATGAAAGGAGGACTAGCAGCCGCGTTGCACGGGATAATGTGAAAAGTGTTCATATGTAGTAAAAACCTGAGAAATCCGTCCGTTCTTGTCATTTGTTATCGAATCGACTTAAAGCCAGAACGTCACATTGGCCGCTTTTCTCTCTGAGACGGTTACATTTATCGTCTGCAAAGCTATGTCGCGTGCTGCGGTATGCGGAGACACTGAAATCACCGTAGTAGAACACAGAAGAAGCTTCTAAGTTCAAGTAATAGCCAGTAAGAAGTAGTACAATTCAAGTTTCAGTTGTCGAATATTCCCTTTTTTGCCGGCTTTGGTGGCTTGGACATAACCTAGAACCTTAAGATTTTGCATGAAAGTAGGACTAGCAGCCGCGTTGCACGGGAAAATGTGAAAAGTGTTCATATGTAGTAAAAACCTGAGAAATCCGTCCGTTTTCGTCATTTGTTATCGAATCGACCTAAAGCCAGATCGTCACATTGGCCGCTTTTCTCTCTGAGACGGTTACATTTATTGTCTGCAAAGCTATGTCGCGAGCTGCGGTATGTGGAGACACTAAAAGTACCATAGTAGACCACAGAAGAAGCTTCTAAGTTGAAGCAATAGCCAGTAAGAAGTAGTACAATTCAAGTTGTAGTTGTCGATTATTCACTTTTTAGCCGGCTTTGGTGGCTTGGACATGACCTAGGACCTTAAGATTTTGCATGAAAGAAGGACTTGCAGCCGCGTTGCACGGGAGAATGTGAAAAGTGTTCATATGTAGTAAAAACCTGAGAAATCCGTCCGTCTTCGTCATTTGTTATCGAATCGACTTCAAGCCAGATCGTCACATTCGCCGCTTTTCTCTCTGAGACGGTTACATTTATCGTCTGCAAAGCTATGTCGCGTGCTGCGGTATGCGGAGACACTAAAAGCACCATAGTAGAACACAGAAGAAGCTTCTAAGTTGAAGTAATAGCCAGTAAGAAGTAGTACAATTCAAGTTTTAGCTGTCGATTATTCACTTTTTAGCCGGCTTTGATGGCTTGGACATGACCTAGGACCTTAAGATTTTGCATGAAAGGAGGACTTGCAGCCACGTTGCACTGGAGCATGTGAAAAGTGTTCATATTTAGTAAAAACCTGAGAAATCCGTCCGTTTTCGTCATTTGTTGTCGAATCGACTTAAAGCCAGATCGTCACATTGGCCGGTCTTCTCTCTAAAACGGTTACATTTATCGTCTGCAAAGCTATGTCACGTGCTGCGGTATGCGGAGACATTAAAGCACCATAGTAGAACACAGATGAAGCTTCTAAGTTGAAGTAATAGCCAGTAAGAATTAGTACAATTCAAGTTTTAGTTGTCGATTATTCACTTTTTAGCCGGCTTTGGTGGCTTAGACATGACCTAGGACCTTAAGATTTTGCATGAAAGGAGGACTAGCAGCCGCGTTGCACGGGATAATGTGAAAAGTGTTCATATGTAGTAAAAACCTGAGAAATCCGTCCGTTCTCGTCATTTGTTATCGAATCGACTTAAAGCCAGATCGTCACATTGGCCGCTTTTCTCTCTGAGACGGTTACATTTATCGTCTGCAAAGCTATGTCGCGTGCTGCGGTATGCGGAGACACTGAAAGCACCGTAGTAGAACACAGAAGAAGCTTCTAAGTTCAAGTAATAGCCAGTAAGAAGTAGTACAATTCAAGTTTCAGTTGTCGAATATTCCCTTTTTTGCCGGCTTTGGTGGCTTGGACATAACCTAGAACCTTAAGATTTTGCATGAAAGTAGGACTAGCAGCAGCGTTGCACGGGAAAATGTGAAAAGTGTTCATATGTAGTAAAAACCTGAGAAATCCGTCCGTTTTCGTCATTTGTTATCGAATCGACTTAAAGCCAGATCGTCACATTGGCCGGTCTTCTCTCTAAAACGGTTACATTTATCGTCTGCAAAGCTATGTCACGTGCTGCGGTATGCGGAGACATTAAAGCACCATAGTAGAACACAGATGAAGCTTCTAAGTTGAAGTAATAGCCAGTAAGAAGTAGTACAATTCAAGTTTTAGTTGTCGATTATTCACTTTTTAGCCGGCTTTGGTGGCTTAGACATGACCTAGGACCTTAAGATTTTGCATGAAAGGAGGACTAGCAGCCGCGTTGCACGGGATAATGTGAAAAGTGTTCATATGTAGTAAAAACCTGAGAAATCCGTCCGTTCTCGTCATTTGTTATCGAATCGACTTAAAGCCAGATCGTCACATTGGCCGCTTTTCTCTCTGAGACGGTTACATTTATCGTCTGCAAAGCTATGTCGCGTGCTGCGGTATGCGGAGACACTGAAAGCACCGTAGTAGAACACAGAAGAAGCTTCTAAGTTCAAGTAATAGCCAGTAAGAAGTAGTACAATTCAAGTTTCAGTTGTCGAATATTCCCTTTTTTGCCGGCTTTGGTGGCTTGGACATAACCTAGAACCTTAAGATTTTCCATGAAAGTAGGACTAGCAGCCGCGTTGCACGGGAAAATGTGAAAAGTGTTCATATGTAGTAAAAACCTGAGAAATCCGTCCGTTTTCGTCATTTGTTATCGAATCGACCTAAAGCCAGATCGTCACATTGGCCGCTTTTCTCTCTGAGACGGTTACATTTATCGTCTGCAAAGCTATGTCGCGTGCTGCGGTATGTGGAGACACTAAAAGTACCATAGTAGACCACAGAAGAAGCTTCTAAGTTGAAGCAATAGCCAGTAAGAAGTAGTACAATTCAAGTTGTAGATGTCGATTATTCACTTTTTAGCCGGCTTTGGTGGCTTGGACATGACCTAGGACCTTAAGATTTTGCATGAAAGAAGGACTTGCAGCCGCGTTGCACTGGAGCATGTGAAAAGTGTTCATATTTAGTAAAAACCTGAGAAATCCGTCCGTTTTCGTCATTTGTTATCGAATCGACTTAAAGCCAGATCGTCACATTGGCCGGTCTTCTCTCTAAAACGGTTACATTTATCGTCTGCAAAGCTATGTCACGTGCTGCGGTATGCGGAGACATTAAAGCACCATAGTAGAACACAGATGAAGCTTCTAAGTTGAAGTAATAGCCAGTAAGCTGCAGTACAATTCAAGTTTTGGTTATCGATTATTGATATTTAGCCAGCTTTGGTGCCTTAGACATGAGGTGGAACCTTAAGATTTTGCATGTAAGGAGGACTAGCAGCCGCGTTGCACGGGAGAACGTGAAAAGTGTTCATATGTAGTAAACACCTGAGAAATCCGTCCGTTTTCGTCATTTGTTATCGAATCAACTTAAAGACAGATCAACACATTGGCCGTTCTTCTCTCTAAAACGGTTACAATTATCGTCTGCAAGGCTATGTCGCATTCTGCGGTATGCGGAGACACTAAAAGCACCATAGTAGAACACAGAAGAATCTTCTAAGTTGAAGCAATAGCCAGTAAGAAGTAGTACAATTCAAGTTTTAGTTGTCGATTATTCACTTTTTAGCCGGCTTAGGTGGCTTGGACATGACCTAGGAACGTAAGATTTTGCATGAAAGGAGGACTTGCAGCCGCGTTGCACGGGAGAATGTGCAAAGTGTTCATATGTAGTAAAAGCCTGAGAAATCTGTCCGTTTTCGTCATTTGTTATCGAATCGACTTAAAACCAGATCGTCACATTGGCCGCTTTTCTCTCTGAGACGGTTACTTTTATCGTCTACAAAGCTATGTCGCGTGCTGCGGTGTGCGGAGACATTAAAAGCACCATAGTAGAACACAGAAGAAGCTTCTATGTTGAAGCAATAGCCAGTAAGAAGCAGTACATTTCAAGTTTTGGTTATCGATTATTGATTTTTAGCCGGCTTTGGTGCCTTGGACATGAGGTGGAACCTTAAGATTTTGCATGAAAGGAGCACTAGCAGCCGCGTTGCACGGGAGAACGTGAAAAGTGTTCATATGTAGTAAAAACCTGAGAAATCCGTCCGTGTTCGTCATTTGTTATCGAATCGACTTAAAGACAGATCAACACATTGGCCGTTCTTCTCTCTAAAACGGTTACAATTATCGTCTGCAAGGCTATGTCGCATTCTGCGGTATGCGGAGACACTAAAAGCACCATAGTAGAACACAGAAGAAGCTTCTAAGTTGAAGCAATAGCCAGTAAGATGTAGTACAATTCAAGTTTTAGTTGTCGATTATTCACTTTTTAGCCGGCTTAGGTGGCTTGGACATGACCTAGGACCGTAAGATTTTGCATGAAAGGAGGACTTGCAGCCGCGTTGCACGGGAGAATGTGCAAAGTGTTCATATGTAGTAAAAACCTGAGAAATCCGTCCGTTTTCGTCATTTGTTATCGAATCGACTTAAAGCCAGATCGTCACATTGGCCGCTTTTCTCTCTGAGACGGTTACATTTATCGTCTGCAAAGCTATGTCGCGTGCTGCGGTGTGCGGAGACATTAAAAGCACCATAGTAGAACACACAAGAAGCTTCTAAGTTGAAGCAATAGCCAGTAAGAAGTAGTACAACTCAAGTTTTAGATGTCGATTATTCACTTTTTAGCCGGCTTTGGTGTCTTGGACATGACCTAGGACCGTAAGATTTTGCATGAAAGGAGGACTTGCAGCCGCGTTGCACGGGAGAATGTGCAAAGTGTTCATGTGTAGTAAAAGCCTGAGAAATCCGTCCGTTTTCGTCATTTGTTATCGAATCGACTTAAAGCCAGATCGTCACATTGGCCGCTTTTCTCTCTGAGACGGTTACATTTATCGTCTACAAAGCTATGTCACGTGCTGCGGTATGCTTAGACACTGAATGCACCATAGTAGAACACAGAAGAAGCTTCTAAGTTGAAGCAATAGCCAGTAAGAAGCAGTATATTTTTAAGTTTTGGTTATCGATTATTGATTTTTAGCCGGCTTTGGTGCCTTGGACATGAGGTGGAACCTTAAGATTTTGCATGAAAGGAGGACTAGCAGCCGCGTTGCACGGGAGAACGTGAAAAGTGTTCATATGTAGTAAAAACCTGAGAAATTCGTCCGTTTTCGTCATTTGTTATCGAATTGACTTAAAGCCAGATCACAAATTGGCCGCTCTTCTCTCTGAGACGGTTACATTTATCGTCTGCAAAGCTATTTTGCGTGCTGCGGTATGCGGAGACACTAAAAGCACCATAGTAGAACACAGAAGAAGCTTCTAAGTAGAAGTAATAGCCAGAAAGAAGTAGTACAATTCAAGTTTTAGTTGTCGATTATTCACTTTTTAGCCGGCTTTGGTGGCTTGGACATGACCTAGGACCTTAAGATTTTGCATGAAAGGAGGACTAGCAGCCGCGTTGCACGGGAGAATGTGAAAAGTGTTCATATGTAGTAAAAACCTGAGAAATCCGTCCGTTTTCGTCATTTGTTATCGAATCGACTTAAAGCCAGATCGTCACATTTGCCGTTCTTCTCTCTAAAACGGTTACATTTATCGTCTGCAAAGCTATGTCGCGTGCTGCGGTATGCCGAACACTAAATGCACCATAGCAGAACACAGAAGAAGTTTCTAAGTTGAAGTAATAGAGAGTAAGATGTGGTATAATTCAAGTTTTAGTTGTCGATTATTCACATTTTAGCCGTCTTTGGTGGCTTGGACATGACCTAGGACCATACGATTTTGCATGAAAGGAGGACTTACAGCCGCGTTGCACGGGAGAATGTGAAAAGTGTTCATATGTAGTAAAAACCTGAGATATCCGTCCGTTTTCGTAATTTGTTATCGAATTGACTTAAAGCCAGATCGTCACATTGGCCGCTTTTCTCTCTGAGACGTTTACATTTATCGTCTGCAAAGCTATGTGGCGTACTGCGGTATGCGGAGACACTGAAAGCACCATAGTAGAACACAGAAGAAGCTTCTAAGTTGAAGTAATAGCCAGTAAGACGTAGTAGAATTCAAGTTTTAATGTCGATTATTCACTTTTTAGCCGGCTTCGGTGGCTTGGGCATGACCTAGGACCTTAAGATTTTGCATGAAAGGAGGACTTGCAGCCGCGTTGCACGGGAGAATGTGCAAAGTGTTCATATGTAGTAAAAACCTGAAAAATCCGTCCGTTTTTGTCATTTGTTATCGAATTGACTTAAAGCCAGATCGTCAAATTCGCCGCTCTTCTCTCTGAAACGGTTACAATTATCGTCTGCAAAGCTATGTCGCGTGATGCGGTATGCGGAGGCATTAAAGCACCATAGTAGAACACAGAAGAAGCTTCTAAGTTGAAGTAATAGCCAGTAAGAAGTAGTACAATTCAAGTTTTAGTTGTCGATTATTCACTTTTTAACCGGCTTTGGTGGCTTGGACATGACCTAGGACCTTAAGAATTTGTATGAGAGGAGGACTAGCAGCCGCGTTGCACGGGAGAATGTGAAAAGTGTTCATATTTAGTAAAAACCTGAAATATCCGTCCATTTTCGACATTTGTTATCGAATCGACTTAAAGCCAGATCGTCACATTGGCCTCTTTTCTCTCTGAGACGGTTACATTTATCGCCTGCAAAGCTATGTCGCATGCTGCGGTATGCATAGACTGTAAAAGCACCATAGTAGATTACAGTAGAAGCTTCTAAGTTGAAGCAATAGCCAGTAAGAAGCAGTACATTTCAAGCTTTGGTTATCGATTATTGATTTTTAGCCGGCTTTGGTGCCTTGGAAATAAGATGGAACCTTACGATTTTGCATGAAAGGGGGACTAGCAGCCGCGTTGCACGGGAGAATGTGAAAAGTGTTCATATGTCGTAAAAACCTGAGAAATCCGTCCGTTTTCGTCATTTGTTATCGAATCGACTTAAAGCCAGATCGTCACTTTGGCCGCTCTTCTGTCTGAAACGGGTACATTTATCGTCTGCAAAGTTATGTCGCGTGCTGCGGTATGCGGAGACACTAAAAGCACCGTAGTAGAACACAGAAGAAGCTTCTAAGTTCAAGTAATAACCAGTAAGAAGTAGTACAATTCAAGTTTTAGTTGTCGATTATTCACTTTTTTTCCGGCTTTGGTGGCTTGGACATGACCTAGAACCTTAAGATTTTGCATGAAAGTAGGACTAGCAGCCGCGTTGCACGGGAAAATGTGAAAAGTGTTCATATGTAGTAAAAACCTGAGAAATCCGTCCGTTTTCGTCATTTGTTATCGAATCGACTTAAAGCCAGATCGTCAAATTGGCTGCTCTTCTCTCTGAAACGGTTACATTTATCGTCTGCAAAGCTATGTCGCGTGCTGCGGTATGCGGAGACACTAAAAGCACCATAGTAGAAGCTTCTAAGTTGAAGCAATAGCCAGTAAGATGTAGGACAATTCATATTTTAGTTGTATATTATTCACTTTTTAGCCGGCTTTGGTGGCTTGGACATGACCTAGGAACTTAAGATTTTGCATGAAAGGAGGACTTGCAGCAACGTTGCACGGGAGAATGTGAAAAGTGTTCATATGTAGTGAAAACCTGGGAACTCCACCCGTTTTCCTCATTTGCTATCGAATCGACATTTGTCCGATCGTCATATTGGCGGCTCTTCTCTCTAAATCGGTTACATTTAGCGTGTGCAAAGCTATGTCGCGTGCTGCGGTATGCGGAGACACTAAAAGCACCATAATAGAACACAGAAGAAGCTTCTAAGATGATGTGATAGCCAAAACGAAGCAGTACAATTCAAGTTGGAGCTATCAATTATTGTCTTTTCAGACGGCTTTGGTGCATTGGACATGAGCTAGGACCTTAAGATTTTGCATGAAGGAGGATCTAGCAGAAGCACTGCACGGGGGAATTTGAAAAGTGTTCATATTAAATGAAAACCTGAGAAATCCACCCGTTTTCGTCATTCGTAATCGAATCGACTTAAAGCCAGATCGTCACATTGGCCACTTTTCTCTCTGAGACGGTTACATTCATCGTCTGCAAAGCTATGTCGCGTGCTGCGGCATGCGGAGACACTAAAAGCACCATAGTAGAACACAGAAGAAGCTTCTAAGTTGAAGCAATAGCCAGTAAGCTGCAGTACAATTCAAGTTTTGGTTATCGATTATTGATTTTTAGCCGGCTTTGGTGCACTGGTTATGAGGTGGAACCTTAAGATTTTGCATGAAAGGAGGACTAGCAAACGCGTTGCACGGGAGAATGTGAATAGGGTTCATATGTAGTAAAAAGCTGAGAAATTCGTCCGTTTTCGTCGTTTGTTATCGAATTGACTTAAAGCCAGATCGTCAAATTCGCCGCTCTTCTCTCTGAAACGGTTACAATTATCGTCTGCAAAGCTATGTCGCGTGATGCGGTATGCGGAGGCATTAAAGCACCATAGTAGAACACAGAAGAAGCTTCTAAGTTGAAGTAATAGCCAGTAAGAAGTAGTACAATTCAAGTTTTAGTTGTCGATTATTCACTTTTTAGCCGGCTTTGGTGGCTTGGACATGGCCTAGGACCTTAAGATTTTGAATGAGAGGAGGACTAGCAGCCGCGTTGCACGGGAGAATCTGAAATGTGTTCATATTTAGTAAAAACCTGAGATATCCGTCTGTTTTCGACATTTGTTATCGAATCGACTTAAAGCCAGATCGTCACATTGGCCGCTTTTCTCTCTGAGACGGTTACATTTATCGTCTGCAAAGCTATGTCGCGTGCTGCGGTATGCAAAGACAGTAAAAGCACGATAGTAGATTACAGAAGAAGCTTCTAAGTTGAAGCAATAGCCAGTAAGAAGCAGTACATTTCAAGCTTTGGTTATCGATTATTGATTTTTAGCCGGCTATGGTGCCTTGGACATGAGATGGAACCTTACGATTTTGCATGAAAGGAGGACTAGCAGCCGCGTTGCACGGGAGAATGTGAAAAGTTTTCATATTTAGTAAAAACGTGAGAAATCGGTCCGTTTTCGTCATTTGTTATCGAATCGACTTAAAGCCAGATCGTCAAATTGGCCGCTCTTCTCTCTGAAACGGTTACATTTATCGTCTGCAAAGCTATGTCGCGTGCTGCGGTATGCGGAGACACTAAAAGCACCATAGTAGAACACAGAAGAAGCTTCTAAGTTGAAGCAATAGCCAGCAACATGTAGGACAATTCAAGTTTTAGTTGTCGATTATTCACATTTTAGCCGGCTTTGGTGGCTTGGACATGACCTAGGAACTTAAGATTTTGCATGAAAGGAGGACTTCCAGCAACGTTGCACGGGAGAATGTGAAAAGTGTTCATATGTAGTGAAAACCTGGGAACTCCACCCGTTTTCGTCATTTGCTATCGAATCGACATTTGTCCGATCGTCATATTGGCGGCTCTTCTCTCTAAATCGGTTCCATTTACCGTGTGCAAAGCTATGTCGCGTGCTGCGGTATGCGGAGACACTAAAAGCACCATAATAGAACACAGAAGAAGCTTCTAAGAAGATGTGATAGCCAAAACGAAGCAGTACAATTCAAGTTGGAGCTATCAATTATTGTCTTATCAGACGGCTTTGGTGCCTTGGACATGAGCTAGGACCTTAAGATTTTGCATGAAGGAGGATCTAGCAGAAGTATTGCACGGGGGAATTTGAAAAGTGTTCATATTAAATGAAAACCTGAGAAATCCACCCGTTTTCGTCATTCGTAATCGAATCGACTTAAAGCCAGATCGTCACATTGGCCACTTTTCTCTCTGAGACGGTTACATTTATCGTCTGCAAAGCTATGTCGCGTGCTGCGGTATGCGGAGACGCTAAATGCACCATAGTAGAACACAGAAGAAGCTTCTAAGTTGAAGCAATAGCCAGTAAGCTGCAGTACAATTCAAGTTTTGGTTATCGATTATAGATTTTTAGCCCATTTGGTGCCTTGGACATGAGGTGGAACCTTAAGATTTTGCATGAAAGGAGGACTAGCAGCCGCGTTGCACGGGAGAATGTGAAAAGGGATCATATGTAGTAAAAACCTGAGAAATCCGTCCATTTCGTCATTTGTTATCGAATCGACTTAAAGCCATATCGACACATTGGCCGCTTTTCTCTCTGAGACGGTTACGTTTATCGTCTGCAAAGCTATGTCGCATGCTGCGGTATGCGGAGACACTAAAAGCACCACAGTAGACCACAGAAGAAGCTTCTAAGTTGAAGCAATAGCCAGTAAGATGTAGGACAATTCAAGTTTTAGTTGTCGATTATTCACTTTTTAGCCGGCTTTGGTGGCTTGGACATGACCTAGGAACTTAAGATTTTGCATGAAAGGAGGATTTGCAGCCGCGTTGCAGGGGAGAATGTGAAAAGGGATCATATGTAGTAAAAACGTGAGAAATCCGTCCACTTTCGTCATTTGTTATCGAATCGACTTAAAGCCAGATCGTCACATTGGCCGCTTTTCTCTCTGAGATGTTTACATTTATCGTCTGCAAAGCTATGTCGCGTGCTGCGGTATGCGGAGACACTAAAAGCACCATAGTAGAACACAGAAGAAGCTTCTAAGTTGAAGCAATAGCCAGTAAGAAGCAGTACAATTCAAGTTTTGATTATCGATTGTTGATTTTTAGCCGGCTCTGGTGCCCTGGACATGAGGTGGAACCTTAAGATTTTGCATGAAAGGAGGACTAGCAGCCGCGTTGGACGGGAGAATATGGAAAGGGTTCATATGTAGTAAAAACCTGAGAAATCCGTCCGTTGTCGTCATTTGTTATCGAATCGACTTAAAGCCAGATCGTCTCATTGGCCGATTTTCTCTCTGAGACAGTTACATTTATTTTTTGCAAAGCTATGTCGCGTGGTGCGGTATGCGGAAACACTAAAAGCACCATAGTAGACCACAGAAGAAGCTTCTAAGTTAAAGCAATAGCCAGTAAGAAATAGTGCAACTCAAGTTTTACTTGTCGATTATTCACTTTTTATCCGGCTTTGGTGGCTTGGACATGACCTACGACCTTAAGATTTTGCATGAAAGGAGGACTAGCAGCCGCGTTGCACGGGAGAATGTGAAAAGTGTTCATATTTAGTAAAAACCTGAGAAATCCGTCCGTTTTCGTCATTTGTTATCGAATCGACCTAAAGCCAGATCGTCACATTGGCCACTTTTCTCTCTGAGACGGTTACATTTATCGTGTGCAAAGCTATGTCGCGTGCTGCGGTATGCGGAGACACTAAAAGCACCATAGTAGAACACAGAAGAAGCTTCCAAGTTGAAGCAATTGCCAGTAAGCTGCAGTACAATTCAAGTTTTGGTTATCGATTATTGATATTTAGCCGGTTTGGTGCCTTGGACATGAGGTGGAACCTTAAGTTTTTGCATGAAAGGAGGACTAGCAGCCGTGTTGCACGGGAGAATGAGCAAAGTGTTCACATGTAGTAAAAGCCTGAGAAATCCGTCCGTTTTCGTCATTTGTTATCGAATCGACTTAAAGCCAGATCGTCACATTGGCCGCTTTTCTCTCTGAGACGGTTACATTTATCGTCTACAAAGCTATGTCGCGTGCTGCGGTATGCTTAGACACTGAATGCACCATAGTAGAACACAGAAGAAGCTTCTAAGTAGAAGCAATAGCCAGTAAGAAGCAGTATATTTTTATTTGGTTATCGATTATTGATTTTTAGCCGGCTTTGGTGCCTTATACATGAGGTGGAACCTTAAGATTTTGCATGAAAGGAGGACTAGCAGCCGCGTTGCACGGGAGAACGTGAAAAGTGTTCATATGTAGTAAAAACCTGAGAAATCCGTTCGTTTTCGTCATTTGTTATCGAATTGACTTAAAGCCAGATCGTAAAATTGGCCGCTTTTCTCTCTGAGACGATTACATTTATCGTCTGCAAAGCAATGACGCGTGCTCCGGTATGCGGAGACACTAAAAGCACCATAGTAGAACACAGAAGAAGCTTCTAAGTTGAAGCAATAGCCAGTAAGATGTAGGACAATTCAAGTTTTAGTTGTCGATTATTCACTTTTTAGCCGGCTTTGGTGGCTTGGACATGACCTATGAACTTAAGATTTTGCATGAAAGGAGGATTTGCAGCGGCGTTGCACGGGAGAATGTGAAATGTGTTCATATGTAGTAAAAACCTGAGAAATCCGTCCGTTTTCGTCATTTGTTATCGAATCGACTTAAAGCCAGATCGTCACATTGGCCGCTTTTCTGTCTGAGATGTTTACATTTATCGACTGCAAAGCTATGTCGCGTGCTGCGGTATGCATAGACTGTAAAAGCACCATAGTAGATTACAGAAGAAGCTTCTAAGTTGAAGCAATAGCCAGTAAGAAGCAGTACATTTCAAGCTTTGGTTATCGATTATTGATTTTTAGCCGGCTTTGGTGCCTTGGAAATAAGATGGAACCTTACGATTTTGCATGAAAGGGGGACTAGCAGCCGCGTTGCACGGGAGAATGTGAAAAGTGTTCATATGTCGTAAAAACCTGGGAAATCCGTCCGTCTTCGTCATTTGTTATCGAATCGACTTAAAGCCAGATCGTCACTTTGGCCGCTCTTCTGTCTGAAACGGTTACATTTATCGTTTGCAAAGCTATGTCGCGTGCTGCGGTATGCGGAGACACGAAAAGCACCGTAGTAGAACACAGAAGAAGCGTCTAAGTTCAAGTAATAGCCAGTAAGAAGTAGTACAATTCAAGTTTTAGTTGTCGATTATTCACTTTTTTGCCGGCTTTGGTGGCTTGGACATGACCTAGAACCTTAAGATTTTGCATGAAAGTAGGACTAGCAGCCGCGTTGCACGGGAAAATGTGAAAAGTGTTCATATGTAGTAAAAACCTGAGAAATCCGTCTGTTTTCGTCATTTGTTATCGAATCGACTTAAAGCCAGATCGTCACATTGGCCACTTTTCTCTCTGAGACGGTTGCATTTATCGTGTGCAAAGCTATGTCGCGTGCTGCGGTATGCGGAGACACTAAAAGCACCATAGTAGAACACAGAAGAAGCTTCTAAGTTGAAGCAATAGCCACTAAGAAGCAGTCCAATTCAAGTTTTGGTTATCGATTATTGATTTTTAGCCGGCTTTGGTGCCCTGGTTATGAGGTGGAACCTTAAGATTTTGCATGAAAGGAGGACTAGCATCCGCGTTGCACGGGAGAATGTGAAAAGGGTTCATTTGTAGTAAAAAGCTGGGAAATTCGTCCGTTTTCGTCATTTGTTATCGAATTGACTTAAAGCCAGATCGTCAAATTCGCCGCTCTTCTCTCTGAAACGGTTACAATTATCGTCTGCAAAGCTATGTCGCGTGATGCGGTATGCGGAGGCATTAAAGCACCATAGTAGAACACAGAGGAAGCTTCTAAGTTGAAGTAATAGCCAGTAAGAAGTAGTACAATTCAAGTTTTAGTTGTCGATTATTCACTTTTTAGCCGGCTTTGGTGGCTTGGACATGGCCTAGGACCTTAAGATTTTGTATGAGACAAGGACTAGCAGCCGCGTTGCACGGGAGAATGTGAAAAGTGTTCATATTTAGTAAAAACCTGAGATATCCGTCCATTTTCGACATTTGTTATCGAATCGACTTAAAGCCAGATCGTCACATTGGCCTCTTTTCTCTCTGAGACGGTTACATTTATCGTCTGCAAAGCTATGTCGCGTGCTGCGGTATGCATAGACTGTAAAAGCACCATAGTAGATTACAGTAGAAGCTTCTAAGTTGAAGCAATAGCCAGTAAGAAGCAGTACATTTCAAGCTTTGGTTATCGATTATTGATTTTTAGCCGGCTTTGGTGCCTTGGAAATAAGATGGAACCTTACGATTTTGCATGAAAGGGGGACTAGCAGCCGCGTTGCACGGGAGAATGTGAAAAGTGTTCATATTTAGTAAAAACCTGAGAAATCCGTCCGTTTTCGTCATTTGTTATCGAATCGACTTAAAGCCAGATCGTCACTTTGGCCGCTCTTCTGTCTGAAACGGGTACATTTATCGTCTGCAAAGCTATGTCGCGTGCTGCGGTATGCGGAGACACTAAAAGCACCGTAGTAGAACACAGAAGAAGCTTCTAAGTTCAAGTAATAGCCAGTAAGAAGTAGTACAATTCAAGTTTTAGTTGTCGATTATTCACTTTTTTGCCGGCTTTGGTGGCTTGGACATGACCTAGAACCTTAAGATTTTGCATGAAAGTAGGACTAGCAGCCGCGTTGCACGGGAAAATGTGAAAAGTGTTCATATGTAGTAAAAACCTGAGAAATCCGTCCGTATTCGTCATTTGCTATCGAATCGACATTTGTCCGATCGTCATATTGGCGGCTCTTCTCTCTAAATCGGTTACATTTAGCGTGTGCAAAGCTATGTCGCGTGCTGCGGTATGCGGAGACACTAAAAGCACCATAATAGAACACAGAAGAAGCTTCTAAGATGATGTGATAGCCAAAACGAAGCAGTACAATTCAAGTTGGAGCTATCAATTATTGTCTTTTCAGACGGCTTTGGTGCCTTGGACATGAGCTAGGACCTTAAGATTTTGCATGAAGGAGGATCTAGCAGAAGCATTGCACGGGGGAATTTGAAAAGTGTTCATATTAAATGAAAACCTGAGAAATCCACCCGTTTTCGTCATTCGTAATCGAATCGACTTAAAGCCAGATCGTCACATTGGCCACTTTTCTCTCTGAGACGGTTACATTTATCGTCTGCAAAGCTATGTCGCGTGCTGCGGTGTGCGGAGACACTAAAAGCACCATAGTAGAACACAGAAGAAGCTTCTAAGTTGAAGCAATAGCCAGTAAGATGTAGGACAATTCAAGTTTTAGTTGTCGATTATTCACTTTTTAGCCGGCATTGGTGGCTTGGACATGACCTAGGAACTTAGGGTTTTGCATGAAAGGAGGATTTGCAGCCGCGTTGCACGGGAGAATGTGAAAAGGGATCATATGTAGTAAAAACCTGAGAAATCCGTCCGTTTTCGTCATTTGTTATCGAATCGACTTAAAGCCAGATCGTCACATTGGCCGCTTTTCTCTGTGAGATGTTTACATTTATCGTCTGCAAAGCTATGTCGCGTGCTGCGGTATGCGGCGACACTAAAAGCGCCGTAGTAGAACACAGAAGAAGCTTCTAAGTTGAAGCAATAGCCAGTAAGAAGCAGTACAATTCAAGTTTTGATTATCGATTGTTGATTTTTAGCCGGCTCTGGTGCCCTGGACATGAGGTGGAACCATAAGATTTTGCATGAAAGGAGGACTAGCAGCCGCGTTGGACGGGAGAATATGGAAAGGGTTCATATGTAGTAAAAACCTGAGAAATCCGTCCGTTGTCGTCATTTGTTATCGAATCGACTTAAAGCCAGATCGTCTCATTGGCCGATTTTCTCTCTGAGACGGTTACATTTATTTTCTGCAAAGCTATGTCGCGTGCTGCGGTATGCGGAGACACTAAAAGCACCACAGTAGACCACAGAAGAAGCTTCTAAGTTGAAGCAATAGCCAGTAAGAAATAGTGCAATTCAAGTTTTACTTGTCGATTATTCACTTTTTAGCTGGCTTTGGTGGCTTGGACATGACCTAGGACCTTAAGATTTTGCATGAAAGGTGGACTGGCAGCCGCGTTGCACGGGAGAATGTGAAAAGTGTTCATATTTAGTAAAAACCTGAGAAATCCGGCCGTTTTCGTCATTTGTTATCGAATCGACCTAAAGCCAGATCGTCACATTGGCCACTTTTCTCTCTGAGACGGTTACATTTATCGTGTGCAAAGCTATGTCGCGTGCTGCGGTATGCGGAGACACTAAAAGCACCATAGTAGAACACAGAAGAAGCTTCTAAGTTGAAGTAATAGCCAGTAAGAAGTAGTACAATTCAAGTTTTAGATGTCGATTATTCACTTTTTAGCCGGCTTTGGTGGCTTGGACATGGCCTAGGACTTTAAGATTTTGTATGAGAGGAGGACTAGCAGCCGCGTTGCACGGGAGAATGTGAAAAGTGTTCATATTTAGTAAAAACCTGAGATATCCGTCCGTTTTCGACATTTGTTATCGAATCGACTTAAAGCCAGATCGTCACATTGGCCTCTTTTCTCTCTGAGACGGTTACATTTATCGTCTGCAAAGCTTTGTCGCGTGCTGCGGTATGCATAGACAGTAAAAGCACGATAGTAGATTACAGAAGAAGCTTCTAAGTTGAAGCAATAGCCAGTAAGAAGCAGTACATTTCAAGCTTTGGTTATCGATTATTGATTTTTAGCCGGCTTTGGTGCCTTGGACATGAGATGGAACCTTACGATTTTGCATGAAAGGAGGACTAGCAGCCGCGTTGCACGGGAGAATGTGAAAATATTTCATATTTAGTAAAAACGTGAGAAATCCGTCCGTTTTCGTCATTTGTTATCGAATCGACTTAAAGCCAGATCGTCACATTGGCCGCTTTTCTGTCTGAGATGTTTACATTTATCGACTGCAAAGCTATGTCGCGTGCTGCGGTATGCATAGACTGTAAAAGCACCATAGTAGATTACAGAAGAAGCTTCTAAGTTGAAGCAATAGCCAGTAAGAAGCAGTACATTTCAAGCTTTGGTTATCGATTATTGATTTTTAGCCGGCTTTGGTGCCTTGGAAATAAGATGGAACCTTACGATTTTGCATGAAAGGGGGACTAGCAGCCGCGTTGCACGGGAGAATGTGAAAAGTGTTCATATGTCGTAAAAACCTGGGAAATCCGTCCGTCTTCGTCATTTGTTATCGAATCGACTTAAAGCCAGATCGTCACTTTGGCCGCTCTTCTGTCTGAAACGGTTACATTTATCGTTTGCAAAGCTATGTCGCGTGCTGCGGTATGCGGAGACACTAAAAGCACCGTAGTAGAACACAGAAGAAGCGTCTAAGTTCAAGTAATAGCCAGTAAGAAGTAGTACAATTCAAGTTTTAGTTGTCGATTATTCACTTTTTTGCCGGCTTTGGTGGCTTGGACATGACCTAGAACCTTAAGATTTTGCATGAAAGTAGGACTAGCAGTCGCGTTGCACGGGAAAATGTGAAAAGTGTTCATATGTAGTAAAAACCTGAGAAATCCGTCTGTTTTCGTCATTTGTTATCGAATCGACTTAAAGCCAGATCGTCACATTGGCCACTTTTCTCTCTGAGACGGTTGCATTTATCGTGTGCAAAGCTATGTCGCGTGCTGCGGTATGCGGAGACACTAAAAGCACCATAGTAGAACACAGAAGAAGCTTCTAAGTTGAAGCAATAGCCACTAAGAAGCAGTCCAATTCAAGTTTTGGTTATCGATTATTGATTTTTAGCCGGCTTTGGTGCCCTGGTTATGAGGTGGAACCTTAAGATTTTGCATGAAAGGAGGACTAGCATCCGCGTTGCACGGGAGAATGTGAAAAGGATTCATTTGTAGTAAAAAGCTGGGAAATTCGTCCGTTTTCGTCATTTGTTATCGAATTGACTTAAAGCCAGATCGTCAAATTCGCCGCTCTTCTCTCTGAAACGGTTACAATTATCGTCTGCAAAGCTATGTCGCGTGATGCGGTATGCGGAGGCATTAAAGCACCATAGTAGAACACAGAGGAAGCTTCTAAGTTGAAGTAATAGCCAGTAAGAAGTAGTACAATTCAAGTTTTAGTTGTCGATTATTCACTTTTTAGCCGGCTTTGGTGGCTTGGACATGGCCTAGGACCTTAAGATTTTGTATGAGACAAGGACTAGCAGCCGCGTTGCACGGGAGAATGTGAAAAGTGTTCATATTTAGTAAAAACCTGAGATATCCGTCCATTTTCGACATTTGTTATCGAATCGACTTAAAGCCAGATCGTCACATTGGCCTCTTTTCTCTCTGAGACGGTTACATTTATCGTCTGCAAAGCTATGTCGCGTGCTGCGGTATGCATAGACTGTAAAAGCACCATAGTAGATTACAGTAGAAGCTTCTAAGTTGAAGCAATAGCCAGTAAGAAGCAGTACATTTCAAGCTTTGGTTATCGATTATTGATTTTTAGCCGGCTTTGGTGCCTTGGAAATAAGATGGAACCTTACGATTTTGCATGAAAGGGGGACTAGCAGCCGCGTTGCACGGGAGAATGTGAAAAGTGTTCATATTTAGTAAAAACCTGAGAAATCCGTCCGTTTTCGTCATTTGTTATCGAATCGACTTAAAGCCAGATCGTCACTTTGGCCGCTCTTCTGTCTGAAACGGGTACATTTATCGTCTGCAAAGCTATGTCGCGTGCTGCGGTATGCGGAGACACTAAAAGCACCGTAGTAGAACACAGAAGAAGCTTCTAAGTTCAAGTAATAGCCAGTAAGAAGTAGTACAATTCAAGTTTTAGTTGTCGATTATTCACTTTTTTGCCGGCTTTGGTGGCTTGGACATGACCTAGAACCTTAAGATTTTGCATGAAAGTAGGACTAGCAGCCGCGTTGCACGGGAAAATGTGAAAAGTGTTCATATGTAGTAAAAACCTGAGAAATCCGTCCGTATTCGTCATTTGCTATCGAATCGACATTTGTCCGATCGTCATATTGGCGGCTCTTCTCTCTAAATCGGTTACATTTAGCGTGTGCAAAGCTATGTCGCGCGCTGCGGTATGCGGAGACACTAAAAGCACCATAATAGAACACAGAAGAAGCTTCTAAGATGATGTGATAGCCAAAACGAAGCAGTACAATTCAAGTTGGAGCTATCAATTATTGTCTTTTCAGACGGCTTTGGTGCCTTGGACATGAGCTAGGACCTTAAGATTTTGCATGAAGGAGGATCTAGCAGAAGCATTGCACGGGGGAATTTGAAAAGTGTTCATATTAAATGAAAACCTGAGAAATCCACCCGTTTTCGTCATTCGTAATCGAATCGACTTAAAGCCAGATCGTCACATTGGCCACTTTTCTCTCTGAGACGGTTACATTTATCGTCTGCAAAGCTATGTCGCGTGCTGCGGTGTGCGGAGACACTAAAAGCACCATAGTAGAACACAGAAGAAGCTTCTAAGTTGAAGCAATAGCCAGTAAGCTGCAGTACAATTCAAGTTTTGGTTATCGATTATTGATATTTAGCCGATTTGGTGCCTTGGACATGAGGTGGAACCTTAAGAATTTGCATGAAAGGGGGACTAGCAGCCGCGTTGCCCGGGAGAATGTGAAAAGGGATCATATGTAGTAAATACCTGAGAAATCCGTCCATTTCGTCATTTGTTATCGAATCGACTTAAAGCCATATCGAAACATTTGCCGCTTTTCTCTCTGAGACGGTTACGTTTATCGTCTGCAAAGCTATGTCGCATGCTGCGGTATGCGGAGACACTAAAAGCACCATAGTAGACAACAGAAGAAGCTTCTAAGTTGAAGCAATAGCCAGTAAGATGTAGGACAATTCAAGTTTTAGTTGTCGATTATTCACTTTTTAGCCGGCATTGGTGGCTTGGACATGACCTAGGAACTTAGGGTTTTGCATGAAAGGAGGATTTGCAGCCGCGTTGCACGGGAGAATGTGAAAAGGGATCATATGTAGTAAAAACCTGAGAAATCCGTCCGTTTTCGTCATTTGTTATCGAATCGACTTAAAGCCAGATCGTCACATTGGCCGCTTTTCTCTGTGAGATGTTTACATTTATCGTCTGCAAAGCTATGTCGCGTGCTGCGGTATGCGGCGACACTAAAAGCACCGTAGTAGAACACAGAAGAAGCTTCTAAGTTGAAGCAATAGCCAGTAAGAAGCAGTACAATTCAAGTTTTGATTATCGATTGTTGATTTTTAGCCGGCTCTGGTGCCCTGGACATGAGGTGGAACCATAAGATTTTGCATGAAAGGAGGACTAGCAGCCGCGTTGGACGGGAGAATATGGAAAGGGTTCATATGTAGTAAAAACCTGAGAAATCCGTCCGTTGTCGTCATTTGTTATCGAATCGACTTAAAGCCAGATCGTCTCATTGGCCGATTTTCTCTCTGAGACGGTTACATTTATTTTCTGCAAAGCTATGTCGCGTGCTGCGGTATGCGGAGACACTAAAAGCACCATAGTAGACCACAGAAGAAGCTTCTAAGTTGAAGCAATAGCCAGTAAGAAATAGTGCAATTCAAGTTTTACTTGTCGATTATTCACTTTTTAGCTGGCTTTGGTGGCTTGGACATGACCTAGGACCTTAAGATTTTGCATGAAAGGTGGACTGGCAGCCGCGTTGCACGGGAGAATGTGAAAAGTGTTCATATTTAGTAAAAACCTGAGAAATCCGGCCGTTTTCGTCATTTGTTATCGAATCGACCTAAAGCCAGATCGTCACATTGGCCACTTTTCTCTCTGAGACGGTTACATTTATCGTGTGCAAAGCTATGTCGCGTGCTGCGGTATGCGGAGACACTAAAAGCACCATAGTAGAACACAGAAGAAGCTTCTAAGTTGAAGTAATAGCCAGTAAGAAGTAGTACAATTCAAGTTTTAGATGTCGATTATTCACTTTTTAGCCGGCTTTGGTGGCTTGGACATGGCCTAGGACTTTAAGATTTTGTATGAGAGGAGGACTAGCAGCCGCGTTGCACGGGAGAATGTGAAAAGTGTTCATATTTAGTAAAAACCTGAGATATCCGTCCGTTTTCGACATTTGTTATCGAATCGACTTAAAGCCAGATCGTCACATTGGCCTCTTTTCTCTCTGAGACGGTTACATTTATCGTCTGCAAAGCTTTGTCGCGTGCTGCGGTATGCATAGACAGTAAAAGCACGATAGTAGATTACAGAAGAAGCTTCTAAGTTGAAGCAATAGCCAGTAAGAAGCAGTACATTTCAAGCTTTGGTTATCGATTATTGATTTTTAGCCGGCTTTGGTGCCTTGGACATGAGATGGAACCTTACGATTTTGCATGAAAGGAGGACTAGCAGCCGCGTTGCACGGGAGAATGTGAAAAGATTTCATATTTAGTAAAAACGTGAGAAATCCGTCCGTTTTCGTCATTTGTTATCGAGTCGACTTAAAGCCAGATCGTCACATTGGCCGCTTTTTTCTCTGAGACGGTTACATTTATCGTTTACAAAGCTATGTCGCTTACTGCGGTATGCGGAGACACTAAAAGCACCATAGTTGAACACAGAAGAAGCTTCTAAGTTGAAGTAATAGCCAGTAAGACGTAGTAGAATTCAAGTTTTAATGTCGATTATTCACTTTTTAGCCGGCTTCGGTGGCTTGGGCATGACCTAGGACCTTAAGATTTTGCATGAAAGGAGTACTTGCAGCCGCGTTGCACGGGAAAATGTGCAAAGTGTTCGTATGTAGTAAAAACCTGAGAAATCCGTCCGTATTCGTCATTTGTTATCGAATCGACTTAAAGCCAGATCGTCAAATTGGCCGCTCTTCTCTCTGAAACGGTTACATTTATCGTCTGCAAATCTATGTCGCGTGCTGCGGTATGCGGAGACACTAAAAGCACCATAGTAGAACACAGAAGAAGCTTCTAAGTTGAAGCAATAGCCAGTAAGATGTAGGAAAATTCAAGTTTTAGTTGTATATTATTCACTTTTTAGCCCTTCTTTATTGGCTTGGACATGACCTAGGAACTTAAGATTTTCCATGAAAGGAGGACTTGCAGCAACGTTGCACGGGAGAATGTGAAAAGTGTTCATATGTAGTGAAAACCTGGGAACTCCACCCGTTTTCGTCATTTGCTATCGAATCGACATTTGTCCGATCGTCATATTGGCGGCTCTTCTCTCTAAATCGGTTACATTTAGCGTGTGCAAAGCTATGTCGCGTGCTGCGGTATGCGGAGACACTAAAAGCACCATAATAGAACACAGAGGAAGCTTCTAAGATGATGTGATAGCCAAAACGAAGCAGTACAATTCAAGTTGGAGCTATCAATTATTGTCTTTTCAGACGGCTTTGGTGCCTTGGACATGAGCTAGGACCTTAAGATTTTGCATGAAGGAGGATCTAGCAGAAGCATTGCACGGGGGTATTTGAAAAGTGTTCATATTAAATGAAAACCTGAGAAATCCACCCGTTTTCGTCATTCGTAATCGAATCGACTTAAAGCCAGATCGTCAAATTGGCCACTTTTCTCTCTGAGACGGTTACATTTATCGTCTGCAAAGCTATGTCTTGTGCTGCGGTATGCGGAGACACTAAAAGCACCATAGTAGAACACAGAAGAAGCTTCTAAGTTGAAGCAATAGCCAGTAAGTAGCAGTACAATTCAAGTTTTGACTATCGATTGTTGATTTTTAGCCGGCTCTGGTGCCCTGGACATGAGGTGGAAGCATAAGATTTTGCATGAAAGGAGGACTAGCAGCCGCGTTGGACGGGAGAATATGGAAAGGGTTCATATGTAGTAAAAACCTGAGAAATCCGTCCGTTTTCGTCATTTGTTATCGAATCGACTTAAAGCGAGATCGTCATATTGGCCGATTTTCTCTCTGAGACGGTTACATTTATTTTCTGCAAAGCTATGTCGCGTGCTGCGGTATGCGGAGACACTAAAAGCACCATAGTAGAACACAGAAGAAGCTTCTAAGTTGAAGCAATAGCCAGTAAGAAATAGTGCAATTCAAGTTTTACTTGTCGATTATTCACTTTTTAGCCGGCTTTGGTGGCTTGGACATGGCCTAGGACCTTAAGATTTTGTATGAGAGGAGGACTAGCAGCCGCGTTGCACGGGAGAATGTGAAAAGTGTTCATATTTAGTAAAAACCTGAGATATCCTTCCGTTTTCGACATTTGTTATCGAATCGACTTAAAGCCAGATCGTCACATTGGCCTCTTTCTTCTCTGAGACGGTTACATTTATCGTCTGCAAAGCTATGTCGCGTGCTGCGGTATGCGGAGACACTAAAAGCACCGTAGTAGAACACAGAAGAAGCTTCTAAGTTGAAGCAATAGCCAGTAAGAAGCAGTACAATTCAAGTTTTGATTATCGATTGTTGATTTTTAGGCGGCTCTGGTGCCCTGGACATGAGGTGGAACCATAAGATTTTGCATGAAAGGAGGATTAGCAGCCGCGTTGGACGGGAGAATAACGAAAGGGTTCATATGTAGTAAAAACCTGAGAAATCCGTCTGTTTTCGACATTTGTTATTGAATCGACTTAAAGCCAGATCGTCACATTGGCCGATTTTCTCTCTGAGACGGTTACATTTATTTTCTGCAAAGCTATGTCGCGTGCTGCGGTATGCGGAGACACTAAAAGCACCATAGTAGACCACAGAAGAAGCTTCTAAGTTGAAGCAATAGCCAGTAAGAAATAGTGCAATTCAAGTTTTACTTGTCGATTATTCACTTTTTAGCCGGCTTTGGTGGCTTGGACATGACCTAGGACCTTAAGATTTTGCATGAAAGGAGGACTAGCAGCCGCGTTGCACGGGAGAATGTGAAAAGTGTTCATATTTAGTAAAAACCTGAGAAATCCGGCCGTTTTCGTCATTTGTTATCGAATCGACCTAAAGCCAGATCGTCACATTGGCCACTTTTCTCTCTGAGACGATTACATTTATCGTGTGCAAAGCTATGTCGCGTGCTGCGGTATGCGGAGACACTAAAAGCACCATAGTAGAACACAGAAGAAGCTTCTAAGTTGAAGCAATAGCCAGTAAGAAGCAGTCCAATTCAAGTTTTGGTTATCGATTATTGATTTTTAGCCGGCTTTGGTGCCCTGGTTATGGGGTGGAACCTTAAGATTTTGCATGAAAGGAGGACTAGCAAACGCGTTGCACGGGAGAATGTGAAAAGGGTTCATATGTAGTAAAAAGCTGAGAAATTCGTCCGTTTTCGTCGTTTGTTATCGAATTGACTTAAAGCCAGATCGTCAAATTGGCCGCTCTTCTCTCTGAAACGGTTACAATTATCGTCTGCAAAGCTATGTCGCGTGATGCGGTATGCGGAGGCATTAAAGCACCATAGTAGAACACAGAAGAAGCTTCTAAGTGGAAGTAATAGCCAGTAAGAAGTAGTACAATTCAAGTTTTAGTTGTCGATTATTCACTTTTTAGCCGGCTTTGGTGGCTTGGACATGGCCTAGGACTTTAAGATTTTGTATGAGAGGAGGACTAGCAGCCGCGTTGCACGGGAGAATGTGAAAAGTGTTCATATTTAGTAAAAACCTGAGATATCCGTCCGTTTTCGACATTTGTTATCGAATCGACTTAAAGCCAGATCGTCACATTGGCCTCTTTTCTCTCTGAGACGGTTACATTTATCGTCTGCAAAGCTATATCGCGTGCTGCGGTATGCATAGACAGTAAAAGCACGATAGTAGATTACAGAAGAAGCTTCTAAGTTGAAGCAATAGCCAGTAAGCTGCAGTACAATTCAAGTTTTGGTTATCGATTATTGATATTTAGCCGATTTGGTGCCTTGGACATGAGGTGGAACCTTAAGAATTTGCATGAAAGGAGGACTAGCAGCCGCGTTGCACGGGAGAATGTGAAAAGGGATCATATGTAGTAAAAACCTGAGAAATCCGTCCATTTCGTCATTTGTTATCGAATCGACTTAAAGCCATATCGACACATTTGCCGCTTTTCTCTCTGAGACGGTTACGTTTATCGTCTGCAAAGCTATGTCGCATGCTGCGGTATGCGGAGACACTAAAAGCAACATAGTAGACCACAGAAGAAGCTTCTAAGTTGAAGCAATAGCCAGTAAGATGTAGGACAATTCAAGTTTTAGTTGTCGATTATTCACTTTTTAGCCGGCTTTGGTGGCTTGGACATGACCTAGGAACTTAAGGTTTTGCATGAAAGGAGGATTTGCAGCCGCGTTGCACGGGAGAATGTGAAAAGGGATCATATGTAGTAAAAACCTGAGAAATCCGTCCGTTTTCGTCATTTGTTATCGAATCGACTTAAAGCCAGATCGTCACATTGGCCGCTTTTCTCTGTGAGATGTTTACATTTATCGTCTGCAAAGCAATGTCGCGTGCTGCGGTATGCGGAGACACTAAAAGCACCGTAGTAGAACACAGAAGAAGCTTCTAAGTTGAAGCAATAGCCAGTAAGAAGCAGTACAATTCAAGTTTTGATTATCGATTGTTGATTTTTAGCCGGCTCTGGTGCCCTGGACATGAGGTGGAACCATAAGATTTTGCATGAAAGGAGGACTAGCAGCCGCGTTGGACGGGAGAATATGGAAAGGGTTCATATGTAGTAAAAAGCTGAGAAATTCGTCCGTTTTCGTCGTTTGTTATCGAATTGACTTAAAGCCAGATCGTCAAATTCGCCGCTCTTCTCTCTGAAACGGTTACAATTATCGTCTGCAAAGCTATGTCGCGTGATGCGGTATGCGGAGGCATTAAAGCACCATAGTAGAACACAGAAGAAGCTTCTAAGTTGAAGTAATAGCCAGTAAGAAGTAGTACAATTCAAGTTTTAGTTGTCGATTATTCACTTTTTAGCCGGCTTTGGTGGCTTGGACATGGCCCAGGACTTTAAGATTTTGAATGAGAGGAGGACTAGCAGCCGCGTTGCACGGGAGAATGTGAAAAGTGTTCATATTTAGTAAAAACCTGAGATATTGTCCGTTTTCGACATTTGTTATCGAATCGACTTAAAGCCAGATCGTCACATTGGCCTCTTTTCTCTCTGAGACGGTTACATTTATCGTCTGCAAAGCTATGTCGCGTGCTGCGGTATGCATAGACAGTAAAAGCACGATAGTAGATTACAGAAGAAGCTTCTAAGTTGAAGCAATAGCCAGTAAGAAGCAGTACATTTCAAGCTTTGGTTATCGATTATTGATTTTTAGCCGGCTTTGGTGCCTTGGACATGAGATGGAACCTTACGATTTTGCATGAAAGGAGGACTAGCAGCCGCGTTGCACGGGAGAATGTGAAAAGATTTCATATTTAGTAAAAACGTGAGAAATCCGTCCGTTTTCGTCATTTGTTATCGAATCGACTTAAAGCCAGATCGTCACATTGGCCGCTTTTTTCTCTGAGACGGTTACATTTATCGTTTACAAAGCTATGTCGCTTACTGCGGTATGCGGAGACACTAAAAGCACCATAGTAGAACACAGAAGAAGCTTCTAAGTTGAAGTAATAGCCAGTAAGACGTAGTAGAATTCAAGTTTTAATGTCGATTATTCACTTTTTAGCCGGCTTCGGTGGCTTGGGCATGACCTAGGACCTTAAGATTTTGCATGAAAGGAGTACTTGCAGCCGCGTTGCACGGGAAAATGTGCAAAGTGTTCGTATGTAGTAAAAACCTGAGAAATCCGTCCGTATTCGTCATTTGTTATCGAATCGACTTAAAGCCAGATCGTCAAATTGGCCGCTCTTCTCTCTGAAACGGTTACATTTATCGTCTGCAAATCTATGTCGCGTGCTGCGGTATGCGGAGACACTAAAAGCACCATAGTAGAACACAGAAGAAGCTTCTAAGTTGAAGCAATAGCCAGTAAGATGTAGGAAAATTCAAGTTTTAGTTGTATATTATTCACTTTTTAGCCGGCTCTATTGGCTTGGACATGACCTAGGAACTTAAGATTTTGCATGAAAGGAGGACTTGCAGCAACGTTGCACGGGAGAATGTGAAAAGTGTTCATATGTAGTGAAAACCTGGGAACTCCACCCGTTTTCGTCATTTGCTATCGAATCGACATTTGTCCGATCGTCATATTAGCGGCTCTTCTCTCTAAATCGGTTACATTTAGCGTGTGCAAAGCTATGTCGCGTGCTGCGCTATGCGGAGACACTAAAAGCACCATAATAGAACACAGAGGAAGCTTCTAAGATGATGTGATAGCCAAAACGAAGCAGTACAATTCAAGTTTTAGCTATCAATTATTGTCTTTTCAGAAGGCTTTGGTGCCTTGGACATGAGCTAGGACCTTAAGATTTTGCGTGAAGGAGGATCTAGCAGACGCATTGCACGGGGGAATTTGAAAAGTGTTCATATTAAATGAAAACCTGAGAAATCCACCCGTTTTCGTCATTCGTAATCGAATCGACTTAAAGCCAAATCGTCACATTGGCCACTTTTCTCTCTGAGACGGTTACATTTATCGTCTGCAAAGCTATGTCGCGTGCTGCGGTATGCGGAGACACTAAAAGCACCATAGTAGAACACAGAAGAAGCTTCTAAGTTGAAGCAATAGCCAGTAAGTAGCAGTACAATTCAAGTTTTGATTATCGATTGTTGATTTTTAGCCGGCTCTGGTGCCCTGGACATGAGGTGGAACCATAAGATTTTGCATGAAAGGAGGACTAGCAGCCGCGTTGGACGGGAGAATATGGAAAGGGTTCATATGTAGTAAAAACCTGACTGAGAAATCCGTCCGTTTTCGTCATTTGTTATCGAATCGACTTAAAGCCAGATCGTCACATTGGCCGATTTTCTCTCTGAGACGGTTACATTTATTTTCTGCAAAGCTATGTCGCGTGCTGCGGTATGCGGAGACACTAAAAGCACCATAGTAGACCACAGAAGAAGCTTCTAAGTTGAAGCAATCGCCAGTAAGAAATAGTGCAATTCAAGTTTTACTTGTCGATTATTCACTTTTTAGCCGGCTTTCGTGGCTTGGACATGACCTAGGACCTTAAGATTTTGCATGAAAGGAGGACTAGCAGCCGCGTTGCACGGGATAATGTGAAAAGTGTTCATATTTAGTAAAAACCTGAGAAATCCGGCCGTTTTCGTCATTTGTTATCGAATCGACCTAAAGCCAGATCGTCACATTGGCCACTTTTCTCTCTGAGACGGTTACATTTATCGTGTGCAAAGCTATGTCGCGTGCTGCGGTATGCGGAAACACTAAAAGCACCATAGTAGAACACAGAAGAAGCTTCTAAGTTGAAGCAATAGCCAGTAAGAAGCAGTCCAATTCAAGTTTTGGTTATCGATTATTGATTTTTAGCCGGCTTTGGTGCCCTGGTTATGAGGTGGAACCTTAAGATTTTGCATGAAAGGAGGACTAGCAATCGCGTTGCACGGGAGAATGTGAAAAGGGTTCATATGTAGTAAAAAGCTGAGAAATTCGTCCGTTTTCGTCGTTTGTTATCGAATTGACTTAAAGCCAGATCGTCAAATTGGCCGCTCTTCTCTCTGAAACGGTTACAATTATCGTCTGCAAAGCTATGTCGCGTGATGCGGTATGCGGAGGCATTAAAGCACCATAGTAGAACACAGAAGAAGCTTCTAAGTTGAAGTAATAGCCAGTAAGAAGTAGTACAATTCAAGTTTTAGTTGTCGATTATTCACTTTTTAGCCGGCTTTGGTGGCTTGGACATGGCCTAGGACCTTAAGATTTTGTATGAGAGGAGGACTAGCAGCCGCGTTGCACGGGAGAATGTGAAAAGTGTTCATATTTAGTAAAAACCTGAGATATCCGTCCGTTTTCGACATTTGTTATCGAATCGACTTAAAGCCAGATCGTCACATTGGCCTCTTTTCTCTCTGAGACGGTTACATTTATCGTCTGCAAAGCTATGTCGCGTGCTGCGGTATGCGGAGACACTAAAAGCACCGTAGTAGAACACAGAAGAAGCTTCTAAGTTGAAGCAATAGCCAGTAAGAAGCAGTACAATTCAAGTTTTGATTATCGATTGTTGATTTTTAGCCGGCTCTGGTGCCCTGGACATGAGGTGGAACCATAAGATTTTGCATGAAAGGAGGATTAGCAGCCGCGTTGGACGGGAGAATAAGGAAAGGGTTCATATGTAGTAAAAACCTGACTGAGAAATCCGTCCGTTTTCGACATTTGTTATTGAATCGACTTAAAGCTAGATCGTCTCATTGGCCGATTTTCTCTCTGAGACGGTTACATTTATTTTCTGCAAAGCTATGTCGCGTGCTGCGGTATGCGGAGACACTAAAAGCACCATAGTAGACCACAGAAGAAGCTTCTAAGTTGAAGCAATAGCCAGTATGAAATAGTGCAATTCAAGTTTTACTTGTCGATTATTCACTTTTTAGCCGGCTTTGGTGGCTTGGACATGACCTAGGACCTTAAGATTTTGCATGAAAGGAGAACTAGCAGCCGCGTTGCCCGGGAGAATGTGAAAAGTGTTCATATTTAGTAAAAACCTGAGAAATCCGGCCGTTTTCGTCATTTGTTATCGAATCGACCTAAAGCCAGATCGTCACATTGGCCACTTTTCTCTCTGAGACGATTACATTTATCGTGTGCAAAGCTATGTCGCGTGCTGCGGTATGCGGAGACACTAAAAGCACCATAGTAGAACACAGAAGAAGCTTCTAAGTTGAAGCAATAGCCAGTAAGAAGCAGTCCAATCAAGTTTTGGTTATCGATTATTGATTTTTAGCCGGCTTTGGTGCCCTGGTTATGGGGTGGAACCTTAAGATTTTGCATGAAAGGAGGACTAGCAAACGCGTTGCACGGGAGAATGTGAAAAGGGTTCATATGTAGTAAAAAGCTGAGAAATTCGTCCGTTTTCGTCGTTTGTTATCGAATTGACTTAAAGCCAGATCGTCAAATTGGCCGCTCTTCTCTCTGAAACGGTTACAATTATCGTCTGCAAAGCTATGTCGCGTGATGCGGTATGCGGAGGCATTAAAGCACCATAGTAGAACACAGAAGAAGCTTCTAAGTTGAAGTAATAGCCAGTAAGAAGTAGTACAATTCAAGTTTTAGTTGTCGATTATTCACTTTTTAGCCGGCTTTGGTGGTTTGGACATGGCCTAGGACTTTAAGATTTTGTATGAGAGGAGGACTAGCAGCCGCGTTGCACGGGAGAATGTGAAAAGTGTTCATATTTAGTAAAAACCTGAGATATCCGTCCGTTTTCGACATTTGTTATCGAATCGACTTAAAGCCAGATCGTCACATTGGCCTCTTTTCTCTCTGAGACGGTTACATTTATCGTGTGCAAAGCTATATCGCGTGCTGCGGTATGCATAGACAGTAAAAGCACGATAGTAGATTACAGAAGAAGCTTCTAAGTTGAAGCAATAGCCAGTAAGAAGCAGTACATATCAAGCTTTGGTTATCGATTATTGATTTTTAGCCGGCTTTGGTGCCTTGGACATGAGATGGATCCTTACGATTTTGCATGAAAGGAGGACTAGCAGCCGCGTTGCACGGGAGAATGTGAAAAGTTTTCATATTTAGTAAAAACGTGAGAAATCCGTCCGTTTTCGTCATTTGTTATCGAATCGACTTAAAGCCAGATCGTCACATTGGCCGCTTTTTTCTCTGAGACGGTTACATTTATCGTTTGCAAAGCTATGTCGCTTACTGCGGTATGCGGAGACACTAAAAGCACCATAGTAGAACACAGAAGAAGCTTCTAAGTTGAAGTAATAGCCAGTAAGACGTAGTAGAATTCAAGTTTTAATGTCGATTATTCACTTTTTAGCCGGCTTCGGTGGCTTGGGCATGACCTAGGACCTTAAGAGTTTGCATGAAAGGAGTACTTGCAGCCGCGTTGCACGGGAAAATGTGCAAAGTGTTCGTATGTAGTAAAAACCTGAGAAATCCGTCCGTATTCGTCATTTGTTATCGAATCGACTTAAAGCCAGATCGTCAAATTGGCCGCTCTTCTCTCTGAAACGGTTACATTTATCGTCTGCAAAGCTATGTCGCGTGCTGCGGTATGCGGAGACACTAAAAGCACCATAATAGAACACAGAAGAAGCTTCTAAGATGATGTGATATTCAAAACGAAGCAGTACAATTCAAGTTGGAGCTATCAATTATTGTCTTTTCAGACGGCTTTGGTGCCTTGGACATGAGCTAGGACCTTAAGGTTTTGCATGAAGGAGGATCTAGCAGAAGCATTGCACGGGGGAATTTGAAAAGTGTTCATATTAAATGAAAACCTGAGAAATCCACCCGTTTTCGTCATTCGTAATCGAATCGACTTAAAGCCAGATCGTCACATTGGCCACTTTTCTCTCTGAGACGGTTACATTTATCGTCTGCAAAGCTATGTCGCGTGCTGCGGTATGCGGAGACACTAAAAGCACCATAGTAGAACACAGAAGAAGCTTCTAAGTTGAAGCAATAGCCAGTAAGCTGCAGT
This sequence comes from Schistocerca gregaria, assembly GCF_023897955.1. Classification (NCBI taxonomy): domain Eukaryota; kingdom Metazoa; phylum Arthropoda; class Insecta; order Orthoptera; family Acrididae; genus Schistocerca; species Schistocerca gregaria. Next base: position 3,440,859 of record NW_026061811.1, on the reverse strand, counting down.
ACAATTCAAGTTTTGGTTATCGATTATTGATATTTAGCCGATTTGGTGCCTTGGACATGAGGTGGAACCTTAAGAATTTGCATGAAAGGAGGACTAGCAGCCGCGTTGCACGGGAGAATGTGAAAAGGGATCACATGTAGTAAAAACCTGAGAAATCCGTCCATTTCGTCATTTGTTATCGAATCGACTTAAAGCCATATCGACACATTTGCCGCTTTTCTCTCTGAGACGGTTACGTTTATCGTCTGCAAAGCTATGTCGCATGCTGCGGTATGCGGAGACACTAAAAGCAACATAGTAGACCACAGAAGAAGCTTCTAAGTTGAAGCAATAGCCAGTAAGATGTAGGACAATTCAAGTTTTAGTTGTCGATTATTCACTTTTTAGCCGGCTTTGGTGGCTTGGACATGACCTAGGAACTTAAGGTTTTGCATGAAAGGAGGATTTGCAGCCGCGTTGCACGGGAGAATGTGAAAAGGGATCATATGTAGTAAAAACCTGAGAAATCCGTCCGTTTTCGTCATTTGTTATCGAATCGACTTAAAGCCAGATCGTGACATTGGCCGCTTTTCTCTGTGAGATGTTTACATTTATCGTCTGCAAAGCAATGTCGCGTGCTGTGGTATGCGGAGACACTAAAAGCACCGTAGTAGAACACAGAAGAAGCTTCTAAGTTGAAGCAATAGCCAGTAAGAAGCAGTACAATTCAAGTTTTGATTATCGATTGTTGATTTTTAGCCGGCTCTGGTGCCCTGGACATGAGGTGGAACCATAAGATTTTGCATGAAAGGAGGACTAGCAGCCGCGTTGGACGGGAGAATATGGAAAGGGTTCATATGTAGTAAAAACCTGAGAAATCCGTCCGTTTTCGTCATTTGTTATCGAATCGACTTAAAGCCAGATCGTCACATTGGCCGATTTTCTCTCTGAGACGGTTACATTTATTTTCTGCAAAGCTATGTCGCGTGCTGCGGTATGCGGAGACACTAAAAGCACCATAGTAGACCACAGAAGAAGCTTCTAAGTTGAAGCAATAGCCAGTAAGGAATAGTGCAATTCAAGTTTTACTTGTCGATTATTCACTTTTTAGTTGGCTTTGGTGGCTTGGACATGACCTAGGACCTTAAGATTTTGCATGAAAGGAGGACTAGCAGCCGCGTTGCATGGGAGAATGTGAAAAGTGTTCATATTTAGTAAAAACCTGAGAAATCCGGCCGTTTTCGTCATTTGTTATCGAATCGACCTAAAGCCAGATCGTCACATTGGCCACTTTTCTCTCTGAGACGGTTACATTTATCGTGTGCAAAGCTATGTCGCATGCTGCGGTATCCGGAGACACTAAAAGCACCATAGCAGAACACAGAAGAAGCTTCTAAGTTGAAGCAATAGCCAGTAAGAAGCAGTCCAATTCAAGTTTTGGTTATCGATTATTGATTTTCAGCCGGCTTTGGTGCCCTGGTTATGAGGTGGAACCTTAAGATTTTGCATGAAAGGAGGACTAGCAAACGCGTTGCACAGGAGAATGTGAAAAGGGTTCATATGTAGTAAAAAGCTGAGAAATTCGTCCGTTTTCGTCGTTTGTTATCGAATTGACTTAAAGCCAGATCGTCAAATTGGCCGCTCTTCTCTCTGAAACGGTTACAATTATCGTCTGCAAAGCTATGTCGCGTGATGCGGTATGCGGAGGCATTAAAGCACCATAGTAGAACACAGAAGAAGCTTCTAAGTTGAAGTAATAGCCAGTAAGAAGTAGTACAATTCAAGTTTTAGTTGTCGATTATTCACTTTTTAGCCGGCTTTGGTGGCTTGGACATATCCTAGGACCTTAAGATTTTGTATGAGAGGAGGACTAGCAGCCGCGTTGCACGGGAGAATGTGAAAAGTGTTCATATGTAGTAAAAACCTGAGATATCCGTCCGTTTTCGACATTTGTTATCGAATCGACTTAAAGCCAGATCGTCACATTGGCCTCTTTTCTCTCTGAGACGGTTACATTTATTTTCTGCAAAGCTATGTCGCGTGCTGCGGTATGCGGAGACACTAAAAGCACCGTAGTAGAACACAGAAGAAGCTTCTAAGTTGAAGCAATAGCCAGTAAGAAGCAGTACAATTCAAGTTTTGATTATCGATTGTTGATTTTTAGCCGGCTCTGGTGCCCTGGACATGAGGTGGAACCATAAGATTTTGCATGAAAGGAGGATTAGCAGCCGCGTTGGACGGGAGAATATGGAAAGGGTTCATATGTAGTAAAAACCTGAGAAATCCGTCCGTTTTCGTCATTTGTTATCGAATCGACTTAAAGCCAGATCGTCACATTGGCCGATTTTCTCTCTGAGACGGTTACATTTATTTTCTGCAAAGCTATGTCGCGTGCTGCGGTATGCGGAGACACTAAAAGCACCATAGTAGACCACAGAAGAAGCTTCTAAGTTGAAGCAATAGCCAGTAAGAAATAGTGCAATTCAAGTTTTACTTGTCGATTATTCACTTTTTAGCCGGCTTTGGTGGCTTGGACATGACCTAGGACCTTAAGATTTTGCATGAAAGGAGGACTAGCAGCCGCGTTGCACGGGAGAATGTGAAAAGTGTTCATATTTAGTAAAAACCTGAGAAATCCGGCCGTTTTCGTCATTTGTTATCGAATCGACCTAAAGCCAGATCGTCACATTGGCCGATTTTCTCTCTGAGACGGTTACATTTATTTTCTGCAAAGCTATGTCGCGTGCTGCGGTATGCGGAGACACTAAAAGCACCATAGTAGACCACAGAAGAAGCTTCTAAGTTGAAGCAATAGCCAGTAAGGAATAGTGCAATTCAAGTTTTACTTGTCGATTATTCACTTTTTAGTTGGCTTTGGTGGCTTGGACATGACCTAGGACCTTAAGATTTTGCATGAAAGGAGGACTAGCAGCCGCGTTGCATGGGAGAATGTGAAAAGTGTTCATATTTAGTAAAAACCTACGAAATCCGGCCGTTTTCGTCATTTGTTATCGAATCGACCTAAAGCCAGATCGTCACATTGGCCACTTTTCTCTCTGAGACGGTTACATTTATCGTGTGCAAAGCTATGTCGCATGCTGCGGTATCCGGAGACACTAAAAGCACCATAGCAGAACACAGAAGAAGCTTCTAAGTTGAAGCAATAGCCAGTAAGAAGCAGTCCAATTCAAGTTTTGGTTATCGATTATTGATTTTCAGCCGGCTTTGGTGCCCTGGTTATGAGGTGGAACCTTAAGATTTTGCATGAAAGGAGGACTAGCAAACGCGTTGCACAGGAGAATGTGAAAAGGGTTCATATGTAGTAAAAAGCTGAGAAATTCGTCCGTTTTCGTCGTTTGTTATCGAATTGACTTAAAGCCAGATCGTCAAATTGGCCGCTCTTCTCTCTGAAACGGTTACAATTATCGTCTGCAAAGCTATGTCGCGTGATGCGGTATGCGGAGGCATTAAAGCACCATAGTAGAACACAGAAGAAGCTTCTAAGTTGAAGTAATAGCCAGTAAGAAGTAGTACAATTCAAGTTTTAGTTGTCGATTATTCACTTTTTAGCCGGCTTTGGTGGCTTGGACATATCCTAGGACCTTAAGATTTTGTATGAGAGGAGGACTAGCAGCCGCGTTGCACGGGAGAATGTGAAAAGTGTTCATATGTAGTAAAAACCTGAGATATCCGTCCGTTTTCGACATTTGTTATCGAATCGACTTAAAGCCAGATCGTCACATTGGCCTCTTTTCTCTCTGAGACGGTTACATTTATTTTCTGCAAAGCTATGTCGCGTGCTGCGGTATGCGGAGACACTAAAAGCACCGTAGTAGAACACAGAAGAAGCTTCTAAGTTGAAGCAATAGCCAGTAAGAAGCAGTACAATTCAAGTTTTGATTATCGATTGTTGATTTTTAGCCGGCTCTGGTGCCCTGGACATGAGGTGGAACCATAAGATTTTGCATGAAAGGAGGATTAGCAGCCGCGTTGGACGGGAGAATATGGAAAGGGTTCATATGTAGTAAAAACCTGAGAAATCCGTCCGTTTTCGTCATTTGTTATCGAATCGACTTAAAGCCAGATCGTCACATTGGCCGATTTTCTCTCTGAGACGGTTACATTTATTTTCTGCAAAGCTATGTCGCGTGCTGCGGTATGCGGAGACACTAAAAGCACCATAGTAGACCACAGAAGAAGCTTCTAAGTTGAAGCAATAGCCAGTAAGAAATAGTGCAATTCAAGTTTTACTTGTCGATTATTCACTTTTTAGCCGGCTTTGGTGGCTTGGACATGACCTAGGACCTTAAGATTTTGCATGAAAGGAGGACTAGCAGCCGCGTTGCACGGGAGAATGTGAAAAGTGTTCATATTTAGTAAAAACCTGAGAAATCCGGCCGTTTTCGTCATTTGTTATCGAATCGACCTAAAGCCAGATCGTCACATTGGCCACTTTTCTCTCTGAGACGGTTACATTTATCGTGTGCAAAGCTATGTCGCGTGCTGAGGTATGCGGAGACACTAAAAGCACCATAGTAGAACACAGAAGAAGCTTCTAAGTTGAAGCAATAGCCAGTAAGAAGCAGTCCAATTCAAGTTTTGGTTATCGATTATTGATTTTTAGCCGGCTTTGGTGCCCTGGTTATGAGGTGGAACCTTAAGATTTTGTATGAAAGGAGGACTAGCAAACGCGTTGCACGGGAGAATGTGAAAAGGGTTCATATGTAGTAAAAAGCTGAGAAAATCGTCCGTTTTCGTCGTTTGTTATCGAATTGACTTAAAGCCAGATCGTCAAATTGGCGGCTCTTCTCTCTGAAACGGTTACAATTATCGTCTGCAAAGCTATGTCGCGTGATGCGGTATGCGGAGGCATTAAAGCACCATAGTAGAACACAGAAGTAGCTTCTAAGTGGAAGTAATAGCCAGTAAGAAGTAGTACAATTCAAGTTTTAGTTGTCGATTATTCACTTTTTAGCCGGCTTTGGTGGCTTGGACATGGCCTAGGACCTTAAGATTTTGTATGAGAGGAGGACTAGCAGCCGCGTTGCATGGGAGAATGTGAAAAGTGTTCATATTTAGTAAAAACCTGAGATATCCGTCCGTTTTCGACATTTGTTATCGAATCGACTTAAAGCCAGATCGTCACATTGGCCTCTTTTCTCTCTGAGACGGTTACATTTATCGTCTGCAAAGCTATGTCGCGTGCTGCGGTATGCATAGACAGTAAAAGCACGATAGTAGATTACAGAAGAAGCTTCTAAGTTGAAGCAATAGCCAGTAAGAAGCAGTACATTTCAAGCTTTGGTTATCGATTATTGATTTTTAGCCGGCTTTGGTGCCTTGGACATGAGATGGAACCTTACGATTTTGCATGAAAGGAGGACTAGCAGCCGCGTTGCACGGGAGAATGTGAAAAGTTTTCATATTTAGTAAAAACGTGAGAAATCCGTCCGTTTTCGTCATTTGTTATCGAATCGACTTAAAGCCAGATCGTCAAATTGGCCGCTCTTCTCTCTGAAACGGTTACATTTATCGTCTGCAAAGCTATGTCGCGTGCTGCGGTATGCGGAGACACTAAAAGCACCATAATAGAACACAGAAGAAGCTTCTAAGATGATGTGATATTCAAAACGAAGCAGTACAATTCAAGTTGGAGCTATCAATTATTGCCTTTTCAGACGGCTTTGGTGCCTTGGACATGAGCTAGGACCTTAAGGTTTTGCATGAAGGAGGATCTAGCAGAAGCATTGCACGGGGGAATTTGAAAAGTGTTCATATTAAATGAAAACCTGAGAAATCCACCCGTTTTCGTCATTCGTAATCGAATCGACTTAAAGCCAGATCGTCACATTGGCCACTTTTCTCTCTGAGACGGTTACATTTATCGTCTGCAAAGCTATGTCGCGTGCTGCGGTATGCGGAGACACTAAAAGCACCATAGTAGAACACAGAAGAAGCTTCTAAGTTGAAGCAATAGCCAGTAAGCTGCAGTACAATTCAAGTTTTGGTTATCGATTATTGATATTTAGCCGATTTGGTGCCTTGGACATGAGGTGGAACCTTAAGAATTTGCATGAAAGGAGGACTAGCAGCCGCGTTGCACGGGAGAATGTGAAAAGGGATCACATGTAGTAAAAACCTGAGAAATCCGTCCATTTCGTCATTTGTTATCGAATCGACTTAAAGCCATATCGACACATTTGCCGCTTTTCTCTCTGAGACGGTTACGTTTATCGTCTGCAAAGCTATGTCGCATGCTGCGGTATGCGGAGACACTAAAAGCAACATAGTAGACCACAGAAGAAGCTTCTAAGTTGAAGCAATAGCCAGTAAGATGTAGGACAATTCAAGTTTTAGTTGTCGATTATTCACTTTTTAGCCGGCTTTGGTGGCTTGGACATGACCTAGGAACTTAAGGTTTTGCATGAAAGGAGGATTTGCAGCCGCGTTGCACGGGAGAATGTGAAAAGGGATCATATGTAGTAAAAACCTGAGAAATCCGTCCGTTTTCGTCATTTGTTATCGAATCGACTTAAAGCCAGATCGTGACATTGGCCGCTTTTCTCTGTGAGATGTTTACATTTATCGTCTGCAAAGCAATGTCGCGTGCTGTGGTATGCGGAGACACTAAAAGCACCGTAGTAGAACACAGAAGAAGCTTCTAAGTTGAAGCAATAGCCAGTAAGAAGCAGTACAATTCAAGTTTTGATTATCGATTGTTGATTTTTAGCCGGCTCTGGTGCCCTGGACATGAGGTGGAACCATAAGATTTTGCATGAAAGGAGGACTAGCAGCCGCGTTGGACGGGAGAATATGGAAAGGGTTCATATGTAGTAAAAACCTGAGAAATCCGTCCGTTTTCGTCATTTGTTATCGAATCGACTTAAAGCCAGATCGTCACATTGGCCGATTTTCTCTCTGAGACGGTTACATTTATTTTCTGCAAAGCTATGTCGCGTGCTGCGGTATGCGGAGACACTAAAAGCACCATAGTAGACCACAGAAGAAGCTTCTAAGTTGAAGCAATAGCCAGTAAGGAATAGTGCAATTCAAGTTTTACTTGTCGATTATTCACTTTTTAGTTGGCTTTGGTGGCTTGGACATGACCTAGGACCTTAAGATTTTGCATGAAAGGAGGACTAGCAGCCGCGTTGCATGGGAGAATGTGAAAAGTGTTCATATTTAGTAAAAACCTGAGAAATCCGGCCGTTTTCGTCATTTGTTATCGAATCGACCTAAAGCCAGATCGTCACATTGGCCACTTTTCTCTCTGAGACGGTTACATTTATCGTGTGCAAAGCTATGTCGCATGCTGCGGTATCCGGAGACACTAAAAGCACCATAGCAGAACACAGAAGAAGCTTCTAAGTTGAAGCAATAGCCAGTAAGAAGCAGTCCAATTCAAGTTTTGGTTATCGATTATTGATTTTCAGCCGGCTTTGGTGCCCTGGTTATGAGGTGGAACCTTAAGATTTTGCATGAAAGGAGGACTAGCAAACGCGTTGCACAGGAGAATGTGAAAAGGGTTCATATGTAGTAAAAAGCTGAGAAATTCGTCCGTTTTCGTCGTTTGTTATCGAATTGACTTAAAGCCAGATCGTCAAATTGGCCGCTCTTCTCTCTGAAACGGTTACAATTATCGTCTGCAAAGCTATGTCGCGTGATGCGGTATGCGGAGGCATTAAAGCACCATAGTAGAACACAGAAGAAGCTTCTAAGTTGAAGTAATAGCCAGTAAGAAGTAGTACAATTCAAGTTTTAGTTGTCGATTATTCACTTTTTAGCCGGCTTTGGTGGCTTGGACATATCCTAGGACCTTAAGATTTTGTATGAGAGGAGGACTAGCAGCCGCGTTGCACGGGAGAATGTGAAAAGTGTTCATATGTAGTAAAAACCTGAGATATCCGTCCGTTTTCGACATTTGTTATCGAATCGACTTAAAGCCAGATCGTCACATTGGCCTCTTTTCTCTCTGAGACGGTTACATTTATTTTCTGCAAAGCTATGTCGCGTGCTGCGGTATGCGGAGACACTAAAAGCACCGTAGTAGAACACAGAAGAAGCTTCTAAGTTGAAGCAATAGCCAGTAAGAAGCAGTACAATTCAAGTTTTGATTATCGATTGTTGATTTTTAGCCGGCTCTGGTGCCCTGGACATGAGGTGGAACCATAAGATTTTGCATGAAAGGAGGATTAGCAGCCGCGTTGGACGGGAGAATATGGAAAGGGTTCATATGTAGTAAAAACCTGAGAAATCCGTCCGTTTTCGTCATTTGTTATCGAATCGACTTAAAGCCAGATCGTCACATTGGCCGATTTTCTCTCTGAGACGGTTACATTTATTTTCTGCAAAGCTATGTCGCGTGCTGCGGTATGCGGAGACACTAAAAGCACCATAGTAGACCACAGAAGAAGCTTCTAAGTTGAAGCAATAGCCAGTAAGAAATAGTGCAATTCAAGTTTTACTTGTCGATTATTCACTTTTTAGCCGGCTTTGGTGGCTTGGACATGACCTAGGACCTTAAGATTTTGCATGAAAGGAGGACTAGCAGCCGCGTTGCACGGGAGAATGTGAAAAGTGTTCATATTTAGTAAAAACCTGAGAAATCCGGCCGTTTTCGTCATTTGTTATCGAATCGACCTAAAGCCAGATCGTCACATTGGCCACTTTTCTCTCTGAGACGGTTACATTTATCGTGTGCAAAGCTATGTCGCGTGCTGAGGTATGCGGAGACACTAAAAGCACCATAGTAGAACACAGAAGAAGCTTCTAAGTTGAAGCAATAGCCAGTAAGAAGCAGTCCAATTCAAGTTTTGGTTATCGATTATTGATTTTTAGCCGGCTTTGGTGCCCTGGTTATGAGGTGGAACCTTAAGATTTTGTATGAAAGGAGGACTAGCAAACGCGTTGCACGGGAGAATGTGAAAAGGGTTCATATGTAGTAAAAAGCTGAGAAAATCGTCCGTTTTCGTCGTTTGTTATCGAATTGACTTAAAGCCAGATCGTCAAATTGGCGGCTCTTCTCTCTGAAACGGTTACAATTATCGTCTGCAAAGCTATGTCGCGTGATGCGGTATGCGGAGGCATTAAAGCACCATAGTAGAACACAGAAGTAGCTTCTAAGTGGAAGTAATAGCCAGTAAGAAGTAGTACAATTCAAGTTTTAGTTGTCGATTATTCACTTTTTAGCCGGCTTTGGTGGCTTGGACATGGCCTAGGACCTTAAGATTTTGTATGAGAGGAGGACTAGCAGCCGCGTTGCATGGGAGAATGTGAAAAGTGTTCATATTTAGTAAAAACCTGAGATATCCGTCCGTTTTCGACATTTGTTATCGAATCGACTTAAAGCCAGATCGTCACATTGGCCTCTTTTCTCTCTGAGACGGTTACATTTATCGTCTGCAAAGCTATGTCGCGTGCTGCGGTATGCATAGACAGTAAAAGCACGATAGTAGATTACAGAAGAAGCTTCTAAGTTGAAGCAATAGCCAGTAAGAAGCAGTACATTTCAAGCTTTGGTTATCGATTATTGATTTTTAGCCGGCTTTGGTGCCTTGGACATGAGATGGAACCTTACGATTTTGCATGAAAGGAGGACTAGCAGCCGCGTTGCACGGGAGAATGTGAAAAGTTTTCATATTTAGTAAAAACGTGAGAAATCCGTCCGTTTTCGTCATTTGTTATCGAATCGACTTAAAGCCAGATCGTCAAATTGGCCGCTCTTCTCTCTGAAACGGTTACATTTATCGTCTGCAAAGCTATGTCGCGTGCTGCGGTATGCGGAGACACTAAAAGCACCATAGTAGAACACAGAAGAAGCTTCTAAGTTGAAGCAATAGCCAGTAAGATGTAGGACAATTCAAGTTTTAGTTGTATATTATTCACATTTTAGCCGGCTTTGGTATCTTGGACATGACCTAGGAACTTAAGATTTTGCATGAAAGGAGGACTTGCAGCAACGTTGCACGGGAGAATGTGAAAAGTGTTCATATGTAGTGAAAACCTGGGAACTCCACCCGTTTTCGTCATTTGCTATCGAATCGACATTTGTCCGATCGTCATATTGGCGGCTCTTCTCTCTAAATCGGCTCCATTTACCGTGTGCAAAGCTATGTCGCGTGCTGCGGTATGCGGAGACACTAAAAGCACCATAATAGAACACAGAAGAAGCTTCTAAGATGATGTGATAGCCAAAACGAAGCAGTACAATTAGAGTTGGAGCTATCAATTATTGTCTTTTCAGACGGCTTTGGTGGCTTGGACATGGCCTAGGACCTTAAGATTTTGTATGAGAGGAGGACTAGCAGCCGCGTTGCATGGGAGAATGTGAAAAGTGTTCATATTTAGTAAAAACCTGAGATATCCGTCCGTTTTCGACATTTGTTATCGAATCGACTTAAAGCCAGATCGTCACATTGGCCTCTTTTCTCTCTGAGACGGTTACATTTATCGTCTGCAAAGCTATGTCGCGTGCTGCGGTATGCGGAGACACTAAAAGCACCGTAGTAGAACACAGAAGAAGCTTCTAAGTTGAAGCAATAGCCAGTAAGAAACAGTACAATTCAAGTTTTGATTATCGATTGTTGATTTTTAGCCGGCTCTGGTGAACTGGACATGAGGTGGAACCATAAGATTTTGCATGAAAGGAGGATTAGCAGCCGCGTTGGACGGGAGAATATGGAAAGGGTTCATATGTAGTAAAAAGCTGAGAAATTCGTCCGTTTTCGTCGTTTGTTATCGAATTGACTTAAAGCCAGATCGTCAAATTGGCGGCTCTTCTCTCTGAAACGGTTACAATTATCGTCTGCAAAGCTATGTCGCGTGATGCGGTATGCGGAGGCATTAAAGCACCATAGTAGAACACAGAAGAAGCTTCTAAGTGGAAGTAATAGCCAGGAAGAAGTAGTACAATTCAAGTTTTAGTTGTCGATTATTCACTTTTTAGCCGGCTTTGGTGGCTTGGACATGGCCTAGGACCTTAAGATTTTGTATGAGAGGAGGACTAGCAGCCGCGTTGCACGGGAGAATGTGAAAAGTGTTCATATTTAGTAAAAACCTGAGATATCCGTCCGTTTTCGACATTTGTTATCGAATCGACTTAAAGCCAGATCGTCACATTGGCCTCTTTTCTCTCTGAGACGGTTACATTTATCGTCTGCAAAGCTATGTCGCGTGCTGCGGTATGCATAGACAGTAAAAGCACGATAGTAGATTACAGAAGAAGCTTCTAAGTTGAAGCAATAGCCAGTAAGAAGCAGTACATTTCAAGCTTTGGTTATCGATTATTGATTTTTAGCCGGCTTTGGTGCCTTGGACATGAGATGGAACCTTACGATTTTGCATGAAAGGAGGTCTAGCAGCCGCGTTGCACGGGAGAATGTGAAAAGTTTTCATATTTAGTAAAAACCTGAGAAATCCGTCCGTTTTCGTCATTTGTTATCGAATCGACTTAAAGCCAGATCGTCACATTGGCCGCTTTTTTCTCTGAGACGGTTACATTTGTCGTTTGCAAGGCTATGTCGCTTACTGCGGTATGCGGAGACACTAAAAGCACCATAGTAGAACACAGAAGAAGCTTCTAAGTTGAAGTAATAGCCAGTAAGACGTAGTAGAATTCAAGTTTTAATGTCGATTATTCACTTTTTAGCCGGCTTCGGTGGCTTGGGCATGACCTAGGACCTTAAGATTTTGCATGAAAGGAGTACTTGCAGCCGCGTTGCATGGGAAAATGTGCAAAGTGTTCGTATGTAGTAAAAACCTGAGAAATCCGTCCGTATTCGTCATTTGTTATCGAATCGACTTAAAGCCAGATCGTCAAATTGGCCGCTCTTCTCTCTGAAACGGTTACATTTATCGTCTGCAAAGCTATGTCGCGTGCTGCGGTATGCGGAGACACTAAAAGCACCATAGTAGAACACAGAAGAAGATTCTAAGTTGAAGCAATAGCCAGTAAGCTGCAGTACAATTCAAGTTTTGGTTATCGATTATTGATATTTAGCCCATTTGGTGCCTTGGACATGAGGTGGAACCTTAAGATTTTGCATGAAAGGAGGACTAGCCGCCGCGTTGCACGGGAGAATGTGAAAAGGGATCATATGTAGTAAAAACCTGAGAAATCCGTCCATTTCGTCATTTGTTATCGAATCGACTTAAAGCCATATCGACAAATTGGCCGCTTTTCTCTCTGAGACGGTTACGTTTATCGTCTGCAAAGCTATGTCGCATGCTGCGGTATGCGGAGACACTAAAAGCACCATAGTAGACCACAGAAGAAGCTTCTAAGTTGAAGCAATAGCCAGTAAGATGTAGGACAATTCAAGTTTTAGTTGCCGATTATTCACTTTTTAGCCGGCTTTGGTGGCTTGGACATGACCTAGGAACTTAAGATTTTGCATGAAAGGAGGACTAGCAGCCGCGTTGCACGGGAGAATGTGAAAAGTGTTCATATGTAGTAAAAACCTGAGAAATCCGTCCGTTTTCGTCATTTGTTATCGAATCGACCTAAAGCCAGATCGTCACATTGGCCACTTTTCTCTCTGAGACGGTTACATTTATCGTGTGCAAAGCTATGTCGCGTGCTGCCGTATGCGGAGACACTAAAAGCACCATAGTAGAACACAGAAGAAGCTTCTACGTTGAAGCAATTGCCAGTAAGAAGCAGTCCAATTCAAGTTTTGGTTATGGATTATTGATTTTTAGCCGGCTTTGGTGCCCTGGTTATGAGGTGGAACCTTAAGATTTTGCATGAAAGAGGACTAGCAAACGCGTTCCACGGGAGAATGTGAAAAGGGTTCATATGTAGTAAAAAGCTGAGAAATTCGTCCGTTTTCGTCATTCGTTATCGAATTGACTTAAAGCCAGATCGTCAAATTGGCCGCTCTTCTCTCTGAAACGGTTACAATTATCGTCTGCAAAGCTATGTCGCGTGCTGCGGTATGCATAGACAGTAAAAGCACCATAGTAGATTACAGAAGAAGCTTCTAAGTGGAAGCAATAGCCAGTAAGAAGCAGTACATTTCAAGCATTGGTTATCGATTATTGATTTTTAGCCGGCTTTGGTGCCCTTGTTATGAGGTGGAACCTTAAGATTTTGCATGAAAGGAGGACTAGCAGCCGCGTTGCATGGGAGAATGTGAAAAGTGTTCATATTTAGTTAAAACCTGAGAAATCCGTCCGTTTTCGTCATTTGTTTTCGAATCGACTTAAAGCCAGATCGTCACAATGGTCGCTTTTTTCTCTGAGACGGTTACATCTATCGTTTGCAAAGCTATGTCGCGTACTGCGGTATGCGGAGACACTAAAAGCACCATAGTAGAACACAGAAGAAGCTTCTAAGTTGAAGCAATAGCCAGTAAGCTGCAGTAAAATTCAAGTTTTGGTTATCGATTATTGATATTTAGCCGATTTGGTGCCTTGGACATGAGGTGGAACATTAAGATTTTGCATGAAAAGAGGACTAGCAGCAGCGTTGCACGGGAGAATGTGCAAAGTGTTCATATGTAGTAAAAGCCTGAGAAATCGGTCCGTTTTGTCATTTGTTATCGAATCGACTTAAAGCCAGATCGTCACATTGGCCGCTTTTCTCTCTGAGACGGTTACATTTATCGTCTACAAATCTATGTCGCGTGCTGCGGTATGCTTAGACACTGAATGCACCATAGCAGAACAAGGAAGAAGCTTCTAAGTTGAAGCAATAGCCAGTAAGAAGCAGTATATTTTTAAGTTTTGGTTATCGATTATTGATTTTTAGCCGGCTTTGGTGCCTTGGACATGAGGTGGAACCTTAAGATTTTGCATGAAAGGAGGTCTAGCAGCCGCGTTGCACGGGAGAACGTGAAAAGTGTTCATATTTAGTAAAAAGCTGAGAAATTCGTCCGTTTTCGTCATTTGTTATCGAATCGACTTCATATGTAGTAAAAACCTGAGAAATCCGCACGTTTCTTCATTCGTAATCGAATCGACTTAAAGCCAGATCGTGACATTGGCCGCTTTTCTCTCTGAAACAGTTACATTTATCGTCTGCAAAGCTATGTCGCGTGCTGCGGTATGCGGAGACACTAAAAGCACCATAGTAGAACACAGAAGAAGCTTCTAAGTTAAAGTAATAGCCAGTAAGAAGTAGTACACTTCAAGTTTTAGTTGTCATTTATTCACTTTTTAGCCGGCTTTGGTGGCTTGGGCATGACCTAGGACCTTAAGATTTTGCATGAAAGGAGGACTTGCAGCCGCGTTGCACGGGAAAATGTGAAAAGTGTTCATATGTAGTAAAAACCTGAGAAATCCTTCCGTATTCGTCATTTGTTATCGAATCGACTTAAAGCCAGATCGTCAAATTGGCCGCTCTTCTCTCTGAAGCGGTTACATTTATCATCTGCAAAGCTATGTCGTGTGCTGCGGTATGCGGAGACACTAAAAGCACCATAATAGAACACAGAAGAAGCTTCTAAGATGATGTGATAGCCAAAACAAAGCAGTACAATTCAAGTTGGAGCTATCAATTATTGTCTTTTCAGACGGCTTTGGTGCCTTGGACATGACCTAGGACCGTAAGATTTTGCATGAAAGGAGGACTTGCAGCCGCGTTGCACGGGAGAATGTGCAAAGTGTTCATATGTAGTAAAAACCTGAGAAATCCGTCCGTTTTGGTCATTTGTTATCGAATCGACTTAAAGCCAGATTGTCACATTGGCCGCTTTTCTCTCTGAGACGGTTACATTTATCGTCTGCAAAGCTATGTCGCGTGCTGCGGTATGCTTAGACACTGAAAGCACCATAGCAGAACACAGAAGAAGTTTCTAAGTTGAAGTAATAGAGAGTAAGATGTGGTATAATTCAAGTTTTAGTTGTCGATTATTCACATTTTAGCCGTCTTTGGTGGCTTGGACATGACCTAGGACCATAAGATTTTGCATGAAAGGAGGACTTACAGCCGCGTTGCACTGGAGATTGTGAAAAGTGTTCATATGTAGTAAAAACCTGAGAAATTCGTCCGTTTTCGTCATTTGTTATCGAATTCACTTAAAGCCAGATCGTCAAATTGGCCGCTCTTCTCTCTGAAATGGTTACATTTATCGTCTGCAAAGCTATGACGCGTGCTGCGGTATGCGGAGACACTAAAAGCACCATAGTAGAACACAGAAGAAGCTTCTAAGTTGAAGTAATAGCCAGTAAGAAGTAGTACAATTCAGGTTTTAGTTGTCGATTATTCACTTTTTAGCCGGCTTTGGTGGCTTGGACATGACCTGGGACCTTAAGATTTTGCATGAAAGGAGGACTAGCAGCCGCGTTGCACGGGAGAATGTGAAAAGGGTTCATATGTAGTAAAAACCTGAGAAATCCGTCCGTTTTCGTCATTTGGTATCGAATCGACTTAAAGCCAGATCGTCACATTGGTCGTTCTTCTCTCTAAAACGGTTACATTTATCGTCTGCAAAGCTATGTCGCGTGCTGCGGTATGCCAAACAGTAAAAGCACCATAGCAGAACACAGAACAAGTTTCTAAGTTGAAGTAATAGAGAGTAAGATGTGGTATAATTCAAGTTTTAGTTGTCGATTATTCACATTTTAGCCGTCTTTGGTGGCTTGGACATGACCTAGGACCTGAGATTTTGCATGAAAGGAGGACTTACAGCCGCGTTGCACTGGAGAATGTGAAAAGTGTTCATATGTAGTAAAAACCTGAGAAATCCGTCCGTTTTCGTCATTTGTTATCGAATCGACTTAAAGCCAGATCGTCACATTGGCCGCTCTTCTCTCTGAAACGGTTACATTTATCGTCTGCAAAGCTATGTCGCGTGCTGCGGTGTGCGGAGACATTAAAAGCACCATAGTAGAACACAGAAGAAGCTTCTAAGTTGAAGCAATAGCCAGTAAGAAGCAGTACATTTCAAGTTTTGGTTATCGATTATTGATTTTTAGCCGGCCTTGGTGCCTTGGACATTACGTGGAACCTTAAGATTTTGGATGAAAGGAGGACTAGCAGCCGCGTTGCACGGGAGAATGTGAAAAGGGTTCATATGTAGTAAAAACCTGAGTAATTCGTCCGGTTTCGTCATTTGTTATCGAATCGACTTAAAGCCAGATCCTCACATTGGCCGCTCTTCTCTCTGAAACGGTTACATTTATCGTCTGCAAAGCTATGTCGCGTGCTGCGGTATGCGGAGACATTAAAAGCACCATAGTAGAACACAGAAGAAGCTTCTAAGTTGAAGCAATAGCCAGTAAGGTGTGGACAATTCAAGTTCTAGTTGTCGATTGTTCACTTTGTAGCCGGCTTTGATGTTGAGACAGGCGAAATACCCTCAGACTTCAAGAAGAATATAATAATTCCAATCCCAAAGAAAGCAGGTGCTGACAGATGTGAAAATTACCGAACTATCAGTTTAATAAGCCACGGCTGCAAAATACTAACGCGAATTCTTTACAGACTAATAGAAAAACTGGTAGATGCAGACCTCGGGGAGGATCAGTTTGGATTCCGTCGAAATGTTGGAACACGTGAGGCAATACTGACCTTACGATTTATCTTAGAAGAAAGATTAAGAAAAGGCAAACCTACGTTTCTAGCCTTTGTAGACTTAGAGAAAGCTTTTGACAATGTTGACTGGAATACTCTTTTTCAAATTCTAAAGGTGGCAGGGGTAAAATACAGGGAGCGAAAGGCTATTTATAATTTGTACAGAAACCAGATGGCAGTCATAAGAATCGAGGGGCATGAAAGGGAAGCAGTGGTTGGGAATGGAGTGAGACAGGGTTGTAGCCTCTCCCCGATGTTATTCAATCTGTATATTGAGCAAGCAGTAAAGGAAACAAAAGAAAAATTTGGAGTAGGTATTAAAATTCATGGAGACGAAGTAAAAACTTTGAGGTTCGCCGATGACATTGTAATTCTGTCAGAGACCGCAAAGGACTTGGAAGAGCAGTTGAACGGAATGGACAGTGTCTTGAAAGGAGGATATAAGATGAACATTAACAAAAGCAAAACGAGGATAATGGAATGTAATCAAATTAAATCGGGTGATGCTGAGGGAATTAGATTAGGAAATGAGACACTTAAAGTAGTAAAGGAGTTTTGCTATTTAGGAAGTAAAGTAACTGATGATGGTCGAAGTAGAGAGGATATAAAATGTAGACTGGAAATGGCAAGGAAAGCGTTTCTGAGGAAGAGAAATTTGTTAACATCGAATATAGATTTATGTATCAGGAAGTCGTTTCTGAAAGTATTTGTTTGGAGTGTAGCCATGTATGGAAGTGAAACATGGACGACAACTAGTTTGGACAAGAAGAGAATAGAAGCTTTCGAAATGTGGTGCTACAGAAGAATACTGAAGATAAGGTGGATAGATCACGTAACTAATGAGGAGGTATTAAATAGGATTGGGGAGAAGAGAAGTTTGTGGCACAACTTGACTAGAAGAAGGGATCGGTTGGTAGGACATGTTTTGAGGCATCAAGGGATCACAAATTTAGCATTGGAGGGCAGCGTGGAGGGAAAAAATCGTGGAGGGAGACCAACAGATGAGTACACTAAGCAGATTCAGAAGGATGTAGGTTGCAGTAGGTACTGGGAGATGAAGCAGCTTGCACAGGATAGAGTAGCATGCAGAGCTGCATCAAACCAGTCTCAGGACAGAAGACAACAACAACAACAGCCGGCTTTGGTGGCTTGGATATGACCTAGGACCTTAAGATTTTGCATGAAAGGAGGACTTGCAGCCGCGTTCCACGGGAGAATGTGAAAAATGTTCATATGTAGTAAAAACCTGAGAAATCCGCGCGTATTCGTCATTTGTTATCGAATCGACTTAAAGCCAGATCGTCAAATTGGCCGCTCTTCTCTCTGAAACGGTTACATTTATCGTCTGCAAAGCTATGTCGCGTGCTGCGGTATGCGGAGACACTAAAAGCACCATAATAGAACACAGAAGAAGCTTCTAAGATGATGTGATAGCCAAAACAAAGCAGTACAATTCAATTTGGAGCTATCAATTATTGTCTTTTCAGACGGCTTTGGTGCCTTGGACATGAGCTAGGACCTTAAGATTTTGCATGAAGGAGGATCTAGCAGAAGCATTGCACGGGGGAATTTGAAAAGTGTTCATATTAAATGAATACCTGAGAATTCCGCCCGTTTTCGTCATTTGTTATCCAATCGACTTAAAGACAGATCAACACATTGGCCGTTCTTCTCTCTAAAACGGTTACATTTATTGTCTGCAAGGCTATGTCGCATGCTGCGGTATGCGGAGACACTAAAAGCACCATAATAGACCACAGAAGAAGCTTCTAAGTTGAAGCAATAGTCAGTAAGAAGTAGTACAATTCAAGTTTTAGTTGTCGATTATACACTTTTTAGCCGGCTTTGGTGGCTTGGACATGACCTAGGACCGTAAGATTTTGCATGAAAGGAGGACTTGCAGCCGCGTTGCACGGGAGAATGTGCAAAGTGTTCATATGTAGTAAAAACCTGAGAAATCCGTCCGTTTTGGTCATTTGTTATCGAATCGACTTAAAGCCAGATCGTCACATTGGCCGCTTTTCTCTCTGAGACGGTTACATTTATCGTCTGCAAAGCTATGTCGCGTGCTGCGGTATGCGGAGACACTAAAAGCACCATAGTAGAACACAGAAGAAGCTTCTAAGTTGAAGCAATAGCCAGTAAGAAGTAGTAAAATTCAAGTTTTAGTTGTCGATTATTCACTTTTTAGCCGGCTTTGGTGGCTTGGACAGACCTAGGATCATAAGATTTTGCATGGAAGGAGGACTAGCAGCCGCGTTGCACGGGAGAATGTGAAAAGGGTTCATATATAGTAAAAACCTGAGAAATCCTTCCGTTTTCGTCATTTGTTATCGAATCGACTTAAAGCCAGATCGTGACATTGGCCGCTTTTCTCTCTGAAACAGTTACATTTATCGTCTGCAAAGCTATGTCGCGTGCTGCGGTATGCGGAGACACTAAAAGCACCATAATAGAACACAGAAGAAGCTTCTAAGATGATGTGATAGCCAAAACAAAGCAGTACAATTCAATTTGGAGCTATCAATTATTGTCTTTTCAGACGGCTTAGGTGCCTTGGACATGAGCTAGGACCTTAGGATTTTGCATGAAGGAGGATCTAGCAGAAGCATTGCACGGGGGAATTTGAAAAGTGTTCATATTAAATGAAAACCTGAGAAATCCGCCCGTTTTCTTCATTTGTTATCCAATCGACTTAAAGACAGATCAACACATTGGCCGTTCTTCTCTCTAAAACGGTTACATTTATTGTCTGCAAGGCTATGTCGCATGCTGCGGTATGCGGAGACACTAAAAGCACCATAGTAGACCACGGAAGAAGCTTCTAAGTTGAAGCAATAGTCAGTAAGATGTAGTACAATTCAAGTCTTAGTTGTCGATTATTCACTTTTTAGCCGGCTTTGTTGGCTTGGACATGACCTAGGACCGTAAGATTTTGCATGAAAGGAGGACTTGCAGCCGCGTTGCACGGGAGAATGTGCAAAGTGTTCATATGTAGTAAAAACCTGAGAAATCCGTCCGTTTTGTTCATTTGTTATCGAATCGACTTAAAGCCAGATCGTCACAATGGCCGCTTTTCTCTCTGAGACGGTTACATTTATCGTCTGCAAAGCTATGTCGCGTGCTGCGGTATGCTTAGACACTGAAAGCACCATAGCAGAACACAGAAGAAGTTTCTAAGTTGAAGTAATAGCCAGTAAGAAGTAGTACAATTCAAGTTTTAGTTGTCGATTATTCACTTTTTAGCCGGCTTTGGTGGCTTGGACATGACCTAGGACCTTAAGATTTTGCATGAAAGGGGGACTAGCAGCCGCGTTGCACGGGAGAATGTGAAAAGGGTTCATATGTAGTAAAAACCTGAGAAATCCGTCCGTTTTCGTCATTTGTTATCGAATCGACTTAAAGCCAGATCCTCACAT
Organism: Schistocerca gregaria; assembly: GCF_023897955.1. Classification (NCBI taxonomy): domain Eukaryota; kingdom Metazoa; phylum Arthropoda; class Insecta; order Orthoptera; family Acrididae; genus Schistocerca; species Schistocerca gregaria. The sequence continues at coordinate 3,420,945 of NW_026061811.1, read as the reverse complement.
TGGCCGCTCTTCTCTCTGAAACGGTTACATTTATCGTCTGCAAAGCTATGTCGCGTGCTGCGGTGTGCGGAGACATTAAAAGCACCATAGTAGAACACAGAAGAAGCTTCTAAGTTGAAGCAATAGCCAGTAAGAAGCAGTACATTTCAAGTTTTGGTTATCGATTATTGATTTTTAGCCGGCCTTGGTGCCTTGGACATTAGGTGGAACCTTAAGATTTTGGATGAAAGGAGGACTAGCAGCCGCGTTGCACGGGAGAATGTGAAAAGGGTTCATATGTAGTAAAAACCTGAGTAATTCGTCCGGTTTCGTCATTTGTTATCGAATCGACTTTAAGCCAGATCGTCAAACTGGCCGCTCTTCTCTCTGAAACGGTTACATTTATCGTCTGCAAAGCTATGTCGCGTGCTGCGGTATGCGGAGACACTAAAAGCACCATAGTAGAACACAGAAGAAGCTTCTAAGTTGAAGCAATAGCCAGTAAGATGTGGACAATTCAAGTTCTAGTTGTCGATTGTTCACTTTGTAGCCGGCTTTGATGTTGAGACAGGCGAAATACCCTCAGACTTCAAGAAGAATATAATAATTCCAATCCCAAAGAAAGCAGGTGCTGACAGATGTGAAAATTACCGAACTATCAGTTTAATAAGCCACGGCTGCAAAATACTAACGCGAATTCTTTACAGACTAATAGAAAAACTGGTAGATGCAGACCTCGGGGAGGATCAGTTTGGATTCCGTCGAAATGTTGGAACACGTGAGGCAATACTGACCTTACGATTTATCTTAGAAGAAAGATTAAGAAAAGGCAAACCTACGTTTCTAGCATTTGTATACTTAGAGAAAGCTTTTGACAATGTTGACTGGAATACTCTTTTTCAAATTCTAAAGGTGGCAGGGGTAAAATACAGGGAGCGAAAGGCTATTTATAATTTGTACAGAAACCAGATGGCAGTCATAAGAATCGAGGGGCATGAAAGGGAAGCAGTGGTTGGGAATGGAGTGAGACAGGGTTGTAGCCTCTCCCCGATGTTATTCAATCTGTATATTGAGCAAGCAGTAAAGGAAACAAAAGAAAAATTTGGAGTAGGTATTAAAATTCATGGAGACGAAGTAAAAACTTTGAGGTTCGCCGATGACATTGTAATTCTGTCAGAGACGGCAAAGGACTTGGAAGAGCAGTTGAACGGAATGGACAGTGTCTTGAAAGGAGGATATAAGATGAACATTAACAAAAGCAAAACGAGGATAATGGAATGTAATCAAATTAAATCGGGTGATGCTGAGGGAATTAGATTAGGAAATGAGACACTTAAAGTAGTAAACGAGTTTTGCTATTTAGGAAGTAAAATAACTGATGATGGTCGAAGTAGAGAGGATATAAAATGTAGACTGGAAATGGCAAGGAAAGCGTTTCTGAGGAAGAGAAATTTGTTAACATCGAATATAGATTTATGTATCAGGAAGTCGTTTCTGAAAGTATTTGTTTGGAGATTAGCCATGTATGGAAGTGAAACATGGACGACAACTAGTTTGGACAAGAAGAAAATAGAAGCTTTCGAAATGTGGTGCTACAAAAGAATACTGAAGATAAGGTGGATAGATCACGTAACTAATGAGGAGGTATTAAATAGGATTGGGGAGAAGAGAAGTTTGGGGCACAACTTGACTAGAAGAAGGGATGGGTTGGTAGGACATGTTTTGAGGCATCAAGGGATCACAAATTTAGCATTGGAGGGCAGCGTGGAGGGAAAATATCGTAGAGGGAGACCGACAGATGAGTACACTAAGCAGATTCAGAAGGATGTAGGTTGCAGTAGGTACTGGGAGATGAAGCAGCTTGCACAGGATAGAGTAGCATGGAGAGCTGCATCAAACCAGTCTCAGGACTGAAGACAACAACAACAACAGCCGGCTTTGGTGGCTTGGACATGACCTAGGACCTTACGATTTTGCATGAAAGGAGGACTTGCAGCCGCGTTCCACGGGAGAATGTGAAAAATGTTCATATGTAGTAAAAACTTGAGAAATCCGTCCGTATTCGTCATTTGTTATCGAATCGACTTAAAGCCAGATCGTCACATAGGCCGCTTTTCTCTCTGAGACGATTACTTTTATCGTCTGCAAAGATATGTCGCGTGCTGCGGTATGCGGAGACAGAAAAAGCACCATACTAGAACACAGAAGAAGCTTCTAAGTTGAAGCAATAGCCAGTAAGAAGCAGTACAATTCAAGTTTTGGTAATCGATTATTGATTTTTAGCCGGGTTTGGTGCCTTGGACAAGAGGTGGAGCGTTAAGATTTTTCATGAAAGAAGGACAAGCAGCCGCGTTGCACGGGAGAATGTGAAAAGGGTTCATATGTAGTAAAAACCTGAGAAATCCGCCCGTTTCTTCATTCGTAATCGAATCGACTTAAAGCGAGATCGTCACATTGGCCGCTTTACTCACTGAGACGGTTACATTTATCGTCTGCAAAGCTATGTCGCGTGCTGCAGTATGCGGAGACACTAAAAGCACCATAGTAGAACACAGAAGAAGCTTCTAAGTTGAAGCAATAGCCAGTAAGCTGCAGTACAATTCAAGTTTTGGTTATCGATTATTGATATTTAGCCGGCTTTGGTGCCTTGGACATGAGGTGGAACCTTACGAATTTGCATGAAAGGAGGACTAGCAGCCGCGTTGCACGGGAGAATGTGAAAAGGGTTCATATGTAGTAAAAACCTGAGAAATCCGTCCGTTTTCGTCATTTGTTATCGAATCGACTTAAAGCCAGATCGTGACATTGGCCGCTTTTCTCTCTGAGACGGTTACATTTATCGTCTGCAAAGCTATGTCTCGTGCTGCGGTATGCGGAGACACTAAACGCACCATAGTAGAACACAGAAGAAGCTTCTAAGTTGAAGTAATAGCCAGTAAGAAGTAGTACAATTCAAGTTTTAGTTGTCGATTATTCACTTTTTAGCCGGCTTTGGTGGCTTGGACATGACCTAGGACCATAAGATTTTGCATGAAAGGAGGACTAGGAGCCGCGTTGCGCGGGAGAATGTGAAAAGTGTTCATATGTAGTAAAAACGTGAGAAATCCGTCCGTTTTCGTCATTTGTTATCGAATCAACTTAAAGCCAGATCGTCACATTGGCCGCTTTTCTCTCTGAGATGGTTACATTTATCGTCTGAAAAACTATGTCGCGTGCTGCGGTATGCGGAGACACTAAAAGCACCATAGTAGAACACAGAAGAAGCTTCTAAGTTGAAGTAATAGCCAGTAGGAAGTAGTACAATTCAAGTTTTAGTTGTCGATTATTCACTTTTTACCCGGCTTTGGTGGCTTGGACATGACCTAAGACTTTAAGATTTTGCATGAAAGGAGGATTTGAAACCGCGTTGCACGGGAGAATGTGAAAAGTGTTCATATATAGTAAAAACCTGACAAATCCGTCCGTTTTCGTCATTTGTTATCGAATCGACTTAAAGGAAGATCGTCATATTGGCCGTTGTTCTCACTAAAACGGTTACAGTTATCGTCTGCAAAGCTATGTCGCGTGCTGCGGTAAGCCGAAACACTAAAAGCACCATAGTAGAACACAGAAGAAGCTTCTAAGTTGAAGTACTAGCCAGTAAGAAGTAGTACAATTCAAGTTTTAGTTCGATTATTCACTTTTTAGCCGGCTTTGGTGGCTTAAACATGATCTAGGACCTTAACAGTTTGCATGAAAGGAGGACTAGCAGCCGCGTTGCACGGGAGAATATAAAAGTGTTCATATGTAGTGAAAACCTGAGAAATCCGTCCGTTTTCGTCATTTGTTATCGAATCAACTTAAAGCCAGATCGTCACATTGGCCGCATTTCTCTATGAGACGGTTACAATTATCGTCTGCAAAGCTATGTCGCGTGCTGCGGTATGCGGAGACACTAAAAGCACCATAGTAGACCACAGAAGAAGCTTCTAATTTGATGCAATAGCCAGTAAGAAGTAGTACAATTCAAGTTTTAGTTGTCGATTATTCACTTTTTAGCCGGCTTTGGTGGCTTGGACATGACCTAGGACCTTAAGATTTTGCATGAAAGGAGGACTTGCAGCCGCGTTGCACGGGAAAATGTGAAAAGTGTTCATATGTAGTAAAAACCTGAGAAATCCGTCCGTTTTCGTCACTTGTTATCGAATCGACTTAAAGCCAGATCGTCACATTGGCCGCTTTTCTCTCTGAGACGGTTACATTTATCGTCTGCAAAGCTATGTCGCGTGCTGCGGTATGCGGACACACTAAAAGCACCATAGTAGAACACAGAAGAAGCTTCTAAGTTGAAGCAATAGCCAGTAAGAAGTAGTACAATTCAAGTTTTAGTTGTCGATTATTCACTTTTTTGCCGGCTTTGGTGGCTTGGACATGACCTAGAACCTTAAGATTTTCCATGAAAGTAGGACTAGCAGCCGCGTTGCACGGGAAAATGTGAAAAGTGTTCATATGTAGTAAAAACCTGAGAAATCCGTCCGTTTTCGTCATTTGTTATCGAATCGACTTAAAGCCAGATCGTCACATTCGCCGCTTTTATCTCTGAGTCGGTTACATTTATCGTTTGCAAAGCTATGTCGCGTACTGCGGTATGCGGAGACACTAAAAGCACCATAGTAGAACACGAAAGAAGCTTCTAAGTTGAAGTAATAGCCAGTAAGAAGTAGTAGAATTCAAGTTTTAATGTCGATTATTCTCTTTTTAGCCGGCTTCGGTGGCTTGGGCATGACCTAGGACCTTAAGATTTTGCATGAAAGGAGGACTTGCAGCCCCGTTGCACGGGAGAATGTGCAAAGTGTTCCTATGTAGTAAAAACCTGAGAAATCCGTCCGTATTCGTCATTTGTTATCGAATCGACTTAAAGCCAGATCGTCAAATTGGCCGCTCTTCTCTCTGAAGCGGTTACATTTATCGTCTGCAAAGCTATGTCGCGTGCTGCGGTATGCGGAGACACTAAAAGCACCATAATAGAACACAGAAGAAGCTTCTAAGATGATGTGATAGCCAAAACAAAGCAGTACAATTCAATTTGGAGCTATCAATTATTGTCTTTTCAGACGGCTTAAGTGCCTTGGACATGAGGTAGGACCTTAAGATTTTGCATGAAGGAGGATCTAGCAGTAGCATTGCACGGGGGAATTTGAAAAGTGTTCATATTAAATGAAAACCTGAGAAATCCGCCTTTTTTCGTCATTTGTTATCGAATCGACTTAAAGCCAGATCGTCACATTGGCCGCTTTTCTCTCTGAGACGGTTACATTTATCGTCTGCAAAGCTATGTCGCGTGCTGCGGTGTGCGGAGACATTAAAAGCACCATAGTAGAACACAGAAGAAGCTTCTAAGTTGAAGCAATAGTCAGTAAGAAGCAGTACATTTCAAGTTTTGGTTATCGATTATTGATTTTTAGCCGGCATTGGTGCCTTGGACATTAGGTGGAACCTTAAGATTTTGGATGAAAGGAGGACTAGCAGCCGCGTTGCACGGGAGAATGTGAAAAGGGTTCATATGTAGTAAAAACCTGAGTAATTCGTCCGTTTTCGTCATTTGTTATCGAATCGACTTAAAGCCAGATCGTCAGATTGGCCGCTCTTCTCTCTGAAAGGTTACATTTATCGTCTGCAGAGCTATGTCGCGTGCTGCGGTATGCGGAGACACTAAAAGCACCATAGTAGAACACAGAAGAAGCTTCTAAGTTGAAGCAATAGCCAGTAAGAAGTAGTACAATTCAAGTTTTAGTTGTCGATTACTCACTTTTTAGCCGGCTTTGGTTGCTGGGACATGACGTAGGACCTTAAGATTTTGCATGAAAGGAGGACTAGCAGCCGCTTTGCACGGGAGAATGTGAAAAGTGTTCATATGTAGTAAAAACCTGAGAAATCCGTCCGTTTTCGTCATTTGTTATCGAATCGACTTAAAGCCAGATCGTGACATTGGCCGCTTTTCTCTCTGGAACAGTTACATTTATCGTCTGCAAAGCTATGTCTCGTGCTGCGGTATGCGGAGACACTAAACGCACCATAGCAGAACACAGAAGAAGCTTCTAAGTTGAAGCAATAGCCAGTAAGATGTGGACAATTCAAGTTCTAGTTGTCGATTGTTCACTTTGTAGCCGGCTTTGATGTTGAGACAGGCGAAATACCCTCAGACTTCAAGAAGAATATAATAATTCCAATCCCAAAGAAAGCAGGTGCTGACAGATGTGAAAATTACCGAACTATCAGTTTAATAAGCCACGGCTGCAAAATACTAACGCGAATTCTTTACAGACTAATAGAAAAACTGGTAGATGCAGACATCGGGGAGGATCAGTTTGGATTCCGTCGAAATGTTGGAACACGTGAGGCAATACTGACCTTACGATTTATCTTAGAAGAAAGATTAAGAAAAGGCAAACCTACGTTTCTAGCATTTGTATACTTAGAGAAAGCTTTTGACAATGTTGACTGGAATACTCTTTTTCTAATTCTAAAGGTGGCAGGGGTAAAATACAGGGAGCGAAAGGCTATTTATAATTTGTACAGAAACCAGATGGCAGTCATAAGAATCGAGGGGCATGAAAGGGAAGCAGTGGTTGGGAATGGAGTGAGACAGGGTTGTAGCCTCTCCCCGATGTTATTCAATCTGTATATTGAGCAAGCAGTAAAGGAAACAAAAGAAAAATTTGGAGTAGGTATTAAAATTCATGGAGACGAAGTAAAAACTTTGAGGTTCGCCGATGACATTGTAATTCTGTCAGAGACCGCAAAGGACTTGGAAGAGCAGTTGAACGGAATGGACAGTGTCTTGAAAGGAGGATATAAGTTGAACATTAATAAAAAGCAAAACGAGGATAATGGTATGTAATCAAATTAAATCGGGTGATGCTGAGGGAATTAGATTAGGAAATGAGACACTTAAAGTAGTAAAGGAGTTTTGCTATTTAGGAAGTAAAATAACTGATGATGGTCGAAGTAGAGAGGATATAAAATGTAGACTGGAAATGGCAAGGAAAACGTTTCTGAGGAAGAGAAATTTGTTAACATCGAATATAGATTTATGTATCAGGAAGTCGTTTCTGAAAGTATTTGTTTGGAGTGTAGCCATGTATGAAAGTGAAACATGGACGACAACTAGTTTGGACAAGAAGAGAATAGAAGCTTTCGAAATGTGGTGCTACAGAAGAATACTGAAGATAAGGTGGATAGATCACGTAACTAATGAAGAGGTATTTAATAGGATTGGGGAGAAGAGACGTTTGTGGCACAACTTGATTAGAAGAAGGGATCGGTTGGTAGGACATGTTTTGAGGCATCAAGGGATCACAAATTTAGCATTGGAGGGCAGCGTGGAGGGAAAAAATCGTAGAGGGAGACCGACAGATGAGTACACTAAGCAGATTCAGAAGGATGTAGGTTGCAGTAGGTAATGGGAGATGAAGCAGTTTGCACAGGATAGAGTAGCATGGAGAGCTGCATCAAACCAGTCTCAGGACTGAAGACAACAACAACAACAGCCGGCTTTGGTGGCTTGGACATGACCTAGGACCTTAAGATTTTGCATGAAAGGAGGACTTGCAGCCCCGTTGCACGGGAGAATGTGAAAAATGTTCATATGTAGTAAAAACCTGGGAAATCCGTCCGTATTCGTCATTTGTTATCGAATCGACTTAAAGCCAGATCGTCAAATTGGCTGCTCTTCTCTCTGAAACGGTTACATTTATCGTCTGCAAAGCTATGTCGCGTTCTGCGGTATGCGGAGACACTAAAAGCACCATAATAGAACACAGAAGAAGCTTCTAAGATGATGTGATAGCTAAAACAAAGCAGTACAATTCAAGTTGGAGCTATCAATTATTGCCTTTTCAGACGGCTTTGGTGCCTTGGACATGAGCTAGGACCTTAAGATTTTGCATGAAGGAGGATCTAGCAGAAGCATTGCACGGGGGAATTTGAAAAGTGTTCATATTAAATGAAAACCTGAAAAATTCGCCCGTTTTCGTCATTTGTTATCGAATCGACTTAAAGCCAGATCGTCAGATTGGCCGCTTTTCTCTCTGAGACGGTTACATTTATCGTCTGCAAAGCTATGACGCGTGCTGCGGTATGCGGACACACTAAAAGCACCATAGTAGAACACAGAAGAAGCTTCTAAGTTGAAGCAATAGCCAGTAAGAAGCAGTACAATTCAAGTTTTGGTTATCGATTATTGATTTTTAGCCGGCTTTGGTGCCCTGGACATGAGGTGGAACTTTAAGATTTTGCATGAAAGGAGGATTAGCAGCCGCGTTGCACGGGAGAATGTGAAAAGGGTTCATATGTAGTAAAAACCTGAGAAATCCGTCCGTTTTGGTCATTTGTTATCGAATCGACTTAAAGCCAGATCGTCACATTGGCCGCTCTTCTCTCTGAAACGGTTACATTTATCGTCTGCAAAGCTATGTCGCGTGCTGCGGTGTGCGGAGACATTAAAAGCACCATAGTAGAACACAGAAGAAGCTTCTAAGTTGAAGCAATAGCCACTAAGAAGCAGTACATTTCAAGTTTTCGTTATCGATTATTGATTTTTAGCCAGCCTTGGTGCCTTGGACATTAGGTGGAACCTTAAGATTTTGGATGAAAGGAGGACTAGCAGCCGCGTTGCACGGGAGAATGTGAAATGGGTTCATATGTAGTAAAAACCTGAGTAATTCGTCCGGTTTCGTCATTTGTTATCGAATCGACTTAAAGCCAGATCGTCAAATTGGCCGCTCTTCTCTCTGAAACGGTTACATTTGTCGTCTGCAAAGCTATGTCGCGTGCTGCGGTATGCGGAGACACTAAAAGCACCATAGTAGAACACAGAAGAAGCTTCTAAGTTGAAGCGATAGCCAGTAAGATGTAGTACAATTCAAGTTTTAGTTGTCGATTACTCACTTTTTAGCCGGCTTTGGTGGCTTGGACATGACCTAGGACCTTAAGATTTTGCATGAAAGGAGGACTAGCAGCCGCGTTGCACGGGAGAATGTGAAAAGTGTTCATATGTAGTAAAAACCTGAGAAATCCGTCCGTTTTCGTCATTTGTTATCGAATCGACTTAAAGCCAGATCGTGACATTGGCCGCTTTTCTCTCTGAAACAGTTACATTTATCGTCTGCAAAGCTATGTCTCGTGCTGCGGTATGCGGAGACACTAAACGCACCATAGCAGAACACAGAAGAAGCTTCTAAGTTGAAGCAATAGCCAGTAAGATGTGGACAATTCAAGTTCTAGTTGTCGATTGTTCACTTTTTAGCCGGCTTTGGTGGCTTGGACATGACCTAGGACCTTAAGATTTTGCATGAAAGGAGGACTAGCAGCCGCGTTGCACGGGAGAATGTGAAAAGTGTTCATATTTAGTAAAAACCTGAGAAATCCGTCCGTTTTCGTCATTTGTTATCGAATCGACTTAAAGCCAGATCGTCACATTGGCCGCTTTTCTATCTGAGACGGTTACATTTATCGTCTGCAAAGCTATGTCGCGTGCTGCGGTATGCGGAGACACTAAAAGCAACATAGTAGAACACAGAAGTAGCTTCTAAGTTGAAGCAATAGCCAGTAAGTAGCAGTACAATTCAAGTTTTGGTTATCGATTATTGATTTTTAGCCGGCTTTGGTGCCCTGGACATGAGGTGAAACCTTAAGATTTTGCATGAAAGGAGGACTGGCTGCCGCGTTGCACGGGAGAATGTGAAAAGGGTTCATATGTAGTAAAAACCTGAGAAATCCGTCCGTTTTCGTCATTCGTTATCGAATCGACTTAAAGCCAGATCGTCACATTGGCCGCATTTCTCTATGAGACGGTTACATTTATCGTCTGCAAAGCTATGTCGCGTGCTGCGGTATGCGGAGACACTAAAAGCACCATAGTAGAACACAGAAGAAGCTTCTAAGTTGAAGTAATAGCCAGTAACAAGCAGTACAATTCGAGTTTTGGTTATCGATTATTGATTTTTAGCCGGCTTTGATGCCTTGGACATGAGGTGGAACCTTAAGATTTTGCATGAAAGGAGGGCTAGCAGCCGCGTTGCACGGGTGAATGTGAAAAGTGTTCATATGTAATAAAAACGTGAGAAATCCATCCGTTTTCGTCATTTGTTATCGAATCGACTTAAAGCCATATCGTCACATTGGCCGCTTTTCTCTCTGAGACGGTTACATTTATCATCTGCAAAGCTATGTCGCGTGCTGCGGTATGCGGAGACACTAAAAGCACCATAGTAGACCACAGAAGAAGCTTCTAATTTGATGCAATAGCCAGTAAGAAGTAGTACAATTCAAGTTTTAGTTGTCGATTATTCACTTTTTAGCCGGCTTTGGTGGCTTGGACATGACCTAGGACCTTAAGATTTTGCATGAAAGGAGGACTAGGAGCCGCGTTGCGCGGGAAAATGTGAAAAGTGTTCATATGTAGTAAAAACCTGAAAAATCCGTCCGTTTTCGTCATTTGTTATCGAATCGACTTAAAGGAAGATCGTCACATTGGCCGTTGTTCTCTCTAAAACGGTTACAGTTATCGTCTGCAAAGCTATGTCGCGTGCTGCGGTAAGCCGAAACACTAAAAGCACCATAGTAGAACACAGAAGAAGCTTCTAAGTTGAAGTACTAGCCAGTAAGAAGTAGTACAATTCAAGTTTTAGTTCGATTATTCACTTTTTAGCCGGCTTTGGTGGCTTGGACATGATCTAGGACCTTAACAGTTTGCATGAAAGGAGGACTAGCAGCCGCGTTGCACGGGAGAATGTAAAAGTGTTCATATGTAGTAAAAACCTGAGGAATCCGTCCGTTTTCGTCATTTGTTATCGTATCGACTTAAAGCCAGATCGTCACATTGGCCGCTTTTCTCTCTGAGACGGTTACATCTATCGCCCGCAAAGCTATGTCGCGTGCTGCGGTATGCGGAGACACTAAAAGCACCATAGTTGAACACAGAAGTAGCTTCTAAGTTGAAGCAATAGCCAGTCAGAAGCAGTACAATTCAAGTTTTGGTTATCGATTATTGATTTTTAACCGGCTTTGGTGCCCTGGACATGAGGTGGAACCTTAAGATTTTCAATGAAAGGAGGACTAGCAGACGCGTTGCACGGGAGAATGTGAAAAGTGTTCATATGTAGTAAAAACCTGAGAAATCCGTCCGTTTTCGTCATTTGTTATCGAATCGACTTAAAGCCAGATCGTCACATTGGCCGCTCTTCTCTCTGAAACGGTTACATTTATCGTCTGTAAAGCTATGTCGCGTGCTGCGGTATGCCAAAACACTAAAAGCACCATAGTAGAACACAGAAGAAGCTTCTAAGTTGAAGTAATAGCCAGTAAGAAGTAGTACAATTCAAGTTTTCGTTGTCGATTATTCACTTTTTAGCCGGCTTTGGTGGCTATGACATGAAATAGGACCTTCAGATTTTGCATGAAAGGAGGACTAGCAGCCACGTTGCATGGGAGAAAGTGAAAAGTGTTCATATGTAGTACAAACCTGAGAAATCCGTCCGTTTTCGTCATTTGTTATCGAATATACTTAAAGCCAGATCGTCACATTGGCCGCTTTTCTCTCTGAGACGGTTACATTTATCGCCTGCAAAGCTATGTCGCGTGGTGCGGTTTGCGGAGACACTAAAAGCACCATAGTTGAACACAGAAGTAGCTTCTAAGTTGAAGCAATAGCCAGTAAGAAGCAGTACAATTCAAGTTTTAGTTATCGATTATTGATTTTTAGCCGGCTTTGGTGCCCTGGACATGAGGTGGAACCTTAAGATTTTGCATGAAAGGAGGACTAGCAGACGCGTTGCACGGGAGAATGTGAAAAGTGTTCATATGTAGTAAAAACCTGAGGAATCCGTCCGTTTTCGTCATTTGTTATCGAATCGACATAAAGCCAGATCGCCACATTGGCCGCTTTTCTCTCTGAGACGGTTACATTTATCGTCTGCAAAGCTATGTCGAATGCTGCGGTATGCGGAGACACTAAAAGCACCATAGTAGAACACAGAAGAAGCTTCTAAGTTGATGTAATAGCCAGTAAGAAGAAGTACAATTCAAATTTTAGTTGTCGATTATTCACTTTTTGCCGGCTTTGGTGGCTTGGACATGAGATGGAACCTTAAGATTTTTCATGAAAGGAGGACTTGCAGCCGCGTTGCACGGGAGAATGTGAACATTGTTCATATGTAGTAAAAACCTGAGAAATCCGTCCGTTTTCGTCATTTGTTATCGAATCGAGTTAAAGCTATATCGTCACATTGGCCGCTTTTCTCTCTGAGACGGTTACATTTATCGTCTGCAAAGCAATGTCGCGTGCTGCAGTATGCGGAGACACTAAAAGAACCATAGTAGAACACAGAACATGCTTCTAAGTTGAAGTAATAGAAAGTAACATGTAGTACAATTCAAGTTGTAGTTGTCGATTATTCACTTTTTAGCCGGCTTTGGTGGCTTGGACATGACCTACGACCTTAATATTTTGCATGAAAGGAGGACTAGCAGCCGCGTTGCACGGGAGAATGTGAAAAGTGTTCATATGTAGTAAAAACCTGAGAAATCCGTCCGTTTTCGTCATTTGTTATCGAATCGACTTAAAGCCAGATCGTCACATTGGCCGCTCTTCTCTCTGAAACGGTTACATTTATCGTCTGTAAAGCTATGTCGCGTGCTGCGGTATGCCGAAACACTAAAAGCACCATAGTAGAACACAGAAGAAGCTTCTAAGTTGAAGTAATAGCCAGTAAGAAGTAGTACAATTGAAGTTTTAGTTGTCGATTATTCACTTTTTAGCCAGCTTTGGTGGCTATGACATGACCTAGGACCTTAAGATTTTGCATGAAAGGAGGACTAGCAGCCACGTTGCATGGGCGAATGTGAAAAGTGTTCATATGTAGTAAAAACCTGAGAAATCCGTCCGTTTCCGTCATTTGTTATCCAATCGACTTAAAGCCAGATCGTCACATTGGCTGTTCTTCTCTCTGACACGGTTACATTTATCGTCTGCAAAGCTATGTCGCGTGCTGCGGTATGCCGAAACACTAAAAGCACCATAGTAGAACACAGAAGAAGCTTCTAATTTGAAGTAATAGCCAGTAAGAAGTACTACAACTCAAGTTTTAGTTGGCGGTTATACACTTTTTAGCCGGCTTTGGTTGCTTTGACATTAGGTGGGACCTTAAGATTTTGCATGAAAGGAGGTCTGGCAGCCGCGTTGAACGGGAGAATGTGAAAGGTGTTCATATGCAGTATAAACCTGAGAAATCCGTCCATTTTCGTCATTTGTTATCGATTCGACTTAAAGCCAGATCGTCACATTGGCCGAATTTCTCTCTGAGACGGTTACATTTATCGTCTGCAAAGCTATGTCGCGTGCTGCGGTATGCGGAGACACTAAAAGCACCATAGTAGGACACAGAAGAAGCTTCTATGTTGAAGTAATAGCCAGTAGGAAGTAGTACAATTCAAGTTTTAGTTGTCGATTATTCACTTTTTAGCCGGCTTTGGTGGCTTGGACATGACCTAGGACCTTAAGATTTTGCATGAAAGGAGGACTAGCAGCCGCGTTGCATGGGAGAATGTGAAAAGTGTTCATATGTAGTAAAATCCTGAGAAATCCGTCTGTTTTCCTCATTTTTTATCGAATCGACTTAAAGCCAGATCGTCACATTGGCCGCTTTTCTCTCTGAGACGGTTATATTTATCGTCTGCAAAGCTATGTCGCTTGCTGCGGTATGCGGAGACACTAAAAGCACCATAGTAGAACACAGAAGAAGCTTCTAAGTTGAAGTAATACCCAGTAAGATGTAGTACAATTCAAGTTTTAGTTATCGATTATTCACTTTTTAGCCGTCTTTGGTGGCTTGGACATGACCTAGGACCTTAAGATTTTGCATCAAAGGAGGACTAGCAGCCGCGTTGCATGGGAGAATGTGAAAAGTGTTCATATGTAGTAAAAACCTGAGACATCCGTCCGTTTTCGTCATTTGTTATCGAATCGACTTAAAGCCAGATCGTCACATTGGCCGCTTTTCTCTCTGAGACGGTTTCATTTATTGTCTGCAAAGCTATGTCGCGTGCTGCGGTATGCGGAAACACTAAAAGCACCATAGTAGAACACAGAAGAAGCTTCTAAGTTGAAGTAATAGCCAGTAGGAAGTAGTACAATTCAAGTTTTAGTTGTCGATTATTCACTTCTTAGCCATCTTTGGTTGGCTTGGACATGACCTAGCACCATAAGATTTTGCATGAAAGAAGGACTAGCAGCCGCGTTGCATGGGAGGATGTGAAAAGTGTTCATATGTAGTAAAAACCTGAGAAATTTGTCTGTTTTCGTCATTTGTTATCGAATCGACTTAAAGCCAGATCGTCACATTGGCCGCTTTTCTCTCTGAGACGGTTACTTTTATCGTCTGCAAAGCTATGTCGCGTGCTGCGGTATGCGGAGACACTAAAAGCACCATATTAGAACACAGAAGGAGCTTCTAAGTTGAAGTAATAGCCAGTAAGAAGTAGTACAATTGAAGTTTTAGTTGTCGATTATTCACTTCTTAGCCATCTTTGGTTGGCTTGGACATGACCTAGCACCATAAGATTTTGCATGAAAGGAGGACTAGCAGCCGAGTTCCATGGGAGAATGTGAAAAGCGTTCATATGTAGTAAAAACCTGAGAAATCCGTCCGTTTCCGTCATTTGTTATCGAATCGACTTAAAGCCAGATCGTCACATTGGCCGCTCTTCTCTCTGAAACGGTTACATTTATCGTCTGCAAATCTATGTCGCGTGCTGCGGTATGCGGAAACACTAAAAGCACCATAGTAGAACACAGAAGAAGCTTCTAAGTTGAAGTAATAGCCAGTAAGAAGTAGTACAATTCAAGTTTTAGTCATCGATTATTCACTTTTTAGCCGGCTTTGGTGGCTATGACATGACCTAGGACCATAAGATTTTGCATAAAAGGAGGACTAGCAGCCGCGTTGCACGGGATAATGTGAAAAGTGTTTATATGTAGTAAAAACCTGAAAAATCCGTCCGCTTTCGTCATTTGTTATCGAATCGACTTAAAGCCTGATCGTCACATTGGCCGCTCTTCTCACTGAAACGGTTACATTTATCGTCTGCAAAGCTATGTCGCGTTCGGCGGTATGCGGAGACACTAAAAGCACCATAGTGGAACACAGAAGAAGCTTCTAAGTTGAAGTAATATCCAGTAAAAAGTAATACAATTCAAGTTTTAGTTGTCGATTATTCACATTTTAGCCGTCTTTGGTGGTTTGGACATGACCTAGGACCTTAAGATTTTGCATGAAAGGAGGACAAGCAGCGGCGTTGCATGGGAGAATGTGAAAAGTGTTCATATGTAGTAAAAACCTGAGAAATCCGTCCGTTTTCGTCATTTGTTATCGAATCGACTTAAAGCCAGATCGTCACATTGGCCGCTTTTCTCTAGGAGACGGTTACATTTATCGTCTGCAAAGCTATGTCGCGTGCTGCGGTATGCGGAGACACTAAAAGCACCATAGTAGAACACAGAAGGACCTTCTAAGTTGAAGTAATAGCCAGTAAGAAGTAGTACAATTCAAGTTTTAGTTGTCGATTATTCACTTTTTAGCCGGCTTTGGTGGCTTGGACATGACATAGGACATTAAGATTTTGCATGAAAGAAGGACTAGCAGCCGCGTTGCATGGGAGGATGTGAAAAGTGTTCATATGTAGTAAAAACCTGAGAAATTTGTCTGTTTTCGTCATTTGTTATCGAATCGACTTAAAGCCAGATCGTCACATTGGCCGCTTTTCTCTCTGAGACGGTTACTTTTATCGTCTGCAAAGCTATGTCGCGTGCTGCGGTATGCGGAGACACTAAAAGCACCATATTAGAACACAGAAGGAGCTTCTAAGTTGAAGTAATAGCCAGTAAGAAGTAGTACAATTCAAGTTTTAGTTGTCGATTATTCACTTTTTAGCCGGCTTTGGTGGCTTGGACATGACCTAGGACATTTAGATTTTGCATGAAAGGAGGACTAGCAGCCGCGTTGCACGGGAGAATGTGAAAAGTGTTCATATGTAGTAAAAACCTGAGAAATCAGTCCGTTTTCGTCATTTGTTATCGAATCGACTTAATGCCAGATCGTCACATTGGCCGCTTTTCTCTCTGAGACGGTTACATTTATCATCTGTAAAGCTATGTCGCGTGCTGCGGTATGCGGGGACACTAAAAGCACCATAGTAGAAACAGAAGAAGCTTCTAAGTTGAAGTAATAGCCAGTAAGAAGTAGTACAATTGAAGTTTTAGTTGTCGATTATTCACTTTTTAGCCATCTTTGGTGGCTTGGACATGACCTAGCACCATAAGATTTTGCATGAAAGGAGGACTAGCAGCCGAGTTGCATGGGAGAATGTGAAAAGTGTTCATATGTAGTAAAAACCTGAGAAATCCGTCCGTTTCCGTCATTTGTTATCGAATCGACTTAAAGCCAGATCGTTATATTGACCGCTTTTCTCTCTGAGACGGTTACATTTATCGTCTGCAAAGCTATGTCGCGTGCTGCGATATGCGGAGACACTAAAAGCACCATAGTAGAACCAGGAGGAAGCTTCTAAGTTGCAGTAATAGCCAGTAAGAAGTAGTACAATTCAAGTTTTAGTTATTGATTATTCACTTTTTAGCCGGATTTGGTGGCTTGGACATGAGGTGGAACCTTAAGATTTTGCATGAATGGAGGACTAGCAGCCGCGTTGCACTGGAGAATGTGAAAAGTGTTCATATGTAGTAAAAACCTGAGAAATCCGTCCGTTTTCGTCATTTGTTATCGAATCGACTTAAGGCCAGATCGTCACATTGGCCGCTTTTCTCTCTGAGACGGTTTCATTTATCGTCTGCAAAGCTATGTCGCATGCTGCGATATGCGGAGACACTAAAAGCACCATAGTAGAACACAGAAGGAGCTTCTAAGTTGAAGTAATAGCCAGTAAGAAGTAGTACAATTCAAGTTTTAGTTGTCGATTATTCACTTTTTAGCCGGCTTTGATGGCTTGGACATGACCTAGGACATTAAGATTTTGCATGAAAGGAGGACTAGCAGCCGCGTTGCACGGGAGAATGTGAAAATGTTCATATGTAGGAAAAACCTGAGAAATCAGTCCGTTTTCGTCATTTGTTATCGAAACGACTTAAGGCCAGATCGTCACATTTGCCGCTTTTCTCTCTGAGACGGTTACATTTATTGTCTGCAAAGCTATGTCGCGTGCTGCGGTATTCGGGGACACTAAAAGCACCATAGTAGAACACAGAAGAAGCTTCAAAGTTGAAGCAATAGCCAGTAAGAAGTAGTACAATCCAAGTTTTAGTTATCGATTATTCAATTTTTAGCCGCCTTTGGTGGCTTGGACATGACCTAGGACCTTAAGATTTTGCATGAAAGGAGGACTAGCAGCCGCGTTGCACGGGAGAATGTGAAAAGTGTTCTTATGTAGTAAAAACCTGAGAAATCCGTCCGTTTTCGTCAGTTGTTATCGAATCGATTTAAAGCCAGATCGTCACATTGGCCGCTCTTCTCTCTGAGACGTTTACATTTATCGTCTGCAAAGCTATGTCGCGTGCTGCGGTATGTGGAGACACTAAAAGCACCATATTAGAACACAGAAGATGCTTCTAAGTTGAAGTAATAGCCAGTAAGAAGTAGTACTATTTAAGTTTTAGTTGTCGATTAATCACTTTTTAGCCGGCTTTGGTGGCTTGGACATGACCTAGGATCTTAAGATTTTGCATGAAAGGAAGACTAAAAGCGGCGTTTACGGGAGAATGTGAAAAGTTTTCATATGTAGTAAAAACGTGAGAAATCCGTCCGTTTTCATCATTTGTTATCGAATCGACTTAAAGCCAGATCGTTATATTGGCCGCTTTTCTCTCTGAGACGGTTACATTTATCGTCTGCAAAGCTATGTCGCGTGCTGCGGTATGCGGAGACACTAAAAGCACCATAGTAGAACACAGAAGAAACTTCTAAGTTGAAGTAATAGCCAGTAAGAAGTAGTACAATTCAAGTTTTAGTTGTCGATTATTCACTTTTTAGCTGGCTTTGGTGGCTTGGATATGACCTAGTACCTTAAGATTTTGCATGAAAGGAGGACTAGCAGCCGCGTTGCACGGAAGAATGTGAAATGTGTTCATATGGAGTAAAAACCTGAGAAATCCGTCCGTTTTCGTCATTTGTTATCGAATCGACTTAAAGCCAGATCGTCACATTGGCCGCTTTTCTCTCTGAGACGGTTACATTTATCGTCTGCAAAGCTATGTCGCGTGCTGCGATATGCGGAGACACTAATAGCACCATAGTAGAACACAGAAGAAACTTCTAAGTTGAAGTAATAGCCAGTAAGAAGTAGTACAATTCCAGTTTTAGTTGTCGATTATTCACTTTTTAGCCGGCATTGGTGGCTTGGACATGACCTAGGACCTGAAGATTTTGCATGAGAGGAGGACTAGCAGCCGCGTTGCACGGGAGAATGTGAAAAGTGTTCTTATGTAGTAAAAACCTGAGAAATCCGTCCGTTTTCGTCATTTGTTATCGAATCGACTTAAAGCCCGATCGTTATATTGGCCGCTTTTCTCTCAGAGACGGTTACATTTATCGTCTGCAAAGCTATGTCGCGTGCTGCGGTATGCGGAGACACTAAAAGCACCATAGTAGAACACAGAAGAAACTTCTAAGTTGAAGTAATAGCCAGTAAGAAGTAGTACAATTCAAGTTTTAGTTGTCGATTATTCACTTTTTAGCCGGCTTTGGTGGCTTAAACATGAACTAGGACCTTAAGATTTTGCATGAATGGAGGACTAGCAGCCCCGTTGCACGGGAGAATATGAAAAGTGTTCATATGTAGTAAAAACCTGAGAAATCCGTCCGCTTTCGTCATTTGGTATCGAATCGACTTAAAGCCAGATCGTTATATTGGCCGCTTTTCTCTCTGAGACGGTTACATTTATCGTCTGCAAAGCTATGTCGCGTGCTGCGATATGCGGAGACACTAATAGCACCATAGTAGAACACAGAAGAGACTTCTAAGTTGAAGTAATAGCCAGTAAGAAGTAGTACAATTCAAGTTTTAGTTGTCGATTATTCACTTTTTAGCCGGCATTGGTGGCTTGGACATGACCTAGGACCTGAAGATTTTGCATGAGAGGAGGACTAGCAGCCGCGTTGCACGGGAGAATGTGAAAAGGGTTCATATGTAGTAAAAACCTGAGAAATCCGTCCGTTTTCGTCATTTGTTATCGAATCGACTTAAAGCCCGATCGTTATATTGGCCGCTTTTCTCTCAGAGACGGTTACATTTATCGCCTGCAAAGCTATGTCGCGTGCTGCGGTATACGGAGACACTAAAAGCACCATAGTAGAACACAGAAGAAACTTCTAAGTTGAAGTAATAGCCAGTAAGAAGTAGTACAATTCAAGTTTTAGTTGTCGATTATTCACTTTTTAGCCGGCTTTGGTGGCTTGGACATGAACTAGGACCTTAAGATTTAGCATGAAAGGAGGACTAGCAGCCCCGTTGCACGGGAGAATGTGAAAAGTGTTCATATGTAGTAAAAACCTGAGAAATCCGTCCGTTTTCGTCATTTGTTATCGAATCGACTTAAAGCCAGATCGTTATATTGGCGCTTTTCTCTCTGAGACGGTTACATTTATCGTCTGCAAATCTATGTCGCGTGCTGCGGTGTGCGGAGACAGTAAAAGCACCATAGTAGAACACAGAAAAAGCTTCTAAGTTGAAGTAATAGCCTGTAAGAAATAGTACAATTCAAGTTTTAGGTATTGAATATTGAATTTTTAGCTGTCTTTGGTGCCTTGGACATGAGCTAGGACCTTAATATTCTGCATGAAAGGAGGGCTAGCAGCCGCGTTGCACGGAAGAATGTGAAATGTGTTCATATGGAGTAAAAACCTGAGAAATCCGTCCGTTTTCGTCATCTGTTATCGAATCGACTTAAAGCCAGATCGTTACATTGGCCGCTTTTCTCTCTGAGACGGTTACATTTATCGTCTGCAAAGCTATGTCGCGTGCTGCGATATGCGGAGACACTAATAGCACCATAGTAGAACACAGAAGAAACTTCTAAGTTGAAGTAATAGCCAGTAAGAAGTAGTACAATTCAAGTTTTAGCTGTCGATTATTCACTTTTTAGCCGGCATTGGTGGCTTGGACTTGACCTAGGACCTGATGATTTTGCATGAGAGGAGGACTAGCAGCCGCGTTGCACGGGAGAATGTGAAAAGTGTTCTTATGTAGTAAAAACCTGAGAAATCCGTCCGTTTTCGTCATTTGTTATCGAATCGACTTAAAGCCAG
This sequence comes from Schistocerca gregaria, assembly GCF_023897955.1. Lineage (NCBI taxonomy): Eukaryota > Metazoa > Arthropoda > Insecta > Orthoptera > Acrididae > Schistocerca > Schistocerca gregaria. The sequence continues at coordinate 3,400,615 of NW_026061811.1, read as the reverse complement.
ATCGTTATATTGGCCGCTTTTCTCTCTGAGACGGTTACATTTATCGTCTGCAAAGCTATGTCGCGTGCTGCGGTATGCGGAGACAGTAAAAGCACCATAGTAGAACACAGAAAAAGCTTCTAAGTTGAAGTAATAGCCAGTAAGAAGTAGTACAATTCAAGTTTTAGTTTTCGATTATTCACTTTTTAGCCGGCTTTGGTGGCTTGGACATGACCTTGGACCTTAAGATTTTGCATGAAAGGATGTCTAGCAGCCGCGTTGCATGGGAGAATGTGAAAAGTGTTAATATTTAGTAAAAACCTGAGAAATCCGTCCGTTTCGTCATTTGTTATCGAATCGACTTAAAGCCAGATCGTCACATTGGCCGCTTTTCTCTCTGAGACGGTTACATTTATCGTCTGCAAAGCTATGTCGCGTGCTGCGGTATGCGGAAACACTAAAAGCACCATAGTAGAACACAGCAGAAGCTTTTAAGTTTAAACAATAGCCAGTAAGAAGTAGTACAATTCACGTTTTAGTTATCGATTATTCACTTTTTAGCCGGCTTTGGTGGCTTGGACATGAGGTGGGACCTTAAGATTTTGCATGAAAGTAGGACTAGCAGCCGCGTTGCACGGGAGAATGTGAAAAGTGTTCATATGTAGTAAAAACCTGAGAAATCCGTGGGTTTTCGTCATTTGTTATAGTATCCACTTAAAGCCAGATAGTCACATTGGCCACTTTTCTCTCTGAAACAGTTACATTTATCGTCTGCAAAGCTATGTCACGTGCTGCGGTATGCGGAGACACTAAAAGCACCATAGTAGAACACAGAAGAAGCTTCTAAATTGATGTAATAGAAAGTAAGAAGTAGTACAATTCAAGTTTCAGTTATTGATTATTCACTTTTTAGACGGCTTTGGTGGCTTGGACATGAGGTGGAACCTTAAGATTTTGCATGAAAGTAGGACTAGCAGCCGTGTTGCACTGGAGAATGTGACAAGTGTTCATATGTAGTAAAAACCTGAGAAATCCGTCCGTTTTCGCCATTTGTTATCGAATCGACTTAAAGCCAGATCGTCACATTGGGGGCTTTTCTCTCTGAGACGGTTACATTTATCGTCTGCAAAGCTATGTCGTGTGCTGCGGTATGCGGAGACACTAAATGCACCATAGTAGAACACAGAAGAAGCTTCCAAGTTGAAGTAATAGCCAATAAGAAGTAGTACAATTCAAGTTTTAGTTGTCGATTATTCACTTTTTAGCCGGCTTTGGTGGCTTGGACATGACCTAGGACCTTAAGATTTTGCATGAAAGGAGGACTAGCAGCTGCGTTGCACTGGAGAATGTGAAAAGTGTTCATATGTAGGAAAAACCTGAGAAATCAGTCCGTTTTCGTCATTTGTTATCGAAACGACTTAAAGCCAGATCGTCACATTGGCCGCTTTTCTCTCTGAGACGGTTACATTTATCGTCTGCAAAGCTATGTCGCGTGCTGCGGTATTCGTGGACACTGAAAGCACCATATTAGAACACAGAAGAAGCTTCAAAGTTGAAGCAATAGCCAGTAAGAAGTAGTACAATCCAAGTTTTAGTTATCGATTATTCACTTTTTAGCCGCCTTTGGTGGCTTGGACATGACCTAGGACCTTAAGATTTTGCATGAAAAGAGGACTAGCAGCCGCGTTGCACGGGAGAATGTGAAAAGTGTTCATATGTAGCAAAAACCTGAGAAATCCGTCCGTTTTCGTCATTTGTTATCGAATCGATTTAAAGCCAGATCGTCACATTGCCCGCTCTTCTCTCTGAGACGTTTACATTTATCGTCAGCAAAGCTATGTCGCGTGCTGCGGTATGTGGAGACACTAAAAGCACCATATTAGAACACAGAAGATGCTTCTAAGTTGAAGTAATAGCCAGTAAGAAGTAGTACTATTTAAGTTTTAGTTGTCGATTAATCACTTTTTAGCCGGCTTTGGTGGCTTGGACATGACCTAGGACCTTAAGATTTTGCATGAAAGGAGGACTAGCAGCCGCGTTGCACGGGAGAATGTGAAAAGTGTTCATATGTAGTAAAAACCTGAGAAATCCGTCCGTTTTCGTCATTTGTTATCGAATCGATTTAAAGCCAGATCGTCACATTGGCCGCTCTTCTCTCTGAGACGTTTACATTTATCGTCTGCAAAGCTATGTCGCGTGCTGCGGTATGTGGAGACACTAAAAGCACCATATTAGAACACAGAAGATGCTTCTAAGTTGAAGTAATAGCCAGTAAGAAGTAGTACTATTTAAGTTTTAGTTGTCGATTAATCACTTTTTAGCCGGCTTTGGTGGCTTGGACATGACCTAGGCCCTTAAGATTTTGCATGAAAGGAGGACTAGCAGCCGCGTTGCACGGAAGAATGTGAAATGTGTTCATATGGAGTAAAAACCTGAGAAATCCGTCCGTTTTCGTCATCTGTTATCGAATCGACTTAAAGCCAGATCGTTACATTGGCCGCTTTTCTCTCTGAGACGGTTACATTTATCGTCTGCAAAGCTATGTCGCGTGCTGCGATATGCGGAGACACTAATAGCACCATAGTAGAACACAGAAGAAACTTCTAAGTTGAAGTAATAGCCAGTAAGAAGTAGTACAATTCAAGTTTTAGCTGTCGATTATTCACTTTTTAGCCGGCATTGGTGGCTTGGACTTGACCTAGGACCTGATGATTTTGCATGAGAGGAGGACTAGCAGCCGCGTTGCACGGGAGAATGTGAAAAGTGTTCTTATGTAGTAAAAACCTGAGAAATCCGTCCGTTTTCGTCATTTGTTATCGAATCGACTTAAAGCCAGATCGTTATATTGGCCGCTTTTCTCTCTGAGACGGTTACATTTATCGTCTGCAAAGCTATGTCGCGTGCTGCGGTATGCGGAGACAGTAAAAGCACCATAGTAGAACACAGAAAAAGCTTCTAAGTTGAAGTAATAGCCAGTAAGAAGTAGTACAATTCAAGTTTTAGTTTTCGATTATTCACTTTTTAGCCGGCTTTGGTGGCTTGGACATGACCTTGGACCTTAAGATTTTGCATGAAAGGATGTCTAGCAGCCGCGTTGCATGGGAGAATGTGAAAAGTGTTAATATTTAGTAAAAACCTGAGAAATCCGTCCGTTTCGTCATTTGTTATCGAATCGACTTAAAGCCAGATCGTCACATTGGCCGCTTTTCTCTCTGAGACGGTTACATTTATCGTCTGCAAAGCTATGTCGCGTGCTGCGGTATGCGGAAACACTAAAAGCACCATAGTAGAACACAGCAGAAGCTTTTAAGTTTAAGCAATAGCCAGTAAGAAGTAGTACAATTCACGTTTTAGTTATCGATTATTCACTTTTTAGCCGGCTTTGGTGGCTTGGACATGAGGTGGGACCTTAAGATTTTGCATGAAAGTAGGACTAGCAGCCGCGTTGCACGGGAGAATGTGAAAAGTGTTCATATGTAGTAAAAACCTGAGAAATCCGTGGGTTTTCGTCATTTGTTATAGTATCCACTTAAAGCCAGATAGTCACATTGGCCACTTTTCTCTCTGAAACAGTTACATTTATCGTCTGCAAAGCTATGTCACGTGCTGCGGTATGCGGAGACACTAAAAGCACCATAGTAGAACACAGAAGAAGCTTCTAAATTGATGTAATAGAAAGTAAGAAGTAGTACAATTCAAGTTTCAGTTATTGATTATTCACTTTTTAGACGGCTTTGGTGGCTTGGACATGAGGTGGAACCTTAAGATTTTGCATGAAAGTAGGACTAGCAGCCGTGTTGCACTGGAGAATGTGACAAGTGTTCATATGTAGTAAAAACCTGAGAAATCCGTCCGTTTTCGCCATTTGTTATCGAATCGACTTAAAGCCAGATCGTCACATTGGGGGCTTTTCTCTCTGAGACGGTTACATTTATCGTCTGCAAAGCTATGTCGTGTGCTGCGGTATGCGGAGACACTAAAAGCACCATAGTAGAACACAGAAGAAGCTTCTAAGTTGAAGTAATAGCCAGTAAGAAGTAGTACAATACAAGTTTTAGTTATCGATTATTCACTTTTTAGCCGGCATTGGTGGCTTGGACATGACCTAGGACCTGAAGATTTTGCATGAGAGGAGGACTAGCAGCCGCGTTGCACGGGAGAATGTGAAAAGTGTTCTTATGTAGTAAAAACCTGAGAAATCCGTCCGTTTTCGTCATTTGTTATCGAATCGAGTTAAAGCCCGATCGTTATATTGGCCGCTTTCTCTCTGAGACGGTTACTTTTATCGTCTGCAAAGCTATGTCGCGTGCTGCGGTATGCGGAGACACTAAAAGCACCATAGTAGAACACAGAAGAAACTTCTAAGTTGAAGTAATAACCAGTAAGAAGTAGTGCAATTCAAGTTTTAGTTGTCGATTATTCACTTTTTAGCCGGCTTTGGTGGCTTGGCCATGAAGTAGGACCTTAAGATTTTGCATGAAAGGAGGACTAGCAGCCGCGTTGCACGGGAGAATGTGAAAAGTGTTCTTATGTAGTAAAAACCTGAGACGTCCGTCCGTTTTCGTCATTTGTTATCGAATCGACTTATAGCCAGATCGTCACATTGACCTCTTTTCTCTCTGAGACGGTTACATTTATCGTCTGCAAAGCTATGTCGCGTGCTGCGGTATGCGGAGACTCTAAAAGCACCATAGTAGAACACAGAAGAAACTTCTAAGTTGAAGTAATAGCCAGTAAGAAGTAGTACAATTCAATTTTTAGTTATTGATTATTCACTTTTTAGCCGGATTTGGTGGCTTGGACATGAGGTGGAAACTTAAGATTTTGCATGAAAGGAGGACTAGCAGCCGCGTTGCACGGGAGAATGTGAAAAGTGTTCATATGTGGTAAAAACGTGAGAAATCCGTCCGTTTTCGTCATTTGTTATCGAATCGACTTAAAGCCAGATCGTCACATTGGCCGCTTTTCTCTCTGAGACGGTTGTACTTATCGTCTGCAAAGGTATGTCGCGTGCTGCGGCATGCGGAGACACAAAAAGCTCCATAGGAGAACACAGACGAAGCTTCTAAGTTGATGTAAAAGCCAGTAAAAAGTAGTAAAATTCAAGTTTTAGGTATCGATTATTGACTTTTTACCCTTCTTTGGTGACTTGGACATGAGCTAGGACCTTAAGATTTTGCATGAAAGGAGGACTAGCAGCCGCGTTGCACTGGAGAATGTGAAAAGTGTTCATATGGAGTAAAAACCTGAGAAATCCGTCCGTCTTCGTCATTTGTTATCGAATCGACTTAAAGCCAGATCGTCACATTGGCCGCATTTCTCTCTGAGACGGTTACATTCTCGTCTGAAAAGCTATGCCGCGTGCTGCGGTATGCGGAGACACTGAAAGCACCATAGCAGAACACAGATCAAGCTTCTAAGTTGATGTAATAGCCAGTAAGAAGTAGTACAATTCAAGTTTTAGGTATTGATTATTGACTTTTTAGCTGGCTTTGGTGCCTTGGACATGAGCTAGGACTTTAAGATTCTGCATGAAAGGAGGCCTAGCACGCTCGTTGCACGGGAGAAAGTGAAAAGTGTTCATATTTAGTAAAAAAATGAGAAATCCGTCGTTTATCGTCATTTGTTATCGAATCGACTTAAAGCCAGATCGTCACATTGGCCGCTTTTCTCTCTGAGACGGTTACATTTATCGTCTGCAAAGCTATGTCGCGTGCTGCGGTATGCGGAGACACTAAAAGCACCATAGTAGAACACAGAAGAAGCTTCTAAGTTGAAGTAATAGCCATTAAGAAGTAGTACAATTCAAGTTTTAGTTGTCGATTATTCACTTTTTAGCCGGCTTTGGTGGCTTGGACATGACCTAGGACCTTAAGATTTTGCATAAAAGGAGGACTAGCAGCCGCGTTGCATGGGAGAATGTGAAAAGTGTTCATATGTAGTAAAAACCTGAGAAATCCGTCCGTTTTCGTCATTTGTTATCGAATCGACTTAAAGCCAGATCGTTATATTGGCCGCTTTTCTCTCTGAGACGGTTACATTTATCGTCTGCCAAGCTATGTCGCGTGCTGCGGTATGCGGAGACACCAAAAGCACCATAGTAGAACACAGAAAAAGCTTCTAAGTTGAAGTAATAGCCAGTAAGAAGTAGTACAATTCAAGATTTAGTTATCGATTATTCACTTTTTAGCCGGCTTTGGTGGCTTGGACATGACCTTGGACCTTAAGATTTTGCATGAAAGGATGTCTAGCATCCGCGTTGCATGGGAGAATGTGAAAAGTGTTAATATTTAGTAAAAACCTGAGAAATCCGTCCGTTTCGTCATTTGTTATCGAATCGACTTAAAGCCAGATAGTCACAATGGCCGCTCTTCTCTCTGAAACGGTTACATTTATCGTCTGCAAAGCTATGTCGCGTGCTGCGGTATGCGGAGACACTAAAAGCACCATAGTAGAACACAGAAGAAGCTTCAAAATTGATGTAATAGAAAGTAAGAAGTAGTACAATTCAACTTTTAGTTATTGATTATTCACTTTTTAGACGGCTTTGGTGGCTTGGACATGAGGTGGAACCTTAAGATTTTGCATGAAAGTAGGACTAGCAGCCGTGTTGCACTGGAGAATGTGACAAGTGTTCATATGTAGTAAAAACCTGAGAAATCCGTCCGTTTTCGCCATTTGTTATCGAATCGACTTAAAGCCAGATCGTCACATTGGGGGCTTTTCTCTCTGAGACGGTTACATTTATCGTCTGCAAAGCTATGTCGTGTGCTGCGGTATGCGGAGACACTAAAAGCACCATAGTAGAACACAGAAGAAGCTTCTAAGTTGAAGTAATAGCCAGTACGAAGTAGTACAATACATGTTTTAGTTATCGATTATTCACTTTTTAGCCGGCATTGGTGGCTTGGACATGACATAGGACCTGAAGATTTTGCATGAGAGGAGGACTAGCAGCCGCGTTGCACGGGAGAATGTGAAAAGTGTTCTTATGTAGTAAAAACCTGAGAAATCCGTCCGTTTTCGTCATTTGTTATCGAATCGACTTAAAGCCCGATCGCTATATTGGCCGCTTTTCTCTCTGAGACGGTTACTTTTATCGTCTGCAAAGCTATGTCGCGTGCTGCGGTATGCGGAGACACTAAAAGCACCATAGTAGAACACTGAAGGAACTTCTAAGTTGAAGTAATAGCCAGTAAGAAGTAGTACAATTCAAGTTGTAGTTGTCGATTATTCACTTTTTAGCCGGCTTTGGTGGCTTGGACATGAACTAGGACCTTAAGATTTTGCATGAAAGGAGGACTAGCAGCCGCGTTGCACGGGAGAATGTGAAAAGTGTTCATATGTAGTAAAAACCTGACAAATCCGTCCGTTTTCACCATTTGTTATCGAATCGACTTAAAGCCAGATCGTCACATTGGGGGCTTTTCTCTCTGAGACGGTTACATTTATCGTCTGCAAAGCTATGTCGCGTGCTGCGGTATGCGGAGACACTAAAAGCACTATAGTAGAACACAGAAGAAGCTTCTAAGTTGAAGTAATAGCCAGTAAGAAGAAGTACAATTCAAGTTTTAGTTATCGATTATTCACTTTTTAGCCGGCTTTGGTGGCTTGGACATGACCTAGGACCTTAAGATTTTGCATGAAAGCAGGACATGCAGCCGCGATGCACGGGAGAATGTAATAAGAGTTCATATGTCGTAAAAACCTGAGAAATCCGTCGTTTATCGTCATTTGTTATCGAATCGACTTAAAGCCAGATCGTCACATTGGCCGCTTTTCTCTCTGAGACGGTTACATTTATCGTCTGCAAAGCTATGTCGCGTGCTGCGGTATGCGGAGGCACTAAAAGCGACCTAGTAGAACGCAGAAGAAGCTTCTAAGTTGAAGTAATAGCGATTAAGAAGTAGTACAATTCAAGTTTTAGTTGTCGATTATTCACATTTTAGCCGGCTTTGGTGGCTTGGACATGACCTAGGACCTTACGATTTTGCATGAAAAGGAAGACTAGCAGCCGCGTTGCATGGGAGAATGTGAAAAGTGTTCATTTGTAGTAAAAACCTGAGAAATCCGTCCGTTTTCGTCATTTGTTACCGAATCGACTTAAAGCCAGTTCGTCACATTGGCCTCTTTTCTCTCTGAGACGGTTACATTTATCGTCTGCAAAGCTATTTCGCGTGCTGCGGTATGCGGAGACACTAAAAGCACCATAGTAGAACACAGAAGAAACTTCTAAGTTGAAGTAATAGCCAGTAAGAAGTAGTACAATTCAATTTTTAGTTATTGATTATTCACTTTTTAGCCGGATTTGGTGGCTTGGACATGAGGTGGAAATTTAAGATTTTGCATGAAAGGAGGACTAGCAGCCGCGTTGCACGGGAGAATGTGAAAAGTGTTCATATGTGGTAAAAACGTGAGAAATCCTTCCGTTTTCGTCATTTGTTATCGAATCGACTTAAAGCCAGATCGTCACATTGGCCGCTTTTCTCTCTGAGACGGTTACATTTATCGTCTGCAAAGCTATGTCGCGTGCTGCGGTATGCGGAAACACTAAAAGCACTATATTAGAACACAGAAGAAGCTTCTAAGTTGAAGTAATAGCCAGTAAGAAGTAGTACAATTCAATTTTTAGTTATCGATTATTCACTTTTTAGCCGGCTTTGGTGGCTTGGACATGACTTAGGACCTTAAGATTTTGCATGAAAGTAGGACTAGCAGCCGCGTTGCACGGGAGAATGTGAAAAGGGTTCATGTGTAGTAAACACCTGGGAAATCCGTCCGTTTTCGTCATTTGTTATCGAACCGACTTAAAGCCAGATCGTCACATTGGCCGCTCTTCTCTCTGAGACGGTTGTACTTATCGTCTGCAAAGGTATGTCGCGTGCTGCGGCATGCGGAGACACAAAAAGCTCCATAGTAGAACACAGATGAAGCTTCTAAGTTGATGTAAAAGCTAGTAAAAAGTAGTACAATTCAAGTTTTAGGTGTCGATTATTGACTTTTTACCCTTCTTTGGTGACTTGGACATGAGCTAGGACCTAAAGATTTTGCATGAAAGGAGGACTAGCAGCCGTGTTGCACGGGAGAATGTGAAAAGTGTTCATATGGAGTAAAAACCTGCAAAATCCGTCCGTTTTCGTCATTTGTTATCGAATCGACTTAAAGCCAGATCGTCACTTTGGCCGCTTTCCTCTCTGAGACGGTTACATTTATCGTCTGAAAAGCTATGTCGCGTGCTGCGGTATGCGAAGACACTAATAGCACCACAGTAGAACACAGAAGAAGCTTCTAAGTTGAAGTAATAGCCAGTAAGAAGTAGTATGCGGAGGCACTAAAAGCACCATAGTAGAACGCAGAGAAGCTTCTAAGTTGAAGTAATAGCAATTAAGAAGTAGTACAATTCAAGTTTTAGTTGTCGATTATTCACTTTTTAGCCGGCTTTGGTGGCTTGGACATGACCTAGCTCCTTAAGATTTTGCATAAAAGGGGGACTAGCAGCCGCGTTGCACGGGAGAATGTGAAAAGTGTTCTTATGTAGTAAAAACCTGAGAAATCCGTCCGTTTTCGTCATTTGTTATCGTATCGACTTAAAGCCCGATCGTTATATTGGCCGCTTTTCTCTCTGAGACGGTTACTTTTATCGTCTGCAAAGCTATGTCGCGTGCTGCGGTATGCGGAGACACTAAAAGCACCATAGTAGAACACTGAAGAAACTTCTAAGTTGAAGTAATAGCCAGTAAGAAGTAGTACATTTCAAGTTTTAGTTGTCGATTATTCACTTTTTAGCCGCCTTCTGTGGCTTGGACATGAACTAGGACCTTAAGATTTTGCATGAAAGGAGGACTAGCAGCCGCGTTGTATGGGAGAATGTGAAAAGTGTTCATTTGTAGTAAAAACCTACAAAATCCGTCCGTTTTCGTCATTTGTTATCGAATCGACTTAAAGCCAGATCGTCACTTTGGCCGCTTTCCTCTCTGAGACGGTTACATTTATCGTCTGAAAAGCTATGTCGCGTGCTGCGGTATGCGAAGACACTAAAAGCACCACAGTAGAACACAGAAGAAGCTTCTAAGTTGAAGTAATAGCCAGTAAGAAGTAGTACAATTCAAAGTTTAGTTGTCGATTATTCATTTCATAGCCGGCTTTGGTGGCTTGGAAATGACCTAGGACCTTAAGATTTTGCATGAAAGGAAGACACGCAGCCGCGTTGCAGGGGAGAATGTGAAAAGTGTCCATATGTAGTAAAAACCTCAGAAATCCGTCCGTTTTCGTCATTTGTTATCGAATCGACTTAAAGCCAGATCGTCACATTGGCCGCTTTTCTCTCTGAGACGGTTACATTTATCGTCTGCAAAGCTATGTCGCGTGCTGCGGTATGCGGAGACACTAAAATCACCATAGTAGAACACTGAAGAAGCTTCTAAGTCGAAGTAATAGCCAGTAAGAAGTAGTACAATTCAAGTTTTAGTTGTCGATTATTCACTTTTTAACCGGCATTGGTGGCTTGGACATGACATAGGACCTTAAGATTTTGCATGAAAGGATGTCTAGCATCCGCGTTGCATGGGAGAATGTGAAAAGTGTTAATATTTAGTAAAAACCTGAGAAATCCGTCCGTTTCGTCATTTGTTATCGAATCGACTTAAAGCCAGATAGTCACAATGGCCGCTCTTCTCTCTGAAACGGTTACATTTATCGTCTGCAAAGCTATGTCGCGTGCTGCGGTATGCGGAGACACTAAAAGCACCATAGTAGAACACAGAAGAAGCTTCAAAATTGATGTAATAGAAAGTAAGAAGTAGTACAATTCAACTTTTAGTTATTGATTATTCACTTTTTAGACGGCTTTGGTGGCTTGGACATGAGGTGGAACCTTAAGATTTTGCATGAAAGTAGGACTAGCAGCCGTGTTGCACTGGAGAATGTGACAAGTGTTCATATGTAGTAAAAACCTGAGAAATCCGTCCGTTTTCGCCATTTGTTATCGAATCGACTTAAAGCCAGATCGTCACATTGGGGGCTTTTCTCTCTGAGACGGTTACATTTATCGTCTGCAAAGCTATGTCGTGTGCTGCGGTATGCGGAGACACTAAAAGCACCATAGTAGAACACAGAAGAAGCTTCTAAGTTGAAGTAATAGCCAGTACGAAGTAGTACAATACATGTTTTAGTTATCGATTATTCACTTTTTAGCCGGCATTGGTGGCTTGGACATGACATAGGACCTGAAGATTTTGCATGAGAGGAGGACTAGCAGCCGCGTTGCACGGGAGAATGTGAAAAGTGTTCTTATGTAGTAAAAACCTGAGAAATCCGTCCGTTTTCGTCATTTGTTATCGAATCGACTTAAAGCCCGATCGCTATATTGGCCGCTTTTCTCTCTGAGACGGTTACTTTTATCGTCTGCAAAGCTATGTCGCGTGCTGCGGTATGCGGAGACACTAAAAGCACCATAGTAGAACACTGAAGGAACTTCTAAGTTGAAGTAATAGCCAGTAAGAAGTAGTACAATTCAAGTTGTAGTTGTCGATTATTCACTTTTTAGCCGGCTTTGGTGGCTTGGACATGAACTAGGACCTTAAGATTTTGCATGAAAGGAGGACTAGCAGCCGCGTTGCACGGGAGAATGTGAAAAGTGTTCATATGTAGTAAAAACCTGACAAATCCGTCCGTTTTCACCATTTGTTATCGAATCGACTTAAAGCCAGATCGTCACATTGGGGGCTTTTCTCTCTGAGACGGTTACATTTTTCGTCTGCAAAGCTATGTCGCGTGCTGCGGTATGCGGAGGCACTAAAAGCGACCTAGTAGAACGCAGAAGAAGCTTCTAAGTTGAAGTAATAGCGATTAAGAAGTAGTACAATTCAAGTTTTAGTTGTCGATTATTCACATTTTAGCCGGCTTTGGTGGCTTGGACATGACCTAGGACCTTACGATTTTGCATGAAAAGGAAGACTAGCAGCCGCGTTGCATGGGAGAATGTGAAAAGTGTTCATTTGTAGTAAAAACCTGAGAAATCCGTCCGTTTTCGTCATTTGTTACCGAATCGACTTAAAGCCAGTACGTCACATTGGCCTCTTTTCTCTCTGAGACGGTTACATTTATCGTCTGCAAAGCTATTTCGCGTGCTGCGGTATGCGGAGGCACTAAAAGCGACCTAGTAGAACGCAGAAGAAGCTTCTAAGTTGAAGTAATAGCGATTAAGAAGTAGTACAATTCAAGTTGTAGTTGTCGATTATTCACTTTTTAGCCGGCTTTGGTGGCTTGGACATGACCTAGGACCTTAAGATTTTGCATGAAAGCAGGACATGCAGCCGCGATGCACGGGAGAATGTAATAAGAGTTCATATGTCGTAAAAACCTGAGAAATCCGTCGTTTATCGTCATTTGTTATCGAATCGACTTAAAGCCAGATCGTCACATTGGCCGCTTTTCTCTCTGAGACGGTTACATTTATCGTCTGCAAAGCTATGTCGCGTGCTGCGGTATGCGGAGGCACTAAAAGCGACCTAGTAGAACGCAGAAGAAGCTTCTAAGTTGAAGTAATAGCGATTAAGAAGTAGTACAATTCAAGTTTTAGTTGTCGATTATTCACATTTTAGCCGGCTTTGGTGGCTTGGACATGACCTAGGACCTTACGATTTTGCATGAAAAGGAAGACTAGCAGCCGCGTTGCATGGGAGAATGTGAAAAGTGTTCATTTGTAGTAAAAACCTGAGAAATCCGTCCGTTTTCGTCATTTGTTACCGAATCGACTTAAAGCCAGTTCGTCACATTGGCCTCTTTTCTCTCTGAGACGGTTACATTTATCGTCTGCAAAGCTATTTCGCGTGCTGCGGTATGCGGAGACACTAAAAGCACCATAGTAGAACACAGAAGAAACTTCTAAGTTGAAGTAATAGCCAGTAAGAAGTAGTACAATTCAATTTTTAGTTATTGATTATTCACTTTTTAGCCGGATTTGGTGGCTTGGACATGAGGTGGAAATTTAAGATTTTGCATGAAAGGAGGACTAGCAGCCGCGTTGCACGGGAGAATGTGAAAAGTGTTCATATGTGGTAAAAACGTGAGAAATCCTTCCGTTTTCGTCATTTGTTATCGAATCGACTTAAAGCCAGATCGTCACATTGGCCGCTTTTCTCTCTGAGACGGTACCATTTATTGTCTGCAAAGCTATGTCGCGTGCTGCGGTATGCGGAGACACTAAAAGCACCATAGCAGAACACAGATGAAGCTTCTAAGTTGATGTAATAGCCAGTAAGAAGTAGTACAATTCAAGTTTTAGTTATCGATTATTCACTTTTTAGCCGGCTTTGGTGGCTTCGACATGACCTAGGACCTTAAGATTTTGCATGAAAGCAGGACTAGCAGCCGCGATGCACGGGAGAATGTAATAAGAGTTCATATGTCGTAAAAACCTGAGAAATCCGTCGTTTATCGTCATTTGTTATCGAATCGACTTAAAGCCAGATCGTCACATTGGCCGGTTTTCTGTCTGAGACGGTTACATTTATCGTCTGCAAAGCTATGTCGCGTGCTGCGGTATGCGGAGGCACTAAAAGCACCATAGTAGAACGCAGAGAAGCTTCTAAGTTGAAGTAATAGCAATTAAGAAGTAGTACAATTCAAGTTTTAGTTGTCGATTATTCACTTTTTAGCCGGCTTTGGTGGCTTGGACATGACCTAGCTCCTTAAGATTTTGCATAAAAGGGGGACTAGCAGCCGCGTTGCACGGGAGAATGTGAAAAGTGTTCTTATGTAGTAAAAACCTGAGAAATCCGTCCGTTTTCGTCATTTGTTATCGTATCGACTTAAAGCCCGATCGTTATATTGGCCGCTTTTCTCTCTGAGACGGTTACTTTTATCGTCTGCAAAGCTATGTCGCGTGCTGCGGTATGCGGAGACACTAAAAGCACCATAGTAGAACACTGAAGAAACTTCTAAGTTGAAGTAATAGCCAGTAAGAAGTAGTACATTTCAAGTTTTAGTTGTCGATTATTCACTTTTTAGCCGCCTTCTGTGGCTTGGACATGAACTAGGACCTTAAGATTTTGCATGAAAGGAGGACTAGCAGCCGCGTTGCACGGGAGAATGTGAAAAGTGTTCATATGTAGTAAAAACCTGAGAAATCCGTCCGTTTTCGTCATTTGTTATCGAATCGACTTATAGCCAGATCGTCACACGGCCTCTTTTCTCTCTGAGACGGTTACATTTATCGTCTGCAAAGCTATGTCGCGTGCTGCGGTATGCGGAGACACTAAAAGCACCATAGTAGAACACAGAAGAAACTTCTAAGTTGAAGTAATAGCCAGTAAGAAGTAGTACAATTCAATTTTTAGTTATCGATTATTCACTTTTTAACCGGCTTTGGTGGCTTGGACATGACTTAGGACATTAAGATTTTGCATGAAAGTAGGACTAGCAGCCGCGTTGCACGGGAGAATGTGAAAAGGGTTCAGGTGTAGTAAACACCTGGGAAATCCGTCCGTTTTCGTCATTTGTTATCGAACCGACTTAAAGTAAGATCGTCACATTGGCCGCTCTTCTCTCTGAAACGGTTGTACTTATCGTCTGCAAAGGTATGTCGCGTGCTGCGGTATGCGGAGAAACAAAAGGCTCCACAGTAGAACACAGATGAAGCTTCTAAGTTGATGTAAAAGCCAGTAAGAAGTAGTACAATTCAAGTTTTAGGTATCGAATATTGACTTTTTACCCTTCTTTGGTGACTTGAACATGAGCTAGGACCTTAAGATTTTGCATGAAAGGAGGACTAGCAGCCGCGTTGCACGGGAGAATGTGAAAAGTGTTCATATGGAGTAAAAAACCTGAGAAATCCGTCCGTTTTTGTCATTTGTTATCGAATCGACTTAAAGACAGATCGTCACATTGGCCGCATTTCTCTCTGAGACGGTTACATTTATCGTCTGCAAAGCTATGTCGCGTGCTGCGGTATGCGGAGACACCAAAAGCACCATAGCAGAACACAGATGAAGCTTCTAAGTTGATGTAATAGCCAGTAAGAAGTAGTACAATTCAAGTTTTAGGTATTGATTATTGACTTTTTAGCTGGCTTTGGTGCCTTGGACATGAGCTAGGACTTTAAGATTCTGCATGAGAGGAGGACTAGCAGCCTCGTTGCACGGGAGAAAGTGAAAAGTGTTCATATGTAGTAAAAACCTGAGAAATCCGTCGTTTATCGTCATTTGTTATCGAATCGACTTAAAGCCAGATCGTTACATTGGCCGCTTTTCTCTCTGAGACGGTTACAATTATCGTCTGCAAAGCTATGTCGCGTGCTGCGGAATGCGGAGACACTAAAAGCACCATAGTAGAACACAGAAGAAGCTTCTAAGTTGAAGTAATAGCCATTAAGAAGTAGTACAATTCAAGTTTTAGTTGTCGATTATTCACTTTTTAGCCGGCTTTGGTGGCTTGGACATGACCTAGGACCTTAAGATTTTGCACAAAAGGAGGACTAGCAGCCGCGTTGTATGGGAGAATGTGAAAAGTGTTCATTTGTAGTAAAAACCTACAAAATCCGTCCGTTTTCGTCATTTGTTATCGAATCGACTTAAAACCAGGTCGTCATATTGGCCGCTTTTCTCTCTGAGGCGGTTACATTAATCGTCTGCAAAGCTATGTCGCGTGCTGCGGTATGCGGAGACACTAAAAGCACCATAGTAGAACACAGAGAAAGCTTCTAAGTTGAAGTAATAGATAGTAAGAAGTAGTACAATTCAAGTTTTAGTTGTCGATTATTCACTTTTAGCCGGCTTTGGTGGCTTCGACATGACCTAGGACCTTAAGATTTTGCATGAAAGCAGGACTAGCAGCCGCGATGCACGGGAGAATGTAATAAGAGTTCATATGTCGTAAAAACCTGAGAAATCCGTCGTTTATCGTCATTTGTTATCGAATCGACTTAAAGCCAGATCGTCACATTGGCCGGTTTTCTGTCTCAGACGGTTACATTTATTGTCTGCAAAGCTAAGTCGCGTGCTGCGGTATGCGGAGGCACTAAAAGCACCATAGTAGAACGCAGAAGAAGCTTCTAAGTTGAAGTAATAGCAATTAAGAAGTAGTACAATTCAAGTTTTAGTTGTCGATTATTCACATTTTAGCCGGCTTTGGTGGCTTGGACATGACCTAGGACCTTAAGATTTTGCATGAAAGGAGGACAAGCAGCCGCGTTGCAGGGGAGAATGTGAAAAGTGTCCATATGTAGTAAAAACCTCAGAAATCCGTCCGTTTTCGTCATTTGTTATCGAATCGACTTAAAGCCAGGTCGTCATATTGGCCGCTTTTCTCTCTGAGGCGGTTACATTAATCGTCTGCAAAGCTATGTCGCGTGCTGCGGTATGCGGAGACACTAAAAGCACCATAGTAGAACACAGAAAAAGCTTCTAAGTTGACTTAATAGCCAGTAAGAAGTAGTACAATTCAAGTTTTAGTTATCGATTATTCACTTTTTAGCCGGCTTTGGTGGCTTGGGCATGAGGTGGAACCTTAAGATTTTGCATGAAAGGAGGACTAGCAGCCGCGTTGCACGGGAGAATGTGTAAAGTGTTCATATGTAGTAAAAGCCTGACAAATCCGTCCGTTTTCATCATTTGTTATCGATTCGACTTAAAGCCAGATCGTCATATTTGTCGCTTTTCTCTCTTAGATGGTTACATTTATCGTCTGCAAAGCTATGACGCGTGCTGCTTCATGCGGAGACACTAAAAGCACCGTAGTAGAACACAGAAGAAGCTTCTAAGTTGAAGTAATAGCCAGTAAGAGGTAGTACAATTCAAGTTTTAGTTGTCGATTATTCACTTTTTAGCCGGCTTTGGTGGCTTGGACATGACCTAGGATATTAAGATTTTGCATGAAAGGAGGACTAGCAGCCGCGTTGCATGGGAGAATGTGAAAAGTGTTCATATGTAGTAAATACCTGAGAAATCCGTCCGTTTTCGTCATTTGTTATCGAATCGACTTAAAGCCAGATCGTCACTTTGGCCGTTCTTCTCTCTGAAACGGTTTTATTTATCGTCTGAAAATCTATGACGCGTGCTGCAGTATGCGGAGACACTAAAAGCACCATAGTAGAACACAGAAGAAGCTTCTAAGTTGAAGTAATAGCCATTAAGAAGTAGTACAATTCAAGTTTTAGTTGTCGATTATTCAATTTTTAGCCTGCTTCGGTGGCTTGGACGTGACCTAGGAACTTAAGATTTTGCATGAAAGTAGGACTAGCAGCCGCGTTGCACGGGAGAATGTAAAAAGACTTCATATGTCGTAAAAACCTGAGGAATCCGTCCTTTATCGTCATTTGTTATCGAATCGACTTAAAGCCAGATCATCACATTGGCCACTTTTCTCTCTGAGACGGTTACATTTATCGTCTGCAAAGCTATGTCGCGTGCTGCGGTATGCGGAGACACTAAAAGCACCATAGTAGAACACAGAAGAAGCTTCTAAGTTGAAGTAATAGCCAGTAAGAAGTAGTACAATTCAATTTTTAATTATCGATTATTCACTTTTTAGCCGGCTTTGGTGGCTTGGGCATGACTTAGGACCTTAAGATTTTGCATGAAAGCAGGACTAGCAGCCGCGTTGCACGGGAGAATGTGAAAAGGGTTCATGTGTAGTAAACACCTGGGAAATCCGTCCGTTTTCGTCATTTGTTATCGAACCGACTTAAAGCCAGATCGTCACATTGGCCCCTCTTCTCTCTGAGACGGTTGTACTTATCGTCTGCAAAGGTATGTCGCGTGCTGCGGCATGCGGAGACACAAAAAGCTCCATAGTAGAACACAGATAAAACTTCTAAGTTGATGTAAAAGCTAGTAAAAAGTAGTACAATTCAAGTTTTAGGTATCGATTATTGACTTTTTACCCTTCTTTGGTGACTTGGACATGAGCTAGGACCTTAAGATTTTGCATGAAAGGAGGACTAGCAGCCGCGTTGCACGGGAGAATGTGAAAAGTGTTCATATGGAGTAAAAACCTGCAAAATCCGTCCGTTTTCGTCATTTGTTATCGAATCGACTTAAAGCCAGATCGTCACTTTGGCCGCTTTCCTCTCTGAGACGGTTAAATTTATCGTCTGAAAAGCTATGTCGCGTGCTGCGGTATGCGAAGACACTAATAGCACCACAGTAGAACACAGAAGAAGCTTCTAAGTTGAAGTAATAGCCAGTAAGAAGTAGTACAATTCAAGTTTTAGTTGTCGATTATTCATTTCATAGCCGGCTTTGTTGGCTTGGAAATGACCTAGGACCTTAAGATTTTGCAAGAAAGGAGGACAAGCAGCCGCGTTGCACGGGAGAATGTGAAAAGTGTCCATATGTAGTAAAAACCTCAGAAATCCGTCCGTTTTCGTCATTTGTTATCGAATCGACTTAAAGCCAGATCGTCACATTGGCCGCTTTTCTCTCTGAGACGGTTACATTTATCGTCTGCAAAGCTATGTCGCGTGCTGCGGTATGCGGAGACACTAAAAGCACCATAGTAGAACACAGAAGAAGCTTCTAAGTCGAAGTAATAGCAAGTAAGAAGTAGTACAATTCAAGTTTTAGTTGTCGATTATTCACTTTTTAGCCGGCTTTGGTGGCTTGGACATGACCTAGCTCCTTAAGATTTTGCATAAAAGGGGGACTAGCAGCCGCGTTGCACGGGAGAATGTGAAAAGTGTTCTTATGTAATAAAAACCTGAGAAATCCGTCCGATTTCGTCATTTGTTATCGTATCGACTTAAAGCCCGATCGTTATATTGGCCGCTTTTCTCTCTGAGACGGTTACTTTTATCGTCTGCAAAGCTATGTCGCGTGCTGCGGTATGCGGAGACACTAAAAGCACCATAGTAGAACACTGAAGAAACTTCTAAGTTGAAGTAATAGCCAGTAAGAAGTAGCACAATTCAAGTTTTAGTTGTCGATTATTCACTTTTTAGCCGGCTTTGGTGGCTTGGACATGAACTAGGACCTTAAGATTTTGCATGAAAGGAGGACTAGCAGCCGCGTTGCACGGGAGAATGTGAAAAGTGTTCATATGTAGTAAAAACCTGAGAAATCCGTCCGTTTTCGTCATTTGTTATCGAATCGACTTATAGCCAGATCGTCACACGGCCTCTTTTCTCTCTGAGACAGTTACATTTATCGTCTGCAAAGCTATGTCGCGTGCTGCGGTATGCGGAGACTTTAAAAGCACCATAGCAGAACACAGATGAAGCTTCTAAGTTGATGTAATAGCCAGTAAGAAGTAGTACAATTCAAGTTTTAGGTATTGATTATTGACTTTTTAGCTGGCTTTGGTGCCTTGGACATGAGCTAGGACCTTAAGATTTTGCATAAAAGGAGGACTAGCAGCCGCGTTGTATGGGAGAATGTGAAAAGTGTTCACTTGTAGTAAAAACCTGCAAAATCCGTCCGTTTTCGTCATTTGTTATCGAATCGACTTAAAGCCAGATCGTCACTTTGGCCGCTTTCCTCTCTGAGACGGTTACATTTATCGTCTGAAAAGCTATGCCGCGTGCTGCGGTATGCGAAGACACTAAAAGCACCACAGTAGAACACAGAAGAAGCTTCTAAGTTGAAGTAATAGCCAGTAAGAAGTAGTACAATTCAAGTTTTAGTTGTCGATTATTAATTTCATAGCCGGCTTTGGTGGCTTGGAAATGACCTAGGACCTTAAGATTTTGCATGAAAGGAAGACACGCAGCCGCGTTGCAGGGGAGAATGTGAAAAGTGTCCATATGTAGTAAAAACCTCAGAAATCCGTCCGTTTTCGTCATTTGTTATCGAATCGACTTAAAGCCAGATCGTCACATTGGCCGCTTTTCTCTCTGAGACGGTTACATTTATCGTCTGCAAAGCTATGTCGCGTGCTGCGGTATGCGGAGACACTAAAAGCACCATAGTAGAACACAGAAGAAGCTTCTAAGTCGAAGTAATAGCCAGTAAGAAGTAGTACAATTCAAGTTTTAGTTGTCGATTATTCACTTTTTAACCGGCTTTGGTGGCTTGGACATGACCTAGCTCCTTAAGATTTTGCATAAAAGGAGGACTAGCAGCCGCGTTGCACGGGAGAATGTGAAAAGTGTTCATATGTAGAAAAAACCTGAGAAATCCGTCCGTTTTCGTCATTTGTTATCGAATCGACTTAAAACCAGGTCGTCATATTGGCCGCTTTTCTCTCTGAGGCGGTTACATTAATCGTCTGCAAAGCTATGTCGCGTGCTGCGGTATGCGGAGACACTAAAAGCACCATAGTAGAACACAGAGAAAGCTTCTAAGTTGAAGTAATAGATAGTAAGAAGTAGTACAATTCAAGTTTTAGTTGTCGATTATTCAATTTTTAGCCTTCTTCGGTGGCTTGGACGTGACCTAGGAACTTAAGATTTTGCATGAAAGTAGGACTAGCAGCCGCGTTGCACGGGAGAATGTGAAAAGTGTTCATATGTAGAAAAAACCTGAGAAATCCGTCCGTTTTCGTCATTTGTTATCGAATCGACTTAAAGCCAGATCGTCACATTGGCCGCATTTCTCTCTGAGACGGTTTCATTTATCGTCTGCAAAGCTATGTCGCGTGCTGCGGTATGCGGAGACACTAAAAGCACCATAGCAGAACACAGATGAAGCTTCTAAGTTGATGTAATAGCCAGTAAGAAGTAGTACAATTCAAGTTTTAGTTATCGATTATTCACTTTTTAGCCGGCTTTGGTGGCTTCGACATGACCTAGGACCTTAAGATTTTGCATGAAAGCAGGACTAGCAGCCGCTATGCACGGGAGAATGTAATAAGAGTTCATATGTCGTAAAAACCTGAGAAATCCGTCGTTTATCGTCATTTGTTATCGAATCGAATTAAAGCCAGATCGTCACATTGGCCGGTTTTCTGTCTGAGACGGTTACATTTATCGTCTGCAAAGCTATGTCGCGTGCTGCGGTATGCGGAGGCACTAAAAGCACCATAGTAGAACGCAGAAGAAGCTTCTAAGTTGAAGTAATAGCAATTAAGAAGTAGTACAATTCAAGTTTTAGTTGTCGATTATTCACATTTTAGCCGGCTTTGGTGGCTTGGACATGACCTAGGACCTTAAGATTTTGCATGAAAGGAGGACTAGCAGCCGCGTTGCATGGGAGAATGTGAAAAGTGTTCATTTGTAGTAAAAACCTGAGAAATCCGTCCGTTATCGTCATTTGTTATCGAATCGACTTATAGCCAGTTCGTCACATTGGCCTCTTTTCTCTCTGAGACGGTTACATTTATCGTCTGCAAAGCTATGTCGCGTGCTGCGGTATGCGGAGACACTAAAAGCACCATAGTAGAACACAGAAGAAGCTTCTAAGTTGAAGCAATAGCCAGTAAGAAGTAGTACAATTCAATTTTTAGTTATCAATTATTCACTTTTTAGCCGGCTTTGGTGGCTTGGACATGACTTAGGACCTTAAGATTTTGCATGAAAGTAGGACTAGCAGCCGCGTTGCACGGGAGAATGTGAAAAGGGTTCATGTGTAGTAAACACCTGGGAAATCCGTCCGTTTTCGTCATTTGTTATGGAACCGACTTAAAGCCAGATCGTCACATTGGCCGCTCTTCTCTCTGTAACGGTTGTACTTATCGTCTGCAAAGGTATGTCGCGTGCTGCTGTATGCGGAGACACAAAAAGCTCCATAGTAGAACACAGATGAAGCTTCTAAGTTGATGTAAAAGCCAGTAAGAAGTAGTACAATTCAAGTTTTAGGTATCGATTATTGACTTTTTACCCTTCTTTGGTGACTTGGACATGAGCTAGGACCTTAAGATTTTGCATGAAAGGAGGACTAGCATCCGCGTTGCACGGGAGAATGTGAAAAGTATTCATATGGAGTAAAAACCTGAGAAATCCTTCCGTTTTCGTCATTTGTTATCGAATCGACTTAAAGCCAGATCGTCACATTGGCCGCATTTCTCTCTGAGACGGTTACATTTATCGTCTGCAAAGCTATGTCGCGTGCTGCGGTATGCGGAGACACTAAAAGCTCCATAGCAGAACACAGATGAAGCTTCTAAGTTGATCTAATAGCCAGTAAGAAGTAGTAAAATTCAAGTTTTAGGTATTGATTATTGACTTTTTAGCTGGCTTTGGTGCCTTGGACATGAGCTAGGACTTTAAGATTCTGCATGAAAGGAGGACTAGCAGCCTCGTTGCACGGGAGAAAGTGAAAAGTGTTCATATGTAGTAAAAACCAGAGAAATCCATCGTTTATCGTCATTTGTTATCGAATCGACTTAAAGCCAGATCGTCACATTGGCCGCTTTTCTCTCTGAGACGGTTACATTTATCATCTGCAAAGCTATGTCGCGTGCTGCGGTATGCGGAGGCACTAAAAGCACCATAGTAGAACGCAGAAGAAGCTTCTAAGTTGAAGTAATAGCAATTAAGAAGTAGTACAATTCAAGTTTTAGTTGTCGATTATTCACATTTTAGCCGGCTTTGGTGGCTTGGACATGACCTAGGACCTTAAGATTTTGCATGAAAGGAGGACAAGCAGCCGCGTTGCAGGGGAGAATGTGAAAAGTGTCCATATGTAGTAAAAACCTCAGAAATCCGTCCGTTTTCGTCATTTGTTATCGAATCGACTTAAAGCCAGGTCGTCATATTGGCCGCTTTTCTCTCTGAGGCGGTTACATTAATCGTCTGCAAAGCTATGTCGCGTGCTGCGGTATGCGGAGACACTAAAAGCACCATAGTAGAACACAGAAAAAGCTTCTAAGTTGACTTAATAGCCAGTAAGAAGTAGTACAATTCAAGTTTTAGTTATCGATTATTCACTTTTTAGCCGGCTTTGGTGGCTTGGGCATGAGGTGGAACCTTAAGATTTTGCATGAAAGGAGGACTAGCAGCCGCGTTGCACGGGAGAATGTGAAAAGTGTTCATATGTAGTAAAAGCCTGACAAATCCGTCCGTTTTCATCATTTGTTATCGATTCGACTTAAAGCCAGATCGTCATATTTGTCGCTTTTCTCTCTTAGATGGTTACATTTATCGTCTGCAAAGCTATGACGCGTGCTGCTTCATGCGGAGACACTAAAAGCACCATAGTAGAACACAGAAGAAGCTTCTAAGTTGAAGTAATAGCCAGTAAGAGGTAGTACAATTCAAGTTTTAGTTGTCGATTATTCACTTTTTAGCCGGCTTTGGTGGCTTGGACATGACCTAGGATATTAAGATTTTGCATGAAAGGAGGACTAGCAGCCGCGTTGCATGGGAGAATGTGAAAAGTGTTCATATGTAGTAAAAACCTGAGAAATCCGTCCGTTTTCGTCATTTGTTATCGAATCGACTTAAAGCCAGATCGTCACTTTGGCCGTTCTTCTCTCTGAAACGGTTTTATTTATCGTCTGAAAAGCTATGACGCGTGCTGCAGTATGCGGAGACACAAAAAGCACCATAGTAGAACACAGAAGAAGCTTCTAAGTTGAAGTAATAGCCATTAAGAAGTAGTACAATTCAAGTTTTAGTTGTCGATTATTCAATTTTTAGCCTGCTTCGGTGGCTTGGACGTGACCTAGGAACTTAAGATTTTGCATGAAAGTAGGACTAGCAGCCGCGTTGCACGGGAGAATGTAAAAAGACTTCATATGTCGTAAAAACCTGAGGAATCCGTCCTTTATCGTCATTTGTTATCGAATCGACTTAAAGCCAGATCATCACATTGGCCACTTTTCTCTCTGAGACGGTTACATTTATCGTCTGCAAAGCTATGTCGCGTGCTGCGGTATGCGGAGACACTAAAAGCACCATAGTAGAACACAGAAGAAGCTTCTAAGTTGAAGTAATAGCCAGTAAGAAGTAGTACAATTCAATTTTTAATTATCGATTATTCACTTTTTAGCCGGCTTTGGTGGCTTGGGCATGACTTAGGACCTTAAGATTTTGCATGAAAGTAGGACTAGCAGCCGCGTTGCACGGGAGAATGTGAAAAGGGTTCATGTGTAGTAAACACCTGGGAAATCCGTCCGTTTTCGTCATTTGTTATCGAACCGACTTAAAGCCAGATCGTCACATTGGCCCCTCTTCTCTCTGAGACGGTTGTACTTATCGTCTGCAAAGGTATGTCGCGTGCTGGGGCATGCGGAGACACAAAAAGCTCCATAGTAGAACACAGATGAAGCTTCTAAGTTGATGTAAAAGCTAGTAAAAAGTAGTACAATTCAAGTTTTAGGTATCGATTATTGACCTTTTACCCTTCTTTGGTGACTTGGACATGAGCTAGGACCTTAAGATTTTGCATGAAAGGAGGACTAGCAGCCGCGTTGCACGGGAGAATGTGAAAAGTGTTCATATGGAGTAAAAACCTGCAAAATCCGTCCGTTTTCGTCATTTGTTATCGAATCGACTTAAAGCCAGATCGTCACTTTGGCCGCTTTCCTCTCTGAGACGGTTACATTTATCGTCTGAAAAGCTATGTCGCGTGCTGCGGTATGCGAAGACACTAATAGCACCACAGTAGAACACAGAAGAAGCTTCTAAGTTGAAGTAATAGCCAGTAAGAAGTAGTACAATTCAAGTTTTAGTTGTCGATTATTCATTTCATAGCCGGCTTTGGTGGCTTGGAAATGACCTAGGACCTTAAGATTTTGCAAGAAAGGAGGACAAGCAGCCGCGTTGCACGGGAGAATGTGAAAAGTGTCCATATGTAGTAAAAACCTCAGAAATCCGTCCGTTTTCGTCATTTGTTATCGAATCGACTTAAAGCCAGATGGTCACATTGGCCGCTTTTCTCTCTGAGACGGTTACATTTATCGTCTGCAAAGCTATGTCGCGTGCTGCGGTATGCGGAGACACTAAAAGCACCATAGTAGAACACAGAAGAAGCTTCTAAGTCGAAGTAATAGCAATTAAGAAGTAGTACAATTCAAGTTTTAGTTGTCGATTATTCACTTTTTAGCCGGCTTTGGTGGCTTGGACATGACCTAGCTCCTTAAGATTTTGCATAAAAGGGGGACTAGCAGCCGCGTTGCACGGGAGAATGTGAAAAGTGTTCTTATGTAATAAAAACCTGAGAAATCCGTCCGATTTCGTCATTTGTTATCGTATCGACTTAAAGCCCGATCGTTATATTGGCCGCTTTTCTCTCTGAGACGGTTACTTTTATCGTCTGCAAAGCTATGTCGCGTGCTGCGGTATGCGGAGACACTAAAAGCACCATAGTAGAACACTGAAGAAACTTCTAAGTTGAAGTAATAGCCAGTAAGAAGTAGCACAATTCAAGTTTTAGTTGTCGATTATTCACTTTTTAGCCGGCTTTGGTGGCTTGGACATGAACTAGGACCTTAAGATTTTGCATGAAAGGAGGACTAGCAGCCGCGTTGCACGGGAGAATGTGAAAAGTGTTCATATGTAGTAAAAACCTGAGAAATCCGTCCGTTTTCGTCATTTGTTATCGAATCGACTTATAGCCAGATCGTCACACGGCCTCTTTTCTCTCTGAGACAGTTACATTTATCGTCTGCAAAGCTATGTCGCGTGCTGCGGTATGCGGAGACTCTAAAAGCACCATAGCAGAACACAGATGAAGCTTCTAAGTTGATGTAATAGCCAGTAAGAAGTAGTACAATTCAAGTTTTAGGTATTGATTATTGACTTTTTAGCTGGCTTTGGTGCCTTGGACATGAGCTAGGACCTTAAGATTTTGCATAAAAGGAGGACTAGCAGCCGCGTTGTATGGGAGAATGTGAAAAGTGTTCACTTGTAGTAAAAACCTGCAAAATCCGTCCGTTTTCGTCATTTGTTATCGAATCGACTTAAAGCCAGATCGTCACTTTGGCCGCTTTCCTCTCTGAGACGGTTACATTTATCGTCTGAAAGGCTATGTCGCGTGCTGCGGTATGCGAAGACACTAAAAGCACCACAGTAGAACACAGAAGAAGCTTCTAAGTTGAAGTAATAGCCAGTAAGAAGTAGTACAATTCAAGTTTTAGTTGTCGATTATTAATTTCATAGCCGGCTTTGGTGGCTTGGAAACGACCTAGGACCTTAAGATTTTGCATGAAAGGAAGACACGCAGCCGCGTTGCAGGGGAGAATGTGAAAAGTGTCCATATGTAGTAAAAACCTCAGAAATCCGTCCGTTTTCGTCATTTGTTATCGAATCGACTTAAAGCCAGATCGTCACATTGGCCGCTTTTCTCTCTGAGACGGTTACATTTATCGTCTGCAAAGCTATGTCGCGTGCTGCGGTATGCGGAGACACTAAAAGCACCATAGTAGAACACAGAAGAAGCTTCTAAGTCGAAGTAATAGCCAGTAAGAAGTAGTACAATTCAAGTTTTAGTTGTCGATTATTCACTTTTTAACCGGCTTTGGCGGCTTGGACATGACCTAGCTCCTTAAGATTTTGCATAAAAGGAGGACTAGCAGCCGCGTTGCACGGGAGAATGTGAAAAGTGTTCATATGTAGAAAAAACCTGAGAAATCCGTCCGTTTTCGTCATTTGTTATCGAATCGACTTAAAACCAGGTCGTCATATTGGCCGCTTTTCTCTCTGAGGCGGTTACATTAATCGTCTGCAAAGCTATGTCGCGTGCTGCGGTATGCGGAGACACTAAAAGCACCATAGTAGAACACAGAGAAAGCTTCTAAGTTGAAGTAATAGATAGTAAGAAGTAGTACAATTCAAGTTTTAGTTGTCGATTATTCAATTTTTAGCCTGCTTCGGTGGCTTGGACGTGACCTAGGAACTTAAGATTTTGCATGAAAGTAGGACTAGCAGCCGCGTTGCACGGGAGAATGTGAAAAGTGTTCATATGTAGAAAAAACCTGAGAAATCCGTCCGTTTTCGTCATTTGTTATCGAATCGACTTAAAGCCAGATCGTCACATTGGCCGCATTTCTCTCTGAGACGGTTTCATTTATCGTCTGCAAAGCTATGTCGCGTGCTGCGGTATGCGGAGACACTAAAAGCACCATAGCAGAACACAGATGAAGCTTCTAAGTTGATGTAATAGCCAGTAAAAAGTAGTACAATTCAAGTTTTAGTTATCGATTATTCACTTTTTAGCCGGCTTTGGTGGCTTCGACATGACCTAGGACCTTAAGATTTTGCATGAAAGCAGGACTAGCAGCCGCTATGCACGGGAGAATGTAATAAGAGTTCATATGTCGTAAAAACCTGAGAAATCCGTCGTTTATCGTCATTTTTTATCGAATCGAATTAAAGCCAGATCGTCACATTGGCCGATTTTCTGTCTGAGACGGTTACATTTATCGTCTGCAAAGCTATGTCGCGTGCTGCGGTATGCGGAGGCACTAAAAGCACCATAGTAGAACGCAGAAGAAGCTTCTAAGTTGAAGTAATAGCAATTAAGAAGTAGTACAATTCAAGTTTTAGTTGTCGATTATTCACATTTTAGCCGGCTTTGGTGGCTTGGACATGACCTAGGACCTTAAGATTTTGCATGAAAGGAGGACTAGCAGCCGCGTTGCATGGGAGAATGTGAAAAGTGTTCATTTGTAGTAAAAACCTGAGAAATCCGTCCGTTTTCGTCATTTGTTATCGAATCGACTTATAGCCAGTTCGTCACATTGGCCTCTTTTCTCTCTGAGACGGTTACATTTATCGTCTGCAAAGCTATGTCGCGTGCTGCGGTATGCGGAGACACTAAAAGCACCATAGTAGAACACAGAAGAAGCTTCTAAGTTGAAGCAATAGCCAGTAAGAAGTAGTACAATTCAATTTTTAGTTATCGATTATTCACTTTTTAGCCGGCTTTGGTGGCTTGGACATGACTTAGGACCTTAAGATTTTGCATGAAAGTAGGACTAGCAGCCGCGTTGCACGGGAGAATGTGAAAAGGGTTCATGTGTAGTAAACACCTGGGAAATCCGTCCGTTTTCGTCATTTGTTATGGAACCGACTTAAAGCCAGATCGTCACATTGGCCGCTCTTCTCTCTGAAACGGTTGTACTTATCGTCTGCAAAGG
The DNA here is from genome assembly GCF_023897955.1 of Schistocerca gregaria. Taxonomy (NCBI): domain Eukaryota; kingdom Metazoa; phylum Arthropoda; class Insecta; order Orthoptera; family Acrididae; genus Schistocerca; species Schistocerca gregaria. The sequence continues at coordinate 3,372,682 of NW_026061811.1, read as the reverse complement.
TATGTCGCGTGCTGCTGTATGCGGAGACACAAAAAGCTCCATAGTAGAACACAGATGAAGCTTCTAAGTTGATGTAAAAGCCAGTAAGAAGTAGTACAATTCAAGTTTTAGGTATCGATTATTGACTTTTTACCCTTCTTTGGTGACTTGGACATGAGCTAGGACCTTAAGATTTTGCATGAAAGGAGGACTAGCATCCGCGTTGCACGGGAGAGTGTGAAAAGTATTCATATGGAGTAAAAACCTGAGAAATCCGTCCGTTTTCGTCATTTGTTATCGAATCGACTTAAAGCCAGATCGTCACATTGGCCGCATTTCTCTCTGAGACGGTTACATTTATCGTCTGCAAAGCTATGTCGCGTGCTGCGGTATGCGGAGACACTAAAAGCTCCATAGCAGAACACAGATGAAGCTTCTAAGTTGATCTAATAGCCAGTAAGAAGTAGTACAATTCAAGTTTTAGGTATTGATTATTGACTTTTTAGCTGGCTTTGGTGCCTTGGACATGAGCTAGGACTTTAAGATTCTGCATGAAAGGAGGACTAGCAGCCTCGTTGCACGGGAGAAAGTGAAAAGTGTTCATATGTAGTAAAAACCAGAGAAATCCGTCGTTTATCGTCATTTGTTATCGAATCGACTTAAAGCCAGATCGTCACATTGGCCGCTTTTCTCTCTGAGACGGTTACATTTATCGTCTGCAAAGCTATGTCGCGTGCTGCGGTATGCGGAGACACTAAAAGCACCATAGTAGAACACAGAAGAAGCTTCTAAGTTGAAGTAATAGCCATTAAGAAGTAGTACAATTCAAGTTTTAGTTGTCGATTATTCACTTTTTAGCCGGCTTTGGTGGCTTGGACATGACCTAGGACCTTAAGATTATTGCATAAAAGGAGGACTAGCAGCCGCGTTGCATGGGAGAATGTGAAAAGTGTTCATTTGTAGTAAAAACCTGCAAAATCCGTCCGTTTTCGTCATTTGTTATCGAATCGACTTAAAGCCAGATCGTCACTTTGGCCGCTTTCCTCTCTGAGACGGTTACATTTATCGTCTGAAAAGCTATGTCGCGTGCTGCGGTATGCGAAGACACTAAAAGCACCACAGTAGAACACAGAAGAAGCTTCTAAGTTGAAGTAATAGCCAGTAAGAAGTAGTACAATTCAAGTTTTAGTTGTCGATTATTAATTTCATAGCCGGCTTTGGTGGCTTGGAAATGACCTAGGACCTTAAGATTTTGCATGAAAGGAAGACACGCAGCCGCGTTGCAGGGGAGAATGTGAAAAGTGTCCATATGTAGTAAAAACCTCAGAAATCCGTCCGTTTTCGTCATTTGTTATCGAATCGACTTAAAGCCAGATCGTCACATTGGCCGCTTTTCTCTCTGAGACGGTTACATTTATCGTCTGCAAAGCTATGTCGCGTGCTGCGGTATGCGGAGACACTAAAAGCACCATAGTAGAACACAGAAGAAGCTTCTAAGTCGAAGTAATAGCCAGTAAGAAGTAGTACAATTCAAGTTTTAGTTGTCGATTATTCACTTTTTAACCGGCTTTGGTGGCTTGGACATGACCTAGCTCCTTAAGATTTTGCATAAAAGGAGGACTAGCAGCCGCGTTGCACGGGAGAATGTGAAAAGTGTTCATATGTAGAAAAAACCTGAGAAATCCGTCCGTTTTCGTCATTTGTTATCGAATCGACTTAAAACCAGGTCGTCATATTGGCCGCTTTTCTCTCTGAGGCGGTTACATTAATCGTCTGCAAAGCTATGTCGCGTGCTGCGGTATGCGGAGACACTAAAAGCACCATAGTAGAACACAGAGAAAGCTTCTAAGTTGAAGTAATAGACAGTAAGAAGTAGTACAATTCAAGTTTTAGTTGTCGATTATTCAATTTTTAGCCTGCTTCGGTGGCTTGGACGTGACCTAGGAACATAAGATTTTGCATGAAAGTAGGACTAGCAGCCGCGTTGCACGGGAGAATGTGAAAAGTGTTCATATGTAGAAAAAACCTGAGAAATCCGTCCGTTTTCGTCATTTGTTATCGAATCGACTTAAAGCCAGATCGTCACATTGGCCGCATTTCTCTCTGAGACGGTTTCATTTATCGTCTGCAAAGCTATGTCGCGTGCTGCGGTATGCGGAGACACTAAAAGCACCATAGCAGAACACAGATGAAGCTTCTAAGTTGATGTAATAGCCAGTAAGAAGTAGTACAATTCAAGTTTTAGTTATCGATTATTCACTTTTTAGCCGGCTTTGGTGGCTTCGACATGACCTAGGACCTTAAGATTTTGCATGAAAGCAGGACTAGCAGCCGCGATGCACGGGAGAATGTAATAAGAGTTCATATGTCGTAAAAACCTGAGAAATCCGTCGTTTATCGTCATTTGTTATCGAATCGAATTAAAGCCAGATCGTCACATTGGCCGGTTTTCTGTCTGAGACGGTTACATTTATCGTCTGCAAAGCTATGTCGCGTGCTGCGGTATGCGGAGGCACTAAAAGCACCATAGTAGAACGCAGAAGAAGCTTCTAAGTTGAAGTAATAGCAATTAAGAAGTAGTACAATTCAAGTTTTAGTTGTCGATTATTCACATTTTAGCCGGCTTTGGTGGCTTGGACATGACCTAGGACCTTAAGATTTTGCATGAAAGGAGGACTAGCAGCCGCGTTGCATGGGAGAATGTGAAAAGTGTTCATTTGTAGTAAAAACCTGAGAAATCCGTCCGTTTTCGTCATTTGTTATCGAATCGACTTATAGCCAGTTCGTCACATTGGCCTCTTTTCTCTCTGAGACGGTTACATTTATCGTCTGCAAAGCTATGTCGCGTGCTGCGGTATGCGGAGACACTAAAAGCACCATAGTAGAACACAGAAGAAGCTTCTAAGTTGAAGCAATAGCCAGTAAGCAGTAGTACAATTCAATTTTTAGTTATCGATTATTCACTTTTTAGCCGGCTTTGGTGGCTTGGACATGACTTAGGACCTTAAGATTTTGCATGAAAGTAGGACTAGCAGCCGCGTTGCACGGGAGAATGTGAAAAGGGTTCATGTGTAGTAAACACCTGGGAAATCCGTCCGTTTTCGTCATTTGTTATGGAACCGACTTAAAGCCAGATCGTCACATTGGCCGCTCTTCTCTCTGAAACGGTTGTACTTATCGTCTGCAAAGGTATGTCGCGTGCTGCTGTATGCGGAGACACAAAAAGCTCCATCGTAGAACACAGATGAAGCTTCTAAGTTGATGTAAAAGCCAGTAAGAAGTAGTACAATTCAAGTTTTAGGTATCGATTATTGACTTTTTACCCTTCTTTGGTGACTTGGACATGAGCTAGGACCTTAAGATTTTGCATGAAAGGAGGACTAGCATCCGCGTTGCACGGGAGAATGTGAAAAGTATTCATATGGAGTAAAAACCTGAGAAATCCGTCCGTTTTCGTCATTTGTTATCGAATCGACTTAAAGCCAGATCGTCACATTGGCCGCATTTCTCTCTGAGACGGTTACATTTATCGTCTGCAAAGCTATGTCGCGTGCTGCGGTATGCGGAGACACTAAAAGCACCATAGCAGAACACAGATGAAGCTTCTAAGTTGATGTAATAGCCAGTAAGAAGTAGTACAATTCAAGTTTTAGGTATTGATTATTGACTTTTTAGCTGGCTTTGGTGCCTTGGACATGAGCTAGGACTTTAAGATTCTGCATGAAAGGAGGACTAGCAGCCTCGTTGCACGGGAGAAAGTGAAAAGTGTTCATATGTAGTAAAAACCAGAGAAATCCGTCGTTTATCGTCATTTGTTATCGAATCGACTTAAAGCCAGATCGTCACATTGGCCGCTTTTCTCTCTGAGACGGTTACATTTATCGTCTGCAAAGCTATGTCGCGTGCTGCGGTATGCGGAGACACTAAAAGCACCATAGTAGAACACAGAAGAAGCTTCTAAGTTGAAGTAATAGCCATTAAGAAGTAGTACAATTCAAGTTTTAGTTGTCGATTATTCACTTTTTAGCCGGCTTTGGTGGCTTGGACATGACCTAGGACCTTAAGATTATTGCATAAAAGGAGGACTAGCAGCCGCGTTGCATGGGAGAATGTGAAAAGTGTTCATTTGTAGTAAAAACCTGCAAAATCCGTCCGTTTTCGTCATTTGTTATCGAATCGACTTAAAGCCAGATCGTCACTTTGGCCGCTTTCCTCTCTGGGACGGTTACATTTATCGTCTGAAAAGCTATGTCGCGTGCTGCGGTATGCGAAGACACTAAAAGCACCACAGTAGAACACAGAAGAAGCTTCTAAGTTGAAGTAATAGCCAGTAAGAAGTAGTACAATTCAAGTTTTAGTTGTCGATTATCCATTTCATAGCCGGCTTTGGTGGCTTGGAAATGACCTACGACCTTAAGATTTTGCATGAAAGGAGGACAAGCGGCCGCGTTGCAGGGGAGAATGTGAAAAGTGTCCATATGTAGTAAAAACCTCAGAAATCCGTCCGTTTTCGTCATTTGTTATCGAATCAACTTAAAGCCAGATCGTCACATTGGCCGCTTTTCTCTCTGAGACGGTTACATTTATCGTCTGCAAAGCTATGTCGCGTGCTGCGGTATGCGGAGACACTAAAAGCACCATAGTAGAACACAGAAGAAGCTTCTAAGTCGAAGTAATAGCCAGTAAGAAGTAGTAATTTTCAAGTTTTAGTTGTCGATTATTCACTTTTTAACCGGCTTTGGTGGCTTGGACATGACCTAGCTCCTTAAGATTTTGCATAAAAGGAGGACTAGCAGCCGCGTTGCACGGGAGAATGTGAAAAGTGTTCATATGTAGAAAAAACCTGAGAAATCCGTCCGTTTTCGTCATTTGTTATCGAATCGACTTAAAGCCAGGTCGTCATATTGGCCGCTTTTCTCTCTGAGGCGGTTTCATTAATCGTCTGCAAAGCTATGTCGCGTGCTGCGGTATGCGGAGACACTAAAAGCACCATAGTAGAACACAGAAAAAGCTTCTAAGTTGACGTAATAGCCAGTAAGAAGTAGTACAATTCAAGTTTTAGTTATCGATTATTCACTTTTTAGCCGGCTTTGGTGGCTTGGGCATGAGGTGGAACCTTAAGATTTTGCATGAAAGGAGGACTAGCAGCCGCGTTGCACGGGAGAATGTGAAAAGTGTTCATATGTAGTAAAAGCCTGACAAATCCGTCCGTTTTCATCATTTGTTATCGATTCGACTTAAAGCCAGATCGTCATATTTGTCGCTTTTCTCTCTTAGATGGTTACATTTATCGTCTGCAAAGCTATGACGCGTGCTGCTTCATGCGGAGACACTAAAAGCACCATAGTAGAACACAGAAGAAGCTTCTAAGTTGAAGTAATAGACAGTAAGAAGTAGTACAATTCAAGTTTTAGTTGTCGATTATTCACTTTTTAGCCTGCTTCGGTGGCTTGGACGTGACCTAGGAACTTAAGATTTTGCATGAAAGTAGGACTAGCAGCCGCGTTGCACGGGAGAATGTAAAAAGAGTTCATATGTCGTAAAAACCTGAGAAATCCGTCGTTTATCGTCATTTGTTATCGAATCGAATTAGAGCCAGATCGTCACATTGGCCACTTTTCTCTCTGAGACGGTTACATTTATCGTCTGCAAAGCTATGTCGCGTGCTGCGGTATGCGGAGACACTAAAAGCACCATAGTAGAACACAGAAGAAGCTTCTAAGTTGAAGTAATAGCCATTAAGAAGTAGTACAATTCAAGTTTTAGTTGTCGATTATTCACTTTTTAGCCGGCTTTGGTGGCTTGGACATGACCTAGGACCTTAAGATTATTGCATAAAAGGAGGACTAGCAGCCGCGTTGCATGGGAGAATGTGAAAAGTGTTCATTTGTAGTAAAAACGTGCAAAATCCGTCCGTTTTCGACATTTGTTATCGAATCGACTTAAAGCCAGATCGTCACTTTGGCCGCTTTCCTCTCTGGGACGGTTACATTTATCGTCTGAAAAGCTATGTCGCGTGCTGCGGTATGCGAAGACACTAAAAGCACCACAGTAGAACACAGATGAAGCTTCTAAGTTGAAGTAATAGCCATTAAGAAGTAGTACAATTCAAGTTTTAGTTGTCGATTATTCACTTTTTAACCGGCTTTGGTGGCTTGGACATGACCTAGCTCCTTAAGATTTTGCATAAAAGGAGGACTAGCAGCCGCGTTGCACGGGAGAATGTGAAAAGTGTTCATATGTAGAAAAAACCTGAGAAATCCGTCCGTTTTCGTCATTTGTTATCGAATCGACTTAAAGCCAGGTCGTCATATTGGCCGCTTTTCTCTCTCAGGCGGTTTCATTAATCGTCTGCAAAGCTATGTCGCGTGCTGCGGTATGCGGAAACACTAAAAGCACCATAGTAGAACACAGAAAAAGCTTCTAAGTTGACGTAATAGCCAGTAAGAAGTAGTACAATTCAAGTTTTAGTTATCGATTATTCACTTTTTAGCCGGCTTTGGTGGCTTGGGCATGAGGTGGAACCTTAAGATTTTGCATGAAAGGAGGACTAGCAGCCGCGTTGCACGGGAGAATGTGAAAAGTGTTCATATGTAGTAAAAGCCTGACAAATCCGTCCGTTTTCATCATTTGTTATCGATTCGACTTAAAGCCAGATCGTCATATTTGTCGCTTTTCTCTCTTAGATGGTTACATTTATCGTCTGCAAAGCTATGACGCGTGCTGCTTCATGCGGAGACACTAAAAGCACCATAGTAGAACACAGAAGAAGCTTCTAAGTTGAAGTAATAGACAGTAAGAAGTAGTACAATTCAAGTTTTAGTTGTCGATTATTCACTTTTTAGCCTGCTTCGGTGGCTTGGACGTCACCTAGGAACTTAAGATTTTGCATGAAAGTAGGACTAGCAGCCGCGTTGCACGGTAGAATGTAAAAAGAGTTCATATGTCGTAAAAACCTGAGAAATCCGTCGTTTATCGTCATTTGTTATCGAATCGAATTAGAGCCAGATCGTCACATTGGCCACTTTTCTCTCTGAGACGGTTACATTTATCGTCTGCAAAGCTATGTCGCGTGCTGCGGTATGCGGAAACACTAAAAGCACCATAGTAGAACACAGAAGAAGCTTCTAAGTTGAAGTAATAGCCAGTAAGAGGTAGTACAATTCAAGTTTTAGTTGTCGATTATTCACTTTTTAGCCGGCTTTGGTGGCTTGGACATGACCTAGGATATTAAGATTTTGCATGAAAGGAGGACTAGCAGCCGCGTTGCATGGGAGAATGTGAAAAGTGTTCATATGTAGTAAAAACCTGAGAAATCCGTCCGTTTTCGTCATTTGTTATCGAATCGACTTAAAGCCAGATCGTCACTTTGGCCGTTCTTCTCTCTGAAACGGTTTTATTTATCGTCTGCAATGCTATGTCGCGTGCTGCGGTATGCGGAGACACTAAAAGCACCATAGTAGAACACAGAAGAAGCTTCTAAGTTGAAGTAATAGCCATTAAGAAGTAGTACAATTCAAGTTTTAGTTGTCGATTATTCACTTTTTAGCCGGCTTTGGTGGCTTGGACATGACCTAGGACCTTAAGATTTTGCATAAAAGGAGGACTAGCAGCCGCGTTGCATGGGAGAATGTGAAAAGTGTTCATTTGTAGTAAAAACCTGCAAAATCCGTCCGTTTTCGTCATTTGTTATCGAATCGACTTAAAGCCAGATCGTCACTTTGGCCGCTTTCCTCTCTCAGACGGTTACATTTATCGTCTGAAAAGCTATGTCGCGTGCTGCGGTATACGAAGACACTAAAAGCACCACAGTAGAACACAGAAGAAGCTTCTAAGTTGAAGTAATAGCCAGTAAGATGTAGTACAATTCAAGTTTTAGTTGTCGATTATTCATTTCATAGCCGGGTTTGGTGGCTTGGAAATGACCTAGGACGTTAAGATTTTGCATGAAAGGAGGACTAGCAGCCGCGTTGCAGGGGAGAATGTGAAAAGTGTCCATATGTAGTAAAAACCTCAGAAATCCGTCCGTTTTCGTCATTTGTTATCGAATCGACTTAAAGCCAGATCGTCACATTGGCCGCTTTTCTCTCTGAGACGGTTACATTTATCGTCTGAAAAGCTATGTCGCGTGCTGCGGTATGCGGAGACACTAAAAGCACCATAGTAGAACACAGAAGAAGCTTCTAAGTCGAAGTAATAGCCAGTAAGAAGTAGTACAATTCAAGTTTTAGTTGTCGATTATTCACTTTTTAGCCGGCTTTGGTGGCTTGGACATGACCTAGCTCCTTAAGATTTTGCATAAAAGGAGGACTAGCAGCCGCGTTGCACGGGAGAATGTGAAAAGTGTTCATATGTAGAAAAAACCTGAGAAATCCGTCCGTTTTCGTCATTTGTTATCGAATCGACTTAAAACCAGGTCGTCATATTGGCCGCCTTTCTCTCTGAGGCGGTTACATTAATCGTCTGCAAAGCTATGTCGCGTGCTGCGGTATGCGGAGACACTAAAAGCACCATAGTAGAACACAGAAAAAGCTTCTAAGTTGAAGTAATAGACAGTAAGAAGTAGTACAATTCAAGTTTTAGTTGTCGATTATTCAATTTTTAGCCTGCTTCGGTGGCTTGGACGTGACCTAGGAACTTAAGATTTTGCATGAAAGTAGGACTAGCAGCCGCGTTGCACGGGAGAATGTAAAAAGAGTTCATATGTTGTAAAAACCTGAGGAATCCGTCCTTTATCGTCATTTGTTATCGAATCGACTTAAAGCCAGATCATCACATTGGCCACATTTCTCTCTGAGACGGTTACATTTATCGTCTGCAAAGCTATGTCGCGTGCTGCGGTATGCGGAGACACTAAAAGCACCATAGTAGAACACAGAAGAAGCTTCTAAGTTGAAGTAATAGCCAGTAAGAAGTAGTACAATTCAAGTTTTAGGTATCGAATATTGACTTTTTACCCTTCTTTGGTGACTTGGACATGAGCTAGGACCTTAAGATTTTGCATGAAAGGAGGACTAGCAGCCGCGTTGCATGGGAGAATGTGAAAAGTGTTCATATGTAGTAAAAACCTCAGAAATCCGTCCGTTTTCGTCATTTGTTATCGAATCGACTTAAAGCCAGATCGTCACTTTGGCCGTTCTTCTCTCTGAAACGGTTTTATTTATCGTCTGCAAAGCTATGTCGGGTGCTGCGATATGCCGAAACACTAAAAGCACCATAGTAGAACACAGAAGAAGCTTCTAAGTTGAAGTAATAGCCAGTAAGAAGTAGTAAAATTCAAGTTTTAGTTGTCGTTTATTCACTTTTAGCCGGCTGTGGTGGCTTGGACATGACCTAGGACCTTAAGATTTTGCATGAAAGGAGGACTAGCATCCACGTTGCACGGGAGAATGTGAAAAGTGTTCATATGTAGTAAAGACCTGATAAATCCGTCCGGTTTCGTCATTTGTTATCGAATCGACTTAAAGCCAGATCGTCACATTGGCCGCTCTTCTCTCTGAAACGGTTACATTTATCGTCTGCAAAGCTATGTCGCGTGCTGCGGTATGCGGAGACACTAAAAGCACCATAGTAGAACACAGAAGAAGCTTCTAAGTTGAAGTAAAAGCCAGTAAGAAGTAGTACAATTCAAGTTTTAGTTGTCGATTGTTCACTTTTTAGCCGGCTTTGGTGGCTATAACATGACCTAGGACCATAAGATTTTTCATGAAAGGAGGACTAGCAGACGCGTTGCACGGGAGAATGTGAAAAGTGTTCATATGTAGTAAAAACCTGACAAATCCGTCCGTTTTCGTCATTTGTTATCGAATCGATTTAAAGCCAGATAGTCACAATGGCCGCTCTTCTCTCTGAAACGGTTACATTTATCGTCTGCAAAGCTATGTCGCGTGCTGCGGTATGCGGAAACACTAAAAGCACCATAGTAGAACACAGAAGAAGCTTCTAAGTTGAAGTAATAGCCAGTAAGAAGTAGTACAATTCAAATTTTAGTTGTCGATTATTCACTTTTTAGCCTGCTTCGGTGGCTTGGATGTGACCTAGGAACTTAAGATTTTGCATGAAAGTAGGACTAGCAGCCGCGTTGCACGGGAGAATGTAAAAAGAGTTCATATGCCGTAAAAACCTGAGGAATCCGTCCTTTATCGTCATTTGTTATCGAATCGACTTAAAGCCAGATCGTCACATTGGCCACTTTTCTCTCTGAGACGGTTACATTTATCGTCTGCAAAGCTATGTCGCGTGCTGCGATATGCCGAAACACTAAAAGCACCATAGTAGAACACCGAAGAAGCTTCTAAGTTGAAGTAATAGCCAGTAAGAAGTAGTACAATTCAAGTTTTAGTTGTCGTTTATTCACTTTTTAGCCGGCTTTGGTGGCTTGGACATGACCTAGGACCTTAAGATTTTGCATGAAAGGAGGACTAGCATCCGCGTTGCATGGGAGAATGTGAATAGTGTTCATAAGTAGTAAAAACCTGAGAAATCCGTCCGTTTTCGTCATTTGTTATCGAATCGACTTAAAGCCAGATCGTCACATTGGCCGCTTTTCTCTCTGAAACAGTTACATTTATCGTCTGCAAAGCTATGACACGTGCTGCGGTATGCGGAGACACTAAAAGCAATATAGTAGAACACAGAAGAAGCTTCTAAGTTGAAGTAATAGGAAGTAAGAAGTAGTACAATTCAAGTTTTAGTTATTGATTATTCACTTTTTAGCCGGCTTTGGTGGCTTGGACATGAGGTGGAACCTTAAGATTTTGCATGAAAGTAGGACTAGCAGCCGCGTTGCACGGGAGAATGTGAAAAGTGTTCATATGTAGTAAAAACCTGAGAAATCCGTCCGTTTCGTCATTTGTTATCGAATCGACTTAAAGCCAGATCGTCACTTTGGCCGTTCTTCTCTCTGAAACGGTTTTATTTATCGTCTGCAAAGCTATGTCGCGTGCTGCGGTATGCGGAGACACTAAAAGCACCATAGTAGAACACAGAAGAAGCTTCTAAGTTGAAGTAATAGCCATTAAGAAGTAGTACAATTCAAGTTTTAGTTGTCGATTATTCACTTTTTAGCCGGCTTTGGTGGCTTGGACATGACCTAGGACCTTAAGATTTTGCATAAAAGGAGGACTAGCAGCCGCGTTGCATGGGAGAATGTGAAAAGTGTTCATTTGTAGTAAAAACCTGCAAAATCCGTCCGTTTTCGTCATTTGTTATCGAATCGACTTAAAGCCAGATCGTCACTTTGGCCGCTTTCCTCTCTCAGACGGTTACATTTATCGTCTGAAAAGCTATGTCGCGTGCTGCGGTATACGAAGACACTAAAAGCACCACAGTAGAACACAGAAGAAGCTTCTAAGTTGAAGTAATAGCCAGTAAGATGTAGTACAATTCAAGTTTTAGTTGTCGATTATTCATTTCATAGCCGGGTTTGGTGGCTTGGAAATGACCTAGGACCTTAAGATTTTGCATGAAAGGAGGACTAGCAGCCGCGTTGCAGGGGAGAATGTGAAAAGTGTCCATATGTAGTAAAAACCTCAGAAATCCGTCCGTTTTCGTCATTTGTTATCGAATCGACTTAAAGCCAGATCGTCACATTGGCCGCTTTTCTCTCTGAGACGGTTACATTTATCGTCTGATCGTGCTGCGGTATGCGGAGACACTAAAAGCACCATAGTAGAACACAGAAGAAGCTTCTAAGTCGAAGTAATAGCCAGTAAGAAGTAGTACAATTCAAGTTTTAGTTGTCGATTATTCACTTTTTAGCCGGCTTTGGTGGCTTGGACATGACCTAGCTCCTTAAGATTTTGCATAAAAGGAGGACTAGCAGCCGCGTTGCACGGGAGAATGTGAAAAGTGTTCATATGTAGAAAAAACCTGAGAAATCCGTCCGTTTTCGTCATTTGTTATCGAATCGACTTAAAACCAGGTCGTCATATTGGCCGCTTTTCTCTCTGAGGCGGTTACATTAATCGTCTGCAAAACTATGTCGCGTGCTGCGGTATGCGGAGACACTAAAAGCACCATAGTAGAACACAGAAAAAGCTTCTAAGTTGAAGTAATAGACAGTAAGAAGTAGTACAATTCAAGTTTTAGTTGTCGATTATTCAATTTTTAGCCTGCTTCGGTGGCTTGGACGTGACCTAGGAACTTAAGATTTTGCATGAAAGTAGGACTAGCAGCCGCGTTGCACGGGAGAATGTAAAAAGAGTTCATATGTTGTAAAAACCTGAGGAATCCGTCCTTTATCGTCATTTGTTATCGAATCGACTTAAAGCCAGATCATCACATTGGCCACATTTCTCTCTGAGACGGTTACATTTATCGTCTGCAAAGCTATGTCGCGTGCTGCGGTATGCGGAGACACTAAAAGCACCATAGTAGAACACAGAAGAAGCTTCTAAGTTGAAGTAATAGCCAGTAAGAAGTAGTACAATTCAAGTTTTAGGTATCGAATATTGACTTTTTACCCTTCTTTGGTGACTTGGACATGAGCTAGGACCTTAAGATTTTGCATGAAAGGAGGACTAGCAGCCGCTTTGCATGGGAGAATGTGAAAAGTGTTCATATGTAGTAAAAACCTCAGAAATCCGTCCGTTTTCGTCATTTGTTATCGAATCGACTTAAAGCCAGATCGTCACTTTGGCCGTTCTTCTCTCTGAAACGGTTTTATTTATCGTCTGCAAAGCTATGTCGGGTGCTGCGATATGCCGAAACACTAAAAGCACCATAGTAGAACACAGAAGAAGCTTCTAAGTTGAAGTAATAGCCAGTAAGAAGTAGTAAAATTCAAGTTTTAGTTGTCGTTTATTCACTTTTAGCCGGCTGTGGTGGCTTGGACATGACCTAGGACCTTAAGATTTTGCATGAAAGGAGGACTAGCATCCACGTTGCACGGGAGAATGTGAAAAGTGTTCATATGTAGTAAAGACCTGATAAATCCGTCCGGTTTCGTCATTTGTTATCGAATCGACTTAAAGCCAGATCGTCACATTGGCCGCTCTTCTCTCTGAAACGGTTACATTTATCGTCTGCAAAGCTATGTCGCGTGCTGCGGTATGCGGAGACACTAAAAGCACCATAGTAGAACACAGAAGAAGCTTCTAAGTTGAAGTAAAAGCCAGTAAGAAGTAGTACAATTCAAGTTTTAGTTGTCGATTGTTCACTTTTTAGCCGGCTTTGGTGGCTATAACATGACCTAGGACCATAAGATTTTTCATGAAAGGAGGACTAGCAGACGCGTTGCACGGGAGAATGTGAAAAGTGTTCATATGTAGTAAAAACCTGACAAATCCGTCCGTTTTCGTCATTTGTTATCGAATCGATTTAAAGCCAGATAGTCACAATGGCCGCTCTTCTCTCTGAAACGGTTACATTTATCGTCTGCAAAGCTATGTCGCGTGCTGCGGTATGCGGAAACACTAAAAGCACCATAGTAGAACACAGAAGAAGCTTCTAAGTTGAAGTAATAGCCAGTAAGAAGTAGTACAATTCAAATTTTAGTTGTCGATTATTCACTTTTTAGCCTGCTTCGGTGGCTTGGATGTGACCTAGGAACTTAAGATTTTGCATGAAAGTAGGACTAGCAGCCGCGTTGCACGGGAGAATGTAAAAAGAGTTCATATGCCGTAAAAACCTGAGGAATCCGTCCTTTATCGTCATTTGTTATCGAATCGACTTAAAGCCAGATCGTCACATTGGCCACTTTTCTCTCTGAGACGGTTACATTTATCGTCTGCAAAGCTATGTCGCGTGCTGCGATATGCCGAAACACTAAAAGCACCATAGTAGAACACCGAAGAAGCTTCTAAGTTGAAGTAATAGCCAGTAAGAAGTAGTACAATTCAAGTTTTAGTTGTCGTTTATTCACTTTTTAGCCGGCTTTGGTGGCTTGGACATGACCTAGGACCTTAAGATTTTGCATGAAAGGAGGACTAGCATCCGCGTTGCATGGGAGAATGTGAATAGTGTTCATAAGTAGTAAAAACCTGAGAAATCCGTCCGTTTTCGTCATTTGTTATCGAATCGACTTAAAGCCAGATCGTCACATTGGCCGCTTTTCTCTCTGAAACAGTTACATTTATCGTCTGCAAAGCTATGACACGTGCTGCGGTATGCGGAGACACTAAAAGCAATATAGTAGAACACAGAAGAAGCTTCTAAGTTGAAGTAATAGGAAGTAAGAAGTAGTACAATTCAAGTTTTAGTTATTGATTATTCACTTTTTAGCCGGCTTTGGTGGCTTGGACATGAGGTGGAACCTTAAGATTTTGCATGAAAGTAGGACTAGCAGCCGCGTTGCACGGGAGAATGTGAAAAGTGTTCATATGTAGTAAAAACCTGAGAAATCCGTCCGTTTCGTCATTTGTTATCGAATCGACTTAAAGCCAGATCGTCACTTTGGCCGCTTTAATCTCTTAGACGGTCACATTTATCGTCTGCAAATCTATGTCGCGTGCTGCGGTATGCGAAGACACTAAAAGCACCATATTAGAACACAGAAGAAGCTTCTAAGTTGAAGTAATAGCCTGTAAGAAGTAGTACAATTCAAATTTTAGTTGTCGTTTATTCACTTTTTAGCCGGGTTTGGTGGCTTGGACATGACCTAGGACCTTAAGATTTTGCATGAAAGGAGGACTAGCATCCGCGTTGCATGGGAGAATGTGAAAAGTGTTCATTTGTAGTAAAAACCTGCAAAATCCGTCCGTTTTCGTCATTTGTTATCGAATCGACTTAAAGCCAGATAGTCATAATGGCCGCTCTTCTCTCTGAAACGGTTACATTTATCGTCTGCAAAGCTATGTCGCGTGCTGCGGTATGCGGAAACACTAAAAGCATCATAGTAGAACACAGAAGAAGCTTCTAAGTTGAAGTAATAGCCAGTAAGAAGTAGTACAATTCAAATTTTAGTTGTCGATTATTCACTTTTTAGCCTGCTTCGGTGGCTTGGACGTGACCTAGGAACTTAAGATTTTGCATGAAAGTAGGACTAGCAGCCGCGTTGCACGGGAGAATGTAAAAAGAGTTCATATGTCGTAACAACCTGAGGAATCCGTCCTTTATCGTCATTTGTTATCGAATCGACTTAAAGCCAGATCATCACATTGGCCACTTTTCTCTCTGAGACGGTTACATTTATCGTCTGCAAAGCTATGTCGCGTGCTGCGGTATGCGGAGACACTAAAAGCACCATAGTAGAACACAGAAGAACCTTCTAAGTTGAAGTAATAGCCAGTAAGAAGTAGTACAATTCAAGTTTTAGTAGTCGATTATTCACTTTTTAGCCGGCTTTGGTGGCTTGGACATGACCTAGGATATTACGATTTTGCATGAAAGGAGGACTAGCAGCCGCGTTGCATGGGAGAATGTGAAAAGTGTTCATTTGTAGTAAAAACCTGAGAAATCCGTCCGTTTTCGTCATTTGTTATCGAATCGACTTAAAGCCAGATAGTCACAACGGCCGCTCTTCTCTCTGAAACGGTTACATTTATCGTCTGCAAAGATATGTCGCGTGCTGCGGTATGCGGAAACACTAAAAGCACCATAGTAGAACACAGAAGAAGCTTCTAAGTTGAAGTAATAGCCAGTAAGAAGTAGTACAATTCAAATTTTAGTTGTCGATTATTCACTTTTTAGCCTGCTTCGGTGGCTTGGACGTGACCTAGGAACTTAAGATTTTGCATGAAGGTAGGACTAGCAGCCGCGTTGCACGGGAGAATGTAAAAAGAGTTCATATGTCGTAAAAACCTGAGGAATCCGTCCTTTGTCGTCATTTGTTATCGAATCGACTTAAAGCCAGATCGTCACATTGGCCACTTTTCTCTCTGAGACGGTTACATTTATCGTCTGCAAAGCTATGTCGCGTGCTGCGGTATGCGGAGACACTAAAAGCACCATAGTAGAACACAGAAGAAGCTTCTAAGTTGAAGTAATAGCCAGTAAGAAGTAGTACAATTCAAGTTTTAGTTGTCGATTATTCCCTTTTTAGCCGGCTTTGGTGGCTTGGACATGACCTAGGATATTAAGATTTTGCATGAAAGGAGGACTAGCAGCCGCGTTGCATGGGAGAATGTGAAAAGTGTTCATTTGTAGTAAAAACCTGAGAAATCCGTCCGTTTTCGTCATTTGTTATCGAATCGACTTAAAGCCAGATCGTCACATTGGCCGCTTTTCTCTCTGAAACAGTTACATTTATCGTCTGCAAAGCTATGTCACGTGCTGCGGTATGCGGAGACACTAAAAGCAATATAGTAGAACACAGAAGAAGCTTCTAAGTTGAAGTAATAGCCAGTAAGAAGTAGTACAATTCAAGTTTTAGTTGTCGATTATCCATTTCATAGCCGGCTTTGGTGGCTTGGAAATGACCTAGGACTTTAAGATTTTGCATGAAAGGAGGACAAGCAGCCGCGTTGCAGGGGAGAATGTGAAAAGTGTCCATATGTAGTAAAAACCTCAGAAATCCGTCCGTTTTCGTCATTTGTTATCGAATCAACTTAAAACCAGATCGTCACATTGGCCGCTTTTCTCTCTGAGACGGTTACATTTATCGTCTGCAAAGCTATGTCGCGTGCTGCGGTATGCGGAGACACTAAAAGCACCATAGTAGAACACAGAAGAAGCTTCTAAGTCGAAGTAATAGCCAGTAAGAAGTAGTACAATTCAAGTTTTAGTTGTCTATTATTCACTTTTTAACCGGCTTTGGTGGCTTTGACATGACCTAGCTCCTTAAGATTTTGCATAAAAGGAGGACTAGCAGCCGCGTTGCACGGGAGAATGTGAAAAGTGTTCATTTGTAGTAAAAACCTGAGAAATCCGTCCGTTTTCGTCATTTGTTATCGAATTTACTTAAAGCCAGATCGTCACATTGGCCGCTCTTCTCTCTGAAACGGTTACATTTATCGTCTGCAAAGCTATGTCGCGTGCTGCGGTATGCGGAAACACTAAAAGCACCATAGTAGAACACAGAAGAAGCTTCTAAGTTGAAGTAATAGCCAGTAAGAAGTAGTACAATTCAAATTTTAGTTGTCGATTATTCACTTTTTAGCCTGCTTCGGTGGCTTGGACGTGACCTAGGAACTTAAGATTTTGCATGAAGGTAGGACTAGCAGCCGCGTTGCACGGTGGAATGTGAAAAGTGTTCATATGTAGTAAAGACCTGATAAATCCGTCCGGTTTCGTCATTTGTTATCGAATCGACTTAAAGCCAGATCGTCACATTGGCCGCTCTTCTCTCTGAAACGGTTACATTTATCGTCTGCAAAGCTATGTCGCGTGCTGCGGTATGCGGAGACACTAAAAGCACCATAGTAGAACACAGAAGAAGCTTCTAAGTTGAAGTAAAAGCCAGTAAGAAGTAGTACTATTCAAGTTTTAGTTGTCGATTGTTCACTTTTTAGCCGGCTTTGGTGGCTATAACATGACCTAGGACAATAAGTTTTTTCATGAAAGGAGGACTAGCAGCCGCGTTGCATGGGAGAATGTGAAAAGTGTTCATATGTAGTAAAAACCTGAGAAATCCGTCCGTTTTCGTCATTTGTTATCGAATCGACTTAAAGCCAGATCGTCACATTGGCCGCTTTTCTCTCTGAGACGGTTACATTTATCGTCTGCAAAGCTATGTCGCGTGCTGCGGTATGCGGAGACACTAAAAGCACCATAGTAGAACACAGAAGAAGCTTCTAAGTCGAAGTAATAGCCAGTAAGAAGTAGTACAATTCAAGTTTTAGTTATCGATTATTCACTTTTTAGCCGGCTTTGGTGGCTTGGGCATGAGGTGGAACCTTAAGATTTTGCATGAAAGGAGGACTAGCAGCCGCGTTGCACGTTAGAATGTGAAAAGTGTTCATATGTAGTAAAAGCCTGACAAATCCGTCCGTTTTCATCATTTGTTATCGATTCGACTTAAAGCCAGATCGTCATATTTGTCGCTTTTCTCTCTTAAATGGTTACATTTATCGTCTGCAAAGCTATGACGCGTTCTGCTTCATGCGGAGACACTAAAAGCACCATAGTAGAACACAGAAGAAGCTTCTAAGTTGAAGTAATAGACAGTAAGAAGTAGTAAAATTCAAGTTTTAGTTGTCGATTATTCACTTTTTAGCCTGCTTCGGTGGCTTGGACGTGACCTAGGAACTTAAGATTTTGCATGAAAGTAGGACTAGGAGCCGCGTTGCACGGGAGAATGTAAAAAGAGTTCATATGTCGTAAAAACCTGAGAAATCCGTCGTTTATCGTCATTTGTTATCGAATCGACTTAGAGCCAGATCGTCACATTGGCCACTTTTCTCTCTGAGACGGTTACATTTATCGTCTGCAAAGCTATGTCGCGTGCTGCGGTATGCGGAAACACTAAAAGCACCATAGTAGAACACAGAGGAAGCTTCTAAGTTGAAGTAATAGCCAGTAAGAGGTAGTACAATTCAAGTTTTAGTTGTCGATTATTCACTTTTTAGCCGGCTTTGGTGGTTTGGACATGACCTAGGATATTAAGATTTTGCATGAAAGGAGGACTAGCAGCAGCGTTGCATGGGAGAATGTGAAAAGTGTTCATATGTAGTAAAAACCTGAGAAATCCGTCCGTTTTCGTCATTTGTTATCGAATCGACTTAAAGCCAGATCGTCACTTTGGCCGTTCTTCTCTCTGAAACGGTTTTATTTATCGTCTGCAAAGCTATGTCGCGTGCTGCGGTATGCGGAGACACTAAAAGCACCATAGTAGAACACAGAAGAAGCTTCTAAGTTGAAGTAATAGCCATTAAGAAGTAGTACAATTCAAGTTTTAGTTGTCGATTATTCACTTTTTAGCCGGCTTTGGTGGCTTGGACATGACCTAGGACCTTAAGATTTTGCATAAAAGGAGGACTAGCAGCCGCGTTGCATGGGAGAATGTGAAAAGTGTTCATTTGTAGTAAAGAGCTGCAAAATCCGTCCGTTTTCGTCATTTGTTATCGAATCGACTTAAAGCCAGATCGTCACTTTGGCCGCTTTCCTCTCTGAGACGGTTACATTTATCGTCTGCAAAGCTATGTCGCGTGCTGCGGTATGGGGAGACACTAAAAGCACCATAGTAGAACACAGAAGAAGCTTCTAAGTCGAAGTAATAGCCAGTAAGAAGTAGTACAATTCAAGTTTTAGTTGTCGATTATTCACTTTTTAGCCGGCTTTGGTGGCTTGGACTTGACCCAGCTCCTTAAGATTTTGCATAAAAGGAGGACTAGCAGCCGCGTTGCACGGGAGAATGTGAAAAGTGTTCATATGTAGAAAAAACCTGAGAAATCCGTCCGTTTTCGTCATTTGTCATCGAATCGACTTAAAACCAGGTCGTCATATTGGCCGCTTTTCTCTCTGTGGCCGTTACATTAATCGTCTGCAAAGCTATGACGCGTGCTGCTTCAGGCGGAGACACTAAAAGCACCATAGTAGAACACAGAAGAAGCTTCTAAGTTGAAGTAATAGACAGTAAGAAGTAGTACAATTCTAGTTTTAGTTGTCGATTATTCACTGTTTAGCCTGCTTCGGTGGCTTGGACGTGACCTAGGAACTTAAGATTTTGCATGAAAGTAGGACTAGGAGCCGCGTTGCACGGGAGAATGTAAAAAGAGTTCATATGTCGTAAAAACCTGAGAAATCCGTCGTTTATCGTCATTTGTTATCGAATCGACTTAGAGCCAGATCGTCACATTGGCCACTTTTCTCTCTGAGACGGTTACATTTATCGTCTGCAAAGCTATGTCGCGTGCTGCGGTATGCGGAGACACTAAAAGCACCATAGTAGAACACAGAAGAAGCTTCTAAGTTGAAGTAATAGCCAGTAAGAGGTAGTACAATTCAAGTTTTAGTTGTCGATTATTCACTTTTTAGCCGGCTTTGGTGGTTTGGACATGACCTAGGATATTAAGATTTTGCATGAAAGGAGGACTAGCAGCCGCGTTGCATGGGAGAATGTGAAAAGTGTTCATATGTAGTAAAAACCTGAGAAATCCGTCCGTTTTCGTCATTTGTTATCGAATCGACTTAAAGCCAGATCGTCACTTTGGCCGTTCTTCTCTCTGAAACGGTTTTATTTATCGTCTGCAAAGCTATGTCGCGTGCTGCGGTATGCGGAGACACTAAAAGCACCATAGTAGAACACAGAAGAAGCTTCTAAGTTGAAGTAATAGCCATTAAGAAGTAGTACAATTCAAGTTTTAGTTGTCGATTATTCACTTTTTAGCCGGCTTTGGTGGCTTGGACATGACCTAGGACATTAAGATTTTGCATAAAAGGAGGACTAGCAGCCGCGTTGCATGGGAGAATGTGAAAAGTGTTCATTTGTAGTAAAAACCTGCAAAATCCGTCCGTTTTCGTCATTTGTTATCGAATCGACTTAAAGCCAGATCGTCACTTTGGCCGCTTTCCTCTCTGAGACGGTTACATTTATCGTCTGCAAAGCTATGTCGCGTGCTGCGGTATGGGGAGACACTAAAAGCACCATAGTAGAACACAGAAGAAGCTTCTAAGTCGAAGTAATAGCCAGTAAGAAGTAGTACAATTCAAGTTTTAGTTGTCGATTATTCACTTTTTAGCCGGCTTTGGTGGCTTGGACTTGACCCAGCTCCTTAAGATTTTGCATAAAAGGAGGACTAGCAGCCGCGTTGCACGGGAGAATGTGAAAAGTGTTCATATGTAGAAAAAACCTGAGAAATCCGTCCGTTTTCGTCATTTGTCATCGAATCGACTTAAAACCAGGTCGTCATATTGGCCGCTTTTCTCTCTGAGGCCGTTACATTAATCGTCTGCAAAGCTATGTCGCGTGCTGCGGTATGCGGAGACACTAAAAGCACCATAGTAGAACACAGAAGAAGCTTCTAAGTTGAAGTAATAGCCAGTAAGAAGTAGTACAATTCAAGTTTTAGTAGTCGATTATTCACTTTTTAGCCGGCTTTGGTGGCTTGGACATGACCTAGGATATTACGATTTTGCATGAAAGGAGGACTAGCAGCCGCGTTGCATGGGAGAAAGGGAAAAGTGTTCATATGTAGTAAAAACCTGAGAAATCCGTCCGTTTTCGTCATTTGTTATCGAATCGACTTAAAGCCAGATCGTCACTTTGGCCGTTCTTCTCTCTGAAACGGTTTTATTTATCGTCTGCAAAGCTATGTCGCGTGCTGCGATATGCCGAAACACTAAAAGCGCCATAGTAGAACACAGAAGAAGCTTCTAAGTTGAAGTAATAGCCAGTAAGATGTAGTACAATTCAAGTTTTAGTAGTCGATTATTCACTTTTAGCCTTCTGTGGTAGCTTGGACATGACCTAGGACCTTAAGATTTTGCATGAAAGGAGGACTAGCATCCGCATTGCACGGGAGAATGTGAAAAGTGTTCATATGTAGTAAAGACCTGATAAATCCGTCCGGTTTCGTCATTTGTTATCGAATCGACTTAAAGCCAGATCGTCACATTGGCCGCTCTTCTCTCTGAAACGGTTACATTTATCGTCTGCAAAGCTATGTCGCGTGCTGCGGTATGCGGAGACACTAAAAGCACCATAGTAGAACACAGAAGAAGCTTCTAAGTTGAAGTAAAAGCCAGTAAGAAGTAGTACAATTCAAGTTTTAGTTGTCGATTGTTCACTTTTTAGCCGGCTTTGGTGGCTATAACATGACCTAGGACCATAAGATTTTTCATGAAAGGAGGACTAGCAGACGCGTTGCACGGGAGAATGTGAAAAGTGTTCATATGTAGTAAAAACCTGACAAATCCGTCCGTTTTCGTCATTTGTTATCGAATCGACTTAAAGCCAGATAGTCACAGTGACCGCTCTTCTCTCTGAAACGGTTACATTTATCGTCTGCAAAGATATGTCGCGTGCTGCGGTATGCGGAAACACTAAAAGCACCATAGTAGAACACAGAAGAAGCTTCTAAGTTGAAGTAATAGCCAGTAAGAAGTAGTACAATTCAAATTTTAGTTGTCGATTATTCACTTTTTAGCCTGCTTCGGTGGCTTGGATGTGACCTAGGAACTTAAGATTTTGCATGAAAGTAGGACTAGCAGCCGCGTTGCACGGGAGAATGTGAAAAGTGTTCATATGTAGTAAAAACCTGACAAATCCGTCCGTTTTCGTCATTTGTTATCGAATCGACTTAAAGCCAGATAGTCACAATGGCCGCTCTTCTCTCTGAAACGGTTACATTTATCGTCTGCAAAGCTATGTCACGTGCTGCGGTATGCGGAGACACTAAAAGCACCATAGTAGAACACAGAAGAAGCTTCTAAGTCGAAGTAATAGCCAGTAAGAAGTAGTACAATTCAAGTTTTAGTTGTCTATTATTCACTTTTTAACCGGCTTTGGTGGCTTGGACATGACCTAGCTCCTTAAGATTTTGCATAAAAGGAGGACTAGCAGCCGCGTTGCACGGGAGAATGTGAAAAGTGTTCATATGTAGAAAAAACCTGAGAAATCCGTCCGTTTTCGTCATTTGTTATCGAATCGACTTAAAGCCAGGTCGGCATATTGGCCGCTTTTCTCTCTGAGGCGGTTACATTAATCGTCTGCAAAGCTATGTCGCGTGCTGCGGTATGCGGAGACACTAAAAGCACCATAGTAGAACACAGAAGAAGCTTCTAAGTTGAAGTAATAGCCAGTAAGAAGTAGTACAATTCAAGTTTTAGTAGTCGATTATTCACTTTTTAGCCGGCTTTGGTGGCTTGGACATGACCTAGGATATTACGATTTTGCATGAAAGGAGGACTAGCAGCCGCGTTGCATGGGAGAATGTGAAAAGTGTTCATATGTAGTAAAAACCTGAGAAATCCGTCCGTTTTCGTCATTTGTTATCGAATCGACTTAAAGCCAGATCGTCATATTTGTCGCTTTTCTCTCTTAGATGGTTACATTTATCGTCTGCAAAGCTATGACGCGTGCTGCTTCATGCGGAGACACTAAAAGCACCATAGTAGAACACAGAAGAAGCTTCTAAGTTGAAGTAATAGACAGTAAGAAGTAGTAAAATTCAAGTTTTAGTTGTCGATTATTCACTTTTGAGCCTG
Organism: Schistocerca gregaria; assembly: GCF_023897955.1. Classification (NCBI taxonomy): domain Eukaryota; kingdom Metazoa; phylum Arthropoda; class Insecta; order Orthoptera; family Acrididae; genus Schistocerca; species Schistocerca gregaria. The sequence continues at coordinate 3,349,678 of NW_026061811.1, read as the reverse complement.
CTTCGGTGGCTTGGACGTGACCTAGGAACTTAAGATTTTGCATGAAAGTAGGACTAGGAGCCGCGTTGCACGGGAGAATGTAAAAAGAGTTCATATGTCGTAAAAACCTGAGAAATCCGTCGTTTATCGTCATTTGTTATCGAATCGACTTAGAGCCAGATCGTCACATTGGCCACTTTTCTCTCTGAGACGGTTACATTTATCGTCTGCAAAGCTATGTCGCGTGCTGCGGTATGCGGAAACACTAAAAGCACCATAGTAGAACACAGAAGAAGCTTCTAAGTTGAAGTAATAGCCAGTAAGAGGTAGTACAATTCAAGTTTTAGTTGTCGATTATTCACTATTTAGCCGGCTTTGGGGGTTTGGACATGACCTAGGATATTAAGATTTTGCATGAAAGGAGGACTAGCAGCCGCGTTGCATGGGAGAATGTGAAAAGTGTTCATATGTAGTAAAAACCTGAGAAATCCGTCCGTTTTCGTCATATGTTATCGAATCGACTTAAAGGCAGATCGTCACTTTGGCCGTTCTTCTCTCTGAAACCGTTTTATTTATCGTCTGCAAAGCTATGTCGCGTGCTGCGGTATGCGGAGACACTAAAAGCACCATAGTAGAACACAGAAGAAGCTTCTAAGTTGAAGTAATAGCCATTAAGAAGTAGTACAATTCAAGTTTTAGTTGTCGATTATTCACTTTTTAGCCGGCATTGGTGGCTTGGACATGACCTAGGACCTTAAGATTTTGCATAAAAGGAGGACTAGCAGCCGCGTTGCATGGGAGAATGTGAAAAGTGTTCATTTGTAGTAAAAACCTGCAAAATCCGTCCGTTTTCGTCATTTGTTATCGAATCGACTTAAAGCCAGGTCGTCATATTGGCCGCTTTTCTCTCTGAGGCGGTTACATTAATCGTCTGCAAAGCTATGTCGCGTGCTGCGGTATGCGGAGACACTAAAAAGCACCATAGTAGAACACAGAAAAAGCTTCTAAGTTGACGTAATAGCCAGTAAGAAGTAGTACAATTCAAGTTTTAGTTATCGATTATTCACTTTTTAGCCGGCTTTGGTGGCTTGGGCATGAGGTGGAACCTTAAGATTTTGCATGAAAGGAGGACTAGCAGCCGCGTTGCACGGGAGAATGTGAAAAGTGTTCATATGTAGAAAAAACCTGAGAAATCCGTCCGTTTTCGTCATTTGTCATCGAATCGACTTAAAACCAGGTCGTCATGTTGGCCGCTTTTCTCTCTGAGGCCGTTACATTAATCGTCTGCAAAGCTATGTCGCGTGCTGCGGTATGCGGAGACACTAAAAGCACCATAGTAGAACACAGAAGAAGCTTCTAAGTTGAAGTAATAGCCAGTAAGAAGTAGTACAATTCAAGTTTTAGTAGTCGATTATTCACTTTTTAGCCGGCTTTGGTGGCTTGAACATGACCTAGGATATTACGATTTTGCATGAAAGGAGGACTAGCAGCCGCGTTGCATGGGAGAAAGTGAAAAGTGTTCATATGTAGTAAAAACCTGAGAAATCCGTCCGTTTTCGTCATTTGTTATCGAATCGACTTAAAGCCAGATAGTCACAATGGCCGCTCTTCTCTCTGAAACGGTTACATTTATCGTCTGCAAAGCTATGTCACGTGCTGCGGTATGCGGAGACACTAAAAGCACCATAGTAGAACACAGAAGAAGCTTCTAAGTCGAAGTAATAGCCAGTAAGAAGTAGTACAATTCAAGTTTTAGATGTCTATTATTCACTTTTTAACCGGCTTTGGTGCCTTGGACATGACCTAGCTCCTTAAGATTTTGCATAAAAGGAGGACTAGCAGCCGCGTTGCACGGGAGAATGTGAAAAGTGTTCATATGTAGAAAAAACCTGAGAAATCCGTCCGTTTTCGTCATTTGTTATCGAATCGACTTAAAGCCAGGTCGTCATATTGGCCGCTTTTCTCTCTGAGGCGGTTACATTAATCGTCTGCAAAGCTATGTCGCGTGCTGCGGCATGCGGAGACACTAAAAGCACCATAGTAGAACACAGAAGAAGCTTCTAAGTTGAAGTAATAGCCAGTAAGAAGTAGTACAATTCAAGTTTTAGTAGTCGATTATTCACTTTTTAGCCGGCTTTGGTGGCTTGGACATGACCTAGGATATTACGATTTTGCATGAAAGGAGGACTAGCAGCCGCGTTGCATGGGAGAATGTGAAAAGTGTTCATATGTAGTAAAAACCTGAGAAATCCGTCCGTTTTCGTCATTTGTTATCGAATCGACTTAAAGCCAGATCGTCATATTTGTCGCTTTTCTCTCTTAGATGGTTACATTTATCGTCTGCAAAGCTATGACGCGTGCTGCTTCATGCGGAGACACTAAAAGCACCATAGTAGAACACAGAAGAAGCTTCTAAGTTGAAGTAATAGACAGTAAGAAGTAGTAAAATTCAAGTTTTAGTTGTCGATTATTCACTTTTGAGCCTGCTTCGGTGGCTTGGACGTGACCTAGGAACTTAAGATTTTGCATGAAAGTAGGACTAGGAGCCGCGTTGCACGGGAGAATGTAAAAAGAGTTCATATGTCGTAAAAACCTGAGAAATCCGTCGTTTATCGTCATTTGTTATCGAATCGACTTAGAGCCAGATCGTCACATTGGCCACTTTTCTCTCTGAGACGGTTACATTTATCGTCTGCAAAGCTATGTCGCGTGCTGCGGTATGCGGAAACACTAAAAGCACCATAGTAGAACACAGAAGAAGCTTCTAAGTTGAAGTAATAGCCAGTAAGAGGTAGTACAATTCAAGTTTTAGTTGTCGATTATTCACTATTTAGCCGGCTTTGGGGGTTTGGACATGACCTAGGATATTAAGATTTTGCATGAAAGGAGGACTAGCAGCCGCGTTGCATGGGAGAATGTGAAAAGTGTTCATATGTAGTAAAAACCTGAGAAATCCGTCCGTTTTCGTCATATGTTATCGAATCGACTTAAAGGCAGATCGTCACTTTGGCCGTTCTTCTCTCTGAAACCGTTTTATTTATCGTCTGCAAAGCTATGTCGCGTGCTGCGGTATGCGGAGACACTAAAAGCACCATAGTAGAACACAGAAGAAGCTTCTAAGTTGAAGTAATAGCCATTAAGAAGTAGTACAATTCAAGTTTTAGTTGTCGATTATTCACTTTTTAGCCGGCATTGGTGGCTTGGACATGACCTAGGACCTTAAGATTTTGCATAAAAGGAGGACTAGCAGCCGCGTTGCATGGGAGAATGTGAAAAGTGTTCATTTGTAGTAAAAACCTGCAAAATCCGTCCGTTTTCGTCATTTGTTATCGAATCGACTTAAAGCCAGGTCGTCATATTGGCCGCTTTTCTCTCTGAGGCGGTTACATTAATCGTCTGCAAAGCTATGTCGCGTGCTGCGGTATGCGGAGACACTAAAAAGCACCATAGTAGAACACAGAAAAAGCTTCTAAGTTGACGTAATAGCCAGTAAGAAGTAGTACAATTCAAGTTTTAGTTATCGATTATTCACTTTTTAGCCGGCTTTGGTGGCTTGGGCATGAGGTGGAACCTTAAGATTTTGCATGAAAAGAGGACTAGCAGCCGCGTTGCACGGGAGAATGTGAAAAGTGTTCATATGTAGAAAAAACCTGAGAAATCCGTCCGTTTTCGTCATTTGTCATCGAATCGACTTAAAACCAGGTCGTCATATTGGCCGCTTTTCTCTCTGAGGCCGTTACATTAATCGTCTGCAAAGCTATGTCGCGTGCTGCGGTATGCGGAGACACTAAAAGCACCATAGTAGAACACAGAAGAAGCTTCTAAGTTGAAGTAATAGCCAGTAAGAAGTAGTACAATTCAAGTTTTAGTAGTCGATTATTCACTTTTTAGCCGGCTTTGGTGGCTTGAACATGACCTAGGATATTACGATTTTGCATGAAAGGAGGACTAGCAGCCGCGTTGCATGGGAGAAAGTGAAAAGTGTTCATATGTAGTAAAAACCTGAGAAATCCGTCCGTTTTCGTCATTTGTTATCGAATCGACTTAAAGCCAGATCGTCACTTTGGCCGTTCTTCTCTCTGAAACGGTTTTATTTATCGTCTGCAAAGCTATGTCGCGTGCTGCGATATGCCGAAACACTAAAAGCACCATAGTAGAACACAGAAGAAGCTTCTAAGTTGAAGTAATAGCCAGTAAGATGTAGTACAATTCAAGTTTTAGTTGTCGTTTATTCACTTTTAGCCGGCTGTGGTAGCTTGGACATGACCTAGGACCTTAAGATTTTGCATGAAAGGAGGACTAGCATCCGCATTGCACGGGAGAATGTGAAAAGTGTTCATATGTAGTAAAGACCTGATAAATCCGTCCGGTTTCGTCATTTGTTATCGAATCGACTTAAAGCCAGATCGTCACATTGGCCGCTCTTCTCTCTGAAACGGTTACATTTATCGTCTGCAAAGCTATGTCGCGTGCTGCGGTATGCGGAGACACTAAAAGCACCATAGTAGAACACAGAAGAAGCTTCTAAGTTGAAGTAATAGACAGTAAGAAGTAGTACAATTCAAGTTTTAGTTGTCGATTATTCACTTTTTAGCCTGCTTCGGTGGCTTGGACGTGACCTAGGAACTTAAGATTTTGCATGAAAGTAGGACTAGGAGCCGCGTTGCACGGGAGAATGTAAAAAGAGTTCATATGTCGTAAAAACCTGAGAAATCCTTCGTTTATCGTCATTTGTTATCGAATCGACTTAGAGCCAGATCGTCACATTGGCCACTTTTCTCTCTGAGACGGTTACATTTATCGTCTGCAAAGCTATGTCGCGTGCTGCGGTATGCGGAAACACTAAAAGCACCATAGTAGAACACAGAAGAAGCTTCTAAGTTGAAGTAATAGCCAGTAAGAGGTAGTACAATTCAAGTTTTAGTTGTCGATTATTCACTTTTTAGCCGGCTTTGGTGGCTTGGACATGACCTAGCTCCTTAAGATTTTGCATAAAAGGAGGACTAGCAGCCGCGTTGCACGGGAGAATGTGAAAAGTGTTCATATGTAGAAAAAACCTGAGAAATCCGTCCGTTTTCGTCATTTGTTATCGAATCGACTTAAAACCAGGTCGTCATATTGGCCGCTTTTCTCTCTGAGGCGGTTACATCAATCGTCTGCAAAGCTATGTCGCGTGCTGCGGTATACGAAGACACTAAAAGCACCACAGTAGAACACAGAAGAAGCTTCTAAGTTGAAGTAATAGCCAGTAAGAAGTAGTACAATTCAAGTTTTAGTTGTCGATTATTCATTTCATAGCGGGGTTTGGTGGCTTGGAAATGACCTAGGACCTTAAGATTTTGCATGAAAGGAGGACTAGCAGCCGCGTTGCAGGGGAGAATGTGAAAAGTGTCCATATGTAGTAAAAACCTCAGAAATCCGTCCGTTTTCGTCATTTGTTATCGAATCGACTTAAAGCCAGATCGTCACATTGGCCGCTTTTCTCTCTGAGACGGTTACATTTATCGTCTGCAAAGCTATGTCGCGTGCTGCGGTATGGGGAGACACTAAAAGCACCATAGTAGAACACAGAAGAAGCTTCTAAGTCGAAGTAATAGCCAGTAAGAAGTAGTACAATTCAAGTTTCAGTTGTCGATTATTCACTTTTTAGCCGGCTTTGGTGGCTTGGACATGACCTAGCTCCTTAAGATTTTGCATAAAAGGAGGACTAGCAGCCGCGTTGCACGGGAGAATGTGAAAAGTGTTCATATGTAGAAAAAACCTGAGAAATCCGTCCGTTTTCGTCATTTGTTATCGAATCGACTTAAAACCAGGTCGTCATATTGGCCGCTTTTCTCTCTGAGGCGGTTACATCAATCGTCTGCAAAGCTATGTCGCGTGCTGCGGTATGCGGAGACACTAAAAGCACCATAGTAGAACACAGAAGAACCTTCTAAGTTGAAGTAATAGCCAGTAAGAAGTAGTACAATTCAAGTTTTAGTAGTCGATTATTCACTTTTTAGCCGGCTTTGGTGGCTTGGACATGACCTAGGATATTACGATTTTGCATGAAAGGAGGACTAGCAGCCGCGTTGCATGGGAGAATGTGAAAAGTGTTCATATGTAGTAAAAACCTGAGAAATCCGTCCGTTTTCGTCATTTGTTATCGAATCGACTTAAAGCCAGATCGTCACTTTGGCCGTTCTTCTCTCTGAAACGGTTTTATTTATCGTCTGCAAAGCTATGTCGCGTGCTGCGATATGCCGAAACACTAAAAGCACCATAGTAGAACACAGAAGAAGCTTCTAAGTTGAAGTAATAGCCAGTAAGATGTAGTACAATTCAAGTTTTAGTTGTCGTTTATTCACTTTTAGCCGGCTGTGGTAGCTTGGACATGACCTAGGACCTTAAGATTTTGCATGAAAGGAGGACTAGCATCCGCATTGCACGGGAGAATGTGAAAAGTGTTCATATGTAGTAAAGACCTGATAAATCCGTCCGGTTTCGTCATTTGTTATCGAATCGACTTAAAGCCAGATCGTCACATTGGCCGCTCTTCTCTCTGAAACGGTTACATTTATCGTCTGCAAAGCTATGTCGCGTGCTGCGGTATGCGGAGACACTAAAAGCACCATAGTAGAACACAGAAGAAGCTTCTAAGTTGAAGTAATAGACAGTAAGAAGTAGTACAATTCAAGTTTTAGTTGTCGATTATTCACTTTTTAGCCTGCTTCGGTGGCTTGGACGTGACCTAGGAACTTAAGATTTTGCATGAAAGTAGGACTAGGAGCCGCGTTGCACGGGAGAATGTAAAAAGAGTTCATATGTCGTAAAAACCTGAGAAATCCGTCGTTTATCGTCATTTGTTATCGAATCGACTTAGAGCCAGATCGTCACATTGGCCACTTTTCTCTCTGAGACGGTTACATTTATCGTCTGCAAAGCTATGTCGCGTGCTGCGGTATGCGGAAACACTAAAAGCACCATAGTAGAACACAGAAGAAGCTTCTAAGTTGAAGTAATAGCCAGTAAGAGGTAGTACAATTCAAGTTTTAGTTGTCGATTATTCACTTTTTAGCCGGCTTTGGTGGTTTGGACATGACCTAGGATATTAAGATTTTGCATGAAAGGAGGACTAGCAGCCGCGTTGCATGGGAGAATGTGAAAAGTGTTCATATGTAGTAAAAACCTGAGAAATCCGTCCGTTTTCGTCATTTGTTATCGAATCGACTTAAAGCCAGATCGTCACTTTGGCCGTTCTTCTCTCTGAAACGGTTTTATTTATCGTCTGCAAAGCTATGTCGCGTGCTGCGGTATGCGGAGACACTAAAAGCACCATAGTAGAACACAGAAGAAGCTTCTAAGTTGAAGTAATAGCCATTAAGAAGTAGTACAATTCAAGTTTTAGTTGTCGATTATTCACTTTTTAGCCGGCTTTGGTGGCTTGGACATGACCTAGGACCTTAAGATTTTGCATAAAAGGAGGACTAGCAGCCGCGTTGCATGGGAGAATGTGAAAAGTGTTCATTTGTAGTAAAAACCTGCAAAATCCGTCCGTTTTCGTCATTTGTTATCGAATCGACTTAAAGCCAGATCGTCACTTTGGCCGCTTTCCTCTCTCAGACGGTTACATTTATCGTCTGAAAAGCTATGTCGCGTGCTGCGGTATACGAAGACACTAAAAGCACCACAGTAGAACACAGAAGAAGCTTCTAAGTTGAAGTAATAGCCAGTAAGAAGTAGTACAATTCAAGTTTTAGTTGTCGATTATTCATTTCATAGCGGGGTTTGGTGGCTTGGAAATGACCTAGGACCTTAAGATTTTGCATGAAAGGAGGACTAGCAGCCGCGTTGCAGGGGAGAATGTGAAAAGTGTCCATATGTAGTAAAAACCTCAGAAATCCGTCCGTTTTCGTCATTTGTTATCGAATCGACTTAAAGCCAGATCGTCACATTGGCCGCTTTTCTCTCTGAGACGGTTACATTTATCGTCTGCAAAGCTATGTCGCGTGCTGCGGTATGGGGAGACACTAAAAGCACCATAGTAGAACACAGAAGAAGCTTCTAAGTCGAAGTAATAGCCAGTAAGAAGTAGTACAATTCAAGTTTCAGTTGTCGATTATTCACTTTTTAGCCGGCTTTGGTGGCTTGGACATGACCTAGCTCCTTAAGATTTTGCATAAAAGGAGGACTAGCAGCCGCGTTGCACGGGAGAATGTGAAAAGTGTTCATATGTAGAAAAAACCTGAGAAATCCGTCCGTTTTCGTCATTTGTTATCGAATCGACTTAAAACCAGGTCGTCATATTGGCCGCTTTTCTCTCTGAGGCGGTTACATCAATCGTCTGCAAAGCTATGTCGCGTGCTGCGGTATGCGGAGACACTAAAAGCACCATAGTAGAACACAGAAGAAGCTTCTAAGTTGAAGTAATAGCCAGTAAGAAGTAGTACAATTCAAGTTTTAGTAGTCGATTATTCACTTTTTAGCCGGCTTTGGTGGCTTGGACATGACCTAGGATATTACGATTTTGCATGAAAGGAGGACTAGCAGCCGCGTTGCATGGGAGAATGTGAAAAGTGTTCATATGTAGTAAAAACCTGAGAAATCCGTCCGTTTTCGTCATTTGTTATCGAATCGACTTAAAGCCAGATCGTCACTTTGGCCGTTCTTCTCTCTGAAACGGTTTTATTTATCGTCTGCAAAGCTATGTCGCGTGCTGCGATATGCCGAAACACTAAAAGCACCATAGTAGAACACAGAAGAAGCTTCTAAGTTGAAGTAATAGCCAGTAAGAAGTAGTACAATTCAAGTTTTAGTTGTCGTTTATTCACTTTTAGCCGGCTGTGGTGGCTTGGACATGACCTAGGACCTTAAGATTTTGCATGAAAGGAGGACTAGCATCCGCGTTGCACGGGAGAATGTGAAAAGTGTTCATATGTAGTAAAGACCTGATAAATCCGTCCGGTTTCGTCATTTGTTATCGAATCGACTTAAAGCCAGATCGTCACATTGGCCGCTTTTTTCTCTGAGACGGTTACATTTATCGTCTGCAAAGCTATGTCGCGTGCTGCGGTATGGGGAGACACTAAAAGCACCGTAGTAGAACACAGAAGAAGCTTCTAAGTCGTAGTAATAGCCAGTAAGAAGTAGTACAATTCAAGTTTTAGTTGTCGATTGTTCACTTTTTAGCCGGCTTTGGTGGCTATAACATGACCTAGGACCATAAGATTTTTCATGAAAGAAGGACTAGCAGACGCGTTGCACGGGAGAATGTGAAAAGTGTTCATATGTAGTAAAAACCTGACAAATCCGTCCGTTTTCGTCATTTGTTATCGAATCGACTTAAAGCCAGATAGTCACAATGGCCGCTCTTCTCTCTGAAACGGTTACATTTATCGTCTGCAAAGCTATGTCGCGTGCTGCGGTATGCGGAAACACTAAAAGCACCATAGTAGAACACAGAAGAAGCTTCTAAGTTGAAGTAATAGCCAGTAAGAAGTAGTACAATTCAAATTTTAGTTGTCGATTATTCACTTTTTAGCCTGCTTCGGTGGCTTGGATGTGACGTAGGAACTTAAGATTTTGCATGAAAGTAGGACTAGCAGCCGCGTTGCACGGGAGAATGTAAAAAGAGTTCATATGCCGTAAAAACCTGAGGAATCCGTCCTTTATCGTCATTTGTTATCGAATCGACTTAAAGCCAGATCGTCACATTGGCCACTTTTCTCTCTGAGACGGTTACATTTATCGTCTGCAAAGCTATGTCGCGTGCTGCGATATGCCGAAACACTAAAAGCACCATAGTAGAACACCGAAGAAGCTTCTAAGTTGAAGTAATAGCCAGTAAGAAGTAGTACAATTCAAGTTTTAGTTGTCGTTTATTCACTTTTTAGCCGGCTTTGGTGGCTTGGACATGACCTAGGACCTTAAGATTTTGCATGAAAGGAGGACTAGCATCCGCGTTGCATGGGAGAATGTGAAAAGTGTTCATATGTAGTAAAAACCTGAGAAATCCGTCAGTTTTCGTCATTTGTTATCGAATCGACTTAAAGCCAGATCGTCACATTGGCCGCTTTTCTCTCTGAAACAGTTACATTTATCGTCTGCAAAGCTATGACACGTGCTGCGGTATGCGGAGACACTAAAAGCAATATAGTAGAACACAGAAGAAGCTTCTAAGTTGAAGTAATAGGAAGTAAGAAGTAGTACAATTCAAGTTTTAGTTATTGATTATTCACTTTTTAGCCGGCTTTGGTGGCTTGGACATGAGGTGGAACCTTAAGATTTTGCATGAAAGTAGGACTAGCAGCCGCGTTGCACGGGAGAATGTGAAAAGTGTTCATATGTAGTAAAAACCTGAGAAATCCGTCCGTTTTCGTCATTTGTTATCGAATCGACTTAAAGCCAGATCGTCACTTTGGCCGCTTTTATCTCTTAGACGGTCATATTTATCGTCTGCAAATCTATGTCGCGTGCTGCGGTATGCGAAGACACTAAAAGCACCATATTAGAACACAGAAGAAGCTTCTAAGTTGAAGTAATAGCCAGTAAGAAGTAGTACAATTCAAATTTTAGTTGTCGTTTATTCACTTTTTAGCCGGGTTTGGTGGCTTGGACATGACCTAGGACCTTAAGATTTTGCATGAAAGGAGGACTAGCATCCGCGTTGCATGGGAGAATGTGAAAAGTGTTCATTTGTAGTAGAAACCTGCAAAATCCGTCCGTTTTCGTCATTTGTTATCGAATCGACTTAAAGCCAGATAGTCACAATGGCCGCTCTTCTCTCTGAAACGGTTACATTTATCGTCTGCAAAGCTATGTCGCGTGCTGCGGTATGCGGAAACACTAAAAGCATCATAGTAGAACACAGAAGAAGCTTCTAAGTTGAAGTAATAGCCAGTAAGAAGTAGTACAATTCAAATTTTAGTTGTCGATTATTCACTTTTTAGCCTGCTTCGGTGGCTTGGTCGTGACCTAGGAACTTAAGATTTTGCATGAAAGTAGGACTAGCAGCCGCGTTTCACGGGAGAATGTAAAAAGAGTTCATATGCCGTAAAAACCTGAGGAATCCGTCCTTTATCGTCATTTGTTATCGAATCGACTTAAAGCCAGATCGTCACATTGGCCACTTTTCTCTCTGAGACGGTTACATTTATCGTCTGCAAAGCTATGTCGCGTGCTGCGGTATGCGGAGACACTAAAAGCACCATAGTAGAACACAGAAGAAGCTTCTAAGTTGAAGTAATAGCCAGTAAGAAGTAGTACAATTCAAGTTTTAGTTGTCGATTATTAGCTTTTTAGCCGGCTTTGGTGGCTTGGACATGACCTTGGATATTAAGATTTTGCATGAAAGGAGGACTAGCAGCCGCGTTGCATGGGAGAATGTGAAAAGTGTTCATTTGTAGTAACAACCTGAGAAATCCGTCCGTTTTCGTCATTTGTTATCGAATCGACTTAAAGCCAGATCGTCACTTTGGCCGTTCTTCTCTCTGTAACGGTTTTATTTATCGTCTGCAAAGCTATGTCGCGTGCTGCGATATGCCGAAACACTAAAAGCACCATAGTAGAACACCGAAGAAGCTTCTAAGTTGAAGTAATAGCCAGTAAGAAGTAGTACAATTCAAGTTTCAGTTGTCGTTTATTCACTTTTTAGCCGGCTTTGGTGGCTTGGACATGACCTAGGACCTTAAGATTTTGCATGAAAGGAGGACTAGCAGCCGCGTTGCACGGGAGAATGTGAAAAGTGTTCATATGTAGTAAAGACCTGATAAATCCGTCCGGTTTCGTCATTTGTTATCGAATCGACTTAAAGCCAGATCGTCACATTGGCCGCTCTTCTCTCTGAAACGGTTACATTTATCGTCTGCAAAGCTATGTCGCGTGCTGCGGTATGCGGAGACACTAAAAGCACCATAGTAGAACACAGAAGAAGCTTCTAAGTTGAAGTAAAAGCCAGTAAGAAGTAGTACTATTCAAGTTTTAGTTGTCGATTGTTCACTTTTTAGCCGGCTTTGGTGGCTATAACATGACCTAGGACAATAAGTTTTTTCATGAAAGGAGGACTAGCAGCCGCGTTGCATGGGAGAATGTGAAAAGTGTTCATATGTAGTAAAAACCTGAGAAATCCGTCCGTTTTCGTCATTTGTTATCGAATCGACTTAAAGCCAGATCGTCACATTGGCCGCTTTTCTCTCTGAAACAGTTACATTTATCGTCTGCAAAGCTATGTCACGTGCTGCGGTATGCGGAGACACTAAAAGCAATATAGTAGAACACAGAAGAAGCTTCTAAGTTGAAGTAATAGACAGTAAGAAGTAGTACAATTCAAGTTTTAGTTGTCGATTATTCACTTTTTAGCCTACTTCGGTGGCTTGGACGTGACCTAGGAACTTAAGATTTTGCATGAAAGTAGGACTAGCAGCCGCGTTGCACGGGAGAATGTAAAAAGAGTTCATATGTCGTAAAAACCTGACGAATCCGTCCTTTATCGTCATTTGTTATCGAATCGACTTAAAGCCAGATCATCACATTGGCCACTTTTCTCTCTGAGACGGTTACATTTATCGTCTGCAAAGCTATGTCGCGTGCTGCGGTATGCGGAGACACTAAAAGCACCATATTAGAACACAGAAGAAGCTTCTAAGTTGAAGTAATAGCCAGTAAGAAGTAGTACAATTCAAGTTTTAGTAGTCGATTATTCACTTTTTAGCCGGCTTTGGTGGCTTGGACATGACCTAGGATATTACGATTTTGCATGAAAGGAGGACTAGCAGCCGCGTTGCATGGGAGAATGTGAAAAGTGTTCATATGTAGTAAAAACCTGAGAAATCCGTCCGTTTTCGTCATTTGTTATCGAATCGACTTAAAGCCAGATAGTCACAACGGCCGCTCTTCTCTCTGAAACGGTTACATTTATCGTCTGCAAAGCTATGTCGCGTGCTGCGGTATGCGGAAACACTAAAAGCACCATAGTAGAACACAGAAGAAGCTTCTAAGTTGAAGTAATAGCCAGTAAGAAGTAGTACAATTCAAATTTTAGTTGTCGATTATTCACTTTTTAGCCTGCTTCGGTGGCTTGGATGTGACCTAGGAACTTAAGATTTTGCATGAAAGTAGGACTAGCAGCCGCGTTGCACGGGAGAATGTAAAAAGAGTTCATATGCCGTAAAAACCTGAGGAATCCGTCCTTTATCGTCATTTGTTATCGAATCGACTTAAAGCCAGATCGTCACATTGGCCACTTTTCTCTCTGAGACGGTTACATTTATCGTCTGCAAAGCTATGTCGCGTGCTGCGATATGCCGAAACACTAAAAGCACCATAGTAGAACACCGAAGAAGCTTCTAAGTTGAAGTAATAGCCAGTAAGAAGTAGTACAATTCAAGTTTTAGTTGTCGTTTATTCACTTTTTAGCCGGCTTTGGTGGCTTGGACATGACCTAGGACCTTAAGATTTTGCATGAAAGGAGGACTAGCATCCGCGTTGCATGGGAGAATGTGAAAAGTGTTCATATGTAGTAAAAACCTGAGAAATCCGTCAGTTTTCGTCATTTGTTATCGAATCGACTTAAAGCCAGATCGTCACATTGGCCGCTTTTCTCTCTGAAACAGTTACATTTATCGTCTGCAAAGCTATGACACGTGCTGCGGTATGCGGAGACACTAAAAGCAATATAGTAGAACACAGAAGAAGCTTCTAAGTTGAAGTAATAGGAAGTAAGAAGTAGTACAATTCAAGTTTTAGTTATTGATTATTCACTTTTTAGCCGGCTTTGGTGGCTTGGACATGAGGTGGAACCTTACGATTTTGCATGAAAGTAGGACTAGCAGCCGCGTTGCACGGGAGAATGTGAAAAGTGTTCATATGTAGTAAAAACCTGAGAAATCCGTCCGTTTTCGTCATTTGTTATCGAATCGACTTAAAGCCAGATCGTCACTTTGGCCGCTTTTATCTCTTAGACGGTCACATTTATCGTCTGCAAATCTATGTCGCGTGCTGCGGTATGCGAAGACACTAAAAGCACCATATTAGAACACAGAAGAAGCTTCTAAGTTGAAGTAATAGCCAGTAAGAAGTAGTACAATTCAAATTTTAGTTGTCGTTTATTCACTTTTTAGCCGGGTTTGGTGGCTTGGACATGACCTAGGACCTTAAGATTTTGCATGAAAGGAGGACTAGCATCCGCGTTGCATGGGAGAATGTGAAAAGTGTTCATTTGTAGTAAAAACCTGCAAAATCCGTCCGTTTTCGTCATTTGTTATCGAATCGACTTAAAGCCAGATAGTCACAATGGCCGCTCTTCTCTCTGAAACGGTTACATTTATCGTCTGCAAAGCTATGTCGCGTGCTGCGGTATGCGGAAACACTAAAAGCATCATAGTACAACACAGAAGAAGCGTCTAAGTTGAAGTAATAGCCAGTAAGAAGTAGTACAATTCAAATTTTAGTTGTCGATTATTCACTTTTTAGCCTGCTTCGGTGGCTTGGATGTGACCTAGGAACTTAAGATTTTGCATGAAAGTAGGACTAGCAGCCGCGTTGCACGGGAGAATGTAAAAAGAGTTCATATGCCGTAAAAACCTGAGGAATCCGTCCTTTATCGTCATTTGTTATCGAATCGACTTAAAGCCAGATCGTCACATTGGCCACTTTTCTCTCTGAGACGGTTACATTTATCGTCTGCAAAGCTATGTCGCGTGCTGCGGTATGCGGAGACACTAAAAGCACCATAGTAGAACACAGAAGAAGCTTCTAAGTTGAAGTAATAGCCAGTAAGAAGTAGTACAATTCAAGTTTTAGTTGTCGATTATTCCCTTTTTAGCCGGCTTTGGTGGCTTGGACATGACCTTGGATATTAAGATTTTGCATGAAAGGAGGACTAGCAGCCGCGTTGCATGGGAGAATGTGAAAAGTGTTCATTTGTAGTAACAACCTGAGAAATCCGTCCGTTTTCGTCATTTGTTATCGAATCGACTTAAAGCCAGATCGTCACTTTGGCCGTTCTTCTCTCTGTAACGGTTTTATTTATCGTCTGCAAAGGTATGTCGCGTGCTGCGATATGCCGAAACACTAAAAGCACCATAGTAGAACACCGAAGAAGCTTCTAAGTTGAAGTAATAGCCAGTAAGAAGTAGTACAATTCAAGTTTTAGTTGTCGTTTATTCACTTTTTAGCCGGCTTTGGTGGCTTGGACATGACCTAGGACCTTAAGATTTTGCATGAAAGGAGGAATAGCAGCCGCGTTGCACGGGAGAATGTGAAAAGTGTTCATATGTAGTAAAGACCTGATAAGTCCGTCCGGTTTCGTCATTTGTTATCGAATCGACTTAAAGCCAGATCGTCACATTGGCCGCTCTTCTCTCTGAAACGGTTACATTTATCGTCTGCAAAGCTATGTCGCGTGCTGCGGTATGCGGAGACACTAAAAGCACCATA
The DNA here is from genome assembly GCF_023897955.1 of Schistocerca gregaria. Taxonomy (NCBI): domain Eukaryota; kingdom Metazoa; phylum Arthropoda; class Insecta; order Orthoptera; family Acrididae; genus Schistocerca; species Schistocerca gregaria. The sequence goes on along the minus strand of NW_026061811.1, from coordinate 3,334,285 downwards.
GTAGAACACAGAAGAAGCTTCTAAGTTGAAGTAAAAGCCAGTAAGAAGTAGTACTATTCAAGTTTTAGTTGTCGATTGTTCACTTTTTAGCCGGCTTTGGTGGCTATAACATGACCTAGGACAATAAGTTTTTTCATGAAAGGAGGACTAGCAGCCGCGTTGCATGGGAGAATGTGAAAAGTGTTCATATGTAGTAAAAACCTGAGAAATCCGTCCGTTTTCGTCATTTGTTATCGAATCGACTTAAAGCCAGATCGTCACTTTGGCCGCTTTTATCTCTTAGACGGTCACATTTATCGTCTGCAAATCTATGTCGCGTGCTGCGGTATGCGAAGACACTAAAAGCACCATATTAGAACACAGAAGAAGCTTCTAAGTTGAAGTAATAGACAGTAAGAAGTAGTACAATTCAAGTTTTAGTTGTCGATTATTCAATTTTTAGCCTACTTCGGTGGCTTGGACGTGACCTAGGAACTTAAGATTTTGCATGAAAGTAGGACTAGCAGCCGCGTTGCACGGCAGAATGTAAAAAGAGTTCATATGTCGTAAAAACCTGAGGAATCCGTCCTTTATCGTCATTTGTTATCGAATCGACTTAAAGCCAGATCATCACATTGGCCACTTTTCTCTCTGAGACGGTTACATTTATCGTCTGCAAAGCTATGTCGCGTGCTGCGGTATGCGGAGACACTAAAAGCACCATAGTAGAACACAGAAGAAGCTTCTAAGTTGACGTAATAGCCAGTAAGAAGTAGTACAATTCAAGTTTTAGTAGTCGATTATTCACTTTTTAGCCGGCTTTGGTGGCTTGGACATGACCTAGGATATTACGATTTTGCATGAAAGGAGGACTAGCAGCCGCGTTGCATGGGAGAATGTGAAAAGTGTTCATATGTAGTAAAAACCTGAGAAATCCGTCCGTTTTCGTCATTTGTTATCGAATCGACTTAAAGCCAGATAGTCACAACGGCCGCTCTTCTCTCTGAAACGGTTACATTTATCGTCTGCAAAGCTATGTCGCGTGCTGCGTTATGCGGAAACACTAAAAGCACCATAGTAGAACACAGAAGAAGCTTATAAGTTGAAGTAATAGGAAGTAAGAAGTAGTACAATTCAAGTTTTAGTTATTGATTATTCACTTTTTAGCCGGCATTGGTGGCTTGGACATGAGGTGGAACCTTAAAATTTTGCATGAAAGTAGGACTAGCAGCCGCGTTGCACGGGAGAATGTGAAAAGTGTTCATATGTAGTAAAAACCTGACAAATCCGTCCGTTTTCGTCATTTGTTATCGAATCGACTTAAAGCCAGATAGTCACAATGGCCGCTCTTCTCTCTGAAACGGTTACATTTATCGTCTGCAAAGCTATGTCGCGTGCTGCGGTATGCGGAAACACTAAAAGCACCGTAGTAGAACACAGAAGAAGCTTCTAAGTTGAGGTAATAGCCAGTAAGAAGTAGTACAATTCAAGTTTTAGTAGTCGATTATTCACTTTTTAGCCGGCTTTGGTGGCTTGGTCATGACCTTGGATATTAAGATTTTGCATGAAAGGAGGACTAGCAGCCGCGTTGCATGGGAGAATGTGAAAAGTGTTCATTTGTAGTAAAAACCTGAGAAATCCGTCCGATTTCGTCATTTGTTATCGAATCGACTTAAAGCCAGATCGTCACATTGGCCGCTTTTCTCTCTGAAACAGTTACATTTATCGTCCGCAAAGCTATGTCACGTGCTGCGGTATGCGGAGACACTAAAAGCAATATAGTAGAACACAGAAGAAGGTTCTAAGTTGAAGTAATAGGAAGTAAGAAGTAGTGCAATTCAAGTTTTATTTATTGATTATTCACTTTTTAGCCGGCATTGGTGGCTTGGACATGAGGTGGAACCTTAAAATTTTGCATGAAAGTAGGACTAGCAGCCGCGTTGCACGGGGGAATGTGAAAAGTGTTCATATGTAGTAAAAACCTGACAAATCCGTCCGTTTTCGTCATTTGTTATCGAATCGACTTAAAGCCAGATAGTCACAATGGCCGCTCTTCTGTCTGAAACGGTTACATTTACCGTCTGCAAAGCTATGTCGCGTGCTGCGGTATGCGGAAACACTAAAAGCACCATAGTAGAACACAGAAGAAGCTTCTAAGTTGAAGTAATAGCCAGTAAGAAGTAGTACAATTCAAGTTTTAGTAGTCGATTATTCACTTTTTAGCCGGCTTTGGTGGCTTGGACATGACCTAGGATATTACGATTTTGCATGAAAGGAGGACTAGCAGCCGCGTTGCATGGGAGAATGTGAAAAGTGTTCATATGTAGTAAAAACCTGAGAAATCCGTCCGTTTTCGTCATTTGTTATCGAATCGACTTAAAGCCAGATCGTCACTTTGGCCGTTCTTCTTTCTGAAACGGTTTTATCTATCGTCTGCAAAGCTATGTCTCGTGCTGCGATATGCCGAAACACTAAAAGCACCATAGTAGAACACAGAAGAAGCTACTAAGTTGAAGTAATAGCCAGTAAGAAGTAGTACAATTCAAGTTTTAGTTGTCGTTTATTCACTTTTAGCCGGCTGTGGTGGCTTGGACATGACCTAGGACCTTAAGATTTTGCATTAAATGAGGACTAGCAGCCGCGTTGCACGGGAGAATGTGAAAAGTGTTCATATGTAGTAAAGACCTGATAAATCCGTCCGGTTTCGTCATTTGTTATCGAATCGACTTAAAGCCAGATCGTCACATTGGCCGCTCTTCTCTCTGAAACGGTTACATTTATCGTCTGCAAAGCTATGTCGCGTGCTGCGGTATGCGGAGACACTAAAAGCACCATAGTAGAACACAGAAGAAGCTTCTAAGTTGAAGTAAAAGCCAGTAAGAAGTAGTACAATTCAAGTTTTAGTTGTCGATTGTTCACTTTTTAGCCGGCTTTGGTGGCTATAACATGACCTAGGACCATAAGATTTTTCATGAAAGGAGGACTAGCAGACGCGTTGCATGGGAGAATGTGAAAAGTGTTCATATGTAGTAAAAACCTGAGAAATCCGTCCGTTTTCGTCATTTGTTATCGAATCGACATAAAGCCAGATCGTCACATTGGCCGCTTTTCTCTCTGAGACGGTTACATTTATCGTCTGCAAAGCTATGTCGCGTGCTGCGGTATGCGGAGACACTAAAAGCACCATAGTAGAACACAGAAGAAGCTTCTAAGTTGAAGTAATAGCCAGTAAGAAGTAGTACAATTCAAGTTTTAGTTGTCGTTTATTCACTTTTTAGCCGGCTTTGGTGGCTTGGACATGACCTAGGACCTTAAGATTTTGCATGAAAGGAGGACTAGCAGCCGCGTTGCACGGGAGAATGTGAAAAGTGTTCATATGTAGTAAAGACCTGATAAATCCGTCCGGTTTCGTCATTTGTTATCGAATCGACTTAAAGCCAGATCGTCACATTGGCCGCTCTTCTCTCTGAAACGGTTACATTTATCGTCTGCAAAGCTATGTCGCGTGCTGCGGTATGCGGAGACACTAAAAGCACCATAGTAGAACACAGAAGAAGCTTCTAAGTTGAAGTAAAAGCCAGTAAGAAGTAGTACTATTCAAGTTTTAGTTGTCGATTGTTCACTTTTTAGCCGGCTTTGGTGGCTATAACATGACCTAGGACAATAAGTTTTTTCATGAAAGGAGGACTAGCAGCCGCGTTGCATGGGAGAATGTGAAAAGTGTTCATATGTAGTAAAAACCTGAGAAATCCGTCCGTTTTCGTCATTTGTTATCGAATCGACTTAAAGCCAGATCGTCACATTGGCCGCTTTTCTCTCTGAAACAGTTACATTAATCGTCTGCAAAGCTATGTCACGTGCTGCGGTATGCGGAGACACTAAAAGCAATATAGTAGAACACAGAAGAAGCTTCTAAGTTGAAGTAATAGGAAGTAAGAAGTAGTACAATTCAAGTTTTAGTTATTGATTATTCACTTTTTAGCCGGCTTTGGTGGCTTGGACATGAGGTGGAACCTTAAGATTTTGCATGAAAGTAGGACTAGCAGCCGCGTTGCACGGGAGAATGTGAAAAGTGTTCATATGTAGTAAAAACCTGAGAAATCCGTCCATTTTCGTCATTTGTTATCGAATCGACTTAAAGCCAGATCGTCACTTTGGCCGCTTTTATCTCTTAGACGGTCACATTTATCGTCTGCAAATCTATGTCGCGTGCTTCGGTATGCGAAGACACTAAAAGCACCATATTAGAACACAGAAGAAGCTTCTAAGTTGAAGTAATAGACAGTAAGAAGTAGTACAATTCAATTTTTAGTTGTCGATTATTCAATTTTTAGCCTACTTCGGCGGCTTGGACGTGACCTAGGAACTTAAGATTTTGCATGAAAGTAGGACTAGCAGCCGCGTTGCACGGGAGAATGTAAAAAGAGTTCATATGTCGTAAAAACCTGAGGAATCCGTCCTTTATCGTCAATTGTTATCGAATCGACTTAAAGCCAGATCATCACATTGGCCACTTTTCTCTCTGAGACGGTTACATTTATCGTCTGCAAAGCTATGTCGCGTGCTGCGGTATGCGGAGACACTAAAAGCACCATAGTAGAACACAGAAGAAGCTTCTAAGTTGAAGTAATAGCCAGTAAGAAGTAGTACAATTCAAGTTTTAGTAGTCGATTATTCACTTTTTAGCCGGCTTTGGTGGCTTGGACATGACCTAGGATATTACGATTTTGCATGAAAGGAGGACTAGCAGCCGCGTTGCATGGGAGAATGTGAAAAGTGTTCATATGTAGTAAAAACCTGACAAATCCGTCCGTTTTCGTCATTTGTTATCGAATCGACTTAAAGCCAGATAGTCACAATGGCCGCTCTTCTCTCTGAAACGGTTACATCTATCGTCTGCAAAGCTATGTCGCGTGCTGCGGTATGCGGAAACACTAAAAGCACCATAGTAGAACACAGAAGAAGCTTCTAAGTTGAAGTAATAGCCAGTAAGAAGTAGTACAATTCAAGTTTTTGTAGTCGATTAATCACTTTTTAGCCGGCTATGGTGGCTTGGACATGACCTAGGATATTACGATTTTGCATGAAAGGAGGACTAGCAGCCGCGTTGCATGGGAGAATGTGAAAAGTGTTCATATGTAGTAAAAACCTGAGAAATCCGTCCGTTTTCGTCATTTGTTATCGAATCGACTTAAAGCCAGATCGTCACATTGGCCGCTCTTCTCTCTGAAACGGTTACATTTATCGTCTGCAAAGCTATGTCGCGTGCTGCGGTATGCGGAGACACTAAAAGCACCATAGTAGAACACAGAAGAAGCTTCTAAGTTGAAGTAATAGGAAGTAAGAAGTAGTACAATTCAAGTTTTAGTTATTGATTATTCACTTTTTAGCCGGCATTGGTGGCTTGGACATGAGGTGGAACCTTAAAATTTTGCATGAAAGTAGGACTAGCAGCCGCGTTGCACGGGAGAATGTGAAAAGTGTTCATATGTAGTAAAAACCTGACAAATCCGTCCGTTTTCGTCATTTGTTATCGAATCGACTTAAAGCCAGATAGTCACAATGGCCGCTCTTCTCTCTGAAACGGTTACATCTATCGTCTGCAAAGCTATGTCGTGTGCTGCGGTATGCGGAAACACTAAAAGCACCATAGTAGAACACAGAAGAAGCTTCTAAGTTGAAGTAATAGCCAGTAAGAAGTAGTACAATTCAAGTTTTTGTAGTCGATTAATCACTTTTTAGCCGGCTTTGGTGGCTTGGACATGACCTAGGATATTACGATTTTGCATGACAGGAGGACTAGCAGCCGCGTTGCATGGGAGAATGTGAAAAGTGTTCATATGTAGTAAAAACCTGAGAAATCCGTCCGTTTTCGTCATTTGTTATCGAATCGACTTAAAGCCAGATCGTCACATTGGCCGCTCTTCTCTCTGAAACGGTTACATTTATCGTCTGCAAAGCTATGTCGCGTGCTGCGGTATGCGGAGACACTAAAAGCACCATAGTAGAACACAGAAGAAGCTTCTAAGTTGAAGTAAAATCCAGTAAGAAGTAGTACAATTCAAGTTTTAGTTGTCGATTGTTCACTTTTTAGCCGGCTTTGGTGGCTATAACATGACCTAGGACCATAAGATTTTTCATGAAAGGAGGACTAGCAGCCGCGTTGCATGGGAGAATGTGAAAAGTGTTCAAATGTAGTAAAAACCTGAGAAATCCGTCCGTTTTCGTCATTTGTTATCGAATCGACTTAAAGCCAGATCGTCACATTGGCCGCTTTTCTCTCTGAAACAGTTACATTTATCGTCTGCAAAGCTATGTCACGTGCTGCGGTATGCGGAGATACTAAAAGCAATATAGTAGAACACAGAAGAAGCTTCTAAGTTGAAGTAAAAGCCAGTAAGAAGTAGTACAATTCAAGTTTTTGTTATTGATTATTCACTTTTTAGCCGGCTTTGGTGGCTTGGACATGAGGTGGAACCTTAAGATTTTGCATGAAAGTAGGACTAGCAGCCGCGTTGCACGGGAGAATGTGAAAAGTGTTCATATGTAGTAAAAACCTGAGAAATCCGTCCGTTTTCGTCATTTGTTATCGAATCGACTTAAAGCCAGATCGTCAATTTGGTCGCTTTTATCTCTTAGACTGTCACATTTATCGTCTGCAAAGCCATGTCGCGTGCTGCGGTATGCGGAGACACTAAAAGCACCATAGTAGAACACAGAAGAAGCTTCTAAGTTGAAGTAATAGCCAGTAAGAAGTAGTACAATTCAAGTTTTAGTAGTCGATTATTCACTTTTTAGCCGGCTTTGGTGGCTTGGACATGACCTAGGATATTACGATTTTGCATGAAAGGAGGACTAGCAGCCGCGTTGCATGGGAGAATGTGAAAAGTGTTCATATGTAGTAAAAACCTGAGAAATCCGTCCGTTTTCGTCATTTGTTATCGAATCGACTTAAAGCCAGATAGTCACAATGGCCGCTCTTCTCTCTGAAACGGTTACATTTATCGTCTGCAAAGCTATGTCGCGTGCTGCGGTATGCGGAAACACTAAAAGCACCATAGTAGAACACAGAAGAAGCTTCTATGTTGAAGTAATAGCCAGTAAGAAGTAGTACAATTCAAGATTTAGTTATCGATTATTCACTTTTTAGCCTGCTTCGGTGGCTTGGACGTGACCTAGGAACTTAAGATTTTGCATGAAAGTAGGACTAGCAGCCGCGTTGCATGGGAGAATGTGAAAAGTGTTCATTTGTAGTAAAAACCTGAGAAATCCGTCCGTTTTCGTCATTTGTTATCGAATCGACTTAAAGCCAGATCGTCACATTGGCCGCTTTTCTCTCTGAAACAGTTACATTTATCGTCCGCAAAGCTATGTCACGTGCTGCGGTATGCGGAGACACTAAAAGCAATATAGTAGAACACAGAAGAAGGTTCTAAGTTGAAGTAATAGGAAGTAAGAAGTAGTACAATTCAAGTTTTAGTTATTGATTATTCACTTTTTAGCCGGCATTGGTGGCTTGGACATGAGGTGGAACCTTAAAATTTTGCATGAAAGTAGGACTAGCAGCCGCGTTGCACGGGAAAATGTGAAAAGTGTTCATATGTAGTAAAAACCTGACAAATCCGTCCGTTTTCGTCATTTGTTATCAAATCGACTTAAAGCCAGATAGTCACAATGGCCGCTCTTCTGTCTGAAACGGTTACATTTACCGTCTGCAAAGCTATGTCGCGTGCTGCGGTATGCGGAAACACTAAAAGCACCATAGTAGAACACAGAAGAAGCTTCTAAGTTGAAGTAATAGCCAGTAAGAAGTAGTACAATTCAAGTTTTAGTAGTCGATTATTCACTTTTTAGCCGGCTTTGGTGGCTTGGACATGACCTAGGATATTACGATTTTGCATGAAAGGAGGACTAGCAGCCGCGTTGCACGGGAGAATGTGAAAAGTGTTCATATGTAGTAAAGACCTGATAAATCCGTCCGGTTTCGTCATTTGTTATCGAATCGACTTAAAGCCAGATCGTCACATTGGCCGCTCTTCTTTCTGAAACGGTTTTATCTATCGTCTGCAAAGCTATGTCTCGTGCTGCGATATGCCGAAACACTAAAAGCACCATAGTAGAACACAGAAGAAGCTACTAAGTTGAAGTAATAGCCAGTAAGAAGTAGTACAATTCAAGTTTTAGTTGTCGTTTATTCACTTTTAGCCGGCTGTGGTGGCTTGGACATGACCTAGGACCTTAAGATTTTGCATGAAAGGAGGACTAGCAGCCGCGTTGCACGGGAGAATGTGAAAAGTGTTCATATGTAGTAAAGACCTGATAAATCCGTCCGGTTTCGTCATTTGTTATCGAATCGACTTAAAGCCAGATCGTCACATTGGCCGCTCTTCTCTCTGAAACGGTTACATTTATCGTCTGCAAAGCTATGTCGCGTGCTGCGGTATGCGGAGACACTAAAAGCACCATAGTAGAACACAGAAGAAGCTTCTAAGTTGAAGTAAAAGCCAGTAAGAAGTAGTACAATTCAAGTTTTAGTTGTCGATTGTTCACTTTTTAGCCGGCTTTGGTGGCTATAACATGACCTAGGACCATAAGATTTTTCATGAAAGGAGGACTAGCAGACGCGTTGCACGGGAGAATGTGAAAAGTGTTCATATGTAGTAAAAACCTGAGAAATCCGTCCGTTTTCGTCATTTGTTATCGAATCGACTTAAAGCCAGATCGTCATATTGGTCGCTTTTCTCTCTGAGACGGTTACATTAATCGTCTGCAAAGCTATGTCGCGAACTGCGGTATGCGGAGACACTAAAAGCACCATAGTAGAACACAGAAGAAGCTTCTAAGTTGAAGTAAAAGCCAGTAAGAAGTAGTACTATTCAAGTTTTAGTTGTCGATTGTTCACTTTTTAGCCGGCTTTGGTGGCTTTAACATGACCTAGGACCATAAGATTTTTCATGAAAGGAGGACTAGCAGCCGCGTTGCATGGGAGAATGTGAAAAGTGTTCATATGTAGTAAAAACCTGAGAAATCCGTCCGTTTTCGTCATTTGTTATCGAATCGACTTAAAGCCAGATCGTCACATTGGCCGCTTTTCTCTCTGAAACAGTTACATTTATCGTCTGCAAAGCTATGTCACGTGCTGCGGTATGCGGAGACACTAAAAGCACCATATTAGAACACAGAAGAAGCTTCTAAGTTGAAGTAATAGACAGTAAGAAGTAGTACAATTCAAGTTTTAGTTGTCGATTATTCAATTTTTAGCCTGCTTCGGTGGCTTGGACGTGACCTAGGAACTTAAGATTTTGCATGAAAGTAGGACTAGCAGCCGCGTTGCACAGGAGAATGTAAAAAGAGTTCATATGTCGTAAAAACCTGAGGAATCCGTCCTTTATCGTCATTTGTTATCGAATCGACTTAAAGCCAGATCATCACTTTGGCCACTTTTCTCTCTGAGACGGTTACATTTATCGTCTGCAAAGCTATGTCGCGTGCTGCGGTATGCGGAGACACTAAAAGCACCATAGTAGAACACAGAAGAAGCTTCTAAGTTGAAGTAATAGCCAGTAAGAAGTAGTACAATTCAAGTTTTAGTAGTCCATTATTCACTTTTTAGCCGGCTTTGGTGGCTTGGACATGACCTAGGATATTACGATTTTGCATGAAAGGAGGACTAGCAGCCGCGTTGCATGGGAGAATGTGAAAAGTGTTCATATGTAGTAAAAAGCTGAGAAATCCGTCCGTTTTCGTCATTTGTTATCGAATCGACTTAAAGCCAGATAGTCACAATGGCCGCTCTTCTCTCTGAAACGGTTACATTTATCGTCTGCAAAGCTATGTCGCGTGCTGCGGTATGCGGAGACACTAAAAGCACCATAGTAGAACACAGAAGAAGCTTCTAAGTTGAAGTAATAGCCAGTAAGAAGTAGTACAATTCAAATTTTAGTTGTCGATTATTCACTTTTTAGCCTGCTTCGGTGGCTTGGACGTGACCTAGGAACTTAAGATTTTGCATGAAAGTAGGACTAGCAGCCGCGTTGCACGGGAGAATGTAAAAAGAGTTCATATGTCGTAAAAACCTGAGGAATCCGTCCTTTTTCGTCATTTGTTATCGAATCGACTTAAAGCCAGATCGTCACATTGGCCACTTTTCTCTCTGAGACGGTTACATTTATCGTCTGCAAGGCTATGTCGCGTGCTGCGGTATGCGGAGACACTAAAAGCACCATAGTAGAACACAGAAGAAGCTTCTAAGTTGAAGTAATAGCCAGTAAGAAGTAGTACAATTCAAGTTTTAGTTGTCGATTATTCCCTTTTTAGCCGGTTTTGGTGGCTTGGACATGACCTAGGATATTAAGATTTTGCATGAAAGGAGGACTAGCAGCCGCGTTGCATGGGAGAATGTGAAAAGTGTTCATTTGTAGTAAAAACCTGAGAAATCCGTCCGTTTTCGTCATTTGTTATCGAATCGACTTAAAGCCAGATCATCACATTGGCCGCTTTTCTCTCTGAAACAGTTACATTTATCGTCTGCAAAGCTATGTCACGTGCTGCGGTATGCGGAGACACTAAAAGCAATATAGTAGAACTCAGAAGAAGCTTCTAAGTTGAAGTAATAGGAAGTAAGAAGTAGTACAATCCAAGTTTTAGTTATTGATTATTCACTTTTTAGCCGGCATTGGTGGCTTGGACATGAGGTGGAACCTTAAAATTTTGCATGAAAGTAGGACTAGCAGCCGCGTTGCACGGGAGAATGTGAAAAGTGTTCATATGTAGTAAAAACCTGACAAATCCTTCCGTTTTCGTCATTTGTTATCGAATCGACTTAAAGCCAGATAGTCACAATGGCCGCTCTTCTCTCTGAAACGGTTACATTTATCGTCTGCAAAGCTATGTCGCGTGCTGCGGTATGCGGAAACACTAAAAACACCATAGTAGAACACAGAAGAAGCTTCTAAGTTGAAGTAATAGCCAGTAAGAAGTAGTACAATTCAAGTTTTAGTAGTCGATTATTCACTTTTTAGCCGGCTTTGGTGGCTTGGACATGACCTAGGATATTACGATTTTGCATGAAAGGAGGACTAGCAGCCGCGTTGCATGGGAGAATGTGAAAAGTGTTCATATGTAGTAAAAACCTGAGAAATCCGTCCGTTTTCGTCATTTGTTATCGAATCGACTTAAAGCCAGATCGTCACTTTGGCCGTTCTTCTCTCTGAAACGGTTTTATTTATCGTCTGCAAAGCTATGTCGCGTGCTGCGATATGCCGAAACACTAAAAGCACCATAGTAGAACACAGAAGAAGCTACTAAGTTGAAGTAATAGCCAGTAAGAAGTAGTACAATTCAAGTTTTAGTTGTCGTTTATTCACTTTTAGCCGGCTGTGGTGGCTTGGACATGACCTAGGTCCTTAAGATTTTGCATGAAAGGAGGACTAGCATCCGCGTTGCACGGGAGAATGTGAAAAGTGTTCATATGTAGTAAAGACCTGATAAATCCGTCCGGTTTCGTCATTTGTTATCGAATCGACTTAAAGCCAGATCGTCACATTGGCCGCTCTTCTCTCTGAAACGGTTACATTTATCGTCTGCAAAGCTATGTCGCGTACTGCGGTATGCGGAGACACTAAAAGCACCATAGTAGAACACAGAAGAAGCTTCTAAGTTGAAGTAAAAGCCAGTAAGAAGTAGTACAATTCAAGTTTTAGTTGTCGATTGTTCACTTTTTAGCCGGCTTTGTTGGCTATAACATGACCTAGGACCATAAGATTTTTCATGAAAGGAGGACTAGCAGACGCGTTGCACGGGAGAATGTGAAAAGTGTTCATATGTAGTAAAAACCTGAGAAATCCGTCCGTTTTCGTCATTTGTTATCGAATCGACTTAAAGCCAGATCGTCACATTGGCCGCTTTTCTCTCTGAAACAGTTACATTTATCGTCTGCAAAGCTATGTCACGTGCTGCGGTATGCGGAGACACTAAAAGCAATTTAGTAGAACACAGAAGATGCTTCTAAGTTGAAGTAATAGCAAGTAAGAAGTAGTACAATTCAAGTTTTAGTTGTCGATTATTCACTTTTTAGCCGGCTTTGGTGGCTTGGACATGACCTAGGATATAAAGATTTTGCATGAAAGGAGGACTAGCAGCCGCGTTGCATGGGAGAATGTGAAAAGTGTTCATATGTAGTAAAAACCTGAGAAATCCGTCCGTTTTCGTCATTTGTTATCGAATCGACTTAAAGCCAGATAGTCACAATGGCCGCTCTTCTCTCTGAAACGGTTACATTTATCGTCTGCAAAGCTATGTCGCGTGCTGCGGTATGCGGAAACACTAAAAGCACCATAGTAGAACACAGAAGAAGCTTCTAAGTTGAAGTAATAGCCAGTAAGAAGTAGTACAATTCAAGTTTTAGTTGTCGATTATTCACTTTTTAGCCGGCTTTTTGGCTTGGACATGACCTAGGATATTAAGATTTTGCATGAAAGGAGGACTAGCAGCCGCGTTGCATGGGAGAATGTGAAAAGTGTTCATTTGTAGTAAAAACCTGAGAAATCCGTCCGTTTTCGTCATTTGTTATCGAATCGACTTAAAGCCAGATCGTCACTTTGGCCGTTCTTCTCTCTGTAACGGTTTTATTTATCGTCTGCAAAGCTATGTCGCGTGCTGCGATATGCCGAAACACTAAAAGCACCATAGTAGAACACCGAAGAAGCTTCTAAGTTGAAGTAATAGCCAGTAAGCAGTAGTACAATTCAAGTTTTAGTTGTCGATTGTTCACTTTTTAGCCGGCTTTGGTGGCTATAACATGACCTAGGACCATAAGATTTTTTATGAAAGGAGGACTAGCAGCCGCGTTGCATGGGAGAATGTGAAAAGTGTTCATATGTAGTAAAAACCTGAGAAATCCATCCGTTTTCGTCATTTGTTATCGAATCGACTTAAAGCCAGATCGTCACATTGGCCGCTTTTCTCTCTGAAACAGTTACATTTATCGTCTGCAAAGCTATGTCACGTGCTGCGGTATGCGGAGACACTAAAAGCAATATAGTAGAACACAGAAGAAGCTTCTAAGTTGAAGTAATAGGAAGTAAGAAGTAGTACAATTCAAGTTTTAGTTACTGATTATTCACTTTTTAGCCAACTTTGGTGGCTTGGACATGAGGTGGAACCTTAAGATTTTGCATGAAAGTAGGACTAGCAGCCGCGTTGCACGGGAGAATGTGAAAAGTGTTCATATGTAGTAAAAACCTGAGAAATCCGTCCGTTTTCGTCATTTGTTATCGAATCGACTTAAGCCAGATCGTCACTTTGGCCGCTTTTATCTCTTAGACGGTCACATTTATCGTCTGCAAATCTATGTCGCGTGCTGCGGTATGCGAAGACACTAAAAGCACCATATTAGAACACAGAAGAAGCTTCTAAGTTGAAGTAATAGCCAGTAAGAAGTAGTACAATTCAAGTTTTAGTTGTCGATTTATCACTTTTTAGCCGGCTTTGGTGGCTTGGACATGACCTAGGTCCTTACGATTTTGCATGAAAGGAAGACTAGCCGCGTTGAATGGGAGAATGTGAAAAGTGTTCATATGTAGTAAAAACCTGAGAAATCCGTCCGTTTTCGTCATTTGTTATCGAATCGATTTAAAGCCAGATCGTCATATTGGCCGCTCTTCTCTCTGAAACGGTTAAATTCATAGTCTGCAAAGCTATGTCGCGTGCTGCGGTATGCGGAAACACTAAAAGCACCATAGTAGAACACAGAAGAAGCTTCTAAGTTGAAGTAAAAGCCAGTAAGAAGTAGTACAATTCAAGTTTTAGTTGTCGATTGTTCACTTTTTAGCCGGCTTTGGTGGCTATAACATGACCTAGGACCATAAGATTTTTCATGAAAGGAGGACTAGCAGACGCGTTGCACGGCAGAATGTGAAAAGTGTTCATATGTAGTAAAAACCTGAGAAATCCGTCCGTTTTCGTCATTTGTTATCGAATCGACTTAAAGCCAGATCGTCACTTTGGCCGCTTTTCTCTCTGAAACAGTTACATTTATCGTCTGCAAAGCTATGTCACGTGCTGCGGTATGCGGAGACACTAAAAGCAATATAGTAGAACACAGAAGAAGCTTCTAAGTTGAAGTAATAGGAAGTAAGAAGTAGTACAATTCAAGTTTTAGTTATTCATTATTCACTTTTTAGCCGGCATTGGTGGCTTGGACATGAGGTGGAACCTTAAAATTTTGCATGAAAGTAGGACAAGCAGCCGCGTTGCACGGGAGAATGTGAAAAGTGTTCATATGTAGTAAAAACCTGACAAATCCGTCCGTTTTCGTCATTTGTTATCGAATCGACTTAAAGCCAGATAGTCACAATGGCCGCTCTTCTCTCTGAAACGGCTACATTTATCGTCTGCAAAGCTATGTCGCGTGCTGCGGTATGCGGAGACACTAAAAGCACCATAGTAGAACACAGAAGAAGCTTCCAAGTTGAAGTAAAAGCCAGTAAGAAGTAGTACAATTCAAGTTTTAGTTGTCCATTGTTCACGTTTTAGCCGGCTTTGGTGGCTATAACATGACCAAGGACCATAAGATTTTTCATGAAAGGAGGAATAGCAGACGCGTTGCACGGGAGAATGTGAAAAGTGTTCATATGTAGTAAAAACCTGAGAAATCCGTCCGTTTTCGTCATTTGTTATCGAATCGACTTAAAGCCAGATCGTCACATTGGCCGCTTTTCTCTCTGAAACAGTTACATTTATCGTCTGCAAAGCTATGTCACGTGCTGCGGTATGCGGAGACACTAAAAGCAATATAGTAGAACACAGAAGAAGCTTCTAAGTTGAAGTAATAGGAAGTAAGAAGTAGTACAATTCAAGTATTAGTTATTGATTATTCACTTTTTAGCTGGCTTTGGTTCCTTGGACATGACCTAGGATATTAAGATTTTGCATGAAAGGAGGACTAGCAGCCGCGTTGCATGGGAGAATGTGAAAAGTGTTCATTTGTAGTAATAACCTGAGAAATCCGACCGTTTTCGTCATTTGTTATCGAATCGACTTAAAGCCAGATCGTCACTTTGGCCGTTCTTCTCTCTGTAACGGTTTTATTTATCGTCTGCAAAGCTATGTCGCGTGCTGCGATATGCCGAAACACTAAAAGCACCATAGTAGAACACCGAAGAAGCTTCTAAGTTGAAGTAATAGCCAGTAAGAAGTAGTACAATTCAGGTTTTAGTTGTCGTTTATTCACTTTTCAGCCGGCTTTGGTGGCTTGGACATGACCTAGGACCTTAAGATTTTGCATGAAAGGAGGACTAGCATCCGCGTTGCACGGGAGAATGTGAAAAGTGTTCATTTGTAGTAAAGACCTGATAAATCCGTCCGGTTTCGTCATTTGTTATCGAATCGACTTAAAGCCAGATCGTCACATTGGCCGCTCTTCTCTCTGAAACGGTTACATTTATCGTCTGCAAAGCTATGTCGCGTGCTGCGGTATGCGGAGACACTAAAAGCACCATAGTAGAACACAGAAGAAGCTTCTAAGTTGAAGTAAAAGCCAGTAAGAAGTAGTAGTATTCAAGTTTTAGTTGTCGATTGTTCACTTTTTAGCCGGCTTTGGTGGCTATAACATGACCTAGGACCATAAGATTTTTCATGAAAGGAGGACTAGCAGCCGCGTTGCATGGGAGAATGTCAAAAGTGTTCATATGTAGTAAAAACCTGAGAAATCCGTCCGTTTTCGTCATTTGTTATCGAATCGACTTAAAGCCAGATCGTCACATTGGCCGCTTTTCTCTCTGAAACAGTTACATTTATCGTCTGCAAAGCTATGTCACGTGCTGCGGTATGCGGAGACACTAAAAGCAATATAGTAGAACACAGAAGAAGCTTCTAAGTTGAAGTAAAAGCCAGTAAGAAGTAGTACAATTCAAGTTTTAGTTGTCGATTGTTCACTTTTTAGCAGGCTTTGGTGGCTATAACATGACCTAGGACCATAAGATTTTTCATGAAAGGAGGACTAGCAGACGCGTTGCACGGGAGAATGTTAAAAGTGTTCATATGTAGTAAAAACCTGAGAAATCCGTCCGTTTTCGTCATTTGTTATCGAATCGACTTAAAGCCAGATCGTCACATTGGCCGCTTTTCTCTCTGAAACAGTTACATTTATCGTCTGCAAAGCTATGTCACGTGCTGCGGTATGCGGAGACACTAAAAGCAATATAGTAGAACACAGAAGAAGCTTCTAAGTTGAAGTAATAGGAAGTAAGAAGTAGTACAATTCAAGTTTTAGTTATTCATTATTCACTTTTTAGCCGGCATTGGTGGCTTGGACATGAGGTGGAACCTTAAAATTTTGCATGAAAGTAGGACAAGCAGCCGCGTTGCACGGGAGAATGTGAAAAGTGTTCATATGTAGTAAAAACCTGAGAAATCCGTCCGTTTTCGTCATTTGTTATCGAATCGACTTAAGCCAGATCGTCACTTTGGCCGCTTTTATCTCTTAGACGGTCACATTTATCGTCTGCAAATCTATGTCGCGTGCTGCGGTATGCGAAGACACTAAAAGCACC
The DNA here is from genome assembly GCF_023897955.1 of Schistocerca gregaria. Lineage (NCBI taxonomy): Eukaryota > Metazoa > Arthropoda > Insecta > Orthoptera > Acrididae > Schistocerca > Schistocerca gregaria. The sequence continues at coordinate 3,317,753 of NW_026061811.1, read as the reverse complement.
ATATTAGAACACAGAAGAAGCTTCTAAGTTGAAGTGATAGCCAGTAAGAAGTAGTACAATTCAAGTTTTAGTTGTCGATTTATCACTTTTTAGCCGGCTTTGGTGGCTTGGACATGACCTAGGTCCTTACGATTTTGCATGAAAGGAAGACTAGCCGCGTTGAATGGGAGAATGTGAAAAGTGTTCATATGTAGTAAAAACCTGAGAAATCCGTCCGTTTTCGTCATTTGTTATCGAATCGATTTAAAGCCAGATCGTCATATTGGCCGCTCTTCTCTCTGAAACGGTTAAATTCATAGTCTGCAAAGCTATGTCGCGTGCTGCGGTATGCGGAAACACTAAAAGCACCATAGTAGAACACAGAAGAAGCTTCTATGTTGAAGTAATAGCCAGTAAGAAGTAGTACAATTCAAGTTTTAGTTGTCGATTATTCACTTTTTAGCCGGCTTTGGTGGCTTGGACATGACCTAGGACTTTAAGATTTTGCATGAAAGGAGGACTAGCAGCCGCGTTGCACGGGAGAATGTGAAAAGTGTTCATATGTAGTAAAAACCTGAGAAATCCGTCCGGTTTCGTCTTTGTTATCGAATCGACTTAAAGCCAGATCGTCACTTTGGCCGTTCTTCTCTCTGAAACGGTTTTATTTATCGTCTGCAAAGCTATGTCGCGTGCTGCGATATGCCGAAACACTAAAAGCACCATAGTAGAACACAGAAGAAGCTTCTAAGTTGAAGTAATAGCCAGTAAGAAGTAGTACAATTCAAGTTTTAGTTGTCGTTTATTCACTTTTAGCCGGCTGTGGTGGCTTGGACATGACCTAGGACCTTAAGATTTTGCATGAAAGGAGGACTAGCATCCGCGTTGCACGGGAGAATGTGAAAAGTGTTCATATGTAGTAAAGACCTGATAAATCCGTCCGGTTTCGTCATTTGATATCGAATCGACTTAAAGCCAGATCGTCACATTGGCAGCTCTTCTCTCTGAAACGTTTACATTTATCGTCTGCAAAACTATGTCGCGTGCTGCGGTATGCGGAGACACTAAAAGCACCATAGTAGAACACAGAAGAAGCTTCTAAGTTGAAGTAAAAGCCAGTAAGAAGTAGTACAATTCAAGTTTTAGTTGTCCATTGTTCACGTTTTAGCCGGCTTTGGTGGCTATAACATGACCAAGGACCATAAGATTTTTCATGAAAGGAGGACTAGCAGACGCGTTGCACGGGAGAATGTGAAAAGTGTTCATATGTAGTAAAAACCTGAGAAATCCGTCCGTTTTCGTCATTTGTTATCGAATCGACTTAAAGCCAGATCGTCACATTGGCCGCTTTTCTCTCTGAAACAGTTACATTTATCGTCTGCAAAGCTATGTCACGTGCTGCGGTATGCGGAGACACTAAAAGCAATATAGTAGAACACAGAAGAAGCTTCTAAGTTGAAGTAATAGGAAGTAAGAAGTAGTACAATTCAAGTATTAGTTATTGATTATTCACTTTTTAGCTGGCTTTGGTTCCTTGGACATGACCTAGGATATTAAGATTTTGCATGAAAGGAGGACTAGCAGCCGCGTTGCATGGGAGAATGTGAAAAGTGTTCATTTGTAGTAATAACCTGAGAAATCCGACCGTTTTCGTCATTTGTTATCGAATCGACTTAAAGCCAGATAGTCACAATGGCCGCTCTTCTCTCTGAAACGGTTACATTTATCGTCTGCAAAGCTATGTCGCGTGCTGCGGTATGCGGAGACACTAAAAGCACCATAGTAGAACACAGAAGAAGCTTCTAAGTTGAAGTAAAAGCCAGTAAGAAGTAGTAGTATTCAAGTTTTAGTTGTCGATTGTTCACTTTTTAGCCGGCTTTGGTGGCTATAACATGACCTAGGACCATAAGATTTTTCATGAAAGGAGGACTAGCAGCCGCGTTGCATGGGAGAATGTCAAAAGTGTTCATATGTAGTAAAAACCTGAGAAATCCGTCCGTTTTCGTCATTTGTTATCGAATCGACTTAAAGCCAGATCGTCACATTGGCCGCTTTTCTCTCTGAAACAGTTACATTTATCGTCTGCAAAGCTATGTCACGTGCTGCGGTATGCGGAGACACTAAAAGCAATATAGTAGAACACAGAAGAAGCTTCTAAGTTGAAGTAATAGGAAGTAAGAAGAAGTACAATTCAAGTTTTAGTTATTGATTATTCACTTTTTAGCCGGCATTGGTGGCTTGGACATGAGGTGGAACCTTAAAATTTTGCATGAAAGTAGGACTAGCAGCCGCGTTGCACGGGAGAATGTGAAAAGTGTTCATATGTAGTAAAAACCTGACAAATCCGTCCGTTTTCGTCATTTGTTATCGAATCGACTTAAAGCCAGATAGTCACAATGGCCGCTCTTCTCTCTGAAACAGTTACATTTATCGTCTGCAAAGCTATGTCACGTGCTGCGGTATGCGGAGACACTAAAAGCAATATAGTAGAACACAGAAGAAGCTTCTAAGTTGAAGTAATAGGAAGTAAGAAGTAGTACAATTCAAGTTTTAGTTATTCATTATTCACTTTTTAGCCGGCATTGGTGGCTTGGACATGAGGTGGAACCTTAAAATTTTGCATGAAAGTAGGACAAGCAGCCGCGTTGCACGGGAGAATGTGAAAAGTGTTCATATGTAGTAAAAACCTGACAAATCCGTCCGTTTTCGTCATTTGTTATCGAATCGACTTAAAGCCAGATAGTCACAATGGCCGCTCTTCTCTCTGAAACGGCTACATTTATCGTCTGCAAAGCTATGTCGCGTGCTGCGGTATGCGGAAACACTAAAAGCACCATAGTAGAACACAGAAGAAGCTTCTAAGTTGATGTAATAGCCAGTAAGAAGTAGTACAATTCAAATTTTAGTTGTCGATTATTCTCTTTTTAGCCTGCTTCGGTGGCTTGGACGTGACCTAGGAACTTAAGATTTTGCATGAAAGTAGGACTAGCAGCCGCGTTGCACGGGAGAATGTAAAAAGAGTTCATATGTCGTAAAAACCTGAGGAATCCGTCCTTTATCGTCATTTGTTATCGAATCGACTTAAAGCCAGATCGCCACATTGGCCACTTTTCTCTCTGAGACGGTTACATTTATCGTCTGCAAAGCGATGTCGCGTGCTGCGGTATGCAGAGACACTAAAAGCACCATAGTACAACACAGAAGAAGCTTCTAAGTTGAAGTAATAGCCAGTAAGAAGTAGTACAATTCAAGTTTTAGTTGTCGATTTATCACTTTTTAGCCGGCTTTGGTGGCTTGGACATGACCTAGGATATTAAGATTTTGCATGAAAGGAGGACTAGCAGCCGCGTTGCATGGGAGAATGTGAAAAGTGTTCATATGTAGTAAAAACCTGAGAAATCCGTCCGTTTTCGTCATTTGTTATCGAATCGACTTAAAGCCAGATCGTCACTTTGGCCGTTCTTCTCTCTGTAACGGTTTTATTTATCGTTTGCAAAGCTATGTCGCGTGCTGCGGTATGCGGAGACACTAAAAGCAATATAGTAGAACACAGAAGAAGCTTCTAAGTTGAAGTAATAGGAAGTAAGAAGTAGTACAATTCAAGTTTTAGTTATTGATTATTCACTTTTTAGCCGGCTTTGGTGGCTTGGACATGAGGTGGAACCTTAAGATTTTGCATGAAAGTAGGACTAGCAGCCGCGTTGCACGGGAGAATGTGAAAAGTGTTCATATGTAGTAAAAACCTGAGAAATCCGTCCGTTTTCGTCATTTGTTATCGAATCGACTTAAAGCCAGATCGTCACTTTGGCCGCTTTTATCTCTTAGACGGTCACATTTATCGTCTGCAAATCTATGTCGCGTGCTGCGGTATGCGAAGACAATAAAAGCACCATATTAGAACACAAAAGAAGCTTCTAAGTTGAAGTAATAGCCAGTAAGAAGTAGTACAATTCAAGTTTTAGTTGTCGATTAATCACTTTTTAGCCGGCTTTGGTGGCTTGGACATGACCTAGGTCCTTACGATTTTGCATGAAAGGTAGACTAGCCGCGTTGAATGGGAGAATGTGAAAAGTGTTCATATGTAGTAAAAACCTGAGAAATCCGTCCGTTTTCGTCATTTGTTATCGAATTGACTTAAAGCCAGATCGTCATATTGGCCGCTTTTCTCTCTGAGACGGTTACACTAATCGTCTGCAAAGCTATGTCGCGAACTGCGGTATGCGGAGACACTAAAAGCACCATAGTAGAACACAGAAGAAGCTTCTATGTTGAAGTAATAGCCAGTAAGAAGTAGTACAATTCAAGATTTAGTTATCGATTATTCACTTTTTAGCCGGCTTTGGAGACTTGGACATGAGGTGGAACCTTAAGATTTTGCATGAAAGGAGGATTAGCAGCGGCGTTGCACGGGAGAATGTGAAAAGTGTTCATATGCAGTATAAACCTGAGAAATCCGTCCATTTTCGTCATTTGTTATCGATTCGACTTAAAGCCAGATCGTCACATTGGCCGCCTTTCTCTCTGAGACCGTTACATTTATCGTCTGCAAAGCTATGTCGCGTAGTGCGGTATGCGGAGACACTAAAAGCACCATAGCAGAACACCGAAGAAGCTTCTATGTTGAAGTAATGGCCAGTAGGAAGTAGTACAATTCAAGTTTTAGTTGTCGATTCTTCACCTTTTAGCCGGCTTTGGTGGCTTGGACATGACCTAGGACCTTAAGATTTTGCATGAAAGGAGGACTAGCAGCCGCGTTGCATGGGAGAATGTGAAAAGTGTTCATATGTAGTAAAAACCTGAGATATCCGTCCGTTTTCGTCATTTTCTATCGAATCGACTTAAAGCCAGATCGTCACATTGGCCGCTTTTCTCTCTGAGACGGTTACATTTATCGTTTGCAAAGCTATGTCGCGTGCTGCGGTATGCGGAGACACTAAAATCAATATAGTAGAACACAGAAGAAGCTTCTAAGTTGAAGTAATAGGAAGTAAGAAGTAGTACAATTCAAGTTTTAGTTATTCATTATTCACTTTTTAGCCGGCATTGGTGGCTTGGACATGAGGTGGAACCTTAAAATTTTGCATGAAAGTAGGACAAGCAGCCGCGTTGCACGGGAGAATGTGAAAAGTGTTCATATGTAGTAAAAACCTGACAAATCCGTCCGTTTTCGTCATTTGTTATCGAATCGACTTAAAGCCAGATAGTCACAATGGCCGCTCTTCTCTCTGAAACGGTTACATTTATCGTCTGCAAAGCTATGTCGCGTGCTGCGGTATGCGGAAACACTAAAAGCACCATAGTAGAACACAGAAGAAGCTTCTAAGTTGAAGTAATAGCCAGTAAGAAGTAGTACAATTCAAATTTTAGTTGTCGATTATTCACTTTTTAGCCTGCTTCGGTGGCTTGGACGTGACCTAGGAACTTAAGATTTTGCATGAAAGTAGGACTAGCAGCCGCGTTGCACGGGAGAATGTAAAAAGAGTTCATATGTCGTAAAAACCTGAGGAATCCGTCCTTTATCGTCATTTGTTATCGAATCGACTTAAAGCCAGATCGCCACATTGGCCACTTTTCTCTCTGAGACGGTTACATTTATCGTCTGCAAAGCTATGTCGCGTGCTGCGGTATGCGGAGACACTAAAAGCACCATAGTAGAACACAGAAGAAGCTTCTAAGTTGAAGTAATAGCCAGTAAGAAGTAGTACAATTCAAGTTTTAGTTGTCGATTATTCCCTTTTTAGCCGGCTTTGGTGGCTTGGACATGACCTAGGATATTAAGATTTTGCATGAAAGGAGGACTAGCAGCCGCGTTGCATGGGAGAATGTGAAAAGTGTTCATATGTAGTAAAAACCTGAGAAATCCGTCCGTTTTCGTCATTTGTTATCGAATCGACTTAAAGCCAGATCGTCATATTGGCCGCTTTTCTCTCTGAGACGGTTACATTAATCGTCTGCAAAGCTATGTCGCGAACTGCGGTATGCGGAGACACTAAAAGCACCATAGTAGAACACAGAAGAAGCTTCTATGTTGAAGTAATAGCCAGTAAGAAGTAGTACAATTCAAGATTAATTATCGATTATTCACTTTTTAGCCGGCTTTGGAGACTTGAACATGAGGTGGAACCTTAAGATTTTGCATGAAAGGAGGATTAGCAGCGGCGTTGCACGGGAGAATGTGAAAAGTGTTCATATGCAGTATAAACCTGAGAAATCCGTCCATTTTCGTCATTTGTTATCGAATCGACTTAAAGCCAGATCGTCACATTGGCCGCCTTTCTCTCTGAGACCGCTACATTTATCGTCTGCAAAGCTATGTCGCGTGCTGCGGTATGCGGAGACACTAAAAGCACCATAGCAGAACACAGAAGAAGCTTCTATGTTGAAGTAATGGCCAGTAGGAAGTAGTACAATTCAAGTTTTAGTTGTCGATTCTTCACCTTTTAGCCGGCTTTGGTGGCTTGGACATGACCTAGGACCTTAAGATTTTGCATGAAAGGAGGACTAGCAGGCGCGTTGCATGGGAGAATGTGAAGAGTGTTCATATGTAGTAAAAACCTGAGAAATCCGTCCGTTTTCGTCATTTGTTATCGATTCGACTTAAAGCCAGATCGTCACATTGGCCGCTTTTCTCTCTGAAACAGTTACATTTATCGTCTGCAAAGCTATGTCACGTGCTGCGGTATGCGGAGACACTAAAAGCAATATAGTAGAACACAGAAGAAGCTTCTAAGTTGAAGTAAAAGCCAGTAAGAAGTAGTACAATTCAAGTTTTAGTTGTCGATTGTTCACTTTTTAGCCGGCTTTGGTGGCTATAACATGACCTAGGACCATAAGATTTTTCATGAAAGTAGGACTAGCAGACGCGTTGCACGGGAGAATGTGAAAAGTGTTCATATGTAGTAAAAACCTGAGAAATCCGTCCGTTTTCGTCATTTGTTATCGAATCGACTTAAAGCCAGATCGTCACATTGGCCGCTTTTCTCTCTGAAACAGTTACATTTATCGTCTGCAAAGCTATGTCACGTGCTGCGGTATGCGGAGACACTAAAAGCAATATAGTAGAACACAGAAGAAGCTTCTAAGTTGAAGTAATAGGAAGTAAGAAGTAGTACAATTCAAGTTTTAGTTATTCATTATTCACTTTTTAGCCGGCATTGGTGGCTTGGACATGAGGTGGAACCTTAAAATTTTGCATGAAAGTAGGACTAGCAGCCGCGTTGCACGGGAGAATGTGAAAAGTGTTCATATGTAGTAAAAACCTGACAAATCCGTCCGTTTTCGTCATTTGTTATCGAATCGACTTAAAGCCAGATAGTCACAATGGCCGCTCTTCTCTCTGAAACGGTTACATTTATCGTCTGCAAAGCTATGTCGCGTGCTGCGGTATGCGGAAACACTAAAAGCACCATAGTAGAACACAGAAGAAGCTTCTAAGTTGAAGTAATAGCCAGTAAGAAGTAGTACAATTCAAATTTTAGTTGTCGATTATTCACTTTTTAGCCTGCTTCGGTGGCTTGGACGTGACCTAGGAACTTAAGATTTTGCATGAAAGTAGGACTAGCAGCCGCGTTGCACGGGATAATGTAAAAAGAGTTCATATGTCGTAAAAACCTGAGGAATCCGTCCTTTATCGTCATTTGTTATCGAATCGACTTAAAGCCAGATCGTCACATTGGCCACTTTACTCTCTGAGACGGTTACATTTATCGTCTGCAAAGCTATGTCGCGTGCTGCGGTATGCGGAGACACTAAAAGCACCATAGTAGAACACAGAAGAAGCGTCTAAGTTGTAGTAATAGCCAGTAAGAAGTAGTACAATTCAAGTTTTAGTTGTCGATTATTCCCTTTTTAGCCGGCTTTGGTGGCTTGGACATGACCTAGGATATTAAGATTTTGCATGAAAGGAGGACTAGCAGCCGCGTTGCATGGGAGAATGTGAAAAGTGTTCATATGTAGTAAAAACCTGAGAAATCCGTCCGTTTTCGTCATTTGTTATCGAATCGACTTAAAGCCAGATCGTCACTTTGGCCGTTCTTCTCTCTGTAACGGTTTTATTTATCGTCTGCAAAGCTATGTCGCGTGCTGCGATATGCCGAAACACTAAAAGCACCATAGTATAACACCGAAGAAGCTTCTAAGTTGAAGTAATAGCCAGTAAGAAGTAGTACAATTCAAGTTTTAGTTGTCGTTTATACACTTTTTAGCCGGCTTTGGTGGCTTGGACATGACCTAGGACCTTAAGATTTTGCATGAAAGGAGGACTAGCATCCGCGATGCACGGGAGAATGTGAAAAGTTTTCATATGTAGTAAAGACCTGATAAATCCGTCCGGTTTCGTCATTTGTTATCGAATCGACTTAAAGCCAGATCGTCACATTGGCCGCTCTTCTCTGTGAAACGGTTACATTTATCGTCTTCAAAGCTATGTCGCGTGCTGCGGTATGCGGAGACACTAAAAGCACCATAGTAGAACACAGAAGAAGCTTCTAAGTTGAAGTAAAAGCCAGTAAGAAGTAGTACTATTCAAGTTTTAGTTGTCGATTGTTCACTTTTTAGCCGGCTTTGGTGGCTATAACATGACCTAGGACCATAAGATTTTTCATGAAAGGAGGACTAGCAGCCGCGTTGCATGGGAGAATGTGAAAAGTGTTCATATGTAGTAAAAACCTGAGAAATCCGTCCGTTTTCGTCATTTGTTATCGAATCGACTTAAAGCCAGATCGTCACATTGGCCGCTCTTCTCTGTGAAACGGTTACATTTATCGTCTGCAAAGCTATGTCGCGTGCTGCGGTATGCGGAGACACTAAAAGCACCATAGTAGAACACAGAAGAAACTTCTAAGTTGAAGTAATAGCCAGTAAGAAGTAGTACAATTCAAGTTTTAGTTGTCGTTTATTCACTTTTTAGCCGGCTTTGGTGGCTTGGACATGACCTAGGACCTTAAGATTTTGCATGAAAGGAGGACTAGCATCCGCGTTGCACGGGAGAATGTGAAAAGTGTTCATATGTAGTAAAGACCTGATAAATCCGTACGGTTTCGTCATTTGTTATCGAATCGACTTAAAGCCAGATCGTCACATTGGCCGCTCTTCTCTCTGAAACGGTTACATTTATCGTCTGCAAAGCTATGTCGCGTGCTGCGGTATGCGGAGACACTAAAAGCACCATAGTAGAACACAGAAGAAGCTTCTAAGTTGAAGTAATAGCCAGTAAGAAGTAGTACTATTCAAGTTTTAGTTGTCGATTGTTCACTTTTTAGCCGGCTTTGGTGGCTATAACATGACCTAGGACCATAAGATTTTTCATGAAAGGAGGACTAGCAGGCGCGTTGCATGGGAGAATGTGAAAAGTGTTCATATGTAGTAAAAACCTGAGAAATCCGTCCGTTTTCGTCATTTGTTATCGAATCGACTTAAAGCCAGATCGTCACATTGGCCGCTTTTCTCTCTGAAACAGTTACATTTATCGTCTGCAAAGCTATGTCACGTGCTGCGGTATGCGGAGACACTAAAAGCAATATAGTAGAACACAGAAGAAGATTCTAAGTTGAAGTAAAAGCCAGTAAGAAGTAGTACAATTCAAGTTTTAGTTGTCGATTGTTCACTTTTTAGCCGGCTTTGGTGGCTATAACATGACCTAGGACCATAAGATTTTTCATGAAAGGAGGACTAGAAGACGCGTTGCACGGGAGAATGTGAAAAGTGTTCATATGTAGTAAAAACCTGAGAAATCCGTCCGTTTTCGTCATTTGTTATCGAATCGACTTAAAGCCAGATCGTCACATTGGCCGCTTTTCTCTCTGAAACAGTTACATTTATCGTCTGCAAAGCTATGTCACGTGCTGCGGTATGCGGAGACACTAAAAGCAATATAGTAGAACACAGAAGAAGCTTCTAAGTTGAAGTAATAGGAAGTAAGAAGAAGTACAATTCAAGTTTTAGTTATTGATTATTCACTTTTTAGCCGGCATTGGTGGCTTGGACATGAGGTGGAACCTTAAAATTTTGCATGAAAGTAGGACTAGCAGCCGCGTTGCACGGGAGAATGTGAAAAGTGTTCATATGTAGTAAAAACCTGACAAATCCGTCCGTTTTCGTCATTTGTTATCGAATCGACTTAAAGCCAGATAGTCACAATGGCCGCTCTTCTCTCTGAAACGGTTACATTTATCGTCTGCAAAGCTATGTCGCGTGCTGCGGTATGCGGAAACACTAAAAGCACCATAGTAGAACACAGAAGAAGCTTCTAAGTTGAAGTAATAGCCAGTAAGAAGTAGTACAATTCAAATTTTAGTTGTAGATTATTCACTTTTTAGCCTGCTTCGGTGGCTTGGACGAGACCTAGGAACTTAAGATTTAGCATGAAAGTAGGACTAGCAGCCGCGTTGCACGGGAGAATGTAAAAAGAGTTCATATGTCGTAAAAACCTGAGGAATCCGTCCTTTATCGTCATTTGTTATCGAATCGACTTAAAGCCAGATCGTCACATTGGCCACTTTTCTCTCTGAGACGGTTACATTTATCGTCTGCAAAGCTATGTCGCGTGCTGCGGTATGCGGAGACACTAAAAGCACCATAGTAGAACACAGAAGAAGCTTCTATGTTGAAGTAATAGCCAGTAAGAAGTAGTACAATTCAAGTTTTAGTTGTCGATTATTCCCTTTTTAGCCGGCTTTGGTGGCTTGGACATGACCTAGGATATTAAGATTTTGCATGAAAGGAGGACTAGCAGCCGCGTTGCATGGGAGAATGTGAAAAGTGTTCATTTGTAGTAAAAACATGAGAAATCCGTCCGTTTTCGTCATTTGTTATCGAATCGACTTAAATCCAGATAGTCACAATGGCCGCTCTTCTCTCTGAAACGGTTACATTCATCGTCTGCAAAGCTATGTCGCGTGCTGCGATATGCCGAAACACTAAAAGCACCATAGTATAACACCGAAGAAGCTTCTTAGTTGAAGTAATAGCCAGTAAGAAGTAGTACAATTCAAGTTTTAGTTGTCGTTTATACACTTTTTAGCCGGCTTTGGTGGCTTGGACATGACCTAGGACCTTAAGATTTTGCATGAAAGGAGGACTAGCATCCGCGTTGCACGGGAGAATGTGAAAAGTTTTCATATGTAGTAAAGACCTGATAAATCCGTCCGGTTTCGTCATTTGTTATCGAATCGACTTAAAGCCAGATCGTCACATTGGCCGCTCTTCTCTGTGAAACGGTTACATTTATCGTCTGCAAAGCTATGTCGCGTGCTGCGGTATGCGGAGACACTAAAAGCACCATAGTAGAACACAGAAGAAGTTTCTAAGTTGAAGTAAAAGCCAGTAAGAAGTAGTACTATTCAAGTTTTAGTTGTCGATTGTTCACTTTTTAGCCGGCTTTGGTGGCTATAACATGACCTAGGACCATAAGATTTTTCATGAAAGGAGGACTAGCAGCCGCGTTGCATGGGAGAATGTGAAAAGTGTTCATATGTAGTAAAAACCTGAGAAATCCGTCCGTTTTCGTCATTTGTTATCGAATCGACTTAAAGCCAGATCGTCACATTGGCCGCTTTTCTCTCTGAAACAGTTACATTTATCGTCTGCAAAGCTATGTCACGTGCTGCGGTATGCGGAGACACTAAAAGCAATATAGTAGAACACAGAAGAAGCTTCTAAGTTGAAGTAATAGGAAGTAAGAAGTAGTACATTTCAAGTTTTAGTTATTGATTATTCACTTTTTAGCCGGCTTTGGTGGCTTGGACATGAGGTGGAACCTTAAGATTTTGCATGAAAGTAGGACTAGCAGCCGCGTTGCACGGGAGAATGTGAAAAGTGTTCATATGTAGTAAAAACCTGAGAAATCCGTCCGTTTTCGTCATTTGTTATCGAATCGACTTAAAGCCAGATCGTCACTTTGGCCGCTTTTATCTCTTAGACGGTCACATTTATCGTCTGGAAATCTATGTCGCGTGCTGCGGTACGCGAAGACAATAAAAGCACCATATTAGATCACAGAAGAAGCTTCTAAGTTGAAGTAATAGCCAGTAAGAAGTAGTACAATTCAAGATTTACTTATCGATTATTCACTTTTTAGCCGGCTTTGGAGGCTTGGAAATGAAGTGCAACCTTAAGATTTTGCATGAAAGGAGGATTAGCAGCGGCGTTGCACGGCAGAATGTGAAAAGTGTTCATATGCAGTATAAACCTGAGAAATCCGTCATTTTCGTCATTTGTTATCGATTCGACTTAAAGCCAGATCGTTACATTGGCCGCCTTTCTCTCTGAGACCGTTACATTTATCGTCTGCAAAGCTATGTCGCGTGCTGCGGTATGCGGAGACACTAAAAGCACCATAGCAGAACACAGAAGAAGCTGTTGAAGTAATAGCCAGTAGGAAGTAGTACAATTCAAGTTTTAGTTGTCGATTCTTCACCTTTTAGCCGGCTTTGGTGGCTTGGACATGACCTAGGACCTTAAGATTTTGCATGAAAGGAGGACTAGCAGCCGCGTTGCATGGGAGAATGTGAAAAGTGTTCATATGTAGTAAAAACCTGAGAAATCCGTCCGTTTTCGTCATTTTCTATCGAATCGACTTAAAGCCAGATCGTCACATTGGCCGCTTTTCTCTCTGAGACGGTTACATTTATCGTTTGCAAAGCTATGTCGCGTGCTGCGGTATGCGGAGACACTAAAAGCACCATAGTAGAACACAGAAGAAACTTCTAAGTTGAAGTAATAGCCAGTAAGAAGTAGTACAATTCAAGTTTTAGTTGTCGATTATTCACTTTTTAGCCGTCTTTGGTGGCTTGGACATGACCTAGGACCTTAAGATTTTGCATGAAAGGAGGACTAGCAGCCGCGATGCATGGGAGAATGTGAAAAGTGTTCTTATGTAGTAAAAACCTGAGACATCCGTCCGTTTTCGTCATTTGTTATCGAATCGACTTAAAGCCAGATCGTAACATTGGCCGCTTTTCTCTCTGAGACGGTTACATTTATCGTCTGCAAAGCTATGTCACGTGCTGCGGTATGCGGAGACACTAAAAGCACCATAGTAGAACACAGAAGAAGCTTCTAAGTTGAAGTAATAGCCAGTAATAAGTAGTACAATTGAAGTTTTAGTTGTCGATTATTAACTTTTACACGGCTTTGGTGGCTAGGACTTGACCTAGGACCTTAAGATTTTGCATGAAAGGAGGACTAGCAGCCGCGTTGCATGGGAGAATGTGAAAAGTGTTCATATGTAGTAAAAACCTGAGAAATCCGTACGTTTTCGTCATTTTTTATCGAATCGACTTAAAGCCAGATCGTCACATTGGCCGCTTTTCTCTCTGAGACGGTTACATTTATCGTTTGCAAAGCTATGTCGCGTGCTGCGGTATGCGGAGACACTAAAAGCACCATAGTAGAACACAGAAGAAGCTTCTAAGTTGAAGTAATAGCCAGTAAGAAGTAGTACAATTGAAGTTTTAGTTATCGATTTTTCACTTTTTAGCCGTATTTGGAGGCTTGGACATGAGCTAGAACCTTAAGATTTTGCATGAAAGGAGGTCTAGCAGCCGCGTTGCATGGGAGAATGTGAAAAGTGTTCATATGTAGTAAAAACCTGAGACATCCCTTCCGTTTTCGTCATTTGTTATCGAATCGACTTAAAGCCAGATCGTCACATTGGCCGCTTTTCTCTCTGAGACGGTTACATTTATCGTCTGCAAAGCTATGTCGCGTGCTGCGGTATGCGGAGACACTAAAAGCACCATATTAGAACACAGAAGAAGCTTCTAAGTTGAAGTAATAGCCAGTAAGAAGTAGTACAATTCAAGTTTTAGATGTCGTTTATTCACTTTTTAGCCGGCTTTCGTGGCTTGGACATGACCTAGGACCTTAAGATTTTGCATGAAAGGAGGACTAGCAGCCGCGTTGCACGGGAGAATGTGAAAAGTGTTCATATGTAGTAAAAACCTGAGAAATCCGTCCGGTTTCGTCTTTGTTATCGAATCGACTTAAAGCCAGATCGTCACATTGGCCGCTTTTCTCTCTGAGACGGTTACATTTATCGTCTGCAAAGCTATGTCGCGCACTGCGGTATGCGGAGACACTAAAAGCACCATAGTAGAACACAGAAGAAGCTTCTAAGTTGAAGTAATAGCCAGTAAGAAGTAGTACAATTGAAGTTTTAGTTGTCGATTATTCACTTTTACCCGGCTTTGGTGGCTAGAACATGACGTAGGACCTTAAGATTTTGCATGAAAGGAGGACTAGCAGCCGCGTTGCACAGCAGAATGTGAAAAGTGTTCATATGTAGTAAAAACCTGAGAAATCCGTCCGTTTTCGTCATTTGTTATCGAATCGACTGAAAGCCAGATCGTCACATTGGCCGCTTTTCTCTCTGAGACCTTTACATTTATCGTCTGCAAAGCTATGTCGCGTGCTGCGGTGTGCGGAGACACTAAAAGCACCATATTAGAACACAGAAGAAGCTTCTAAGTTGAAGTAATAGCTAGTAAGAAGTAGTACAATTCAAGTTTTAGTTGTCGATTCTTCAACTTTTAGCCGGCTTTGGTGGCTATGACATGAAATAGGACCTTAAGATTTTGCATTAAAGAAGGACTAGCAGCCGCGTTGCATGGGAGAATGTGAAATGTGTTCATATGTAGTAAAAACCTGTGAAATCCGTCCATTTTCGTCATTTGTTATCGAATCGACTTAAAGCCAGATCGTCGCATTGGCTGCTTTTCTCTCTGAGACGGTTACATTTATCGTCTGCAAACCTATGTCGCGTGCTGCGGTATGCGGAGACACTAAAAGCACCATAGTAGAACACAGAAGGAGCTTCTAAGTTGAAGTAATGGCCAGTAAGAAGTAGTACAATTCAAGTTTTAGTTATCGATTATTCACTTTTTAGCCGGCTTTGGTGGCTTGGACATGACCTACGACCTTAAGATTTTGCATGAAAGGAGGACTAGCAGCCGCGTTGCACGGGAGAATGTGAAAAGTGTTCACATGTAGTAAAAACCTGAGAAATCCGTCCGTTTTCGTCATTTGTTATCGAATCGACTTAAAGCGAGATCGTCACATTGGGCGCCTTTCTCTCTGAGACCGTTACATTTATCGTCTGCAAAGCTATGTCGCGTGCTGCGGTATGCGGGGACACTAAAAACACCATAGTAGAACACAGAAGAAGCTTCTATGTTGAAGTAATAGCCAGTGGGAAGTAGTACAATTCAAGTTTTAGTTGTCGATTATTCACTTTTTAGCCGGCTTTGGTGGCTTGGACATGACCTAGGACCTTAAGATTTTGCATGAAAGGAGGACTAGCAGCCGCGTTGCACGGGAGAATGTGAAAAGTGTTCATATGTAGTAAAAACCTGAGAAATCTGTCCGTTTTCGTCATTTGTTATCGAATCGACTTAAAGCCAGACCGTCATATTGGTCGCTTTTCTCTCTGAGACGGTTACATTAATCGTCTGCAAAGCTATGTCGCGAACTGCGGTATGCGGAGACACTAAAAGCACCATAGTACAACACAGAAGAAGCTTCTAAGTTGAAGTAATAGCCAGTAAGAAGTAGTACAATTCAAGTTTTAGTTATCGATTATTCAATTTTTAGCCGGCTTTGGAGGCTTGGACATGAGGTGGAACCTTAAGTTTTTGCATGAAAGGAGGATTAGCAGCGGCGTTGCACGGGAGAATGTGTAAAGTGTTCATATGCAGTATAAACCTGAGAAATCCGTCCATTTTCGTCATTTGTTATCGATTCGTCTTAAAGCCAGATCGTCACATTGGGCGCCTTTCTCTCTGAGACGGTTACATTTATCTTCTGCAAAGCTATGTCGCGTGCTGCGGTATGCGGAGACACTAAAAGCACCATATTAGAACACAGAAGAAGCTTCTAAGCTGAAGTAATAGCCAGTAAGAAGTAGTACAATTGAAGTTTTAGTTGTCGATTAATCAGTTTATAGCCGGCTTTGGAGGCTTGGACATGAGGTGGAACCTTAAGTTTTTGCATGAAAGGAGGATTAGCAGCGGCGTTGCACGGGAGAATGTGAAAAGTGTTCATATGCAGTAAAAACCTGAGAAATCCGTCCGTTTTCGTCATTTGTTATCGAATCGACTTAAAGCCAGACCGTCATATTGGTCGCTTTTCTCTCTGAGACGGTTACATTAATCGTCTGCAAAGCTATGTCGCGTGCTTCGGTATGCGGAGACACTAAAAGCACCATAGTGGAACACAGAAGAAGCTTCTAAGTTGAAGTAATAGCCAGTAAGAAGTAGTACAATTCAAGTTTTAGTTGTCGATTATTCACTTTTTAGCCGTCTTTGGTGGTTTGGACATGACCTAGGACCTTAAGATTTTGCATGAAAGGAGGACTAGCAGCCGCGTTGCATGGGAGAATGTGAAAAGTGTTCATATGTAGTAAAAACCTGAGAAATCTGTCCGTTTTCGTCATTTGTTATCGAATCGACTTAAAGCCAGACCGTCATATTGGTCGCTTTTCTCTCTGAGACGGTTACATTAATCGTCTGCAAAGCTATGTCGCGAACTGCGGTATGCGGAGACACTAAAAGCACCATAGTACAACACAGAAGAAGCTTCTAAGTTGAAGTAATAGCCAGTAAGAAGTAGTACAATTCAAGTTTTAGTTATCGATTATTCAATTTTTAGCCGGCTTTGGAGGCTTGGACATGAGGTGGAACCTTAAGTTTTTGCATGAAAGGAGGATTAGCAGCGGCGTTGCACGGGAGAATGTGTAAAGTGTTCATATGCAGTATAAACCTGAGAAATCCGTCCATTTTCGTCATTTGTTATCGATTCGACTTAAAGCCAGATTGTCACATTGGCCGCTTTTCTCTCTGAGACGGTTACATTTATCGTCTGCAGGGCTATGTCGCGTGCTGCGGTATGCGGAGACACTAAAAGCACCATAGTAGAACACAGAAGAAGCTTCTAAGTTGAAGTAATAGCTAGTAAGAAGTAGTACAATTCAAGTTTTAGTTGTCGATTCTTCACCTTTTAGCCGGCTTTGGTGGCTATGACATGAAATAGGACCTTAAGATTTTGCATGAAGGGAGGACTAGCAGCCGCGTTGCATGGGAGAATGTGAAATGTGTTCATATGTAGTAAAAACCTGTGAAATCCGTGCATTTTCGTCATTTGTTATCGAATCGACTTAAAGCCAGATCGTCGCATTGGCTGCTTTTCTCTATGAGACGATTACATTTATCGTCTCCAAAGCTATGTCGCGTGCTGCGGTATGCGGAGACACTAAAAGCACCATAGTAGAACACAGAAGGAGCTTCTAAGTTGAAGTAATGGCCAGTAAGAAGTAGTACAATTCAAGTTTTAGTTATCGATTATTCACTTTTTAGCCGGCTTTGGTGGCTTGGACATGACCTAGGACCTTACGATTTTGCATGAAAGGAGGACTAGCAGCCGCGTTGCACGGGAGAATGTGAAAAGTGTTCATATGTAGTAAAAACCTGAGAAATCCGTCCGTTTTCGTCATTTGTTATCGAATCGACTTAAAGCCAGATCGTCACATTGGTCGCTTTTCTCTCTGAGACGGTTACATTAATCGTCTGCAAAGCTATGTCGCGAACTGCGGTATGCGGAGACACTAAAAGCACCATAGTACAACACAGAAGAAGCTTCTAAGTTGAAGTAATAGCCAGTAAGAAGTAGTACAATTCAATTTTTAGTTATCGATTATTCAATTTTTAGCCGGCTTTGGAGGCTTGGACATGAGGTGGAACCTTACGTTTTTGCATGAAAGGAGGATTAGCAGCGGCGTTGCACGGGAGAATTTGTAAAGTGTTCATATGCAGTATAAACCTGAGAAATCCGTCCATTTTCGTCATTTGTTATCGATTCGACTTAAAGCCAGATCGTCACATTGGGCGCCTTTCTCTCTGAGACCGTTACATTTATCGTCTGCAAAGCTATGTCGCGTGCTGCGGTATGCGGGGACACTAAAAACACCATAGTAGAACACAGAAGAAGCTTCTATGTTGAAGTAACAGCCAGTGGGAAGTAGTACAATTCAAGTTTTAGTTGTCGATTATTCACTTTTTAGCCGGCTTTGGTGGCTTGGACATGACCTAGGACCTTAAGATTTTGCATGAAAGGAGGACTAGCAGCCGCGTTGCACGGGAGAATGTGAAAAGTGTTCATATGTCGTAAAAACCTGAGAAATCCGTCCGTTTTCGTCATTTGTTATCGAATCGACTTAAAGCCAGACCGTCATATTGGTCGCTTTTCTCTCTGAGACGGTTACATTAATCGTCTGCAAAGCTATGTCGCGTGCTGCGGTGTGCGGAGACACTAAAAGCACCATAGTAGAACGCAGAAGAAGCTTTTAAGTTGAAGTAATAGCCAGTAAGAAGTAGTACAATTCAAGTTTTAGTTGTCGATTAATCACTTTTTAGCCGGCTTTAGTGGCTTGGTCATGACCTAGGACCTTAAGATTTTGCATGAAAGGAGGACTAGCAGCCGCGTTGCACGGCAGAATGTGAAAAGTGTTCATATGTAGTAAAAACCTGAGAAATCCGTCCGGTTTCGTCTTTGTTATCGAATCGACTTAAAGCCAGATCGTCACATTGGCCGCTTTTCTCTCTGAGACGGTTACATTTATCGTCTGCAGGGCTATGTCGCGTGCTGCGGTATGCGGAGACACTAAAAGCACCATAGTAGAACACAGAAGAAGCTTCTAAGTTGAAGTAATAGCTAGTAAGAAGTAGTACAATTCAAGTTTTAGTTGTCGATTCTTCACCTTTTAGCCGGCTTTGGTGGCTATGACATGAAATAGGACCTTAAGATTTTGCATTAAAGAAGGACTAGCAGCCGCGTTGCATGGGAGAATGTGAAATGTGTTCATATGTAGTAAAAACCTGTGAAATCCGTCCATTTTCGTCATTTGTTATCGAATCGACTTAAAGCCAGATCGTCGCATTGGCTGCTTTTCTCTCTGAGACGGTTACATTTATCGTCTGCAAAGCTATGTCGCGTGCTGCGGTATGCGGAGACACTAAAAGCACCATAGTAGAACACAGAAGGAGCTTCTAAGTTGAAGTAATGGCCAGTAAGAAGTAGTACAATTCAAGTTTTAGTTATCGATTATTCACTTTTTAGCCGGCTTTGGTGGCTTGGACATGACCTAGGACCTTAAGATTTTGCATGAAAGGAGGACTAGCAGCCGCGTTGCACGGGAGAATGTGAAAAGTGTTCATATGTAGTAAAAACCTGAGAAATCCGTCCGTTTTCGTCATTTGTTATCGAATCGACTTAAAGCCAGATCGTCACATTGGTCGCTTTTCTCTCTGAGACGGTTACATTAATCGTCTGCAAAGCTATGTCGCGAACTGCGGTATGCGGAGACACTAAAAGCACCATAGTACAACACAGAAGAAGCTTCTAAGTTGAAGTAATAGCCAGTAAGAAGTAGTACAATTCAAGTTTTAGTTATCGATTAATCAGTTTATAGCCGGCTTTGGAGGCTTGGACATGAGGTGGAACCTTAAGTTTTTGCATGAAAGGAGGATTAGCAGCGGCGTTGCACGGGAGAATGTGAAAAGTGTTCATATGCAGTATAAACCTGAGAAATCCGTCCATTTTCGTCATTTGTTATCGATTCGACTTAAAGCCACATCGTGACATTGGCCGCCTTTCTCTCTGAGACGGTTACATTTATCGTCTGCAAAGCTATGTCGCGTGCTGCGGTATGCGGGGACACTAAAAACACCATAGTAGAACACAGAAGAAGCTACTATGTTGAAGTAATAGCCAGTGGGAAGTAGTACAATTCAAGTTTTAGTTGTCGATTATTCACTTTTTAGCCAGCTTTGGTGGCTTGGACATGACCTAGGACCTTAAGATTTTGCATGAAAGGAGGACTAGCAGCCGCGTTGCACGGGAGAATGTGAAAAGTGTTCATATGTCGTAAAAACCTGGGAAATCCGTCCGGTTTCGTCTTTGTTATCGAATCGACTTAAAGCCAGACCGTCATATTGGTCGCTTTTCTCTCTGAGACGGTTACATTAATTGTCTGCAAAGCTATGTCGCGTGCTGCGGTGTGCGGAGACACTAAAAGCACCATAGTAGAACGCAGAAGAAGCTTTTAAGTTGAAGTAATAGCCAGTAAGAAGTAGTACAATTCAAGTTTTAGTTGTCGATTAATCACTTTTTAGCCGGCTTTAGTGGCTTGGACATGACCTAGGACCTTAAGATTTTGCATGAAAGGAGGACTAGCAGCCGCGTTGCACGGCAGAATGTGAAAAGTGTTCATATGTAGTAAAAACCTGAGAAATCCGTCCGGTTTCGTCTTTGTTATCGAATCGACTTAAAGCCAGATCGTCACATTGGCCGCTTTTCTCTCTGAGACGGTTACATTTATCGTCTGCAGGGCTATGTCGCGTGCTGCGGTATGCGGAGACACTAAAAGCACCATAGTAGAACACAGAAGAAGCTTCTAAGTTGAAGTAATAGCTAGTAAGAAGTAGTACAATTCAAGTTTTAGTTGTCGATTCTTCACCTTTTAGCCGGCTTTGGTGGCTATGACATGAAATAGGACCTTAAGATTTTGCATTAAAGAAGGACTAGCAGCCGCGTTGCATGGGAGAATGTGAAATGTGTTCATATGTAGTAAAAACCTGTGAAATCCGTCCATTTTCGTCATTTGTTATCGAATCGACTTAAAGCCAGATCGTCGCATTGGCTGCTTTTCTCTCTGAGACGGTTACATTTATCGTCTGCAAAGCTATGTCGCGTGCTGCGGTATGCGGAGACACTAAAAGCACCATAGTAGAACACAGAAGGAGCTTCTAAGTTGAAGTAATGGCCAGTAAGAAGTAGTACAATTCAAGTTTTAGTTATCGATTATTCACTTTTTAGCCGGCTTTGGTGGCTTGGACATGACCTAGGACCTTAAGATTTTGCATGAAAGGAGGACTAGCAGCCGCGTTGCACGGGAGAATGTGAAAAGTGTTCATATTTAGTAAAAACCTGAGAAATCCGTCCGTTTTCGTCATTTGTTATCGAATCGACTTAAAGCCAGATCGTCACATTGGTCGCTTTTCTCTCTGAGACGGTTACATTAATCGTCTGCAAAGCTATGTCGCGAACTGCGGTATGCGGAGACACTAAAAGCACCATAGTACAACACAGAAGAAGCTTCTAAGTTGAAGTAATAGCCAGTAAGAAGTAGTACAATTCAAGTTTTAGTTATCGATTATTCAATTTTTAGCCGGCTTTGGAGGCTTGGACATGAGGTGGAACCTTAAGTTTTTGCATGAAAGGAGGATTAGCAGCGGCGTTGCACGGGAGAATGTGTAAAGTGTTCATATGCAGTATAAACCTGAGAAATCCGTCCATTTTCGTCATTTGTTATCGATTCGACTTAAAGCCAGATCGTCACATTGGGCGCCTTTCTCTCTGAGACCGTTACATTTATCGTCTGCAAAGCTATGTCGCGTGCTGCGGTATGCGGGGACACTAAAAACACCATAGTAGAACACAGAAGAAGCTTCTATGTTGAAGTAATAGCCAGTGGGAAATAGTACAATTCAAGTTTTAGTTGTCGATTATTCACTTTTTAGCCGGCTTTGGTGGCTTGGACATGACCTAGGACCTTAAGATTTTGCATGAAAGGAGGACTAGCAGCCGCGTTGCACGGGAGAATGTGAAAAGTGTTCATATGTAGTAAAAACCTGAGAAATCCGTCCGTTTTCGTCATTTGTTATCGAATCGACTTAAAGCCAGACCGTCATATTGGTCGCTTTTCTCTCTGAGACGGTTACATTAGTCGTCTGCAAAGCTATGTCGCGTGCTTCGGTATGCGGAGACACTAAAAGCACCATAGTGGAACACAGAAGAAGCTTCTAAGTTGAAGTAATAGCCAGTAAGAAGTAGTACAATTCAAGTTTTAGTTGTCGATTATTCACTTTTTAGCCGTCTTTGGTGGCTTGGACATGACCTAGGACCTTAAGATTTTGCATGAAAGGAGGACTAGCAGCCGCGTTGCATGGGAGAATGTGAAAAGTGTTCATATGTAGCAAAAACCTGAGACATCCGTCCGTTTTCGTCATTTGTTATCGAATCGACTTAAAGCCAGATCGTCACATTGGCCGCTTTTCTCCCTGAGACGGTTACATTTATCTTCTGCAAAGCTATGTCGCGTGCTGCGGTATGCGGAGACACTAAAAGCACCATATTAGAACACAGAAGAAGCTTCTAAGCTGAAGTAATAGCCAGTAAGAAGTAGTACAATTAAAGTTTTAGTTGTCGATTAAGCAGTTTATAGCCGGCTTTGGAGGCTTGGACATGAGGTGGAACCTTAAGTTTTTGCATGAAAGGAGGATTAGCAGCGGCGTTGCACGGGAGAATGTGAAAAGTGTTCATATGCAGTATAAACCTGAGAAATCCGTCCATTTTCGTCATTTGTTATCGATTCGACTTAAAGCCACATCGTGACATTGGCCACCTTTCTCTCTGAGACCGTTACATTTATCGTCTGCAAAGCTATGTCGCGTGCTGCGGTATGCGGAGACACTAAAAACACCATAGTAGAACACAGAAGAAGCTTTTAAGTTGAAGTAATAGCCAGTAAGAAGTAGTACAATTCAAGTTTTAGTTGTCGATTAATCACTTTTTAGCCGGCTTTAGTGGCTTGGACATGACCTAGGACCTTAAGATTTTGCATGAAAGGAGGACTAGCAGCCGCGTTGCACGGCAGAATGTGAAAAGTGTTCATATGTAGTAAAAACCTGAGAAATCCGTCCGGTTTCGTCTTTGTTATCGAATCGACTTAAAGCCAGATCGTCACATTGGCCGCTTTTCTCTCTGAGACGGTTACATTTATCGTCTGCAGGGCTATGTCGCGTGCTGCGGTATGCGGAGACACTAAAAGCACCATAGTAGAACACAGAAGAAGCTTCTAAGTTGAAGTAATAGCTAGTAAGAAGTAGTACAATTCAAGTTTTAGTTGTCGATTCTTCACCTTTTAGCCGGCTTTGGTGGCTATGACATGAAATAGGACCTTAAGATTTTGCATGAAGGGAGGACTAGCAGCCGCGTTGCATGGGAGAATGTGAAATGTGTTCATATGTAGTAAAAACCTGTGAAATCCGTCCATTTTCGTCATTTGTTATCGAATCGACTTAAAGCCAGATCGTCGCATTGGCTGCTTTTCTCTCTGAGACGGTTACATTTATCGTCTGCAAAGCTATGTCGCGTGCTGCGGTATGCGGAGACACTAAAAGCACCATAGTAGAACACAGAAGGAGCTTCTAAGTTGAAGTAATGGCCAGTAAGAAGTAGTACAATTCAAGTTTTAGTTATCGATTATTCACTTTTTAGCCGGCTTTGGTGGCTTGGACATGACCTAGGACCTTAAGATTTTGCATGAAAGGAGGACTAGCAGCCGCGTTGCACGGGAGAATGTGAAAAGTGTTCATATGTAGTAAAAACCTGAGAAATCCGTCCGTTTTCGTCATTTGTTATCGAATCGACTTAAAGCCAGATCGTCACATTGGTCGCTTTTCTCTCTGAGACGGTTACATTAATCGTCTGCAAAGCTATGTCGCGAACTGCGGTATGCGGAGACACTAAAAGCACCATAGTACAACACAGAAGAAGCTTCTAAGTTGAAGTAATAGCCAGTAAGAAGTAGTACAATTCAATTTTTAGTTATCGATTATTCAATTTTTAGCCGGCTTTGGAGGTTTGGACATGAGGTGGAACCTTACGTTTTTGCATGAAAGGAGGATTAGCAGCGGCGTTGCACGGGAGAATTTGTAAAGTGTTCATATGCAGTATAAACCTGAGAAATCCGTCCATTTTCGTCATTTGTTATCGATTCGACTTAAAGCCAGATCGTCACATTGGGCGCCTTTCTCTCTGAGACCGTTACATTTATCGTCTGCAAAGCTATGTCGCGTGCTGCGGTATGCGGGGACACTAAAAACACCATAGTAGAACACAGAAGAAGCTTCTATGTTGAAGTAATAGCCAGTGGGAAGTAGTACAATTCAAGTTTTAGTTGTCGATTATTCACTTTTTAGCCGGCTTTGGTGGCTTGGACATGACCTAGGACCTTAAGATTTTGCATGAAAGGAGGACTAGCAGCCGCGTTGCACGGGAGAATGTGAAAAGTGTTCATATGTAGTAAAAACCTGAGAAATCCGTCCGTTTTCGTCATTTGTTATCGAATCGACTTAAAGCCAGACCGTCATATTGGTCGCTTTTCTCTCTGAGACGGTTACATTAATCGTCTGCAAAGCTATGTCGCGTGCTTCGGTATGCGGAGACACTAAACGCACCATAGTAGAACACAGAAGAAGCTTCTAAGTTGAAGTAATAGCCAGTAAGAAGTAGTACAATTCAAGTTTTAGTTGTCGATTATTCACTTTTTAGCCGTCTTTGGTGGCTTGGACATGACCTAGGACCTTACGATTTTGCATGAAAGGAGGACTATCAGCCGCGTTGCATGGGAGAATGTGAAAAGTGTTCATATGTAGTAAAAACCTGAGACATCCGTCCGTTTTCGTCATTTGTTATCGAATCGACTTAAAGCCAGATCGTCACATTGGCCACTTTTCTCCCTGAGACGGTTACATTTATCTTCTGCAAAGCTATGTCGCGTGCTGCGGTATGCGGAAACACTAAAAGCACCATAGTAGAACACAGAAGAAGCTTCTAAGTTGAAGTAATAACCAGTAAGAAGTAGTACAATTCAAGATTTAGTTGTCGATTATTCACTTTTTAGCCGTCTTTGGTGGCTTGGACATGACCTAGGACCTTAAGATTTTGCATGAAAGGAGGACTAGCAGCCGCGTTGCATGGGAGTATGTGAAAAGTGTTCATATGTAGTAAAAACCTCAGAAATCCGTCCGGTTTCGTCTTTGTTATCGAATCGATTTAAAGCCAGATCGTCACATTGGTCGCTTTTCTCTCTGAGACGGTTACATTTATCGTCTGCAAAGCTATGTCGCGTGCTGCGGTATGCGGAGACACTAAAACCACCATAGTAGAACACAGAAGGAGCTTCTAAGTTGAAGTAATACCCAGTAAGAAGTAGTACAATTCAAGTTTTAGTTATCGATTATTCTTTTATTAGCCGGCTTTGGTTGATTGGACATGACCTAGGACCTTAAGATTTTGCATGAAAGGAGGACTAGCAGCCGCGTTGCATGGGAGTATGTGAAAAGTGTTCATATGTAGTAAAAACCTGAGAAATCCGTCCGTTTTCGTCATTTGTTATCGAATCGACTTAAAGCCAGATCGTCACATTGGCCGCTTTTCTCTCTGAGACGGTTACATTTATCGTCTGCAAAGCTTTGTCGCGTGCTGCGGTATGCGGAGACACTAAAAGCACCATATTAGAACACAGAAGAAGCTTCTAAGCTGAAGTAATAGCCAGTAAGAAGTAGTTCAATTGAAGTTTTAGTTGTCGATTAATCACTTTTTAGCCGGCTTTGGTGGCTTGGACATGACCTAGGACCTTAAGATTTTGCATGAAAGGAAGACTAGAAGCCGCGTTGCACGGGGGAATGTCAAAAGTGTTCATATGTAGTAAAAACCTGAGAAATCCGTCCGTTTTCGTCATTTGTTATCGAATCGATTTAAAGCCAGATCGTCACATTGGCCGCTCTTCTCTCTGAAACGGTAACATTTATCGTCTGCAAAGCTATGTTGCGTGCTGCGGTATGCGGAAACACTAAAAGCACCATAGTAGAACACAGAAGAAGCTTGTAAGTTGAAGTAATAGCCAGTAAGAAGTAGTACAATTCAAGTTTTAGTTGTCGATTATTCACTTTTGAGCCGGCTTTGGTGGCTTGGACATGACCTATGACCTTAAGATTTTGCATGAAAGGAGGACTAGCAGCCGCGTTGCATGGGAGTATGTGAAAAGTGTTCATATGTAGTAAAAACCTGAGAAATCCGTCCGGTTTCGTCTTTGTTATCGAATCCTCTTAAAGCCAGATCGTCACATTGGCCGCTTTTCTCTCTGAGACGGTTACATTTATCGTCTGCAAAGCTATGTCGCGTGCTGCGGTATGCGGAGACACTAAAAGCACCATAGTAGAACACAGAAGGAGCTTCTAAGTTGAAGTAATAGCCAGTAAGAAGTAGTACAATTCAAGCTTTAGTTGTCGATTATGCACTTTTTATCCGGCTTTGGTGGTTAGGACACGACCTAGGACCTTAAGATTTTGCATGAAAGGAGGACTAGCAGCCGCGTTACACGGGAGAATGTGAAAAGTGTTCATATGTAGTAAAGACCTGATAAATCCGTCCGTTTTCGTCATTTGTTATCGAATCGACTAAAAGCCAGATCGTCACATTGGCCGCTCTTCTCTCTGAAACGCTTACATTTATCGTCTGCAAAGCTATGTCGCGTGCTGCGGTATGCGGAAACACTAAAAGCACCATAGTAGAACACAGAAGAAGCTTCTAAGTTGAAGTAATAGCCAGTAAGAAGTAGTACAATTCAAGATTTAGTTGTCGATTGTTCACCTTTTAGCCGGCTTTGGTGGGTATGACATGAACTAGGACCTTAAGATTTTGCATGAAAGTAGGACTAGCAGCCGCGTTGCACGGGAGAATGTGAAAAGTGTTCATATGTAGTAAAAACTTGAGAAATCCGTCCATTTTCGTCATTTGTTATCGAATCGACTTAAGGCCAGATCGTCACATTGGCCGCTTTTCTCTCTGAGACGGTTACATTTATCGTCTGCAAAGCTGTGTCGCGTGCTGCACTATGCGGAGACACTAAAAGCACCATAGTAGAAAACAGAAGGAGCTTCTAAGTTGAAGTAATAGCCAGTAAGAAGTAGTACAATTCAAGTTTTACTTATCGATTATTCTTTTTTTAGCCGGACTGGTGGCTTGGACATGACCTAGGACCTTAAGATTTTGCATGAAAGGAGGACTAGCAGCCGCGTTGCATGGGAGAATGTGAAATGTGTTCATATGTAGTAAAAACCTGTGCATTCCGTCCATTTTCGTCATTTGTTATCGATTCGACTTAAAGCCAGATCGTCACATTGGCCGCATTTCTCTCTGAGACGGTTACATTTATCGTCTGCAAAGCTGTGTCGCGTGCAGCGGTATGCGGAGACCCTAAAAGCACCATATTAGAACACAGAAGAAGCTTCTAAGCTGAAGTAATAGCCAGTAAGAAGTAGTACAATTCAAGTTTTAGTTGTCGATTATTCACTTTTTAGCCGGCTTTGGTGGCTTGGACATGACCTAAGACCTTAAGATTTTGCATGAAAGGAGGACTAGCAGCCGCGTTGCACGGCAAAGTGTGAAAAGTGTTCATATGTAGTAAAAACCTGAGAAATCCGTCCGGTTTCGTCTATGTTATCGAATCGACTTAAAGCCAGATCGTCACATTGGCTGCTTTTCTCTCTGAGACGGTTACATTTATCGTCTGCAAAGCTATGTCGCGTGCTGCGGTATGCGGAGACACTAAAAGCACCATAGTAGAACACAGAAGAAGCTTCTATGTTGAAGTAATAGCCAGTAAGAAGTAGTACAATTCAAGATTTAGTTGTCGATAGTTCACCTTTTGCCATCTTTAGTGGCTATGACATGAACTAGGACCTTAAGATTTTGCAAGAAAGGAGGACTAGCAGCCGCGTTGCATGGGAGAATGTGAAATGTGTTCATATGTAGTAAAAACCTGAGAAATCCGTCCATTTTCGTCATTTGTTATCGAATTTACTTAAGGCAGGATCGTCACATTGGCCGCTTTTCTCTCTGAGACGGTTACATTTATCGTCTGCAAAGCTGTGTCGCGTGCTGCGCTATGCGGAGGCACTAAAAGCACCATAGTAGAACACAGAAGGAGCTTCTAAGTTGAAGTAATAGCCAGTAAGAAGTAGTACAATTCAAGTTTTACTTATCGATTATTCTTTTTTTAGCCGGCTTTGGTGGCTTGGACATGACCTAGGACCTTAAGGTTTTGCATGAAAGGAGGACTAGCAGCCGCGTTGCACGGGAGAATGTGAAAAGTGTTCATATGTAGAAAAACCTGAGAAATCCGTCCGTTTTCGTCATTTGTTACCGAATCGACTTAAAGCCAGATCGTCATATTGGCCGCTTTTCTCTCTGAGACGGTTACATTAATCGTCTGCAAAGCTATGTCGCGAACTGCGGTATGCGGAGACACTAAAAGCACCATAGTACAACACAGAAAAAGCTTCTAAGTTGTAGTAATAGCCAGTAAGAAGTAGTACAATTCAAGTTTTAGTTATCGATTTCTCACTTTTTAGCCGGCTTTGGAGGCTTGGACATGACGTGGAACCTTAAGATTTTGCATGAAAGGAGGATTAGCAGCGGCGTTGCACGGGAGAATGTGAAAAGTGTTCATATGCAGTATAAACCTGAGATATCCGTCCATTTTCGTCATTTGTTATCGATTCGACTTAAAGCCAGATCGTCACATTGGCCGCCTTTCTCTCTGAGACGGTTACATTTATCGTCTGCAAAGCTATGTCGCTTGCTGCGGTATGCGGAGACACTAAAGGCACCATAGTAGAACACAGGAGAAGCTTCTAAGTTGAAGTAATAGCCAGTAAGAAGTAGTACAATTCAAGTTTTAGTTATCGATTATTCACTTTTTAGCCGTATTTGGTGGCTTGGACATGACCTAGGACCTTAAGATTTTGCATGAAAGGAGGACTAGCAGCCGCGTTGCATGGGAGAATGTGAAAAGTGTTCATATGTAGTAAAAACCTGAGACATCCGTCCGTTTTCGTCATTTGTTATCGAATCGACTTAAAGCCAGATCGTCACATTGGCCGCTTTTCTCTCTGAGACGGTTACATTTATCGTCTGCAAAGCTGTGTCGCGTGCTGCGGTAAGCGGAGACCCTAAAAGCACCATATTAGAACACAGAAGAAGCTTCTAAGCTGAAGTAATAGCCAGTAAGAAGTAGTAAAATTCAAGTTTTAGTTGTCGATTATTCACTTTTTAGCCGGCTTTGGTGGCTTGGACATGACCTAGGATCTTACGATTTTGCATGAAAGGAGGACTAGCAGCCGCGTTGCACGGCAGAATGTGAAAAGTGTTGATATGTATTAAAAACCTGAGAAATCCGTCCGGTTTCGTCTTTGTTATCGAATCGACTTAAAGCCAGATCGTCACATTCCCTGCTTTTCTCTCTGAGACGGTTACATTTATCGTCTAAAAAGCTATGTCGCGTCCTGCGGTATGCGGAGACACAAAAAGCACCATAGTAGAACACATAAGAAGCTTCTAAGTTGAAGTAATAGCCAGTAAGAAGTAGTACAATTCAAGATTTAGTTGTCGATTGTTCACCTTTTAGCCGGCTTTGGTGGCTATGACATGAACTAGGACCTTAAGATTTTGCATGAAAGGAGGACTAGCAGCCGCGTTGCATGGGAGAATGTGAAATGTGTTCATATGTAGTAAAAACCTGAGTAATCCGTCCGTTTTCGTCATTTGTTATCGAATCGACTTAAAGCCAGATCGTCACATTGGCCGCTTTTCTCTCTGAGACGGTTACATTTATCGTCTGCAAAGCTATGTCGCGTGCTGCGCTATGCGGAGACACTAAAAGCACCATATTAGAACACAGAAGGAGCTTCTAAGTTGAAGTAATAGCCAGTAAGAAGTAGTACAATTCAAGTTTTAGTTATCGATTATTCGTTTTTTAGCCGGCATTGGTGGCTTGGACATGACCTAGGACCTTAAGATTTTGCATGAAAGGAGGACTAGCAGCCGCGTTGCACGGGAGAATGTGAAAAGTGTTCATATGTAGTAAAAACCTGAGAAATCCGTCCGTTTTCGTCATTTGTTATCGAATCGACTTAAAGCCAGATCGTCATATTGGCCGCTTTTCTCTCTGAGACGGTTACATTTATCGTCTGCAAAGCAATGTCGCGTGCTGCGGTATGCGGAGACACTAAAATCACCATAGTACAACACAGAAAAAGCTTCTAAGTTGCAGTAATAGCCAGTAAGAAGTAGTACAATTCAAGTTTTAGTTGTCGATTATTCACTTTTTAGCCGGCTTTGGTGGCTTGGACATGACCTAGGACCTTAAGATTTTGCATGAAAGGAGGACTAGCAGCCGCGTTGCACGGGAGAATGTGAAAAGTGTTCTTATGTAGTAAAAACCTGAGAAATCCGTCCGTTTTCGTCATTTGTTATCGAATCGACTTAAAGCCAGATGGTCACATTGGCCGCTTTTCTCTCTGAGACCTTCACATTTATCGTCTGCAAAGCTATGTCGCGTGCTGCGGTGTGCGGAGACACTAAAAGCACCATAGTAGAACACAGAAGGAGCTTCTAAGTTGAAGTAATAGCCAGTAAGAAGTAGTACAATTCAAGATTTAGTTGTCGATTGTTCACCTTTTAGCCGGCTTTGGTGGCTATGACATGAACTAGGACCTTAAGATTTTGCATGAAAGGAGGATTAGCAGCGGCGTTGCACGGGAGAATTTGTAAAGTGTTCATATGCAGTATAAACCTGAGAAATCCGTCCATTTTCGTCATTTGTTATCGATTCGACTTAAAGCCAGATCGTCACATTGGGCGCCTTTCTCTCTGAGACCGTTACATTTATCGTCTGCAAAGCTATGTCGCGTGCTGCGGTATGCGGGGACACTAAAAACACCATAGTAGAACACAGAAGAAGCTTCTATGTTGAAGTAATAGCCAGTGGGAAGTAGTGCAATTCAAGTTTTAGTTGTCGATTATTCACTTTTTAGCCGGGTTTGGTGGCTTGGACATGACCTAGGACCTTAAGATTTTGCATGAAAGGAGGACTAGCAGCCGCGTTGCACGGGAGAATGTGAAAAGTGTTCATATGTAGTAAAAACCTGAGAAATCCGTCCGTTTTCGTCATTTGTTATCGAATCGACTTAAAGCCAGACCGTCATATTGGTCGCTTTTCTCTCTGAGACGGTTACATTAATCGTCTGCAAAGCTATGTCGCGTGCTTCGGTATGCGGAGACACTAAACGCACCATAGTAGAACACAGAAGAAGCTTCTAAGTTGAAGTAATAGCCAGTAAGAAGTAGTACAATTCAAGTTTTAGTTGTCGATTATTCACTTTTTAGCCGTCTTTGGTGGCTTGGACATGACCTAGGACCTTACGATTTTGCATGAAAGGAGGACTATCAGCCGCGTTGCATGGGAGAATGTGAAAAGTGTTCATATGTAGTAAAAACCTGAGACATCCGTCCGTTTTCGTCATTTGTTATCGAATCGACTTAAAGCCAGATCGTCACATTGGCCACTTTTCTCCCTGAGACGGTTACATTTATCTTCTGCAAAGCTATGTCGCGTGCTGCGGTATGCGGAAACACTAAAAGCACCATAGTAGAACACAGAAGAAGCTTCTAAGTTGAAGTAATAACCAGTAAGAAGTAGTACAATTCAAGATTTAGTTGTCGATTATTCACTTTTTAGCCGTCTTTGGTGGCTTGGACATGACCTAGGACCTTAAGATTTTGCATGAAAGGAGGACTAGCAGCCGCGTTGCATGGGAGTATGTGAAAAGTGTTCATATGTAGTAAAAACCTCAGAAATCCGTCCGGTTTCGTCTTTGTTATCGAATCGATTTAAAGCCAGATCGTCACATTGGTCGCTTTTCTCTCTGAGACGGTTACATTTATCGTCTGCAAAGCTATGTCGCGTGCTGCGGTATGCGGAGACACTAAAACCACCATAGTAGAACACAGAAGGAGCTTCTAAGTTGAAGTAATACCCAGTAAGAAGTAGTACAATTCAAGTTTTAGTTATCGATTATTCTTTTATTAGCCGGCTTTGGTTGATTGGACATGACCTAGGACCTTAAGATTTTGCATGAAAGGAGGACTAGCAGCCGCGTTGCATGGGAGTATGTGAAAAGTGTTCATATGTAGTAAAAACCTGAGAAATCCGTCCGTTTTCGTCATTTGTTATCGAATCGACTTAAAGCCAGATCGTCACATTGGCCGCTTTTCTCTCTGAGACGGTTACATTTATCGTCTGCAAAGCTATGTCGCGTGCTGCGGTATGCGGAGACACTAAAAGCACCATATTAGAACACAGAAGAAGCTTCTAAGCTGAAGTAATAGCCAGTAAGAAGTAGTTCAATTGAAGTTTTAGTTGTCGATTAATCACTTTTTAGCCGGCTTTGGTGGCTTGGACATGACCTAGGACCTTAAGATTTTGCATGAAAGGAAGACTAGAAGCCGCGTTGCACGGGGGAATGTCAAAAGTGTTCATATGTAGTAAAAACCTGAGAAATCCGTCCGTTTTCGTCATTTGTTATCGAATCGATTTAAAGCCAGATCGTCACATTGGCCGCTCTTCTCTCTGAAACGGTAACATTTATCGTCTGCAAAGCTATGTTGCGTGCTGCGGTATGCGGAAACACTAAAAGCACCATAGTAGAACACAGAAGAAGCTTGTAAGTTGAAGTAATAGCCAGTAAGAAGTAGTACAATTCAAGTTTTAGTTGTCGATTATTCACTTTTGAGCCGGCTTTGGTGGCTTGGACATGACCTATGACCTTAAGATTTTGCATGAAAGGAGGACTAGCAGCCGCGTTGCATGGGAGTATGTGAAAAGTGTTCATATGTAGTAAAAACCTGAGAAATCCGTCCGGTTTCGTCTTTGTTATCGAATCGTCTTAAAGCCAGATCGTCACATTGGCCGCTTTTCTCTCTGAGACGGTTACATTTATCGTCTGCAAAGCTATGTCGCGTGCTGCGGTATGCGGAAACACTAAAAGCACCATAGTAGAACACAGAAGAAGCTTCTAAGTTGAAGTAATAGCCAGTAAGAAGTAGTACAATTCAAGATTTAGTTGTCGATTGTTCACCTTTTAGCCGGCTTTGGTGGCTATGACATGAACTAGGACCTTAAGATTTTGCATGAAAGTAGGACTAGCAGCCGCGTTGCACGGGAGAATGTGAAAAGTGTTCATATGTAGTAAAAACTTGAGAAATCCGTCCATTTTCGTCATTTGTTATCGAATCGACTTAAGGCCAGATCGTCACATTGGCCGCTTTTCTCTCTGAGACGGTTACATTTATCGTCTGCAAAGCTGTGTCGCGTGCTGCACTATGCGGAGACACTAAAAGCACCATAGTAGAAAACAGAAGGAGCTTCTAAGTTGAAGTAATAGCCAGTAAGAAGTAGTACAATTCAAGTTTTACTTATCGATTATTCTTTTTTTAGCCGGCTTTGGTGGCTTGGACATGACCTAGGACCTTAAGATTTTGCATGAAAGGAGGACTAGCAGCCGCGTTGCATGGGAGAATGTGAAATGTGTTCATATGTAGTAAAAACCTGTGCATTCCGTCCATTTTCGTCATTTGTTATCGATTCGACTTAAAGCCAGATCGTCACATTGGCCGCATTTCTCTCTGAGACGGTTACATTTATCGTCTGCAAAGCTGTGTCGCGTGCAGCGGTATGCGGAGACCCTAAAAGCACCATATTAGAACACAGAAGAAGCTTCTAAGCTGAAGTAATAGCCAGTAAGAAGTAGTACAATTCAAGTTTTAGTTGTCGATTATTCACTTTTTAGCCGGCTTTGGTGGCTTGGACATGACCTAAGACCTTAAGATTTTGCATGAAAGGAGGACTAGCAGCCGCGTTGCACGGCAAAGTGTGAAAAGTGTTCATATGTAGTAAAAACCTGAGAAATCCGTCCGGTTTCGTCTATGTTATCGAATCGACTTAAAGCCAGATCGTCACATTGGCTGCTTTTCTCTCTGAGACGGTTACATTTATCGTCTGCAAAGCTATGTCGCGTGCTGCGGTATGCGGAGACACTAAAAGCACCATAGTAGAACACAGAAGAAGCTTCTATGTTGAAGTAATAGCCAGTAAGAAGTAGTACAATTCAAGATTTAGTTGTCGATAGTTCACCTTTTGCCATCTTTAGTGGCTATGACATGAACTAGGACCTTAAGATTTTGCAAGAAAGGAGGACTAGCAGCCGCGTTGCATGGGAGAATGTGAAATGTGTTCATATGTAGTAAAAACCTGAGAAATCCGTCCATTTTCGTCATTTGTTATCGAATTTACTTAAGGCAGGATCGTCACATTGGCCGCTTTTCTCTCTGAGACGGTTACATTTATCGTCTGCAAAGCTGTGTCGCGTGCTGCGCTATGCGGAGGCACTAAAAGCACCATAGTAGAACACAGAAGGAGCTTCTAAGTTGAAGTAATAGCCAGTAAGAAGTAGTACAATTCAAGTTTTACTTATCGATTATTCTTTTTTTAGCCGGCTTTGGTGGCTTGGACATGACCTAGGACCTTAAGGTTTTGCATGAAAGGAGGACTAGCAGCCGCGTTGCACGGGAGAATGTGAAAAGTGTTCATATGTAGAAAAACCTGAGAAATCCGTCCGTTTTCGTCATTTGTTACCGAATCGACTTAAAGCCAGATCGTCATATTGGCCGCTTTTCTCTCTGAGACGGTTACATTAATCGTCTGCAAAGCTATGTCGCTTGCTGCGGTATGCGGAGACACTAAAGGCACCATAGTAGAACACAGGAGAAGCTTCTAAGTTGAAGTAATAGCCAGTAAGAAGTAGTACAATTCAAGTTTTAGTTATCGATTATTCACTTTTTAGCCGTATTTGGTGGCTTGGACATGACCTAGGACCTTAAGGTTTTGCATGAAAGGAGGATTAGCAGCGGCGTTGCACGGGAGAATGTGAAAAGTGTTCATATGCAGTATAAACCTGAGATATCCGTCCATTTTCGTCATTTGTTATCGATTCGACTTAAAGCCAGATCGTCACATTGGCCGCCTTTCTCTCTGAGACGGTTACATTTATCGTCTGCAAAGCTATGTCGCTTGCTGCGGTATGCGGAGACACTAAAGGCACCATAGTAGAACACAGGAGAAGCTTCTAAGTTGAAGTAATAGCCAGTAAGAAGTAGTACAATTCAAGTTTTAGTTATCGATTATTCACTTTTTAGCCGTATTTGGTGGCTTGGACATGACCTAGGACCTTAAGATTTTGCATGAAAGGAGGACTAGCAGCCGCGTTGCATGGGAGAATGTGAAAAGTGTTCATATGTAGTAAAAACCTGAGACATCCGTCCGTTTTCGTCATTTGTTATCGAATCGACTTAAAGCCAGATCGTCACATTGGCCGCTTTTCTCTCTGAGACGGTTACATTTATCGTCTGCAAAGCTGTGTCGCGTGCTGCGGTAAGCGGAGACCCTAAAAGCACCATATTAGAACACAGAAGAAGCTTCTAAGCTGAAGTAATAGCCAGTAAGAAGTAGTAAAATTCAAGTTTTAGTTGTCGATTATTCACTTTTTAGCCGGCTTTGGTGGCTTGGACATGACCTAGGATCTTACGATTTTGCATGAAAGGAGGACTAGCAGCCGCGTTGCACGGCAGAATGTGAAAAGTGTTGATATGTATTAAAAACCTGAGAAATCCGTCCGGTTTCGTCTTTGTTATCGAATCGACTTAAAGCCAGATCGTCACATTCCCTGCTTTTCTCTCTGAGACGGTTACATTTATCGTCTAAAAAGCTATGTCGCGTCCTGCGGTATGCGGAGACACAAAAAGCACCATAGTAGAACACATAAGAAGCTTCTAAGTTGAAGTAATAGCCAGTAAGAAGTAGTACAATTCAAGATTTAGTTGTCGATTGTTCACCTTTTAGCCGGCTTTGGTGGCTATGACATGAACTAGGACCTTAAGATTTTGCATGAAAGGAGGACTAGCAGCCGCGTTGCATGGGAGAATGTGAAATGTGTTCATATGTAGTAAAAACCTGAGTAATCCGTCCGTTTTCGTCATTTGTTATCGAATCGACTTAAAGCCAGATCGTCACATTGGCCGCTTTTCTCTCTGAGACGGTTACATTTATCGTCTGCAAAGCTATGTCGCGTGCTGCGCTATGCGGAGACACTAAAAGCACCATATTAGAACACAGAAGGAACTTCTAAGTTGAAGTAATAGCCAGTAAGAAGTAGTACAATTCAAGTTTTAGTTATCGATTATTCGTTTTTTAGCCGGCATTGGTGGCTTGGACATGACCTAGGACCTTAAGATTTTGCATGAAAGGAGGACTAGCAGCCGCGTTGCACGGGAGAATGTGAAAAGTGTTCATATGTAGTAAAAACCTGAGAAATCCGTCCGTTTTCGTCATTTGTTATCGAATCGACTTAAAGCCAGATCGTCATATTGGCCGCTTTTCTCTCTGAGACGGTTACATTTATCGTCTGCAAAGCAATGTCGCGTGCTGCGGTATGCGGAGACACTAAAATCACCATAGTACAACACAGAAAAAGCTTCTAAGTTGCAGTAATAGCCAGTAAGAAGTAGTACAATTCAAGTTTTAGTTGTCGATTATTCACTTTTTAGCCGGCTTTGGTGGCTTGGACATGACCTAGGACCTTAAGATTTTGCATGAAAGGAGGACTAGCAGCCGCGTTGCACGGGAGAATGTGAAAAGTGTTCTTATGTAGTAAAAACCTGAGAAATCCGTCCGTTTTCGTCATTTGTTATCGAATCGACTTAAAGCCAGAGCGTCATATTGGCCGCTTTTCTCTCTGAGACGGTTACATTTATCGTCTGCAAAGCTATGTCGCGAACTGCGGTATGCGGAGACACTAAAAGCACCATAGTACAACACAGAAAAAGCTTCTAAGTTGAAGTAATAGCCAGTAAGAAGTAGTTCAATTCAAGTTTTAGTTATCGATTATTCACTTTTTAGCCGGCTTTGGAGGCTTGGACATGAGGTGGAACCTTAAGATTTTGCATGAAAGGAGGACTAGCAGCGGCTTTGCACGGGAGAATGTGAAAAGTGTTCATATGCAGTATAAACCTGAGAAATCCGTCCATTTTCGTCATTTGTTATCGATTCGACTTAAAGCCAGATCGTCACATTGGCCGCCTTTCTCTCTGAGACCGTTACATTTCTCGTCTGCAAAGCTATGTCGCCTGCTACGGTATGCGGAGACACTAAAAGCACCATAGTAGAACACAGAAGAAGCTTCTAAGTTGAAGTAATAGCCAGTAAGAAGTAGTACAATTGAAGTTTTAGTTGTCGATTATTCACTTTTTAGCCGGCTTTGGTGGCTTGGACATGACCTAGGACCTTAAGATTTTGCATGAAAGGAGGACTAGCAGCCGCTTTGCACTGGAGGATATGAAAAGTGTTCATATGCAGTAAAAACCTGAGAAATCCGTCCGTTTTCGTCATTTGTTATCGAATCGACTTAAAGCCAGATCGTCACATCGGCCGCTTTTCTCTCTGAGACGGTTACATTTATCGTCTGCAAAGCTATGTCGCGTGCTGCGCTATGCGGAGACACTAAAAGCACCATAGTCGAACACAGAAGGAGCTTCTAAGTTGAAGTAATAGCCAGTAAGAAGTAGTACAATTCAAGTTTTAGTTATCGATTATTCTTTTTTTAGCCGGCTTTGGTGGCTTGGACATGACCTAGGACCTTAAGATTTTGCATGAAAGGAGGACTAGCAGCCGCGTTGCACGGGAGAATGTGAAAAGTGTTCATATGTAGTAAAAACCTCAGAAATCCGTCCGTTTTCGTCATTTGTTATCGAATCGACTTAAAGCCAGATCGTCACATTGCCCGCTTTTCTCGCTGAGACCTTCACATTTATCGTCTGCAAAGCTATGTCGCGTGCTGCGGTGTGCGGAGACACTAAAAGCACCATAGTAGAACACAGAAGGAGCTTCTAAGTTGATTTAATAGCCAGTAAGAAGTAGTACAATTCAAGATTTAGTTGTCGATTGTTCACCTTTTAGCCGCCTTTGGTGGCTATGACATGAACTAGGACCTTAAGATTTTGCATGAAAGGAGGACTAGCAGCCGCGTTGCATGGGAGAATGTGAAATGTGATCATATGTAGTAAAAACCTGAGAAATCCGTCCATTTTCGTCATTTGTTATCGAATCGACTTATAGCCAGATCGTCACATTGGCCGCTTTTCTCTCTGAGACGGTTACATTTATCGTCTGCAAAGCTATGTCGCGTGCTGCGCTATGCGGAGACACAAAAAGCACCATAGTAGAACACAGAAAAAGCTTCTAAGTTGAAGTAATAGCCAGTAAGAAGTAGTACAATTCAAGTTTTAGTTATCGATTATTCTTTTTTTAGCCGGCTTTGGTGGCTTGGACATGACCTAGGACCTTAAGATTTTGCATGAAAGGAGGACTAGCAGCCGCGTTGCACGGGAGACTGTGAAAAGTGTTCATATGTAGTAAAAACCTGAGAAATACGTCCGTTCTCGTCATTTATTATCGAATCGACTTAAAGCCAGATCGTCATATTGGCCGCTTTTCTCTCTGAGACGGTAACATTAATCGTCTGCAAAGCTATGTCGCGAACTGCGGTATGCGGAGACACTAAAAGCACCATAGTACAACACAGAAAAAGCTTCTAAGCTGAAGTAATAGCCAGTAAGAAGTAGTACAATTGAAGTTTTAGTTGTCGATTAATCAGTTTATAGCCGGCTTTGGAGGCTTGGACATGAGGTGGAACCTTAAGTTTTTGCATGAAAGGAGGATTAGCAGCGGCGTTGCACGGGAGAATGTGAAAAGTGTTCATATGCAGTATAAACCTGAGAAATCCGTCCATTTTCGTCATTTGTTATCGATTCGACTTAAAGCCACATCGTGACATTGGCCGCCTTTCTCTCTGAGACCGTTACATTTATCGTCTGCAAAGCTATGTCGCGTGCTGCGGTATGCGGAGACACTAAAAACACCATAGTAGAACACAGAAGAAGCTTTTAAGTTGAAGTAATAGCCAGTAAGAAGTAGTACAATTCAAGTTTTAGTTGTCGATTAATCACTTTTTAGCCGGCTTTAGTGGCTTGGACATGACCTAGGACCTTAAGATTTTGCATGAAAGGAGGACTAGCAGCCGCGTTGCACGGCAGAATGTGAAAAGTGTTCATATGTAGTAAAAACCTGAGAAATCCGTCCGGTTTCGTCTTTGTTATCGAATCGACTTAAAGCCAGATCGTCACATTGGCCGCTTTTCTCTCTGAGACGGTTACATTTATCGTCTGCAGGGCTATGTCGCGTGCTGCGGTATGCGGAGACACTAAAAGCACCATAGTAGAACACAGAAGAAGCTTCTAAGTTGAAGTAATAGCTAGTAAGAAGTAGTACAATTCAAGTTTTAGTTGTCGATTCTTCACCTTTTAGCCGGCTTTGGTGGCTATGACATGAAATAGGACCTTAAGATTTTGCATGAAGGGAGGACTAGCAGCCGCGTTGCATGGGAGAATGTGAAATGTGTTCATATGTAGTAAAAACCTGTGAAATCCGTCCATTTTCGTCATTTGTTATCGAATCGACTTAAAGCCAGATCGTCGCATTGGCTGCTTTTCTCTCTGAGACGGTTACATTTATCGTCTGCAAAGCTATGTCGCGTGCTGCGGTATGCGGAGACACTAAAAGCACCATAGTAGAACACAGAAGGAGCTTCTAAGTTGAAGTAATGGCCAGTAAGAAGTAGTACAATTCAAGTTTTAGTTATCGATTATTCACTTTTTAGCCGGCTTTGGTGGCTTGGACATGACCTAGGACCTTAAGATTTTGCATGAAAGGAGGACTAGCAGCCGCGTTGCACGGGAGAATGTGAAAAGTGTTCATATGTAGTAAAAACCTGAGAAATCCGTCCGTTTTCGTCATTTGTTATCGAATCGACTTAAAGCCAGATCGTCACATTGGTCGCATTTCTCTCTGAGACGGTTACATTAATCGTCTGCAAAGCTATGTCGCGAACTGCGGTATGCGGAGACACTAAAAGCACCATAGTACAACACAGAAGAAGCTTCTAAGTTGAAGTAATAGCCAGTAAGAAGTAGTACAATTCAATTTTTAGTTATCGATTATTCAATTTTTAGCCGGCTTTGGAGGTTTGGACATGAGGTGGAACCTTACGTTTTTGCATGAAAGGAGGATTAGCAGCGGCGTTGCACGGGAGAATTTGTAAAGTGTTCATATGCAGTATAAACCTGAGAATTCCGTCCATTTTCGTCATTTGTTATCGATTCGACTTAAAGCCAGATCGTCACATTGGGCGCCTTTCTCTCTGAGACCGTTACATTTATCGTCTGCAAAGCTATGTCGCGTGCAGCGGTATGCGGGGACACTAAAACACCATAGTAGAACACAGAAGAAGCTTCTATGTTGAAGTAATAGCCAGTGGGAAGTAGTACAATTCAAGTTTTTGTTGTCGATTATTCACTTTTTAGCCGGCTTTGGTGGCTTGGACATGACCTAGGACCTTAAGATTTTGCATGAAAGGAGGACTAGCAGCCGCGTTGCACGGGAGAATGTGAAAAGTGTTCATATGTAGTAAAAACCTGAGAAATCCGTCCGTTTTCGTCATTTGTTATCGAATCGACTTAAAGCCAGACCGTCATATTGGTCGCTTTTCTCTCTGAGACGGTTACATTAATCGTCTGCAAAGCTATGTCGCGTGCTTCGGTATGCGGAGACACTAAACGCACCATAGTAGAACACAGAAGAAGCTTCTAAGTTGAAGTAATAGCCAGTAAGAAGTAGTACAATTCAAGTTTTAGTTGTCGATTATTCACTTTTTAGCCGTCTTTGGTGGCTTGGACATGACCTAGGACCTTACGATTTTGCATGAAAGGAGGACTATCAGCCGCGTTGCATGGGAGAATGTGAAAAGTGTTCATATGTAGTAAAAACCTGAGACATCCGTCCGTTTTCGTCATTTGTTATCGAATCGACTTAAAGCCAGATCGTCACATTGGCCGCTTTTCTCCCTGAGACGGTTACATTTATCTTCTGCAAAGCTATGTCGCGTGCTGCGGTATGCGGAGACACTAAAAGCACCATATTAGAACACAGAAGAAGCTTCTAAGCTGAAGTAATAGCCAGTAAGAAGTAGTACAATTGAAGTTTTAGTTGTCGATTAATCACTTTATAGCCGGCTTTGGAGGCTTGGACATGAGGTGGAACCTTAAGTTTTTGCATGAAAGGAGGATTAGCAGCGGCGTTGCACGGGAGAATGTGAAAAGTGTTCATATGCAGTATAAACCTGAGAAATCCGTCCATTTTCGTCATTTGTTATCGATTCGACTTAAAGCCACATCGTCACATTGGCCGCCTTTCTCTCTGAGACCGTTACATTTATCGTCTGCAAAGCTATGTCGCGTGCTGCGGTATGCGGGGACACTAAAAACACCATAGTAGAACACAGAAGAAGCTTATATGTTTAAGTAATAGCCAGTGGGAAGTAGTACAATTCAAGTTTTAGTTGTCGATTATTCACTTTTTAGCCGTCTTTGGTGGCTTGGACATGACCTAGGACCTTAAGATTTTGCATGAAAGGAGGACTAGCAGCCGCGTTGCATGGGAGGATGTGAAAAGTGTTCATATGTAGTAAAACCCTGTGAAATCCGTCCGTCTTCGTCATTTTTTGTCGAATCGACTTAAAGCCAGATCGTCACATTATCCGCTTTTCTCTCTGAGACGGTTACATTTATCGTCTGCAAAGCTATGTCGCATGCTTCGGTATGCCGAGACACTAAAAGCACCACAGTAGAACACAGAAGAAGCTACTAAGCTGAAGTAATAGCCAGTAAGAAGTAGTACAATTGAAGTTTTAGTTGTCGATTAATCACTTTTTAGCCGGCTTTGGTGGCTTGGACATGACTTAGGACCTTAAGATTTTGCATGAAAGGAAGACTAGCAGCCGCGTTGCACGGGGGAATGTGAAAAGTGTTCATATGTAGTAAAAACCTGAGAAATCCGTCCGTTTTCGTCATTTGTTATCGAATCGATTTAAAGCCAGATCGTCACATTGGCCGCTCTTCTCTCTGAAAAAGTTACATTTATCGTCTGCAAAGCTATGTCGCGTGCTGCGGTATGCGGAAACACTAAAAGCACCATAGTAGAACACAGAAGAAGCTTCTAAGTTGAAGTAATAACCAGTAAGAAGTAGTACAATTCAAGATTTAGTTGTCGATTATTCACTTTTTAGCCGTCTTTGGTGGCTTGGACATGACCTAGGACCTTAAGATTTTGCATGAAAGGAGGACTAGCAGCCGCGTTGCATGGGAGTATGTGAAAAGTGTTCATATGTAGTAAAAACCTCAGAAATCCGTCCGGTTTCGTCTTTGTTATCGAATCGATTTAAAGCCAGATCGTCACATTGGTCGCTTTTCTCTCTGAGACGGTTACATTTATCGTCTGCAAAGCTATGTCGCGTGCTGCGGTATGCGGAGACACTAAAACCACCATAGTAGAACACAGAAGGAGCTTCTAAGTTGAAGTAATACCCAGTAAGAAGTAGTACAATTCAAGTTTTAGTTATCGATTATTCTTTTATTAGCCGGCTTTGGTTGATTGGACATGACCTAGGACCTTAAGATTTTGCATGAAAGGAGGACTAGCAGCCGCGTTGCATGGGAGTATGTGAAAAGTGTTCATATGTAGTAAAAACCTGAGAAATCCGTCCGTTTTCGTCATTTGTTATCGAATCGACTTAAAGCCAGATCGTCACATTGGCCGCTTTTCTCTCTGAGACGGTTACATATATCGTCTGCAAAGCTATGTCGCGTGCTGCGGTATGCGGAGACACTAAAAGCACCATATTAGAACACAGAAGAAGCTTCTAAGCTGAAGTAATAGCCAGTAAGAAGTAGTTCAATTGAAGTTTTAGTTGTCGATTATTCACTTTTGAGCCGGCTTTGGTGGCTTGGACATGACCTATGACCTTAAGATTTTGCATGAAAGGAGGACTAGCAGCCGCGTTGCATGGGAGTATGTGAAAAGTGTTCATATGTAGTAAAAACCTGAGAAATCCGTCCGGTTTCGTCTTTGTTATCGAATCGTCTTAAAGCCAGATCGTCACATTGGCCGCTTTTCTCTCTGAGACGGTTACATTTATCGTCTGCAAAGCTATGTCGCGTGCTGCGGTATGCGGAGACACTAAAAGCACCATAGTAGAACACAGAAGGAGCTTCTAAGTTGAAGTAATAGCCAGTAAGAAGTAGTACAATTCAAGCTTTAGTTGTCGATTATTCACTTTTTATCCGGCTTTGGTGGTTAGGACATGACCTAGGACCTTAAGATTTTGCATGAAAGGAGGACTAGCAGCCGCGTTACACGGGAGAATGTGAAAAGTGTTCATATGTAGTAAAGACCTGATAAATCCGTCCGTTTTCGTCATTTGTTATCGAATCGACTAAAAGCCAGATCGTCACATTGGCCGCTCTTCTCTCTGAAACGCTTACATTTATCGTCTGCAAAGCTATGTCGCGTGCTGCGGTATGCGGAAACACTAAAAGCACCATAGTAGAACACAGAAGAAGCTTCTATGTTGAAGTAATAGCCAGTAAGAAGTAGTACAATTCAAGATTTAGTTGTCGATAGTTCACCTTTTGCCATCTTTAGTGGCTATGACATGAACTAGGACCTTAAGATTTTGCAAGAAAGGAGGACTAGCAGCCGCGTTGCATGGGAGAATGTGAAATGTGTTCATATGTAGTAAAAACCTGTGCATTCCGTCCATTTTCGTCATTTGTTATCGATTCGACTTAAAGCCAGATCGTCACATTGGCCGCATTTCTCTCTGAGACGGTTACATTTATCGTCTGCAAAGCTGTGTCGCGTGCAGCGGTATGCGGAGACCCTAAAAGCACCATATTAGAACACAGAAGAAGCTTCTAAGCTGAAGTAATAGCCAGTAAGA
This sequence comes from Schistocerca gregaria, assembly GCF_023897955.1. NCBI lineage: Eukaryota > Metazoa > Arthropoda > Insecta > Orthoptera > Acrididae > Schistocerca > Schistocerca gregaria. Next base: position 3,274,095 of record NW_026061811.1, on the reverse strand, counting down.
AGTAGTACAATTCAAGTTTTAGTTGTCGATTATTCACTTTTTAGCCGGCTTTGGTGGCTTGGACATGACCTAAGACCTTAAGATTTTGCATGAAAGGAGGACTAGCAGCCGCGTTGCACGGCAAAGTGTGAAAAGTGTTCATATGTAGTAAAAACCTGAGAAATCCGTCCGGTTTCGTCTATGTTATCAAATCGACTTAAAGCCAGATCGTCACATTGGCTGCTTTTCTCTCTGAGACGGTTACATTTATCGTCTGCAAAGCTATGTCGCGTGCTGCGGTATGCGGAGACACTAAAAGCACCATAGTAGAACACAGAAGAAGCTTCTATGTTGAAGTAATAGCCAGTAAGAAGTAGTACAATTCAAGATTTAGTTGTCGATAGTTCACCTTTTGCCATCTTTAGTGGCTATGACATGAACTAGGACCTTAAGATTTTGCAAGAAAGGAGGACTAGCAGCCGCGTTGCATGGGAGAATGTGAAATGTGTTCATATGTAGTAAAAACCTGAGAAATCCGTCCATTTTCGTCATTTGTTATCGAATTTACTTAAGGCAGGATCGTCACATTGGCCGCTTTTCTCTCTGAGACGGTTACATTTATCGTCTGCAAAGCTGTGTCGCGTGCTGCGCTATGCGGAGGCACTAAAAGCACCATAGTAGAACACAGAAGGAGCTTCTAAGTTGAAGTAATAGCCAGTAAGAAGTAGTACAATTCAAGTTTTACTTATCTATTATTCTTTTTCTAGCCGGCTTTGGTGGCTTGGACATGACCTAGGACCTTAAGGTTTTGCATGAAAGGAGGACTAGCAGCCGCGTTGCGCGGGATAATGTGAAAAGTGTTCATATGTAGAAAAACCTGAGAAATCCGTCCGTTTTCGTCATTTGTTACCGAATCGACTTAAAGCCAGATCGTCATATTGGCCGCTTTTCTCTCTGAGACGGTTACATTAATCGTCTGCAAAGCTATGTCGCGAACTGCGGTATGCGGAGACACTAAAAGCACCATAGTACAACACAGAAAAAGCTTCTAAGTTGTAGTAATAGCCAGTAAGAAGTAGTACAATTCAAGTTTTAGTTATCGATTTCTCACTTTTTATCCGGCTTTGGAGGCTTGGACATGACGTGGAACCTTAAGATTTTGCATGAAAGGAGGATTAGCAGCGGCGTTGCACGGGAGAATGTGAAAAGTGTTCATATGCAGTATAAACCTGAGATATCCGTCCATTTTCGTCATTTGTTATCGATTCGACTTAAAGCCAGATCGTCACATTGGCCGCCTTTCTCTCTGAGACGGTTACATTTATCGTCTGCAAAGCTATGTCGCTTGCTGCGGTATGCGGAGACACTAAAGGCACCATAGTAGAACACAGGAGAAGCTTCTAAGTTGAAGTAATAGCCAGTAAGAAGTAGTACAATTCAAGTTTTAGTTATCGATTATTCACTTTTTAGCCGTATTTGGTGGCTTGGACATGACCTAGGACCTTAAGATTTTGCATGAAAGGAGGACTAGCAGCCGCGTTGCATGGGAGAATGTGAAAAGTGTTCATATGTAGTAAAAACCTGAGACATCCGTCCGTTTTCGTCATTTGTTATCGAATCGACTTAAAGCCAGATCGTCACATTGGCCGCTTTTCTCTCTGAGACGGTTACATTTATCGTCTGCAAAGCTATGTTGCGTGCTGCGGTATGCGGAAACACTAAAAGCACCATAGTAGAACACAGAAGAAGCTTGTAAGTTGAAGTAATAGCCAGTAAGAAGTAGTACAATTCAAGTTTTAGTTGTCGATTATTCACTTTTGAGCCGGCTTTGGTGGCTTGGACATGACCTATGACCTTAAGATTTTGCATGAAAGGAGGACTAGCAGCCGCGTTGCATGGGAGTATGTGAAAAGTGTTCATATGTAGTAAAAACCTGAGAAATCCGTCCGGTTTCGTCTTTGTTATCGAATCGTCTTAAAGCCAGATCGTCACATTGGCCGCTTTTCTCTCTGAGACGGTTACATTTATCGTCTGCAAAGCTATGTCGCGTGCTGCGGTATGCGGAGACACTAAAAGCACCATAGTAGAACACAGAAGGAGCTTCTAAGTTGAAGTAATAGCCAGTAAGAAGTAGTACAATTCAAGCTTTAGTTGTCGATTATGCACTTTTTATCCGGCTTTGGTGGTTAGGACATGACCTAGGACCTTAAGATTTTGCATGAAAGGAGGACTAGCAGCCGCGTTACACGGGAGAATGTGAAAAGTGTTCATATGTAGTAAAGACCTGATAAATCCGTCCGTTTTCGTCATTTGTTATCGAATCGACTAAAAGCCAGATCGTCACATTGGCCGCTCTTCTCTCTGAAACGCTTACATTTATCGTCTGCAAAGCTATGTCGCGTGCTGCGGTATGCGGAAACACTAAAAGCACCATAGTAGAACACAGAAGAAGCTTCTATGTTGAAGTAATAGCCAGTAAGAAGTAGTACAATTCAAGATTTAGTTGTCGATAGTTCACCTTTTGCCATCTTTAGTGGCTATGACATGAACTAGGACCTTAAGATTTTGCAAGAAAGGAGGACTAGCAGCCGCGTTGCATGGGAGAATGTGAAATGTGTTCATATGTAGTAAAAACCTGTGCATTCCGTCCATTTTCGTCATTTGTTATCGATTCGACTTAAAGCCAGATCGTCACATTGGCCGCATTTCTCTCTGAGACGGTTACATTTATCGTCTGCAAAGCTGTGTCGCGTGCAGCGGTATGCGGAGACCCTAAAAGCACCATATTAGAACACAGAAGAAGCTTCTAAGCTGAAGTAATAGCCAGTAAGAAGTAGTACAATTCAAGTTTTAGTTGTCGATTATTCACTTTTTAGCCGGCTTTGGTGGCTTGGACATGACCTAAGACCTTAAGATTTTGCATGAAAGGAGGACTAGCAGCCGCGTTGCACGGCAAAGTGTGAAAAGTGTTCATATGTAGTAAAAACCTGAGAAATCCGTCCGGTTTCGTCTATGTTATCGAATCGACTTAAAGCCAGATCGTCACATTGGCTGCTTTTCTCTCTGAGACGGTTACATTTATCGTCTGCAAAGCTATGTCGCGTGCTGCGGTATGCGGAGACACTAAAAGCACCATAGTAGAACACAGAAGAAGCTTCTATGTTGAAGTAATAGCCAGTAAGAAGTAGTACAATTCAAGATTTAGTTGTCGATAGTTCACCTTTTGCCATCTTTAGTGGCTATGACATGAACTAGGACCTTAAGATTTTGCAAGAAAGGAGGACTAGCAGCCGCGTTGCATGGGAGAATGTGAAATGTGTTCATATGTAGTAAAAACCTGAGAAATCCGTCCATTTTCGTCATTTGTTATCGAATTTACTTAAGGCAGGATCGTCACATTGGCCGCTTTTCTCTCTGAGACGGTTACATTTATCGTCTGCAAAGCTGTGTCGCGTGCTGCGCTATGCGGAGGCACTAAAAGCACCATAGTAGAACACAGAAGGAGCTTCTAAGTTGAAGTAATAGCCAGTAAGAAGTAGTACAATTCAAGATTTAGTTATCGATTATTCTTTTTTTAGTCGGCTTTGGTGGCTTGGACATGACCTAGGACCTTAAGATTTTGCATGATAGGAGGACTAGCAGCCGCGTTGCATGGGAGAATGTGAAAAGTGTTCATATGTAGTAAAAAGCTGAGAAATCCGTCCATTTTCGTCATTTGTTATCGATTCGACTTAAAGCCAGATCGTCACATTGGCCGCCTTTCTCTCTGAGACCGTTACATTTATCGTCTGCAAAGCTATGTCGCGTGCTGCGGTATGCGGAGACACTTAAGGCACCATAGTAGAACACAGAAGAAGCTTCTATGTTGAAGTAGTAGCCAGTAGGAAGTAGTACAATTCAAGTTTTAGTTGTCGATTATTCACTTTTTAGCCGGCTTTGGTGGCTTGGACATGACCTAATACCTTAAGATTTTGCATGAAAGGAGGACTAGCAGCCGCGTTGCATGGGAGAATGTGAAAAGTGTTCATATGTAGTAAAAAGCTGAGAAATCCGTCCATTTTCGTCATTTGTTATCGAATCGACTTAAAGCCAGATCGTCACATTGGCCGCTTTTCTCTCTGAGACGGTTACATTTATCGTCTGCAAAGCTGTGTCGCGTGCTGCGCTATGCGGAGACCCTAAAAGCACCATAGTAGAACACAGAAGGAGCTTCTAAGTTGAAGTAATAGCCAGTAAGAAGTAGTACAATTCAAGATTTAGTTATCGATTATTCTTTTTTTAGTCGGCTTTGGTGGCTTGGACATGACCTAGGACCTTAAGATTTTGCATGATAGGAGGACTAGCAGCCGCGTTGCACGGGAGAATGTGATAAGTGTTCATATGTAGTAAAAACCTGAGAAATCTGTCCATTTTCGTCATTTGTTATCGAATCGACTTAAAGCCAGAGCGTCATATTGGCCGCTTTTCTCTCTGAGACGGTTACATTTATCGTCTGCAAAGCTATGTCGCGAACTGCGGTATGCGGAGACACTAAAAGCACCATAGTACAACACAGAAAAAGCTTCTAAGTTGAAGTAATAGCCAGTAAGAAGTAGTTCAATTCAAGTTTTAGTTATCGATTATTCACTTTTTAGCCGGCTTTGGAGGCTTGGACATGAGGTGGAACCTTAAGATTTTGCATGAAAGGAGGACTAGCAGCGGCTTTGCACGGGAGAATGTGAAAAGTGTTCATATGCAGTATAAACCTGAGAAATCCGTCCATTTTCGTCATTTGTTATCGATTCGACTTAAAGCCAGATCGTCACATTGGCCGCCTTTCTCTCTGAGACCGTTACATTTCTCGTCTGTAAAGCTATGTCGCCTGCTACGGTATGCGGAGACACTAAAAGCACCATAGTAGAACACAGAAGAAGCTTCTATGTTGAAGTAATAGCCAGTAGGAAGTAGTACAATTCAAGTTTTAGTTGTCGATTGTTAACTTTTTAGCCGGCTTTGGATGCTTGGACATGACCTAGGACCTTAAGATTTTGCATGAAAGGAGGACTAGCAGCCGCGTTGCATGGGAGAATGTGAAAAGTGTTCATATGTAGTAAAAACCTGAGAAATCAGTCCGTTTTCGTCATTTTTTATCGAATAAGCCAGATCGTCACATTGGCCGCTTTTCTCTCTGAGACGGTTACATTTATCGTCTGCAAAGCAATGTCGCGTGCTGCGGTATGCGGATACACTAAAAGCACCATAGTAGAACACAGAAGAAGCTTCTAAGTTGAAGTAATAGCCAGTAAGAAGTAGTACAATTCAAGTTTTAGTTATCGATTATTCACTTTTTAGCCGTCTTTGGTGGCTTCGACATGACCTAGGACCTTAAGATTTTGCATGAAAGGAGGACTAGCAGCCGCGTTGCATGGGAGAATGTGAAAAGTGTTCAAATGTAGTAAAAACCTGAGAAATCCGTCCGTTTTCGTCATTTGTTATCGAATCGACTTAAAGCCAGATCGTCACATTGACCGCTTTTCTCTCTGAGACGTTTACCTTTATCGTCTGCAAAGCTATGTCGCGTGCTGCGGTATGCGGAAACACTAAAAGCACCATAGTAGAACACAGAAGAAGCTTCTAAGTTGAAGTAATGGCCAGTAAGAAGTAGTACAATTCAAGTTTTAGTTGTCGGTTATTCACTTTTTAGCGGGCTTTGGTTTCTTTGACATTAGGTGGAACCTTAAGATTTTGCATGAAAGGAGGACTAGCAGCCGCGTTGCACGCGAGAATGTGAAAAGTGTTCATATGTAGTAAAAACCTGAGACATCCGTCCGTTTTCGTCATTTGTTATCGAATCGACTTAAAGCCAGATCGTCACATTGGCTGTTCTTCTCTCTGAAACGGTTACATTTATCGTCTGCAAAGCTATGTCGCGTGCTGCGGTATGCGGAAACACTAAAAGCACCATAGTAGAACACAGAAGAAGCTTCTAAGTTGAAGTAATAGCCAGTAAGAAGTAGTACAATTGAAGTTTTAGTTGTCGATTATTCACTTTTTAGCCGGCTTTGGTGGCTTGGACATGACCTAGGACCTTAAGATTTTGCATGAAAGGAGGACTAGCAGCCGCTTTGCACTGGAGGATATGAAAAGTGTTCATATGCAGTAAAAACCTGAGAAATCCGTCCGTTTTCGTCATTTGTTATCGAATCGACTTAAAGCCAGATCGTCACATCGGCCGCTTTTCTCTCTGAGACGGTTACATTTATCGTCTGCAAAGCTATGTCGCGTGCTGCGCTATGCGGAGACACTAAAAGAACCATAGTCGAACACAGAAGTAGCTTCTAAGTTGAAGTAATAGCCAGTAAGAAGTAGTACAATTCAAGTTTTAGTTATCGATTATTCTTTTTTTAGCCGGCTTTGGTGGCTTGGACATGACCTAGGACCTTAAGATTTTGCATGAAAGGAGGACTAGCAGCCGCGTTGCACGGGAGAATGTGAAAAGTGTTCATATGTAGTAAAAACCTCAGAAATCCGTCCGGTTTCGTCTTTGTTATCGAATCGACTTAAAGCCAGATCGTCACATTCCCTGCTTTTCTCTCTGAGACGGTTACATTTATCGTCTGCAAAGCTATGTCGCGTGCTGCGGTATGCGGAGACACTAAAAGCACCATAGTAGAACACAGAAGAAGCTTCTAAGTTGAAGTAATAGAAAGTAAGAAGTAGTACAATTCAAGATTTAGTTGTCGATTGTTCACCTTTTAGCCGGCTTTGGTGGCTATGACATGACCTAGGACCTTAAGATTTTGCATGAAAGGAGGACTAGCAGCCGCGTTGCATGGGAGAATGTGAAATGTGATCATATGTAGTAAAAACCTGAAAAATCCGTCCATTTTCGTCATTTGTTATCGAATCGACTTATAGCCAGATCGTCACATTGGCCGCTTTTCTCTCTGAGACGGTTACATTTATCGTCTGCAAAGCTATGTCGCGTGCTGCGCTATGCGGAGACACTAAAAGCACCATAGTAGAACACAGAAAAAGCTTCTAAGTTGAAGTAATAGCCAGTAAGAAGTAGTACAATTCAAGTTTTAGTTATCGATTATTCTTTTTTTAGCCGGCTTTGGTGGCTTGGACATGACCTAGGACCTTAAGATTTTGCATGAAAGGAGGACTAGCAGCCGCGTTGCACGGGAGACTGTGAAAAGTGTTCATATGTAGTAAAAACCTGAGAAATACGTCCGTTCTCGTCATTTATTATCGAATCGACTTAAAGCCAGATCGTCATATTGGCAGCTTTTCCCTCTGAGACGGTAACATTAATCGTCTGCAAAGCTATGTCGCGAACTGCGGTATGCGGAGACACTAAAAGCACCATAGTACAACACAGAAAAAGCTTCTAAGTTGAAGTAATAGCCAGTAAGAAGTAGTACAATTGAAGTTTTAGTTGTCGATTATTCACTTTTACCCGGCTTTGGTGGCTAGGACATGACCTAGGACCTTAAGATTTTCCATGAAAGGAGGACTAGCAGCCGCGTTGCACGGCAGAATGTGAAAAGTGTTCATATGTTGTAAAAACCTGAGAAATCCGTCCGTTTTCGTCATTTGTTATCGAATCGACTTAAAGCCAGATCGTCACATTGCCCGCTTTTCTCTCTGAGACCTTCACATTTATCGTCTGCAAAGCTATGGCGCGTGCTGCGGTGTGCGGAGACACTAAAAGCACCATAGTAGAACACAGAAGGAGCTTCTAAGTTGATTTAATAGCCAGTAAGAAGTAGTACAATTCAAGATTTAGTTGTCGATTGTTCACCTTTTAGCCGCCTTTGGTGGCTATGACATGAACTAGGACCTTAAGATTTTGCATGAAAGGAGGACTAGGAGCCGCGTTGCATGGGAGAATGTGAAATGTGTTCATATGTAGTAAAAACCTGAGAAATCCGTACATTTTCGTCATTTGTTATCGAATCGACTTAAAGCCAGATCGACACATTGGCCGCTTTTCTCTCTGAGACGGTTACATTTATCGTCTGCAAAGCTGTGTCGCGTGCTGCGCTATGCGGAGACCCTAAAAGCACCATAGTAGAACACAGAAGGAGCTTCTAAGTTGAAGTAATAGCCAGTAAGAAGTAGTACAATTCAAGTTTTAGTTATCGATTATTCTTTTTTTAGTCGGCTTTAGTGGCTTGGACATGACCTAGGACCTTAAGATTTTGCATGAAAGGAAGACTAGCAGCCGCGTTGCACGGAAGAATGTGATAAGTGTTCATATGTAGTAAAAACCTGAGAAATCCGTCCATTTTCGTCATTTGTTATGGAATCGACTTAAGGCCAGATCGTCATATTGGCTGCTTTTCTCTCTGAGACGGTTACATTAATCGTCTGCAAAGCTATGTCGCTAACTGCGGTATGCGGAGACACTAAAAGCACCATAGTACAACACAGAAAAAGCTTCTAAGTTGAAGTAATAGCCAGTAAGAAGTAGTATAATTCAAGTTTTAGTTATCGATTATTCACTTTTTAGCCGGCTTTGGAGGCTTGGACATCAGGTGGAACCTTAAGATTTTGCATGAAGGGAGGATTAGCAGCGGCGTTGCACGGGAGAATGTGAAAAGTGTTCATATGCAGTTAAAACCTGAGAAATCCGTCCATTTTCGTCATTTGTTATCGATTCGACTTAAAGCCAGATCGTCACATTGGCCGCCTTTCTCTCTGAGACGGTTACATTTATCGTCTGCAAAGCTATGTCGCCTGCTACGGTATGCGGAGACACTAAAAGCACCATAGTGGAACACAGAAGAAGCTTCTATGTTGAAGTAGTAGCCAGTAGGAAGTAGTACAATTCAAGTTTTAGTTGTCGATTATTCACTTTTTAGCCGGCTTTGGTGGCTTGGACATGACCTAATACCTTACGATTTTGCATGAAAGGAGGACTAGCAGCCGCGTTGCATGGGAGAATGTGAAAAGTGTTCATATGTAGTAAAAAGCTGAGAAATCCGTCCATTTTCGTCATTTTTTATCGAATCGACTTAAAGCCAGATCGTCACATTGGCCGCTTTTCTCTCTGAGACGGTTACATTTATCGTCTGCAAAGCTATGTCGCGTGCTGCGGTATGCGGAGACACTAAAAGCACCATAGTAGAACACAGAAGAAGCTTCTAAGTTGAAGTAATAGCCAGTAAGAAGTAGTACAATGCAAGTTTCAGTTATCGACTATTCACTTTTTAGCCGTCTTTAGTGGCTTAGACATGACCTAGGACCTTAAGATTTTGCATGAAAGGAGGACCAGCAGATGCGTTGCATGGGAGAATGTGAAAAGTGTTCATATGTAGTAAAAACCTGAGACATCCGTCCCTTTTCGTCATTTGTTATCGAATCGACTTAAAGCCAGATCGTGACATTGGCCGCCTTTCTCTCTGAGACGGTTACATTTATCGTCTGCAAAGCTATGTCGCGTGCTGCGGTATGCGGAGACACTAAAAGCACCATAGTCGAACACAGAAGGAGCTTCTAAGTTGAAGAAATAGCCAGTAAGAAGTAGTACAATTCAAGTTTTAGTTGTCTATTATTCACTTTTTAGCCGGCTTTGGTGGCTTGGACATGACCTAGGACCTTAAGATTTTGCATGAGAGGAGGACTACCAGCCGCGTTGCACGGGAGAATGTGAAAAGTGTTCATATGTAGTAAAAACCTGAGAAATCCGTCCGTTTTCGTCATTTGTTATCGAATCGACTTAAAGCCAGATCGTCATATTGGCCGCTTTTCTCTCTGAGACGGTTACATTAATCGTCTGCAAAGCTATGTCGCGAACTGCGGTATGCGGAGACACTAAAAGCACCATAGTACAACACAGAAGAAGCTTCTAAGTTGAAGTAATAGCCAGTAAGAAGTAGTACAATTCAAGTTTTAGTTATCGATTATTCACTATTTAGCCGGCTTTGGAGGCTTGGACATGAGGTGGAACCTTAAGATTTTGCATGAAGGGAGGATTAGCAGCGGCGTTGCACGGGAGAATGTGAAAAGTGTTCATATGCAGTAAAAACCTGAGAAATCCGTCCATTTTCGTCATTTGTTATCGATTCGACTTAAACCCAGATCGTCACATTGGCCGCCTTTCTCTCTGAGACGGTTACATTTATCGTCTGCAAAGCTATGTCGCCTGCTACGGTATGCGGAGACACTAAAAGCACCATAGTGGAACACAGAAGAAGCTTCTATGTTGAAGTAATAGCCAGTAGGAAGTAGTACAATTCAAGTTTTAGTTATCGATTATTCACTTTTTAGCCGGCTTTGGTGGCTTGGACATGACCTAGGACCTTAAGATTTTGCATGGAAGGAGGACTAGCAGCCGCGTTGCATGGGAGAATGTGAAAAGTGTTCATATGTAGTAAAAACCTGAGAAATCCGTTGTTTTCGTCATTTTTTATCGAATCGACTTAAAGCCAGATCGTCACATTGGCCGCTTTTCTCTCTGAGACGGTTACATTTATCGTCTGCAAAGCTATGTCGCGTGCTGCGGTATGCGGATACACTAAAAGCACCATAGTAGAACACAGAAGAAGCATCTAAGTTGAAGTAATAGCCAGTAAGAAGTAGTACAATTCAAGTTTTAGTTGTCGGTTATTCACTTTTTAGCCGGCTTTGGTTTCTTTGACATCAGGAGGAACCTTAAGATTTTGCATGAAAGGAGGTCTAGCAGCCGCGTTGCACGCGAGAATGTGAAAAGTGTTCATATGTAGTAAAAACCTGAGACATCCGTCCGTTTTCGTCATTTGTTATCGAATCGACTTAAAGCCAGATCGTCACATTGGCCGTTCTTCTCTCTGAAACGGTTACATTTATCGTCTGCAAAGCTATGTCGCGTGCTGCGGTTTGCGGAGACACTAAAAGCACCATAGTAGAACACAAGAAACTTCTAAGTTGAAGTAATAGCCAGTAAGAAGTTGTACAATACAAGTTTTAGTTGTCGATTATTCACATTTTAGCCGGCTTTGGTGGCTTGGACATGACTTAGGACCTTAAGATTTTGCATGAAAGGAGGACTAGCAGCCGCGTTGCACGGGAGAATGTGAAAAGTGTTCATATGTAGTAAAAACCTGAGAAATCCGTCCGCTTTCGTCATTTGTTATGGAATCGACTTAAAGCCAGATCGTCACATTGGCCGTTCTGCTCTCTGAAACGGTTTTATTTATAGTCTGCAAAGCTATGTCGCGTGCTGCCGTATGCCGAAACACTAAAAGCACCATAGTAGAACACAGAAGAAGCTTCTAAGTTGAAGTAATAGCCTGTAAGAAGTAGTACAATTCAAGTTTTAGTTATCGATTATTCACTTTTTAGCCGGCTTTGGTGGCTTGGACATGAGGTGGAACGTTAAGATTTTGCATGAAAGGAAGACTAGCAGCCGCGTTGCACGGGAGAATGTGAAAAGTGTTCATATGGAGGAAAAACCTGAGAAATCCATCCGTTTTCGTCATTTGTTATCGAATCGACTTAAAGCCAGATCGTCACATTGGCCGCTCTTCTCTCTGAAACGGTTACATTTATCGTCTGCAAAGCTATGTCGCATGCTGCAGTATGCGGAAACACTAAAAGCCCCATAGTAGAACACAGAAGAAGCTTCTAAGTTCAAGTAATAGCCAGTAAGAAGCAGTAAAATTCAAGTTGTAGTTATTGATTATTCACTTTTTGCCGGCTTTGGTTCCTTGGACATGAAGTGGAAACTTAAGATTTTGCATGTAAGTAGGACCAGCAGCCGCGTTGCACGGGAGAATGTGAAAAGTGTTCATATGTAGTAAACACCTGAGAAATCCGTTTGTTTTCGTTATTTGTTATCGAATCGACTTAAAGCCAGATCGTCACATTGGCCACTTTTCTCTCTGAGACGGTTACATTACTCGTCTGCAAAGCTATGCCACGTGCTGCGGTATGCGGAGACACTAAAAGCACCATATTAGAACACAGAAGAAACTTGTAAGTTGTAGTAATAGCCAGTAAGAAGTAGCACAATTCAAGTTTTAGTTGTGGAATAATCACTATTTAGCCGGCTTTGGTGGCTTGGACATGACCTAGGACCTTAAGATTTTGCATGAAAGGAAGACTAGCAGCCGCGTTGCACGGGTGAATGTGAAAAGTGTTCATATGTAGTAAAAACCAGAGAAATCCGTCCGTTTTCGTCATTTTTTTCGGAATCGACTTAAAGCCAGATCGTCACATTGGCCGCTTTTCTCTCTGAGACGGTTACATTTATCGTCTGCAAAGCTATGTCGCGTGCTGCGGTATGCGGAGACACTGAAAGCACCATAGTAGAACACAGAAAGAGCTCCTAAGTTGAAGTAATAGCCAGTAAGAAGTAGAACAATTCAAATTTTAGTTGTCGATTATTCACTTTTTAGCCGGCTTTGGTGGCTTGGACATGACCTAGGACATTAAGATTTTGCATGAAAGGAGGACTAGCCGCCGCGTTGCACAGCAGAATGTGAAAAGTGTTCATATGTAGTAAAAACCTGAGAAATCCGTCCGTTTTCGTCATTTGTTATCGAATCGATTTAAAGCCAGATCGTCACATTGGCCGCTCTTCTCTCTGAGACGGTTACATTTATCGTCTGCAAAGCTATGTCGCGTGCTGCGGTATGCGGAAACACAAAAAGCACCTTAGTAGAACACAGAAGAAGCTTCTATGTTGAAGTAATAGCCAGTAAGAAGTAGTACAATTGAAGATTTAGTTTCGATTATTCACTATTTAGCCGGCTTTGGTGTCTTGGACATGACCTAGGACCTTAAGATTTTGCATGAAAGGAGTACTTGCAGCCGCGTTGCACGGGAGAATGTGAAATGTTTTCATATGTAGTAAAAACCTGAGTAATCCGTCCGTTTTCGTCATTTGTTATCGAATCGACTTAAAGCCAGATCGTCACATTGGCCGCTTTTCTCTCTGAAACAGTTACATTTATCGTCTGCAAAGCTATGTCTCGTGCTGCGGTGTGCGGAGACACTAAAAGCACCATAGTAGAACACAGAAGAAGCTTCAAAGTTGAAGTAATAGCCAGTAAAGAGTAGTACAATTCAAGTTTTAGTTATTGATTATTCACTTTTTAGCAGGATTTGGTGGCTTGGACATGAGGTGGAACCTTAAGATTTTCCATGAAAGGAACACTAGCAGCCGCGTTGCACGGGAGAATGTGAAAAGTGTTCATATGTAGTAAAAACCTGAGAAATCTGTCCGTTTTCGTCATTTGTTATCGAATCGACTTAAAGCCAGATCGTCACATTGGCCGCTTTTCTCTCTGAGACGGTTACATTTATCGTGTGCAAAGCTATGTCGCGTGCTGCGGTATGCGGAAACACTAAAAGCACCATAGTAGAACACAGAAGAAGCTTCTAAGTTGAAGCAATAGCCAGTAAGAAGTAGTACAATTCAAGTTTTAGTTATCGATTATTCACTTTTTAGCCGGCTTTGGTGGCTTGGACATGACCTAGGACCTTAAGATTTTGCATGAAAGGAGGACTAGCAGCCGCGTTGCACGGGAGAATGTGAAAAGTGTTCATATGTAGTAAAAAACTGAGAAATCCGTCCGTTTTCGTCATTTGTTATCGAATCAACTTAAAGCCAGATCGTTATATTGGCCGCTTTTCTCTCTGAGACGCTTACATTTATCGTGTGCAAAGCTATGTCGCGTGCTGCGGTATGCGGAGACACTAAAAGCACCATAGTAGAACACAGAAAAAGCTTCTAAGTTGAAGTAATAGCCAGTAAGAAGTAGTACAATTTAAGATTTAGTTATCGATTATTCACTTTTTAGCCGGCTTTGGTGGCTTGGACATGACCTAGGACCTTAAGATTTTGCATGAAAGGAGGACTAGCAGCCGCGTTGCACGGGAGAATGTGAAAAGTGTTCATATGTAGTAAAAACCTGAGATATCAGTCCGTTTTCGTCATTTGTTATCGAATCGACTTAAAGCCAGATCGTCACATTGGCCGCTTTTCTGTCTGAGACGGTTACATTTATCGTCTGCAAAGCTATGTCGCGTGCTGCGATATGCGGAGACACTAAAAGCACCATAGTAGAACACAGAAGAAACTTCTAAGTTGAAGAAATAGCCAGTAAGAAGTAGCACAATTCAAGTTTTCAGTTGTCGATTATTCACTTTTTAGCCGGCTTTGGTGGCTTGGACATGACCTAGGACCTTAAGATTTTGCATGAAAGGAGGACTAGCAGCCGCGTTGCACGGAAGAATGTGAAAAGTGTTCATATGTAGTAAAAACCCTAGAAATACGTCCGTTTTCGTCATTTGTTATCGAATCGACTTAAAGATAGATCGTCACATTGGCCGCTCTTCTCTCTGGGACGGTTACATTTATCGTCTGCAAAGCTATGTCGCGTGCTGCGGTATGCGGAGACACTAAAAGCACCATATTAGAACACAGAAGAAGCTTTTAAGATGAAGTAATAGCCAGTAAGGAGTAGTACAATTCAAGTTTTAGTTGTCGATTATTCACTTTTTAGCCGGCTTTGGTGGCTTGGACATGACCCAGGACCTTAAGATTTTGCATGAAAGGAGGACTAGCAGCCGCGTTGCATGGGAGAATGTGAAAAGTGTTCATATGTAGTAAAAACCAGAGAAATCCGTCCGTTTTCGTCATTTGTTATCGAATCGACTTAAAGCCAGATCGTTATATTGGCCGCTTTTCTCTCTGAGACGGTTACATTTATCGTGTGCAAAGCTATGTCGCGTGCTGCGGTATGCGGAGACACTGAAAGCACCATAGTAGAACACAGAAAAAGCTTCTAAGTTGATGTAATAGCCAGTAAGAAGTAGTACAATTCAAGATTTAGTTATCGATTATTCACTTTTTAGCCGGCTTTGGTGGCTTGGACATGAGCTAGGACCTTAAGATTTTGCATGAAATGATGTCTAGCAGCCGCGATGCGTCGGAGAATGTGAAAAGTGTTAATATTTAGTAAAAACCTGAGAAATCCGTCCGTTTTCGTCATTTGTTATCGAATCGACTTAAAGCCAGATCGTCACATTGGCCGCTTTCCTCACTGAGACGGTTACATTTATCGTCTGCAAAGCTATGTCGCGTGCTGCGGTATGCGGAGACACTAAAAGCACCATAGTAGAACACAGAAGAAGCTTCTAAGTTAAAGTAATAGCCAGTAAGAAGTAGTACAATTCAAGTTTTAGTTATGGATTATTCACTTTTTAGCCGGCTTTGGTGGCTTGGACATCACCTAGGACCTTAAGATTTTGCATAAAAGGAGGACTAGCAGCCGCGTTGCATGGGAGAATGTGCAAAGTGTTCATTTGTAGTAAAAACCTGAGAAATCCGTCCGTTTTCGTCATTTGTTATCGAATCGACATATAGCCAGATCATCACATTTTCCTCTTTTCTCTCTGAGACGGTTACACTTATTGTCTGCAAGGCTATGTCGCGTGCTGCAGTATGCGGAAACACTAAAAGCACCATAGTAGAACACAGAAGAAACTTCTAAGTTGAAGTAATAGCCAGTAAGAAGTAGTACAATTCAATTTTTAGTTATTGATTATTCACTTTTTTGCCGGATTTGGTGGCTTGGACATGAGGTGGAACCTTAAGATTTTGCATGAAAGGAGGACTAGCAGCCGCGTTGCACGGGAGAATGTGAAAAGTGTTCATATGTGGTAAAAACCTGAGAAATCCGTCCGTTTTCATCATTTGTTATCGAATCGACTTAAAGCCAGATCGTCACATTGGCCGCTTTTCTCTCTGAGACGGTTACATTTATCGTCTGCAAAGGTATGTCGCGTGCTGCGGTATGCGGAGACACTAAAAGCACCATATTAGAACACAGAAGAAGCTTCTAAGTTGAAGTAATAGCCAGTAAGAAGTAGTACAATTCAATTTTTAGTTATCGATTATTCACTTTTTAGCCGGCTTTGGTGGCTTGGACATGACTTAGGACCTTAAGATTTTGCATGAAAGTAGGACTAGCAGCCGCGTTGCACAGGAGAATGTGAAAAGTGTTCATGTGTAGTAAACACCTGAGAAATCCGTCCGTTTTCGTCATTTGTTATCGAATCGACTTAAAGCCAGATCGTCACATTGGCCGCTTTTCTCTCTGAGACGGTTACATTTATCGTCTGCAAAGCTATGTCGCGTGCTGCGATATGCGGAGACAGTAATAGCACCATAGTAGAACACAGAAGAAACTTCTAAGTTGAAGTAATAGCCACTAAGAAGTAGTACAATTCCAGTTTTACATGTCGATTATTCACTTTTTAGCCGGCTTTGGTGGCTTGGACATGACCTAGGACCTTAAGATTTTGCATGAAAGGAGGACTAGCAGCTGCGTTGCACGGGAGAATGTGAAAAGTGTTCATATGTAGTAAAAACCTGAGAAATCCGTCCGTTTTCGTCACTTGTTATCGAATCGACTTAAAGCCAGATCGTCATATTGGCCGCTTTTCTCTCTGAGGCGGTTACATTAATCGTCTGCAAAGCTATGTCGCGTGCTGCGGTATGCGGAGACACTAAAAGCACCATAGTAGAACACAGATGAAGCTTCTAAGTTGATGTAATAGCCAGTAAGAAGTAGTACAATTCAAGATTTAGTTATCGATTATTCACTTTTTAGCCGGCTTTGGTGGCTTGGACATAACCTAGGACCTTAAGATTTTGCATGAAATGATGTCTAGCAGCCGCGTTGCATGGGAGAATGTGAAAAGTGTTAATATTTAGTAAAAACTTGAGAAATCCGTCCGTTTTCGTCATTTGTTATCGAATCGACTTAAAGCCAGATCGTCACATTGGCCGCTTTCCTCTCTGAGACGGTTACATTTATCGTCTGCAAAGCTATGTCGCGTGCTGCGGTATGCGGAAACACTAAAAGCACCATAGTAGAACACAGAAGAAGCTTTTAAGTTTAAGCAATAGCCAGTAAGAAGTAGTACAATTCACGTTTTAGTTATCGATTATTCACCTTTTAGCCGGCTTTGGATGCTTGGACATGACCTAGGACCTTAAGATTTTGGATAAAAGGAGGACTAGCAGCCGCGTTGCATGGGAGAATGTGCAAAGTGTTCATTTGTAGTAAAAACCTGAGAAATCCGTCCGTTTTCGTCATTTGTTATCGAATCGACTTAAAGCCAGATCGTCACATTGGTCGCTTTTCTCTCTGAGACGGTTACATTCATCGTCTGCAAAGCTATGTCGCGTGCTGCGGTATGCGGAGACACTAAAAGCACCATATTAGAACACAGAAGAAGCTTCTAAGTTGAAGTAATAGCCAGTAAGAAGTAGTACAATTCAATTTTTAGTTATTGATTATTCACTTTTTAGCCGGCTTTTGTGGCTTGGAAATGAGGTGGAACCTTAAGATTTTGCATGAAAGTAGGACTAGCAGCCGCGTTGCACGGGAGAATGTGAAAAGTGTTCATATGTCGTAAAAACCTGAGAAATCCGTGGGTTTTCGTCATTTGTTATAGTATCGACTTAAAGCCAGATAGTCACATTGGCCACTTTTCTCTCTGAAACAGTTACATTTATCGTCTGCAAAGCTATGTCACGTGCTGCGATATGCGGAGACACTAAAAGCACCATAGTAGAACACAGAAGAAGCTTCTAAATTGATGTAATAGCCAGTAAGAAGTAGTACAATTCAAGTTTTAGTTATTGATTATTCACTTTTTAGCCGGCTTTGGTGGCTTGGACATGAGGTGGAACCTTAAGATTTTGCATGAAAGTAGGACTAGCAGCCGTGTTGCAGTGGAGAATGTGACAAGTGTTCATATGTAGTAAAAACCTGAGAAATCCGTCCGTTTTCGCCATTTGTTATCGAATCGACTTAAAGCCAGATCGTCACATTGGGGGCTTTTCTCTCTGAGACGGTTACATTTATCGTCTGCAAAGCTATGTCGCGTGCTGCGGTATGCGGAGACACTAAAAGCACCATATTAGAACACAGAAGAAGCTTCTAAGTTGAAGTAATAGCCAGTAAGAAGTAGTACAATTCAATTTTTAGTTATCGATTATTCACTTTTTAGCCGGCTTTGGTGGCTTGGACATGACTTAGGACCTTAAGATTTTGCATGAAAGTAGGACTAGCAGCCGCGTTGCACGGGAGAATGTGAAAAGTGTTCATGTGTAGTAAACACCTGGGAAATCCGTCCGTTTTCGTCATTTGTTATCGAACCGACTTAAAGCCAGATCGTCACATTGGCCGCTCTTCTCTCTGAAACGTTTGTACTTATCGTCTGCAAAGCTATGTCGCGTGCTGCGGTATGCGGAGACACTAAAAGCTCAATAGTAGAACACAGATGAAGCTTCTAAGTTGATGTAATAGCCAGTAAGAAGTAGTACATTTCAAGTTTTAGGTATTGATTATTGACTTTTTAGCTGGCTTTGGTGCCTTGGACATGAGCTAGGACTTTAAGATTCTGCATGAAAGTAGGACTAGCAGCCGCGTTGCACGGGAGAATGTGAAAAGTGTTCATGTGTAGTAAACACCTGAGAAATCCGTCAATTCAAGTCATTTGTTATCGAATCGACTTCAAGCCAGATCGTCACATTGGCCGTTTTTCTCTCAGGGACGGTTACATTTATCGTCTGCAAGGCTATGTCGCGTCTTGCGGTTTGCGGAGACATTAAAAGCACCATAGTAGAACACAGAAAAAGGTTCTAAGTTGAAGTAATAGCCAGTAAGAAGTAGTTCAATTCAAGTTTTAGTTGTCGATTATTCACTTTTTAGCCGGCTTTGGTGGCTTGGCTTGACCTAGGACCTTAAGATTTTGCATGAAAGGAGGACTAGCAGCCGCGTTGCACGGGAGAGTGTGAAAAGTGTTCATATGTAGTAAAAACCTGAGAAATCCGTCCGTTTTCGTCATTTATTATCGACTCGATTTAAAGCCAGATCGTCACATTGGCCGCTGTTCTCACTGAAACGGTTACATTTATCGTCTGCAAGGCTAGGTCGCGTGTTGCGGTGTGCGGAGACATTAAAAGCACCATAGTAGAACACAGAAGAAGCCTCTAAGTTGAAGTAATAGCCAGTAAGAAGTAGTACAATTCAAGTTTTAGTTGTCGATTTTCATTTTTTAGCCGGCTTTGGTGACTTGGACATGACCTAGGACCTTAAGATTTTGCATGAAAGGAGGATTAGAAGCTGCGTTGCACGGAAGAATGTGAAAAGAGTTCATATGTAGTAAAATCCTGAGAAATCCGTCCGTTTTCGTCATTTGTTATCGAATCGACTTAAAGCCAGATCGTCATATTGGCCGCTTTTCTCTCTGAGGCGGTTACATTAATCGTCTGCAAAGCTATGTCGCGTGCTGCGGTATGCGGAGACACTAAAAGCACCATAGTAGAACATAGAAGAAGCTTATAAGTTGATGTAATAGCCAGTAAGAAGTAGTACAATTCAAGTTTTAGTTATTGATTATTCACTTTTTAGCCGGATTTGGTGGCTTGGACATGAGTTGGAACTTTAAGAT
The DNA here is from genome assembly GCF_023897955.1 of Schistocerca gregaria. Taxonomy (NCBI): domain Eukaryota; kingdom Metazoa; phylum Arthropoda; class Insecta; order Orthoptera; family Acrididae; genus Schistocerca; species Schistocerca gregaria. The sequence continues at coordinate 3,254,673 of NW_026061811.1, read as the reverse complement.
TTTGCATGAAAGGAGGACTAGCAGCAGCGTTGCACGGGAGAATGGGAAAAGTGTTCATATGTGGTAAAAACCTGAGAAATCCGTCCGTTTTCGTCATTTGTTATCGAATCGACTTAAAGCCAGATCGTCACATTGGCTGCTTTTCTCTCTGAGACGGTTACATTTATCGTCTGCAAAGCTATGTCGCGTGCTGCGGTATGCGGAGACACTAAAAGCACCATATTAGAACGCAGAAGAAGCTTCTAAGTTGAAGTAATAGCCAGTAAGAAGTAGTACAATTCAATTTTTAGTTATCGATTATTCACTTTTTAGCCGGCTTTGGTGGCTTGGACATGACATAGGACTTTAAGATTTTGCATGAAAGTAGGACTAGCAGCCGCGTTGCACGGGAGAATGTTAAAAGTGTTCATGTGTAGTAAACACCTGAGAAATCCGTCCGTTTTCGTCATTTGTTATCGAACCGACTTAAAGCCAGATCGTCACATTGGCCGCTCTTCTCTCTGAAACGTTTGTACTTTTCGTCTGCAAAGCTATGTCGCGTGCTGCGGTATGCGGAGACATAAAAAGCTCCATAGTAGAACAGAGATGAAGCTTCTAAGTTGATGTAAAAGCCAGTAAGAAGTAGTACAATCCAAGTTTTAGGTATCGATTATTGACTTTTTACCCTTCTTTGGTGACTTGGACATGAGCTAGGACCTTAAGATTTTGCATGAAAGGAGGACTAGCAGCCGCGTTGCACGGGAGAATGTGAAAAGTGTTCATATGTAGCAAAAACCTGAGAAATCCGTGGGTTTTCGTCATTTGTTATAGTATCGAGTTAAAGCCAGATCGTCACATTGGCCGCTTTTCTCTCTGAGACGGTTACATTTATCGTCTGCAAAGCTATGTCGCGTGCTGCGGTATGCGGAGACACTAAAAGCACCATATTAGAACACAGAAGAAGCTTCTAAGTTGAAAATAATAGCCAGTAAGAAGTAGTACAATTCAAGTTTTAGTTGTCGATTAATCACTTTTTAGCCGGCTTTGGTGGCTTGAACATGACCAAGGACCTTAAGATTTTGCATGACAGGAGTACTTGCAGCCGCGATGCACGGGAGAATGTGAAATGTGTTCATATGTAGTAAAAACCTCAGAAATCCGTCCGTTTTCGTCATTTGTTATCGAATCAACTTATAGCCAGATCGTCACATTGGCCTCTTTTCTCTCTGAGACGGTTACATTTATCGTCTGCAAAGCTATGTCGCGTGCTGCGGTATGCGGAGACACTAAAAGCACCATAGTAGAGCACAGAAGAAACTTCTAAGTTGAAGTAATAGCCAGTAAGAAGTAGTACAATTCAAGTTTTAGTTGTCGATTATTCACTTTTTAGCCGGCTTTGGTGGCATGGACATGACTTAGGACCTTAAGATTTTGCATGAAAGGAGGACTAGCAGCCGCGTTGCACGGGAGAATGTGAAATGTGTTCATATGTAGTAAAAACCTGACAAATCCGTCCGTTTTCATCATTTGTTATCGAATCGATTTAAAGCCAGATCGTCACATTGGCTGCTTTTCTCTCTGAGACGGTTACATTTATCGTCTGCAAAGCTATGTCGCGTGCTGCGGTATGCTGAAACACTAAAAGCACCACAGTAGAACACAGAAGAAGCTTCTAAGTTGAAGTAATAGCCAGTAAGAAGTAGTACAATTCAAGTTTTAGTTGTCGATTATTCATTTCATAGCCGGCTTTGGTAGCTTGGAAATGACCTAGGACCTTAAGATTTTGCATGAAAGGAGGACTAGCAGCCGCGTTGCACGGGAGAATGTGAAAAGTGTTCATATGTAGTAAAAACCTGAAAAATCCGTCCGTTTTCGTCATTTGTTATCGAATCGACTTATAGCCAGATCGTCACATTGGTCTCTTTTCTCTCTGAGACGGTTACATTTATCGTCTGCAAAGCTATGTCGCGTGCTGCGGTATGCGGAGACACTAAAAGCACCATAGTAGAACACCGAAGAAACTTCTAAGTTGAGGTAATAGCCAGTAAGAAGTAGTACAATTCAAGTTTTAGTTGTCGATTATTCACTTTTTAGCCGGCTTTGGTGGCTTGGGCATGACCTAGGACCTTAAGATTTTGCATAAAAGGAGGACTAGCAGCCGCATTGCACGGGAGAATGTGAAAAGTGTTCATTTGTAGTAAAAACCTGAGAAATCCGTCCGTTTTCGTCATTTGTTATCGAATCGACTTAAAGCCAGGCCGTCACTTTGGCCACTTTTCTCTCTGAGACGGTTACATTTATCGTCTGCAAAGCTATGTCGCGTGCTGCGGTATGCGAAGACACTAAAAGCACCATAGTAGAACTCAGAAGAAGCTTCTAAGTTGAAGTAATAGCCAGTAAGAAGTAGTACAATTCAAGTTTTAATTATCGATTATTCAATTTTTAGCCGGCTTTGGTGGCTTGGATATGACTTAGGACATTAAGATTTTGCACGAAAGGAGGACTAGCAGCCGCGTTGCACGGGAGAATGTGAAAAGTGTTCATATGTAGTAAAAACCTGAGAAATCCGTCCGTTTTCGTTATTTGTTATCGAATCGACTTATAGCCATATCGTGACATTGGCCTCTTTTCACTCTGAAACGGTCACATTTATCGTCTGCAAAGCTATGTCGCGTGCTGCGGTATCCGGAAACACTAAAAGCACCATAGTAGAACTCAGAGAAGCTTCTAAGTTGAAGTAATAGCCAGTAAGAAGTAGTACAATTCAAGTTTTAATTATCGATTATTCACTTTTTAGCCGGCTTTGGTGGCTTGGATATGACCTAGGACATTAAGATTTTTAACGAAAGGAGGACTAGCAGCCGCGTTGCACGGGAGAATGTGAAAAGTGTTCATATGTAGTAAAAACCTGAGAAATCCGTCCGTTGTCGTCATTTGTTATCAAATCGACTTAAAGCCGGATCGTCACATTTGTCACTTTCCTCTCTGAGACGGTTACATTTATCGTCTGCTAAGCTATGTCGCGTGCTGCGGTATGCTGAAACACTAAAAGCACCACAGTAGAACACAGAAGAAGCTTCTAAGTTGAAGTAATAGCCAGTAAGAAGTAGTACAATTCAAGTTTTAGTTGTCGATTATTCATATCATAGCCGGCTTTGGTGGCTTGGAAATGACCTAGGACCTTAAGATTTTGCATGAAAGGAGGACTAGCAGCCGCGTTGCACGGGAGAATGTAAAAAGTGTCCATATGTAGTAAAATCCTGAGAAATCCGTCCGTTTTCGTCATTTGTTATCGAATCGACTTAAAGCCAGATCGTCACATTCGCCGCTTTTCTCTCTGAGACGGTTACATTTATCGTCTGCAAACCTATGTCGCGTGCTGCGGTATGCGGAGACACTAAAAGCACCATAGTAGAACACACAAGAAGCTTCTAGGTTGAAATAATAGCCAGTAAGAAGTAGTACAATTCAAGTTTTAGTTATCGATTATTCACTTTTAGCCGGCTTTGGTGGCTTGGACATGAGGTGGAAACTTCAGATTTCGCATGAAAGCAGGACTAGCAGCCGCGTTGCACGGGAGAATGTGAAAAGTGTTCATATGTAGTAAAAACCTGAGAAATCCGTCCGGTTTCGTCATTTGTTATCGAATCGACTTATAGCCCGATCGTGACATTGGCCTCTTTTCTCTCTGAGACGGTTACATTTATCGTCTGCAAAGCTATGTCGCGTGCTGCGGTATGCGGAAACACTAAAAGCACCATAGTAGAACTCAGAAGAAGCTTCTAAGTTGAAGTAATAGCCAGTAAGAAGTAGTACAATTCAAGTTTTAATTATCGATTATTCACTTTTTAGCCGGCTTTGGTGGCTTGGATATGACCTAGGACATTAAGATTTTGCATGAAAGGAGGACTAGCAGCCGCGTTGCACGGGAGAATGTGAAAAGTGTTCATATGTAGTAAAAACCTGACACATCCGTCCGTTTTCATCATTTGTTATCGATTCGACTTAAAGCCAGATCGTCATATTTGTCGCTTTTCTCTCTTAGACGGTTACATTTATCGTCTGCAAAGCTAAGTCGCGTCCTGCGGCATGCGGAGACACTAAAAGCACCATAGTAGAACACAGAAGAAGATTCTAAGTTGAAGTAATAGACAGTAAGATGTAGTACAATTCAAGTTTTAGTTATTGATTATTCACTTTTTAGCCGGATTTGGTGGCTTGGACATGAGCTGGAACCTTAAGATTTTGCATGAAAGCAGGACTAGCAGCCGCGTTGCACGGGAGAATGTGAAAAGTGTTCATATGTAGTAAAAACCTGAGAAATCCGTCCGTTTTCGTCATGTGTTATCGAATCGACTTAAAGCCAGATCGTCACTTTGGCCGCTTTTCTCTCTGAGACGGTTACATTTATCGTCTGCAAAGCTATGTCGCGTGCTGCGGTATGCGAAGACACTAAAAGCACCACAGTAGAACACAGAAGAAGCTTCTAAGTTGAAGTAATAGCCAGTAAGAAGTAGTACAATTCAAGTTTTAGTTGTCGATTATTCATTTTTAGCAGGCATTGGTGGCTTGGATATGACCTAGTACGTTAAGATTTTGCATGAAAGGACTAGCAGCCGCGTTGCACGGGAGAATGTGAAAAGTGTTCATATGTAGTAAAGACCTGAGAAATCCGTCCGTTTTCATCATTTGTTATCGAATCGACTTAAAGCCAGATCATCACATTGGCCGCTTTTCTCTCTGAGACGGTTACATTTATCGTCTGCATAGCTATGTCGCGTGCTCCGGTATGCGGAGACACTAAAAGCACCATAGTAGAACACAGAGGAAGCTTCTAAGTTGAAGTAATAGCCAGTAAGAAGTAGTACAATTCAAGTTTTAGTTGTCGATTATTCATTTCATAGACGGCTGTGGTGGCTTGGGCATGACCTAGGACCTTAAGATTTTGCATGAAAGGAGGACTAGCATCCGCGTTGCACGGGAGAATGTGAAAAGTGTTCATATGTAGTAAAGACCTGAGAAATCCGTCCGGTTTCGTCATTTGTTATCGAATCGACTTAAAGCCAGATCGTCACATTGGCCGCTTTTCTCTCTGAGACGGTTACATTTATCGTCTGCAAAGCTATGTCGCGTGCTGCGGTATGCTGAAACACTAAAAGCACCATAGTAGAACACAGAAGTAGCTTCTAAGCTGAAGTAATATCCAGTAAGAAGTAGTACAATTCAAGTTTTAGTTGTCGATTATTCACTTTTTAGCCGGCTTTGGTGGCTTGGACATGACCTAGGACGATAAGATTTTGCATGAAAGAAGGACTAGCAGCCGCGTTGCACGGGAGAATGTGAAAACTGTTCAGATGTAGTAAAGACCTGAGAAATCAGTCCGTTTTCGTCATTTGTTATCGAATCGACTTAAAGCCAGATCGTCACATTGGCCGCTTTTCTCTCTGAGACCGTTACATTTATCGTTTGCAAAGCTATGTCGCATGCTGCGGTATGCGGAGACACTAAAAGCACCATAGTAGAACACAGAAGAAGCTTAAAAGTTGAAATAATAGACAGTAAGAAGTAGTACAATTCAAGTTTCAGTTGTCGATTATTCACTTTCTAGCCGGCTTTGGTGTCTTGGACATGACCTAGGGCCTTAAGATTTTGTATGAAAGGAGGACTAGCATCCGCGTTACACGGGAGAATGTGAAAAGTGTTCATATGTAGTAAAGACCTGAGAAATCCGTCCGGTTTCGTCACTTGTTGTCGAATCGACTTAAAGCCAGATCGTCACATTGGCTGCTCTACTCTCTCAAACGGTTACATTTATCGTCTGCAAAGCTATGTCGCGTGCTGCGGTATGCGGAGACACTAAAAGCACCATAGTAGAACACAGAAGAAGCTTCTAAGTTGAAGTAAAAGCCAGTAAGAAGTAGGACAATTCATGTTTTAGTTGTCGATTATTCACTATTTAGCCGGCTTTGGCGGGTTGGACATGACCTAGGACCTTAAGATTTTGCGTGAAAGGAGGACAAGCAGCCACGTTGCACTGGAGAATGTGAAAAGTGTTCATATGTAGTAAAAACCTGAGAAATCGGTCCGTTTTCGTCATTTGTTATCGAATCGACTTAAAGCCAGATCGTCACATTGGCCCCTTTTCTCTCTGAGACGGTTGTACTTATCGTCTGCAAAGCTATGTCGCGTGTTGCGGTATCCGGAGACACTAAAAGCTCCATAGTAGAACACAGATGAAACTTCTAAGTTGAAGTAATAGCCAGTAAGAAGTAGTACACTTCAAGTTTTAGTTGTCGATTATTCACTTTTTAGCCGGCTTTGATGGCTTGGACATGACCTAGGACCTTAAGATTTTGGATGAAAAGAGGACTAGCAGCCGCGTTGCAAGGGAGAATGTGAAAATTGTTCATATGTAGTAAAAACCTGAGAAATCCGTCCGTTTTCGTCATTTGTTATTGAATCGACTTAAAGGCAGATCATCACATTGGCTGCTTTTCTCTCTGAGACGGTTACATTTATCGTCTGCAAAGCTATGTCGTGTGCTGCGGTATGCGGAGACACTAAAAGCACCATAGTAAAACACAGATGAAGCTTCTAAGTTCAAGTAATAGCCAGTAAGAAGTAGTACAATTCAAGTTTTAGTTGTCGATTATTCACTTTTTAGCCGGCTTTGGTGGCTTGGATATGACCTAGGACATTAAGATTTTGCACGAAAGGAGGACTAGCAGCCGCGTTGCACGGGAGAATGTGTAAAGTGTTCATATGTAGTAAAAACCTGAGAAATCCGTCGGTTTTCGTCATTTGTTATCGAATCGACTTATAGCGAGATCGTCACATTGGTCTCTTTTCTCTCTGAGACGGTTACATTTATCGTCTGCAAAGCTATGTCGCGTGCTGCGGTATGCGGAGACACTAAAAGCACCATAGTAGAACACCGAAGAAACTTCTAAGTTGAAGTAATAGCCAGTAAGAAGTAGTACAATTCAAGTTTTAGTTGTCGATTATTCACTTTTTAGCCGGCTTTGGTGGCTTGGACATGACCTAGGACCTTAAGATTTAGCATGAAAGGAGGACTAGCAGCCGCGTTGCACGGGAGAATGTGAAAAGTGTTCATATGTGGTAAAAACCTGAGAAATCCGTCCGTTTTCGTCATTTGTTATCGAATCGACTTAAAGCCAGATCGTCACATTGGCTGCTTTTCTCTCTGAGACGGTTACATTTATCGTCTGCAAAGCTATGTCGCGTGCTGCGGTATGCGGAGACACTAAAAGCACCATAGTAGAACACAGATGAAGCTTCTAAGTTGATGTAATAGCCAGTAAGAAGTAGTACATTTCAAGTTTTAGGTATTGATTATTGACTTTTTAGCTGGCTTTGGTGCCTTGGACATGAGCTAGGACTTTAAGATTCTGCATGAAAGGAGGACTAGCAGCCTCGTTGCACGGGAGAAAGTGAAAAGTGTTCATATGTAGTAAAATCCTGAGAAATCCGTCCGCTTTCGTTATTTGTTATCGAATCGATTTAAAGCCAGATCGTCACATTGGCCGCTCTTCTCACTGAAACGGTTACATTTATCGTCTGCAAAGCTATGTCGCGTGCTGCGGTATGCGGAAACACTAAAAGCACCATAGTAGAACACAGAAGAAGCTTCTAAGTTGAAGTAATAGCCAGTAAGAAGTAGTTCAATTCAAGTTTTAGTTGTCGATTATTCACTTTTTAGCCGGCTTTGGTGGCTTGGACGTGACCTAGGACCTTAAGATTTTGCATGAAAGGAGGACTAGCAGCCGCGTTGCACGGGAGAATGTGAAAAGTGTTCATATGTAGTGAAAACCTGAGAAATCCGTCCGTTTTCGTCATTTGTTATCGACTCGATTTAAAGCCAGATCATCATATTGGCCGCTCTTCTCTCTGAAACGGTTACATTTATCGTGTGTAAAGCTATGTCGCGTGCTGCGGTATGCGGAGACACTAAAAGCACCATAGTTGAACACAGAAGAAGCTTCTAAGTTGAAGTAATAGCCAGTAAGAAGTAGTACAATTCAAGATTTAGTTATCGATTATTCACTTTTTAGCCGGCTTTGGTGGCTTGGACATGAGGTGGAACCAGAAGATTTTGCATGAAAGTAGGACTAGCAGCCGCGTTGCACGGGAGAATGTGAAAAGTGCTCATATGTAGCAAAAACCTGAGAAATCCGTGGGTTTTCGTCATTTGTTATAGTATCGAGTTAAAGCCAGATCGTCACATTGGCCGCTTTTCTCTCTGAGACGGTTACATTTATCGCCTGCAAAGCTATGTCGCGTGCTGCGGTATGCGGAGACACTAAAAGCACCATAATAGAAAACAGAAGAAGCTTCTAAGTTGAAAATAATAGCCAGTAAGAAGTAGTACAATTCAAGTTTTAGTTGTCGATTAATCACTTTTTAGCCGGCTTTGGTGGCTTGAACATGACCAAGGACCTTAAGATTTTGCATGACAGGAGTACTTGCAGCCGCGATGCACGGGAGAATGTGAAATGTGTTCATATGTAGTAAAAACCTCAGAAATCCTTCCGTTTTCGTCATTTGTTATCGAATCGACTTATAGCCAGATCGTCACATTGGTCTCTTTTCTCTCTGAGACGGTTACATTTATCGTCTGCAAAGCTATGTCGCGTGCTGCGGTATGCGGAGACACTAAAAGCACCATAGTAGAACACCGAAGAAACTTCTAAGTTGAAGTAATAGCCAGTAAGAAGTAGTACAATTCAAGTTTTAGTTGTCGATTATTCACTTTTTAGCCGGCTTTGGTGGCTTGGACATGACCTAGGACCTTAAGATTTTGCATGAAAGGAGGACTAGCAGCCGCGTTGCACGGGAGAATGTGAAAAGTGTTCATATGTGGTAAAAACCTGAGAAATCCGTCCGTTTTCGTCATTTGTTATCGAATCGACTTAAAGCCAGATCGTCACATTGGCTGCTTTTCTCTCTGAGACGGTTACATTTATCGTCTGCAAAGCTATGTCGCGTGCTGCGGTATGCTGAAACACTAAAAGCACCACAGTAGAACACAGAAGAAGCTTCTAAGTTGAAGTAATAGCCAGTAAGAAGTAGTACAATTCAAGTTTTAGTTGTCGATTATTCATTTCATAGCCGGCTTTGGTAGCTTGGAAATGACCTAGGACCTCAAGATTTTGCATGAAAGGAGGACTAGCAGCCGCGTTGCACAGGAGAATGTAAAAAGAGATCATATGTCGTAAAAAACTGAGGAATCCGTCCTTGATCGTCATTTGTTGTCGAATCGACTTAAAACGGGATCGCCACATTGGCCGCATTTCTCTCTGAGGCGGTTACATGTATCGTCTGCAAGCTATGTCGCGTGCTGCGGTATGCGGAGACACTAAAAGCACCATAGTAGAACACACAAGAAGCTTCTAGGTTGAAATAATAGCCAGTAAGAAGTAGTACAATTCAAGTTTTAGCTATCGATTTTTCACTTTTAGCCGGCTTTGGTGGCTTGGACATGAGGTGGAACCTTAAGATTTTGCATGAAAGCAGGACTAGCAGCCGCGTTGCACGGGAGAATGTGGAAAGTGTTCATATGTAGTAAAAACCTGAAAAATCCGTCCGTTTTCGACATTTGTTATCGAATCGACTTATAGCCATATCGTGACATTGGTGTCTTTTTTCTCTGAGACGGTTACATTTATCGTCTGCAAAGCTAAGTCGCGTGCTGCGGTATGCGGAAACACTAAAAGCACCATAGTAGAACTCAGAAGAAGCTTCTAAGTTGAAGTAATAGAAAGTAAGAAGTAGTACAATTCAAGTTTTAATTATCGATTATTCACTTTTTAGCCGGCTTTGGTGGCTTGGATATGACCTAGGACATTAAGATTTTGCACGAAAGGAGGACTAGCAGCCGCGTTGCACGGGAGAATGTGAAAAGTGTTCATATGTAGTAAAAACCTGAGAAATCCGTCCGTTTTCGTCATTTGTTATCGAATCGACTTATAGCCAGATCGTCACATTGGTCTCCTTTCTCTCTGAGACGGTTACATTTATCGTCTGCAAAGCTATGTCGCGTGCTGCGGTATGCGGAGACACTAAAAGCACCATAGTAGAACACCGAAGAAACTTCTAAGTTGAGGTAATAGCCAGTAAGATGTAGTACAATTCAAGTTTTAGTTGTCGATTATTCACTTTTTAGCCGGCTTTGGTGGCTTGGACATGACCTAGGACCTTAAGATTTTGCATACAAGGAGGACTAGCAGCCGCGTTGCACGGGAGTATGTGAAAAGTGTTCATTTGTAGTAAAAACCTGAGAAATCCGTCCATTTTCGTCATTTGTTATCGAATCGACTTAAAGCCAGGCCGTCACATTGGCCGCTCTTCTCACTGAAACGGTTACATTTATCGTCTGCAAAGCTATGTCGCGTGCTGCGGTATGCGGAAACACTAAAAGCACCATAGTAGAACTCAGAAGAAGCTTCTAAGTTGAAGTAATAGCCAGTAAGAAGTAGTACAATTCAAGTTTTAATTATCGATTATTCAATTTTTAGCCGGCTTTGGTGGCTTGGATATGACTTAGAACAGTAAGATTTTGCACGAAAGGAGGACTAGCAGCCGCGTTGCACGGGAGAATGTGAAAAGTGTTCATATGTAGTAAAAACCTGAGAAATCCGTCCGTTTTCGTCATTTGTTATCGAATCGACTTATAGCCAGATCGTCACATTGGCCTCTTTTCTCTCTGAGACGGTTACATTTATCGACTGCAAAGCTATGTCGCGTGCTGCGGTATGCGGAGACACTAAAAGCACCATAGTAGAACACAGAAGAAACTTCTAAGCTGAAGTAATAGCCAGTTAGAAGTAGTACAATTCAAGTTTTAGTTGTCGATTTTTCACTTTTTAGCCGGCTTTGGTGGCTTGGACATGACCTAGGACCTTAAGATTTTGCATGAAAGGAGGACTAGCAGCCGCGTTGCACTGGAGAACGTGAAAAGTGTTCATATGTAGTAAAAACCTGACAAATCCGTCCGTTTTCATCATTAGTTATCGAATCGATTTAAAGTCAGATCGTCATATTGGCCGCTTTTCTCTCTTAGACGGTTACATTTATCGTCTGCAAAGCTATGTCGCGTGCTGCGGTATGCGGAGATACTAAAAGCACCATAGTAGAACACAGAAGAAGCTTCTATGTCGGAGTAATAGCCAGTAAGAAGTAGTACAATTCAAGTTTTAGTTGTCGATTATTCACTTTTTAGCCGGCTTTAGTGGCTTGGACATGAGGTGGAACCTTAAGATTTTGCATGAAAGGAGGACTAGCAGCCGCGTTGCACGGGAGAATGTGAAAAGTGTTCATATGTAGAAAAAACCTGAGAAATCCGTCCGTTTTCATTATTTGTTATCGAATCGACTTATAGCCAGATCGTGACATTGGCCTATTTTCTCTCTGAAACGGTCACATTTATCGTCTGCAAAGCTATGTCGCGTGCTGCGGTATGCGGAAACACTAAAAGCACCATAGTAGAACTCAGAGAAGCTTCTAAGTTGAAGTAATAGCCAGTAAGAAGTAGTACAATTCAAGTTTTAATTATCGATTATTCACTTTTTAGCCGGCTTTGGTGGCTTTGATATGACCTAGGACATTAAGATTTTGAACGAAAGGAGGACTAGCAGCCGCGTTGCACGGGAGAATGTGAAAAGTGTTCATATGTAGTAAAAACCTGAGAAATCCGTCCGTTGTCGTCATTTGTTATCAAATCGACTTAAAGCCGGATCGTCACATTGGTCACTTTCCTCTCTGAGACGGTTACATTTATCGTCTGCTAAGCTATGTCGCGTGCTGCGGTATGCTGAAACACTAAAAGCACCACAGTAGAATACAGAAGAAGCTTCTAAGTTGAAGTAATAGCCAGTAAGAAGTAGTACAATTCAAGTTTTAGTTGTCGATTATTCATTTCATAGCCGGCTTTGGTGGCTTGGAAATGACCTAGGACCTTAAGATTTTGCATGAAAGAAGGACTAGCAGCCGCGTTGCACGGGAGAATGTGAAAAGTGTCCATATGTAGTAAAATCCTGAGAAATCCGTCCGTTTTCGTCATTTGTTATCGAATCGACTTAAAGCCAGATCGTCACATTCGCCGCTTTTCTCTCTGAGACGGTTACATTTATCGTCTGCAAACCTATGTCGCGTGCTGCGGTATGCGGAGACACTAAAAGCACCATAGTAGAACACAGAAGAAGCTTCTAAGTCGAAGTAATAGCCAGTAAGAAGTAGTACAATTCAAGTTTTAGTTGTCGATTATTCACTTTTTAGCCGGCTTTGGTGGCTTGGACATGAGGTGGAACCTTAAGATTTTGCATAAAAGGAGGACTAGCAGCCGCGTTGCACGGGAGAATGTGAAAAGTGTTCATATGTAGTAAAAACCTGAGACATCCGTCCGTTTTCGTCATTTGTTATCGAATCGACTTAAAACCAGATCGCCACATTGGCCGCATTTCTCTCTGAGGCGGTTACATTTATCGTCTGCAAAGCTATGTCGCGTGCTGCGGTATGCGGAGATACTAAAAGCACCATAGTAGAACACACAAGAAGCTTCTAGGTTGAAATAATAGCCAGTAAGAAGTAGTACAATGCAAGTTTTAGTTATCGAATATTCACTTTTAGCCGGCTTTGGTGGCTTGGACATGAGGTGGAACTTTCAGATTTTGCATGAAAGCAGGACTAGCAGCCGCGTTGCACGGGAGAATGTGAAAAGTGTTCATATGTAGTAAAAACCTGAGAAATCCGTCCGGTTTCGTCATTTGTTATCGAATCGACTTACAGCCCGATCGTGACATTGGCCTCTTTTCTCTCTGAGACGGTTACATTTATCGTCTGCAAAGCTATGTCGCGTGCTGCGGTATGCGGAAACACTAAAAGCACCATAGTAGAACTCAGAAGAAGCTTCTAAGTTGAAGTAATAGCCAGTAAGAAGTAGTACAATTCAAGTTTTAATTATCGATTATTCACTTTTTAGCCGGCTTTGGTGGCTTGGACATGACCTAGGACCTTAAGATTTTGCATGAAAGGAGGACTAGCAGCCGCGTTGCACGGGAGAATGTGAAAAGTGTTCATATGTAGTAAAAACCTGACACATCCGTCCGTTTTCATCATTTGTTATCGATTCGACTTAAAGCCAGATCGTCATATTTGTCGCTTTTCTCTCTTAGACGGTTACATTTATCGTCTGCAAAGCTATGTCGCGTCCTGCGGCATGCGGAGACACTAAAAGCACCATAGTAGAACACAGAAGAAGATTCTAAGTTGAAGTAATAGACAGTAAGATGTAGTACAATTCAAGTTTTAGTTATTGATTATTCACTTTTTAGCCGGATTTGGTGGCTTGGACATGAGCTGGAACCTTAAGATTTTGCATGAAAGCAGGACTAGCAGCCGAGTTGCACGGGAGAATGTGAAAAGTGTTCATATGTAGTAAAAACCTGAGAAATCCGTCCGTTTTCGTCATTTGTTATCGAATCGACTTAAAGCCAGATCGTCACATTGGCCGCTTTTCTCTCTGAGACGGTTACATTTATCGTCTGCAAAGCTATGTCGCGTGCTGCGGTATGCGAAGACACTAAAAGCACCACAGTAGAACACAGAAGAAGCTTCTAAGTTGAAGTAATAGCCAGTAAGAAGTAGTACAATTCAAGTTTTAGTTGTCGATTATTCATTTTTAGCAGGCTTTGGTGGCTTGGGTATGACCTAGTACGTTAAGATTTTGCATGAAAGAAGGACTAGCAGCCGCGTTGCACGCGAGAATGTGAAAAGTGTTCATATGTAGTAAAGACCTGAGAAATCCGTCCGTTTTCGTCATTTGTTATCGAATCGACTTAAAGCCAGATCATCACATTGGCCGCTTTTCTCTCTGAGACGGTTACATTTATCGTCTGCATAGCTATGTCGCGTGCTCCGGTATGCGGAGACACTAAAAGCACCATAGTAGAACACAGAAGAAGCTTCTAAGTTGAAGTAATAGCCAGTAAGAGGCAGTACAATTCAAGTTTTAGTTGTCGATTATTCATTTCATAGACGGCTGTGGTGGCTTGGGCATGACCTAGGACCTTAAGATTTTGCATGAAAGGAGGACTAGCATCCGCGTTGCACGGGAGAATGTGAAAAGTGTTCATATGTAGTAAAGACCTGAGAAATCCGTCCGGTTTCGTCATTTGTTATCGAATCGACTTAAAGCCAGATCGTCACATTGGCCGCTTTTCTCTCTGAGACGGTTACATTTATCGTCTGCAAAGCTGTGTCGCGTGCTGCGGTATGCTGAAACACTAAAAGCACCGTAGTAGAACACAGAAGTAGCTTCTAAGCTGAAGTAATATCCAGTAAGAAGTAGTACAATTCAAGTTTTAGTTGTCGATTATTCACTTTTTAGCCGGCTTTGGTGGCTTGGACATGACCTAGGACGTTAAGATTTTGCATGAAAGAAGGACTAGCAGCCGCGTTGCACGGGAGAATGTGAAAAGTGTTCATATGTAGTAAAGACCTGAGAAATCAGTCCGTTTTCGGTCATTTGTTATCGAATCGACTTAAAGCCAGATCGTCACATTGGCCGCTTTTCTCTCTGAGACCGTTACATTTATCGTTTGCAAAGCTATGTCGCATGCTGCGGTATGCGGAGACACTAAAAGCACCATAGTAGAACACCGAAGAAACTTCTAAGTTGAAGGAATAGACAGTAAGATGTAGTACAATTCAAGTTTTAGTTATTGATTATTCACTTTTTAGCCGGATTTGGTGCCCTGGTTATGAGGTGGAACCTTAAGATTTTGCATGAAATGAGGACTAGCAGCCGCGTTGCGGTATGCGGAGACACTAAAAGCACCATAGTAGAACACAGAAGAAGCTTCTAAGTTGAAGTAATAGCCAGTAAGAAGTAGTACAATTCAAGTTTTAGTTGTCGATTATTCATTTCATAGACGGCTGTGGTGGCTTGGGCATGACCTAGGACCTTAAGATTTTGCATGAAAGGAGGACTAGCATCCGCGTTGCACGGGAGAATGTGAAAAGTGTTCATATGTAGTAAAGACCTGAGAAATCCGTCCGGTTTCGTCATTTGTTATCGAATCGACTTACAGCCAGATCGTGACATTGGCCTCTTTTCTCTATGAGACGGTCACATTTATCGTCTGCAAAGCTATGTCGCGTGCTGCGGTATGCGGAAACACTAAAAGCACCATAGTAGAACTCAGAAGAAGCTTCTAATTTGAAGTAATAGCCAGTAAGAAGTAGTACAATTCAAGTTTTAATTATCGATTATTCACTTTTTAGCCGGCTTTGGTGGCTTGGATATGACCTAGGACATTAAGATTTTGAACGAAAGGAGGACTAGCAGCCGCGTTGCACGGGAGAATGTGAAAAGTGTTCATATGTAGTAAAAACCTGAGAAATCCGTCTGTTTTCGTCATTTGTTATCAAATCGACTTAAAGCCAGATCGTCACATTGGCCACTTTCCTCTCTGAGACTGTTACCTTTATCGTCTGCAAAGCTATGTCGCGTGCTGCGGTATGCTGAAACACTAAAAGCACCACAGTGGAACACAGAAGAAGCTTCTAAGTTGAAGTAATAGCCAATAAGAAGTAGTACAATTCAAGTTTTAGTTGTCGATTATTCATTTCATAGCCGGCTTTGGTGGCTTGGAAATGACCTAGGACCTTAAGATTTTGCATGAAAGGAGGACTAGCAGCCGCGTTGCACGGGAGAACGTGAAAAGTGTCCATATGTAGTAAAAACCTGAGAAATCCGTCCGTTTTCGTCAGTTGTTATCGAATCGACTTAAAGCCAGATCGTCATTTTGGCCGCTTTTCTCTCTGAGATGGTTACATTTATCGTCTGCAAACCTATGTCGCGTGCTGCGGTATGCGGAGACACTAAAAGCACCATAGTAGAACACAGAAGAAGCTTCTAAGTCGAAGTAATAGCCAGTAAGAAGTAGTACAATTCAAGTTTTAGTTTTTGATTATTCACTTTTTAGCCGGCTTTGGTGGCTTGGACATGAGGTGGAACCTTAAGATTTTGCATAAAAGGAGGACTAGCAGCCGCGTTGCACGGGAGAATGTGAAAAGTGTTCATATGTAGTAAAAACCTGAGACATCCGTCCGTTTTCGTCATTTGTTATCGAATCGACTTAAAACCAGATCGCCATATTGGCCGCATTTCTCTCTGAGGCGGTTACATTTATCGTCTGCAAAGCTATGTCGCGTGCTGCGGTATGCGGAGACACTAAAAGCACCATAGTAGAACACACAAGAAGCTTCTAGGTTGAAATAATAGCCAGTAAGAAGTAGTACAATTCAAGTTTTAGTTATCGATTATTCACTTTTAGCCGGCTTTGGTGGCTTGGACATGAGGTGGAACCTTCAGATTTTGCATGAAAGCAGGACTAGCAGCTGCGTTGCACGGGAGAATGTGAAAAGTGTTCATATGTAGTAAAAACCTGAGAAATCCGTCCAGTTTCGTCATTTGTTATCGAATCGACTTATAGCCAGATCGTGACATTGGCCTCTTTTCTCTCTGAGACGGTTACATTTATAGTCTGCAAAGTAATGTCGCGTGCTGCGGTATGCGGAAACACTAAAAGCACCATAGTAGAACTCAGAAGAAGCTTCTAAGTTGAAGTAATAGCCAGTAAGAAGTAGTACAATTCAAGTTTTAATTATCGATTATTCACTTTTTAGCCGGCTTTGGTGGCTTGGATATGACCTAGGACATTAAGATTTTGCACGAAAGGAGGACTAGCAGCCGCGTTGCACGGGAGAATGTGAAAAGTGTTCATATGTAGTAAAAACCTGAGAAATCCGTCCGTTTTCGTCATTTGTTATCGATTCGATTTATAGCCAGATCGTCATATTTGTCTCTTTTCTCTCTGAGACGGTTACATTTATCGTCTGCAAAGCTATGTCGCGTGCTGCGGTATGCGAAGACACTAAAAGCACCACAGTAGAACACAGAAGAAGCTTCTAAGTTGAAGTAATAGCCAGTAAGAAGTAGTACAATTCAAGTTTTAGTTGTCGATTATTCATTTTTAGCCGGCTTTGGTGGCTTGGATATGACCTAGTACGTTAAGATTTTGCATGAAAGAAGGACTAGCAGCCGCGTTGCACGGGAGAATGTGAAAAGTGTTCATATGTAGTAAAGATCTGAGAAATCCGTCCGTTTTCGTCATTTGTTATCGAATCGACTTAAAGCCAGATCATCACATTGGCCGCTTTTCTCTCTGAGACGGTTACATTTATCGTCTGCATAGCTATGTCGCGTGCTCCGGTATGCGGAGACACTAAAAGCACCATAGTAGAACACAGAAGAAGCTTCTAAGTTGAAGTAATAGCCAGTAAGAAGTAGTACAATTCAAGTTTTAGTTGTCGATTATTCACTTTTTAGCCGGCTTTCGTGGCTTGGACATGACCTAGGACCTTAAGATTTTGCATGAAAGGAGGACTAGCAGCCGCGTTGCACGGGAGAATGTGAAAAGTGTTCATATGTAGTAAAAACCTGAGAAATCCGTCCGTTTCCGTCATTTGTTATCGATTCGACTTAAAGCCAGATCGTCACATTGGCCGCTCTTCCCTCTGAAACGGTTACATTTATCGTCTGCAAAGCTATGTCGCGTGCTGTGGTATGCGGAGACGCTGAAAGCACCATAGTAGAACACAGAAGAAGCTTCTAAGTTGAAGTAAAAGCCAGTAAGAAGTAGTACAATTCAAGTTTTAGTTGTCGATTATTCACTTTTTAGCCGGCTTTGGTGGCTTGGACATGACCTAGGACGTTAAGATTTTGCATGAAAGGAGGACTAGCGTCCGCGTTACACGGGAGAATGTGAAAAGTGCTCATATGTAGTAAAGACCTGAGAAATCCGTCCGGTTTCGACATTTGTTATCGA
Source organism: Schistocerca gregaria (assembly GCF_023897955.1). Classification (NCBI taxonomy): domain Eukaryota; kingdom Metazoa; phylum Arthropoda; class Insecta; order Orthoptera; family Acrididae; genus Schistocerca; species Schistocerca gregaria. The sequence continues at coordinate 3,236,785 of NW_026061811.1, read as the reverse complement.
ATCGACTTAAAGCCAGATCGTCACATTGGCCGCTCAACTCCCTCGAACGGTTACATTTATCGTCTGCAAAGCTATGTCGCGTGCTGCGGTATGCGGAGACACTAAAAGCACCATAGTAGAACACAGAAGAAGCTTCTAAGTTCAAGTAATAGCCAGTAAGAAGTAGTACAATTCAAGTTTTAGTTGTCGATTATTCACTTTTTAGCCGGCTTTGGTGGCTTGGAAATGACCTAGGACCTTAAGATTTTGCATGAAACGAGGACTAGCAGCCGCGTTGCACGGGAGAATGTGAAAAGTGTCCATATGTAGTAAAAACCTCAGAAATCCGTCCGTTCTCGTCATTTGTAATCGAATCGACTTAAAGCCAGATCATCACATTGGCCGCTTTTCTCTCTGAGACGGTTACATTTATCGTCTGCAAAGCTATGTCGCGTGCTGCGGTATGCGGAGACACTAAAAGCACCATAGTAGAACACAGAAGAAGCTTCTAAGTCGAAGTAATAGCCAGTAAGAAGTAGTACAATTCAAGTTTTAGTTGTCGATTATTCACTTTTTAGCGGGCTTTGGTGGCTTGGACATGACCTAGGTCCTTACGATTTTGCATAAAAGGAGGACTAGCGGCCGCGTTGCACGGGAGAATGTGAAAAGTGTTCATATGTAGTAAAAACCTGAGAAATCCGTCCGTTTTCGTCATTTGTTATCGAATCGACTTAAAACCAGATCGCCACATTGGCCGCTTTTCTCTCTGAGGCGGTTACATTTATCGTCTGCAAAGCTATGTCGCGTGCTGCGGTATGCGGAGACACTAAAAGCACCATAGTAGAACACACAAGAACCTTCTAGGTTGAAATAATAGCCAGTAAGAAGTAGTACAATTCAAGTTTTAGTTATTGATTATTCACTTTTAGCCGGCTTTGGTGGCTTGGACATTTGGTGGAACCTTAAGATTTTGCATGAAAGAAGGACTAGCAGCCGCGTTGCACGGGAGAATGTGAAAAGTGTTCATATGTAGTAAAAACCTGAGAAATCCGTCCGTTTTCGTCATTTGTTATCGAATCGGCTTATAGCCAGATCGTGACATTGGCCTCTTTTCTCTCTGAGACGGTTACATTTATCGTCTGCAAAGCTATGTCGCGTGCTGCGGTATGCGGAAACACTAAAAGCACCATAGTAGAACACAGAAGAAGCTTCTAAGTTGAAGTAAAAGCCAGTAAGAAGTAGTACAATTCATTAGTTAGTTGTCGATTATTCACATTTTAGCTTGCTTTGGTGGCTTGGACATGACCTAGGACCTTGAGATTTAGCATGAAAGGAGGACTAGCAGCCGCGTTGCACGAGAGAATGTGACAAGTGTTCATATGTAGTAAAAACCTGAGAAATCCGTCCGGTTTCGTCATTTGTTATCGAATCGACTTCAAGCCAGATCGTCACATTGGCCGCTCTTCTCTCTGAAACAGTTACATTTATCGTCTGCAAAGCTATGTCGCGTGCTGCGGTATGCGGAGACACTAAAAGCACCATAGTAAAACACAGAAGAAGCTTCTAAGTCGAAGTAAAAGCCAGTAAGAAGTAGTACAATTCAAGTTTTAGGTATCGATTATTGACTTTTTACCATTTTTTGGTGCCTTGGACAAGAGCTAGGAACTTAAGATTTTGCATGGAAGGAGGACTAGCAGCTGCGTTGCACGGGAGAATGTGAAAAGTGTTCATATGTAGTAAACACCTGAGAAATCCGTCCGTTTTCGTCATTTGTTATCGAATCGACGTGAAGCCAGATCGTCATTTTGGCCGCTCTTCTCTCTGAAACGGTTGTACTTCTTGTCTGCAAAGCTATGTCGCGTGCCCTCGGTATGCGGAGACACTAAAAGCACCATAGTAGAACACAGAAGAAGCTTCTAAGTTGAAGTAATAGCCAGTAAGAAGTAGTACAATTCAAGTTTTAGTTGTCGATTACACACTTTTTAGCCGACTTTGGTGGCTTGGACATGACCTAGGACCTTACGATTTTGCACGAAAAGAGGACTAGCAGCCGCGTTGCACGGGAGAATGTGAAAAGTGTTCATATGTAGTAAAAACCTGAGAATTCCGTCCGTTTTCTTCATTTGTTATCGAATCGTCTTAAAGCCAGATCGTCTCATTGGCCGCTCTTCTCTCTGAAACAGTTACATATATCGTCTGCAAAGCTATGTAGCGTGCTGCGGTATGCGGAGACACTAAAAGCACCATAGTAGAACACAGAAGAAGCTTCTAAGTTGAAGTAAAAGCCAGTAAGAAGTAGTACAATTCATGTGTTAGTTGTCGATTATTCATTTTTTAGCCGGCTTTGGCGGCTTGGACATGACCTAGGACCTTAAGATTTTGCATGAAAGGAGGAATAGCAGCCACGTTGCACTGGAGAATGTGAAAAGTGTTCATATGTAGTAAAAACCTGAGAGATCCGTCCGTTTTCTTCATTTGTTATGGAATCGACTTAAAGCGAGATTGTCACATTGGCCGCCGTTCTCTCTGAAACGGTTGTACTTATCGTCTGCAAATATATGTCGCGTGCTGCGGTATGCGGAGACACTAAAAGCACCATAGTAGAACACCGATGAAACTTCTAAGTTGACGTAACAGCCAGTAACAAGTAGTACAATTCAAGTATTAGGTATCGATTATTTACTTTTTAGCTGGCTTTGGTGCCTTGGACATGACCTAGGACATTAAGATTCTGCGTGAAAGGGGGACTAGCAGCCGAGTTGCACGGGAGAATGTGAAAAGTGTTCATATGTAGTAAAAACCTGAGAAATCCGTCCGTTTTCGTCATTTATTATCGAATCGACTTAAAGCCAGATCGTCACATTGGCCGCTCTTCTCTCTGAAATGGTTGTACTTATCGCCTGCAAAGCTATGTCGCGTGCTGCCGTATGCGGAGACACTAAAAGCACCATAGTAGAACACAGAAGAAGCTTCTAAGTTGAAGTAATAGCCAGTAAGAAGTATTACAATTCAAGTTTTAGTTGTCGATTATTCACATTTTAGCCGGCTTTGGTGGCTTGGACATGACCTACGACCTTAAGATTTTGCATGAAAGGAGGACTAGCAGCCGCGTTGCACGGGAGAATGTGACAAGTGTTCATATGTAGTAAAAACCTGAGAAATCCGTCCGGTTTCGTCATTTATTATCGAATCGACTTAAAGCCAGATCGTCACATTGGCCGCTCTTCTCTCTGAGACGGTTACATTTATCGTCAGCAAAGCTATGTCGCGTGCTGCGGTATGCGGAGACACTAAAAGCACCATAGTAGAACACAGATGAAGCTTCTAAGTTGATGTAATAGCCAGTAAGAAGTAGTACAATTCAAGTTTTATTTGTCGATTACACACTTTTTAGCCGACTTTGGTTGCTTGGACATGACCTAGGACCTTACGATTTTGCATGAAAAGTGGACTAGCAGCCGCGTTGCACGGGAGAATGTGAAAAGTGTTCATATGTAGTAAAAACCTGAGAAATACGTCCGTCTTCGTCATTTGTTATCGAATCGACTCAAAGCCAGATCGTAACATTGGCCGCTCTTCTCTCTGAAACTGTTGTACTTAACGTCTGCAAAGCTATGTCGCGTGCTGCGGTATGCGGGGACACTAAAAGCACCATAGTAAAACATCGATGAAGCTTCTAAGTTGATGTAATAGCCAGTAAGTGGTAGTACAATTCAAGTTTTAGGTATTGATTATTGACTTTTTAGCTGGCTTTGGTGCCTTGGACATGAGCTAGGACATTAAGATTCTGCTTGAAAGGATGACTAGCAGCCGAGTTGCACTTGAGAATGGGAAATGTGTTCATAAGTAGTAAAAACCTGAGAAATCCGTCCGTTCTCGTCATTTGTTATCGATCGACTTAAAGCCAGATCGTCACATTGGCCGCTCTTCTCTCTGAAACGGTTGTACTTATCGTCTGCAAAGCTAAGTCGCGTGTTGCGGTATGCGGAGACACTAAAAGCACCATAGTAGAACACAGATGAAGCTTCTAAGTTGATGTAATAGCAAGGAAGAAGTAGTACAATTCAAGTTTTAGGTATCGATTATTGAGTGTTTAGCTGGCTTTGGTGCTTTGGACATGGGCTAGGAATTTAAGATTTTGCTTGAAAGGATGACTAGCAGCCGAGTTGCACGGGAGAATGGGAAAAGTAATCATATGTAGTAAAAACCTGATTAATCCGTCCGTTTTCGTCATTTGTTATCGAATCGACTTGAAGCCTGATCGTCACATTGGCCGCTCTTCTCTCTGAAACGGTTGTACTTATCGCCTGCGAAGCTATGTCGCGTGCTTCCGTATGCGGAGACACTAAAAGCACCATAGTAAAACACAGATGAAGCTTCTAAGTTGATGTAATTGCCAGTAAGAAGTAGTACAATTCAAGTTTTAGGTATTGAGTATTGACGTTTTAGCGGGCTTTGAGGTCTTGGACAAGAGCTAGGACCTTAAGATTCTGCATGAAAGGAGGACTAGCAGCCGAGTTGCACGGGAGTATGTGAAAAGTGTTCATATGTAGTAAAAATCTGAGAAATCCGTCCGTTTACGTCATTTGTTATCGAATCAACTTAAAGCCGGATCGTCACATTGGCCGCTCTTCTCTCTGAAACGGTTGTACTTATCGCCTGCGAAGCTATGTCGCGTGCTGCCGTATGCGGAGACACTAAAAGCACCATAGTAGAACACAGATGAAGCTTCTAAGTTGATGTAATTGCCAGTAAGAAGTAGTACAATTCAAGTTTTAGGTATCGATTGTTGACTCTTTAGCTAGCTTTGGTGCCTTGGACATGAGCTAGGACCTTAAGATTCTGCATGAAAGGAGGACCAGCAGCCGAGTTATACGGGAGAATGTGAAAAGTGTTCATATGTAGCAAAAACCTGAGAAATCCGTCCGTTTTCGTCATTTATAATAGATTCGACTTAGAGCCAGATCGTCACATTGGCCGCTCTTCTCTCTGAACCGGTTGTACTTATCGTCTGCAAAGCTATGTCGCGTGCTGCGGTATGCGGAGACACTAAAAGCAACATAGTAGAACACAGATCAAGCTTCAAATTTGATTTAATAGCCAGTAAGAAGTAGTACAATTCAAGTTTTAGGTATTGATTATTGACTTTTTAGCTGGCTTTGGTGACTTGGACATGAGTTAGGTCCTTCAGATTCTGCATGAAAGGAGGACTAGCAGCCAAGTTGCACGGGAGAATGTGAAAAGTGTTCATATGTAGTAAACACCCGAGAAATCCGTCCGTTTTCCTTATTTGTTATCGAATCGACTTGAAGCCAGGTCGTCACATTGGCCGCTCTTCTCTCTGAAACGGTTGTACTTCTCGTCTGCAAAGCTATGTCGCGTGCTCTCGGTATGCGGAGACACTAGAAGCATCATAGTAGAACACAGAAGAAGCTTCTAAGTTGATGTAATAGCCAGTAAGAAGTAGTACAATTCAAGTTTTAGTTATCGATTTTTCACTTTTTAGCCGGCTTTGGTGGCTTGGACATGAGCTAGGACCTTAAGATTCTGCATGAAAGGATGACTAGAAGCCAAGTTGCACGGGAGAATGTGAAAAGTGTTCATATGTAGTAAAAACCTGAGAAATCCGTCCGTTTTAGTCATTTATTATCGAATCGACTTAAAGCCAGATCGTCACATTGGCCGCCCTTCTCTCTGAAACGGTTGTACTAATGGTCTGCAAAGCTATGTCGCGTTCTGCGGTATGCGGAGACACTAAAAGCACCATAGTAGAACACAGATGAAGCTTCGAAGTTAATGTAATAGCCAGTAAGAAGTAGTACAATTCAAGTGTTAGGTATTGATTATTGACTTTTTAGCTGGCTTAGGTGCCTTGGACATGAGCTAGGACATTAAGATTCTGCTTGAAAGGATGACTAGCTGCCGAGTTGCACTTGAGAATAGGAAATGTGTTCATATGTAGTAAAAACCTGAGAAAGACGTCCGTTTTCGTCATTTGTTATCGATCGACTTAAGGCCAGATCGTCACATTGGCCGCTCTTCTCTCTGAAACGGTTGTACTTATCGTCTGCAAAGCTATGTCGCGTGTTGCGGTATGCGGAGACACTAAAAGCACCATAGTAGAACACAGATGAAGCTTCTATGTTGATGTAATAGCAAGGAAGAAGTAGTACAATTCAAGTTTTAGGTATCGATTATTTTGTTTTTAGCTGGCTTTGGTGCCTTGGACATGAGCTAGGACCTCAAGATTCTGCTTGAAAGGATGACTAGCAGCCGAGTTGGACGGGAGAATGGGAAAAGTGTTCATATGTAGTAAAAACCTGAGAAATCCGTCCGTTTTCGTCATTTGTTATCAACTTACTTGATGCCTGATCGTCACATTGGCCGCCCTTCTCTCTGATACGGTTGTACTTATCGTCTGCGAAGCTATGTCGCGTGCTGCGGTATGCGGAGACACTAAAAGCACCATAGTAAAACACAGATGAAGCTTCTAAGTTGATGTAATAGCCAGTAAGAAGTAGTACAATTCAAGTTTTAGGTATTGATTATTGATGTTTTAGCTGGCTTTGAGGCCTTGGACAAGAGCTAGGACCTTAAGATTCTGCATGAAAGGAGGACTAGCAGCCGAGTTGCACGGGAGAATGTGAAAAGTGTTCATATGTAGTAAAAACCTGAGAAATCCTTCTGTTTACGTCATTTGTTATCGAATCGACTTAAAGCCGGATCGTCACATTGGCCGCTCTTCTCTCTGAAACGGTTGTACTTACCGTCTGCAAAGCTATGTCCCGTGCTGCGGTATGCGGAGACACTAAATGGACCATAGTAGAACACAGATGAAGCTTCTAAGTTGATGTGATTGCCAGTAAGAGGTAGTACAATTCAAGTTTTAGGTATCGATTACTGACTTTTTATTTTTTTTTTTTGTGCCTTGGACATGAGCTAGGACCTTAAGATTCTACATGAAAGGAGGACTAGCAGCCGAGTTCCACGGGAGAATGTGAAAAGTATTCTTATATAGTAAAAACCTGAGAAATCCGTCTGTTTTCGTCATTTGTTATCGAATCGACTTGAAGCCTGATCGTCACATTGGCCGCTCTTCTCTCTGAAACGGTTGTACTTATCGTCTGCAAAGCTATGTCGCGTGCTGCGGTATGCGGAGACACTAAAAGCACCATAGTAAAACACAGATAAAGCTTCTAAGTTGATGTAATAGCCAGTAAGAAGTAGTACAACTCAAGTTTTAGGTACTGATTATTGACGTTTTAGCTGGCTTTGAGGCCTTGTACAAGAGCTAGGACTTTAAGATTCTGCATGAAAGGAGGATTAGCAGCCGAGTTGCACGGGAGAATTTGAAAAGTGTTCATATGTTGTAAAAACCTGAGAAATCCGTCCGTTTACGTCATTTGTTATTGAATCGATTTAAAGCCAGATCGTCACATTGGCCGCATTTCTCTCTGAGACGGTTATATTTATAGTCTGCAAAGCTATGTCGCGTGCTGCGGTATGCGGAGACACTAAAAGCACCATAGTAGAACACAGAAGAAGCTTATAAGTTGAAGCAATAGCCAGTAAGAAGCAGTACAATTCAAGTTTTGGTTATCGATTATTGATTTTTAGCCCGCTTTGATGCCTTGGACATGATGTGGAACCTTAAGATTTGGCATGAAAGGAGGAGTAGCAGCCGCGTTGCACGGGAGAATGTGAAAAGGTTTCATATGTAGTAAAAACCTGAGAATTCCGTCCGTTTTCGTCATTTGTTATCGAATCGACTTAAAGGCAGATCGTCACATTGGCCGCTCTTCTCTCGGAAATGGTTGTAAATTATCGTCTGCAAAGATATGACGCGTGCTGCGGTATGCGGAGACGTTAAAAAGCACCATAGTTGATCAGAGATGAAGCTTCTAAGTTGATGTAATAGCCAGTAAGAAGTAGTACAATTCAAGTTTTAGGTATCGATTATTGACTTTTTAGCTTTTTTTGGTGCATTGGACATGAGCTAGGACCTTAAGATTCTGCATGAAAGGAGGACTAGCAGCCGAGTTGCACGGGAGAACGTGAAAAGTTTTCTTATGTAGTAAAAACCTGAGAAATCCGTCCGTTTTCGTCATTTGTTATCGAATCGACTTGAAGCCTGATCGTCACATTGGCCGCTCTTCTTTCTGAAACGGTTGTACTTATCGTCTGCAAAGCTATGTCGCGTGCTGCGGTATGCGGAGACACTAAAAGCACCATAGTAAAACACAGATAAAGCTTTAAAGTTGATGTAATAGCCAGTAAGAAGTAGTACAATTCAAGTTTTTGGTATCGATTATTGACTTTTTAGCTTTTTTTGGTATCTTGGACATGAGCTAGGACCTTAAGATTCTGCATGAAAGGAGGACTAGCAGCCGAGTTGCACGGGAGAATTTGAAAAGTGTTCATATGTTGTAAAAACCTGAGAAATCCGTCCGTTTACGTCATTTTTTATCGAATCGACTTAAAGCCAGATCGTCACATTGGCCGCTCTTCTCTCTGAAACGGTTGTACTTACCGTTTGCAATGCAATGTCGCGTGCTGCGGTATGAGGAGACACTAAAAGGACTATAGTAGAACACTGATGAAGCTTCTAAGTTGATGTAATTGCCAGTAAGAAGTAGTACAATTCACGTTTTTGGTATCGATTATTGACTTTTTAGCTTTTTTTGGTGCCTTGGACATGAGCTAGGACCTTAAGATTCTGCATGAAAGGAGGACTAGCAGCCGAGTTGCACGGGAGAATGTGAAAAGTTTTCTTATGTAGTAAAAACCTGAGAAATCCGTCCGTTATCGTAATTTGTTATCGAATCGACTTAAAGCCAGATCGCCACATTGGCCGCTCTTCTATCTGAAACGGTTGAACTTATCGTCTGCAAAGCTATGCCGCGTGCTGCGGTATGCGGAGACACTAAAAGCACCATAGTAGAAAACAGATGAAGCTTCTAAGGTGATGTAATAGCCAGTAAAAAGTAGTACATTTCAAGTTTTAGGTATCCATTGTTGACTTTTTAGCTAGCTTTGGTGCCTTGGACATGAGCTAGGACCTTAACATTCTGCATGAAAGGTGGACTAGCAGCCGAGCTATACGGGAGAATGTGAAAAGTGTTCATATGTAGTAAAAACCTGAGAAATTCGTCCGTTTTCGTCATTTGTAATAGAATCGACTTAGAGCCAGATCGTCACATTGGCCGCTCTTCTCTCTGAAACGGTTGTACTTATCGTCTGCAAAGCTATGTCGCGTGCTGCGGTATGCGGAGACACTAAAAGCACCATAGTAGAACACAGATCAAGCTTCAAATTTGATTTAATAGCCAGTAAGAAGTATTACAATTCAAGTTATAGGTATTGATTATTGACGTTTTAGCTGGTTTTGAGTCCTTGGACAAGAGCTAGGACCTTAAGATTCTGCATGATAGGAGGACTAGCATCCGAGTTGCACGGGAGAATTGGAAAAGTGTTCATATGTAGTAAAAACCTGAGAAATCCGTCCATTTTCGTCATTTGTTATCGAATCGACTTAAAGCCAGATCGTCATATTGGCCGCTTTTCTCTCTGAGACGGTTACATTAATCGTCTGCAAAGCTATGTCGCGAACTGCGGTATGCGGAGACACTAAAAGCACCATAGTACAACACAGAAAAAGCTTCTAAGTTGAAGTAATAGCCAGTAAGAAGTAGTACAATTCAAATTTGTGATTTCGATTATTGACTTTTTACCCTTCTTTGGTGCCTTGGACATGAGCAAGAAACTTAAGATTTTGCATGAAAGGAGGACTAGCAGCCGCGTCGCACGAGAGAATGTGAAAAGTGTTCATATGTAGTAAATTCCTGAGAAATCCGTTCGTTTTCGTCATTTGTTATCGAATCGACTTAAAGCCAGATCGTCACATTGGCGGCTCATCTCTCTGAAACGGTTGTACTTATCGTCTGCAAAGCTATGTCGCGTGCTGCTGTATGCGGAGACACTAAAAGCACCATATTAGAACACAGATGAAGCTTCTAAGTTGATGTAAAAGCCAGTAAGAAGTAGTACAATTCAAGTTTTAGTTACCGATTATTGACTTTTTAGCTGGCTTTAGTGCCGTGGACATGAACTAGGACCTTAACATTTTGCATGACTGGAGGACTAGCAGCAGAGTTGCACGGGAGAATGTGAAAAGTGTTCATATGTAGTAAAAACCTGAGAGATCCGTCCGTTTTCGTCATTTGTTATCGAATCGACTTAAAGCCAGATCGTCACATTGCCCGCTCTTCTCTCTGAAACGGTAGTACTTATCGTCTGCTAAGCTATGTCGTGTGCGGCGGTATGCGGAGACACTAAAAGCACCATAGTAGAACACTGATGAAGCTTCTAATTTTATATAATAGCCAATAAGAAGTAGTACAATTCAAGTTTTAGGTATAGTTTATTGACTTTTTACCCTTCTTTGGTGCCTTGGACATGAGCTAGGAACTTAAGATTTTGCATGAAAGGAGGACTAGCAGCGGCGTTGCACGGGAGAATGTGGAAAGTGTTCATATGTAGTAAAAACCTGAGAAATCCGTCCGTTTTCGTCATTTGTTACCGAATCGACTTAAAGCCACATCGTCACATTGGCCGCACTTATGTCTGAAACGGTTAAATTTATCGTCTGCAAAGCTATGTCGCGTGCTGCGGTATGCGGAAACACTAAAAGCACCATAGTAGAACACAGATAAAGCTTCTAAGTTGATGTAATGGCCAGTAGGAAGTAGTACAATTCAAGTTTTAGTTATCGATTATTGACTATTTAGCTGGCTTTGGTGGCTTGGACATGAGCTAGGACCTTAACATTCTGCATGAAAGGAGGACTAGCAGCCGAGTTGCACGGGAGAATGTGAAAAGTGTTCATATGTAGTAAAAACCTGAGAAATCCGTTCGTTTTCGTCATTTGTTATCGAATCGACTTAAAGCCAGATCGTCACATTTGCGGCTCATCCCTCTGAAACGGTTGTACTTATCGTCTGCAAAGCTATGTCGCGTGCTGCAGTATGTGGTGACACTAAAAGTACCATATTAGAACACAGATGAAGCTTCTAAGCTGATGTAATAGCCAGTAAGAAGTAGTACAATTCAAGTTTTATTTAACGATTATTGACTTTTTAGCTGGCTTTGGTGCCGTGGACATGAACTAGGACCTTAACATTTTGCATGAATGGAGGACTAGCAGCAGAGTTGCACGGGAGAATGTGAAAAGTGTTCATATGTAGTAAAAACCTGAGAGATCCGTCCGTTTTCGTCATTTGGTATCGAATCGACTTAAAGCCAGATCGTCACATTGGCCGCTCAATCCGCTGAAACGGTTACATTTATCGTCTGCAAAGCTATGTCGCGTGCTGCTGTATGCGGAGACACTAAAAGCACCATAGTAGAACACAGATGAAGCTTCTAAGTTGATGTAATAGCCAGTAAGAAGTAGTACAATTCAAGTTTTAGATATCGATTATTGACTTTTTACCCTTCTTTGGTGGCTTGGACATGAGCTAGGAACTTAAGATTTTGCATGAAAGGAGGACTAGCAGCGGCGTTGCACGGGAGAATGTGGAAAGTGTTCATATGTAGTAAAAACCTGAGAAATCCGTCCGCTTTCGTCATTTGTTACCGAATCGACTTAAAGCCACATCGTCACATTGGCCGCACTTCTGTCTGAAACGGTTAAATTTATCGTCTGCAAAGCTATGTCGCGTGCTGCGGTATGCGGTGACACTAAAAGTACCATATTAGAACACAGAAGAAGCTTGTAAGCTGATGTAATAGCCAGTAAGAAGTAGTACAATTCAAGTTTTAGTTACAGATTATTGACTTTTTAGCTGGCTTTGGTGCCGTGGACATGAACTAGGACCTTAACATTTTGCATGAATGGAGGACTAGCAGCAGAGTTGCACGGGAGAATGTGAAAAGTGTTCATATGTAGTAAAACCCTGAGAGATCCGTCCGTTTCCGTCATTTGGTATCGAATCGACTTAAAGCCAGATCGTCACATTGGCCGCTCAATCCGCTGAAACGGTTACATTTATCGTCTGCAAAGCTATGTCGCGTGCTGCTGTATGCGGAGACACTAAAAGCACCATAGTAGAACACAGATGAAGCTTCTAAGTTGATGTAATAGCCAGTAAGAAGTAGTACAATTCAAGTTTTAGATATCGATTATTGACTTTTTACCCTTCTTTGGTGGCTTGGACATGAGCTAGGAACTTAAGATTTTGCATGAAAGGAGGACTAGCAGCGGCGTTGCACGGGAGAATGTGGAAAGTGTTCATATGTAGTAAAAACCTGAGAAATCCGTCCGCTTTCGTCATTTGTTACCGAATCGACTTAAAGCCACATCGTCACATTGGCCGCACTTCTGTCTGAAACGGTTAAATTTATTGTCTGTAAAGCTATGTCGCGTGCTGCGGTATGCGGAGACACTAAAAGCACCATAGTAGAACACAGATGAAGCTTCTAAGTTGATGTAATAGCCAGTAAGAAGTAGTACAATTCAAGTTTTAAGTATCGATTATTGACTTTTTAGCTGGCTTTAGTGCCTTGGACAGGAGCTAGAACCTTAACACTTTGCATGAAAGGAGGACTAGCATCCGAATTGCACGGGAGAATGTGAAAAGTGTTCATATGTAGTAAAAACCTCAGAAATCCGTCCGTTTTCGTCATTTGTTATCGAATCGACTTTAAGCCAGATCGTCACATTGGCCGCTCTTCTGTCTGAAACGGTTACATTTATCGTCTGCAAAGCTATGTCGCGTGCTGCGGTATGCGGAGACACTAAAAGCACCTTAGTAGAACGCAGATGAAACTTCTAAGTTTATGTAATAGAAAGTAAGAAGTAGTACAATTCAAGTTTTAGATATCGATTGTTGACTTTTTACCCTTCTTTGGTGCCTTGGAGATGAGCTAGGAACTTAAGATTTTGCATGAAAGGATGACTAGCAGCCGCGTTGCACGGGAGAATGTGAAAAGTGTTCTTATGTAGTAAAAATCTGAGAAATCCGTTCGTTTTCGTCATTTGTTATCGAATCGACTTAAAGAAAGATCGTCAGATTGGCCGCTCTTCTCTCTGAGACGGTTGTACTTATCGTCTGTAAAGCTATGTCGCGTGCTGCTGTATGCGGAGACACTAAAAGCACCATAGTAGAACACAGATGAAGCTTCTAAGTTGATGTAATAGCCGGTAAGAAGTAGTACAATTCAAGTTTTAGTTACCGATTATTGACTATTTAGCTGGCTTTGGTGCCTTGGACATGAGCTACGACCTAAAAATTTTGCATGAAAGGAGGACTAGCAGCCGAATTGCACGGGACAATGTGAAAAGTGTTCGTATGTAGTAAAAACCTGACAAATCCGTCCGTTTTCGTCATTTGTTATCGAATCGACTTATAGCCAGATCGTCACATTTGCCGCTCTATCCGCTGAAACGGTTACATTCATCGTCTGCAAATCTATGTCGCGTGCTGCGGTATGTGGAGACACTAAAAGCACCATAGTAGAACACAGATGAAGCTTCTAAGTTGATATAATAGCTAGTAAGTAGTAGTACAATTCAAGTTTTAGTTATCGATAATTGACTTTGTAGCTGGCTTTGGTGCCTTGGACATGAGCTAGGTCCTTAAGATTATGCATGAAAGGAGGACTAGAAGCCGAGTTGCATGGGAGAATTTGAAAAGTGTTCATATGTAGTAATAACCTTAGAAATCCGTCCGCTTACGGCATTTGTTATCGAATCGACTTAAAGCCAGATCGTCTCATTGGGCGCTCTCTTGTCTAAAACGGTTACATTTATCGTCTGCAAAGCAATGTCGCGTGCTGCGGTATGCGGAGACACTAAAAGCTCCATAGTTGAACACAGATGAAACTTCAAATTTGATTTAATAGCTAGTAAGAAGTAGCACAATTCAAGTTTTAGGTATCGATTATTGACTTTTTACCCTTCTTTGGTGCCTTGGACATGAGCTAGGAACTTAGGATTTTGCATGAAAGGAGGACTAGCCGCCGCGTTGCACGGGAGAATGTGAAAAGTGTTCATATGTAGTAAACACCTGAAAAATCCGTCCGTTTTCGTCACTTTTTATCGAATCGACTTAAAGCCAGTGCGTACATTGGCCGCTCTTCTCTCTGAAACGGTTGTACTTATCGTCTGCAAAGATGTGTCGCGTGCTGCGGTATGTGGAGACACTAAAAGCACCATAGTAGAACACAGATGAAGCTTCTAAGTTGATGTAATAGCCAGTAAGAAGTAGTACAATTCAAGTTTTAAGTATCGATTATTGACTTTTTAGCTGGCTTTGGTGCCTTGGACATGAGCTAGGTCCTTAAGATTCTGCATGAAAGGAGGACTAGCTGCCGAGTTGCATCGGAGAATGTGAAAAGTGTTCATATGTAGTAATAACCTTAGAAATCCGTCCGCTTTCGGCATTTGTTATTGAATCGACTTAAAGCCGTATCGTTACATTGGCCGCTCTATCCGCTGAAACGGTTACATTTATCGTCTGCAAAGCTATGCCGCGTGCTGCTGTATGCGGAGACACTAAAAGCACCATAGTAGAACACAGATGAAGCTTCTAAGTTGATGTAATAGCAGTAAGAAGTAGTACAATTCAAGTTTTAGGTATCGATTTTTGACTTTTTAGCTGGCTTTGGTGCCTTGGACATGAGCTAGGAACTTAAGATTTTGCACGAAAGGATTCTAGAAGCCGCGTAGCACGGGAGATTGTGAAAAGTGTTCATATGTAGTAAAAACCTTAGAAATCCGTCCGTTTTCGTCATTTGCTATCAAATCAACTTAAAGCCAGATTGTCACATTGGCCGCTCTTCTCTCTGAAAAGGTTGTACTTATCGTCTGCAAAGCTATGTCGCGTGCTGCTGTATGCGGAGACACTAAAAGCACCATAGTAGAACACAGATGAAGCTTCTAAGTTGATGTAATAGCCAGTAAGAAGCAGTACAATTCAAGTTTTAGGTATCGATTATTGACTTTTTACCCTTCTTTGGTGGCTTGGACATGAGCTAGGAACTTAAGATTTTGCATGAAAGGAGGACCAGCAGCCACGTTGCACGGGAGAATGTGAAATGTGTTCATATGTAGTAAAAACCTGAGAGATCCGTCCGTTTTCGTCATTTGTTATCGAATCGACTTAAAGCCAGATCGTCACATTGGCCGTTTTTCTCTCTGAGACGGTTACATTTATCGTCTGCAAAGCTATGTCGCGTGCTGCGGTATTCGGAGACACTAAAAGCACCATAGTAGTACACAGCAGAAGCTTCTAAGTTGAAGCAATATCCAGTAAGAAGTAGTACAATTCAAGTTTTTGTTGTCGATTATTCACTATTTAGCCGGCTTTGGTGGCTTGGACATGACCTAGGACCTTAAGATTTTGCATGAAAGGAGGACTTGAAGCCGCGTTGCACGGGAGAATGTGAAAAGTGTTCATATGTAGTAAAAACCTGAGGAATCCGCCGTTTACGTCATTTGTTATCGAATCGACTTAAAGCCAGATTGTCACATTGGCCGCTCTTCTGTCTGAAACGGTTACATTTATCGTCTGCAAAGCTATGTCGCGTGCTGCGGTATGCGGAGACACAAAAAGCACCATAGTAGAACACAGAAGAAGCTTCTAAGTTGAAGCAATAGCCAGTAAGAAGTAGTACAATTCAAGTTTTAGTTGTCGATTATTCACTATTTAGCCGGCTTTGGTGGCTTGGACATGACCTAGGACCATAAGATTTTGCATGAAAGGAGGACTTGCAGCCGCGTTGCACGGGAGAATGTGCAAAGTGTTCATATGTAGTAAAAACGTGAGAAATCCGTCCGTTTTCGTCATTTGTTATCGAATCGACTTAAAGCCAGATCGTCACATTGGCCGCTCTTCTGTCTGGAACGGTTGTACTTATCGTCTGCAAAGCTATGTCGCGTGCTGCGGTATGCGGAGACACTAAAAGCACAATAGTAGAACACAGATGAAACTTCTAAGTTCATGTAATAGCCAGTAAGAAGTAGTACAATTGACGTTTTAGGTATCGATTATTGACTGTTTACCCTTCTTTGGTGCCTTGGACACGAGCTAGGAACTTAAGATTTTGCATGAAAGGAGGACTAGCAGCCGCGTTGCACGGGAGAATGTGAAAAGTGTTCATATGTAGTAAATACCTGAGAAATCCGTCCGTTTTCGTCATTTGTTATCGAAACGACTTAAAGCCAGATCGTCACATTGGCCGCTCATCTCTCTGAAACGGTTGTACTTATCGTCTGCAAAGCTATGTCGCGTGCTGCGGTATGCGGAGACACTAAAAGCACCATAGTAGAACACACATGATGCTTCTAAGTTGATGTAATAGCCAGTAAGAAGTAGTACAATTCAAGTTTTAGTTACCGATTATTGACTATTTAGCTGGCTTTGGTGCCTTGGACATGAGCTAGGTCCTTAAGATTATGCATGAAAGGAGGACTAGAAGCCGAGTTGCATGGGAGAATTTGAAAAGTGTTCATATGTAGTAATAACCTTAGAAATCCGTCCGCTTACGGCATTTGTTATCGAATCGACTTAAAGCCAGATCGTCTCATTGGGCGCTCTTTTGTCTAAAACGGTTACATTTATCGTCTGCAAAGCAATGTCGCGTGCTGCGGTATGCGGAGACACTAAAAGCTCCATAGTAGAACACAGATGAAACTTCAAATTTGATTTAATAGCTAGTAAGAAGTAGTACAATTGACGTTTTAGGTATCGATTATTGACTTTTTACCTTTCTTTGGTGCCTTGGACATGAGCTAGGAACTTAGGATTTTGCATGAAAGGAGGACTAGCAGCCGCGTTGCACGGGAGAATGTGAAAAGTGTTCATATGTAGTAAACACCTGAGAAATCCGTCCGTTTTCGTCATTTGTTATCGAATCGACTTAAAGCCAGTGCGTATATTGGCCGGTCTTCTCTCTGAAACGGTTGTACGTATCGTCTGCAAAGCCGTGTCGCGTGCTGCGGTATGTGGAGACACTAAAAGCACCATAGTAGAACACAGATGAAGCGTCTAAGTTGATGTAATAGCCAGTAAGAGGTAGTACAATTCAAGTTTTAAGTATCGATTATTGACTTTTTAGCTGGCTTTGGTGCCTTGGACATGAGCTAGGTCCTTAAGATTCTGCATGAAAGGAGGACTAGCAGCCGAGTTGCATCGGAGAATGTGAAAAGTGTTCATATGTAGTAATAACCTTAGAAATCCGTCCGCTTTCGGCATTTGTTATTGAATCGACTTAGAGCCGTATCGTCACATTGGCCGCTCTATCCGCTGAAACGGTTACATTTATCGTCTGCAAAGCTATGTCGCGTGCTGCTGTATGCGGAGACACTAAAAGCACCATAGTAGAACACAGATGAAGCTTCTAAGTTGATGTAATAGCCAGTAAGAAGTAGTACAATTCAAGTTTTAGGTATCGATTTTTGACTTTTTTGCTGGCTTTTGTGCCTTGGACATGAGCTAGGAACTTAAGATTTTGCACGAAAGGAGTACTAGCAGACGCGTTGCGCGGGAGAATGTCAAAAGTGTTCATATGTAGTAAAGACCTGAGAAATCCGTCCGTGTTCTTCATTTGTTATCGAATCGACTTAAAGCCAGATCGTCACATTGGCCGCTCTTCTCTCTGAAAAGGTTGTACTTATCGTCTGCAAAGCTATGTCGCGCGCTGCTGTATGCGGAGACACTAAAAGCACCATAGTAGAACACAGATGAAGCTTCTAAGTTGATGTAATAGCCAGTAAGAAGTAGTACAATTCAAGTTTTACGTATCGATTTTTGACTTTTTAGCTGGCTTTGGTGCCTTGGACATGAGCTAGGAACTTAAGATTTTGCATGAAAGGAGGACTAGAAGCCGCGTAGCACGGGAGATTGTGAAAAGTGTTCATATGTAGTTAAACCCTTAGAAATCCGTCCGTTTTCGTCATTTGTTATCGAATCGACTTAAAGCCAGATTGTCACATTGGCCGCTCTTCCGTCTGAAACGGTTACATTTATCGTATGCAACACTATGTCGCGTGCTGCGGTATGTGGAGATACTAAAAGAACCATAGTAGAACACAGATGAAGCTTCTAAGTTGATGTAATAGCCAGTAAGAAGTAGTACAATTCAAGTTTTAGGTATCGATTTTTTACTTTTTAGCTGGCTTTGGTGCCTTGGACATGAGCTAGGAACTTAAGATTTTGCATGAAAGGAGGACTAGAAGCCGCGTAGCACGGGAGATTGTGAAAAGTGTTCATATGTAGTAAAAACCTTAGAAATCCGTCCGTTTTCGTCATTTGTTATCGAATCGACTTAAAGCCAGATTGTTACATTAGCCGCTCTTCGGTCTGAAACGGTTACATTTATCGTATGCAACGCTATGTCGCGTGCTGCGGTATGCGGAGACACTAAAAGCACCATAGTAGAACACAGATGAAGCTTCTAAGTTGATGTAATAGCCAGTAAGGAGCAGTACAATTTAAGTTTTAGGTATCGATTATTGACCTTTTACCCCCTTTGGTGGCTTGGACATGAGCTAGGAACTTACGATTTTGCATGAAAGGAGGACTAGCAGCCGCGTTGCACGGGAGAATGTGAAAAGTGTTCATATGTAGTAAAAACCTGAGAAATCCGTCCGTTTTCGTCATTTGTTATCGAATCGACTTAAAGCCAGATCGTCACATTGGCGGCTCTTCTGTCTGAAACGGTTGCATTTATCGTCTGCAAAGCTATGTCGCGTGCTGCGGTGTGCGGAGACACTAAAAGCACCATAGTAGAACACAGATGAAGCTTCTAAGTTGATGTAATACCCAATAAGAAGTAGTACAATTCAAGTTTTAGTTACCGATTATTGACTTTTTAGCTGGCTTTGGTGCCTTGGACATGAGCTAGGAACTTAAGTTTTGCATGAAAGGAGGACTAGCAGCCGCGTTGCACGGGAGAATGTGAAAAGTTTTCATATGTAGTAAAAGCCTTAGAAATCCGTCAGTTTTCGTCATTTGTTATCGAATCGACTTAAAGCCAGATCGCCACATTGGCCGCTCTTCTCTCTGAAACGGTTGTACTTATCGTCTCCAAAGTTATGTCGCGTGCTGCGGTATGCGGAGACACTAATAGGTCCATAGTAGAACACAGATGAAACTTCTAAGTTGATGTAATAGCCAGTAAGAAGTAGTACAATTCAAGTTTTAGGTATCGATTATTGACTTTTTACCCTTCTTTGGTGCCTTGGACATGGGCTAGGAACTTAAGATTTTGCATGAAAGGAGGACTAGCAGCCGCGTTGCACGGGTGAATGTGAAACGTGTTCATATTTAGTAAAAACCTGAGAAATCCGTCCGTGTTCGTCATATGTTGTCGAATCGACTTAAAGCCAGACCGTCACATTGGCCGCTCTTCTGTCTGAAACATTTACATTTATTTTCTGCAAAGCTAGGTCGCGTGCTGCGGTATGCGGAGACACTAAAGGCTCCATAGTAGAACACAGATGAAACTTCAAATTTGATTTAATAGCTAGTAAGAAGTAGTACAATTGACGTTTTAGGTATCGATTATTGACTTTTTACCCTTCTTTGGTGCCTTGGACATGAGCTAGGAACTTAGGATTTTGCATGAAAGGAGGACTAGCAGCCGCGTTGCACGGGAGAATGTGAAAAGTGTTCATATGTAGTAAACACCTGAGAAATCCGTCCGTGTTCTTCATTTGTTATCGAATCGACTTAAAGCCAGATCGTCACATTGGCCGCACTTCTCTCTGAAAAGGTTGTACTTATCGTCTGCAAAGCTATGTCGCGCGCTGCTGTATGCGGAGACACTAAAAGCACCATAGTAGAACACAGATGAAGCTTCTAAGTTGATGTAATAGCCAGTAAGAAGTAGTACAATTCAAGTTTTAGGTATCGATTATTAGCTTTTTAGCTGGCTTTGGTGCCTTGGACATGAGCTAGGAACTTAAGATTTTGCATGAAAGGAGGACTAGAAGCCGCGTAGCACGGGAGATTGTGAAAAGTGTTCATATGTAGTAATAACCTTAGAAATCCGTCCGCTTTCGGCATTTGTTATTGAATCGACTTAAAGCCGAATCGTCACATTGGCCGCTCTATCCACTGAAACGGTTACATTTATCGTCTGCAAAGCTATGTCGCGTGCTGCTGTATGCGGAGACACTAAAAGCACCATAGTAGAACACAGATGAAGCTTCTAAGTTGATGTAATAGCCAGTAAGAAGTAGTACAATTCAAGTTTTAGGTATCGAATTTTGACTTTTTTGCTGGCTTTTGTGCCTTGGACATGAGCTAGGAACTTAAGATTTTGCACGAAAGGAGTACTAACAGCCGCGTTGCGCGGGAGAATGTCAAAAGTGTTCATATGTAGTAAAAAGCTGAGAAATCCGTCCGTGTTCTTCATTTGTTATCGAATCGACTTAAAGCCAGATCGTCACATTGGCCGCTCTTCTCTCTGAAACGGTTGTACTTATCGTCTGCAAAGCTATGTCGCGTGCTGCTGTATGCGGAGACACTAAAAGCACCATAGTAGAACACAGATGAAGCTTCTAAGTTGATGTAATAGCCAGTAAGAAGTTGTACAATTCAAGTTTTAGGTATCGATTTTTGACTTTTTAGCTGGCTTTGGTGCCTTGGACATGAGCTAGGAACTTAAGACTTTGCATGAAAGGAGGACTAGAAGCCGCGTAGCACGGGAGATTGTGAAAAGTGTTCATATGTAGTAAAAACCTTAGAAATTCGTCCGTTTTCGTCATTTGTTATCGAATCGACTTAAAGCCAGTGCGTACATTGGCCGCTCTTCCGTCTGAAACGGTTACATTTATCGTATGCAACGCTATGTCGCGTGCTGCGGTTTGCGGAGACACTAAAAGAACCATAGTAGAACACAGATGAAGCTTCTAAGTTGATGTAATAGCCAGTAAGAAGCAGTACAATTCAAGTTTTAGGTATGGATTATTGACCTTTTACCCTTCTTTGGTGACTTGGACATGAGCTAGGAACTTAAGATTTTGCATGAAAGGAGGACTAGCAGCCGCGTTGCACGGGAGAATGTGAAAAGTGTTCATATGTAGTGAAAACCTGAGAAATCCGTCCGTTTTCGTCATTTGTTATCGAATCGACTTAAAGCCAGATCGTCACATTGGCGGCTCTTCTGTCTGAAACGGTTGCATTTATCGTCTGCAAAGCTATGTCGCGTGCTGCGGTGTGCGGAGACACTAAAAGCACCATAGTAGAACACAGATGAAGCTTCTAAGTTGATGTAATACCCAATAAGAAGTAGTACAATTCAAGTTTTAGTTACCGATTATTGACTTTTTTGCTGGCTTTGGTGCCTTGAACATGAGCTAGGAACTTAAGATTTTGCATGAAAGGAGGACTAGCAGCCGCGTTGCACGGGAGAATGTAAAAAGTTTTCATATGTAGTAAAAGCCTTAGAAATCCGTCAGTATTCGTCATTTGTTATCGAATCAACTTAAAGCCAGATCGCCACATTGGCCGCTCTTCTCTCTGAAACGGTTGTACTTATCGTCTGCAAAGTAATGTCGCCTGCTGCGGTATGCGGAGACACTAATAGGTCCATAGTAGAACACAGATGAAACTTCTAAGTTGATGTAATAGCCAGTAAGAAGTAGTACAATTCAAGTTTTAGGTATCGATTATTGACTTTTACCCTTCTTTGGTGCCTTGGACATGGGCTAGGAACTTAAAATTTTGCATGAAAGGAGGACTAGCAGCCGCGTTGCACGGGTGAATGTGAAAAGTGTTCATATGTAGTAAAAACCTGAGAAATCCGTCCGTGTTCGTCATTTCTTGTCGAATCGACTTAAAGCCAGACCGTCACATTGGCCGCTCTTCTGTCTGAAACATTTACATTTATTTTCTGCAAAGCTAGGTCGCGTGCTGCGGTACGCGGAGACACTAAAAGCTCCATAGTAGAACAAAGATGATGTAATTGCCAGTAAGAAGTAGTACAATTCAAGATTTAGGTATCGATTATTGACTTTTTACCCTTCTTTGGTGCATTGGACATGAGCTAGGAACTTAAGATTTTGCATGAAAGGAGGACGAGCAGCCGCGTTGCACGCGAGAATGTGAAAAGTGTTCATATGTAGTAAAAACCTGAGAAATCCGTCCGTTTTCGTCATTTGTTATCGAATCGAGTTAAAGCCAGATCGTCAGATTGGCGGCTCTTCTGTCTGAAACGGTTACATTTATCGTCTGCAATGCTATGTCGCGTGCTGCGGTGTGCGGAGACACTAAAAGCACCATAGTAGAACACAGATGAAGCTTCTAAGTTGATGTTATAGCCAGTAAGAAGTAGTACAATTCAAGTTTTAGATATCGATTATTGACTTTTACCCTTCTTTGGTGCCTTGGACATGAGCTAGGAACTTAAGATTTTGCATGAAAGGAGGACTAGAAGCCGCGTAGCACGGGAGATTGTGAAAAGTGTTCATATGTAGTAAAAACCTTAGAAATCCGTCCGCTTTCGTCATTTGTTATCGAATCGACTTAAAGCCAGATCGTCACATTGGCCGCTCTTCTCTCTGAGACTGTTGTACTTATCGTCTGCAAAGCTATGCCTCGTGCTGCGGTATGCGGAGACACTAAAAGCTCAATAGTAGAACACAGATGAAACTTCAAATTTGGTTTAATAGCTAGTAAGAAGTAGTACAATTGACGTTTTAGGTATCGATTATTGACTTTTTACCCTTCTTTGGTGCCTTGGACATGAGCTAGTAACTTAAGATTTTGCATGAAAGGAGGACTAGCAGCCGCGTTGCACGGGAGAATGTGAAAAGTGTTCATATGTAGTAAACACCTGAGAAATCCGTCCGTTTTCGTCATTTGTTATCGAATCGACTTAAAGCCAGGGCGTACATTGGCCGCTCTTCTCTCTGAAACGGTTGTACTTATCGTCTGCAAAGCCGTGTCGCGTGCTGCGGTATGTGGAGACACTAAAAGCACCATAGGAGAACACAGATGAAGCTTCTAAGTTGATGTAATAGCCAGTAAGAAGTAGTACAATTCAAGTTTTAGGTATCGATTATTGACTTTTTAGCTGGCTTTGGTGCCTTGGACATGAGCTAGGTCCTTAAGATTCCGCATGAAAGGAGGACTAACAGCCGAGTTGCATGGGAGAATGTGAAAAGTGTTCATATGTAGTAATAACCTTAGAAATCCGTCCGCTTTCGGCATTTGTTATCGAATCGACTTAAAGCCGTATCGTCACATTGGCCGCTCTATCCGCTGAAACGGTTACATTTATCGTCTGCAAAGCTATGTCGCGTGCTGCTGTATGCGGAGACACTAAAAGCACCATAGTAGAACACAGATGAAGCTTCTAAGTTGATGTAATAGCCAGTAAGAAGTAGTACAATTCAAGTTTTAGGTATCGATTTTTGACTTTTTAGCTGGCTTCGGTGCCTTGGACATGAGCTAGGAACTTGAGATTTTGCACGAAAGGAGTACTAGCAGCCGCGTTGCGCGGGCGAATGTCAAAAGTGTTCATATGTAGTAAAAACCTGAGAAATCCGTCCGTGTTCGTCATTTGTTATCGAATCGACTTAAAGCCAGATCGTCACATTGGCGGCTCTTCTGTCTGAAACGGTTGCATTTATCGTCTGCAAAGCTATGTCGCGTGCTGCGGTGTGCGGAGACACTAAAAGCACCATAGTAGAAACCAGATGAAGCTTCTAAGTTGATGTAATACCCAATAAGAAGTAGTACAATTCAAGTTTTAGTTACCGATTATTGACTTTTTTGCTGGCTTTGGTGCCTTGGACATGAGCTAGGAACTTATGATTTTGCATGAAAGGAGGACGAGCAGCCGCGTTGCACGCGAGAATGTGAAAAGTGTTCATATGTAGTAAAAACCTGAGAAATCCGTCCGTTTTCGTCATTTGTTATCGAATCTACTTAAAGACAGATTCACACTGTGGCCGCTCTTCTGTCTGAAACGGTTACATTTATCGTCTGCAAAGCTATGTCGCGTGCTGCGGTGTGCGGAGACACTAAAAGCACCATAGTAGAACACAGATGAAGCTTCTAAGATGATGTAATAGGCAATAAGACGTAGTACAATTCAAGTTTTAGGTATCGATTATTGACTTTTACCCTTCTTTGGTGCCTTGGACATGAGCTAGGAACTTAAGATTTTGCATGAAAGGAGGACTAGAAGCCGCGTAGCACGGGAGATTGTGAAAAGTGTTCATATGTAGTAAAAACCTTAGAAATCCGTCCGCTTTCGTCATTTGTTATCGAATCGACATAAAGCCAGATCGTCACATTGGCCGCTCTTCTCTCAGTACTTATCGTCTGCAAAGTTATGTCGCGTGCTGCGGTATGCGGAGACACTAAAAGCTCCATAGAAGAACACAGATGAAGCTTCTAAGTTGATGTAATAGCCAGGAAGAAGTAGTACAATTCATGTTTTAGGTATCGATTATTGACTTTTTAACCTTCTTTGGTGCCTTGGACATGAGCTAGGAACTTAAGATTTTGCATGAAAGAGGGACAAGCAGCCGCGTTGCACGGGAGAATGTGGAAAGTGTTCATATGTAGTAAAAACCTGAGAAATCCGTCCGTTTTCGTCATTTGTTATCGAATCGAGTTAAAGCCAGATCGTCAGATTGGCGGCTCTTCTGTCTGAAACGGTTACATTTATCGTCTGCAAAGCTATGTCAAGTGCTGCGGTGTGCGGAGACACTAAAAGCACCATAGTAGAACACAGATGAAGCTTCTAAGTTGATATAATAGCTAGTAAGTAGTAGTACAATTCAAGTTTTAGTTATCGATAATTGACTTTGTAGCTGGCTTTGGTGCCTTGGACATGAGCTAGGTCCTTAAGATAATGCATGAAAGGAGGACTAGAAGCCGAGTTGCATGGGAGAATTTGAAAAGTGTTCATATGTAGTAATAACCTTAGAAATCCGTCAGCTTTCGGCATTTGTTATCGAATCGACTTAAAGCCAGATCGACTCATTGGGCGCTCATTTGTCTAAAACGGCTACATTTATCGTCTGCAAAGCAATGTCGCGTGCTGCGGTATGCGGAGACACTAAAAGCTCCATAGTAGAACACAGATGAAGATTCTAAGTTGATGTAATAGCCAGTAAGAAGTAGTACAATTCAATTTTTAGGTATCGATTATTGACTTTTTACCCTTCTTTGGTGCCTTAGACATGAGCTAGGAACTTAAGATTTTGCATGAAAGGAGGACTAGAAGCCGCGTAGCACGGTAGATTGTGAAAAGTGTTCATATGTAGTAAAAACCTTAGAAATTCGTCCGCTTCCGTCATTTGTTATCGAATCGACTTAAAGCCAGATCGTCACATTGGCCGCTCTTCTCTCTGAGACTGTTGTACTTATCGTCTGCAAAGCTATGTCTCGTGCTGCGGTATGCGGAGACACTAAAAGCTCCATAGTAGAACACAGATGAAACTTCAAATTTGATTTAAAAGCTAGTAAGAAGTAGTACAATTGACGTTTTAGATATCGATTATTGACTTTTTACCCTTCTTTGGTGCCTTAAACATGAGCTAGTAACTTAAGATTTTGCATGAAAGGAGGACTAGCAGCCGCGTTGCACGGGAGAATGTGAAAAGTGTTCATATGTAGTAAACACCTGAGAAATCCGTCCGTTTTCGTCATTTGTTATCGAATCGACTTAAAGCCAGGGAGTACATTGGCCGCACTTCTCTCTGAAACGGTTGTACTTTTCGTCTGCAAAGCCGTGTCGCGTGCTGCGGTATGTGGAGACACTAAAAGCACCATAGTAGAACACAGATGAAGCTTCTAAGTTGATGTAATAGCCAGTAAGAAGTAGTACAATTCAAGTTTTAGGTATCGATTATTGACTTTTTAGCTGGCTTTGGTGCCTTGGACATGAGCTAGGTCCTTAAGATTCTGCATGAAAGGAGGACTAGCAGCCGAGTTGCATGGGAGATTGTGAAAAGTGTTCATAAGTAGTAATAACCTTAGAAATCCGTCCGCTTTCGGCATTTGTTATCGAATCGACTTAAAGCCGTATCGTCACATTGGCCGCTCTATCCGCTGAAACGGTTACATTTATCGTCTGCAAAGCTATGTCGCGTGCTGCTGTATGCGGAGACACTAAAAGCACCATAGTAGAACACAGATGAAGCTTCTAAGTTGATGTAATAGCCAGTAAGAAGTAGTACAATTCAAGTTTTAGGTATCGATTTTTGCCTTTTTAGCTGGCTTTGGTGCCTTGGACATGAGCTAGGAACTTAAGATTTTGCACGAAAGGAGTACTAGCAGCCCCGTTGCGCGGGAGAGTGTCAAAAGTGTTCATATGTAGTAAAAACCTGAGAAATCGTCCGTGTTCGTCATTTGTTATCGAATCGACTTAAAGCCAGATCGTCACATTGGCCGCTCTTCTCTCTGAAACGGGTGTACTTATCGTCTGCAAAGCTATGTCGCGTGCTGCTGTATGCGGAGACATTAAAAGCACGATAGTAGAACACAGATGAAGCTTCTAAGATGATGTAATAGCCAGTAAGAAGTAGTACAATTCAAGTTTTAGGTATCGATTTTTGACTTCTTAGCTGGCTTTGGTGCCTTGGACATGGGCTAGGAACTTAAGATTTTGCACGAAAGGAGTACTAGCAGCCGCGTTGCGCGGGAGAATGTCAAAAGTGTTCATATGTAGTAAAAACCTGAGAAATCCGTCCGTGTTCGTCATTTGTTATCGAATCGACTTAAAGCCAGATCGTCACATTGGCGGCTCTTCTGTCTGAAACGGATGCATTTATCGTCTGCAAAGCTATGTCGCGTGCTGCGGTGTGCGGAGACACTAAAAGCACCATAGTAGAACACAGATGAAGCTTCTAAGTTGATGTAATACCCAATATGAAGTAGTACAATTCAAGTTTTAGTTACCGATTATTGACTTTTTTGCTGGCTTTGGTGCCTTGGACATGAGCTAGGAACTTAAGATTTTGCATGAAAGGAGGACTAGCAGCCGCGTTGCGCGGGGGAATGTGAAAAGTGTTCATATGTAGTAAAAGCCTTAGAAATCCGTCAGTTTTCGTCATTTGTTATCGAATCGACTTAAAGCCAGATCGCCACATTGGCCGCTCTTCTCTCTGAAACGGTTGTACTTATCGTCTGCAAAGTTAAGTCGCGTGCTGCGGTATGCGGAGACACTAATAGGTTCATAGTAGAACACAGATGAAACTTCTAAGTTGATGTAATAGCCAGTAAGAAGTAGTACAATTCAAGTTTTAGGTATCGATTATTGACTTTTTACCCTTCTTTGGTGCCTTGGACATGGGCTAGGAACTTAAGACTTTGCATGAAAGGAGGACTAGCAGCCGCGTTGCGCGGGAGAATGTGAAAAGTGTTCATATGTAGTAAAAACCTGAGAAATCCGTCCGTGTTCGTCATTTGTTGTCGACTCGACTTAAAGCCAGACCGTCACATTGGCCGCTCTTCTGTCTGAAACATTTACATTTATTTTCTGCAAAGCTAGGTCGCGAGCTGCGGTATGCGGAGACACTAAAAGCTCCGTAGTAGAACACAGACGAAACTTCTAAGTTGATGTAATTGCCAGTAAGAAGTAGTACAATTCAAGATTTAGGTATCGATTATTGACTTTTTACCCATCTTTGGTGACTTGGACATGAGCTAGGAGATTAAGATTTTTCATGAAAGGAGGACTAGCAGCCGCGTTGCACGGGAGAATGTGAAAAGTGTTCATATGTAGTAAAAACCTGAGAAATCCGTCCGCTTTCGTCATTTGTTACCGAATCGAATTAAAGCCACATCGTCACTTTATCCGCACTTCTGTCTGAAACGGTTACATTTATCGTCTGCAAAGCTATGTCGCGTGCTGCGGTATGCGGACACACTAAAAGCACCATAATGGATTACAGATGAAGCTTCTAAGTCGATGTGATAGCCAGTACGAAGCAGTACAATTCAAGTTTTATCTATCGATTATTGACATTTTAGACGAATTTGGTGCCTTGGACATGAGCTAGGACCTTAAGACCTTTAGATATTGCATTAAGGGAGGTCTAGGAGCTGTGTTGCACTGGGGAATGTGAAAAGTGTTCATATGTAGTGAAAACCTGAGAAATCCGCCCGTTTTCGTCATTTGCTATCGTTTTAGCTTATGCCTGATCGTCATATTGACCGCTTTTCTCTCTGAAACCGTTAGATTTATCGTGTGCAAAGCTATTTCGCGTGCTGCGGTATGCGGAGACACTAAAATCACCATAATAGAACACAGAAGAAGCTTCTAAGTTGATGTGATAGCCAGTACGAAGCAGCACAATTCAAGTTTTATTTATCGATTATTTTCTTTTTAGACGGCTTTGGCTCCTTTGAGATGACCTAGGACCTTCAGATATTGCATAAAGGGATGTCTAAGAGACGCGTTGCACGGGGGAATGTGAAAAGTGTTAATATGTAGAGAAAACCTGAGATATCCGAGCGTTTTCGTCATTTGCTATCGAATCGACTTAATGCCAGATCGCTATATTGGCCGCTCTTCTCGCTGAAACGGTTACATTTAACGTGAGTAAAGCTATGTCGCGTGCTGTGGTATGCGGAGACACTGAAATAACCATAATAGAACACAGAAGAAGCTTCTAGGTTGATGTGTAGCCAGTGAGGAGCAGTAAAATTCAAGTTTTAGTTATCGATTATGACTTTTTAGACGGCTTTCGTGCCCGGGACATGAGCTAGGATATTAAGATTTTGCATGAGGGCGTTCTAGCAGCCGCGTTGCACGGGGGAATGTGCAAAGTGTTCATATGTAGTAAAAACCTGAGAAATCCGCCGATTACGTCATTTGCTATCGAATCGACTTTTGCCAGATCGTCATATTGGCCGCTCTTCTCTCTGAAACGGTTACATTTATCGGGTGCAAAGCTATCTCGCGTGCTGCGGTATGCGTAGACACTAAAAGCACCATAATAGAACAGAGAAGATGTTTCTAAGTTGGTGTGATAGCCAAAACGAAGCAGTACAAATCTAGTTTAAGTTATCGATTATTCACTTTTTAGACGGCTTTGGTGCCTTGGACATGAGCTAGGACCTTAAGATTTTACATGAAGGGAGGTCTAGCAGCCGCGTTGCACGGAGGAATGTGAAAAGTGTCCATATGTAGTGAAAAACTGAAATATCCACCGGTATTCGTCATTTGCTATCGAATCGACTTAATGCCAGATCGCTATATTGGCCGCTCTTCTCTCTGAAACGGTTACATTTATCGTGTGTAAAGCTATGTCGCGTGCTGCGGTATGTGCAGACACTAAAAGCACCATAATAGAACACAGAGGAAGCTTCTAAGTTGATGTGAGAGCTAGTATGAAACAGTACAATTCAACTTTTTGTTACCGATTATTGAATTTTTAGACGTCTTTGGTTCCTTTGAGATGAGCTAGGACCTTAAGATATTGCATAAAGGGATGTCTAAGAGAAGCGGTGGACGGGTGAATGTGAAAATTGTTCATATGTAGAGAAAACCTGAGATATCAGAGCGTTTTCGTCATTTGCTATCGAATCGACTTTTGCCAGATCGTCATATTGGCCTCTCTTTTCTCTGAAACGGTTACATTTATCGTGTGCAAAGCTTTGTCGCGAACTGCGGTATACGGAGACACTAAAAGCACGATAATAGAAAACAGAAGAAGCTTCTAAGTTGGTGTGATAGCCAAAACGAAGCAGTACAATTCAAGTTTTAGTTATCGATTGTTGACCTTTAAGACGGCTTTGGTGCCTTGGACATGAGCTAGGACCTTAAGATTTTGCATTAAGGGAGGTCTAGCAACCGCATTGCACGGGGAATGTGAAAAGAGTTCATATGTAGTGAAAACCTGAGAAATCCGCCCGTTTTCGTAATCTGCTATCGAATCGACTTAATGCCAGATCGTCATATTGGCCAGTTTTCTCTCTGAAACGGTTACATTAATCGTGTGCAAAGCTATGTCGCGTGCTGCGGTGTGCGGAGACACTAAAAGCACCATAATAGGACATAGAAGAAGCTTCTAAGTTGATGTGATAGCCAGTACGAAGCAGTACAATTCAAGTTTTAGTTATCGATTATTGACTTTTTAGACGGCTTTTGTGTCTTGGACATGAGCTAGGGCCTTAAAATTTTGCATGAAGGGAAATCTAGCAGCCGCGTTGCACGATGGAATTTGAAAAGCGTTCATATGTAGTGGAGACCGGATAAATCCGCCCGATTTCGTCATTTGCTATCGAATCGACTTAATGCCAGATCGTCATATTGGCCGTACTTCTCTCTGAAACAGTCACATTTATCGTGTGCAAAGCTATTTCGCGAGCTGCAGTATGCGGAGACACTAAAGCACCGTAGTAGAACACAGAGGAAGCTTCTACGTTGATGTGATACCCAGTACGAAGCAGTACAATTCCTGATTCAGTTATCGTTTATTGACTTTATAGACGGCTTTAGTGCCTTGGGCATCAGCTAGCACCGTACTATTTTCCGTCAAGGGACGTCTAGCAGCCGCGTGGCACGGGTGAATGTCAAAAGTGTTCATATGTAGTGAAGACCTGAGGAATCCGTATGTTTTCGTTATTTGCTATCGAATCGACATTTGCCAGATCGTCATATTGGCCGCACTTCTCTCTGAAACGGTTACATTTATCGTGTGCAAAGCTATGTCGCGTGCTGCGGTATGCGGAGACACTAAAAGTGCCATAATAGAACACAGAAGAAGCTTCGAAGTTGATGTGATAGCCAGTACGAAGCAGTACAATTCAAGTTTTAGTTATCGATTATTAACTTTTTAGACGGCTTCGGTGCCTAGGACATGATCCAGGACCTTATGATTTTGCATGAAGCGAGGTCTAGCAGCCGGGTTGCACGGGGGAATGTGAAAAGTGTTCATATGTAGTGAAACCCTGAGAAATCCGCCCGTTTTCGTCATTTGCTATCGAATCGACTTAATGCCAGATTAACGTATTGGCCGCTCATCTCTCTGAAACTGTTACATTTATCGTGTGCAAAGCTATGTCGCGTGCTGCGGTGTGCGGAGACACTAAAAGCACCATAATAGGACATTGAAGAAGCTTCTAAGTTGATGTGATAGCCAGTGCGAAGCAGTACAATTCAAGTTTTAGTTATCGATTATTGACCTTTTAGACAGCTTTGGTGCCTTGGACATGAGCTAGAACATTACGATTTTGCATGAATGGAGGTCTAGCAACCGCGTTGCATAGGTGAATGTGAAAAGTGTTCATATGTAGTGAAAACCTGATAAACCCGCCCATTTTCTTCATTTGCTATCGAATCGACTTAATGCCAGATCGTCATATTGGCCGTACTTCTCTCTGACACGGTTACATTTATCGTGTGCAAAGCTATGTCATGTGATGCGGTATGCGGAGTCACTAAAAGCACCATAATAGATCAAAGAAGAAGCTTTTAAGTTGATGAGATAGCCAGTACGAAGCAGTACAATTCAAGTTTTAGTTATCGAGTATTGACTTTTTGGCGGCTTTGTTGCATTGTACGCGTGCTAGGACCTTAAGATTTTGCAAGAAGGGAGGTCTAGCAGCCGTCATGCACAGGGGAATGTGAAAAGTGTTCATATGTTGTGAAAACCTGAGGAATCCGCCCGTTTTCGTCATTTGCCATCGAATTGACCTAATGCCAGATCGTCATATTTCGCGCTCCTCTCTCTGAAACGGTTACATTTATCGTGTGCAAAGCTATGTCGCGTGCTGCGGTATGCGGAGACACTAAAAGCACCATAATGGATTACAGAAGAAGCTTCTAAGTCGATGCGATAGCCAGTACGAAGCAGTACAATTCAAGTTTTATCTATCGATTATTGACATTTTAGACGATTTTGGTGCCTTGGACATGAGCTAGGACCTTAAGACCTTAAGATATTGCATTAAGGGAGGTCTAGGAGCTGTGTTGCACTGGGGAATGTGAAAAGTGTTCATATGTAGTGAAAACCTGAGAAATCCGCCCGTTTTCGTCATTTGCTATCGTATCAGCTTAATGCCTGATCGTCATATTGACCGCTTTTCTCTCTGAAACCGTTAGATTTATCGTGTGCAAAGCTATTTCGCGTGCTGCGGTATGCGGAGACACTAAAATCACCATAATAGAACACAGAAGAAGCTTCTAAGTTGATGTGATAGCCAGTACGAAGCAGTACAATTCAAGTTTTATTTATCGATTATTTTCTTTTTAGACGGCTTGGCTCCTTTGAGATGACCTAGGACCTTCAGATATTGCATAAAGGGATGTCTAAGAGACGCGTTGCACGGGGGAATGTGAAAAGTGTTAATATGTAGGGAAAACCTGAGATATCCGAGCGTTTTCGTCATTTGCTATCGAATCGACTTAATGCCAGATCGCTATATTGGCCGCTCTTCTCGCTGAAACGGTTACATTTAACGTGAGTAAAGCTATGTCGCGTGCTGTGGTATGCGGAGACACTAAAATCACCATAATAGAACACAGAAGAAGCTTCTAAGTTGATGTGTAGCCAGTGAGGAGCAGTAAAATTCAAGTTTTGGTTATCGATTATGACTTTTTAGACGGCTTTCGTGCCCTGGACATCAGCTAGGATATTAAGATTTTGCATGAGGGAGTTCTAGCAGCCGCGTTGCACGGGGGAATGTGCAAAGTGTTCATATGTAGTAAAAACCTGAGAAATCCGCCGATTACGTCATTTGCTATCGAATCGACTTTTGCCAGATCGTCATATTGGCCGCTCTTCTCTCTGAAACGGTTACATTTATCGTGTGCAAAGCTATCTCGCGTGCTGCGGTATGCGTAGACACTAAAAGCACCATAAGAGAACAGAGAAGATGTTTCTAAGTTGGTGTGATAGCCAAAACGAAGCAATACAAATCTAGTTTAAGTTATCGATTATTCACTTTTTAGACGGCTTTGGTGCCTTGGACATGAGCTAGGACCTTAAGATTTTGCATGAAGGGAGGTCTAGCAGCCGCGTTGCACGGAGGAATGTGAAAAGTGTCCATATGTAGTGAAAATCTGAAATATCCGCCAGTATTCGTCATTTGCTATCGAATCGACTTAATGCCAGATCGCTATATTGGCCGCTCTTCTCTCTGAAACGGTTACATTTATCGTGTGTAAAGCTATGTCGCGTGCTGCGGTATGTGCAGACACTAAAAGCACAATAATAGAACACAGAGGAAGTTTCTAAGTTGATGTGAGAGCTAGTATGAAACAGTACAATTCAACTTTTTGTTACCGATTATTGACTTTTTAGACGTCTTTGGTTCCTTTGAGATGAGCTAGGACCTTAAGATATTGCATAAAGGGATGTCTAAGAGAACTGGTGGACGGGTGAATGTGAAAATTGTTCATATGTAGAGAAAACCTGAGATATCCGAGCGTTTTCGTCATTTGCTATCGAATCGCCTTTTGCCAGATCGTCATATTGGCCTCTCTTTTCTCTGAAACGGTTACATTTATCGTGTGCAAAGCTTTGTCGCGTACTGCGGTATACGGAGACACTAAAAGCACGATAATAGAAAACAGAAGAAGCTTCTAAGTTGGTGTGATAGCCAAAACGATGCAGTACAATTCAAGTTTTAGTTATCGATTGTTGACCTTTAAGACGGCTTTGGTGCCTTGGACATGAGCTACGACCTTAAGATTTTGCATTAAGGGAGGTCTAGCAACCGCATTGCACGGGGAATGTGAAAAGAGTTCATATGTAGTGAAAACCTGAGAAATCCGCCCGTTATCGTAATCTGCTATCGAATCGACTTAATGCCAGATCGTCATATTGGCCAGTATTCTCTCTGAAACGGTTACATTAATCGTGTGCAAAGCTATGTCGCGTGCTGCGGTGTGCGGAGACACTAAAAGCACCATAATAGGACATAGAAGAAGCTTCTAAGTTGATGTGATAGCCAGTACGAAGAAGTACAATTCAAGTTTTAGTTATCGATTATTGACTTTTTAGACGGCTTTTGTGTCTTGGACATGAGCTAGGACCTTAAAATTTTGCATGAAGGGAAATCTAGCAGCCGCGTTGCACGATGGAATTTGAAAAGCGTTCATATGTAGTGGAAACCGGAGAAATCCGCCCGTTTTCGTCATTTGCTATCGAATCGACTTAATGCCAGATCGTCATATTGGCCGTACTTCTCTCTGAAACAGTCACATTTATCGTGTGCAAAGCTATTTCGCGAGCTGCAGTATGCGGAGACACTAAAGCACCGTAGTAGAACACAGAAGAAGCTTCTACGTTGATGTGATACCCAGTACGAAGCAGTACAATTCCAGATTCAGTTATCGTTTACTGACTTTATAGACGGCTTTGGTGCCTTGGGCATCAGCTAGCACCGTACGATTTTCCGTCAAGGGACGTCTAGCAGCCGCGTTGCACGGGTGAATGTCAAAAGTGTTCATATGTAGTGAAGACCTGACGAATCCGTATGTTTTCGTTATTTGCTATCGAATCGACATTTGCCAGATCGTCATATTGGCCGCACTTCTCTCTGAAACGGTTACATTTATCGTGTGCAAAGCTATGTCGCGTGCTGCGGTATACACAGACACTAAAAGCACGATAATAGAAAACAGAAGAAGCTTCTAAGTTGGTGTGATAGCCAAAACGAAGCAGTACAATTCAAGTTTTAGTTATCGATTGTTGACCTTTAAGACGGCTTTGGTTCCTTGGACATGAGCTAGGACCTTAAGATTTTGCATTAAGGGAGGTCTAGCAACCGCATTGCACGGGGAATGTGAAAAGAGTTCATATGTAGTGAAAACCTGAGAAATCCGCCCGTTTTCGTCACTTGCTATCGAATCGACTTAATGCCAGATCGTCATATTGGCCAGTTTTCTCTCTGAAACGGTTACATTAATCGTGTGCAAAGCTATGTCGCGTGCTGCGGTGTGCGGAGACACTAAAAGCACCATAATAGGACATTGAAGAAGCTTCTAAGTTGATGTGATAGCCAGTACGAAGCAGTACAATTCAAGTTTTAGTTATCGATTATTGACCTTTTAGACAGCTTTGGTGCCTTGGACATGAGCTAGAACATTACGATTTTGCATGAATGGAGGTCTAGCAACCGCGTTGCATAGGTGAATGTGAAAAGTGTTCATATGTAGTGAAAACCTGATAAACCCGCCCATTTTCTTCATTTGCTATCGAATCGACTTAATGCCAGATCGTCATATTGGCCGTACTTCTCTCTGACACGGTTACATTTATCGTGTGCAGAGCTATGTCATGTGATGCGGTATGCGGAGTCACTAAAAGCACCATAATAGATCAAAGAAGAAGCTTTTAAGTTGATGAGATAGCCAGTACGAAGCAGTACAATTCAAGTTTTAGTTATCGAGTATTGACTTTTTTGGCGGCTTTGTTGCATTGTACGCGTGCTAGGACCTTAAGATTTTGCAAGAAGGGAGGTCTAGCAGCCGTCATGCACAGGGGAATGTGAAAAGTGTTCATATGTAGTGAAAACCTGAGGAATCCGCCCGTTTTCGTCATTTGCCATCGAATTGACCTAATGCCAGATCGTCATATTTCGCGCTCCTCTCTCTGAAACGGTTACATTTATCGTGTGCAAAGCTATGTCGCGTGCTGCGGTATGCGGAGACACTAAAAGCACCATAATGGATTACAGAAGAAGCTTCTAAGTCGATGCGATAGCCAGTACGAAGCAGTACAATTCAAGTTTTATCTATCGATTATTGACATTTTAGACGATTTTGGTGCCTTGGACATGAGCTAGGAATTTAAGACCTTAAGATATTGCATTAAGGGAGGTCTAGGAGCTGTGTTGCACTGGGGAATGTGAAAAGTGTTCATATGTAGTGAAAACCTGAGAAATCCGCCCGTTTTCGTCATTTGCTATCGTATCAGCTTAATGCCTGATCGTCATATTGACCGCTTTTCTCTCTGAAACCGTTAGATTTATCGTGTGCAAAGCTATTTCGCGTGCTGCGGTATGCGGAGACACTAAAATCACCATAATAGAACACAGAAGAAGCTTCTAAGTTGATGTGATAGCCAGTACGAAGCAGAACAATTCAAGTTTTATTTATCGATTATTTCCTTTTTAGACGGCTTTGGCTCCTTTGAGATGACCTAGGACCTTCAGATATTGCATAAAGGGATGTCTAAGAGACGCGTTGCACGGGGGAATGTGAAAAGTGTTAATATGTAGGGAAAACCTGAGATATCCGAGCGTTTTCGTCATTTGCTATCGAATCGACTTAATGCCAGATCGCTATATTGGCCGCTCTTCTCGCTGAAACGGTTACATTTAACGTGAGTAAAGCTATGTCGCGTGCTGTGGTATGCGGAGACACTAAAATCACCATAATAGAACACAGAAGAAGCTTCTAAGTTGATGTGTAGCCAGTGAGGAGCAGTAAAATTCAAGTTTTGGTTATCGATTATGACTTTTTAGACGGCTTTCGTGCCCTGGACATGAGCTAGGATATTAAGATTTTGCATGAGGGAGTTCTAGCAGCCGCGTTGCACGGGGGAATGTGCAAAGTGTTCATATGTAGTAAAAACCTGAGAAATCCGCCGATTACGTCATTTGCTATCGAATCGACTTTTGCCAGATCGTCATATTGGCCGCTCTTCTCTCTGAAACGGTTACATTTATCGTGTGCAAAGCTATCTCGCGTGCTGCGGCATGCGTAGACACTAAAAGCACCATAAGAGAACAGAGAAGATGTTTCTAAGTTGGTGTGATAGCCAAAACGAAGCAATACAAATCTAGTTTAAGTTATCGATTATTCACTTTTTAGACGTCTTTGGTGCCTTGGACATGAGCTAGGACCTTAAGATATTGCATGAAGGGAGGTCTAGGAGCTGTGTTGCACTGGGGAATGTGAAAAGTGTTCATATGTAGTGAAAACCTAAGAAATCCGCCCGTTTTCGTCATTTGCTATCGAATCAGCTTAATGCCAGATCGTCATATAGCCCGCTTTTCTCTCTGAAACCGTTAGATTTATCGTGTGCAAAGCTATATAGCGTGCTGCGGTATGCGGAGACACTAAAATCACAATAATAGAACACAGCAGAAGCTTCTAAGTTGATGTGATAGCCAGTACGAAGCAGTACAATTCAAGTTTTATTTATCGATTATTTCCTTTTTAGACGGCTTTGGTTCCTTTGAGATGACTTAGGACCTTCAGATATTGCATAAAGGGATGTCTAAGAGACGCGTTGCACGGGGGAATGTGAAAAGTGTTCATATGTAGAGAAAACCTGAGATATCCGAGCGTTTTCGTCATTTGCTATCGAATCGACTTCATTTCAGACGTCATATTGCACGCTATTCTCTCTGATACCGTTACATTTATCGTGTACAAAGCTATGTCGCGTGCTGCGGTATGCACAGACACTAAAGGCACCATAATAGAACACTTAAGAAGCTTCTAAGTTGATGTGATAGATAGTACGAAGCAGTAAATTTCAAGTTCGAGTTATCGATTATTGATTTTTAGACGGCTTTTGTGCCTTGGACATGAGCTAGGACCATAAGATTTTGCATGAAAGGAGGTATAGCAGCCGCGTTGGACGGGGGAATGTGAAACTTGTACATATGTTGTGAAAACCATAGATATCCGCCCGTTTTCGTCATTTGCTATCGAATCGACTTAATGCCAGATCGTTATATTTGCCGCTCTTCCCTCTGATAAGGTTACATTTATCGTGTGTAAAGCTATGTCGCGTGCTGTGGTATGCGGAGACACTAAAAGCACCATAATAGAACACAGAAGAATATTCTAAATTGATGTCATAGCCAGTAAGAAGCAGTACACATCAAGTTTTAGTTATCGATATTGACTTGTTAGACGGCTTTGGTGCCTTGGACATGAGGTAGGACCTTAAGATTTTGCATGAAGGGAGGTCTAGCAGCCGCGTTGTACGGGGGAATGGTAAAAGTGTTCATATATAGTGAAAACCGGAGAAAACCGCCAGTTTTCGTCATTTGCTATCGATTCGACTTTTGCCACATCGTCATATTGGCCACTCTTCTCAATGAAACGGTTACAATTATCGTGTGGAAAGATATGTCGCGTGCAGCGGTATGCGGAGACACTAAAAGCACCATAAAAGAACACTTAAGAAGCTTTTAAGTTGATGTCATAGATAGTACGAAGCATTAAAATTCAAGTTTGTGTTATCGATTATTGACTTTTTAGAGTTCTTTGGTGCCTTGATCATGGGCTAGGACCATAAGATTTTGCATGAAAGGAGGTATAGCAGCCGCGTTGGACGGGGGAATGTAAAACGTGTTCATATGTTGTGAAAACCTGAGATATCCGCCCGTTTTCGTCATTTGCTATCGAATCGACTTAATGCCAGATCGTTATATTTGCCGCTCTTCCCTCTGATAAGGTTACATTTATCGTGTGTAAAGCTATGTCGCGTGCTGTGGTATGCGGAGACACTAAAAGCACCATAATAGAACACAGAAGAATATTCTAAGTTGATGTCATAGCCAGTAAGAAGCAGTACAAATCAAGTTTTAGTTATCGATATTGACTTGTTAGACGGCTTTGGTGCCTTTGACAAGAGCTAGGACCTTAAGATTTTGCATGAAGGGAGGTCTAGCAGCCGCGTTGCACGGGGGAATGTGAAAAGTGTTCATACGTAGTAAAAACCTGAGGAACCCGCCCGTTTTCGTCATTTGCTATCGAATCGACTTTTGCGAGATCGTCTTATTAGCCGCTTATCTCTCTGAAACGGTTACATTTATCGTGTGCAAAGCTATGTCGCGTGCTGCGGTATGCGGAGACACTAAAAGCACCATAATAGAACACAGAGGAAGCATCTAAGTTGACGTGATAGCTAGTACGTAGCAGTACAATTCAAGTTTTAGATATCGATTATTTTCTTTTTAGACGGCTTTGGTGCCTTTGACATGAGCTAGGACCTTAAGATATTGCATGAAGGGAGGTCTAAGAGCTGTGTTGCACTGGGGAATGTGAAAAGTGTTCATATGTAGTGAAAACCTGAGAAATCCGCCCGTTTTCGTCATTTGCTATCGAATCAGCTTAATGCCAGATCGTCATATTGCAAGCTTTTCTCTCTGAAACCGTTAGATTTATCGTGTGCAAAGCTATGTCGTGTGCTGCGGTATGCGGAGACACTAAAATCACCATAATAGAACACACAAGAAGCTTCTAAGTTGATGTGATAGCCAGTACGAAGCAGTACTATTCAAGTTTTAGTTATCGATTATTGAATTTTTAAACGGCTTAGGTTCCTTTGAGATGAGCTAGGACCTTAAGATATTGCATAAAGGGATAGATAAGCGTTGCACGGGGGAATGTGAAAAGTGTTCATATGTAGAGAAAACCTCAGATATCCGAGCGTTTTCGTCATTTGCTATCGAATCGACTTAAATTCAGATCGTCATATTGCCCGCTATTCTCTCTGAAACGGTTACATTTATCGTGCGCAAAGCTTTGTCGAGTGCTGCGTTATGCGGAGACACTAAAAGCACGATAATAGAAAACAGAAGAAACTTCTAAGTTGTTGTGATAGCCAAAACGAAGCAGTACAATTCAAGTTTTAGTTATCGATTATTGACCTTTTAGACGGCTTTGGTGCCATGGACATGAGCTAGGACCTTAAAATTTTGCATGAAGGGAGATCTAGCAGCCGCGTTGCACGGGGGAATGTGAAAAGTGTTCTTATGTAGTGAAAACCTGAGACATCCGCCCGTTTTCGTCATTTGCTATCGAATCGACTTAGTGACAGATCGTCATATGGGCCGTACTTCTCTCTGAAACGGATACATTTATCGTGTTCAAAGATATGTCGCGTGCTGTGGTATGCGGAGTCACTAAAAGCACCATAATAGATCAAAGAAGAAGCTTCTAAGTTGATGTGATAGCCAGTACGAAGCAGTACAATTCAAGTTTTAGTTATCGAGTATTGACTTTTTAGACGGCTTTGTTGCCTTGGACGCGAGCTAGGACCTTAAGATTTTGCATGAAGGGAGGTCTAGCAGCCGTCATGCACTGGAGAATGTGAAAAGTGTTCATATGTAGTGAAAACCTGAGGAATCCGCCCGTTTTCGTCATTTGCCATCGAATCGACCTCATGCCAGATCGTCATATTTCGCGCTCCTCTCTCTGAAACGGTTACATTTATCGTGTGCAAAGCTATGTCGCGTGCTGCGGTATGCGGAGACACTAAAAGCACCATAATGGATCACAGAAGAATCTTCTACGTTGATGTGATAGCCAGTACGTAGCAGTACAATTCAAGTTTTAACTATCGATTATTGACTTTTTAGGCGGCTTTGGTGCCTTCGACATGAGCTAGGACCCTACGATATTGCATTGAGGGAGGTCTAGGAGCTATGTTGCACTAGGGAATGTGAAAAGTGTTCATATGTAGTGAAAACCTGATAAATCCGCCCGTTTTCGTCATTTGCTATCGAATCAGCTTAATGCCAGATCGTCATATTGCAAGCTTTTATGTCTGAAACCGTTAGATTTATCGTGTGCAAAGCTATATCGCGTGCTGCGGTATGCGGAGACACTAAAATCACAATAATAGAACACAGCAGAAGCTTCTAAGTTGATGTGATAGCCAGTACGAAGCAGTACAATTCAAGTTTTATTAATCGATTATTTCCTTTTTAGACGGCTTTGGTTCCTTTGAGATGACCTAGGACCTTCAGATATTGCATAAAGGGATGTCTAAGAGTCGCGTTGTACGGGGGAATGTGAAAAGCGTTCATATGTAGAGAAAACCTGAGATATCCGAGCGTTTTCGTCATTTGCTATCGAATCGACTTAATTTCAGATCGTCATATTGCCCGCTATTCTCTCTGAAACCGTTACATTTATCGTGTACAAAGCTACGTCGCGTGCTGCGGTATGCAGAGACACTAAGAGCACCATAATAGAACACAGAAGAATATTCTAAGTTGACGTCATAGCCAGTAAGAAGCAGTACAAATCAAGTTTTAGTTATCGATATTGACTTGTTAGACGGCTTTGGTGCCTTGGACATGAGGGAGGACCCTAAAATTTTGCATGAAGGGAGGTCTAGCAGCCGCGTTGTACGGGGGAATGGTAAAAGTGTTCATATATAGTGAAAACCGGAGAAATCCGCCAGTTTTCGTCATTTGCTATCGATTCTACTTTTGCCACATCGTCATATTGGCCACTCTTCTCCATGAAACGGTTACAATTATCGTGTGGAAAGATATGTCGCGTGCTGCGGTATGCGGAGACACTAAAAGCACCATAATAGAACACTTAAGAAGCTTCTAAGTTGATGTGATAGATAGTACGAAGCAGTAAAATTCAAATATGTGTTATCGATTATTGACTTTTTAGAGTTCTTTGGTGCCTTGGTCATGGGCTAGGACCATAAGATTTCGCATG
Organism: Schistocerca gregaria; assembly: GCF_023897955.1. Taxonomy (NCBI): domain Eukaryota; kingdom Metazoa; phylum Arthropoda; class Insecta; order Orthoptera; family Acrididae; genus Schistocerca; species Schistocerca gregaria. The sequence goes on along the minus strand of NW_026061811.1, from coordinate 3,195,400 downwards.
AAAGGAGGTATAGCAGCCGCGTTGGACGGGGGAATGTGAAATGTGTTCATATGTTGTGAAAACCTGAGATATCCGCCCGTTTTCGTCATTTGCTATCGAATCAACTTAATGCCAGATCGTTATATTTGCCGCTCTTCTCTCTGATAAGGTTACATTTATCGTGTGTAAAGCTATGTCGCGTGATGTGGTATGCGGAGACACTAAAAGCACCATAATAGAACACAGAAGAATATTCTAAGTTGATGTCATAGAAAGTAAGAAGCAGTACAAATCAAGTTTTAGTTATCGATATTGACTTGTTAGACGACTTTGGTGCCTTTGACATGACCTGAGACCTTAATATTTTGCATGAAGGGAGGTCTAGCAGCCGCGTTGCACGGGGGAATGTGAAAAGTGTTCATATGGAGTGAAAACCTGAGGAATCCGCCGTTTTCGTCATTTGCCATCGAATCGGCCTCATGCCAGATCGTCATATTTCGCGCTCCTCTCTCTGAAACGGTTACATTTATCGTGTGCAAAGCTATGTCGCGTGCTGCGGTATGCGGAGACACTAAAAGCACCATAATGGATCACAGAAGAATCTTCTAAGTTGATGTGATAGCCAGTACGTAGCAGTACAATTCAAGTTTTAGCTATCGATTATTGACTTTTTAGACGGCTTTGGTGCCTTCGACATGAGCTAGGACCTTAAGATATTGCATTAAGGGAGGACTAGGAGCTATGTTGCACTGGGGAATGTGAAAAGTGTTCATATGTAGTGAAAACCTGAGAAATCCGCCCGTTTTCGTCATTTGCTATGGTATCAGCTTAATGCCAGATCGTCATATTGCAAGCTTTTATGTCTGAAACCGTTAGATTTATCGTGTGCAAAGCTATATCGCGTGATGCGGTATGCGGAGACATTAAAATCACAATAATAGAACACAGCAGAAGCTTCTAAGTTGATGTGATAGCCAGTACGAAGCAGTACAATTCAAGTTTTATTTATCGATTATTTTCTTTTTAGACGGCTTTGGTTCCTTTGAGATGAGCTAGGACCTTAAGATATTGCATGGATTGAGGTCTAGGAGCTGTGTTGCACTGGGGAATGTGAAAAGTGTTCATATTTAGTGCAAACCTGAGAAATCCGCCCGTTTTCGTCATTTGCTATCGAATCAGCTTAATGCCAGATCGTCATATTGCAAGCTTTTCTCTCTGAAACGGTTACATTTAAAGTGAGTAAAGCTATGTCGCGTGCTGTGGTATGCGGAGACACTAAAATCACCATAATAGAACACAGAAGAAGCTTCTAAGTTGATGTGTAGCCAGTGAGCAGCAGTAAAATTCAAGTTTTATTTATCGATTATTTTCTTTTTAGACGGCTTTGGTGCCTTTGACATGAGCTAGGACCTTAAGATATTGCATGAAGGGAGGACTAGGAGCTGTGTTGCACTGGGGAATGTGCAAAGTGTTATATATGTAGTGCAAACCTGAGAAATCCGCCCGTTTTCGTGATTTGCTATCGAATCAGCTTAATGCCAGATCGTCATATTGCAGGCTTTTCTCTCTGAAACCGTTACATTTATCGTGAGCAAAGCTATGTCGTGTGCTGCGGTATGCGGAGACACTAAAATCACCATAATAGAACACACAAGAAGCTTCTAAGTTGATGTGATAGCCAGTACGAAGCAGTACAATTCAAGTTTTAGTTCTGGATTATTGAATTTTTAAACGGCTTTGGTTCCTTTGAGATGAGCTAGGACCTTAAGATATTGCATAAAGGGATGTCTAAGAGAAGCGTTGCACGGGGGAATGTGAAAAGTGTTCATATGTAGAAAAAACCTGAGATATCCGAGCGTTTTCGTCATTTGCTATCGAATCGACTTAATTTCAGATCGTATATATTACCCGCTATTTTCTCTGAAACGGTTACATTTATCGTGCGCAAAGCTTTGTCGCGTGCTGCGTTTTGCGGAGACACTAAAAGCACGATAATAGAAAAGAGGAGAAGCTTCTAAGTTGGTGTGATAGCCAAAACGAAGCAGTACAATACAAGTTTTAGTTATCGATTATTGACCTTTTAGACGGCTTTGGTGCCTTGGACATGAGCTAGGACCTTAAAATTTTGCATGAAGGGAGATCTAGCAGCCGCGTTGCACGGGGGAATGTGAAAAGTGTACTTATGTAGTGAAAACCTGTGAACTCCGCCCGTTTTCGTCATTTGCTATCGAATCGACTTTCGCCAGATTGTCATATTGGCCGGTATTCTCGCAGAAAAGGTTACATTTATCGTGAGGAAAGCGATGTCGCGTGCTGCGGTATGCGGAGATACTAAAGGCACCATAATAGAACACAGACGAAGCTTCTATGTTGATGTGATAGCCAGTTAGAAGCAGTACAATTCAAGTTTTAGTTATCGATTATTGAATTTTTAGACGGCTTTGGTGCTTTGGACATGAGCTAGGACCTTAAGATTTTGCATGAAGGGAGATCTAGCAGCCGCGTTGCACGGGGGAATGTGAAAAGTGTTCTTATGTAGTGAAAACCTGAGATATCCGAGCGTTTTCGTCATTTGCTATCGAATCGACTTAATGCCAGATCGTTATATTTGCCGCTCTTCACTTTGATAAGGTTACATTTATCGTGTGTAAAGCTATGTCGCGTGCTGTGGTATGCGGAGACACTAAAAGCACCAAAATAGAACACAGAAGAAGCTTCTAAGTTGATGTGATAGCTAGTACGAAGCAGTACAATTCAAGTTTTAGATATGGATTATTTTCTTTTTAGACGGCTTTGGTTCCTTTGAGATGACCTAGGACCTTCAGATATTGCATAATGGGATGTCTAAGAGACGCGTTGCACGGGGGAATGTGAAAAGTGTTCATATGTAGAGAAAACCTGAGATATCCGAGCGTTTTCGTCATTTGCTATCGAATCGACTTAATGCCAGATCGTTATATTTGCCGCTCTTCTCTTTGATAAGGTTACATTTATCGTGTGTAAAGCTATGTCGCGTGCTGTGGTATGCGGAGACACTAAAAGCACCAAAATAGAACACAGAAGAATATTCTAAGTTGATGTCATAGCCAGTAAGAAGCAGTACAAATCAAGTTTTAGTTATCGATATTGACTTGTTAGACGGCTTTTGTGCCTTGGATATGAGCTAGGACCTTAAGATTTTGCATGAAGGGAGGTCTAGCAGCCGCGTTGCACGAGGGAATGTGAAAAGTGTTCATATGTTGTGAAAACCTGAGATATCCGCCCGTTTTCGTCATTTGCTATCGAATCGACCTAATGCCAGATCGTTATATTGGCCGCTCTTCTCTCTGAAACGGCTACATTTATCGTGTGTAAAGCTATGTCACGTGCTGTGGTATGCGGAGACAGTAAAAGCACCATAATAGAACACAGAGGAAGCTTCTAAGTTGATGTGATAGCTAGTATGAAACAGTACAATTCAACTTTTAGTTACCGATAATTGAATTTTTAGACGGCTTTGGTGCCTTCGACATGAGCTAGGACATTACGATTTTGCACGAACTGAGGTCTAGCGACCGCGTTGGGCGGGGGAATGTGAAAAGTGTTCATATGTAGTGAAAACCTGAGAAATCCGCACGTTTTCGTCATTTGCTATCGAGTCGACTTAATGCCAGATCATCATATTGGCCGCTCTTCTCTCTGAAACGGTTACATTTATCGTGTGTAAAGCTATGTAGCGTGCTGTGGTATGCGTAGACACTAAAAGCACTATAATAGAACACAGAAGAAGCTTCTAAGTTGATGTGATAGCCAGTAAGGAGCAGTAAAATTCAAATTTTAATTATCGATTATTGACTTTTTAGACGGCTCTGGTGCTTTGGACATGAGCATAGACATTCAGATTTTGCATGAGGGAGTTCTAGCAGCCGCGTTGCACGGGGGAATGTGAAAAGTGTTCATATGTAGTGAAAACCTGAGAAATCAGCCGATTTCGTCATTTGCTATCGAATGGACTTAATGCCAGATCGTTATATTGGCCGCTCTTCTCTCTGAAACGGGTACATTTATCGTGTGCAAATCTATGTCGCGTGCTGCGGTATGCGGAGACACTAAAAGCACCATAACAGAACACTTAAGAAGCTTCTAAGTTGATGTGATAGATAGTACGAAGCAGTAGAATTCAAGTTTAGTTATCGATTATTGATTTTATAGACGGCTTTGTTGCGTTGGGCATGAGCTAGGACCTTCAGATTTTGCATGAAGGGAGCTCTAGTAGCCGCGTTGCTCGGGGGAATGTGCAAAAGTGTTCATATGTAGTGATAACCTGAGAAACCCGCCCGTTTTCGTCATTTGCTATCGAATCGACTTAATGCCAGATCGTCAGATTAGACGCTCTTCTCTGTGATACGGTTAAATTTATCGTCTGCAAAGCTATGACGCGTGCTGCGTATGCGGAGATACTAAAAGCACCATAGTAGAACACAGATGAAGCTTCTAAGATGATGTAATAGCCAGTAAGAAGCAGTACAACTCAAGTTTTAGCTATCGATTATTGACTTTTTACCCTTCTTTGGTGCCTTAGACATGAGCTAGGACCTCAAGATTTTGCATGGAAGGAGGCCTAGCAGCCGCATTGCACGGGAGAATGTGAAAATGTTCATATGTAGTAAATACCTGAGTATTCCGTCCGTTTTCGTCATATGTTATCGATTCGAGTTAAAGTCTAATCGTCACATTGGCTGCGGTATGTGGAGACACTAAATGCACCACAGTAGAACACAGAAGAAGCTTCTAAGTTGATGTAATAGCCAGTGAGAAGTAATACAATACAGGTTTTAGATATCGATTATTGTCTTTTTAGCCTTTGGTGCCTTTGACATGAGCTAGGACCTTACGATTTTGCATGATGGGAAGTCTAGCAGCCGCGTTGCACGAGCGAGTGTGAAATGTGTTCATTTGTAGTAAAAACCAGAGAATTCAGTCCGTTTTCGTCATTTGTTATCGAATCGGCTTTTAGCTAGATCGTCACATTGGCCGGTCTTCTCTCTGAAACGGTTACATTTATCGACTGCAAATCTATGTCGCGTGCTGCGGTATGCGGAAACACTAATAGCAGCATAGCAGAACACATAATAGGCTTCTACGTTGATGTAATAGGCAGTAAGAAGCAGTACAATTCAAGTTTTGGTTATCGATTATTGACTTTTTACCCTTCTTTGGTGCCTAGGACTTGAGCTAGGACCTAACTATTTTGCACGAAAGAAGAACTAGCAGCCGCGGTACAAGGGAAAATGTGAAAAGTGTTCACAAGTAGTAAAAACCTGTGAAATCTGTCCGTTTTCGTCATTTGTTATCAAATCGACTTAAAGTGAGATCGTCACATTGGCCACTCTTCACTCTGAAACGGTTACATTTATCGTCTGCAAAGCTAGGTCGCGTGCTGCGGTATGCGGAGACAATAAAAGCACCATAGTAGAACACAGATGAAGGTTCTAAGTTGATGTAATAGCCAGTAAGAAGTAGTAAAATTCAAGTTTTAGTTATCGATTATTGACTTTTTAGCCGGCTTTGGTGCCTTGGTCATGAGCTAGGACCTTAAGATTTGGCATGAATGGAGGTCTAGCAGCCGCGTTGCACGGGGGAATGTGAAATGTGTTCATATGTAGTGAAAACCTGAGAAATTCGTCCGTTTTCGTCTTTTGCTATCGAATCGACTTAATGCCAGATCGTCATATTGGTCGCTTTTCTCTCTGCAATGGTTATATTTATCATCTGCAAAACTATATCGCGTACTTCGCTATGCTTAGACACTAAAACAACAATAGTAGAACACAGAAGAAGACTCTCAGAAGATGTAATCGGCCAGTACGAAGCATTACAATTCACATTTTACTTATCTATTATTGGTTTATTAACCGGCTTGGGTTATTTGGACATGAGCTATGACCTTGAGATTGTTCATGAAACGAGGTCTGTCTGCCACGTTGCGCTGGATAATGTGAAAAGTGTTCATATGTAGTAAAAACCTGAGAAATCCTCCCGTTTTCGTCATTTTCTATTTAATCGACTTATTGCCAGATCGTCACATTGGCCGCTTTTCTCTCTGAATCTGTTACATATATCGTCTGCAAGCTTATGTCGCGTGCTGCGTTATGCGGAGACAGTCAAAGCATCACAGTAGGACACAGATGAAGCTTCTCTGTTGGTGTAATCAGCGAGAAAGAACCAGTAATAAGCAGTACAATTCAAATTTTAGCTATCATTTATTGACTTATTAGCCTGCTTTGGTACCTTGGACATGAGCTAGGGCCTTAAGATTTTGCATGAAACGCGGTCTGGACGCCACGTTACACGGGATGATGTGAAAAGTGTCCATTTGTAGTAAAAACCTGAGAAATCCGACCGTTTTCTTCATTTGCTGTCGAATCGACTTATTGGCAGATCGTCACATCGGCCGCTTTACGCTCTGAGACGGTTAAATTTATAGTCTGCAAACTTATGTCGCCTGCTGCGGTTTGCGGAGACACTAAAAGCACCACAGGAGAAGACAGAAGAAGGTGTTAAGAAGATGTATTCGGCCAGTAAGAATCAGTACAATTCAAGTTTTAGTTATCGATTACTGACTTATTAGCCGGCTTTGGTGCCTTGGACATGATCGAGGACCTCAAGCTTTTGCATCAAACGAGGTCTGAACGCCACGTTGCACGGGGAAATGTGAAACGTGTTAACATGTAGTAAAAACCTAAGAAAACCTTTCGCATTTATTTAAGTTCCGTTAGTACAATAAGAATCTGTTAAAAAACTGACTACAATAATCATAATCTTGCTGTACAAGGGAAGTAGCTACTATTATTAACAGTATTTATCAACAGCAAATAAAACAAAAGGTAAATAGAAAGATTATCAAACGTCTAATGGCACAGTAACTAAACTGAAAACAGTTCGCGACAATTTCTTCTGAAATTATTTCACCAGGAAACAACAAGGACACCGATTGAAGACTACTAAAGTTCCAAAATAGACCACTATACACAAACAACTAATTAGTACTTAGCTTTGGATGCGCCGCTACAGCTGCAACTGGTCAGCGCGGAATGTAAACACAGGTAAGAAGTTAAGTTGCTCGATACGAAACACTCGCAAATATCAGGTCACTACCCAAGAAAGGCGGATGTGAATGAAGAAACCATTAATAAGTATCTTATATAGTAAATATTATCACAAAAACCGTTAAAATATGTATCTGAAACCTATAAATGTATGAAAACTTAGAGAGCGATTTCACACGCACTCACGCGCCTAATCGTAATGCCAGATCGTCGCAGTGGCAGCTTTGCTCACGGAACTGTTTACATATACATCTGGAAACTTGTCATGTGCTGAGGTATGCGGTCGCACCATAAACAACAAAATAGGAGCTTCTAATTTGATGCAAGCGGCAGGTAAGAAGCAGTACTACTCAAGTTTTAGGTATCGAAAATTCAACTGTAGGCCGGTTCTGGTGTCTTGCAGTTGATAGAGGACCTTGGAACATGCCTGTCTTTTTACCCCCCCCCCCCCTCCTCGTAAGATGACTGTCTACGTACACCCCCCCCCCCCCCTCGTAATATGTCTGTCTACCTACTCACGCCTTCTGAAAATGTGTGTCTACCCACTTCCCCCTCAGAAGATGACTCTACTTATCCCCCCAACCGGAAAACGTCAGTTTTCCCAACCCCTCCCCTCCTCAGAAGATGACTGTCTACCTACACACCCTCGAAAGATACCTGTCTACCTATCCCCCCCCCCCCCCCCTCGTTTGGAACATGTCTGCCTACCTACCAGCCTCTCAAAATATTTCTATCTACATCCCCCACCCCCTCAGAAGATCACTCTCTACCTACTCCGCACATGGATGATGTCTGTCTCCCTAACCCACCCTTCAGAAGATGTTTGCCTACATACCCCTTCTTGGAAGATGTCTGTCTACCTACACACCTTTGGAAGAGACCTGTCTACCTACCCCCTCCCCACTCCTTGGAAGATGTGTGCCCAGCTACCCTCCATCTAAGAAAATATTTGTCTACATACACCCCCTTCGGAAAATGTCTGTCTACCTACTACTGCTCTGATGATGTCTGTCTCCCTACCCCACCCTTCAGAAGATGTCTGCCTACCTACTACTCCATGGAAGATGTCTCTATACATACCACCTATCGGGTGATGTTTGTCTACTCGCCCCCCCCCCCACCCCATAAGATGCCAATCTAACATCCCCCCCTGTGAAGATGACTATCTATCGCCTAGCTCGGAAGCTACCCCAACTCAGAAGATTCCTATCTACCTGCACTTGGAAGATGACTATCTCTCCATCACCTTCAGAAGACTCTTATCTACCCCCTCAGAAGATGGCTGTCTACATACCCCACCCTCAGAATATGACTCTCTCTTATCTCCCACCCTATCTGTCTGTCTACCATTCTCACACATCGAGAGAGGTGGTACAGTGGTTACCACACTGGACTCGCATTCGGGAGGACGACGGTTCAATCCCGTCTCCGGCCATCCTGATTTAGGTTTTCCGTGATTACCCTAAATCGTTTCAGGCAAATGCCGGGATGGTTCCTTTGAAAGGGCACGGCCAATTTCTTTCCCAATCCTTCCCTAACCCGAGCTTGCGCTCCGTCTCTAATGACCTCGTTGTCGACGAGACGTTAAACACTAACCACCACCACCACCATTCTCACAATCGGAAACTGTCTGTCCACTTACCTCCCCCCCCCCCCCCCCCGAAGATGTCTGCCTATCTTCCTAGGTACCGCCATTTAGAAGGTGTCTGCCTACCTACACCCACTTCAAAAGATGTGTAACTGACTACCCCACCTCCAAAGATCTCTGTCAAACCCTCCTCCCATCCCTGGAGGATGTATGTGTGCAGACCCCCCTCTTGGAAGACATTTGACAACCGAAAAAACCGCTTTGGAAGATGTATGACTTCCTACCACTACCCTCGGAAGGTGTATGTCTACCTAGCACCCCCTCGAAGATGACTGTCTATCTACCGAACCACGGTATATGCCTGTCTCACCCTGTCAGAGTATGTCTGTCTACATACCCCACATGGGAGATGTCTGTCTACTTACCCCCCCCTCGGAAGATGTTTGTCTACCTAGCCCCTCTTGGAAGATGTCTGCCCACATAAACACACACTCGGAATATGTATGAGTAGCCACCACTCCCCTCGGAACATGTATGTCTACCTACCCCACCTCCGGACATGTCTCTCTACCTACGCCCCCACTCATAAGTTGTGTGTCTACCAACCCACCATTTGAAGATGTCTGTCAACCTGGCCCTCCCTCAGAAAATGTCTGTCTACCTGCCCACCTTGGAATATTTATGTCTACCAAAACCCGGAGGATGTCTGTCTACCCAACACCCCCCTCAGAAGATGATTGTCTACCTACCCCCAGAAGATTTCAGTCTACCTGCACCCCCTCACTTCTGAAAGATGCCTGTCAATCAACCCCTCCAACAGAAAATGTCTGTCTACCTACCGCCCCTCGAAAGTTGTATGTCTTCCACCCCTCCTCGGGAGATGTCTGTCTACCTACCCCCCTTCAGAAGATATCTATCTACCTACCCCCCACCCCCTTGGTAAATGCCTGTCTACCCAACCCCCTCTCGGGAAAAGTATGTCTACCTATCCCCACTCGGAAGATGGCTGTCTACCTACCACCTCCCTCTGAATATGTCTGTATATCGAACCCGACCTCGGAATATGATTTCCCACCTACTGCATGGGAGATGTCAGTCCACCTGCACCCCACTTCGTAAAATGCCTGTCTACTTTCCACCCCTTGGGAAGATGTCTATCATCCCACCTCGGAAGATGTCTGTCTACCTACCCCCCTCTGAACATGATTGCCTACTGAACCACAACTCAGAAGATGATTTTCTACTGACCACCCAGAAGATGGAAGCCTACCTGCCCCCTCCCACTACAACAGAAGATGACCATCCATCTAACCCCCTTGGTGGATGTCTGTTCATCTCCCCCCCCCCCCCCCTTGGAGGACTTTGTCTTCCTACCCCCTCGGAAGATGTATGTATTCCATTCGCCCCTCAGAAGAGGTCTATCTTCCAACCCCCCTCAGAAGATTTTTGTCTACCTACCCTGCCTTGGTATATGTATGTCTTCCTACACCCCCTCATACGATGTCTGCATACCTACCCCCCTCGGAAGAAGTCTATCATCCCTCTGTTAGAGAATTTCTGTCTACCTTGCCCCCCCCCCCCCCCCTCGGAAGATATATGTCTTCATATCCTGTACCCTTGGTGCCTACATACTCAACCTCAGAAGATGTCTACCAACCTACCCCACCTTATAAGAAATCTTTCTACCTACCCCCCCTCGTAATATGTGTGTCTACCACCTCATGGAGGATGTCTGTCTACTCCCCCCCCCCCCCCTCGTAAAATGTCTATCTACCACAGTTGGAAAGATGTCTATCATCCCACTCTTAGAAGGTGTCTGTCTACCTATCCTCCCACTCTGAAGATGTCTGTGTACCTACCCTCCCTCAGGAGATATCGGTCTAATTGCCCACCGGGACTATGTCTATCTACATACTCTCAGCCCTGGAAAATAAGTGCCTACCTACTCCACCCCCTGTAAGATATCTGTCTACCTACAACCTGCCCTCGGAAACTGTCTGTCTATATACACCCTCTAATAAGATGTCTGTCTACCTACCCCACGCTGTCTGTCTTCCTACCCCAACCATCCTCGGAAGATGTATGTCTACCTACCCCTCCTTGGAAAATGCCTGTCTACCTAAATCTCGCTTGGAAAATATCTGTCTACCTACCCCCCATCCTTGGAAGGTGTCTTCCACCAACTCTCCTGTCGGGAGATGTATGGCTACCTAACCCCCCTCAGAAGATGTCTGTCTATCTATCTGCCTGTGGAATGTGTATGTCTACCTAACTACCTTAGACAATGTCAGTCTACATACCCCCCCTCGGAAGATACCTGTCTACCAATACTCTTCCCTCTACATGCCAAAACTAATAAGATAGCTGCCAACCTAACCCACCTCAGAAGGTCTCTGTTTATGCACACAAACTGAACATGTATGTCTATCTACCTCCCAGAAGTAGTCTGTCTACCTGCCCCCTCAGAAAATGTCAGTCGACCTACCCCCCCCCCCCCCCCCCCTTGGAAGATTTCTGTCTACCTATAACACCTCACGGAAAATATCTGTCTACCAGCCCCCTCTCAGAAGCTGTCTGTTTACCTACCACCCCCCTCAGAAGTAGTATATCTATCTACCCTACCCTTGGAACATGTCTGTCTACCTACCCCCCCCCCCCCCCCAGTCAGCAGATGTCTGTCTACCACCTACATAAGTTGTCTATCTACACCTCCTCGGAAGATGTCTGTCCAATACACCACCCTCAGAAGATATCTGTCCTACCCCTCTCGAAAATGTTAGTCTACCTACACCCCAGATAATGAATGTCTACCAACCCCACCTCGGAAGATTTTTGTCTACCTACCCCATGGAAGATGTGTTTACCTACCACCACTCGTAGTATGTGTGTCTACCTACCCCCATTGGAAAATATCGGTCTACCAACCGCCCTTGAAGATGTATGCCTACATACCCAACACCCTCGGAAGACGTCTGGCTACCTAGCTCCCCCCCACGAAGATATCTGCCTTCATACCCACTTCTCTTGGAAGATGTCTGTCAACATACCCAAATTCAGAAAACGACTGCCTACCTACCCCACCTCAGAAGATGTCTGCCTACCAACCACCCCTCGGAATATGTATGTCTACCTACACTCTGAACATGTCTATCTACCTATCTCCCTCAGAACATGTCTATCTACCAACATCCCCCACCTCCTATGAATTCTCTCTCACTACCCTTCCCCCCTTCGAAAGTGACACCCTACCTACCATCCTCAGGAAATGTCAGTCTTCCTACTCCCCATACCACAGAAGGTGTGTCTAACTATCCCCATGGACAATGTCTGTCTACATACCCCTAGCCTCAGAAAATACTTGTCTAACTACACCCCCTCAGATTATTTCTGTCTACCTACAACCCAGCCTCAGATAATGTCTGTCTACCTACCCCCTCACTAATTGTCTCTCTACCTACGCTACCTTAGAAGATGTCTGTCTACATATCCCTCATCCTCTGAAGCTGTATGTCTACTACCCCTACTCAGAAGATGTCTGTCTACTTAAAAACCCCTCAGAACATGTCTGTCTAACAACCCCCCCCCCCAGTTGTCTGTCTACCTACCACCTTGAAGATGTCTGTCTACCTACCCCCAGTAAAATGTCTCTGTACCCATCTTCCCCTCAGAAAATGATTGTCTACCTACCCATGTATGTAAGATGTCTCACTACCTACCCCACCCCTTCGGGAAATGTCTGTCTATCTACCCCATCCACTCATGGAAGATGCTTATCTAATTACCTTGGAAGATGCCTTTCTACCCCAGCTCAGAAATTGTGTATCTACCCCCTCCTCAGAAGATGTCGGCCAATGTACCACCCCTTCAGAAAATGTCTATCTACCGCCCTTGGAAGATGTATGTCTGTCTACCCCTTCAAAGATATATGTCTACCTGCCCAACTCGGAAAATGTTCGTCAATGTGCCCCCCTTTGGAAAATGCCTAACATCACCAAACTCAGTAGATGTGTGTCTATCTGTCCCGCACCCTCGGAAGATGTCTGTATTTCCAGCCCCCCTCAGAAGAAGTCTGTCCAACTACCCCCTAGGAAGGTCTCTGTCTACCTACCCCCTCTTGGAAGATACCTCTCTACCTACAAAACCCCTCAGAAAATGTCTGTCTACTTACCCCCTCAGAAGGTTTCTGTCTACCTACACCTCCTGAGATGATGTCTATCTACCTACCCCCCCCCCCCTCCCTCATCCTCAGAAGATGTATGTCTACCTACCATCCTCAGAAGATGTCTGTCTACCTAACCACCCCCCAGAAGATTTCTGTCTATCTACTGCCTCCCTTAGAAGAAGTCTGTTACCAACACACCCATCAGAAGATGTCTGTCTACCAATCCCCCCCTCAGAAGATGTCAGTCTAACCCCCCTCCCCCCTTGGAAAAAGTCTATCAACCTCCGTCATAAGATGTCCATCTACCACCCCATCAGTAGATGTCTGTCAACATACCCCCAGAAGATGGCAGTTTTCCCAACCACAATCAGAAGATGTTTGTCTACCTGCCCTTCTGCTATAGGAAGATTACCTATCAGCCCTCAGAATATGTCTGTCTACCTAAATCCCCTCAGAAGATGTCTTACTACCAACCATCCCCCCTAAGGAAAAGTCTGTCTATCTACCCCCCCCCCTCGGAGGAATTTCTATCTAACCCCTAACTGGAAGTCTGTCTACCTATACCCCCTATCTAAGGTGTATGTCTACATACCCAACCTCCAAAGATGACTGTCTACCTCCCGCCCTCAAGAACGTTGGTGTACCCATCTCCCCCCTCAGAAGATGATTGTCTACCTACTCCCGTGTGCTAGATGTCCCTCTACCGGCCTCCCTTTGGAAGATGTCTGTCTAACTGCCTGCTCCACCCACAAAGATGCCTTTCTAATACTGGCACAAGATGTCTATCAACCCCCCCTCAGATGATGTCTGTCTACCCACCCCCCAGAAGAGGTCTGTGTACCCATCCCCCTCAGAAGATGATTGTCTACCTACCCCCGTACAGAAGATGCCAGTCTACTTACACCCCTTTCAGAAAATGTCTGTCTACCTACCCCATCCACACACGGAAGATTCCTATCTACCCACCTTGGACGATGCCTTTCTACCCCAACTCAGAAATGTCTATCTACCACCATCTCAGAAGATGTCTGTCTACCTACCCCCCATTGAATATATCTGCCTACCCACCCCATCTTTGGAAGATGATTGGCTACCTACCCCATGGAAGATGTCAGGCAACCTGCCCGCTCACTTAGGAAGATGCCTACCTCCCCCTTGGAAGTGGTCTATTTTCCACCACTCAGAAGATGTCTGTCTAACTACCCCCTCTGAATGTATATGTCTATCAACTATGTCTGTTTACCTACTCCCATAAGATGTCTATCATCCCCCTCAGAAGGTATCTTCCTATATACTCCCTCCCCTTGGAAGATGTCTGTCTACATACCCAAACTAAGATTATGTCTCCCAACCTACTCCCCCACAGAAGATGTCTGTCTACCTACCACCCTTGGAACATCTATATCTTTCTACTCCCCGGAAGATGTCTGTCAGTCTGCCCAACTTGGAAAATGTCTGTCTACGTGCCCTTCTTCAGAAGATGTCTATCATCCCCAGCCTCAGAAGAATTATGTCTATTTGTCCCGCACCAACAGTAGATGTCTGTGTACCTACCCCCTTAAGAAGAAGTCTGTTTACCAACCCCCATCAGGAGATTCTCAAACCACCCACCAGGAAAGTCTCTGTCTACCTACCCCCCCCCCCCCCCTTTGGGAGATATGTGTCTACCTACAACACAACTCGGTAAATGTCTGTCAACCTACCCCTCAGAAGATGTCTGTTTATCCACACCTCCACAGATGATGTCTATCTACCTACCCCCTGCCCCCATCCTCCGAGGATGTCTGTCTTCCTACACCCTCAGAAGATGTCTGTCTACATACCCCCCTTGGAAGATGTTGGTCTACTTACCCCTCTAGATGATGTCTGTCTAAGTACGCCCCTCAGAAGATGGCTGTCTACCAATCCACCAATGGGAGATGTCTGTCTACCAACCCCCTCGAAAGGTGCCTTTCTGCCTACCCCCTCAGAAGATTGTCTACCTACAAACACTCAGAAAATGTATGTATACCTACCTCCCCTTCGGAAGAAGTCTGTCTAATTATTCCCCACCCCTTGGTAATTTCTGTCTACATACCACTCCCTTGCAAGATGTCTGTGTACCTACTCCCTCTTGAAAGATATCTGTTTACCTACATCTTCTGTGGGGAGGTAGGAAGACACACATCTTCCGCGAGGGGTAGGTAGACAGACATATTCCAAAGCAGGGTACATGGTCAGACATCTTCTGAAGGGTGGTAGGTAGACAGACATCTTTCAAGAGGGGGGGGGGAGACATGTTCTGTGGTGATAATGGTAGACAAACAATTCCAAGGAGGGGTAGTTAGACACACATCTTCTGAGGGGTTGTTTCTTAGTCAGATGTCTTCAAGGGGGAGGCTTGGTAGACCGACATTTTCCAAGGGGGGAGACATTTTTCGACTGGGGCCAGATAGGTAAACAGATATCCTTTGAGAGGGAGGTAGACATTTTCTGGGGGGGGGAGATATTTTCGAGGGGGAGAGTAGATTGACATCTTCTGGGAGGGGGAGATAGTATTCTTCCATGGGGGGAGGTGAGTAGTCAGACATCTTCAAAGGTTGGGGGGGGGGGGTCGGTAGACAGACATCTTCCAAGAAATGTCGGTAAGTAGACAGACATCTTCTGTGGGGAGTGGTGGTATGTACACTTACATCTTCTGATGGGTTTGGGTAGATAAACAGGCATCTTTCATGAAGGGGGGATACAGCTCCTCGAAGATGGGGTGTAGATATCTTTGGCAAGGAGGGTAGATAGACATATTCCGAGAGGGGGTTAGATAGATTTCTTCCATAGCGGGGATAGATAGACTTGTCCCGAGTTTGTGAGGTAGACAGACATACAGACATCTTCCTAGAATTTGGAGGTAGACAAACATATTCAGAATGGGCAGTAGACACATTCCAAATGAAGGGAGGCTGTAGAAATCTTCTGAGTCTAGGATAAATGTTCTCTGAGAGGAGGGGCTAGATGGAAATCTTAACGGGGTGGGGTAGGAAGACAGACATATTCTGAGAGGAGGGGGTTGATAGACAGGCATCTTTCATGAGGTGAGTTATAGACATCCGCCTGGGGGATAGACATCTTCTGAGGTGGGGATAGGTATCTTCCACTGGGTGTAGATATCTGTGGGTGGGGTAGATAGACATCTTCCGAGGTGTTGGTTGATAGTCACCTTCCGAGTGGAGGGATACAGATATTTTCCGCCTGGGCTGGGTAGATAATCTTCTGAAGGGGGGTAGACATCTTCCAAGGGGGTAGAGAGACAGCTTCTGAGGGGGGTAGATAGACATTTTCCAAGGATGGGGGCAGATACACATCTTCTGAGGGGGTAGATACACCTCTTCCGAGGAAGGTATGGATAGATAATCTTATGACATGGGTGTTGGTAGGCATCAGCTGAAGGGGGCTAGATTGGCGTCTTCCGATGTGGAAGGGTTTAGGTAGGCATTTTTAGAGGGAGGGATTTCTTCCCAGGGGTTTAGATAGGCATCTTCCAAGTGGGTGTAGAATGACATCTCAGAGAGGGGGTAGACAAAATCTTCCAAGAGGGGGTAGGTAGAAAGACATCTTTGGATGGGAGAGTAGGTAAGCAGACATCTTGTGAGTGGGGTTGGTAAACTGACATCTTACAAAGGGGCAAGGTAGACAGATAGTTTCTGAGGGTGGGGCATAGGTAGACTGACACTTTCCGATGTGTGGAAAGTAGAATTACATCTTCTGAAGTGATGGGGTAGGTAGACAGACATTTTCCGAAGGGGTGTAGGTATACAGACATATACCTAGGGGAAAGGTAGACAGACATGTCCCGAGTGGTGGTAGGTAGACAGCCATCTTCCAGTTGGGTAGGTACACAGACATCATCCAAGGGGGTTAGAAGGACAGACATTTTCCATGTGGGAGTTGGTAGACATAAATCATCTGAGGGGGGGAGAGACATCTTTTGAGGGGAGGGTACATAGACGGACATCTTCAGAGAGGAGGTAGTCATCCTCCGAGAGGGAGATAGTCATCCTCCGAGAGGGGGAGTAGATGTCTTCCGAGATGGGAGGCAGCTGTACATCTTCCACTGGTCTTAGCTAGGCAGACATTTTCTGAGGGAGGGTATGTAGGCAGACATCTTCTGAGGGGGATAACGTCGACAGTCATCTTCTGATCGGGGTGGGTGGGTAGACAGACATCTTCCGAGTGGTGGTAGGTATGGAGACATCTTCTGAGGCTGGATTCGGTAGACAGGCATCTTCCAAGGGGGGGGTGTTGGAAGACAGATATCTTTCAAGGGGTGGGAAACATCTTCTAAAGGATGCAGTTTGGTAGACAGTATCCTCCGAGAGGGGCCTAGACATTCTGTGAGGGGGATAACGTCGACAGTCATCTTCTGATGGGGTGGGTAGGTAGAAAGACATCTTCCAAGGAGTTTTAGGTATGGAGACATCTTCTGAGCCTGGGTGCGGTAGAAAGACATCTTCCAAGGGGGGGAGGGGGGTGTTGGAAGACTGACATCTTCCAAGGGGTGGGAAGCACCTTCTAAAGGATGCAGTTTGGTAGACAGACATCCTACGAGAGAGGATGTAGACATTCTCAGATGGGGAGTGTATATCTTCTGAGAGGAGTGGTAGATTGACATCTTCCGAGAGGGGGGAGATACTTTTCTTCCATGGCAGCAATAGATAGATATCTTCTGAGAGGAGGTACATAGATAGACATGTTTAAATGTGTGGTGAATGTAGACAGACAACTTTCGAGAAGGGGGGGTAGGTATACAGACATCCTCAGACGGGGTGGGTTGGGAGACAGACATCTTCCGAGATAGGGATAAGATAGAGACAAATCATTCAAGGTGTGGTAGATAAATATACAGATTCTGAGGGGTTTAGGTAAACATTCATATTATGACGGGTTGTGGGTGTAGGTAGACAGAAACCATCCGAGGAGGGGTATTTAGGCAGATAACTTCTGAGAGGGGCATCTTCTGAGGGGTTGTAGGAGGACAGACATCTTCCAAGTGGAGGGTTGGTAGACAGACATCTTCAGATGTGGGGTGGGGTAGGTAGCCAGACATCTTCCAATAGGGGGTTGGTAGGCAGACATATCATGTGAGGGGATGGTTGTAGACAGCCTTCTTCTGATGGGTGGGTGGTTAGACTGACATCTTCCATGATGGGGCGTAGGCAGAGAGACATTGTCCGAGGCAGGGTGACTATAGACATTTTTCGAGAGGGGGGAGTTAGACAGACTTCTTCTGGGATGTTGTAGGTAAACTGACCTCTTCAGAGGGGTGGTGTAGAATGACATTTGCCAAGAGGGGTAGGTAGAGAGACATTTTCCGATGGTGGAAAGTAGACAACATCTTCTGATGAGTGTAGGTAGACAGACATCTTCCGAGGGGGATGTGTAGGTGGACATACATCTTCCGATGGTTGGTGGGTACATAGACAGACATATTCCAATGGGTGCGGTAGGTAGACAAACATCTTCCAAGTACGGGCGTCGTAGATAGATATCATACAAAAGTTCATGTAGGTAGACACACATCTTCTGAAGGGTGTAGGGAGACAGACATTTTCTGAGGGGTGTACATAGACATACATTTTCCAAGTGTGGTCTAGGTAGACAGACATCTTCAGATGAGGGGGTAATTAGACAATCATCTTCTGGGGTAGGTAGACAGACATATTCAGAAGTATGGGTTGGTAGACAATACTTTATGACTGGAGGGATGTAGAGAGACATCTTCCAAGGGGTGTAAGTAGGTAGACAGACATCTTCTGTTGTGGGATTTGTAGGTAGGCAGACATCTTCCGAAGCAGAGGTGTTGGTAAACAGACAATTATCATGGACAGGGTTAGGTAGGCAGACATCTTCCCAGTGAAGTTTTGTAGACAGACATCTTCCAACGAGGGGTTAGGTAGACTGACACCTTCTGAGGCAGGGTAGGTAGCTAGTCATCTTCGGAGGGGTGTTTGGTATACAGACATCTTCCGAACGGGTGTAGGTATACAGACATATACCTAAGGGGGAGGTAGACAGACATCATGGGAGTGGGGGTACATAGACAGACAGGTGGGTAGGTATACTGACATCTTCCGAGGGGGATTAGGAGGACAGACATTTTCCATTTGAGGGTTGATAGACTTACATCATCTGAGGGAGGAGAAATATCTTTTGAGAGGAGGGTATGTAGACAGACATTTCAGAGAGAGGGTAGACATCATCCGAGAGGGAGGTAGTCATCCTCCAACACAGGGGTAGATATCTTCCAAGAGGGGTGTAAATAAATGTCTTCCAAGATGCGAGGTAGATGGACCTCTTCCGAGGGTTTTAGGTAGGCAGACATGTTCCGAGGCGTGGCATGTAGACATACACCTTCTGAGGGGGAATAAGGTAGACAGTCATCTTCTTATGGGAAATGGGTAGGTAGACAGACATATTCCAAGGGAGGGGGGGGGGGGTAGGTAAGGAGGAGATATATTCTGAGGGTGAGTTCAGTACACAGACATCTTCTCAGGGGTGTTCATGGTAGACAGACATCTTTCAAATGGGGGGAGACATCTTCCAAAGTATGCGTTTTGGTATACAGACATCCTCCAAGAGGGGTGTGGACATTCTCTGATGTGGGAGTAGATATCTTCCCAGAGGAGTGGTAGTTTAACAACTTCCGAGAGGGGGGGGGGGGGGTAGACAGACAGATATCCTCAGAGGTAGGGGTAGGGAGACAGATATCTCCCACAGGAGGGATAAAATCGAATCATTTGAAGGGGGTAGATAGGCATACATCTTCTGAGGGGTTTAGGTAGACATTCATCTTATGACAGGGGAAGGGGGTAGGTAGACAGATCAGGCGGGGGGAGGGGATATGTAGACAGATATCTTACGAGAGGGGGTAGGTAGGCAGACATATTCTGAAGAGTTGTAGGAGGACGGACATATTCCAAGGGGGTAGGTAGACAGGCATCTACAGAGAGGGTTAGGTAGACAGTCATCATCAGAGGTGTATAGGTAGACAGACATCTTCTAAGCGGGTTGGTAGACCGACATTTCCTAAGGAGTGGCAGGTAGACAAACTTCTTCCGAGTGTGGGTGGGTATGTAGACAGACACCTGTAAGGAATTGTAGGCTGACAGACATCCTTTGTGATAGATGGTAGGTAGGCAGAAATATTCCGAAGGGAGGGTTGGAAAACATACATCTTCCAATGGGAGGGGTAGGTAGTCATACATCTTCTGAGGGCTGGGTTTAAGTATACAGAAATCTTTCCAAGGGGGGCAGGTAAGTAGACAGACATATACTCAGGGTAGGGGGATGAGAGACAGACATTTTCTGAGGGGGAGGGGTAGGTAGACAGACATCTTCTGATGGTTGGGTAGGTAGACAGACATCTTCCGGGGTGGACAGCTAATCGGACATGGTTTGAGGGAGCTTAGGCAGACAGACATTTCCGATGGGGAGTGTAGGTAGACAGACATATTCTAAGGGTGGGGAGATGAGAGACAGACATTTTCTGATGTGGAGATAGGTAGACAGACGTCTTCTGAGGGGTTGTAGGTGGACAGACATCTTCCAAGCGGGAGCTGTAGGTAGACAGACATCTTCAGAAGGAGATTGTAGGTTGATGGACATATTTTGTGCAGGTAATGATAGATAAACAAATTCCAAGGGGTGGTAGTTTAACAGACATCTTCCCAGGGGGGCTGAGTAGATAGACAGACATCATCCAATGTGGGTAGACAGACATATTCCAGGTGGAGTAGACATCCTCCAAGGGGTATACATCTTCGAATGGTGGTGAGGGTAGGTAGACAGACATCCTATGAGAGTGGGGTTAGAGATTCTCTGAGAGGGGATGTAGACAGCTACCGAGAGTGGAGGTAGATAGACATATTCCGAGTGGGGGGGGGGGGTTGGATAGAAATCTTCCGGGGGTTGAAATTTGGCAGTTGGTAGACTGGGCTTTTCTGAGACTGTTAGGAAGACATTTTCCGAGGTGGGAGGTAGACAGATATATTCCGAGGCAGTTGGTAGGTAGACAGACTAATTACAGGGTGGTTGGTATGCTGACAGACATCTTCTGAGGGGGGGGGGGGGTAGACAGACATCGCCTGAGGGGCTGGAAGACACCTTCCAAAGTTTGGGGGTCTCTAGACATCTTCCGAGACAGGGGTAAACAACTTCCGAGTGGGGGGCTGAGTAAGGGTTGGGATAGGTAGACAGACAAATTCCGAGATGGCAGGTAGGTAGATAGACATCTCCTTAGTGTGGGGGGGGGGGGGGTTGAGAGACATCTTTCAGGGTGATAGACATCTTACGAGGTGGGGAGAGAGTTTTTGTGGGGGTGTAGATAGACATCTTCACAGGGTGAGGTAGGTGGACAAACGTCTTCCTTAGGGGGGTGAGGTAGGCAGACATCTGCCGAGGGGGCAGGTAGACAGATATCTCCTGTGGAGAGTTAAGTAGACTGACATTTTCTAAGGAGGCAAGTAGGTAGAATTACATATTAGGTGGTGGGGCGATGAGAGACAGACAGCTTTCGATGGGGTAGAGGTAGTATGAAATCTTCAGATGTGGGAGGTGTAGGTAGATATCTTCTGAGAGGGGTAGGTACACAGACATCTCCCGAGGGGTGGGGTAGGTAGACATTCATATTCTGTGGGGAGGGGTAGGTAGTCATAATACATATTCTAAGGGGGGGGGGGGTTTAGGTAGACACACATATTCCAAGGGTGTGGGTAGGTACACAGACATCATCTGAGGGGGGAGGCGAGGTGCAGGTTGACAGAGATCTTCCATGGATGGGTAGCTCGGTAGATATCTTCTGAGGGGGATAGATAGGCATATTTCGAAGGTGGGGTAGATAGGCACCTTCCCAGGGGGGGGGGGGGGGGTGGCAGATCATCATGGGTGTGACGTCACGTGAGCTGCACTGCTGTTGAAATAGCTTGTTAATGTTTTATAAATTTTAGACTTCATTTACGTATTTTAAAGTTTCTTTGTGTTATTATTTTTGCCGTAAAAGCAAATTATTTGTGGATTTTCATTTATCTCAGTCTTTCTTCCTGTGGTATTGACTCAAGTGGTCTATTATGTGTAAGTGTGCTTTCATGGTTCGTCTAAGCCTCGCGCGTCGTCAGTGTGTTTACATTTTGCGGCGTGCACTGCATCTGCAGCGGTTATAAGCTAAGTACTGACGAACTTGTTTGTGCTCTGTAATACAGTTATTAAACTGAATAGATTGCAGTGGTGTTGCCTGCCATTTTAGGCGAAATAATGACTTAATAAACTCTTGTAATCGTTCGCTCGCTGTGTTTTATAGAGTTTTCATTGTGCTGAAGTCGTTTAGTAAATTTCGTGCTTTAGTTTTCAACTGGCGTTTAGTTTAAATTTTTTGGTTTTAGCCAATAATTTTGTGAAGTTTTGCTGGTATTGGTATCGGCTGTGTTGTAGTAGTATTAATACAAGTAGCTGCTTTCTTAGTAGGCAGAGAATTTCGAGACCATAGTTGTTAGTTCTTAAATAGTGCTGCTTTTGTAACTGAACTTTGGTAACGTAGACGTATAGTTTTTTTTAGTAACTGTAAAATTTTATCGTGAGTGAGAAGTGATGGCTATATCGTAGGTTTGTGAGTAGTGGATTACGCTGTGGGATTTGTTCAAAGTATTTTCATTGGGGGGAATGCAGTGGGGAAGCCAGTGGTCATTTGAGGGTGATCCTGTCCTGGGAATGTAGAATCTGTAGTAGAAACAAGTTAATAGAGGAGCAGGAGCGTAAGATCTGTGCCCTTCAGGTGCAGTTACAATGCGCAAAGGAGGAACTAGATAAGTTGAGGAGGGTGAAGGGTGCTGGGGAATGGGAACTGGCAGTTTACAAGAAGATAGATAGGAAAAGGAGGTAGTCAGACAGTTTTACTTTGCATACATGCAATAGATACGACAAACTGTCAAAGTTGAGCGGAGAGGAGCCTCGTGTAGCTGTATATGGAGGTAACTTGCAGCCGTCCTCAGCAATTAGGAGGTCTAGGTTCTGCTGCTAGGTAGTTACCGGGTAGAGGCGTGGGCCAGCATTTGCAAGAGGTTTTGTGGAGTGAGTACCAGGTCACAAGCATTGTGAAGCCTAATGCAGGGTTGGCTCAGGTGGCTGAAAGCATAGGGGAGTTATGTAAGAATTTTACAAAGGAGGATCAGGTAGTGATAGTGGGTGGTGCTGGGAGCAGTCGCAATAGGGACAGGGGGTATGATGTCAGTGGTGACTTGGTTAAGATAGCTACTCAAACTGGTGGCACTAATGTGCTTTTCGTGCAACTGTTTCAGCATAATGATCGGCCACACCTTAATGCGGCTGTTGGGGGCGTAATTGTGGGGCTGGGGAGTGCAGTGATGGGAGAGGGCATGGATCACATCTCAGTGGTGCCAGTTGGGTCTATCAGTAGATGGGGTTTCACTAGGCATGGCCTGCACCTCAATAGGTATGCGAAGGAGAGGCTACCTAAGCTTATAGGTGACAGTGTAGTGGGTGGTGGTGGCGGTAGTGGTGTCACTCATGGAAATATTCCTGTAGTATTTGGTGTTAGAGCTGCACCTTTTTAATACTGAAGTCAGCTGATTGGTATACCAGCTTAAAGGAAGTGCCTCTAAGGTTCAAAAATGGTTCTAATGGCTCTGAGCACTATGCAAATTAACATATGGGGTCATCAGTCGCCTAGAACTTAGAACTAATTAAACCTAACTAACCTAAGGACATCACACACATCCATGCCCGAGGCAGGATTCGAACCTGCGACCGTAGCAGTCGCGCGGTTCCGAACTGAGCGCCTAGAACCGCAGAGCACCACTTCAATAAATTGATAATTTATAGGCTTCAAAAATGGTTCAAATGGCTCTGAGCACTATGGGACTCAACTGCTGTGGTCATTAGTCCCCTAGAACTTAGAACTACTTAAACCTAACTAACCTAAGGACATCACACACATCCATGCCCGAGGCAGGATTCGAACCTGCGACCGTAGCAGTCGCACGGTTCCAGACTGCGCGCCTAGAACCGCGAGACCACCGCGGCCAGCTTATAGGCTTCCTTTACCAGGCTACATATTAGCTGGCTGTTTCTCAAGGAGTTCCTTGCGGGGTGGGGAGGTGTCTCCTACATAAAAAACAGTACGTTATTTGAGACCATAGACTTATCACGACACTGCACTGAACAGATATTTGAAAGTTGTGCAGCATTTGTTGAATTTAGTGAAACTCAACTTCTAATTGCTGGTGTTTATAGGGCCTCTAACTCCAACTTCAGAGCATTTTTGCTTAAGCTAGAGAGGGTTCTTGATTCACTTTGTAGGAAGTACCAGAAAGTAGTTATATGTGGGGACTTCAATATTAATTTTGGATATGATTGTGCAAGAAAAAGGGGGGTTGGGTTGTTTGGGGAAGGAGACCAGACAGCGATGTCATTGGTCTCATCGGATTAGGGAAGGATGGGGAAGGAAGTCGGCTATGCCCTTTGAGAGGAACTAACCCAGAATTTGCCGGGAGTGATTTAGGGAAATCACGGAAAACCTGAATCAAGATGGCTGAACGCGGGACTGAACCGTCGTCCTCCCGAATGTGAGTCCAGTGCCTTAACTACTGCGCCACCTCGCTCGGTCCCAAGAAAAATGATGTTGGTAGATCTCCTAAATCCATATGATCTCATGCCAACTGTGTTTTTTTTCAAACTAGGGTGCAGGCGAATAGTAGCACGGTCATAGACAATATTTTTATTCGTTCCTCAATACTAGATGGGCATCCTGTTAGTAAAAAAGGGAATGGCCTTTCAGACCATAATGCACAAATTTTAACACTAAAAGGTTTTTGTACTCAACCCAATGTCATATTTAGTTACAAACAACGTAGGAAAGTCAATCCAACAGCAATAGAGTGTTTTTTAAAACTTGTCAAGGAACAAGAGTGGCAAGATGTTTATAGTGCCAATAATACACATGATAAATACAATGCTTTCCATGGCACATTTCTCATGCTCTTTGAGGGTTGTTTTCCATTAGAACATTCTGAATGGGGTACTAGCAGTAATAGACAGCACAGTTGGCTGACTAGTGGGATAATGATTTCATGTAGAACATAGGGCGAATTATATCAAAATGTTAGAAGTAGTCACAATCAAGCTAAATAAAAATTTAGTTTCAACAGGAAATCATACAAATTTCTTAGCAAATACCTTTCTGAGATTGACGTCTGAAATACTCCTCTGTGATAAAAACAAGAGAGAGATTGAGTCAATAACTATATCACTGAAGACTAAGGACTCTCATGGATATGATGGAGTGCCTAGCAACATATTAAAGTACTGTGCTGCACATGTTAGCACTGTATTTAGCCATATTTGCAATTTTTCCTTTAGAATTGGTCAGTTTCCTGAGCGATTAAAGTACTCAGCAGTAAAGCCGCTTTATGAAAAGGGAGAAAGGGATAATATAGATAATTTTAGACCTACTTCTATGCCATCAGTGTTTGCAAAAGTTACCGAAAAGGCTGTGCATGTAAGGTTAATTGATCATTTGATATCACACAATTTGCTGTCAAATGAACAGTTCGGTTTTAGAAGCCGTTTGACAACTGAAAATGCTGTATTCTGGCGTACAGACGTACTTTTATGCAAAATCGTAAGGTCCTAGCTCTTGTCCAATGCACCAAAGCCGACAAATAAGGGAATAACCGATAACTAAAACTTGAATAGTACTGCTTCTTACTGGCTACTACATCTTCTTAGAAGATATTTCTGTGTTCTAATAGGATGTTTTCAGTTTTTCCGCATACCGCAACACGCGACATAATTTTGCAGACGATAAATGTAACCGTTTCAGAGAGAAAAGCGGCCAATGTGAAGATGTGGCAATAAAGTCGATACGATAGCAAATGACGAAATCGGGCGGATTTCTGAAGTTTTTTCTACGTATGAACAGTTTCCACATTCTCCCGTGCAAAGTGGTTTCCAGACGTCGTTTCATGCTGAATCTTTAGGTCGTCGGTCATGTCCAATGTACCAAAGCCGGCAAATAAGTCAATAACCGATAACTAAAACTTGACTACTACTGCTTCTTACTGGCCGATAACATCTTCTTAGAAGCTTCTTCTGTGTTCTACTATGGTGTTTTTAGTGTCTCCGCATACCGCGGCAAGAGACATAACTTTGCAGACGATGAATGTGACCGATTCAGAGAGAAAATCGACCAATATGACAATCTGGCGTTAAGTCGATTCTTATGGCAAATGACGAAAACGGGCGGATTTCTCATGTTGTTACTACATATGAAAATTTTTTATATTCTCCCGTGCAATGTGGCGTACAGACGTACTCTCATGCATAATCTTAAGGTCCTAGCTCATGTCCAATGCACCAAGGCGGCAAATAAGTGAATAACCGATAACTAAAGCATGTATATTACTGCTTCCTACTATCGATTATATCTTCTTTGAAGCTTTTTCTGTGTTCTAATATAATGTTTTCAGTTTTTTCCGCATACCCCAACACGCGACATAACTTTACAGACGATAAATGTAACCGTTTCAGAGAGAAAAGTAGCCATTATGACGATCTGGCAATAAGTCGATTCAATGGCAAATGTCGAAAACGGGCGGATTTCTCATGTTGTTAGTACATATGAACACTTTTCACATTCTCCCGTGCAACGTGGCGTACAGACGTACTTTCATGCAAAATCTTAAGGTCCTAGCTCATGTCCAACCGTGCGACTGCTAAGGTCGCAAGTTCGAATCCTGCCTGGGGCATGGATGTGTGTGATCTCCTTGGGTGAGTTAGGTTTAAGTAGTTCTAAGTTCTAGGGGACTAACGACCTCAGCAGTTGAGTCCCATTGTGCTCAGAGCCATTTGAACTGATGTTCAATGCACCAAAGCCGGCAAATAAGTCAATAGTATAGTTCTGCTTGCTACTTTCGATTACATCTTCTTAGAAGGTTTTTTTGTGTTCTAATATGATGTTTTCAGTTTCTTCCGCATATTGCAATACGCTACATACATTTCCAGACGATAAACGTAACTGTTACAGAGAGAAAAGCGGCCAATGTGACGATCTGGCATCAAGTCGATTCGGTGGCAAATGACGAAAGCTAGCGGATCTCTTACATTTTTACTACATATGAACAGTTTTCACATTCCCCCGCGCAATGTGATTTCCAGACGTCGTTTCATGCGAAATCTATAGGTCGTCGGTCATGCCCAATATACCAAAGCCGGAAAATAAGTGAATTACCGATAACTAAATCTTGAATACTACTGCTTCTTATTGGCGATTACATCTTCTTCGAAGCTTTTTCTGTGTTCTAATATAATGTTTTCAGTTTTTTTCCATACCGCAACACGCGACATAATTTTGCAGACGATGGATGTAACCTGTTCAGAGAGAAAAGCGGCCAATGGGACGATCTGGCAATACATTCGACTCGATAGCAAATGATGAAAGCGATCGGGTTTCTCAGGTTTTTACTACATATGAACACTTTCCACATTCTCCCGTGCAACGTGTCTTACAGACGTACTTTCTTGCAAAATCCTAAGGTCCTAGCTCATGTCAATGCACAAAAGCCGGAAAATAAGTGAGTAACCGATAACTAGAACTTGACTAGTACTGCTTGTTACTGGCCAATTACATCTTCTTAGAAGCTTCTTCTGTGACTACTATAGTGCTTTTAGTGTCTGCGCATACCGCGGCAAGCGATATAACTTTGCATACGATGAATGTAACCGTTTCAGAGAGAAAAGCCACCAGTGTGACGATCTGTCATTAAGTCGATTCGATGGCAAATGACGAAAACGGGCGGATTTCTCATGGTGTTACTACATATGAACACTTTCCACATTCTCCCGTGCAACGTGGCTGCTAGTCCTCCTTTCATGCAAAATCTTAAGGTCCTAGCTCATGCCCAATGCACCAAAGCTGGCAAATAGGTCAATAGTATAGTACTGCTTGCTACTTTCGATTACATCTTCTTAGAAGCTGTTTTTATGTTCTAATAAGATGTTTTGAGTTTTTTCCGCATATTGCAATACGCGACATACATTTCCAGACGATAAATGTATCTGTTTCAGAGAGAAAAGCAGACAATGTGAAGATGTTGCAATAAAATAGATTCGGTAGCAAATGACGAAAGCGGGCGGTTTTCTCTAGTTTTTACTACATATGAACAGTTTCCACATTCCCCCGTGCAATGTGGTTTCCAGACGTCGTTTCATGCAAAATCTTTACGTCGTCGGTCATGTCCAATGTACCAAATGCGGCAAATAAGTGAATAATCGATAACTAAAACTTAAATAGTACTGCTTCTTATTGGCGATTACATCTTCTTAGAAGCTTTTTCTGTGTTCTAATATGATGTTTTCAGTTTTTTTCGGCATATTGCAACACGAGACATAAATTTCCAGACGATAAATGTAACTGTTTCAGAGAGAAAATCGGCCAATGTGGAGATCTGGCAATACATTCGATTCGATAGCAAATGACGAAAGCGGGCGGATTCCTCATGTTGTTAATATTATGTACACTTTTCACATTATCCCGTGCAACGTGGCGTACAGACGTACTTTAATGGAAATCATTAGGTCCTAGCTGAAGTCCAATGCACAAAAGCTGGAAAATAAGTGAATTACCAATAAATAAAACATGAATAGTACTGCTTCTTACTGGCGATTACACCTTCTTAGAAGCTTTTTCTGTTTTCTAATATAATGTTTTCAGTTTTTTCCGCATACGGCCACACGCGATATAATTTTGCAGACGGTAAATGTAACCTTTTCAGTGAGAAAAGCGGCCCATATGACGCTCTATCATTAATTCGATTCGATGGCAAATGTCGAAAACGGGCGGATTTTTCATGTGGTTACTACATGTGAACACTTTTCACATTCTCCTGTGCATCGTGGTTTCCAGACGTCGTTTCATGCAAAATCATTAGGTCGTCGGTCATGTCCAATGTACCAAAGCCGGCAAATATGTGAATAACTGATAACTAAAACTTGAATAACACTGCTTGTTACTGGCCGATTACATTTTCTTAGAAGCATCCTCTGTGTTCTACTATGGTGCCTTTAGTGTCTGCGCATACCGCGGCAATCAACATAACTTTGCAGACGATGAATGTAACAGTTTCAAAGAGAAAAGCGGCCAATGTGACGATCTGGCATTAAGTCGATTCGAAGGATAATGTCGAAAACGGTCGGATTCCTCATGTTGTTACTACATATGAACATCTTTTACATTCACCCGTGCAACGTGGCGTACAGACGTACTCTCATGCAAAATCTTAAGGTCCTTGCTCATGTCCAATGCACCAAGGCGGAAAATAAGTGAATAACCGATAACTAAAGCTTGTATATTACTGCTTCCTACTTTCGATTACATCTTCTTAGAAGCTTTTTCTGTGGTCTAATATAATGTTTTCAGTTTTTTCCGCATATTGCAATACGCGACATAAATTTCCAGACGATAAATGTAACTGTTTCAGAGAGAAAAGCGGCCAATGTTAAGATCTGGTAATACTTTCGATTCGATAGCAAACGACGATAGCGATTGGATTCCTCAGGTTTTTACTAGATGTGAACACTTTCCACATTCTCCCGTGCAACGTGGCGTACAGACGTACTTTCATGCAAAATCTTAAGGTCCTAGCTCATGTCCAACCGTGCGACTGCTAAGGTCGCAGGTTCGAATCCTGCCTGGGGGATGGATGTGTGTGATCTCCTTAGGTGAGTTAGATTTAAGTAGTTCTAAGTTGTAGGGGACTATTGATCTCAGCAGTTGAGTCCCATTGTGCTCAGAGCCATTTAAACTGATGTCCAATGCACCAAAGCCGGCAAATTAGTAAATAACCGATAGCTAAAACGTGAATAGTACTGCTTCCTACTTTCGATTACATCTTCTCAGAAGCTTTTTCTGTGTTCTAATATGATGTTTTCAGTTTTTCCGCAGACCGGAAAACACGTCATAATTTTGAAGATGATAAATGTAACCGTTTCAGAAACAAAAGCGGCCAATGTGAAGATGTTGCAATAAAATAGATTCAGTAGCAAATGACGAACGCGGGCGGTTTTCTCTAGTTTTTACTACATATGAACAGTTTCTACATTCCCTCGTGCAATGTGGTTTCCAGACGTCGTTTCATGCAAAATCTTTAGGTCTTCGGTCATGTCCAATGTACCAAAGGTGGCAAATATGTGAATAACCGACAACTAAATCTTGAATAGTACTGCTTCTTATTGGCTATTACATCTTCTTAGAATGTGCTTCTGTATTATACTATGTTGCTTTTGTGTCTCCACATACCGCGGCAAGCGACATATCTTTGCAGACGATGAATGTTACCGTTTCAGAGAGAAGAGCGGCCAATGTGGCGATCTGCCATTAAGTCGATTCGATAGCAAATGACGCAAACGGGGGTATTTCTCAGGTTTTTACTACATATGAACACTTTTTACATTTTCATATGCAACGCGTCTGCTAGACCTCCAATCATGCAAAATCTTAAGGTCCTAGCTTGTGTCCAAGGCACAAAACAAGGGTAAAAAGTCAATAATTGATAACGAAAACTTGAATTTTACTGCTTCTTTCTGGCTATTACATCAACTTAGAAGCTTCTTGTGTGTTCTGTTATGGTGCTTTTAGTGTCCCCGCATACCGCAGCACGCGACATAGCTTTGCACACGATATATGTAACCGTTTCAGAGAGAAGAGCGGGAAATGTGACGATCTGGAATTAAGTCGATTCGATAGCAAATAACGAAAACGGAAGGATTTCTCAGGTTTTTACTACATATGAACACTTTTCACATTCTCCAGTGCAACGCGGCTGCTAGACCTCCTTTCATGCAAAATCTTAAGGTACTAACTCATGTCCAAGTCACCAAACCAGGCTAGTGAGTCAATAATCGGTAAATAAAACTAGAATTGTAGTACTTCTTACTACCCGATTATATCAACTTAGAAGCTTTTTCTGTGTTCGACTATGATGCTTTTAGTGTCTCCGCATACTTCAAAACGCTACATAGTTTTGAAGACGATAAATGAAACCGTTTCAGAGATATGAGCCTCCAATGATTCGATCGTTCATTAAGTCGATTCGATAGCAAATGACGAAAACGGGAGGATTTCTGAGGGTTTTACTACATATGAACACATTTCACACTCACCCGCGCAACGCGGATGCTAGTCCTCCCTTCATGTAAAATCTTAAGGTCCTAGCTCATCTCCAAGGCACCGAAGAAGGGAAAAACGTCAGTAATCGATAACTAAAACCTGAATTTTACTGCTTCTTACTGGCTATTACATCAACTTAGAAGCTTCTTCTGTGTTCTACT
Source organism: Schistocerca gregaria (assembly GCF_023897955.1). Taxonomy (NCBI): domain Eukaryota; kingdom Metazoa; phylum Arthropoda; class Insecta; order Orthoptera; family Acrididae; genus Schistocerca; species Schistocerca gregaria. Next base: position 3,164,214 of record NW_026061811.1, on the reverse strand, counting down.
ATGGTGCTTTTGGTGTCTCCGCATTCCGCAGCGCGCGACGTCGTTTTACACACAATAAATGTAACCGTTTCAGAGCGAAGAGCGGCCAATGTGACCATCTGACATTAGGTCGATTCGATAGCAAGTGAAGAAAACAGGCGGATTTCTTAGGTTTTTACTACACATGAACACTTTTCACATTCGCGCGTGCAACGTGGCGGCTAGTCCTCCCTTTATGCAAAATCTTAAGGTCCTAGCTAATGTCTAAGGCACCAAAGTCGGCTAAAAAGTCAAAAATCGATAACGAAACTTGAATTGTAAAACTTCTTACTGGCTATTACATCAACTTAGAAGCTTCTTCTGTGTTCTACTATGGTGCTTTTAGTGTCTCCAAATTCTGCAGCACGCGACGTAGCTTTGCACACGATAAATGTAACCGTTTCAGGGAGAAGAGCGGCCAATATGACGATCTGACATTAAGTCGATTCAATAGCAAGTGAAGAAAAGAGGCGAATTTCTCAGGTTTTACTACATATGAACACTTTTCACTTTCTCCCATGCAACGTGGCTGCTAGTCTCCCCTTCATGCAAATTCTTAAGGTAATAGTTCATGTCCAAGGCACCAAAGCCAGGTAAAAGTCAAATATCGATAACTAAAACTATTATTTTACTGCTTCTTAATGGGTATTACATCAACTTAGAAGCTTCATCTGTGTTCTACTATGGTGCTTTTAGTGTCCCCCAATTCCGCAGCACGCGACATAGCTTTGCACACAATAAATGTAACCGTTTCGGAGAGAAGAGCGGCCAATGTGACGATCTGACATTAAGTCAATTCGATAGCAAATGCCGAAAACGGGCGGATTTCTCAGGTTTTTACTACATATGAACACTTTTCACATTCTCACGTGTAACGTGGCTGCTAGTCTCCCCTTCATACACATTCCTAATGTATTAGCTCACGTCCAAGGCACCAATTCCGGCTAAAATCACAATAATCGATAGCTAAAACTATTATTTTACTGCTTCTTACTGGCTATTACGTCACCTTAGAAGCTTCTTTTGTGTTCTACTATGGTGCTTTTAGTGTCTCCGAATTCTGCAGCACGCGACATAGCTTTGCACACGATAAATGTAACCGTTTCAGGGAGAAGAGCGGCCAATGTGACGATCTGACATTAAGTCGATTCATTAGCAAGTGAAGAAAAGGGGCTGATTTCTTAGGTTTTTACTACATATGAACACTTTTATCATTCTCCCGTGCAACGTGGCTGATATTCCTCCCTTCATGCAAAATTGAAAGGTCCTAGCTCATGTCCAAGGCACCAAAGGCGCCGAAAAGTCAAAAATCGATAACTAAACTTGAATTGTACTGCTTCTTACTGGCTATTACATCAACTTAGAAGCTTCTTCTGTGTTCTACTATGGTGCTTTTAGTGTCTCCGCATTCCGCAGCACGCGACATAGCTTTGCACACGACAAATGTAACCGTTTCAGAGAGAAGAGCGGGAAATGTGACGATCTGGAATTAAGTCGATTCGATAGCAAATAACGAAAACGGAAGGATTTCTCAGGTTTTTACTACATATGAACACTTTTCACATTCTCCAGTGCAACGCGGCTGCTAGACCTCCTTTCATGCAAAATCTTAAGGTACTAACTCATGTCCAAGTCACCAAACCAGGCTAGTGAGTCAATAATCGGTAAATAAAACTAGAATTGTAGTACTTCTTACTACCCGATTATATCAACTTAGAAGCTTTTTCTGTGTTCGACTATGATGCTTTTAGTGTCTCCGCATACTTCAAAACGCTACATAGTTTTGAAGACGATAAATGAAACCGTTTCAGAGATATGAGCCTCCAATGATTCGATCGTTCATTAAGTCGATTCGATAGCAAATGACGAAAACGGGAGGATTTCTGAGGGTTTTACTACATATGAACACATTTCACACTCACCCGCGCAACGCGGATGCTAGTCCTCCCTTCATGTAAAATCTTAAGGTCCTAGCTCATCTCCAAGGCACCGAAGAAGGGAAAAACGTCAGTAATCGATAACTAAAACCTGAATTTTACTGCTTCTTACTGGCTATTACATCAACTTAGAAGCTTCTTCTGTGTTCTACTATGGTGCTTTTGGTGTCTCCGCATTCCGCAGCGCGCGACGTCGTTTTACACACAATAAATGTAACCGTTTCAGAGCGAAGAGCGGCCAATGTGACCATCTGACATTAGGTCGATTCGATAGCAAGTGAAGAAAACAGGCGGATTTCTTAGGTTTTTACTACACATGAACACTTTTCACATTCGCGCGTGCAACGTGGCGGCTAGTCCTCCCTTTATGCAAAATCTTAAGGTCCTAGCTAATGTCTAAGGCACCAAAGTCGGCTAAAAAGTCAAAAATCGATAACGAAACTTGAATTGTAAAACTTCTTACTGGCTATTACATCAACTTAGAAGCTTCTTCTGTGTTCTACTATGGTGCTTTTAGTGTCTCCAAATTCTGCAGCACGCGACGTAGCTTTGCACACGATAAATGTAACCGTTTCAGGGAGAAGAGCGGCCAATATGACGATCTGACATTAAGTCGATTCAATAGCAAGTGAAGAAAAGAGGCGAATTTCTCAGGTTTTACTACATATGAACACTTTTCACTTTCTCCCATGCAACGTGGCTGCTAGTCTCCCCTTCATGCAAATTCTTAAGGTAATAGTTCATGTCCAAGGCACCAAAGCCAGGTAAAAGTCAAATATCGATAACTAAAACTATTATTTTACTGCTTCTTAATGGGTATTACATCAACTTAGAAGCTTCATCTGTGTTCTACTATGGTGCTTTTAGTGTCCCCCAATTCCGCAGCACGCGACATAGCTTTGCACACAATAAATGTAACCGTTTCGGAGAGAAGAGCGGCCAATGTGACGATCTGACATTAAGTCAATTCGATAGCAAATGCCGAAAACGGGCGGATTTCTCAGGTTTTTACTACATATGAACACTTTTCACATTCTCACGTGTAACGTGGCTGCTAGTCTCCCCTTCATACACATTCCTAATGTATTAGCTCACGTCCAAGGCACCAATTCCGGCTAAAATCACAATAATCGATAGCTAAAACTATTATTTTACTGCTTCTTACTGGCTATTACGTCACCTTAGAAGCTTCTTTTGTGTTCTACTATGGTGCTTTTAGTGTCTCCGAATTCTGCAGCACGCGACATAGCTTTGCACACGATAAATGTAACCGTTTCAGGGAGAAGAGCGGCCAATGTGACGATCTGACATTAAGTCGATTCATTAGCAAGTGAAGAAAAGGGGCTGATTTCTTAGGTTTTTACTACATATGAACACTTTTATCATTCTCCCGTGCAACGTGGCTGATATTCCTCCCTTCATGCAAAATTGAAAGGTCCTAGCTCATGTCCAAGGCACCAAAGGCGCCGAAAAGTCAAAAATCGATAACTAAACTTGAATTGTACTGCTTCTTACTGGCTATTACATCAACTTAGAAGCTTCTTCTGTGTTCTACTATGGTGCTTTTAGTGTCTCCGCATTCCGCAGCACGCGACATAGCTTTGCACACGACAAATGTAACCGTTTCAGAGAGAAGAGCGGCTAATGTGACGATCTGACATTAAATCGATTCGATAGCAAATGACGAAAACTTGCGAATTTCTCAGGATTTTATTACATATGAACACTTTTCACATTCTCCCGTGCAACGTGGCTGCTATTCCTCCCTTCATGCAAGATCGAAAGGTCCTAGCTCATGTGCAAGGCTTCAAAGCCGGCTAAAAATTCAACAATCGATAACTAAACTTGAATTCTACTGCTTCTTACTGGCTATTACATCAACTTAGAAGCTTCTTCTTTGTTCTACTATGGTGCTGTCATTGTCTCCGCATTCCGCATTTCCGAGAGATGAGCGGCAACTGTGATGATCTGACATTAAGTCGTTTGGAAAGCTAATGACGAAAACTTTCGAATTTCTCAGGTTTTTACTACATATGAACACCTTTCACATTCTCCCTTGCAACGTGGCTGCTATTCCTTCATTCATAGAAAATTTTAAGGTCCTAGCTAATGTCCAAGGAACCAACCCCGGCTAAAAAGTCAATAATCAATAACTAAAACTTGAATTGTACTGCTTCTTACTGGCTATTACATCACAGAAGCTTCTTCTGCGGTCCACTATGGTGCTTTTAGTGACTCCGCATTCCGCAGCACGCGACATAGCTTTGCACACGTTAAATGTAACAGTTTTAGAGAGATTAGCGGACAATGTGACCATCTGCCATTAAGTCGATTCGATAGCAAATGACGAAAACGGGCGGATCTCTTAGGTTTTTACTATATATGAACAGATTTCACATTCTCCCGTGCAACGTGGCTCCTAGTCCTCCCTTCATGAAAAATCTCAAGGTCCTAGCTCATGTGCAAGGCACCAACGCCGGCCAAAAAGTCAAAAATCGTTAACTAAAACTTGAATTGAACTGCTTCATATTGGCTATTACATCAACGTAGAAGCTTCTTCTGTGGTCTACTATGTTGCTTTTAGCGTCTACGCATTCCGTAACACGCGACATAGCTTTGCAAACGATAAATGTAACCGTTTCAGAGAGAAGATCGGCCAATATGACGATCTGATATAAAGACAAATCGATAGCAAATGACGAAAACGGGCTGATTTCTTAAGTTTTTACTACATATGAACACTTTTCACATTCTCCCGTGCAAGGTGGCTGCTAGTCCTCCCTTAATACAAATTGTTAAGGTCCTAGCTCATGTCCAAGACACCAAAGCCGGCTAAAAAGTCAATAATCGATAGCTAAAACTATTATTTTACGTCTTCTTACTGGCTATTACGTCAACTTAGAAGCTTCTTCTGTGTTCTACTATGGTGCTTTTAGTGTCTCTGAATTTCGCAGCACGCAACATAGCTTTGCAAACGATAAATGTAACCGTTTCAGAGAGACGAGCGGCCAATGTGACGATCTGATATAAAGTCGAATCGATAGCAAATGACGAAAACGGGCGAATTTCTTAGGTTTTTACTATATATGAACACTTTTCACATTCTCCCGTGCAACGTGGCTGCTAGTCCTCCCATAATATAAATTCTTAATTTCCCAGCTCATGTCCAAGGCACCAAAGCCGACTAAAAAGTCAATAATCGATAGCTAAAACAATTATTTTATTGCTTCTTACTGGCTCTTACGTCAACACAGAAGCTTCTTCTGTGTTCTACTATTGTGCTTGTAGTGTCTCCGCATTCCGCAGCACGCGACATAGCTTTGAATACGATAAATGTAACCGTTTCAGAGAGAAGAGCGGCCAGTGTGACGATCTGACATTAAGTCGATTCGATAGCAATTGACGAAAACGGGCGGATTTCTTAGGTTTTTACTACATATGAACACTTTTCACATTCTCCCGTGCAACGTGGCTGCTAGTCCACCCTTCATGCAAATTCTAAAGGTCCTTGCTCAGTCCAAGGCACCAAAGCCGGCTAAAAAGTCAAAAATCGATATATAAACTTGAATTGTACTGAGCCTACTGGCTATTACATCAACTTAGAAGCTTCTTCTGTGTTCTACTGTTGGGGCTTTTAGTGTCTCCGCATATCGCAGCACGCGACATAGCTTTGCACACCATAAAAATAGCCGCTTCAAAGAGAAGAGCGGCCAATGTGACGATCTGACATTAAGTCAATTCGATAGCAAATGTTGAGAACGGACGAATTTCTTAGGTTTGTACTACATATGAACACTTTTCACATACTCCCATGCAATGTGGCAGCTAGTCCTCCCTTCATGCAAAATCGTAAATTCCTACCTCTTGTCCAAGGCACCAAAGCAGGCTAAAAATTTTAAAATCGATCACTAAAACTTAAATTATACTGCTCCTTACTGGCTATTACATCAACTTAGAAGCTTCTTCTGTGTTTTACTATGGGTCTTTTAGTGTCTCCGCATATCGCAGCACGCGACATAGCTTTGCAAAGATAAATGTAACCATTTCAGAGAGCAGAGCAGCCAATGTGACGATCTGAAAGTAAGTCGATTCGATAGCAGATGACGCAAACGGGCAGATTTCTTAGGTTTTTAATACATATGAACACTTTTCACATTCTCCCGTGCATCGTTAGTGCTAGTCCTCCCTCATGCAAAATCGTAAGGTCCTAGCTCATGTCCAAGGCACCAAAGCACGCTAAAAAGTCAACAATAGATAATTAAACTTTAAATGTATTGCTTCTTACTCGCTATGACATCATCTTAAAAGCTTCTTCTGTGTTCTACTACGGTGAATTTTGTGTCTCCGCAGTCCGCAGCACGCAACACAGCGTTGCACACGATAAATGTAACCGTTTCAGAGATAAGAGCGGCCAATGTGACGACCTGACATTATGTCGATTTGATAGCAAATGACGAAAATGGGAGGATTTCTTAGGTTTTTACTACATATGAAAATTTTTCACATTCTCCCGTGCAACGTGGCTGCTAGTCCTCCCTTCACACAAATTCTTAAGCTCCTACCTCATGTCCAAGGCACCAAAGCCGGCTAAAAATTCAAAAATCGATAACTAAATTTGAGTTCTACTGCTTCTTAGTGGCTATTACATCAGCTTAGAAGCTTTTTCTGTGTTCTACTATGGTGCTTTTAGTGTCTCCGCATATCGCAGCAGGCAACATAGCTTTGCACACGATAAATGTAACCGTTTCAGAGAGAAGAGCGGCCAATATGACGATCTGATATAAAGAAAAATCGATAGCAAATGACGAAAACGGGCTGATTTCTTAAGTTTTTACTACATATGAACACTTTTCACATTCTCCCGTGCAACGTGGTTGCTAATCCTCCCTTAATACAAATTCTTAAGTTAATAGCTCATATCCAAGGCACCAAAGCCGGTTAAAAAGTCAATAAACGATAGCTAAAACTATTATTTTACGGCTTCTTACTGGCTATTACGTCAACTTAGAAGCTTCTTCTGTGTTCTACTACGATGCTTGTAGTGTCTGCGCATTCCGCAGCACGCGACATAGCTTTGCACACGATAAATGTAGCCGTGTCAGAGATAAGAGCGTCCAATATGGCCATCTGACATTAAGTCTTTTCGATAGCAAGTGACGAAAACGGGCTGATGTCTTAGGTTTTTAATACATATGAAAACTTTTCACATTCTCCCGTGCAACGTGGCTGCTAGTCATCCCTTCATGCAAAATCGTAAGGTCCTAGCTCATTCCAAGGCACCAAAGCCGGCTAGAAAGTCAAAATTGATAACTAAAACTTGAATGGCACTGCTTCTTACTGGTTATTACATCAAGCCGCAGCACGCGACATAGCTTTGCACACGATAAATGTAACCGTTTCAGAGAGAAGAGCGGCCAATGTGACGGCCTGACATTATGTCGATTCTATAGCAAATGACGAAAACGGGCGAATTTCTCAGGTTTTTACTACATATGAATACTTTTCACATTCTCCCGTGCAACGTGGCTGCTAGTCGTAACTTCATGCAAAATCGTAATGTCCTAGCTCGTGTCCAAGGCACCAAAGCCGTCTATAAAGTCAAAAATCGATAACTAAACTTGAATTATACTGCTTCTTATTAGCTATTACATCAACTTAGAAGCTCCTTCTGTGTTCTACTATATTGCATTTCGTGTCTCTGCATTCCGCACCCCTTGATATAGCTTTGCACACGATAAATGTAACCGTTTCAGGGAGAAGAGCAGCCAATGTGACGATCTGACATTAAGTAGAATCGATAGCAAATGACGAAAACGGGCGGATGTCTTAGGTTTTTACAATATATGAACACTTTTCACATTGTCCCGTGCAACGTGGCAGTAATTCTTAACTTCATGCAAAATCGTAAGATCCTAGCTCATGGCCAAGGCACGAAAGCCGGCTAAAAAGTCAATAATCGGTAGCTACAACTAATATTTTACGGCCTGTTACTGGCTATTACGTCAACTTAGAAGCTTCATCTGTGTTCTTCTATGGTGCTTTTAGTGTCTCCGCATTCCGCATCACGCGACATAGCTTTGCACACGATAAATGTAACCGTTACAGAGAGAAGAGCGGCCAGTGTGACGATCTGACATTAAGTCGATTCGATAGCAAATAACGCAAACGGGCAGATTTATTAGGTTTTTACTACATATGAACGCTTTTTACATTCTCCCGTGCAACGCGGCTGCTAGGCCTCCTTTATGCAAATTCTTAAGGTCCTAGCTCATGTCCAAGGCTCCAAAGCCGGCTTAAAAGTCATGAATCGATAACTAAAACTTGAATTGTACAGCTTCTTACTTGCTATTACATCAACTTAGATGCTTCTTCTGTGTTCTACTATGGTGCTTTTAGTGTCTGCGCATTCCGCAGCACGCCACATAGTTTTGCACACGATAAATGTAACCTCTTCATAGAGAAGAGCGGCCAATGTGACGATCTGACATTAAGTCGATTCGATAGCAAATAACGCAAACGGTCAGATTTATTAGGTTTTTACTACATATGAACGCTTTTCACATTCTCCCGTGCAACGTTGGTGCTAGTCCTCCCTTCGTGCAAAATCTTAAGGTCCTAGTTCATGTCCAAGACGCCAAAGCCGGCTAAAAAGCAAAAAATCGATAACTAAACCTGAATTGAACGGCATCTTACTGGCTATTACTTCAACTTAGAAGCTTCTTCTGTGTTCTTCTATGGGGCTTTTAGTGTCACTGCATTCCGCAGCAAGCGACATAGTTTTTCACACGATAAATGCAACCGTTTCAGAGAGACGTGTGGCCAATGTGACGATCGGACATTAAGTCGATTCCAAGGCAAATGACGAAAACTGGCGTATTTCTCGGGTTTTTACTACATATTAACAATTTTCACATTCTCCTGTGCAACGTGACTGCTACTCCTCCCTGCATGCAAAATCTTAAGGACCTGGCTCATATCCAGGGCGCCAAAGCCGGCTAAAAAGTCTAAAATCGATAACTAAAAATTGAATTGAACTACTTCTTACTTGCTATTACTTCAATTTAGAAGCTTCCTCTGTGTTCAACTGTGGTGATTTTAGTGTCTCCGCACTCTGCAACACGCTACATAGCTTGGCACACAATAAATGTAACCGTTCCAGAGAGAAGAGCGGGCAATGTGACGATCTGACATTAAGTCGATTCGATAGCAAATGACGAAAACGGTTGGTTTTCTTAGGTTTTTACTACATATGAACACTTTTCTCATTCTCCTGTGCAACGTGGCTGCTAGTCCTCCCTTCTTGCAAAATCGTAAGGTCCTAGCTCACGTCCAAGGCACCAAACCCGGCTAAAACGTCAAAAATCGATAACTACACTTGAATTGTACTGCTTCTTACTGGCTATTACTTCAACCTAGAAGCTTCTTCTGTGTTCTACTATGGTTATTTTAGTGTCTCCGCAGCACGCGACATAGTTTTTCACACGATAAATGTAACGTTTTCAGAGAGATGTGCGGCCAATGAGACCACCTGACATTAAGGCCATTCGATAGCAAATGACGAAAACGGGTTTGATTTCGTAAGTTTTTACTACATATGAACACTTTTCACATTCTCCTGTGCAACGTGACTGCTAGTCCACCCTGCATGCAAAATCTTTAGGTCCTAGCTCATGTCCAAGGCGCCAAAGCCGGCTAAAAACAAAATTCGATATCTAAACTTGAATTGTACTGCTTCTTACTGGCTATTACATCTACTTAGAAGCTTCTTCTGTGTTCTACTATGGTGCTTTTAGTGTCTCCGTATTGCGCAGCACGCGACATAGCTTGCCACACAATAAATGTAACCGTTCCAGAGAGAAGAGCGGGCAATGTGACGATCTGACGTTAAGTTGACTCGATAGCAAATGACGAAAACGGTTGGTTTTCTTAGGTTTTTACTACATAGGGGGCACCAAACCTGGCTAAAACGTCAAAAATCGATAACTAAACTTGAATTGTACTGCTTCTTACTGGCTATTACATCAACTTAGAAGCTCCTTCTGTGTTCTACTATGGGCCTTTTACTGTCTCCGCATTAAGCAGCACGCGACATAGTTTTTCACACGATAAATGCAACCGTTTCAGAGAGACGAGCGGCCAATGTGACCATCTAACATTAAGTCGATTCGATAGCAAATGACGAAAACGGGCGGATTTCTTAGGTTTTTACTACATATGAACACTTTTCACATTCTTTCGTGCAACGTTGGTGCTAGTCCTCCCTTCATGCAAAATCTTAAGGTCTTACCTCATGTGCAAGGCGCCAAAGCCGGCTAAAAAGCCGAAAATCGAAAACTAAACTTTAATTGTACTGCTTTATACTGGCTATTACTTCAACTTAGAAGCTTCTTCTCTGTTCTACTATGGTTCTTTTAGTGTCTCCGCATTTCGCACAAGATAAATGTAACCTTTTCAGAGCGAAGAGCGGCCAATGTGAAGATCTGACTTTAAGTCGATTCGATAGCAAATTTATTTATTTATTTATTTATTTAACCTGACAAGATTAGGGCCATCAGCCCCTCTTTTACATCTAACCAGGCACTCTACTTATTTTACAGTCATATGTTGTAGTAGGCATGTTAAACTACATCTAATACAAAAAGTGAGATAAACAATTAGAAAGGTACACCTCGAAAAATACATTATTGAAGAGAAAGATTTCAGATAGGAGTGCTGGCAGCAGGGAGTGTGGGGGGAACTCATGGTGAAGGGAGGAGAAGAATAGAGGGACATGATGAAACATAATTAAGGAAAATATAAAGGAAAAGAAGACTGCGTGGCTAATAGAGATAGATGAAGAGGAAGGCATCTCAGATGCAAGATAGGAGACACTAGCTTTGCTATTTGACATATGAGAGGATTGGCCTTGCACATTAATTTTGTGGAGAATTTTATGCGGATGATAGTAGGAAATACTTCAACTTCTTCTTAAAAGCAACAGGAGATTGAATTTTCCTCAAGGTAAGGGGCAGTTTGTTCCAGAGGCGAACAGCGGCAACTGAGAAGGAGTTTGCAAAAGTTTTTGTTTTGTGAGTGGGCACAGCTAGGATACCAGATAAGAGCGACCTCGTGTTTCGATTATGATGGCATTACACGGTTTTAATCTCTGAAGCTAGGTACTGGGGTGCTTGTGCGACGAGGAGTCGGTGAAGTAGACATATAGTGTGGTAGTCACGCAGTTTGTCCGGCCGCAGCCATCCTAGCTCGGAGTATGAAGCACTAACATGATCATATCGGCGAATGTTGCAGCTGTAACGCACACAGGCATTCATGGTTAGCTCTAGCCGTCTTTTGTTTTCACTACTCATGCCTTGTTGAATCACACCACAATAGTGGAGGTTCGCTAGAACGAGTGCTTGCACGAGCTGGCGTTTCAAGTTCTGTGGGAATATGTTCCGAAACTTTTTGAGAGCGTAGAGACAAGCAGATGTCTTTCGGCACACTGCGACTGTATTCTCCGCCCAGTTGAGATGCTCGTCCAAAGTTACACCCAAGTTCTTCACTGTTTTCTGATATGGTATTGGAGTACCTTCGAGCAGAATAGGAGGTAGCCGTTCGCGGAAATCTGAACTTATTAATTTCTGATGGGCTATTAAGATTACTTGCGTCTTTTTTGCGTTTAATTTAAGCCCCTGGTTTTTCGCCCATGTCACTACTGAAGAGAGATCATCATTCATCAGAGCGATTGCAGTGTTTACGTCTTCAGGTCTGACGCTTAGGTAGAGCTGGAGGTCGTCGGCATATGTTTACAGGAGGACAAAACCGACGAAAACAACAGTGGTCCTAAGACTGATCCTTGTGGCACTCCCGAAGAAACATGTTTCGAGGAAGATTTTTCATTTGCGCAGACAACACATTGCTGTCTGTCTTTTAAGTAGCTTTCAAACCATCTCATTGCACTATCAGAGAAATTAAGCTGTTGCATTTTTCTGAGTAATATGTCAAAGTTAACAGTGTCAAAAGCTTTGCTGAAGTCCAGTAGCGTCAATATTGTTGCCTTTCGATTGTCGATGGCATATTTCAGGTCATCAGTTACTTTAATTAGAGCAGTGTTTGTGCTGTGATGTTTACGGAAACCAGATTGAAATTTGTCATATAGACTGAATTCATGCAAGTGTTCAGTGATTTGGTCATGAACAATATATTCAAGTGCTTTGGAAACAGCTGGCTGTATGCTAATTGGTCGGTAATAACTAGGCAGTTGCGGGTTTTCGATCTTAGGGATGGGTCGAATTATGCTTCTTTTCCATGCAGTGGGGTATATTCCGTTCACGAGGGAAAAATTAAATATGTCAGTTAAGACAGGTACTAAGATATCGGCAACATTCTTAATCATGGTTATACCGATAATGTCGTTGCCTATTGCATCAGAAGAGATTCTCATTATTGCTTTTCTTGCCGTATTTGTTGTTACATGTTTTAGATGGAAGGTATCGTTGTTAGTTATCCTGTTTGGGGATTCTTGTGGACGGTAATTATCAGCCGTGCTGGTAATCAGAGGTGCAGAGAAGAATTCATTTAATTCGTTAGCTGACACATGAAAAGTAGTTTCCGATTTTGCCTTTCCGACCCCCAAGCTACGGAGATTCTTCCATAGAGTCGTGGGTTTCAGATCGCTGCATACAAGGGAGCGAGCGTGCCTGATTTTGGCATTGCGAATGCATTGTTTCACTCTGTTCCGTAGCTTTCTATATTCTTCGAAACGCTCGGTTTTCGGATCTGTCTTGAAACGCCTGTGGGCAGCATCATTATTAGTCATCCTTTGACGTAATTCAGCTGTCAGCCATGGAGCAGGAGATTTTCTTACACGGACTGTGTGCGCAGGTGCATGTTTGTCATAGAGGGCAGTGAGTTTATCACCAAGTTCATTAATTTTGCTGTCGATTGAAGGTTCTCTGATTATTTGATGCCATGAGATTTCTGAGCAATCGGCTGTTAGAGCGTCAAGGTCAATACGTTTCATGTTCCTACAAGTTATGTAACGCGTAAAGTCAAAAATCGATAAATAACTTTGAATTGTACTGCTCCTTACTGGCTGTTACATCAACGTAGAATCTTCTTCTGTATTCTACTATGGTGCTTTTTGTGTCTCCGCATATCGCAGCACGCGACATAGCGTTGCACACGATAAATGTAACCGTTTCAGAGTGTAGAGCAGCCAATGTGACGATCTGACATAAACTCGATTCGATAGCAAATGACGAAAACGGGCCGATTTCTTTTGTTTTTACTACATATGAATAGTTTTCACATACTAACGTGCAACGTGGCTGCTAGTCCTCCCTGCATGCAAAATCTTAAGTTCCTAGCTCATGTCCAGTGCCCCAAAGCCGGCTAAAAAGTCAAAAATCGATAACTTGAATTGCACTGCTTCTTACTGGCTAGTACATCAACTTAGAAGTTTCTTCTGTGTTCTACTATGGTGCTTTTAGTGTCTCCGCATTCCGCAGTACACGACATAGCTTTGCACACGATAAATGTAACCGTTTCAGAGAGAAGAGCGGCCAATGCGACCATCTGACATTAAGTCGATTCGATAGCAAATGACGAAAAGGGGCGGATTTGTTAGGTTTTTACTACATATGAACTTTTTTCTCATTGTCCCCTGCAACGTGGCTGCTAGACCCTGCATGCAAAATCTTAAGGTCCTAGCTCATGTCCAAGGCTCCAAAGAAGGCTAAAAAGTAAAACATCGATAACTAATCTTGAATTGTCCTGCTTCTTACTGGCTATTACATCAACTTAGTAGCTTCTTCTGTGTTCCACTATGGTGTGTTTAGTGTCTCCGCATATCGCAGCAAGCGACATAGCCTTCCACACGATAAATGTAACCGTTTCAGAGAGTAGAGCGGCCAATGTGACGATCTGACATTAAGTCGATTTGATAGCAAATGACGAAAATGTGCGGATTTCTTAGGTTTTTACTACATATGAACACTTTTCACATTCTCCCGTGCAATGTGGCTTCTAGTCCTCCCTGCATGCAAAATATTAATGTCCTAGCTCAGGTCCAAGGCACCAAAGCCGGCTAAAAAGTCAAAAATCGATAACTAAACTAGGATTGTACTGATTCTTACTGGCTATTACATCAACTTAGAATCTTATTCTGTGTTCTACAATGGTACTTTTAGTGTCTCCGCATATCGCAGCAAGCGACATAGTCTTCCACACGATAAATGTAACCGTTTCAGAGAGTAGAGCGGCCAATGTGACGATGTGACATTAAGTCGATTCGGTAGCAAATGACGAAAACGGTCGGATTTGTTGGATTTTTACTACATATGAACACTTTTCACATTCTCCCGTGCAACGTGGCTGCTAGTCCTCGTTGCATGCAAAATCTTAAGGTCATAGCTTATGTCCAAGGCACCAAAGCCGCCTAAAAATTCAAAAATCGATAACTAAACTTAAATATTACTGCTTCTTATAGGCTATTACATCAACTAAGAATCTTCTTGTGTTCTACTATAGTGCTTTTAGTGTCTCCGAATATCGCAGCACGCGTCATAGCCTTCCACACGATAAATGTAACCGTTTCAGAGAGTAGAGCTGCCAATGTGACGTTCTGTCATTAAGTCGATTCGATAGCATATGACGAAAACGGGCGGATTTCTTACGTTTTTTCTACATATAAATAGGTTTCAAATACTCCCGTACGACGTGGCTGCTAGTCCTCCCTGCATGCAAAATCTTAAGTTCGTAGTTCATGTCCAAGCCCCAAAGCCGACCAAAGAGTCAAAATCGATAACTTGAATTGTACTGCTTCTTACTGGATATTACATCAACTTAGAAGTTTCTTCTGTGTCCTACTATGGTGCTTTTAGTCTCTCCGCATATCGCAGTACGCGACATAGCTTTGCACACGATAAATGTAACCGTTTCAGAGAGAACAGCGGCCAATGTGACCATCTGACATTAAATCGATTCGATCGCAAATGACGAAAACGGTCGGATTTGTTAGGTTTTTACTACATATGAACTCTATTCTCATTGTCCCCTGCAACGTGGCTGCTAGACCTCCCTGCATGCAAAAACTTAATGTCCTAGCTAATGTCCAAGGCTCCAGAGAAGGCTAAAAAGTAAAAAATCGATAACTATACTTAAATTTTACTGCTGCATACAGGCTATTACATCAACTTAGTAGCTTCTTCTGTGTTCTACTATGGTGCTATTAGTGTCTCCGCATATCGCAGCACGCGACATAGCCTTCCACACGATAAATGTAACCGTTTCAAAGTGTAGAGCGGCCAATGTGACGAACTGACATAAAGTCGATTCGATAGCAAATGACGAAACCTGGCGGACTTCTTAGGTTTTTACTACATATGATCACTTTTCACATTCTCCCGTGCAACGTGGCTGCTAGTCCTCCCTGCATGCAAAATCTTAAGGTCCTAGCTCATGTCCAAGGCACAAAAGACGGCTAAGAAGTCAAAAATCGATAACTAAACTTGAGTTGTACTGCTTCTTACTGGCTATTAGAACAACTTACAAGCTTCTTCTGTGTTCTACTATGGTGCTTTTAGTGTCTCCGCATATCGCAGCACAAGACATAGCTTTGCACGAGATAAATGTAATCGTTTCAGAGAGAAGAGCGGCCAATGTGACGATCTGACATTAAGTTGATTCGATAGCAAATGACGAAATCTGGCGGACTTCTTAGGTTTTTACTACATATGAACACTTTTCACATCCTCGTGTGCAACGTGGCTGCTGGTCCTCCCAACATGCAAAATCTTAAGGTCCTAGCTCATGTCCAAGGCATCAAAGCCGGCTAAAAAATCAACAACGATAACTAAACATGAATTGTACTGCTTCTTACTGGCTATTACATCAACTTAGAATCTTCTTTTGTGTTCTATTATAGTACGTTTAGTGTCTCCGCATATCACAGCACGCGACATAGCTTTGCCCACGATAAATGTAACCGTTTCAGAGAGAAGAGCGGCCATTGTGGCGATCTGGTATTTCGTCGATTCGATAGTAGATGCCGAAAACGGGAGGATTTCTTAAGTTTTTACTACATATGATCAGTTTTCACACATTCTCGTGTAACGTGGCTCCCAGACCTCGTTTCATGCAAAATCGTAACGTCGTCAGTCATATCCCTGGCGCCAAAGGCGGCTAATAAGTCAATAATCGATAGCTAAAACTTGAATTGTACTGCTTCTTACTGGCCGATTACATCAACTTAGAGCCGGCCGCGGTGGTCAAGAAGTTCAGGCGCTCAGTCCGGAACCGCGGGACTGTTACGCTCGGAGGTTCGAATCCTGCTCGGGCATGGATGTGTTTAATGTCCTTAGGTTAGTTAGGTTTAAGGAGTTCTACGCTCTAGGAGACTGATGACAACAGATGTTAAGTCCCATAGTGCTCAGAGCCATTTGAACCAATAACTTAGAAGCTTCTTCTGTGTTCTATGGAGTTGCTATTAGTGCCTCCGCATGCCGCAGCCAGCGACATAAGTTTCCAGACGATAAATGTAACTGTTTTATAGAGAAAAGCATCCAATGTGACGATATGTCATTACGTCGATTCGACGGCAATTGACGAAAACGGGACGATTTCTTAGGTTTTTACAACACATGAACACTTTTCCAATTCTATCGTGTAACGTGTCTTCCAGACTTCGTTTCATGCCAAATCTTAAGGTCGTCGGACATGTCTGAGGCACCAAAGCCGGATAATAAGTCAACAATCGATTACTAAAACTTGAATTTTACTGCTTCTTACTGGCTGATTACATCAACTTATAAGTTTCTTCTGTGTTTTACTGTGTTGCTATTAGTGCCTCCGCATACCGCAGCACACAAAGTAAGTTTGAAGACGATGAAGGTAACCGCTTCACAGAGAAATTTCAAATTCTGTGTCTGTGTCTATTGCCTGCTCATATTGTTTAAAGCAGGTTGCTCTAAATGCCCAGTGGATCTGATTCCATTGATACCTATTCTAAACAATCTCGGATTGGTAAAGACCAAGCTCTGCTTATACTTATAGTCTGGGAAGTTGACATATCTTAGACAGTAAAATATGATGGTTAAAGATGTCCACTGAGTATTCCCATATACTCTGAAGTTAGCTTTGAACAACAAATTATTAATTGGCCACCTACTCTTGACTCAATAGCTACTAAGATCTTTCACTAGTGGAGGAGGTGACGACGTTGTTATGTCCATTAGAGGCTTCTGTAGTTTGCTGAAAATGATGTGATATAATTGTGCCTTGTGATTTTCTGTGGAGTTCCAGAGTAAGTTCTATACTGGTGCAGGACATTCATTCGTGCTGTTCTCATTCGAGGCAATCCTGGATTCTGAATCTCAAGCACCAGAGGATTATAAACAGCAATGCAACCTCTGTCTTCCTGGCTGTACACTATTTCAAAGTGCTCTGGTTGACAGTCTCTTCTCATTGTGCAGTGCTTGTAGATTATTGTAAATGGATTATCTGCATTATTTAGAACATCTCATTCTAAACTTTCTAAAGAACGAGACTTTTCTGTCATGACCACTTTTTGTGTGAGGTGATAAATACCAGGAATTTGATTGCATTTTGAGAACCTAATGGTAACTAACATTATTGTCTATGTAAATTAATGGAACTGGATTTTTCCTGAGGTCAGCAGTTTTCCGAAGGTCGTCGTTTTTCCCGAGGTCGTCGTTTTTCCCAAGGTCGGCGTTTTTCCCCGAGGTCGGCGTTTTTCCCCGAGGTCGGCGTTTTTCCCCGAGGTGGGCGTTTTTCCCCGAGGTCGGCGTTTTTCCACGATGTCGTCGTTTTTCTCCAAGGTCGGCGTTTTTCCACGATGTCGTCGTTTTTCCCAAGGTCGGCGTTTTTCCCCGAGGTCGGCGTTTTTCCCCGAGGTCGGCGTTTTTGCCCCGAGGTCGGCGTTTTTCCCCGAGGTCGGCGTTTTTCCCCGAGGTCGGCGTTTTTGCCCTAAGGTCGGCGTTTTTCCCCGAGGTCGACGTTTTTTCCCGAGGTCTGCGTTTTTGCCCCGAGGTCGGATCAAAGATTTTTTTTTTCCCGAGGTCTAGAAATCTATCGATATATTGAAAATCCAAAGTATTTTCATGTATGTAGACTATACTGTTATGTCATGTCATCTTGAAACATTTATCCGACCACTAGATAACGGTATTTATCAAGATAGCGATATATTTCGTTGTATCTATTTATTTCGATAATCGTTTTCTTAGGGGTACAGATTTATTTTGAGACGTCCATACTTTTCCCATTATCGATTCAGTTCGATATATCGACTTACGTAGATGTGCACATTAAATCATGATATCGATTTATTTCGAGATATCTATCTATATTGAGGAGTCTATTTATTTCGAGATATCGATTGATTTCGAGTATCCGATTATATCGAGATATCGATTTATTTTGATATACCGACACAATTAAGGTTGTCTATATATTTCCAGGTATCGATATATTTCCATGTATTGGTGTACTACTGATATCGATTCTTCTCGAGATATCGATATAATTCAAGGTACCTCCATATCTCTAGTAATCCATAAATTTCTAGATATCGCTATTTTTAGAGATATCTTTATATTACGTGGTACCAATATATTTCGAGATATCGATATATTTCTATACCTCGATTTATCTAGATATGTCGACTAGCATCGAGATTTCGGTCTATGTGGTAAGCCGAAATGCCTCTAGATGTCGATATACTTCGGGATATCGACTCATTTCGATGTAGCGGTTTTTTGGAGGTGTCGATTTATTTCGTGGTTTCGATTTATTTCACGGTGTCGATTTATTTCGAGGTTGCGATTTTTCGAGGTTGCGATTTATTTCGAGGTGGCGAATTATTTCGAGGTGGCGATTTATTTCGAGGTGTGAATTTATTTCGAGGTGTCGATGTATTTCTAGGTGACGATATATTTCGATGTTACTTGTCGACTGCATCAGCTTAGAACCTATTTCGTACAGAGTGGTGCGACTGCATACCTCAGCAGGCGACATTGATATCCAGACGATGAATTTTACCGTTTCCGAGAGAAAAGCGTGCGATGTGATGAATTGGCACTACTTCATTATGAAAACAAATGACGAAAACGTGAGGTTTTCTTCGGTTTTTCTGCCACTGCTGCCAACTTTCAGCCCACCCCCTCCTCCCCTTCCCCAGTCGTGGCGATCAGCTGGTGTGATGGAAATGGACACAGGAAAGTAATAACGTTCCATGAAATCCCATTCTAGGGACGTTCAAGGGTAAATGTTCCAGACGGTTTATTTGCATTAAGACACGCATACTGGGCATCTACAATGTCACATCTGCCAGATCGTTTCTATTGTCAACAGTGGAAAACAAAACAGCGTACTGAAGAAGCCATAGTGAGACGCGGTTTTTGATAGACGAAATAATAGGAATACTCTAGCCATTGATAATGATGATCTAATGAGAATTCTGTTATTGTTTTGAAAGATGCATTTAAATATGCATTGAACGTAGCTCCAAATTATTTTGAGAATTATAATTGCGGTATTATGAATCTACATTGGAGATTTTTTAATGCAAAACATTTCGATCTGAGAATACTTTACGTGATGGTACGGCATTGACCTTGTGTGTCATTAGGGTTAAGTTAATTTGCCGCCATTCACATAAAATTTATCCGCCATTAACGTAAAATCTATTTTTCAGCGTACTGCAATAAGGACTCACTTCAGATGATTGGACAATTAAAGAGAACTCAAACCGTTATTTTAATAGTATTCGTAGGTCCAATGCAGCATTTACCGTGGACAGTCCCTGAGCCTAGACTGTCAGTTTTATGTAGGGAGTACTACTTTAAAAAAGCACTCCGTGTTCAGGTCACAAGTGGCCAATCAGGACCATCCGACCGCCACGTCATTCTCACTGAGGGTGGAGGAGTAGCTGGCTCTCCCACTCGTTGTGGTAGTTTCCTTTGACTGGAGCCGCTACTATTCGGTCGAGTAGTTCCTCAATTGGCATGGCAAGGCTGAGTGCAACCCGAAAAATGGAAACAGCGCATAGGGGGCCGGATGGTCACCCATCCAAGTGCCGACCACGCCCGAAAGTGCTAAACTTCAGTGATCTGACGGGAACCGGTGTATCCACTGCGGCAAGGCCATTGCCCCTACCACTTTTTATGATATTTTTGATCGTAGTTCAGGTCTGATGGCTGGGAAGAATGGACGTTTACCATGTTATGCACATTTATATTTTCACTACGTCGACACAGCTGGTCCAATTACGACCACAGGTAATGGTGGCCATAATGATCGTGCCAAGAATCCCGTGTACATTAGTTACACCCAAGTGTGTGGGCATCACAGCATTCGTGACATTTAAATTTGTTACTTCTTTGCTACTATATTCGCAATAAATTTTGCAGACAGTATCCGCATATGACGCTGAATGTACCTACAAAATTATATCATTGTACGACACATGTTTCGGGAGATACGTCATAAAAACTCAGGACAAGGCCAGACGCTGCATAGTACGGACGTGGACGCACAGCTCTAAATAAATGCCTGGTCAACACCAAGCTTTTCCGCTAGTCATCTATAAAGATAAAAAATCCCCAATATTGTCTACCAGCGTATTTTTGAAAAACCTTTATTTTGTCATCCATTTTTTTCCTGTAAAAATCGTAAAAGCCGTGCATCATTGTGTTTTTAAAAAGCGTTTCTTATTGTCATCTCTTTTTATGTATTTTAAACCATCTATCGCTTGTGTAACCTGTGGCTACAAGTCCATTCCCTTTATGGTGTAATCGAAATAATAAACAACGCAAAAAAGTGTGGGTCAATTTCTTCCTCATTTTTCGGAACTTCTGATAATAGTAAATCGTTGGCTCTTTGAGGGCGTGGTAGGTACATACAAGAGATTAGTGTAAGATTAGAATTTGGGTTAGATGCAGTGCCAGGAGGTTCTGTTTCTATCTGGCTAGCTTCAGAGTACTTCACCATCTACTAAGTGATGCGTTTCATTGTGAATGGTGTGTTCTGTGCTAGGTCTACCCTTTTACTGCATAATGCTGTTCCTTCGATGCTATTAAAACCAGGATGTTATCAAAATATATGCACAGTGGCAGACTGGAGTCTGCAGAAATATTTCCAGTGGTGGGGAGGGGGGAAGGCGCGTCGGGGCTGGAGTGCATGATTCTGAAACTGGCACTCTGTGTACAAATCAGCTGGTCAGTTACGAGGTGCATCAAGCTACAAGACCCTAACTCTATAAGCGCTACAACTGGCCAAAGCTAAGGTTTATCAGTATTGTGGAGAATTCTTATCTGGAAGAGTATACTGTAACGAATAAAAACTCTTTACTCCAGATTCCAGGGAGGGTTGGGGGCGATGGGTGAAAGTGCCCTTTTGCCTATCCTCCCCTCCCGACCTCCTCCCCTCCCCCTCCCCTTCACCCTCGCAGACGCCAATGGCTGGCCCGTTCATTTTGAGAACATCAGAGCTCCAGTAACCTTTCTGAGAAACTGTTCTTGTTGTCCTTGTGCGTCAATCTTACCACTCAGAACACCAGTGGGAATGTTGGTTATCGCTGAAATAACTGGTTTTCGGCTCTTATCAGTTTCCCAACCCTTCTTTAAGCTAATTGTTAAAGCCCGTCACAATACCAGTTTTTGTAATAACCGATTTTCAGTCTTTTATTTACATTATTTTCTCTAGTAAACGTAGAAATCAAACAAAGATTAAACAATTTTTACTTTCTCAGTTTCTTGATAAATGGAATCAAAATGTCAAATTAAATACCCTTATGATGACCTACAGATGTTCAGAACGAAATTAGAATTATATTAATACCGTCAGCTGCTCACGTGTGTCGATATATATCAACGGCGACAGGTGACAATGTGTGCACGTCTGGGACTCGAACCCGGGATCTCCTGCTTACATGGCAGGTGCTCTGCCCATCTGAGCCACCGAGGGCACAGACGATAGTGTGACTGCAGGTACTATCTCGCGCACGCCTCCCGCGAGACTCACATTCTCACCTTGCATGTCCACACACTACATTCGTAGTGTCCCACACCGACACACTCATTACTCGTGGAACACATTCTTACCAAGTCCAGTTCGGGGAATACGTGTGCATCTTCACAGAAGAAGGTCATGGCTGGTATTGCCAGAACCATATACTTATATTGATATGGACATGTCTTCCACCAGGAATGAGTGTGTTGGAGTGGGACTCTACGACTGTAGTGTATGGACATTCAAGGTGAGAATGTGAGTCTCGCAGGAGGCGTGCGCGAGATAGTCCCTGCAGTCGAACCATACACTGTGTCCTCTGTGCCTCAGATGGATAGAGCGTCTGTCATTTTAGCAAGAGATCCCGGGTTCGAGTCCCGGTCGCGGCACACATTTTCACTTGTCCACGTTGATATTTATCAACGCCCGCGAGCAACTGACGGTATTAATATAATTCTAATTTCTTTAAATTAAATAGTCAAATAAAACTTTGTCCGATCTTCGCTGCTGGCGAGTGCTTCTATACTACAGAAAACTGGCAATATTATCCTACTGATTATAGTTTTTAGAAGCTCTGCTCAAAAATTATATTGTAATCGGTTATCACAGCACTATGCAGGCATTACGTATAGTCCAGCGATAAAGAGTGAAAACTGCGGCAGGAGAACTCTCTTTTTCGTTTTAATTTCTCTGTTTTTAAGGGCTAAAAGCAGATAACGGCATACTACGTAGACACAGCAGCAGATCAGGCACTTTCTACTTTTATCCAGAACTATGAATGATTTGTTAAATTTTAACTTTTTTCCTTGTATGATGTCGCAAGTCGACCAAATCTAACTTTGTTCTTCACTCGTACCGCATATCGTAAAATACTTCCAGACTTCCAGATGGTGCCATTCTATGTTACAACTGACGTTCGACAACAGCGAGAAACTGCGTCCATTCTCGCGCACTGCTTGTATAACAGGCACAGTATTGTCTCGGCAATGTAGGACCAATCCATTTGTTGCTCGTTTCTATCAGCAGTGTTATTAAAGTGGCATACATAACTTTTCCCATTTTTTTCTGTAATAACGCCGTATTTCAGTGCTATGGAAATCTTACGAATAAAAACTACTCGTCTTTTTTTAAAAAGGTTTATTTGAAAACTAAAAATTTTACTACGACATCTGTGGCTAATTGGTATTTCTGTTTTTACGTGGTTATCAGGAAAAAATAAAAAGATACTTGTTATAACCGAGAGCAAACAAATACTGAAAGACATCGGTTATTCAGAACTAAAATACCCATGTCGTTTTAACTGATCGGTTTTTCTATCTATAAACTGCAGTGTCGCCATAGAAAAGTGTGTCGCTCCATCAATGTCCATAGCAACTTTGAGATATGTGTTTATGCGCAATATCGGCAAATGGAAACACGAAGAGGTAATAAGCACGTGAGCGATAGAATTTATTTCACAGTCAGAAAAGTCGAGTGACAGACAAGACTGAATCACTGTAATAGAAATTATATGGAAAGCTGTGTAAAGGAAAATTTCCAGTTCTATCGTGGATTCCAAAATTGAAGCAAATTCCGGGACACCAAGGTGACATAGTCTTATACGGATAGTATTCCATGACTAACGTAATTGGCCCATATACTGTACTGGTATACGGATAATATTACACGACTAACGTAATTTACCTGAAATAATTTACAAACATGTTACTGTAACATTCGCTACTACTCATTACGCTAATTCACCTTCAGCCATTAAGCGCAAATCTCAGTTATGATACGTGCGCCAAACAAAAATTTATCAACGTAGTAACTCAAGACAGCTACAAACGATCATTGTGTGCAAAATAAATAGAACACTTCATAAGAAGAACATGACGGGTTTGAATCATTCCCACCGCAAAGGATGAAAAATTCAGGCTCGCACACAAGACCACTTGATAACTAACCAGAAATTCAGATTAGTTGTAGCTTCGGTGACAATCGCCTTTTTTACATTTTCCCCGTAAACTAGATAATTATGAAACGTAAGCAACTACTCTAAAATATCTGCGGCAACGGCCTTGCCGCGGAGGTTGCATCGGTTCACGTGAGATCACCGAATTTAAGTGCGTTGTCGGGCGTTGAAGGCACTTGGATGGGTAATCATCCAGGCCGCCATGCGCTCTTGCCATTTCTCGGGGTGCACTCAGCCTCATAATGCCAATCGAGGAGCTACTCGACCGAATAGTAACGGCTCCGGTCAAAGAATACCAACATAACGACCGGGAGAACAGTGTGCTGACCCCCGCCCCTCCTGTTCGCATCCTCCACGGATGATGACACGGCGGTCGGTTGGTGCTGTCCCAGTAGGTCACTCGTGGCCTGAAGACGGAGTGCTTACAAAGCAAACTACTCTCCAGTGCATGGCCGTACTACTGAGATCTTGATGCCTGGCATCAACAACAGATGGCGGCACACGAGGTTGGCTTACGCCTACTGCCGAATTTTGCGATCTGTCGTAAGCCTGCGTAAGCACGTAGGGCCTTCCGTCTTAAGTGCAAGCATATCCATTGCGTTTTCTGTCACGCGACTTGAGTGGAATATTTCATTATTTCTGAAATTTTATAGAAATGTTTTTCGTTGTATATCCTCACCATCGGTACTGAATTTACTGTAAAATTACTTGCTCACTTTTCGGAACTTCCGTTCATAGTAAATCGATACTATTTGAAGCCGTGGTAGACACGAGTCTAGTGTGCTTCACCTTCAGCACCTTCTGTGTCAGTCTCGGTTAATACGTCGCTGATTTCACAACGAACAGTTCGTTGTCTACTGAGTATAGTGTCTGTTGCACGACACTATCCCTCCCACGCTGCTAAATGTAGGTCGTCGGCAAAATATGACTGCAGTGGAACAAGGGCGTCTGCAGAAATTTCCCCAGGAGGTGGTGGTGGCATTGGTAGTGGTGTGTGTGTGTGTGTGTGTGTGTGTGTGTGTGTGTGTGTGTGTGTGTGTGTGTGTGGAGGACTATTACTATGAAACTCACACAGTCCAGACCGCCAAGGAAAATAAACCTTGAGATGTGGAAAGGGTGTTGATCTTATACCGCTTATACTGCATATTTCAAAATTCCACCTCTAAGGGGGAGACGCAGGACATGAAAGAATTTCTGAATCATGTAGCTATTAAGGTAATTTTGAAGCTAGGCATACGAACATTTGTATCTGGTTTCTAGGTCAGAAATAAAGAAATATGTGTTCCAGTATCATTGGGAATTTAACCTCTATGAGGTGAAATAATGGATGAACATTTTATTTTGAGATAAATAATTATGGAAGAACTATGAAAGTATTTTTAAGGCTACATTTACGAAAATTGGTATTTGACTTCAAGGCTACAAATAAGAAAATACGTGTTTCGGTGTTCTTGGAAGTTCAACCCCTAAGGGGATGAAATAGAGTGAGCTGGTGCGTTTCTGGTGCCAGTTTCCGTCGATCGTTGTTTCGGTCTTTGAGTCGCAGTCCAGAGGACACTGCTCCCTAAGTGACTGTAGTAGTTCTCTGTGCGGCCCCATATCGGGCTTACCGCGCTTACACTGGACACAGTTGCCAAGAAATCGCCTGCCATCGCGATATAGGTTGGGCCCAAACATGTATTCCCGAACTCGGTTCAAGGTCTTGAAGAACCCCAAATGACCCCCGTCCGCCGACTCGTGGAAATATCTCAGTGCCATGCTAACTCGTTCCTGTGGAATACAGACCTTCACTTGGCCACGGTTGGCTCCCCCTTTACACAAGAGGCCCGCACGAAGGCAACAGCCAGTGACGACGTCGCCATCCACCAACTGCTGCCTATTCGGTCCCCACCCGGCGTCCTCGGCCTGTTTACCGGCTAAGTCGAAGAAGAAGCCGGGTGTCTCGGAGAGAAGGAAATTCACCCCCAGATCTGGCTCCACGTTTCTGAAAATGGTTCATTATGAAAGCATTATGAAAGCATATCTGACAATTCGTATTCGGCTAATCTGTTACAATTTTTAAAAACTACGTGTTTCACTGGTTTTTAACTTCGAGCATAAGGGGATGAAAATTTTAATGAAATATTTATTGCGTTATATTAAAATATTTTAAATCTGCATCTACGAAAACCGGTATTTCACTTCTCAATTAGATATAAAGAAATATGCGTTAGGGAATGAAAGACTCTACGGAGATATCACCACAAGAATACAAACGGCTTGATTAACAAAAACCTTGGACTCCAGCTGTCAGCATTGCTTTTTGGTCATTCAGCAAAAGACCATGCTTCAACGGCGTTAAGTTTAGAAAAGTTTAGAAAGTGTTGCAGTTTATAAAAGACATAAAAAAACGATTAAAGCAAAAAATGCTTTGCAGACCATGAACGGTCTAAGTAAGTAAAGAAGCGGATGATAAGCTAGCTCTTTATGCAAATAAGTTGGTCAGTTTAAGTTCCGAGACATGTCATGCAGCAGGAACGGAATCCTATAGTTGCTATGATTGGCTAAAGGAAAAGTTTTGCAGAATCACGCGAAAGCACTTCTGCAAGTGGCTGAGAATCTCGTAATGAATAAAAATTCTGTACTGAGAATTCCAAGGTGGGAGAGGCAAGATTCCTCCCCCCCCTTCCCCCTCCTCACAATCCTATCCTTCTTTACCTACAGCAAAAAATAAATAAATAAATAAAACTAGAGAAATTTCTACTGTGAAACTATTTGCATACAAGAGAACGGCCATTAAAATTTAACTCTTAAAAGTTTTAAGCCCTGCCCCGTTCGAAAATTCAGTTTCTTTGTAGTTGCATTTTTTAAAGGTGTACTTGTCTAGACTCCTGGAACGGAAAGGTATTTTTTTTAATCCGTGCTTTACAAAAGTTTCTACAGTCCATTGTTTGAAGCAGTGTCACGGCTGCCATGAGCCGCGCGGGGTACCCGCCATGTGTCCAACGCCTTGTCACGGTTCGCGCGGCTCCCCCCGTTGGAGGTTCGAGTCCTCCCTCGGGCATGGTTGTGTGTGTGTTGTCCTTAGCATAAGTTACTGTAAGTAGTGTGCAAACATACGGACTGGTGGTTCAAATGGCTCTGAGCACTTTGGGACTTAACATCTGAGGTCATCAGTTTCCTAGAACTTAGAACGACTTAAACCTAACTAACCTAAGGACATCACACACATCCATGCTCGAGGCAAGATTTGAACCTGCGACCGTAGCGGTCGCGTGGCTCCCGACTGAAGCGCCTAGAAGCGCTCGGCCACATCGGCCGGTCTATCATGTATTATAGAAGAGCTGCACGGTCGTCAGTGGCGCCTGTTCTTTCGAGAACAGTTACTATCTTCATATCTATGGTTAAACGTTACCCAGCCATTGACCTTCGTCTGTGCGAATGCGCACAGGTTGCCCGAACTCTTACGGGAATCGTCACATTAGTGTGAGCCAGTAATGAGTGGATAGGCAAATACCTATTACGTACATTACGTATGCGGATAAATTCCTGCAGTCGTGCTGTTCATTTGTGCCCTCGATGGCTCAGATGGATTGAGCGTCTGCCATGTAAGCAGGAGATCGTGGGTTCGAGTCCCAGTAGGGGCACACTTTTCAGCTGTCCCCATCAAAAGTATATCAACAACACCTGTCGGCAGCTGAGGGTTTCAATTAATTATCAGTTGTGAAGGTGATTCGATGAACCCTTTGCCAGGCACTTAAATGTGTTTTGCAGGGTATCCATATAGATGTAGATGATAACTCGTCCCGTGTCGCACGTGCTCAAAATGATTCATACTGCAGAATGCATGCAAACATACTCACCGAAAATACGGACGAATATCAAGTGCAGGCTGCCGAGTGCTGCATATCCAGCTTAGGCAGATCGGCTTTTCCTGCCAAGAAGAACAGGAAGTTGCTGTCTAGGAACAATCAGAGGTAGAGGAAGGGCTGATAAATACTCCTTGAATTGCAGACTAAACGTAAATAACGAAAATACAATTTTGATAAAAGTTGGTCAAAACATAATCGTTTGCCCTCCGTATTGGATTAGCTGTTTCGAATATTGAAAATCTGACTTCAGATTCGTTTTCAGCGACATTAAAAATATATATGTAACACTCAGTTCATGCAAATCGAAGTAATAATATAACCAAATGTTTTCCCTAAACTTTGAACACTTTTTTTTCGAGTAACGATTTTCTCAGAACGGCATGCAGCATAAATTAAAAGGGGTTCGATCTCTTAACTTCTACCTCTGACCCCTAAAAGTAAACACTTTTCTTAGGAACTTATAGCTATAATATGACATCTGTTAATATTAACTAATTTTTGTGTAGGCATAAGGAGTGAAACAAACCCCCAAAAATCTAACTCAAAGTTCGAATTAGCACTGTATCGTTAAATTTAAGGTTGTTTCATTGCGGTTAGGTATGCGCTCCCATAAATGTTATGTATTATCGACTGATGTTATCCATTTTCAATTTCAGAGAAATAATGTAGTATCAACTGAGGTTACCCATTTTTGAATTCAGGTAACATCTGAGGTGCCACACTGCACGCACTCTGCGTACTCCAGTCTCGCAGGCCCTTGATCAAATCATAATTACCGGCGCCATTTTTTTATTGAAAATCTAAAATTAAGCTCATAGTATTATCACTCGTAATTCCCAAACAGATCCTTCGAATGTATTTTCATTGTCTCAAAAAAAATTCAAATGTACCCTTTTTTGCTCATTTGTATGAGAACCTGGCCGTAACGCCGGAATATAGTCACGAGATTTTTTTTTCATAAACGCTGTACGTTCGCGAGAAGACTTTCGTTCTGCGCGTGTCGAAGGACATTTCTCAGATATTACTGTGTGTGTGCTACTCAGTCGTGCCATTTAAGTGTACATCTTTGCATAGTTTTCCTTTCACGATGTAAACAGTGTTCCGCTCAGTTGCTAACTGGCCAGTGAGTGGTTCCGAAGGTGTCGGATGTGCGGTGCGTTCGGTCTGCTAGGACAACAGCAGACTGGCGTGGTGCGATGGCAGAAGCAGACACTGAGGGAGCTAGCTGCTGGGACGCCAGCGAACAATTTATGCCAAGTAAGACGAAGAGGACTATTCTAAAATTACTAGCCGTCTCAAAAGTGTTTACCATTGGTAAATCTTGCTGTTGAGTCTGACAAAACTGGCAGTTGTGCCTAGAGATACATTAGAGAGAGATACAGGAAATCCCCCCATCCCCCCTCAATGAATATTTGGTTGTGATGACAGGCCGATTGGTAGTGTAGCCCGAGATCTAAGTTAGGTTGGAAGGTGGTTATTTGATTGAGAGTTGTTTACGCCAACGATTATGAATGCCGACTAAACGTTGTGCGAGCAGATTGCCCTGTAGCGTAGCCTAGTGTTTCCGTCCGGGCCACATTTAACACACTTTCTCTAACTGTGTACAAAAGTCTCACAACAGCCACGATAAGTACGTTTCTTGTGGGGGGAGGGTAGAGTCCACTATGTAACTTTCACTGCAAATTTTAGTAACCGCCGAAACTAACCGAAATAGATGCGTCATTTTAACTATATTCCCTTTTGTGGGAAAATAATGGTTCTCCTCTTTCTGCAGCAACTGTAATATGTAGGCGACTTATTAGTTTTTTTTAAACTCTGAATCATGATCTCAATAGACGCAGTGCTTTTTTACGTTACTTGATTTGTGGTCTATAGTAAACAATGCAACGAATTGGTAAATTCTTTGAAGTTTGACGTGTGTTACATAGACGACGTCTGCAATGTTCGTAAGGCCAAGTTTGCATATATTTGGTGTCTGTTTTTTTGGCCATGTACTGTATAATTAAGGGGAGGAGGATTACGTTCAAGGAGCAGTGCATTAGCAGTCTATGGAGAAATTGAGAATTTGGATCTAACGAACGGCATTCTCGGGCAGTTCGTGCTACTCTGTTGACCACTGTGTAATTCGGACACAGTGATCAATGCCTCTCCCTTGTAACCAGGGGACTCGGGTGCTAATCCTGGTCTGGCACAAATTTTCAACAGTGCCCATTGACTAAAGTCTGTGCCCATTGTCAGCTAATGTCATTGTTTCGGTGTTAAATTGTATTTTGTTCACGATACGTCGTTTAGCTTTTTCATGGATAACAGCCTTGAAAAGCGTACAGGTTATATTGATATTTGCTCGTCGTTAGTCCAAGGCAACTATAGCGATTTATGAACACAGTTGTAGTTCGTATTAAACCTACATACGTAATTGTGTCCTGTGTTTCTTTACCAAGAACTACTTCGTAAGTAATTCCCCGGTAGTGGTATTTTGTTTCAGTATTTTGTTTAAATATTTATAGACTGCAGGCTTGGATGAAATATGAAACACATGTCCGAAGTTCCTGTTGATACTGCAGATACTGTTTCATCCGTACTAGGGGCCAAAACATTTAATCTAATACAAAAGGACACAATTTGTCTCGAGATTTAGCAATTTTTCGTAATAGAGGCCTTGCTTCGATATGTTTTTCTCTAATTCTTGTTTGGATTTAATCTTAAAAGACACTAACTCTTCCACCACTTATTCGATATGTGTTTTCATCCCTTTCGTAGCCTAGAGTTCCTAAACGGTCGATAATATTAATAATTTCCTTTCTCAATTTTATTTTCTGTAAAATCTCCTGTTTATGGTTATTGCTAACGTGTTTCACGTTCTCACTTTTATTATTTTTATTTTTCTAGTTTTTGGCTGCTAGCCAAATTTTCTTTGAATCTGGTTTTTAATTCTGAAATAGTAACAGTAGAAGTTCAAGAGAAGTTTGCGATCTATTTGAGGAGAGTGGCTTGGAGATTTTTTATAGTAGACGTACACAGGTCATGGGGATCCTTACCTATATAAATTTACTTCGAGTGTGATGTAGCCCATTCTCTTGTCATGATCTCGGCTGTATCGTAGCACATTGTCTCGGTTAGGTTGGAGATTTCTGTTGAGAGTTGCCGAAGTCAACGAAAGTGATTACAAAGTAAAGACTGTGCTAACAGAACGATCTGTAGCGTAGTCCAACACGTTCTTTCTGTCCTTTTAAAGCCTCTTTTAATTAAAAATAACTAAAGCTGCAAGATACAATCACAAAACTGTTACGTAATAGAGTAATCCCAGACTATTGTTGTGTAAGTTGTGTGCGTACACTTTTTTTTGTCAGTGAATATACATTTTTTTTTACTCATTTGCTGGGTTTCAGATTTCCCCGTTTTCCGGCGAAAAACCTTTTCCTGTGAAGGGCCCATTAGCTTGTCGGTTATATTTGTGACTTTCTCGACGGTCAGTAATTTCGTGATAGTCCATCCACCGGCGTCATTGTTAACATCGAATATAGATTTAAGTATTAGGATGGCTAATATGAAGCTAATGCATGAGTAGGTCTAATAATTAATAAAAATAGGAATGCGGGTAAGCTACTACAAACAGCATAGTGAACGCATTGTTGTGGCCAAGATAGCCACGAATCCCACGCCTACCACAGTCGTAAAAGTAGTCCGCAGATGATGAAGAAATTGATGGAATGTGTGATGAGATAAAAGAAATCATTCAGATAGTGATGGGAGATGAAAATTTAATATTAATGGGTGACTGGAATTCGACAGTAGGAAATGGAATAAAAGGAAACGCAGTAGGTGAATATGGAATGTGGGTAAAAATTGAAAGAGGAAGCCGCCTGGTAGGTTTTTGCCCAGAGCATAATTTAATCATAGCTAACACTTGGTTCAAATATCATGAAAGAAGGTTGTATACGTGGAAGAGACCTGGAGATACTGCAATATTTCATATAGATTATATAATGGTAAGACAGAGATTTAGGAACCAGATTTTAAATTGTCAGACATTTCCAGGGGCAAATGTGGACTCTGATTACAATATATTGATTATGAACTGTAGATTAAAACTGAAGAAACTGGAAAAAGGCGGGAATTCAAGGATATGGGACCTGAAAGAACTGACAGAATCAGAAGTTGTAGAGTGTTTCAGGAAGTGCATTAGGGAACGATCTACAGGAATGGGGGAAAGTAATACAGTGTGATGGGGGATCTGAGTGGTGTACTGTCAAGGGGGAGGGGGTTCCTCAGGGATCAGTGTTGGGGCCGCTCCAGTTCCTTATTTATATAAATGATATGCCCTCAAGTATTACGGGTAACTCTAAAATATCTCTGTTTGCTGATGACACTAGCTTGGTAGTAAAGGATGTTGTGTGCAACATTGACTCCGTTTCAAGTAGTGCAGTACATGACGTCAGTCCATGGCTTGTAGAAAATAAACTAACGTTAAATCACAGTAAGATTCAGTTTCTAACACACAATTCAACAAACCTGACGTTTTAATCTCACAGCATGGGCAAATGATTGGTGAAACTGAGCGGCTCAAATTCCTAGGTGTTCAAATAAATAGTAAGGTGTCATGGAAAGCCCACATTCAGGATCTTGTTCAAAGACTTAATACTGCAATTTTCACTATTCGAACGGTACCGAAAGTGAGTGATACTTCGCCAAGTAAATTAGTCTACTTTGATTATTTCCATTCACTTATGTCGTATGGTATTATGTTTTTGGGTAACTCTTCCCATTCTACAAGGATATTTTTGGCTCAGAAACGGGAGGTTCGGGCAAAAAGTGGTATGAGTTCACGAACCTCTTGTCGACCTCTGTTCAGGGAGACTGGGTATTTTGACATTGGCCTCTCAATATGTATATTCCTTATTGTCGTTTCTCGTTACCGATATTAGTTTATTTCCAACAATAAGCAGCTTTTACTCGGTTAATACTCGGCAGAAATCAAACCTCCATTTGGATCGGACTTCCTTAACTCTTGTGCAAAAATGTGTGCAGTATACAGCTGCATCCATTTTCAATAAGCTGCCACTCGAATTCAAAAATCTTAGCAGTAATCCACGCGCTTTCAAATCGAAACTGGAGTGTTTCCTCATGGGTCACTCCTTCTATTCTGTCGAGGAGTTAATTGAAAAATTAAGCTGATTCTCATTGTACTGCTGATAGCGTTTGCTTAAACTTATGGACTGATTTTCTCTCAGGATCATGAACATGTACTTCATCTGTTATTACTTTTATGTTGTAAGTTCATGTGTCGCCCTAACCGCCGTCTGCTTCACGTCTGCTGTGCAGCGAGCTACCTTAATTTAAGTATTAACTGTAGTTTTCTTACTTGTCACTTCTTCTTCCGTGTGTTTTTGCTTTTAGGAAGCTTTAATTGTCGAGTGCTAGTAATAGAGTTAAATAGTTTTCGTGTTTGTTTTGAATACAGTCAGAGAGAGTCCTTGTAGTCAGCCATAGTGCCAGTAGTGCTAGTGTTTGTTTTGAATACAGTCCAGAGACAGGTAGTGCTATTTTCATTGTTTTCTACAAGAAGTGGTTAGCAATCACAGTTTAGTCAGTAATCAGCCGCCTTTAGTGAATTAGCAGTCTAGTTAAATGTTGATTAAGTCTCTCCAGTAAATTGATTCCTTAGGATGGATGGGATGTGTGACTGCTGTGTACGGACGCAGGAGGAGCTGGCCACTCTTCGCGAACAGCTGAGCGTGTTGATGGCCGCGGTCAGCCGTCTTCAGGCTGCTGCCTCGGAGTGTAGCGGCAGTGGGGAGCCTGTTGCGTCGCATGGTGCATCCCAGGTGTTAGGTGCTTCACCCACTGTCCCTGCTGTCGAGACACCTTCGCGGGTACCGGGCGCGGTTGGGCCACGCTCTCCCCAAGGGGAGTGGCGGGTTCAGCGGCGTTCGCGGCGCACGAGGCGGAGGGTCAATGTGGAGGCTGGTCGTGTGGCATCGCCCGCTCTGCCTGTGAATGGACATGTGGCTGCTCCTTCAGCAAGGTCCGAGCAGGCACACGGGGGGAGGGGTTTATTAGTTATTGGGAGCTCCAACGTTAGGCTGGTGATGGAGCACCTTAGGGAAATAGCGGATAGGTCGGGGAAGAAGGCCAGTGTTCACTCTGTCTGCTTGCCGGGGGTCTCATCCGAGATGTGGAGGAGGCCCTACCGGCGGCGATAGAGAGCACTGGGTGCACCCGACTGCTAATTGTTGCTGATGTCGGCACCAATGACTCCTGCCGTCTGGATTCTGAGGTCATCCTCAGTTCGTACAAGCGGTTGGCGGAGTTGGTGAAGGCGGAAAGCCTCGCTCGCGGGGTGGAATCAGAGCTAACTATTTGTAGTATCGTTCCCAGAACCGATCGCGGTCCTCTGGTTTGGATCCGAGTGGAAGGCTTAAACCAGAGGCTCAGACGATTCTGCGGAGAGCTGGGGTGCAAATTTCTCGACCTCCGCAATGGGGTGGAGAAATGTAGGGTCCCCTGAATATGTCAGGCGTGCACTACACGCCGGAAGCGGCTACGAGGGTAGCGGAGTACGTGTGGAGTGCACATGGTTTTTCTTTTTTTTTAGGTTAGAGAATTCCCTCCCTAGGCCCGACAAGACCCCTCCTGAGACGCGGCAAGGCAGGAGTAGGCAAAATGCAACAGGGAATAACAATATTAATGTGCTAATAGTAAACTGCAGGAGCGTCTATAGAAAGGTCCCAGAACTGCTCTCATTAATAAACGGTCACAACGCCCATATAGTTCGCAGACAAAGGCTGGACAGTAAAGGGGGAGGCGTGTTTATAGCGATAAGAAGTGCAATAGTATCGAAGGAAATTGACGGAGATTCTAATTGTGAAATGATTTGGGTGAAGGTCACGGTTAAAGCAGGCTCAGACATGGTAATTGGATGTCTCTATAGGCCCCCAGGCTCAGCAGCTGTTGTGGCTCAGCACCAGAAGAATAATTTGGAAAATATTTCGAGTAGATTTCCCCACCATGTTATAGTTCTGGGTGGAGATTTTAATTTGCTGGATATAGACTGGGAGACTCAAACGTTCATAACGGGTGGCAGGGACAAAGAATCCATTGAAATATTTTTAAGTGCTTTATCTGAAAACTACCTTGAGCAGTTAAACAGAGAACCGACTCGTGGCGATAATATATTAGACCTTCTGGTGACAAACAGACCCGAACTATTAGAATCAGTTAATGCAGAACAGGGAATCAGCGATCATAAAGCGGTTACTGCATCGACGATTTCAGCCGTAAATAGAAATATTAAAAGAGGTAATAAGAATTTTCTGTTTAGCAAAAGTGACAAAAAGCAGATTACAGTGTACCTGACGGCTCAACACAAAAGTTTTGTCTCAAGTACAGATAGTGTTGAGGATCAGTGGACAAAGTTCAAAACCATCGTACGATATGCGTTAGATGAGTATGTGCCAAGCAAGATCGTAAGAAATGCAAAGGAGCCACCGTGGTACAACAACCGAGTTAGAAAACTGCTGCGGAAGCAAAGGGAACTTCACAGCCAACATAAACATATCCAAAGCCTTGCAGACAAACAAAAATTACGCGAAGCGAAATGTAGTGTGAGGTGGTCTATGCGAGAGGCTTTCAATGAATTCGAAAGTAAAGTTCTATGTACTGACTTGGCAGAAAATCCTAAGAAATTTTGGTCCTATGTCAAAGCGGTAGGTGGATCGAAAAAAAAGTCCAGACACTCTGTGACCAAAATGGTACTGAAACAGAGGATGACAGACTAAAGGCAGAAATACTAAAAGTCTTCTTCCAAAGCTGTTTCACAGACTGCACTGTGCTTCCTTCTCTTGAAGTCGCACAGTTGACAAAATGGTAAATATCGGAATAGAATAGACGACAGAGGGATAGAGAAACAATTAAAATTGCTCAATAGAGGAAAGGCCTCTGGTCCTGATGGGATACCAATTCGATTTTACACAGAGTACGCGAAGGAACTTGCCCTCCTTCTTGCAGCGGTGTACCGTAGGTCTCTAGAAGAGCGAAGCGTTCCAAAGGATTGGAAAAGGGCACAGGTCATCCCCGTTTTCAAGAAGGGACGTCGAACGGATGTGCAGAACTATAGACCTATATCTCTAACGTCGATCAGTTGTAGAATTTTGGAACACGTATTATGTTCGAGTATAATGACTTTTCTGGAGACTAGAAATCTACTCTGTAGGAATCAGCGTGGGTTTCGAAAAAGACGGCCGTGTGAAACCCAGCTCGCGCTATTCGTCCACGAGACTCAGAGGGCCTTAGACACGGGTTCACAGGTAGATGCCGTGCTTCTTGACTTCCGCAAGGCGTTTGACACAGTTCCCCACAGTCGTTTAATGAACAAAGTAAGAGCATACGGACTATCAGATCAGTTGTGTGCTTGGATCGAGGAGTTCCTAGATAACAGAACGCAGCATGTCATTCTCAATGGAGAGAAGTCTTCCGAAGTAAGAGTGATTTCAGGTGTGCCGCAGGGGAGTGTCATAGGTCCGTTGCTATTCACAATATTCATAAATGACCTGGTGGATGACATTGGAAAGTCTCTCAGGCTTTTTGCAGATGATGCTGTGGTGTATCGAGAGGTTGCAACAATGGAAAATTGTACTGATATGCAGGAGGATCTGCAGCGAATTGACGCATGGTGCACGGAATGGCTATTGAATCTCAATGTAGACAAGTGTAATGGGATGCGAATACATAGACAGATAGGTCCCTTATCATTTAGCTACAAAATAGCAGGTCAGCAACTGGAAGCAGTTAATTCCATAAATTATCTGGGAGTACGCATTAGGAGTGATTTAAAATGGAATGATCATATAAAGTTCATCGTCGGTAAAGCAGGTGCCAGACTGAGATTCATTGGAAGAATCCTAAGGAAATGCAATCCGACAACAAAGGAAGTAGGTTACAGTACACTTGTTCGCCCACTGCTTGAATACTGCTCAGCAGTGTGGGATCCGCACCAGATAGGGTTGATAGAAGAGATAGAGAAGATCCAACGCAGAGCAGCGCGCTTGGTTGCAGGATCATTTAGTAATCGCGAAAGCGTTACGGAGATAATAGATAACCTCCAGTGGAAGACTCTGCAGGAGAGTCGCTCCGTAGCCCCGTATGGGCTTTTGTTGAAGTTTCGAGAACATACCTTCACCGAAGAGTCAAACAGTGTATTGCTCCCTCCTACTTATATCTCGCGAAGAGACCACGAGGATAAAATCAGAGAGATTAGAGCCCACACAGAAGCATACCGAGAATCCTTCTTTCCACGTACAATACGAGACTGGAATAGAAGGGAGAACCGATAGAGGTACTCAGGGTACCCTCCGCCACACACCGTCAGGTGGCTTGCGGAGTACGGATGTAGATGTAGATGTAGATACTGACACGTTCCATGACCTAGAAGATTTGCTCCTCAATTTGGGCCTACGGAACTTGACATGCGCAAAGAAAGAGGGTAACAGAAGATATATTGAATTTAATTTATGAAAGGAGAAAATACAAAAATGCAGTAAATTAAGCCGACAAAAAGAAATACAAACGTCTCAGAAATGGGATCGACAGGAAGTGCAAAATGGCTAAGCAGGGATATCTAGAGGACAAACGTAAGGATGTAGAGGCGCATATCACTAGGGGCATGATAGATACTGCCTAAAGGAAAACTAAAGAGACTTTTAGAGAAAAGAGATTCACTTGTATGCATATCAAGACCTCAGATGGAAACCCTGTTATCAGCAAAGAAGATATTGCAGAAAGGTGGAAGGTGTATATAGAGGATCTATACAAGGGCAATGTAATTGAGGACAATATAATGGAAATGGAAGAGGATGTAGATGAAGATGAAATGGGAGATGACATACTGCGTGAAGAGTTTGACAGGGCACTGAAAGACCTTAGTGGAAATAAGGTTCCGGGAGTAGGCAACATTCCATTAGAACTACTGACAGGCTTGGGAGACCCAGCTCTGACAGAACGTGACCGTCTGATCAGCAAGATGCACGAGACAGCCGAAATACCGTCAGACTTCAAGAAGAATGAAATAATTCCAATTTCAAAGAAAGCAGGTGTTGACAGGTGTGAAAATTAGCTAACTATCAGTTTAATAAGTCACAGCTGCAAAATACTAACGCAAATTCTTTACAGACGAATGGAAAAAATGGTAGAAGCCGACCTCAGGGAAGACCAGTTTGGATTCCGTGGAAATACTGGGACATGTGAGGCAATACTGACCCTACGACTTATCTAAGAAGCTAGATTAAGGAAAGGCAAACATACGTTTCTAACATTTGTAGACTTAGAGAAATCCTTTGACAATATTGACTGGAATACTCTCTTTCAAATTCTGAAGGTGGCAGGGGTAAAATACAGGGAGCGAAAGGCAATTTACAATTTGTGCACAAAGCAGGTGGCAGTTATAAGAGTCGAGGGATATGAAAGGGAAGCAGTGGTTGGGAAGGGAATGAGACAGGGTTGTAGACTATCCCCAATGTTATTCAATCTGTTTATTGAGCAAGCAGTAAAGGAAACAAAAGAAAAATTCTGAGTAGAAATTTAAATCCATGGATAAGAAACTAAAACCTTGAGGTTTGCCGATGACGTTGTAATTCAGAGACAGCAAAGAACCTAGAAGAGTAGCTGAACAGAATGAAGTGTCCTGAAAGGATGATATAAGATCAGCATCAATAAAAGCAAAACGAGGATAATGGAATGTAGTCGAATTAAGGTGGGTTATGCTGAGGGAATTAGATTAGGAAATGAGACATTTAAAGTAGTAAAGGAGTTTCGCTATTTAGGGAGCAAAATAACTGATGACGGTCGAAGTAGAGAGGATATAAAATGTAGACTGTCAATGGTAAGAAAAGTTTTTCTAAAGAAGAAAAATTTGCTAACATCGAGTATAGCTTTAGGTATCAGGAAGTCTTTTCTCCGAGTATTTGTATGCAGTGTAGCCACGTATGGAGGTGAATAATGGACAATAAATAGTTTGAACATGAAGAGAATAGAAGCTTTCGAAATGTGGTGCTACAGAAGAATGCTGAAGATTAGATGGGTAGATCACATAACTAATGTGGAGGTATTGAATAGGATACGGGAGAAGAGAACTTTGTGGCACAACTTGACTAGAAGATGGAGTCGGATGGTAGGAGACGTTCTGAGGCATTAAGGGATCACCAATTTAATATTGGAGGGCAGCGTGGAGGGTAAAAATCGAGGAGGGAGACCAGGAGATGAATACACTAAACAGATTCACAAGGATGTAGGTTGCAGTGGGTACTGGGAGATGAAGCTTCCACACGATACAGTAGCATGGAGAGCTGCATCAAACCAGTCTGTGGACTGAAGACAAGAGCAACAACAACAACAACAACAACAACAACAAGGTATTTGTCTGATGTGTAACCTTCAACAGAAGTGGGGCAGACAAGAGGGTTAGATTATATGTACTTTCCATTGAAATTGATCCATAATGGGGAGATACTCAATGGGAAAATAATATGCTAATTTACTATCCACAGACCGCAAATGAACTGACCATGAACGAGGAATGAAAATTTAGTCACACTTCTGATTATACACGTATTATTTGATCCCCGCTCTCTCTCTCTCTCTCTCTCTCTCTCTCTCTCTCTCTCTCTCTCTCTCTCTCACACACACACACACACACACACACACACACACACACTCAATCGCGCGCGTGCGCTAGTTCTACTAAATAATTCAGTTCATTAATGGTGTCGGAAGAGATGGTTAGCAAGAAATCCTTTAGGCGTGGTGCGTGATGCGGCGCTCCCCATCCCCATATACCGATCAAATCAGTCACGACTTGAACCGAGCGTGCCCGAACATTGTCCTACAAAATGATGGCCGCCTTCTGCAGAAACCGACGCCGCTTCTTTCTCCCAGTTGCTTTTCTACTTTGTAACACAGTCTGTTTCGTTTTCGAGTCCAAACCGCTTAACATATATTGTTCAAATTTGGCATGGAGACAGTTTGAACCCTGAGAAAGAACATAGCCCACTTTAAAAAGCAAGAAATTTTTTTTTTGCATCAGTGAACGTAAACTACATTAAAACTTACTTATTTTGGTTGTACAACTTAAGAATTCTATAATGTAT
This sequence comes from Schistocerca gregaria, assembly GCF_023897955.1. NCBI lineage: Eukaryota > Metazoa > Arthropoda > Insecta > Orthoptera > Acrididae > Schistocerca > Schistocerca gregaria. The sequence goes on along the minus strand of NW_026061811.1, from coordinate 3,124,307 downwards.
AAGTACTTCAGTAGTCGCCGCGCGGGATAGTCTCTCAAACGAAATTGCTCCCACGTCCGAGGCCTTTCAATATCACGTCTTCCATTCCGCTTGTAGTTCAGAATATTTTGGGGAAGTCTGGGACGTAGCATTCTCACCAGTCTTCACGATATTTTTGAATTCTTTAGTTTCTGTTGAAAATACTTAATTTTTCTCTAGTATCTTCATTCCTAATCATTTCTTGTTGTGCAGCTCTTCGAATTTCTTAGGAACCTCATCTCTGCCGTGTGATTTTTTTTGCTTTTTTTTTTTAACCATGTTTTCGCTTTCATAGCATAATACAGGAACCGCGACCACGTTATAGAATTTCGGGACAATCTTTTTGTACTTTATTGCCCAATGTTCAGATAATAGTGTCACACACAGCTTAGAATTTGTGTAATTTATTTTAAGTATCAGAGTAAAAATCAGATCTTACAGCGTAGCCTAAATGAAAGATTAAGAGACCAGTTCTAAAGCAGGATTATCCAAAACTAGTTTTAAACTGACTATTTTCCTCGGAGTGCACTTATTTTCGTTTTATTACTAGAAATTTTAAAGTTACATTCATTGCATATTTCGTTCAGGTGGTATATAGATCTTTGGAGGTCATTTCGTGAACGTGAATCATGTCATCTACAAACAGAAGCACAATCAGGTATTTCTCATTCGTTATCCCAATTCCTTTGTCTTGTCGTAGTTCCTGCTTTCATTTATGAAGAACGAAGTCAGTGTAAATACTAAAAATGCTGACTTAATCTGCTCATTTAAATTTATATTAAGTGAGCTGTCGCAGTGGTTAGTACATGGTATTATGATGATGATGATGATGATGATGATGATGATGATGATGATGATCATGATGATCATGATGTTTGGTTTGTGGGGCGCTCAACTGCACGGTTATCAGCGCCTGTACAAAGCCCCAACCTTTACACAGTCCAGTCTCGCCACCTTCACGAATGATGATGAAATGATGACACCACAGACACCTACTTCCCGGGCGGAGAAAGCAACCCAGCCGTGAATCGAACCCGGAATCCCATCACCAGCAACGCTAGCTACACGACGAGCTGTCAACTAGTACACTAGACTCGCATTCGGGAGGATGACGTTTAAATCCGCATCCGGCAATCCTGATACGTTTTCCGTAACTTTCCTGAATCGTTCCAAGCAAATGCTGGGATGGTTCCTTTGAAAGGGAATGGCGGACTTCTTTTACCCTTCCCTGACGCAGTGCCAACTCCTGCTCCGTCTCTAATGACCTCGACATCGATAGCACATTAAATGCAATCCTCCTTCCGTCCTTCATTTAAAGGCATAGGTTTACGCAATAAGTCGGGCGTTAAAAGTTAAAAACTGCGTACTCGTCTAAAGCAGCATAATTTCATGCCGCGCAAATTATCGAGACTATATTCACCGAACATATGTGAAAGGCAGCACGTGGCGACTTCCAACAAACTTCACACATAATTTCGAAACTTTGCGAAACTTTTTTTTCCCTCTGACATCCCTGACAGAATGATGAAAGGAAAAAGACTTTTATCCCTTCTACATTTTCGCTGTTCGTGTAGTAAGGTGTCAGCATCAGGCTTGATGTTTCACTTTATTACTTCTTTACTACTCACTTTATTCGCAACACATTTGTCAGACAGTATCCACATACGTCGCCGAATGTACCTGAAAATTATAGAATTGTACAACACCTAGTTCAGTACATAAATATTGAAACGTTTTCGAAAAACTAGCTTCTCTTACAACAGAGTGTCTTCAACTGCAAAGGGTTATGTTTCTTCAGGTCAAGTTTTTAACACATTAACTGATACGGAATGTGAACGAACTTCTGAAGGTGGTTTACATATGGGACTTCCCGTTTTCAGACAGCAATTTGGAGGGGAGAAGGGTCTACTTGGAATATTTCCGGAGAAATCCTTAACTGTTCAATATAGGCGAATGGTAGTCAATGGAGGGAATGACTGCGAATGCTCGTTCGATTTGCGTTCTCTTCCGTAGGCTGCGATGCAAACTAATCCTGGTAATATTCCCGGTGTGAGATGTAGTTGGCAGCTCTGTAAATGCTGACCGGTGAGTCGCTTAAAGCCCAGGTGAAATTAATCTCGGAGGGACACATCACGCTCTCAACCGATGAAACATATCCCCTAAGGATCGCCCAGTGCCTGTGACTAGTGCATTGAATGTAAATACGGAAAACTGCAAAAACTCACTTTTTGAACTATTTGTAATTCCATTTACTAGTTTTGTAACCTTTACAGGCTCATCTTCAAATGTGGCACACAGAATTTCTGTCTCTCTGACGTGGAGACAGAGCGACAGTTACATGGCGACATGTGTCGGAAAACCAATTATTCCACTTACTGACTAACGGACAGTTCATGGTAGACACAGACTATCCCGTGGAAGAGCAAAGTATCGCGAGGAGACCTAATTAGAAAGTTTCTAGAACTGACGTTACACGATGAATTTAGGAATGGAATATACTGAAACTGCCTACGTATTGTAACTGTAGGAAGCGTGAAGACCAGAAGAGACTAAGCACAGCACGCACAGAGGCTTTTAAGCAGCCACAGTTCGCACGCTCCATACGTCAGTGGAGTGGGAATAAGTCCTAATAACTGGTATACTGGCAAGTTCCATCTGTCACGCAATTCACGGTCGTTTATAGACTACAAATTATAAGCTGCCTATGTTTTGTTTAAATTTGGATTACAAGAAAATGGGCGTTTTGCAAAATGTCCTACATAAGTCTCCTCTTCATCAACACCACCACCATGAGTGTTCTGCCCTGGGGCAGGTCTTCACATGTAGCTCTCCATGCAGTCCCATCATTTGTTACCCTCTTGTTTTCTCACAACTATTTTCTGTTCTTACGCTGTCCACCACCTGGTAAGTTCTGCGTCTTCTTCTTCTTCTTCTTCTTGCATTCACCAATTCCTCCATACCATCAATAAACAATCTCTTCTCATTCAGTGTCCATGCCAATTGTGTTTGCTCATCCTGCTACCATTAAAATTTCTCTCTGTTCTCCCACTCAACACCACCTCATTTCTCACTGTGCCTGCCTATTTTATCCCCTATCAACGCACCCACATAAAAGCCTCCTGTTATGAAACGTCTCTTTGGCAATTGCTATACGTATTTTCACCTCCTTATTACTTCCAATGTCGTCCATAATAGCACGTCGCAGTTATCTAAAAATACTAAATTGTTGTGTGTCTTCCTGCCTAACATTATAGTTGTTCTTGATTTTCTTGCACCTATCATCGGACATTTTGCGTTTTTCTTATTATTTCTCATTCCAATTTAATCACGTCTCTTGTTCAATTCTTTTAACATTTCAGTCATACTTCTTTCGCTCTCTGCCAATAACACCACATGATCCGCGAGTCTAATACATTCTGCTCTCCTAACAACAACCCGCTCCCGTCTATGTCGTTTCAAACGTTTTTGAATGACATGCTCCAAATATATTTACACACTAAGGAGAATAAACGTATCCCGGAGGACTTACCCCAGCGCGATGGAAATCGATACACGTGATGTCCATTCATGCCCAATAGTATCCGAACGACCTGAATTGAATTTCGCCTGATTCACATGCAACCCAGTTAGCGCAACTGTCTAGCAGGTCTCCTTATCGCTCCTTGGTACAGTCGTTTGACTATTGAAAGTGGTTCCAACAAGTCACCACGAGAAAAAAAACTGTTCTGTATCGCAATAACTCAAAATGTAAAGTAATACCACGATACTACAAATATCACGGAACACCTTATCACAGATAAGACTGCCCTTAAGGCTTGTAGCTCACATTTATTACAATAAATGACATATCTGACATTTTACCACTCTCATTATTACGTCAGATAGGTAATGCACGTAGTAAATTCGTCGAATTCATGATTTACTCTTCAAAGTAACATACCGTACTTATTATTTAACATAAAATAAGATTAAAAATTAAAGGTGTTCACGAGCAGCTAATTGAGAATATTTATGAACTTCAAATTACACGACGAACCGTCTCGTTCTGCATATGGATGCAAACTCAGGTCATGCAGACTAAGCAATGATTTCGTGCCTGACGGATACTAACTGTCACTCCTGATTAGGCATACAGAGAGTGATATACCTCGATTTTAGACAGAGCCAGTTCGCAAATTCCAACTTTAAATTTCATAGCGCAAGCATTTTTGCCGGACGCGAATTCCTACTCAGCACCTATTGTCCCTGTTAACGAACGACGAGAGATGTTGAATCTAGGTTCTTAACAAGTAACTTACTTGAATTTGCCGTGAGGTAAGGCTTTGTATAGGGCAGGGATTCGAACTCAGAACTTAATCGGATAGATATCGACGCACAATCAACTGTGACATTTCGGATTTTCTCTGCAGTAGCTAGATGTTTTAACTGAAATGACGAGACGAAACATTATTTTTTTTCCTTCCCAAGACTCCAACTCGGCATCTATCGCTGTTACATCCTAGAGAAAACGAACGTTAAATATGGGTTTGTTGCACCAGCAGCGACATGTGAGCGTATTTGAACTAGAAATAATATGACGAAGAGTTCAGTGCTCACTGGAAATACAGCTCCACACATCATATCGCTTTTGACTACACACAAAGACACGTCAGCTTCCGAATTTTTGTCCAGCTCGGACTAACACCTTGAACTTACAGTGGTCTCGTAAATAGTTCTGTGTCTCACTGAGTCAAAAACGTCACACATCGTTAGTGTTGACAACGAACGAAAATACATTAAACATTAAAATAAGTATCCACCAGCAGATAGGTGTTCTCATGCTAGAGCTTGATAATACATAATGAAATCTATAGTGCCGGGCCAGGATTCGAACCCATTCACGCGCAGTATGTAGAGATGTTGAGGAATCTGCAGTTCTGAACAAACAACAAATTGTAGCCGTGCTGTATTCTCACGAAGGGATCAAATTCAGCGTTAAGTACGGTCTAAGTTGCATTCCCAGTTCAGAACCGATTTTATCGACATACAGAAGCTCAGATAAAATATGGACTAAATGTCCTGTGAGCCTACATAGCGTTTGTTTCGTCACTAGAAATAAATAACAAGTATAAGAAAGGTTTCTACGTGTCGCCGCTCCAGTCTTTATTGTGATTCATCCTAACGTCTACTTTGTAGAAAAGGAATATCATTTTTCATGTTAATTTCAGACCACAATGTCATTATATCTTCTTCACTTGCTGTAGCCAGAAGAGAATGGAATCTGTCTCTCCTTATCTAAAATCATTGACAGAAGTTGGAATCGAACCCAGTCCATAGATATACAAGCATATCATAAGTATGTGGCTCATATTTCTATCGTAACGCCGTTGCACCACACTGGATGAGAATTCTGACACACAGGCTTCCTGTAGTAATTTGCAGCAGGTTCATTAATTTCATTTACTTGGTTGACCGAATCACAATGAACTAGCTGCCTTGACTACCCAGTGCATACATTCGACTTTATTTTGTAATCACCGAAATAAAATCACGTACCTGCCACCTACACAGAACAGCCAACAGTCTAGGATGCGCAAATTTAAATAGGAAGTGTTTCTTTCCACTTGGTCTACTGTATTGCGCCATCTCTTTGTTGAAAACGTCGTGCAGTGCAAATGTTGCATTTCATAAGTAAAGTTTTGTATTCCTAGAAACCCAAAATTTGCTTGTCAGCGGCGGGAAGAGGAGTTACCTGTTGTGCAGCATTGTAAGTTTTCACCATTGCACTATGAGCCGAAAGTATTTTTTTGCGATTTCCTTATCGATGTTTTATCTGACTGCTTGTAGCTCTTTCACAGAAGGGATAAAAACGTTACACTCAGTGAGACTGGAAGTGCGAACCATAACAGATGCTTTTTCTCAGGTCAGCGCATTACCATAGAGCTGGCGTAGAAGTACGTGTCTTAGCTTACTCTTACGAGATCGATAATGTCTAGCACTCGTAAACCGCTATTTAAAGGACGAGATTAGTTGCGATTTCCACGTGCAACGACTTTTCTGGGCTGAAAACCGTAAATTTACAATCTTTTGTTACACCTAACGTGATAATAAATCAGATTATTCAATGGAAATGACAGGTAAAATCAAGTGAACTTTGAGGATAAATTCCGTGCACACCAGGAAGCAACTGGTCGATCACAGAGGTGCCAAACATACGTTGCCTTGTTGTCAAATCTCAGTTACAGTACCAGCAGAAAGAAGACGAACCGATGTGATCGTACAGCGGGCTGGGAAGTGACCATAGCTGGTGTCTCCAAGTCGCGGCTGCTACGGCCTGGAATACGTAATGCGTCTGATTCGCATTTCTGTAACTAGGTTTAGGGACTGGAGCGTAGTTACTAATAATACTCCGAACTGACTGAAAACTGAGCATCATATATCAGTAACTCTCACAGTTGTTTTTATATTTATTTCGTAAGTGTACTAAAACTAAGCAGCTCATTCAGAGACGTTTTCATGCCTCGCCGATAGTCGAGCAAAACAAACAAATAAAGAAAAAAAGAATGTGTGTGTGTGTGTGTGTGTGTGTGTGTGTGTGTGTGTGTGTGTGTGTGTGTGTATGAGAGAGAGAGAGAGAGAGAGAGAGAGAGAGAGAGAGAGAGATCAAAAAGAATGAGAGAGAGTAAGAAATTGTTGTAAAGAAATTGAATCATGGTATGTAAAGAAATCTTTCATTAAAATGACACGTTACACATAATTACGAAGTATCGTATTCATGATCTATGAAACAAGAATTGATCTAATGTAATCTAATCATATCATATTGATGGCTATCCATGAAGAGTCATGAATTACCGAAATTTTTGCCAATACCAGTAATGAAATCTAAACTTGAAAATAAAAGACGACAATTTTTGTAATAAACCGGGAGTCCTAACAAGACCCTTCCGTCCCTGTTAACTAACCACGAAAGATGTCTGTTATACCTCCATGCTCAAGTAACAAAGTGCGCATGCATTTAAAGATTAAGTGCATGATGTGAAGTTATATGACGGAGATACGAACCCAACACGTAATCGTATTGTTAACTAAGTAAAATCAAATGTTACGTATCGGTTTTTCTTACCAGCTGCTAGGTCTTTGAATCTAAACTAAGGATACAAAATTTTGTACCTAAGCGACAATCTAACTGCACGCCTACCGTGCATTCACAAATATAGCTTAAATATCAGTTGCTTACTCACCAACGGTAAGGTGTGCGCGTGTTTGACCAGAAATAATGACACCTATTGCGATTGCTGGCAACACATTAAAACATTTCAACTCCTCAACACCAAATTAAAACGTTGCATTAGGAGGTGTCTGCTTCGTGCAAAAGGTCTTGAGTTCATATTGACGACATCAAGTAATTCTTCATTATAGACGTTTATTTACAAACAGAACTGACAGACTCAACAACAGACTCTCCCAGCCAACCGCACTGCACATCCGAACTGCCCACTGACATCTCCTAGGTGTACTAATATCCTTCCAAACAATGAGAGTCTTTGACAATGCTTTGTTCACAATACGGTAGCAATTCACGACTTAAAACCAAATCAGACATTACAGAACTTTAGCACAGATTAAAGCAAGTAAAAGGATCAGCACATATAAACTCTTACAAGCATAATTTCCAAATAGAGTTTATAACATTTTTCTACCAGCCTTCGGATAACCTTCACCAGACTTGCACCGACGTTTCCAGAAATATCTTGACATTTGATTCTGGATATTTCTTGTGTGATTTAGAACTATTATTTATATGTAAAATGATTTAAATCCTGTTTCAAAACGTAAATAATTCTTTTTAGCAATATTTCTTGATACAAATCGTCTTTCGAAATTAGGTTATGAAACAGTTTTCACAAGTTTTCGTATTTTTGGGATGATAATATAGAATTTCTCCATAGAAAGTTCCAGAAGTGTGCATTAAACGTTCATTTACAGACTTTCTCTTTAGCTGGTGAGTTTTTTAAAAGTATTTTGTCCATATTATAGGAAATAATTTAGCTCAAAACTGATAATTTATACAATTAGTCAGAGCTACAGCAAACAGTGAGTCTTTCTTTTACAAAATGAAATATAATTACAAAATTGAATGAAAATAGGTTACTAACACTAATATATACTTATATTAATTCTATTTTTGTTCTTTCTGTGCAAAATGTCCTAATATTGACACAGTACAATATTTAAACATCACCAAAGTTTCCCTTTTCATTTTGCATATCTGTATCAACATCCCCTAAAAGTCTACAGTATCGAACACTTCAATATGTCCCAATATGTCCTGTAATGTTACTACATGAATAGACATTAAAAGCGCACGTTGTTTTTCACTAGCGGGACGGTGTGCACGTTATAGGGCTTGAACTGAAACTATGAATATTTTTGTATTGTATCAGGATGCGGACCCACATACTTACCTTTGGAGGAGACCTAGAGAAGGTTGCAGTCTTGCGAAAAGGAACGAAATGGTTGAACTATAATGTTCCGAGTGATTCAGATCCTCGAAAGAGGAGAAACGAATTCGAATCACAGTCCAGCACCAAATTTTTCAACGTATCTAGTTCAATCAATTACAAGTAAAATAAGAGCCCCATCCTTTAAATGGCTATCGGTTCATAAAATAAAATAAAATTTTCTAATGTAAGTAAGTTTACTGGCGACTGTATTTCTGTTTACGATGACTTCCGCTATGTCATTTCCCAACGTAACCTGGCTCTGCCCAGTTGGTAATGATGGAACGTGATTTGTATTGAGAAATCTGGATTATAACGTCTTTCTCTTGAAGTTACCAGAGGCAAAGTAAATCTGTTTGTGCTTCTTAAAAGTAAATGTCTGAACCCACGCATTGCTCCTGTGATAGTTCCACCAGGCCACTGTGCCCACATTTCCCAGCCCCAGGAGTGAGCTGCAACGGATGATGTGCTGAGCTTACAAAAGTAGTCACGGTGGAAAAAACGCGAGTCTATTAAATGGTTAAGTAGAAACAAGCTTCTGACGCGGAGATTATGTTATTCTCATGTCAGCAGGATGTAAAGACCCTTGTAGGCATCATAGGCTCGATGTGAAGCTATTTTGAAATGTTCACAAATTCAGAAATTTTCTTAGTTCGTGAAGATCCACTGGGAAGTGTGAAGTTACCGGATAATTGGATTATTACCGTCATTATTACTATCATTTTCTTCATGCCGCTGCTGGAACACTGTACTTGAATATCAGTTCGTGCCTTTTGGTCACTATACAAGTAGTTTCCCAAGAAGAGGTTCTTTCTCTGTCAACAGAATTCTTTCCACGTTAATATCGAACACCAGCAATTACTCATAGATTACATTAAAACTAAAGTAATCGATGAAGACGTTACTTGATAACAAAAACGCGCTGCCTTTCTTCTATTACTTGCGCCTAGAAATGGCTGTCGAGTACTGCCAAACCAAAAGGCAAGATATCTTACTGCCTGCCGATATACGTCGCTGTCAATTTTTCCATAAGATTTGGTCGACGTGACCTGTTTCAAGTTGTGTATGACAGAGAATGTTTTAGAAAATCAATTGTTTTCCTTTGCAATAAAGAAAAAGATTTTCATTCAAAGCTATCCAAGTTCAAAATTTTTGGAATATTAATTCCAGTTTAATATTCGCTTCTATAATTTAGGAAAGTATTTCGCACATGCAAAACTCGGATCCGGCCCACTGACCTTACGCTCAGCCGCCGGCCATAAATTCTGGCTCAGAGTGACACCAGATTAAGTAACCTAATATAGCGAAGACTATTTGCCAGTGCTCTCTCTCACCGGAAAATACGCAGTTCTCTCATTAATTGGGCTCCATTAGTACACTGTAACAGTAATTTCTGTGTGTCTGCAATGCATACGGATTGTGGAATTTAGCGGTGCTCTCTCTTCCACTTCTTTATACAATATGACTTACCTAAACGGGCCCTTTATCGTTACAGGCCGTGGGCTGTGCTACATCATACTGACAACAGTAATGTTCTTATACTGACAATCTGACTGGTCGTTTTACCTGATTTTGTAATCATTTAAATAAGACAACATGACCTTCCAGTGGGAGACATTTCGTTCTCCCTTTTCCTTCTGTGACATTTTTCCGTAATCTATTTGCCTTCCAAACAGCGAAATGCGGTAGAGTACGGCCGCTAAACGATTTAAAAACCACGATTTAGTCCCGTTAAGACGATTTCTTCAAACATTGTCGTTGCTAAAGGAATTTACTTTCGTCTTAAATCGTCTCAAGCTGCAACGTTCACAGACATCCCAAATACGTAAAAGCTCATTATCCTGGTACGAAGTTTGTAAAACAAACTTCCCACAGTTTGTGTCAGGTTGATCTTTTCGTCTGATAGCACTGCCTAAGTATCACAAGTAGTGTCCCTGTAGCTGTGGGAATCATTGGTTAATAACGAGTTTAACACCAATGGGTATAGTATTGCTAAATATTCAAATTAATTATCAACCTAAGTCTGAGTCCATCCGCAGACTGTAGCGAATTTATAATACTGAAGCTAGACTTTGCATCCTTGCCCTCCTTGAGTGGGCATTGGAAGGCGTTTGCACACACGTACACAACACTATGAATACTTCGAACGCCATAGTTAACGTTGCTCTCATAAACTACTTTTGTTTTTTAATTCTTCTAGGTGTTCAGGATGCAATATGTGTTGTAGATACAGCCTTAGAGCCGAGCCGTCCACATAAGGTGGACAACACAGTCGTGCTCCTCTCTGGATCCTGTGTCCGGCAGTAAGCTCGATCTGCAACATTGTAGACTGCGGCACCTCCCAGAGGAAGTCTTGAGTTCAGTCTTAGTACATTATTCTTGACTAAGGCCGTAGTCTTGAGGTAAAACGCGAGACTAGCTAATATGACGTCTGGCGACCGGAAGCAGACAACGACAAAATTTTTATCGCCCCTTTCCTCTCGGTGCTGAAGCTATGCGTGTATTTCAAGCGAATCTACAATATATTTCGCTTTGTGTCACACTGGTAATAATAGTTTGGTTCAACAATGTTTTAGCGAAAGATTTATTTACCGAGCATCTGCCTCTGAACACCGCATGCGTCTGAGTTCTCTGGGACCCGTTTGCTGCCTACCGGCGGGGGCTGAGGCACTGCGCTGCCTTCTGCCGACAACATCTGCTCCACTCCACACTCTCAACCATGTAAAATGCTTTAATGTTGTTGAGTAGTGACCCATAAAATCTGTCTACGATTTCTGTTTCACTCTTGATAGCAAAGGAGGCACAAAACCGTTTTAATTTGATGATTATTTTATTACATTAGAATGCAGTACATCAATGTGACACAGAATTAATTTCATTGTTTCTGATCAAGTGCGCTATAATTAAAGCGTCACATTCTGTTCTTTTCCTTGCACAGGAGATTCTTCAAATAATTTATTATTGTCATGGATTCATATGTGTTACTCAAGGCACAGGGAGTAAATGCAATGTAATGTTTGGTTTCTTTCTTTGATTTTCTATGGTAAATGGATGAAAAAGATTGCGTCAATTCCTATCAGAACCTGCTCTATAGCTACTAAGGCAAATTGCTTCTTTTGAGGTCCATAAATTAATTAATGGAGAAGTGAACGCTGTTCACAAATGATATTTAGAATATTCAATTGGATTTAAGGCGACAAAACTGCCCACATTTGAAGCTACCCAGAGAAAAAGTAAGTTGCTAGAGACACTGTCAGCACATGTCTGCAGGAAAGTTTAGCATAGAGTAATCAAGAGGCTCATTTCCTTCATACTTATCACCCTGGAATGTGAGTCTTAAGTGAAGAACAATATTGAAATTCGTATCGTTGATGGTCGATTCGAATTTCTTCAGAGACGCTGGTATTGCGAAGCAGCTTGGAAGTCAGAACGCCATGATCTATGACGATTAACACAACTTACTGAGTCGAGCTACCAAGAAGATTTGATGTGTAAAGGTTTTCTTCCGATTTCGATACAGAATTTTTTCTGGAAATTCTCAGCTCCTTAAAAAAAAACCTCGCACACGATGGTCCCTACCTCAGTTGGAACTGACGACTGATTGAGCCGTTCTGACACGAGACATGGGCGGTACCACCGGGTTACAGGCACACTGCTACCTTTGCACCACTCTCATCATGGTATTGGACGCTCAGCCTCATAACGCATCGTGAAAGATAATAAAAGTTGCCACTTATGTGAAGAATAGCATTTCTTTAGCCAAAAAATTGAATTTTCTGCCTCAGTATCTTAGTTTACGTAAGGATTATACAGCATGAGCCATTCAAATGGAAAGGTAATATCAAGTAAATTTAGTGAGCCAATTCAGTACCATAGGCGGAAGTGATTGCACTGTCACAGTGTTGCCTAATGTTTGTGACGATGTTGCCAAATCTCAGGTGCGCTAGGAACAGCTGTGTAGCGGTATGCGTGGAGAATCCCCTGATCGTGTCTTACGGGGATATGGAGAGGAACCGCAGGGTTTGGTTAGGATGCAGCGTTTTCTCCTAGCAGTTGTGTCAAACAGTAAGGTGTATAATCTTCCATCACGATTACAGTTTCCTACAAAATATATACAAATAAAACACTTACCTTGTTTCTTTCCGACAAAAGATTATTTTGGAAATCTCTTATGCCCACCTGTCACCAAAGTAAGATAAACACTTTGCACCTCGAAATCGATTGCATGTGTGTGCAGTCTTGTGATGCTTAAATAACGCTCAAAGGACATTTAGTCCATATTTTATCTGAGCTTCTGTATGTCGATAAAATCGGTTCTGAACTGGGAATGCAACTTAGACCGTACTTAACGCTGAATTTGATCCCTTCGTGAGAATACATCACGGCTACTATTTGTTGTTTGTTCAGAACTGCTGATTCCTCAACATCTCCACATACTGCGCGTGAATGGGTTCGAATCCTGGCCCGGCACTATAGATTTCATTATGTATTATCAAGCTCTAGCATGAGAACACCTACCTGCTGGTGGATAATTATTTTAATGTTTAATGTATTTTCATTCATTGTCAACACTAACGATATGTGACGTTTTGACACCCAGTGAGACACAGGACTATTTGCGAGACCACTGTAAGTTCAAGATGTTAGTCCTAGCTGGACAAAAATTCGGAAGCTGACATATCTTTGTGTGTAGTCAAAAGCGATATGATGTGTGGAGCTGTATTCCCAGTGAGCACTGAACTCTTCGTCATATTATTTCTAGTTCCAACACGCTCACATGTCGCTGCTGGTGCAACAAACCCATATTTAACGTTCGTTTTCTCTAGAATATAACAGCGATAGATGCCGGGTTGGAGTCTTGGGAAGGAAAAAAATGTATTTTTCGTCTCGTCATTTCAGTTAAAACATCTAGCTACTGCCGAGAAAATCCGAAATGTCACAGTTGATTGTGCGTCGATATCTATCCGATTAAGTTCTGAGTTCGAATCCCTGCCCAGTACAAAGCCTTACCTCACGGCAATTCACGTAAGTTACTTGTTAAGAACCAAGATTCAACATCTCTCGTCGTTCGTTAACAGGGACAATAGGTGCTGGGTAGGAATTCGCGTCCGGCAAAAATACTTGCGCTATGTAATTTAAAGTTGGTATTTGCAAACTGGCTCTGTTTAAAATCGAGGTATATCACTCTCTGTATGCCTAATCACGAGTGACTGTTAGTTTCCGTCAGGCACGAAATCTTTGCTTAGTCTGCATGACCTGAGTTTGCATCCGTATGCAGAACGAGACGGTTCGTCGTGTCATTTGAAGTTCATAAATATTCTCAATTAGCTGCTCGTGAATACCTTTAATTTTTAATCTTATTTTGTGTTAAATAATAAGTACGGTATGTTACTTTGAAGAGTAAATCATGAATTCGACGAATTTACAATGTGCATTACCTATCTGACGTAATAATAATGAGAGTGGTAAAATGTCAGGTATGTCATTTATTGTAATAAATGTGAGCCACAAGCCTTAAGGGCAGTCTTATCTGTGATAAGGTGTTCCGTGATATTTGTAGTATCGTGGTATTACTTTACATTTTGAGTTATTGCGATACAGAACAGTGTTTTCTCGTGGTGACTTGTTGGAACCACTTTCAATAGTCAAACGACTGTACCAAGGAGCGATAAGAGGACCTGCTAGACAGTTGCGTTATGTAGGTTGCATGTGAATCAGGCGAAATTCAATTCGGTCGTTAGGATAGTTTTGAGCATGACTGTACGTGTAGGGGCAAATGAATGATTAGAGTTGAAGAAAAACTGGATGATTAATTCAAGACAAAGAGCTTCACAAATTGATAAGTCGATAACGTGTTGGGCCACCTCTGGCAGTTACTAGGCTTGACATTGACTGATAAAGTTAGTGGATACCCTCCTGATGGATATGGTACCAAATTCAGTTCAGTTGGTTCATTACATCGCCAAAATCGCGACCTGCTTTAAAGAACCTGCCCATTGTGCTCCAAATGTTCAAAATTGGTGAGAGATATGGCTATCTTGCTGAGCAATGTATTGCCTTGCATGTACAAACACGTAGATACGATCTCCGTGTGTGGTGCGTAAATTGTCGGCAGGCACCTCACTTAGTGTCCCGAGCAGAGTTCAAGCCGCCATAGAGACAAAGGTTGGACACACTGCATATTAATGTCCACTAATAGGTGTCTGTACACTCATTGATAGGATAGTGTATTTCGAAATGTTAGCAGATAAAGCTTACGTGGGGCGAGTCGTAGAATCTCTAAAAAGAGACACCTCTGGCAACACTAGTTGAAAGTGGCCTTCAAACTAGCCGTGCTGCGCTCTCTACCTCCGGCTATTCTCGTGGCCGTCAGAGCTGCCGTAGCCGAGACGCCCCCTGGGTAAACGCTACGGACGTCTACAGTCGCGCCTCACGATCTGTCACAAATTATGGAATGTATTCGCAGATACCAATTGTAACACGACAACGGCTATACAGTTTGCTGGAAACGTACAGGATGTTCTGAAATTCCCATCACTACCTGCTAGAATTTGTAGAGGGGACTGAGTATATAATACTCATATTTTAAATTGTAACCCGTCTCCCGAGACGTACCGTATACTAGAACCATTTGAAAACATGTTGGTAAGGCTGTCACATTGACAAGTAATTTGTTACACTGTGGAATCAAAGAAATATCGTTTATGGCCCCCGCGAGCACGCAGAAGTGCCTCAACACGCCGTGGCATGGACTCTACTGATGGCTGAAGTCGCGCAGCAGGGAACTGACACCATGAAACCTGCAGAGCTGCCCATAAATCCGTAACAGTAAGAGGGAGAAGAGATCTCCTCTGATCAACACTTTGCAAGGCATTCCAGATATGCTAGTTAATGCTATAATATTTACTAGAGACGTACAGTATGTTTGGGGAGTTTGGTGGCCAGCGAAAGTGTTTAAGCTCGGAAGAGTGTTCCTGCAGCCACTCTAGCAATTGTGGTTGTGTGGGCCGCTCCTTTGTCCTGCTGGAATTACCCACTTCCGTCGGAATCCACAATGGACACTTGAATGGATGCAGGTGATTAGACAGAATGTATCTAGACGTGTCAGGGATCCCACATAACTCCGAATGCGCACGCTCTACAACGTCACAGAGCCTCCACCAGCTTGAACAGTTTCCACCTGACATGCAGGGTCCATGGAGTCATGATGTCGTATTCATACCCATACACTTCCATACTCTATATACATTTTGAAATGAGACACGTCCAACCAGGCAATATGTTTCGAGTCATCAACAGTCCAATGTTCGTACCGATGGGCCCAAATGAGGCGTAAAGCTTTGTGCTGTGCAGCGAGCAAGGGTACACGAGTGGGCCTTCGGCTCTGAAAGCCCATGTAGATATATTGAATATTTCGCAAGCTGATACTTGTTGATGGTCAAGCATTGAAATTTTCAGTAATTTGTGGAAGCGTTGCACTTTCGCCACGCTGAACGGTTCTCTTCAGATTCCATTCTTGCAGGATTTTTTTCCGGCCGCAGAGATGTCGGAGATTTGTTGTTTTACTGGATTGCTGATATTCACGGTGCCCTCATGAAATGGTCGTACAGGAAAAACCCCACTTCATCGCTACCTCGTAGATGCTGTGTCCCATCGGTCTTGCGCCAAGTATAAAACCACGTTCAAAGTCATTTAAATCTTGATAACCTGCCATTGTAGCAGCAGTAACCGATCTAACAACTGCGCCAGACACACATCTTACACAGGCGTTGCCCCCCCCTGCGGGTTCGGGGGTACGAATAGGCCCGCGGTATTCCTGCCTGTCGTAAGAGGCGACTAAAAGGAGTCTTCACAGTTTCGGCCTTATATGATGGTCCCCACTTGGGTTTGACCTGCCATTTTCAAAATTTCCGTTGTTAGTGCGTGCCATTTGGGGAAGGACGCCTTACGTGGTGTTTTTCTATTGGTCCATCGTGCACCTCCATATTGCATGCTATCTATTGTCGTGTGGAGGGATTTACACCCCATGTCTTCTGGGTTGCCTCCTCGTCTTGTGCGCAATCCCCTTCTTAGCGCCCACGGCAACTGTGGACCCTTTCAACACCTAAAATCCAGCACGGTAGCCAGTCCGTTGTGGTGGGGTCGTCATGTACCCTCTTGGTGGTAGCCCCCTGACCACGCAGGGATCGCACTACAGATGCCAGAGTTGTTTCCTCCCCATGCATGCCAAGGAGTATGTGCCCATCTTGTCTGGGGCACGGGGACTCCGGGCAATGGGATATCGGCCAGGTACCCGTTGCTTTGGCTGGGTGGCGTCCTTGGGGAGAGCCCTCGTTCGGAGTAGGTGGCATCTGGGCGGATGTGGCGCAATGAAGCGCAATAAATCTTACCAAGCTGGTGGTCGCACTCCCACCAGCGTCTCTAAGCGAGGCAAAATTGAATTCGATGCTGCACAATATGATCCTCAGTCGTTCCCCTCGTTGGCTGCGCCATGGGAGGGACGCAGATCTAGTGCCAAGCAGGAGCCTTATGTACCACAATACCTTGTCTGCAGCAGGACTGACGGTGACTCCTTTCTTTCGACAAAGCCTATGTTTTTTGTGGAACACCTGGAGGATAAGTTTGGGGAAGTGGCGGGTTTGTCTAAAATGAGGAATGGGTCCATCCTCCTCAAGACGGCCCCCCAGGGGGCTCGCGGTCTTTTCGTGAGTACGTGCGTGGCGAGCACGGAGCCCCGAGCTATTGCAGCCTTCCTTCTTTTTCTGGGCTGCATTTCCTTTCCCTTCCCCTCCTTTCCTGTCCTTCATCCTTCCCTCCGACCTCTCCTCTCCCGCTCTTGGTGTCCCTACTTATGGTGTCCCTCCTTATGTTGGCCCTGCTATTCTCCTGGTTCTGCTGACCTTGCAATTCGGCCTTGTTCTGTAATTCCTTCATCCTTTTGGTATTCTCTGGTCCCCTCTGGGGTTTGACCTCCATCACTAAATTTTCTTCCGTAGTGTGAGCCATTTGGGGAAGAGCACCTTACCTAGTGTCTCCGGCGTGTGCCATCATCATTGATTCCATCGTTTCCTTTACGTCGTTGTTTGACGCTAGGGTCCATAGCCAGCACGGTAGCCAGCCCGTGTGGTGGGGTCGCTATGTACCCTTTTGGTTGAGCCCCTGAAAACACAGGGATCACACGTCTGATACCTGAGCTGTGACCTCCTCAAGTAGCCTAGGAGTGGTTGCTTGTCGTCCTGGAGCATCGGAACTCTCAGCAATGGCCGCCGTGCCAGACGGCCCTTGCTGTGGCTGGGTGGCGCCCATGAGGAGAGCCCCTGATCGGAGTGGGTGGTATCAGGGCGGACACTATGCTCATGAAACGCATAAGAGTCCACAACTCTGCCCGTTCTCTGGCCGTCTCTTTGACTGGAAAAGATTCTTCACGTGCTGCTTCCTCTGCCCCTTCCGCCTTCCCTTCCGTGGCTACCCCCTGGGAGGAGGGCCAGGCTCGTCGGCTGGGGAGGAAACCTTTCCCTCGCTATCTGGTTTGCGCCAGAACTGATGGGGATACTTTTACTCATACGAAACCTATGTTTTTTGTTGAACACATCGAAGACAAGTTTGGCGAGGTGGACTCTATCAGCAAGATGGGGTCTGGGTCGCTGTTGATTAAAACCGCTTCAGCTACCCAGTCTGCAGCTCTCCGTGCCTGTACCCATCTTGGTACGATTCCTGTGTCAGTTACCCCACACCAGTCCTTGAACATGGTGCAAGGTGTAATTTTCCATAGAGACCGCCTCCTTCAATCTGATGAGGAACTTCGGGACAATGTAAGCCGGCGGGGGGTTCACTTTGATCGGCGGGTTCAGAGATGTCCGAAGGACAACTGCGTTGACACTGGTGCCTTTATCTTGGCCTTTGAAGGGGACACCCTCCCTGAGAAGGACAAGATTATGGTCTATCGGTGTGACGTGAAGCCATACATCCCACCACCTATGCGATGTTTCAAGTGTTTGCGTTTTGGCCACATGTCTTCGCGCTGTTCGCAGGCCCCCCTCTCTGATGACTGTGGACATCCGTTCCATGAGGGAAGTTCCTGTGTTCCCCCTCCTGTGTGCGTAAATTGTCGTGGGAATCATTCTTCACGGTCACTGGATTGCCCAGTGTATCAGAAAGAGAAAAAGATACAGGAGTATAACACTCTTGATCGTCTCACCTATACCGAGGCCCGTAAAAAGTATACACGCCTTCATCCAGTGACCCTGACAACTAGTTATGCTTCAGTAGTATCTTCACCCCCTCCTCCTCATTCCTTACCCCAGTCCCGAACCCCTTTCCTCCCCCCTCCCCCTGCGGTTCCCACACCATCCCCTCCGGGCACCGCTTCCTCTCCCCGGCTGGAGAAGTGTCCTGCTTCTTCGGCGTCTGCCGGTCATGGGCGCCCCTCGCGGGATCCCCCTTCCTGGCACCTTCTAGGCCAAAGGTCTGCTGCCACGCGGCCACCACGAGAACCACGGTCTGCGGGCCCCCAGATCGCCCGCTCTCTTCCTGTTCCGATCTTGCTGTGGCTGGCTCCATTTTGTTGCACAGCCCTCCACGATCCCAAACAGAAAGAAAGAAGAAGCACAAGTCCCGGGACAAGGAGTCTCTGGTGTCGCCAGAGGTCTCGTCCCCATCTTCACAACCTGACTCTGACCTGTTATTCATGGATGTCGCCCCCTCCTTGTCGGTGACGGGTGGTGACCCACCGGCATGACTGACATTAGCCTGTTCACCCCCCAATTGACTCATCGTTCTTTGGCTATCCAATGGAACTGTAATGGCTATTACCGTCACCTACCGGAGTTGCAATCCCTTCTTTCGTTTTACTCTGCGGCTTGTGTGGTTCTACAAGAAACTCATTTTACTGGTGGTCACTCACCAACCCTCCGTGGCTTCCGTGCTTTCTGTCGAAATCGGGTCGGCCCCCTACGGGCGTCTGGCGGAGTTTGCACGTTGGTCCGAACGGACATTGCCAGCACGTGGATTCTTCTCCAAACTACATTGGAAGCAGTTGCTGTTAGGATCCACCTGGACTCTGGGGTCATAATTTGCAATCTGTATCTCCCTCCTGACAGAACTCCTACACCTGCCTCCTTAAGTGCCCTCCTTCAGCAACTTCCTCCTCCCTTCCTTATACTTGGCGATTTTAATGCACATCATCCCTTGTGGGGCAGTGCATTTCCATCTAGTCGGGGTCATCTCATTGACCAGTTTATTACCGACCACGACTTGTGCCTTCTTAACGATGGCTCCCCTACCCATTTCAGTGCCGGTCATGGTAGCTTTTCTGCCATTGATCTTTCTCTCTCTTCTCCCTCCCTCCTCCCTTCCCTACAATGGTGACCGCACGACGACCTTTGCGATAGTGACCACTTCCCGTTGATTCTCTCGCTCCCTTCCCGCTCCCCTATGGACAGATCACCTCGTTGGTCCTTCAAACGTGCCAATTGGCCTTTGTATACTGCACAGGTCGTTTTTTCTCCCTCATTGTCGGATGGTATTGATGATGTCATACGTGACATGTCTGACGCGATTGTTCACGCTGCTAGCCTTGCTATCCCGCGCTTATCTGGACCATTTCGCCGCCGGCAGGTCCCTTGGTGGAGTTCGGACATTGCCGTTGCCATCCGTGATCGCCGTCGAGCTTTGCAACACCTTAAGAGGCATCCATCCGTTGCCAATCTTATTACCTTTAAACGCCTTCGCGCAAAAGCCCGTTACTTAATCAAACGGAGCAAACGGATGTGTTGGGAATGCTTTGTTTCTTCCCTCGGTTCTGCTGTCCCTCTGTCGCGGGTATGGGCTACGCTTCGCTCTCTCCAAGGTTGCCATCGGCAGTCTACCCTCCCGGGTCTTCACCTCCCGGATGGCCTTTGCACGGACCCGTTGATTCTCGCGGAACACCTTGCGACCCATTTTGCAACAGCGTCGGCATCAGCCTCCTATCCGGCTGCTTTCCTTCCCCAGAAACAGCGGGCCGAAGCTTCCGCCTTATGTTTTACCCCCAGCCAGTCAGAATCATACAACGACGCTTTTACTGAATGGGAACTTCTTTCCGCACTCTCCTCTTCTCATGATACGGCCCCTGGCCCAGACTCCATTCATAACCAACTGCTTCAACATCTCAGTGCTCCACAACAGCGACATCTTCTCCGGGTATTTAACCGTATTTGGCTCCAGGGTGACTTCCCTTCTCAATGGAGGGATAGCATCGTGGTTCCCGTCATTAAGCCCGGTAAGAACCCCCTGTTCGTCGACAGCTATCGGCCAATTAGTCTGACGAACGTTGTTTGTAAGTTACTTGAACGGATGGTAGCCCGTCGGCTCACTTGGGTCCTCGAATCTCGGCGTCTGTTGTCCCCTTACCAGTGTGGGTTCCGAGAGGGACGGTCTCCGATCGATCATTTACTTCGCTTGGAATCCGCAGTTCGGCAGGCCTTTTCCCAGCGCCGCCATTTGGTTGCTGTATTTTTCGACCTTCGCAAGGCCTATGATACGGCTTGGCGCCATCATATCTTACTTACACTTCATGAGTGGGGTCTTCGGGGCCCACTCCCGATTTTTATCCGCCAGTTCTTGTTTCATCGTTCGTTTAGGGTTAGGGTTGGTACAGTTTTAAGTTCTCCGCGAACCCAGGAGAATGGCATCCCTCAGGGTTCCGTATTGAGTGTACTTCTGTTCCTCATTGCTATAGATGGACTTGTGGCCTCCGTCGGTCCTTTGGTCACTCCTGCTCTGTATGTGGATGATTTCTGCATTTGGGTTAGTTCCTCTTCGATGGCCGCTGCAGAGCGGCAGCTCCAGGGTGCTATACGGCGTGCCTCTGCATGGACCATGTCACACGGATTTCAGTTTTCTCCTTTAAAATCGCGAGTGGTCCACTTTTGTCGCCGTGTGACAGTCCACCCCGATCCAGAGCTCTATCTCAATGCACAACGATTACCTGTGGTCCCACAGTTTCGTTTCCTTGGCCTTCTTTTCGACAACAAGCTCACTTGGCTGCCTCATATCAGACGCCTGAAGATAGGATGTTTCCGTAAACTAAACGTCCTTCGCTTCCTTGCCCACACCTCTTGGGGTGCTGACCGTTCCACTCTCCTCCACCTTTATCGGGCCTTAGTGTTGTCTCGCTTGGACTATGGTCGTCAAGTTTACGGTTCAGCTGCCCCTTCTACATTGCGCCTCTTGGATCCGGTCCACCATCGTGGTATCCGTTTGGCCATCGGTGCCTTCCCGACTAGCCCTGTTGATAGTCTCCTGGTTGAGGCTGGGATCCCCCCCCTTTCCGTTCGGCGCTCCCAGCTTCTGGTTTCGTATGCAATCGCTGTCTGTTCCTCTCCCACTCATCCTTCCTATTCTATCCTGTTCCCTGCCCAAGGAAGTCGCCCACCTGACTCCCGCCATTGGGCGGGTTTACCGGTTGGGCTCCGCCTAGCGTCTCTTCGCCGTGATTTTCAGCTTCCTTCCTTTTCCTGTATCCCACGTTCCCTCCCCAACACACCTCCTTGGTTAGTTCCTCGGCCCCGAGTTCGGATGGATCTCTGCCGAGGTCCGAAAGATTCCGTTCCCCCGATGGTGTTCCGTTGTTTTTTCTGCCGCATTTTATCTGAGTTTCGGGATGCTGTTGTTTTTTACACTGATGGCTCTAAATCTGCTGATCGTGTGGGCTATGCCTTCACCTCCTCTGTAGGCATTGGAAAATCATCTCCTGCCAAATGCATGTGGGATGTTCACTGCGGAATTGATGGCGGTCTCCCGGGCCCTGGCCTTTATTAAACAGTCCAAGCTCAATCGCGTTTTGTTATGTACAGACTCAATGAGTGGCCTTCAGGCACTTGACCAGTGTTTCTCCCGTCATCCCTTGGTCTCCTCCATCCATGACCATCTCGCTGATCTCCACCATGCTGCTTGTTCTGTTAGCTTCCTTTGGGTCCCTGGCCATGTGGGCATCCAAGGAAATGAGCTTGCTGATCGTTTGGCTGGGGGAGCAGTCACTTACCCCCCATTCCCTGTCACCCCTCCTGTGGCGGATTTACGGCTTCATCTCAAATCCCACTTTGCGCAATCATGGGCCACATCCTGGGAGGCTACCTCCTTGTCTAATAAACTTCATGCGATTAAGGTGACACCTGTCCCATGGCGTTCTTCCTTACGCCTCTCGCGAAAGGACTCAACCACCCTCTGTCGTCTTCGCATCGGCCATACCAGGCTGACCCATGGATTTCTTTTGCGTGGTGAGCCACCCCCACTTTGTGGTTGTGGAGCTTTCCAGTCAGTGGCCCACATTTTGGTGGAATGCCCCCTTCTTTTAGCTCTGCGTACTAAGTACAGACTTCCCTACACATTACCCTTAATATTAGCAGACGATTCCCGGATGGTTGAACTGGTTCTCAGTTTCCTCCGTGAAAGTGGTTTTTATTCTCAGTTTTAAGGATTTTCATCTCCCTCTGGAGTAGGGGCAGGGCGGTGAGGGTTGGGATGTCTCCCACTGTAGGCTGTGCTTGGAGATTCCTGACTCCCCTCCCTGGCCATGTTCCTTCCTTTTTCCCTTTTACTGTTTTTATCGCCTTTTAGGTTTGTTTAATCCCTTTTACAATCCGCCCTTTTACACTCTGGCGGTTGAACGCTTTTAAATAGCATGTGGTCTTGCTTGTACTGCATCACAGGTGGGATATTTCCTCTCTTGAGGTTGCCCATTTACTGACTTCCCTCCTTGTGTTTTTATCATTGACGACACAACTGCACTTTTTTAGCCTTGTACCTTTTACCTTTTATCGTTTTAGACTCTTCTGAGCTGTCCCTCTGTCGGAACTGACCGCCTTTGTAACAAGGGACTGATGACCTTGCTGTTTGGTCCCTTCAACCCCAATCAACCAACCAACCATCCTCAAGACGGCCTCCCCAGCCCAGTCACGGGCGTTGCTCTTGTGTGATAAGCTGGGAGACGTCCCTGTTACCGTCACTCCCCACAGTAGCTTAAATATGGTCCAGGGGATTATTTACCATCGCGACCTCTTGTTACAGTCTGATGACGAGCTGAGAGCTGACTTGGAACGACGTGGTGTGCATTTTGTCCGTCGTGTGCACAGAGGACCCAAGACCAACAGGGTGGCCACCGGTGCCTTTATCTTGGCCTTCGAGGGTGCTGTATTGCCTGAGAAGGTCAAGGTAATGGTTTACTGTTGTGACGTCAAGCCATACGTCCCTCCCCCGATGCGGTGCTTCCAGTGCTGGAAGTTTGGGCATATGTCCTCCCGTTGCCCATCCAGTGCCACATGTCGAGATTGCGGACACCCCTCTCATCCCGATTCTCCATGTGCGCATCTGCCTGTCTGTGTCAACTGTGGGGAACACCACTCTCCATGCTCGCCGGACTGCCCCGTTCTTCATAAGGAGCGGAAGATTATGGAATTTAAGACCCTGGACCGGCTTACTTATCGCGAGGCAAAACTGAAATTTGAAAGGTTGCATCCTGTCCCTCTTCAAACTTCTTATGCTGCAGCTACGTTAACGTCGCCCTCGCGGGCGGCAGTTGTCGCCTCCTCTGTGCCGCCTTCAGTTGGCCCTCGGGGCTGTCCATCTCTGTCTGCCCCCCTTGTGTCTGGGGGCAAGCCTTCCTCTGTTGCCCCCTTAGCAGTTGGGGGCAAACCCCCTTCTGTCACTCCCCCCGCACATGCTTCAGAAGTGATATCTGCTCCAAAACCAGGGGGCTCGATCCCTCCCCCTCTCCCTCCCCCTCCCCCTTCTATGCCGGCGTCGTCTCCGCCGGCGTCGTCTCCGCCGGCGTCGTCTCCGCCAGCGTCGTCTCCGCCAGCGTCGTCTCTGCCGGCTCCTCTCTCGCGGAAGGGGTCCCTCGGGGCCCTCCCTTCTTCCGTTTCTTCTGCTACCCCGCCGGATGTCAGCCAGTGGCTGAAGGTTCATCCACCTGCTGGTCGTAGGGCTTCTGCGTCGTCAGCCTCCGACGCTCCTTCAGAGAAACTCTCCCAGCCCTCTAAGCCAAAGGACAGACGCGAGAAGAAGGACCGGAATGTGTCCAACAAGAAGGACGCTCGGGCAGTTTCAGTACCGCCTGCTGTCAATAGCTCTGGCTCTGGGGATGCGGTGGAGATCCTCGCCTCTGCCGCGGATCTCGCCCTCCCGGAACCCTCGGGGACCTCTCCTATGGACACAGCTGACTCTCGCTCGGTGGCAGCCGTTGACTCTGCGGCGCCGTCTGCCTCTTAGTGGACTTAACGCCCTCCCAGGCCCTTCCTGCTTCCATTCTCCAGTGGAATTGCGGCGGTTATTTCCGCCACCTGCCTGAGCTCCGGATGCTTTTGAGTGTTTCCCCTGTTCTGTGCATTGCTCTTCAGGAAACTTGGTTTCCAGCAATGCGGACCCCTGCCCTTCGCGGTTATCGGGGATACTATAAGAACTGCGCTGACTGTCAACGAGCTTCAGGTGGAGTTTGCCTCTTTGTTCACCACTCTGTCTGTAGCTCACCAGTACCCCTTCTGACGCCTTTAGAGGCAGTCGCTGTCAGGATTGAGCTCTCGCCGGCTATTACTGTTTGCTCTGTTTACGTTCCTCCGTATGGGCAACTCCCCCAACATGTCTTGGCTGCGCTGCTGGGTCAACTCCCGCCGCCATTGCTGCTTCTGGGCGATTTCAATGCCCACAACCCTCTATGGGGTGGGACTGTCTCCGATGACCGTGGTCGCGCTGTGGAGCATGTGTTGGCGCAGCTCGACCTTAGCCTCTTGAACACCGGTGCTCCCACACATTTCAGTGTGGCCCATGGCTCGTTCTCGGCCATCGATCTCTCTCTTTGCAGCCCTGGACTTGTCCCATCCCTTCACTGGAGAGTTCATCCTGATCTGTGTGGTAGTGACCATTTTCCCATCTATTTGTCACTGCCCCAGTGTCATTCTTCTGGGCGCCTGCCCCGCTGGGCTCTCAACAGGGCTGACTGGCCGGCTTTTACTTCCGCTGCCACCATTGCTTCTCTCCCACAGGGTGACATTGACGAGGTGGTCCGTGTCTTGACCTCGTCAATTATTTCTGCGGCCCAGACTGCCATCCCTCGCTCTTCTGGACTCCCTTGGAGGAAGTCTGTCCCCTGGTGGTCGCCGGAGATTGCTGAGGCTATTCGCGACTGTAGGCGGGCTCTCCAGCGTCATAAGCGGCACCCATCTCTGGAGACCCTCATCACCTTTAAGAAGCTCCGTGCCGTGGCCCGTCGTCTTATTGCACGGCGTAAGCAGGAATGCTGGGAGAGGTACATTTCATCCTTGGGCTCCCGTGTCTCCCCGTCGCTCGTGTGGTCCCGCATCCGGCGGATTTATGGATACCAGACCCCTATGGGTGTCCCTGGAAAATCCCTGGACGGCGCTGTCTGCACGGACGCCGCCACCATTGCTGACCACCTTGCCACGCACTTTGCTACGAGCTCTGCAACTGCAACTTACCCTCCTGCCTTTCGCTCTGTAAAGGAGCACGCCGAGCGGACGCCGTTATCATTCCACACACGTCGTTCTGAAAAATACAATGCTCCTTTCAGCGAGAGGGAATTCCTCGCTGCCCTCGCCAATTGCCCTGATACAGCGCCAGGACCGGACTGCATCCACGTACAGATGCTGAAGCATCTCTCCAGGGACTGCCAGAGACACATCCTCACCATCTTTAACCGCATTTGGAGCGAGGGCGTGTTCCCGTCGCAATGGCGAGAGGGTGTTACCATTCCCATCTTGAAGCCCGGTGCGGACCCTCTGGCGGTGGACGGCTATCGTCCCATTACACTAACCAACGTTTTGTGCAAATTGCTCGAACGTATGGTGGGGCGGCGTTTGTGTTGGGTCCTTGAGTCGCGCGGTCTCCTCGCTCCATCCCAGGGTGGCTTCCGTCAGGGCCGGTCTGCTGCGGACAATTTGGTGCGGCTGGAATCTGCTATCCGTACGGCCTTTTCCCGCCGTCAGCATCTCGTTGCTGTATTTTTTGATCTGCAGAAGGCATATGACACAACATGGAGGCATCACATCCTTGCTACGTTGCGCGAGTGGGGTCTTCGTGGTCAGCTTCCAGCTTTTCTTCAAAACTTTTTATTGCGCCGCTCTTTCCGGGTGCAAGTCGGTGCCGCCTCTAGTTCATCTTAAATACAGGAAAATGGGCTCGGTATTGAGCGTTTCCTTATTTCTAGTGGCCATTAATGGTCTGGCAGCAGCTGTGGGGTCGTCGGTGTCTCCTTCTTTGTATGCCGACGACTTCTGCATCTCATTTAGCTCAACGACTACGGGAGTCGCCGAACGCAGGCTGCAAGCAGCCGTTCGCAAGGCGGCATCATGGGCTCTGACTCATGGATTTCAGTTCTCTGCGGCCAAGACTCGAGTTATGCACTTCTGCAGGCGTCGGACGGTCCACCCTCATCCGGAACTTTACCTCGACGGTCACCTACTTGAAGTGGTGGACACTAGCCGCTTCTTAGGACTCGTCTTTGGTTCCCCGGCTCACATGGGTTCCTCATATTACTCAGCTGAAGCAAAAGTGCTGGCAGCACCTCAACGCCCTCCGCTGCCTGAGCCATGCGTCTTGGGGTGCAGATCGCAGCACGCTGTTGCGATTGTACAGAGCCCTTGTGCAGTCCAGGCTTGATTATGGGAGCCTGGCCTATGGGTCTGCATCGCCCTCAGTGTTGACGTTGTTGGACCCCATACACCACTGTGGGGTTCGGCTTGCAACTGGTGCTTTCCGTACGAGCCCTGTGGATAGTCTGCTGGTGGAGGCCGGGGTTCCCCGCTGCGGATTCGCCGCCACCGACTGCTCGCCGACTATGCTGTCCACGTGCATTGCTCACCGGGCCATCCCAATCATCGCCTGCTTTTCCCTGCCAGGGTCCTCCATCTGCCCGACCGGCGACCCAGGTCTGGGCTTTCCATTGCTGTCCGTGTCCAGTCCCTGCTGTCGGAACTGGGGTCGTTCCCTCTTCTGCCGCCCTTCCGGGCCTGTGCACCCACGCCTCCCTGGTGTATGACCCGTCCGTCCGTCCGCCTGGACTTGGCACGGGAACCCAAGGACTCGGTTCCGCATGTGGCCCTCCGTCACCGTTTTCTTGCGCTCGTCGCCTCATTTTCAGGCTGTGGGCCTGTCTACACTGATGGTTCCCTGGTGGATGGTCGTCCTGCCTACGCTTTTGCTCACGCTGCCCATGTTGAACAGCGCTTCTTGCCAGCTGGCTGCAGTATTTTTACTGCAGAGCTGGTGGCCATATTGCGCGCTCTTGAGCATATGCGTTCCTGCTCAGGTACGTCCATCGTCATCTGCAGTGACTCCCTGAGCAGCCTCCAGGCTATCGACCGCTGCTATACCTCTTCTCCTCTGGTATATCCTTTATTCAGGAGTCTGTTTTTGCCATTACCCGCTCTGGTCGTTCGATGGTCTTTGTTCGGACGCCAGGTCACTTGGCATCCCGGGGAATTAACGTGTCGACAGGCTGGCCAAAGGGGCGGTCGACGCCCCCACTTTGGCGATCGGCCTCCCGGCTCGTGATTTGCAGCTGGCGTTGCGCCATAAGGTGCTTCAGATGTGGCGTGACGAGTGGCGTAGCCTGACTTCTCCGAATAAACTGCGGGCTGTCAAGGAGACGACCGATGTGTGGCAGTCCTCCCTGCGGGCTTCTCGCAGGGACTCTGTCATCCTGTGTCGGCTCCGCATCGGCCATACCTACCTGACGCACGGACATCTTTTGCGTCAGGAGGATCCCCCCCTGTGTCAGTGTGGGTCCCGGTTGACGGTCGCCCACATTTTGTTGGAGTGTCCCCGCCTGTGCATCCTCCGGCAGACTTTTAATCTCCCGGGCACGTTGGCTTTGGTTTTATGCGACGATGCCTCCATGGCTGACGACGTTTTAAATTTTATCCGTGGTAGTCCTTTTTATGGTTCCATTTAGGGGGACCTGTCCCTTTCCCTTTCTGTGTATCTTGTCCTCGAGTGTCTCATTGGTTGCAGATTTTAATGTGTGTATTCGGATGGTTGACTCTTTCCCAATTTTTGTACCCATGGTCAGTCAACCAGTCTCCGACCCTCTGATTTTCTTCCGTTTCTTTCTGTCCAGTGTTCGTCTGTACTCTTCTTGTCTCTAGTGTTCGCTGACACATTGGTGTTCTTTCAGTGACTGGGGGGAGGGGCGTCTCCTCCCCCCTTGAGGTTTTACCTGTTCCGTAAATTTTGTTTCGCTGGTTTTTTTGGAATGGGGGACTGATTACCTTAGCTGTTTAGTCCCCCTTAAACATCCCAACAACAGCAACAACAACAACAACAACAACAACAACAACAACAGGCGTTGCCGGCCGCAGCACCATATTAAGCCTGTTTATATACCTCTCTGTTTGAATATGCGTTATTATACTAGTTTCTTTGGCATTTCAGTGTAAATATGATCTAGTACATCTATTGTTATACAGTTTCACTCGTTAATAATCAAAGAAACAGAGAAATCGGTCTTCAGAGACACTGTTTTAACAGGAGGGCCTTTTCCAATTTGAAATTAGAATGATATTATTTCCTTCATCTGCTGACGGTCGTTGATATATATCAACGAAGACAGGTGAAAATGTGTGCCCCGATCGGAACTTGAACCATGGATCTCCTGCTTACATGGCAGTCGATCTATCCATCTGAGCCACCGACGGCACAGAGGATAGCGAGACTACAGGAATTATCTCGCGCACGCCTCCCGCGAGACCCACTTTCTCACCTATGTATGACCACACACTACATTCGTAGCGTCCTTTCGGACATGTCCGAAAGAACAGACACCATATCCATATAAATATATTTTCCAATTCGCGTGCGCTGCGTCTCCACGGGGCACCACACACGCACCTGCTGACGTTGAAGGCACCCTTTCTCGAAGACGTTGCGCAATGCTAACGAAAAGCGTGTGGGGAGGAGTCAGACGCTGTGGACAACGATCCTGATAAACGCGACCAGCAGCTCTTCCAGTACTGTGAGCTTCGCCACACAGAATACACGTGTCGGTGTATTTGGCAAAAGTGTACTCAGCAATGTTCCTCTAACACTCACAGAAACATGAACGAGACTCGAACCAGGTCAGAGAGGAGACAGCTGTCAAATGACATCATACGATCCGACGTAAGTAACCCCCTCCCCCCCCCCCCCCCAGTGATTATAACCCTGTTGCATACCACATTAGCGAAGGTGTATTCATACGGCTGTAGCACGGATATACCTTTCCATACATGGGCTCCTCTTCAAAATATCATTACTCATTTCCCTAGAAGTTTTTAACGTGATTTTGGAACATCCTGTATCTCTCCAGTAACTATACAGCTGTTTCCAGAATTAGTTCCCTCTGGAGCGGAGTGTGCGCCGATATGAAACTTTCCGGCAGATTAAAACTCTGTGCGGGACCAAGATTCGATCTCGGTACCTTTGCCTTTCATGGGCAAGTGCTCTACCATCTGAGCTACCCAAACACGACTCACGCCCCGTCTAAACAGCTTTACTTCTGCAGTACATCGTCTCCTACCTACAGCTGTTGTACCACATTCGAAATATACGGATGTATTTCAGAATTTCGGCGTAATGCTACTTCGCAGAAACATGGCTGAATTTTCCTATATATTGTTATCATTAAAACCAAGCACCGTCTCTGTCTCCATATCAAAAAGTATTAGGTACTATTTTCATCATTTCTAGCACTATTAAAGTTGGTAGGTGTAGGAAAAAATACTACTATCATTCTGAAAATATCGTTGAGAAGCGATAGAATTCCTACAAACAAATTTAAGAAAATCATTTTGGGTACTAGGCCATGTCATTATACAACAGTGAAACAACTAAAATAACGACATTTCGACCATCATTTGAACGATCCTCTTCAGAGCGAATAAATGCCACGAAATTTCAAATCAGCAGCAGCGAAATGAAAGGTCGATTTGGAAACAGTTTCTATTTCTTCTTTCTTATCTTCGATTAATTTCCCAAATATCTCGTTCGTTTCGTATGTTGCTTTCTTTATACAAGGTGTTTAACATTTCTAGAGCTTGCAATTTTACCTAGTAACTCATGCATGCAAACGTCATCTAACGAGGCTACAGAGCATCAAAATACAGGCACCAGCCCCGGCGAATGTATGTAAGTAGAGTGTGATGCCGTGATTATTTATCAATTTGATCATGTATCATGTTCCGGAAGTTACAAGGGAATATCGTTATCATACCTCTGACGGCGGAATACAAGTACTGGTACTGTTGTTGCTAACTTTCATAGGTGGTAGTATGGATCAAAGTAAGAAAAAAATGTCCGGTAAACATGGGCTACAAAATGCATACCTGAGGCGCTATGAGCACTTGTTCAACAGTGGAGATATGTTTTATGCTAGCGAAGATGAACAAGTCCTCACAGCTCTTAAGGTATGCATTTTACAGCCCATGTGTACTGGACATTCGGTCCATACTACCACCTCTGAAAGTTTCCTGCCCTACAACTTGGCTGCAACACTACCGGTACATACTGTCACACGCAACAGGAATGTCTTCTCTTCCAATTTTCCGTTATAGGGACATAACCTCAGATTTATCCATCTCCATCATCATAGAAAATTGCTAACATCTTCATTGGATCTCCCTGTGTACACACATATTACAGACTACAGCGCTTGTAACTTTGATACTCTGTAGCCTCGCTGGATGACGTTTCCAGACATCGATTCCCAGGTAGGTCCCCTCTACAAACGCGATAAGTGTGTCGCACGACGTGTGAAACTTTCTGTATGCAAACTCACTCTCTCTCTCCCTCCTCAACTATCAACTACCAGCTTTCTTATAAGTCTTACATCTGCTGGCTGATTTTTGGCAGAGCTCTAGATAACATGCCGCTCACTGTATTTTATCGCTGGTTGCATCTTAAATTCAAACTATATATTGGTCAAAACTGTGAAAAGTTATTTTCTACATCTATAGATGTTATAAATATGGGTTGAATTTCTTCAACCGATCTCTAGCGGCTAGTGTGTTCGATTTTCCTATAGCTCGTCTCCTCTAATGTGTTCCATTCCTCTGTAAATATTTTGGATCAGTATTTTCAGCCAGGACGTATGAAAGAGATGGTTCGGTAGTATTCACAATTATCACTATTTGCCATATTTGGTGTTGGTGTTATTTTTTTCGTTTATTCTGAAGATTTAGCAGCATATCAGCGAGCATAGATGTTGAGCAGTGAAGCAGCAAACGCCGACAGAGTGAGTCCTCGCCGATGCTGATAGAGCCCTCTGGTAGCGAAGCTCTGCACTACAGGCAATGAAGTGTGTGAGGTACTAGTAGCGACACGTAGCAGCGAAGTGATGAACCGCAAAATGGCCGCGAATATTGAGTGACTTAAATGTCTAGTTGCTGTTTATTTCTTCCTTTACACTATTATTACAAAACAGACTACGGCATCACTGCTCGGTTTGTCTGTTACCGTATTTTTGTGTATTTCACACATTACAAAATAGTTCTGTTCTGATAACATATAATGCAAACTACATCTCGAGCGACATTAATGTATGCAGCATGTTACATTCATCATTCCCTCTTCGTAATTTAGTATTACTAATAGTTTTGTCCACAGTTTTAAGCATTAAAAATGGATATGTGGCTCGGAACAGGGCTACTGTTATATTAAATGTTAACAAAATAATCGCACGGTATAGTGAGTTAAAGAATATTGAACAGCAACGAGAACTGTAAGTAAGTTTATGCAATGCAACGTTAGTGATATAATAGTACAACAGTAATAGACGTTTGTCATCCATTTTTCCTATTTTACAGTTTCACTCATTACTGATGGCAAATGCCTTGCAGAGAAGGTAACATTCTGCATCTCTTTCATTCAACCAGACTTAACTCATAGAAGTAGTAACATAATTTCTTTTCTGATCCAAAAGATACTTTTACTTAAAGTAGAGGCAGAGAGGTTGTCATATAACTATTAATCGAAATATTATATCAAATATATGGGCTTGTTAGTGAAATCCCCAAGAAATTCCTCTTGTTAACGTTAAGTATTATCTGTTTGATTCAGCATTCAGCTCACATAAAACCACGAGAAATAACGTTTTTCATACAAAAAAGAGTTTATCTCTTTAGTGACCTGT
The DNA here is from genome assembly GCF_023897955.1 of Schistocerca gregaria. Lineage (NCBI taxonomy): Eukaryota > Metazoa > Arthropoda > Insecta > Orthoptera > Acrididae > Schistocerca > Schistocerca gregaria. Next base: position 3,091,649 of record NW_026061811.1, on the reverse strand, counting down.
GTCACATCAAACATCTCATTTTGATACTAGAATAATTTGAGAAAAAAGAAGGCCTTTGTTCGTTTTTGAAAATGCAATTAGTGAAAAGTATTTTTAAAAGATATTGTCAACTATTACGAAACGATTTCTTATACAGGATTTATTTATCACATAGTCAATCATGATACTAAAAATAACACAGCGTTGGCTTGTGATTTGCTATTGATGTAATATTTTGTATTTTCTTATGACGTTGAAATAATTATTGCTTTTTCAGCACTGAGAATGTGTGAAATACAGTATGTAATATATGAATCAGTATGATATCCTTTTTTTCGAATATTCACTGCTAACTACAGGAAACTGGCACATGTTTGGGTATTAACCTCAGCAGTATTCAGTACACGAAGGAAAACAAAATCTTTTTTTTTGTAAGGGTTTTATTTCATAGTTGTAATCCTACAAATATACCAAGCAGTTTCTCTTGATAGTGAGATATATTAAATATCTTAAAATATATGTAGATGAAGTCTGGTGAAGAAAGTGTGCGAATTAAAATTTTAAATGTTTGTAGCAGCATAATCAGGTACAGTTTGTAGTGTGGGAGTGAGCTCCACGTGGGATCCAAAGCACGGACCCCACGGGGGTGCCTGACATGCGCCACATGCCAAGGCAGAGGTGGAGGCTAGTGTTCGGAAGTCTGAAAATTCCAGCGCCGGCCGGTGATTGAACCCCGGCCCGGCTGGGGCGAATAGCCCCAGCCGAGGCGCTGGAACGTTTCAGACCCCCTTACCACTAGACCACCGGGGACCCCGGCTGTTTCCTGCTCTGGAGTCCAGCTAGTGGTCGTAGTGCACTTCCTGCTGTCCTCCGTGTTTACACCGAGGCAGCAGTGGCGTGGTGTAACAGGAAGTGTTTACCTGCATCCACTGGATGTCCACTTAGTGTGGGACTTATTTACCCGGCCGACGTTCGTGTCGCTATAAAGTCCTTAGTTGAGTTACAATTATTTCCAGGGACCGAAATCTGCGTATGCAGTTCCACACAGTCGCGTCTCACTATTTGAACCTCTGTAATTCGATCGTGTTGTCAAGACCCATGTAAGAACTTCTATTTACCGAAGAAACCTCCTGTGTTCGGTACATTCCATAAACGGAAGCGACTGTCATAACAGACAGCCCCGTAAACATTTCGTAATGAAGTGCCAGCCGGTACGTAATACTCGATATCTGGAATTGGTTTATCGGTTATTAAGATAATCGTTTCATCCCTAAACACTTTGAAAAATTCCCGTGTTTTCTCAATAAAGCATAAGCACAGTACATAGATCCGCCGTGAAAATGACATCGAAGAAGTACAAGTGTTCGAGTGCCACAGAAAAGAAGTTCGTCCTTGAAGGTGTGGAACGAAGAGCAGTACAAAAGTAAGATGTCACGTTTCGGGATTCCCTCATACTCGCTGTAGACACTCCAGAAGCAGGAAAATAAGTTTGATGATGTCTCATGAGGAGCGAGGAATAAATTCACTCTCATATAACTACTCTACGAGATGCCTCACCGCCTCTTGAAGGGTGTCATGGGCTTCTGCGGCCGTGAGTCAACGTGGTGTTTCTGGCCACATACATTTTAGCTGCGGTTTCTGCGACCTGCAAAGGAAGCCGCGACAATGGGGAGGCTCTGCCTGTTGTTTTGTAATAAGATCGCCCCTCCACATTTTATCTAGGCTTAAGGCTGTCTATGCACATAGTGCATAGCCATGTTTAAAAAAATATTTTTTTTTACATTTTCCGTTCTACAACATTACTTCTGTCTTATTTTACGAACTTTTCGTACGAATGACGTAAATTTTAAACTCCTTAAATCCACCAAGTCATTATGTATTCTTAAAATATCTTTTAACTCCTTTTCAACACGGATTTATTTTTAATCTCTTTCACTGAAGAGGCTAACCGATGGATTACTTTTTTTTAGTTTCAGGTATTGATTTTATTACATTCTCCTTTAGCATATTGATCAGAAATTGTAGGTTCAGATACCTTTGCCTGATTGAATATCGTTTGCTATGCCAAACTTCGACAGTATTCATGGTCTTGTGCATCGAATTGATGACGGTAGATAGCTGACCGAAATCACTTCGAAATAAATTCTCTGAACGCAGATGTGTTAGCTATCGAGGTGTTACCTAACGCAACTGAAGACAAGTTAAGAATGAATTTATTTCGATATAATTTCGGTCGACTGTCTGTCTTCACCAATTCCACATTTCAGATGGTGTACTAGGATTTTCCATCTATTGACTGACTATATAGTCTACGAATTCATGACCTTTTCGCCACCGGGCATTTACTACGCTGTTACCATCCAATGCATCATCAAGGCAGTCCGGTGGAAGATGTGCTCTACAGCATACATGCGGCAAGACAATCGAACTACTTCTTGATCCCTGTATTTCTCCACTAATCCATTGCAGTTAATATCCATCTGACAACTTGGTTTTAGTTGTATATTGGCCACTGGTCAATCTCTCTTCATTGTAAATATAAATACGCATTGTCACCATATATCACCAGCATAACGTTTAATACAGATGTACATTACAAAGATCTTCACTTAAAAATACAGCATACTTTGCTCTGAAACAATTTTTTGGATTTTTGTGCTTATAACACGACGGCGTGCTGAGAAGATAATGACTCGGTCTGTTTTATTTGATGAAGTCAGTAACATTCTACATCTTTACTTTGGATATCTGCAGCCCTCTGATTTTGCGTAAGGAGCGTTTTGTAACAAGTGTTTATCCTTATTTTGGATAGTTACCTCTCTTATCTGAGTGACTATGTTGGTGGGTGAGAAAGAGCTCACAAAACTAAAAGAACGAATTCGAAGACTTCGTCCGCATGTGGAGCACACTCTCCTTGAGCACGGCAGTGCCAAACTACACACGATCGCTGCGGCATCTGCAGCAAGCCGACGTCCTTGCACTGCCGTCGATCATCCTACACACAGTCTCGATTTTCGTCTATCGCAAAACTAAGAAAACCTTTGAGCACTTCAGTTGTTTCAAGCGGTGCAAGCAGAGGTAAGGTTGTGGCTCTGTTAACATAGTCAAACAATACACTGTGACGGTGTCAACAAAATAGTATCTAGTTGGGGAAATTTTGCTGGTTCCGAGGGTGAGTGTCTTGAGAAATAAATTTATAGACGTGAAGAATACAATGTAGAATGTTAATGAAGTTTGTTTTATTTAAAAAGCTTTGCGAGTTTTCACGTAAAAACATCTGTCGACATTACTTTTCAGTGCGTCCTCGTATGGTGGATGTCTGAGAAAATAAATACATTGATTAAAATAAGTGGTGACATGAGTGCTGTTAAGAGCACTAGGTTCAAAAAATTTTAACTGTATGCCAATTGCAGATTAATTTTAATGGCAGCTAGCGCGATTATATGAGTGGAGTATTAGATTTAATGGTGAGCATTTATGTAATTTTTAAGCATTGTCATTCTTCCTCTCTTAAGTACCTCGTCCTCCAGTAACATGCATGATCTGTTGTCCGTCCATGGTTTTTCAGAAAATTGATTCAGTGCTGAACCCAAACTGCTGGTTTGAGGTATTTAGCCAGGTTAATCCTGTGCGTCGTGGATCACATATTCCATTAATCTTTCAAAAAATGGTTCATATGGCTCTGAGCACTATGGGACTTAACATCGGAGCTCATCAGTCCCCTAGAACCTACAACTACTTAAACCTAAGTAACCTAAGGACATCACACACACCCATTTCCAGAGCAGGATTCGAACCTGCGACCGTAGCGGTCGCACGGTTCCAGACTGAAGCGCCTAGAAACGCTCGTCCAGACTGCCGGCCATTAATGTTTCCTTGAATTATTAATTTCAACAGGTTTTATTTGTTGTTGCGGAATTGCGCTACCAAAACAATCGAGTTCTGCTCTCTGGATGCTGTTGAGAATTTCTACATTTTCGTACCGCCGTACTTTTGACTAAATCTGTCGATGGTATCCTTAATATTTTTCCATACGATCGCATTTCAAATGCCTAATACAGTCCATGACTCAGCTCCACAGAGTAGGACACCGAACGTGTAACATCGAAGTAGTAGAGTGCGAATCCTAATGACTGCTCTGAAGGTTCTCAGCAGTCGCTACGGACTAAATGACTTCAGGGGACTCGGTTCATTGTCTACAAGTCTTCTAGTAATTCTGGAGATTTTCCTTTGGACTAAGTGCGAGGTAGTCCCTCGTTGCTTAGATCGTGCAGTTTTCAGACCGTTTGTGTTACTATGGCTACACTACTAACTGTGTGTCCACCACCGTATCAGTAGATATAATGAAACGGCGGCACTCTTTCGTTATGTCTTACAAGGAGATTTCTCCAGGGGTAGGATCGACTTTCTGTAACCATCTATAGGGTTATGTAGGTTAAGCACCCAAGTATCACACAGTGCAGCCATTCATCCTGGTGGGTAGACGTTTTCGAGGAACTGACGAGAAAAGAAATTCGGAATTTTGTGTGAGACTCAATAACGTGAAGAAAGCCGAATGACCTAGGTTGGTTGTGAGGGTATTGGAAAGGATACTAGCTTCACATGCATGAGGTTGTGGGTTCGAATCTCACCAGAGGAAGAAATCTATGCTAGGTGTTTATCGAAGTGATATTGATAATCATTTTCATTCAACTGATGTAAATATATTTTTTTTTATTTCCGCTCCTCGGTCACGTGATTCAATAGTGATATGAACTTCTTCATTTGGTCTAATTTTTCTTCTTATCATCCATTTTCCACTGGAAATATTTGTTCGTGAACCTTTAATTATCTTCATGTACTAATTCCGATTTAATTTCTCCTATTTTTATGGCCCTGTGTTTTCGTTATTGTGTTCATTATATCGATTTCTCACATTGCTTGAATTTTGTTTTACTTAGAAAACCTTCTCTCATTCATAGCCTCATCTACCATACATTTCCATAGTACACAAAGAATTTAGGTTATGTTTTAAATATTTGTATGTCGATTACCATGCAGAAAAAGGCACGTCTTGTAATGAAAAATACGTTTTTCACGTTAATGCTCAGTCAATATAAATAGATTAGTTCGTCTTTTGTTTTTTTAATTAATTTATCGGAGTTTTGAAGTAATTGAATAGTCAAACAGATAGGTACAATAAAATACACATTCACAAAAATTCCGATTGGAAGAAGAATGATGCAAAGAAAAATGAAACAAATGGAAAAGTTCATACGGTGATTAAAACGATTTGACAAAGGAATAGAACGAAAGAAATTACATTTAAAACAATAAATTGAGTAAAAATAGGCACCAAAGTCATTTCGATAAGGATTTAAAAAAAAATTTACTGCACCTGACGAGGCATGCTTAAGCTTCTGTCCTAACCATTATGACACGCAACCAGACTATGGAATAAGACTTCCTTAACGCTATATAGCATGACGCAAAATTCCGAACTCTTCTGCGTCAGTTACTTGCAAACGGAGGCCCACCTGGATGTAGGGTCTGATACTGGGGGGTCTTGAGTTACACTACCGCTTATTTGGTTTCAAAAAGTCGACCCCACCGCTGGGGAGCTCTCCATGTTGGTTTTAAGAGTAACAAACGGCACATTTCGAAAGAACAGTAATGTCGCAGTCCAATAGAAGCAACTAGCGGTGGCTCCTGCAAACTTAAAAGACGGCTCTAGCAAAGGCAAAAAAAAAAAAAAATTACTGTAGTAAGTAACCTGGCAACGCTACACACACGTTTAACCAACAGAACAACAACGAAATAATAATAATACCAAGCAACAAACCTAGCAACCAATACAACTGGATACAGATCACAAGTATACACAACATTTACTACCAGATGCCCAGAATTAAAATTTTTAACAGAACAACGACTAGCTGATCAGATCCGTGTAATAATCAGAATTAGAAAACATCAAACAACGAGAACAACAAATACTGGAACAAAATAATGCCCAACCAGAAGAAGAAGAAAATAATACAGTAATGGACTCACACATCCCAGAGCAAACAAACAAAGAACAACACGCATCAATTAAACAATCAGAGGAAAACGAAATCTTAAGACTGCCACCAGAACAAGTACAAATAGAACACGAAGTGACACACATGTTAGATATAAAAGAGAAATTTCAGCTGACATATATAGAATACAAAGACACAAATACAGACATTAGACCATTCTTGCATACACCGCCAAATAACCCACAAGTCGAAACAACAATAAAAACTATCAACACAATCATACACAACAAAATAAATGGAAACACAACTATGGGAGAGTTACAACTACTGGTTTAAATAGGAGCACTCTCTACACTAAATTTACACACTAGACAGACATCAGAACCAACCAACACACAGAAGAAACCCACAAAACCTGCATGGCAACACAGGCTACAGATCGGAATAGAAAAACTGAGAGAAGACATCAGACAGCTAACACAATTTCTAAGAAAAGAAATATCATATAAAAAACCAAAAAGGTTAGGTAAAATCTCACAACAAGAAGCGATAGAGCAATTAGATGAAAAGAAGCAGAAATTAGAAGCATTGGCCAAACGACTTAGAACATACAAAAAAAGTGAAAATAGAAGGAAACAAAACCAAACATTCAACACAAACCAAAAGAAATTTTACCAGACAATAGATAACACACGCATTAAAATAGACAATCCACCAAACATAACAGACATGGAACACTTCTGGAACAACATATGGTCAAACCCGGTACAACATAAAAGACATGCACGGTGGATACAAGCGAAAACAGAGACATAAAAGATGATACCACAAATGCCTGAAGTGATAATTTTGCAACATGAAGCGACCAAAGCAATTAATTCTACACACAATTGGAAAACCACTGGAAAAGATAAAATAGCAAATTTCTGCCTAAAGAAGTTCACGTCAACACATTCACATCTAACTAAATTATTTAACAGTTACATTGCAGACCCATACACATTCCCTGATACACATACACAAGGAATAACTTGTCTGAAACCTAAAGATCAAGCACACACAGCAAACCCAGCAAATTACTGCCCATGACATGCCTACCAACAATATACTAAATATTAACTTCAGTCATTACACAGAAAATAACGATTCATACAACACAGAACAAAATTATAAATGAAGAACAAAAAGGCTGTTGCAAAGGAGCACGAGGATGTAAAGAGCACCTGATAATAGATGCAGAGGTAACATATCAAGCTAAAACTAAACAAAGGTCGCTACACTACACATACATTGAATACCGAAAAGGTTTTGATAGTGTACCCCACTCATGGTTACTATAAATATTGGAAATATACAAAGTAGATCCTAAATTGATACAGTTCCTAAACATAGTAATGAAAAACGACACTTAATATCCAAACAAATTCAAATAATATCACATCACAGCCAATACAGATTAAGCGTCGAATATACTAAGGAGACTCATTAAGTCCTTTCTGGTTCTGCCTTGCTCTGAACCCACTATCCAACATGCTAAATAATACAAATTATGGATACAATATTACTGGAACATACCCACACATGGGTGATCTAAAACTACTGGCAGCAAAAAATCAACAACTCAACCAATTACTAAAGATAACATAAGTATTCAGCAATTATATAAATATGGCTTTTGGAACAGACAAATGTAAGAAAAATAGCATAGGCAAGGGAAAACACACTAAACAAGAAGATTACATATTGGATAACCACAGCGACTGCATAGAAGCGCTGGAATAATCAGATGCCTATAAATATCTAGGATGCAGACAAAAAATAGGAATACATAATACAAATATTAAATTTAGGAGAGTATATTTTATGTTGTACAACTTCATGTGGTTGTCCCGTACCTCATATTGTCACATTATGACAGTTCACCTCTCCGTGTAAATGGAGTGTTGCCTCGTCACTAAACACTAACTGTGGGAGAAAACAGCCATGCTCCACCTTGCCAAGAGTGAAATTACGGAACTTCACACGATGTTAGCACCCTCACGAACAGCTCGCAGTACCTGAATTTAATATTGTTTGATGCAGAAACGTCGACGCATAGACGCCAGACGGACATCGGGGGCGTGCTGAGCTGTCGAGCTGCATGGCGAACGGATTTCTGCGGACCCCTCGTGAAACTGTGGCGGATGCGTTCGACGTCTGTATCATTCACTCGGGGACAGCCCGGCGGTTTGCCTTTATGCAAACATTCTGTTTCTCTTAACGCTAGGATGCATGGTGCCGAAAACACACGTGAATGCATATGCAGAGCCTCCAAGGCCCTGATCTAATTTAAAATTTTCCTCTTTCCACATATTCATTCTTTGGAGTTAAATTTCGTTCTGTCAAATTTTTTGTCATATCGCAAGATTCCTAAGATACAGTGACAGGATCTGGTGGGCCTGATTAACATTTCTTATATATAAAACTCTAAGAGTGAATTTTTATTAGTTACTTTCCTTTACAAACAACATATACAAATTATTTTATTAATTCACTTATAACTTGCAGTTTACATTTTAAAACACTTATTACAACCAATTTCTTCAATTAAAACATGCTCATTATTCACAGTATTATGTGTATAGGCAATATTTTTATAAAAAGTTATTATTCATTGTTCACATAAAATTGCATCTTTCTTAGTTTTCAACATGTGACAAACAAGAAGCACAAAGAACGCCACTATGTTCCTTACAAATGTTGGGTTTGCACTTAATGCATGTCATAGCACTTTTCCTGTGTTTCTTATATGGACAACAATTGCATCTTCTTCTTTTTCCTGAAACATGTAGTTGGTTCGGCAATATGACATCTTCGCGTATCATCAACGATTTTCTTTGGAAGATTAGGGATCTGAATATGAAGTTCGATTAGAGGTCTTACCATTTCCTCTGCTAAACCTCTTAGGAACAAACGCCTTTTATGACTTCTTCCACTATGGTATGTCAGATGTTGGGCGGAAAATAAAATTTCAGTGGTCATTGCTGCGATGTCCATCATATTCATCCATAATGCAAATGGACATCTTCTCGTTTGTCTCTTGCAAGTGTAATAACGAATATTCTGGTCCATTTATCTACTCCACCCTTCGTAGAGTTATAGAAGTTTATTGCATCTGGTTTCTTTTTTGCATGAGTTTCATCAATGTTTCTGTCGTATTGCATTGTGCTAATGAGAACTATAGACTTCTTCTTATTGGGAAGATAACTCAGCATTGTAATGACACCTATAAATGCAAACAAAGAGGAATGAATTGCTCTTGAGACAGATGGTTTCATCCCATTAGGAATTTCTGATTTATTTTGTTTGATTGTTCCCACCACTGTAATTTGCTTCTGAAGCACACTAGTAAAGAAGTTGTCAACAGTAATATTTTTTGATGATCATTGAATGCTTTTAGCAAGATCTTTCACTACATTCAATCCAAGATTTTTCTGAATAAATTCATGGGGCTTCCTTCTCGTGTAAACAGTTCCCTCTAAAGCATATGATCACATAACAAAAATATTTTTATGCCACACTTGGCTGGTTCAGAGGGCATATACTGGGTGAAGCTGCATCTTCCACGGATTAGGACTAGCTGTTCGTTAACTGTGAGCGAATGATTGGGATTTATTCTATTTCTACACTTGTCAAGAAATAGTTCCCATACATAGCGAACTGCTGCGTCATCTGCAGATCGAGCTTCACGGGTACGCCTGTCATCAAATCTAATCATTCTCCTTATATCCTCGAATCTATTTACTGACAAGGTAGCCTTCTATGTAGGATTTTCCTTTTCATCCTAGAATAATTCTCTAATAAGGACATCCCAAGTCTTCTCATCGCCAGAAAGCAGTGAAAGACCAAAAAAACCCACCATTCCAGGAAGCAAAACGTTTTTCCACGTAAAGCAGCCACTCTTCTGCCTTCAATATTTGTGCAGATGATCATTTCCTTGGAGATGAAATAGTCCCAGGCATCCTTAGGTTTACAGGTATTCAAACCAAGGGCTGGACTTGGTGCCTTCTTTACGATGTTATGGACAGGCGTACGAAAAGTTGCAGGAGGATCTAATTTCCAAATCGCTCCATTCCGACTAATGTATGTGTGGTCTTCTATACCTTTTTGTGGTGGTACTCCATTTTCAGACTCTGATGAAGTAATATTATCGGAAGGACTGCCATCTGCCTCAATATTCACATCTGCAGGTTCATTGGCTAATTCTTCACTACTTGCATCTTCAAATATATTTCCTTCCTCGCAAGAACCATCTTCTTCAGACCACTGAGCCACAACACTTCTAGAGCTTGCAGTTTTACTTAGAAACTCATGCCTGCAAACGTCACCCACCGACGCTGTGGAGCATCAAAGTCACAGGCGCCAGCTCCGGTAAATGTATGTATATGCAAGATGATCCGAGATTGTGTTACAAACTTCCTAGTATGATGGAAACAGACAAATGTATCGATTTGAGGTAAGGGCCCCTGTACCGGAAACAAACGTGTCGAAAGTTGTAAGTGAAAATCGTTATCCTGCCTCTGACAGTGGAATACGTATACTGGTACTGTTGTTGCTAGGATTGTAGGGTAGGCAACGTTCAGAGGCGGCAGTATAGACCGAAACAAGAAAAAAAGTGCAGTAAACATGGACTCTAAACTGCATAATTCTGGAGCTGTAAGCACTTGTTCAATAGTGGAGATGGCTTTCACGCAAGCGATGATGAACAAGTGCTCATGGTTCATGATGTATGCATCTTACAGCCTATGTGTACTGCACATTGTTTTCTTCTTTCGTTCCATACCACCGCCTCTGCAAGTTTCCTGTCCTACATCCTAGCAACAACGATAACGTTACATGCTGTCAGAGGTAACAGGAAGGTTTTCTGTTATAATTTTCCGGTGCAAGGACATAATCACAAATGTACGCATTTATCCATCTGCATCATCTTAGAAAGTTTGTAACATCTTCGTGGGATCCATCTATTTTTGTAGATGCCGGTTCCTATAACTTTGACGTTCTGTAGCATCGCAAGATGACGTTTTCAGAAGTAGATTCCTATGTAAAACTTGATCAGTTAAATCGCCTGTACAGTCCCGAGTAGTGTGAAACACCCTGCATATAGAATGAATAACATCAGGCAATGGACTAGAACGCTGTCTCACTCACTTCTCACGTATTGCCTTACTTTTATGTCCTTCCACTTGTACAGCCTCTGTCTCATTTCTGGTGGAGTTCTAAGTAATGTTTCTCTCGCTATATTTTATTCCTGGTTGCATCTTAAATTCAAACTGCATATTCTGGTCAACATTGTCAAAAGTTTCTGTATCTAAAGATGTTATAGATATGGGTTCTGTTCCCTCCAAATGGATTTTCCTCTAGATCGGCTTCGGTAAGGTGCTCCCTTCCGCTCTAAATAGTTTGTAGCAGTATTTTCAGCAAGCAGTTATAATGGTGGTGGTTTCGCTGATCACGATTTGCCTTATATAGCATTGGTGCTATTACGCTTCTCGTTTAGTGTGAGGATTTAGCGGGTATCTCAGCTGGCGTACTCGTTCAGGAGTGGAGCAGCAAATCCCGGCAGAGTGAGTCGTCGCCAGCTCCGCTAGAGCCCTCTGGTAGCGAAGCCCTGCGCTACAGACAACTGACTGTGTGAGGGACCAGTAGCGACACCTAGCAGCGATGTGGTGAAAAGGAAATAGTATTGCTAAAAGTTTATCCACGCCTTTTAGCATTTAGAATGGAGATATGGCACGGAATTTAATAGCAAAAGAAAACAGCTATAGTAGCAGTCTCTCTCTCGCAATGCAACAATAGTACAACAACAATAGACCAACTGAATCTGTAGAGGTAGTAATAAAATTTCTTTTCTGACCTGCAAGATACTTTTATATAAAGCTGAGCCTGAGAGGTTGTCATGAAACTACCAATAGAAATATTATATGAGACATGTAGACCTGTCAGTAAAATTCGTTTTTTTAAATGTTAACTGTTTAATTTAGCATTCAGCTGACATAAGAACAGGAGAATTATCCTGTATCATACAAACAAAGAGTTTATCTCATTAGTGACCTGTATCCTATCTTAATCTCATTTAGACACTTGAATAATTTGAAAAAAAGGCCTGTGTTCGTTTTGAAACTACAATTGCTGACAATATACACTTATAAATGGCACTGAGTGTGAACGGTTACGAAACGATTTCTGATACAGAATTTATTTATTATCGTATAATCAATCAGGATAATAAAAAGAAAAGGCAGACTGAGACACCTGAAAATATCTTGTGTGATGGTATTGATATAATATTTTGCATTTCTTTGACATTGAGATAATTTATTCAGTATTATAGCCAAACTTACTTTCATAATTACCTACAAGAAAATGAAAGCTGTTTTGGTATTTATCTTAGCAGCATTTAGCACAAAAAGGAAAATAAAACTTATTAGTTTTTTTAGTGAGGATTTCATTTCATTGTTGCAATCCTACAAATGTTCATGATACTATGCAGTTTCTTGCGACAGTGAGATGTCTTATGTAGAAAGTACCTGGAAAATATATGTAGATGTGGTCTGGTGAAGAAAGTGTGCGTATTGAAATTTAAAATAAGTGATTGCAGCAGCATAATGAGGTATATTTTGTAGTGAGGGAGTGAGCTCCACGTGGGATCCGAAGCACGGACCCCACGGGGGTGCCCGGCATGCGCCACATGCCAGGGCAGAGGTGGAGGCTAGTGTTCGGAAATCTGAAAATTCCAGCGCCGGCCGGGGATTGAACCCCGGCCCGGCTGGGGCGAATAGCCCCAGCCGAGGCGCTGGAACGTTCCAGACCCCCTTACCACTAGACCACCGGGGACCCCGGCCGTTTCCTGCTCTGAACTCGATCTGGTAGTCCTGTCACACTTCCTGTTGTTGGCTGTGTTTACATTGGACGCTGAGTGGCATAGTGTAGCCGGCAACATTAGAACGCTGTGAGGCGGAAGTGTTTACCTCCGACTAGTAGCTGTCCCCCCTACCCAGGTGAAGTAGCTTTACAGTTACCAAAGACATTTGAAATCAGCCTTTGCGACTGTATGCAGTCGACGGTTGTTAATCGTTTGTTTCAACCTGTTCCCAAATGCCTCGAGAAAACCGAAGCAACTTCTTCACTAATCGAGGCGACTGTCATATGAAAACGACCCGCAGACATTCTATAATTACAAGTCAACGCCTAGCTTACACCAGATAATTCTGTCTGTTTCATCAGTTGTTTTAACAGTGCACGAAATACCACAGCTTATTATTAATCCGTTGCAAATAAATTTCTGTGTGTGCAGTTCAGGTCTGGGCCGTAGAGTTTTCGTGAAAACGTCGGGATAAAATCGTAACATGTTTCATATTAATATGAAATTTAGTTAACAATATCTTTATTACAGTGGTCACACTCACAATTTTGGACTTTTCAGTGGCTGGGGTACGATATAGCCTTTGAGTACGTTATCGCGTTGCGCAATTTCTTCCTTTTTTTCCGACTCTGAGGGAGCTGTCACCTTCTCTCAGCGCTGCCCTATTTAGGCTTCTGGGAGGGCTTTTCTCACGTTTTCTGTAATTTAGAGCATATTTACAAGTCCTGAGACGAACTCTTCCTATGTGTCGTAGGTTTAAACTCAATATAGATTTTCGTTTATATTCCAGCGAATATTTTTATTTTCTGTTACTCCTAGCGGCGCTCCCTAAGCTGTTCATCGCAATGACACACAAATGAGAATCCTAGCTAACAGCTTCACCAGTTTATAATTTTACATAAAGATGATTCCTAACAATGACCCGCATATGCCAATACAGGCAATAAGTGACAACCACGTGGACTTAACCTTTGTTTGCGCACTGTCAGTCTCGTAATTAATAGTGATTCAAATCTGACGCCATTTTGTCACACAAGGAACTTCGACCACGGAGAAAGTAGACGTTTTTCACTTTAGGATATTTTCCAGGAAGTTTCCGACATTCGTAAAACAGAAACGAGTTTCGACGCTGTGGAATGCAACGAGAAGTAGCAGGTAACGAATTGTTTCGGGATTCCACCATCCAAGCTGCAAACGATCATCGAGCGGAAAGATAATGTTGCTCATAAGTATTAAAAAGCGGGAGCAAGCAGACCGGGCGAGTCGAAAGTTTATAGTATTGCCTTACTCAATGCAGGGTACAAAAGGTATTTGTCGGAACGCTAAGACATTTACGGTTAGTCTGGGAACAGAAGTCTCAGATACAAATAAGGAGTGACACGCTAGCTCCAAAGACATAAGGTTCTTTATGAGAAACTTAATTGACAAAAAGCAACCATTCGTGACAGTTGGTTCAGCATTGAAAAATGAATGAAGCTGAATTTATGTATTTTCGAACATTTGTGTGTACCTTCCGTTTCAAATACTAAAGCAAAAAAACATGTAAGAAAACTGGAAATACGTTAGTAAAAAAAAATCAAAATTTTATTTCGATTTTTCCTGATTTCATCTAGAGTAAAGTCGAGTTAATTATTCGAACTTCGAATTGTGCAGACTCGATTGTAACGGTCATTTGCGCTTCGAATTTTCTAGTCAGGAGTAATGTCTAAAAAGTAAAAACAAATCTTTTCGTACTACTATCCACGTTGCAGTGGATGCTGGTTTGGTTGTCCTTTTTAGTATATCAGTATGATCATAGAGTCATAATCAACGTACACAACGCTGTTACGGTATAAAAGTACTTTGGTAAAAATAAAAGTCGCGTAAGAATGCGCTTTTGCCATGCATCCCAACTCCCTAAATCCGCCATCAGGCAAAAGAAAGTGAATACTCTTTCCTTTGCTTTCACCCTTCATCAATGACAATTGATAATGACTTGGCAGCAGAGACCTGTTTAGCTTGAGTGAGTGCTTAAACGGAAGGCATTGACGAATAAAAATACAAAACATATATACGTAACGTCACGTAACCATGAAGAAAAGCAGACTTGGTTTATTTTACCATATAAGTTAATTCTTTTAAAACATCGTAAGTAGAATTAACAATTTCGGTCGCTTTCAACATCTAGGAATGTTCTTTATAATAGATAAGTTTCTGATATTTACTTATAGCATTCTTGTGTCTTTTCCCCTTGCATTTGGAGTTGTCTTCTCTGACTGCAGATTTTTGAGCAGCAGTGATGTCATTATCCTACATTTATGTTGGTCTGCAGCGCTGAGGTTGATCCCTCACCTGTGGTCGAGTGAGAGATCATTCCAAAGCATGGCAGGCAGCGAAAGACTTTGCGAGGGGCCGATCGTAGGGCCTCCAGAGGAACCTTCTTGGAACGCAAATTCGTGGTGTTCACAGAAGGTGAGTTTGCTGGTGGTTCGGAACTCCAATAATAGGCGCGTAATTGGGCCCCCTTAGTAACATGGCTGCCAAGGTGTGGAAGGATGGCAGTGTGCACAAGGTGGGGGAGTCAGTCCTGATTTCTAAAGAGTGCTTCCGGATGCCATGAAGAGTACAGGGTGCACCCAACTGCAGGTGGTGGCCCCAGTCGGTGCCAATGGCTTGTGTCGCTTTGGATTGGAGGAGATTCTCTCTCCTTTTGTTTAGCGGATATGGTTAAGCGAGTTTAAGGCGGAGCTCATAATCTGCACCATCATCGACAGAACCAACTGTGGTCCTTCGGTGCAGAGCCGAGTGGAAGGTATGAATCATAGGCTCAGGCGGTTACGTGACTGTGTAGGCCTCAGATTCCTTGAGTTGAGCCATAGTGTGGTGGGTTTCCGGATTCCGCTTAATAGGTCAGGAGTCCACTACACGGGTAGTGCGGGCGGATTTTTAGGTTAGAGGGTCTCAGGAAAACATAGAAATGGCGTCTGTCTAAAAGGGGGCAGGTAACACACAGTAAGGTGGTTGTAGAAACGATCGGTGTTGTAAATTATCGTAGCTGTGTTGGGAAAGAACCAGAGCTCCAGGCCCTAATAGAAAGCACTGAAGCTCAAACAGTTATAGGTACGGAAAGCTGGCTAAAGCCGGAAATATGTTAAGCCGAAATTTTTTCAAACGACCTAACAACGTTCAGAAGGGATAGATTAAACATAGTTGGTGCTGGAGTATTTATTGCTGTCAGAAGTAGTTTACCTTGCAGTGAAACTGAAGTAGATAGTTCCTGCGAAATAGTTTGGGTAGAGGCTGTACTTGTCAATCGGACTAAACTGGATCGTTTTACCGACCCCGACTGAGAGGATATAGTTGCTGAACAGTTCAAAGAAAACGTGAGTCTCATTTCAAATCGGTACCCCACTCCCACAATTATAGTCGGTGTTGATTTCGATCTATCCTCGATATGCTGGAAAATTTATACCTTTAAAGGCGGCGGTACGCATAAAACGTCAGCCGAAATTGTACTGAATGCTTTCTAAAAAAATTATTTTGAACAATTAGTTCGTGAGCCCACTCGAAGCATAAATGGTTACGAAAGCGTACTTGACCTCATAGCAGCAAATATTCCTGGATGAATAGGTAGTATCATGACGAATACAGGGATTAGCGACCACAAGTCAGTTGCCCGTACACTGAATAGTGTAACACCTACAACCATCAAAAAGAAACTTAAAGTACATCTGTTTAAAAAAAGCTGACAATGCTCTTAACGATTTTTAAGGAAACAGCCTCCACTCCTTCCGATCTGATCATGTAAGCGTAGAAAAGATGTGGAATGATTTCAGAGAAATAGTATCGATTGCAATTGAGAGATATATATACCACATAGATTAATAAGTGATGGTACTGATCCCCCATGGACAAAACGGGTGAAATCGCTGTTGCAGAAGTAACGAAAAAGCATGCCAAAACTAAAAGAATCCAAAATCCGCAAGACTAGCAATGTTTTGCAGAAGTTCTAAATATAGCGGTTACTACAGCGAGATGCTCTTGATAATTTCCGCAACAAAACTCTGTTTCGAAATATGGCGAAAAACCCAAAGAGATTCTGGTCATGCATGAAGTACACCAGTGTCAAGATGCAATCAGTACCTTCACTGCGCGAAAGTAACGGTGGAGTCACTGATGACAGTGCTACTAAAGTAGAGTTAAGAAAGGTGGTTTTCCGAAACTCCTTCAGCAAAGAATACGAAGCAAGTATTCCCGAAGCCCAGTCAACAGAAAGTGCCAAAATGAGAAGCATATATCCTCGGTGTAGCAAAGCAGCTTAAATCACTTATTAAATGCAAGGTTTCCGTTCCAGATTGTATACCAGTCAATTTCCTCTGAGTGTGCTGATACAATAGCTCCATGTTTAGTAATTATATACAACCGCTCACAGAAAGATCCGTACCTAAAGACTGGAAAATTGCTCAGGTCACACCAATTTCTTAAAGTACTGCCTTTTGTGATGTTTAACAAAACTGTTGGCAAGCGTACTTGTTATACAAATGGGCACGGCAAAGGCTTAAGGTCGTAAAAAAAATTTCAGCGTTAAACTGGAAATAGTTGTAGGAGAGTATCAGATGTAATAACCTAATGACATCTTTAATTTCTTGTACATTAGGTTTTTGTGTTGGAGAAGATTCTCATCAGTAATTTTAATAGTCTCATAAATGTGAATGTTAACAAGTAAATTAACTACGTTAAAGGATACGGAATTACCATCATCAGAAATGGAAAAGTTTTTAATTTTAGCTGTTAGTTAAAGGGAATTTTTGACAGTGTAGTTTTCTTCAAAAACATAATATTCTTTAAATGGTGTATATAATTTTTTGCCGATTTCGTAGAAGCGCCGTCTGTATAGTTAACACTGTGGACAGGAAGCGAAGGCGGCGTGCAGTCGGAGTCGATGCTGGGCACCAATTGTCGGCTACGACGGGACTGCCCGGGAGGCACACTTACACTCCAGTGGCCGCACGAGTCACGGTGGATGCAGCGAAAGGTCCGCAGCAGCAGTGATACTGTCGCGGTTGTGTGCACCACCTGTTCTAGTGTCTCGTGTGCACCAAGGACCTCTGCAGACCGAGTTGCAACTTTCTTAGCTCGCTGGACTGTGCAGTTGCTAATTTACAGGGGCTGTGCCCGATGCAGCCCGCCTGGCAGTAGTGTGTTGCAGCGTGGCGTCAGCGCCTGACAGCTTCCGCAACTGGACGAATGAACTGGCGGTAAAAAAAAGTCACAACTACCTTCGTTTTCTGACAAAGGCTATAGCCAAAAATTTAGTTATAGAGTTTGATGGTCTTTTCTATGTGCCTGAGCGATCATCCTTACGGTGAGTTGCTGACTACTCTCAGAGTATTTGCTCGAGTTACCCGTTGCGTGTGTTATCGCCGCGGTCTCATTTCATCGATGTGGTGACTGTGACATGTGAATGGCTGGCCACATGAATGGACTTTCGTGGCGGGCCAAAATTGCAGGCCATTTCTGTGGGTCTCTCTAACGGATCGGGCCTGCCGATCCAAAGCCCATAGTTTGCCACTAATGTGCGGGTACTACCATGGACCTAGGACTGTGGTGCCCCTCCTCGGCCCCAGGCGATGTATTTCGGGCATCGTGACTGTCTCACAGCAAGTACATTGTACAGTGCGGCGTTTGATACAAAATTTATTTATTATAGTGTATTTTGGCACTTCGAAAGTAGTTTATATATTTGAAAGAATGGACGATAAGAAAAAAAAATTTGTGGCAATCGCAGGCAGTTTGTACACTATGAAGTCATGTATTTATTGAAAGAAAAAGAATCACACAATACCTGTAGATAATAGACATAACTCAGTGAGTAATAACCGACAATTACGAACATAGAAGCATAATTTTATTAGCAGTCACCTACAGTGTTGGTTGACACACCTCTTCCCCACCTTGTACATTTATTTCGAGAGGCCTACTTTTTTTCTGAGATTATTTTAAATACCATCACTGCTTTCAGGAATGTGTCTCGCAACTCCAAGAAAATGCATATTTTCGTCACCAAATAGGTTTCGCTTTATGAAAATAAAATCAGTGATCTTAATTAAACATATCTACCATTGGGCTTCCTTTCTCCATCTACAAGCAGTTCATTACACAACATTTTGATGTTAGTACTTAAGATTTTTGTTCACACGTTCAGAAACACAGAGGTCATTACTTTTTTTTTTTTTACAATTTAGGTCTTTCACTTGGGGGAAAGTTGTGGCAACCCTGTAATAGGTTTCAATTTTCAGTCTCATTGCAGCATTGTTATTTAATACAAGGCATAAGAATGTAATGGGTTTGAATCATTGCATGTCAGTCATCCATGAACTGCCAAATCTTACACGTCATTAAGACACGTTTTCAAAAGAGAAAAAAGGTACATTGCATAATATACAAAAAAAAACGAAAAAATGGACTCGCTCGGTGAGGATGTTATACAAACTTAATTATGTATGTAGACAGTTCATACGTTCCGGGAGTAGAGAATCTCGACTATTTTCACCCGTTATCGACATTGATCCTGGCAAGATACCGATCCCACGGATTAAAAGATTTTCGAGAATGTTTTCATTTTAATAGTATAAATGTGACGAAGTCATGCAGGAAGCAGGCGACCAGTATTATTATTTTAATAATGAACAGCCTCTGTTGCACCGCTTACCTAGACTTTACCCAGGTTTCAGTAGGGATAACTCAACCTTCTTCAGAATAACAGTGTTTACTGTGTGTTCATAGTAGAGATCCAGTACAGCACTCGTGGCTGCCGTATCGCGGTCGCGAAGTGGGGCCGAGGCAGTGCCAGATAAGTTTTACAGTCTGGCGATAGTTTATGAATTAGTAGTATTAACTTGGCGATGTCCACTATGGACAGACAGTAGATATGTTATTGTGAAGAAGGTTGGGTTATCCCGACTGAAACACAGGTAAATTGTAGATAAACGGTGCAACTGAGACTGTTCATTATTAAAATTAATGTTTATACAGTTGGTGACAGGACCGCGAAATGTTGAAGATATTTAAGTATTACTGTTATTAGAGTAATTAGAAGTTTTGCATTGAGGCTAACTGCGTCTATTCTGCGAAATTTTGCTTCACATGCAACTTTGAACGACATATGCACATGCAGTAATCGCATATGGATATCTGATGACGGCTACATTCCGAAACACAATACTGCCATTCCTTGCGCGATATTTGACGTTTAGTATTGGGACCCAGTCAACATGAACGCAGAACTACTGATGTTGTAATTTGAAGTTCGATGTTGGATAACAATTTCCGTGTGATATAATAACAAATTGCCAGTTTTCGGATTTTTCCTTTACGTGTACTGTAAAACCTTGCTCCTTGCTAATTTTCATTAGTGTAGGTCAACAGAAAGTGCCCTCTAGGTCTGTATATTTTACACCGTGAAGGGAACACGACCTCAGTATGTGAAAAAAATTTCAACTTGATACATCTCCCCGTTCCTGAAGCAAAGGATCTGCAACAGACAGACGAAAACAAGGGTAAAAGATTAAGTGGTATATTTAGCCAAAAACATGGCACACTGCACTTAAAAATACAAAAAAGAGAGGCACCGAGATTCGAACTCGCGACTTATACTGTTCCTGCACGCTCATTATCGCTAGACTACCAAGCCCGACATTTGCTTTTTTATGCTTATGGGGGGGGGGGGGGGGGGAAGGATTTATTTTAATTGGTTGTGATGCCCAGATAACATACACGTAAACGCGATCCTGTTGCCAGTTACAGAGCAGTAAAACGCCCAACTCGCATCAGTATATTGCTTTATTTGTATCACATATTCGAGCACAATTTCCATCTGTACTTGTGTAAACTTTTAAGAAGCGAATCGCCATAACTACGCTTACGTCTTTGGTCACGAGATATTTTTTGTACGCCTACTGTCAAACTCTGTATTACCTTTTGCGTCGGTAATCACGTGCTGATTACCAAGTAGCAGCCGACAGTTAATAAATGTTTTACTTTTTATCAGCGCACCTTGTATTCACGCATACGACTGTGTACAGTTCTCAGAGATTATCAGCATTAACTTCCAAGCTATCCACAAGGAATCAAGAGTGGCATTAGAGCCACCCTGAAGTCTAGGCTGGTCTTCACGGTGGCACGAAATCTTGGTCAAGCAGAAAATTTATAATTCTGAACTCAGGCGTAACGAGTTAGCTCAGACTGAATGAGCTCCCCCCTGCTAAGCAGCATGGATTCCGAAAACATCGACTACGTGCAACCCGACTCGAACGACAGTCTGAAAACCAGAGATCAAGGCAGACAGGGGAAAACGGTGTTTACTGATTTCCGAAACGCATTTCACTCACCAGGACAACTGTGCTTTTTAAGTGAATTGGGTTTTGCATGATCTACACTCCTGGAAATTGAAATAAGAACACCGTGAATTCATTGTCCCAGGAAGGGGAAACTTTATTGACACATTCCTGGGGTCAGATACATCACATGATCACACTGACAGAACCACAGGCACATAGACACAGGCAACAGAACATGCACAATGTCGGCACTAGTACAGTGTATATCCACCTTTCGCAGCAATGCAGGCTGCTATTCTCCCATGGAGACGATCGTAGAGATGCTGGATGTAGCCCTGTGGAACGGCTTGCCATGCCATTTCCACCTGGCGCCTCAGTTGGACCAGAGTTCGTGCTGGACGTGCAGACCGCGTGAGACGACGCTTCATCCAGTCCCAAACATGCTCAATGGGGGACAGATCCGGAGATCTTGCTGGCCAGGGTAGTTGACTTACACCTTCTAGAGCACGTTGGGTGGCACGGGATACATGCGGACGTGCATTGTCCTGTTGGAACAGCAAGTTCCCTTGCCGGTCTAGGAATGGTAGAACGATGGGTTCAATGACGGTTTGGATGTACCGTGCACTATTCAGTGTCCCCTCGACGATCACCAGAGGTGTACGGCCAGTGTAGGAGATCGCTCCCCACAACATGATGCCGGGTGTTGGCCCTGTGTGCCTCGGTCGTATGCAGTCCTGATTGTGGCGCTCACCTGCACGGCGCCAAACACACATACGACCATCTTTGGCACCAAGGCAGAAGCGACTCTCATCGCTGAAGACGACACGTCTCCATTCGTCCCTCCATTCACGCCTGTCGCGACACCACTGGAGGCGGGCTGCACGATGTTGGGGCGTGAGCGGAAGACGGCCTAACGGTGTGCGGAACCGTAGCCCAGCTTCATGGAGACGGTTGCGAATGGTCCTCGCCGATACCCCAGGAGCAACAGTGTCCCTAATTTGCTGGGAAGTGGCGGTGCGGTCCCCTACGGCACTGCGTAGGATCCTACGGTCTTGGCGTGCATCCGTGCGTCGCTGCGGTCCGGTCCCAGGTCGACGGGCACGTGCACCTTCCGCCGACCACTGGCGACAACATCGATGTACTGTGGAGACCTCACGCCCCACGTGTTGAGCAATTCGGCGGTACGTCCACCCGGCCTCCCGCATGCCCACTATACGCCCTCGCTCAAAGTCCGTCAACTGCACATACGGTTCACGACCACGCTGTCGCGGCATGCTACCAGTGTTAAAGACTGCGAATGAGCTCCGTATGCCACGGCAAACTGGCTGACACTGACGGCGGCGGTGCACAAATGCTGCGCAGCTAGCGCCATTCGACGGCCAACACCGCGGTTCCTGGTGTGTCCGCTGTGCCGTGCGTGTGATCATTGCTTGTACAGCCCTCTCGCAGTGTCCGGAGCAAGTATGGTGGGTCTGACACACCGGTGTCAATGTGTTCTTTTTTCCATTTCCAGGAGTGTATATTCTCGAAATTCATGCTGGCTCGCGTTGAGGTCGTTCTGTTTGACCTCAGAATATGTTCTAAGGTACTACAGCAAATCGATAGCGAAAAATAAAACTGTGCAGTTAAACAGGCGAAAAAATGCCGTACCCTATTACCGTGATGCCAAAGAGTCGCAGTTGTAACAGCTGAAATCATACAAATACATTGTTGCAACACTTAATAGGTACAAGAAATGTCACGACCACAATAGTCTGAGTTGTAGGTAAAGCAGCAAAACAGTGCAGCTGACAATCCCCGCGAATTTCCGCTAGCCCCTTGCAACTCAGGGCAGGCTGCCGCTTCTTGTGGTCGAACAGCCAACCCCTTACTGCATTCCACGGTTACGCCGATGGCGAAGGCTGTGGTACTGAGATGAGAAGAATTTAGTGCACGAAGGCTGAGGGCTTACACATCCACACTATGTTCGTTTAGGACTTAAGCTCACGTTCTCTAAACACTTCCATAGTGGAAAATGATGAAAGGTTTCTGTTCCAGTAGTGTGCTGCAGCGTTGGCTCTTGCTATACCGTGCCCAGTTGGCTGTGTTTTGCCTTGCAATGCATAACACACTCATCCACTCGCCACTTTTATTTATCATCATCCCAATGAACCATGAACCATGGACCTTGCCGTTGGTGGGGAGGCTTGCTTGCCTCAGTGATACAGATAGACGTACCATAGGGCAACCAAAACGGAGGAGTATCTGTTGAGAGGCCAGACAAACGTGTGGTTCCTAAAGAGGGGCAGCAGCCTTTTTAGTAGTTGCAGGGCAACATTATGGATGATTGACTGATCTGGCCTTGTAACACGAACCGAAACGGCCATGCTGTGCTGGTACTGCGAATGGCTGAAAGCGAGGGGAAACTATGGCAGAAATTTTTCCTGAGGGCATGCACATTTACTGTATGGTTAAATGATGATGGCGTCCTCTTCGGTAAAACATTTCGGGGGTAAAATAATCCCCCATTCGGATCTCTGGGCGAGCTCTACTCAGTAGGATGTCGTTATCAGGAGAAAGAAAACTGACGTTCTACGGAACGGAGCGTGGAATTTCAGATCCCTTAATCGGGCAGGTAGGTTAGAAAATTTAAAAAGGGAAATGGATAAGTTAAAGTAAGATATAGCGGGAATTGGTGAAGTTCGGTGGCAGGAGGAACAAGACTTTTTGTCAGGTGACTACAGGGTTATAAACACAAAATCAATGAGGGGTAACCAGGAGTAGGTTAAATAATGAATAAAAAAAATAGGAGTGTGGGTAAGCTACTACAAACAGCATAGTAAACGCATTATTGTGGCCAAGATAGACACGAAGCCCACGCCTACCACAGTAGTAGAACTTTATATGCCAACTAGCTCTGCAGATGACGAAGAAATGTATGATGAAGTAAAAGAAATTATTCAGATAGTGAAAGGAGACGAAAATTTAATAGTCATTGGTGACTGCAATTCGGTAGCAGGAAAAGGGAAATAAGGAAACGTGGTAGCTGAATATGGATTGGGGGGTGGGGGGAAGAAATGAAAGAGGAAGCCATCTGGTAGAATTTTGCTCAGAGCATAATTTAGCTATGATTAACACTGGGTTCAAGAATCATGAAAGAAGGTTGTATATGTGGAAGAGACCTGGAGATACTGCAATATTTCACATTATATAATGGTAAGACAGAGATTTAGGAAACAGGTTTTAAATTGTAAGACATTTCCAGGGGCAAATGTGGACTCTGGCCACAATCTATTGGTTATGACCTGTAGATTAAAACTGAAGAAACTGCAAAAAGGTGGGACCTGGATAAACTGAAAGAACCAGTGGTTGTACAGAGCTTCAAGGAGACCATAAGGGAACAAATGACAGGAATGGGGGAAAGTAATACAGTAGAAGAAGAATGGGTAGCTTTGAGGAACGAAGTGGTGAAGGCAGCAGAGGATAAAGTAGGAAAAAAGATGAGGGCTGCTAGAAATCCTTGGGTAACAGAAGAGATATTGAACCTAACTGATGAAAGGAGAAAATATAAAAAGGCAGTAAATGAAGCAGGCAAAAGGGTATACAAATGTCTCAAAAATGAGAACGACAGGATGTGCAAAATGGCTAAGCAGGGATGGGTAAAAGACAAATGTAAGGATGTAGAGGCTTGTCTCACCAGGGGTAATATAGATACTGCCTGCAGGAAAATTAAAGAGAACCACTTGTATGAATATCAAGAGCTCAGATGGAAACTCAGTTCTAAGCAAAGAAGGGAAAGCTGAAAGTTGGAAGGAGTATATAGAGGGTCTATACAAGGGTGATGTACTTGAGGACAATATTGTGGAAATGGAAGAGATGTAGATGTAGATGAAGATGAAATGGGAGATATGATACTGCATGAAGAGTTTGACAGAGCAGTGAAAGACCTGAGTCGAAAACCTTCCATTAGAACTACTGACAGCCTTGGGAGAGCCAGTCCTGACAAAACTCTACCATCTGGTGAGCAAGGTGTATGAGACAGGCGAAATACCCTCAGACCTCAAGAAGAGTATAATAATTCCAATCCCAAAGAGAGCAAGCGTTGACAGATGAGAAAATTACCAAACTATAAGTTTAATAAGTCACAGCTGCAAAGTACTAACGCAAATTCTTTACAGATGAATGGAAAAACTAGAAGCCAACCTCGGGGAAGATCAGTATGGATTCCGTAGAAATATTGGAACACATGAGGCAATACTGACCCTACGACTTACCTTATAAAGTAGATTAAGGAATGGCAAACCTACGTTTCTAACATTTGTAGACTTAGAGAAAGCTTTTGACAATGTTGACTGGAATACTTGCTTTCAAATTCTAAAGGTGGCAGGGGTAAAATACAGGGAGCGAAAGGCTATTTACAATTTGTACAGAAACAAGATGGCAGTTATAAGATTCGAGGGACATGAAAGGGAAGCAGTGGTTGGGAAGGGAATGAGACAGGGTTGTAGCCTCTCCTCGATGTTATTCAATCTGTATATTGTGCAAGCAGTAAAGGAAACAAAAGAAAAGTTCGGAGTAGGTATTAAAAGCCATGGAGAAGAAATAAAAACTTTGAGGTTCGCCAGTGACAGCAAATGACCTGGAAGAGCAGTTGAACGGAATGAATAGTGTCTTGAAAGGAGGATATAAGGTGAACATCAACAAAAGCAAAACAAGGATAATGGAATGTAGTCGAATTAAGTCAGGTGATACTGAGGGAATTATATTAGGAAATGAGACACTTAAAGTAGTAAATGAGTTTTGCTATTTGGGGAGCAAAATAACTGATGAGAAGTAGAGAGGATATAAAATGTAGACTGGCAATGGCAAGGAAAGCGTTTCTGAAGAAGACAAATTTGTTCACATCGAGTATAGATTTATGTGTCAGGAAGTCGTTCCTAAAAGTATTTGTATGGAGTGTATCCTGGTATGGAAGTGAAACATGGACAATAAGAGAATAGAAGCTTTCGAAATGTGGTGCTACAGAAGAATGCTGAAGATTAGATGGGTAGATCATATAACTAATGAGGAGGTATTGGATACGATTCGGGAGAAGGCGAGTTTGTGGCACAACTTGAGTAGAAGAAGGGATCGGTTGGTAGGACATGTTCTCAGACATCACCAATTTAGTATTGGAGGGCAGCAGGAAAGGTAAAAACGTAGAGGAAGACCAAGAGATGAATACAGTAAACAGATTCAGAAGGATGTAGGTTGCAGTAGGTATTGGGAGATGAAGCAGCTTGCACAGGATAGAGCAGCATGGAGAGCTGCATCAAACCAGTATCAGGACTTAAGACCACAACATCCCAATGATCAAATTTGTGCTGTATTCATATTAATTTATCTCATTTTTAATACAATATACAACAAATAACTGTTTTTATGACACAAGAAATTATGTGCTGGACAGACCTATTCCTTGAAGTTGTGATTTCATTTGCCACATCATATATTTTTCTACAGTTGAGCAGAGCTATTCACTTATACTTTAGTGACATTTTTTAAGCATGTGGTTATTGATCTTCTTATGGGCTTGCCAGACACATTCACTGATGAAATTTTGTTCATCACATGAAATTAAATCCTTATACATTTGTGCACAGCTATTCACTTATGCTGTAATAACATTTGCCAAGCATGTTGTTCTTTATAACAGTTTTAAATTTATCCTAATTTTCCAGCTCTTTGATATGTTTTGGTAGTGCATTAAAAATTTTGATGCCTTGATTACATACATGTTTCTGACTTTGGGTCCTTATTACAGCCTGTAAGTGGAGATTTTTACATTGCCGTGTATGGTAACCTGTATTGGTTTTTCATAATTTTGTTTGATCACCGACAGACATTTCAGAATGTATAATGATGGAATTGCAAAAATTTCCAATGCTTTAAAAAGGGGCCTACAACGTGTTTGATGTGGGCTCTGGGTGATTATCTGAATAGGGTGTTTTTGTAATTTGAAAATCTCATTTAAACAACAATTTGTTTTTCCTCAAGGATACTATCCTATAGGCCTCAATTGACTGGAAATAGCCAAAATATACTAATCTGGTACAGTCATTACTACAAACTCTTGAAATTATTCCAAGTACAAAACATGCTGAATTGGGTTTTAGTGCTAAGCTCACCACATGGTCCTTCCAGTTTATCTTCTCATCAATGTGCATACCCAGGAATTTTGCTCACTGAACTCTTTCAAGTTTTTTCCCTCCATAGTGAGATGTAGGTCGTCATGTTCACTTATTCTTACATATTGCACATAATTAGTTTTTTTTTTGCATTCAGTGTTAGCTTGTTGGCACAGAGCCATTTTTGTGTATCTTGTAGGACATGGTCCACAATAGTGTGCAATGACTGCTTCATAAAACAAACAATTAAACTAGTATCATCAGCAAAACAACTTGATTCTAGCTTTTCTATCTGGCACATGAATATAATTAATGTAAACGGGGAACAGCAAGGGGCCTAATACACTTCTTTTGGTGCTGTAATTCCAACCACCTGCATCCTCTTTTCCAGATACTACTCAAGCCACTTTTTGTTCCGGTCCTCTGATACCTATAGCTTCAAGCTTTCCAAACATATGCTGTGGTCAACAGTGTCAAAGGCTTTTGAAAGCTCTAGATTTATCCTGACAACACTTTTTCCCCTCTCCCAATTTACTAATTATTTCCTTTGGGTTTTTTCCAGTACAGCTGTTTCGCTACTACTCCCAGCTAGAAATCCATGCTGATTACTGTTTATCAGATTCCATAATTAAGATAATGTGTCACTCTATATTTGATTAGTATCGCCAAAACCTTAGAGAAAGTTGGGAGAAGTGAGACAGGTCTGCAGTTTTCTGTTTCAAGATTATCACTCTTTTTCAACACGGGAACGAATTTAGAAATTTTCCGTTTCTGTGGAAAAAACTTGCATATTTTTTGACAAAATACAGTTGATATGCTACACTGGGTTTTTTCTTTATTGTGTAGATACACGGTCTGGTCCATAATATTAATGTGACCACTGCCTGCAATCAAAATCGACATGCAGTAATCACTCACAGACAACACCACTAGCAGTGAAGGGTATACAAAGCATGTTGGGAGCCAGAGAAAATAGTGCAGTTGTCACTGTAAGGAGGAGACAAAATGTGCACTGTCATTGGCTTTTGGGGAAAGGGTGGAAGCATTTGGGAATGAGTAAGTCTGTAAACTGTTCGCATGTCAGTGTGGTTAAAGTATACTGTGCTCAGCAAAATGGTGCTATTCAGAATTGGTGCCGTGGATACTGTTGTGTAGTCATGGGCCACAGATGACAGGGGTGAGTGTCAGCTGCAGAGACGTGCATCTGTTAAACAACTGACCACCCAGATGAACTGAGAGGCATTTCAAATGACAGATGGCTATTGGAATGCACATTGTTAAATGTCTGAAAGCAAAACACACTGCAACAACTGTCAGAATGGAGCACGACAGGGGAGGGAGTCTGTGGCATTCCCTGGGTGGTGATGATATTCTGGGAGGCACAAAGGATCAACAGATGTATCCGTCTGTCCTCGAGGGTCGTGTCCACCCGTACACACAGTTTGTTTTTATTCAGCATAGTGACATTTACCAGCAGTACAATGCAACACAGCTCGCAGCTCATGTGTGGTTCAAACAGCAACAGGACGAGTTTATCACATGCCTCTAACCACCAAAGACTCGGATATAAACCAACTGAGAATCTGTGGGAACCCCCCTGCCAGGGTGTATTGTCCGTGGATCCTCACATGAGAAACCTAGAACACCTGGACTTGGCAATGAAATCGTAATGGCTCCACACCCCTGTTAATACAGAACCTCACAGCCACGTGGGGGAGCCCAGTTTGATACGGGATTTTTGTGTCCTTGGAAAGTGGGCATTGTGTTGTTCTTGTCATCAACAAGCATGTCTCAAAAGCAGCATAAAATGAAAAGAATTGCAGTAGGCAACTGATCGAGCCTGGATGGGGTCTGCCAGTCATTAATGCCATATGATCATTTCCATGAATCTCTTCCTGCATGTCTCGCAATGGTGTGCATTGCAAAAAGAGGTTATTCGAGGTCTTGACGGGTAGTCACATTAACGTGTCTGCTGGACAGTGTATTTTCAGAAGAAATGAAGGTAACAAACTAAATAAATCATAATTACATTATTACTTTGCAGTGAGCCACAGGAGACCAAGGTCCATTGTACCAAAATGCTCATAAAACATCTTTGAACCACCAATTGAATTTTATCAGTGGAGTTCATCTCACCCTTTATGTAGGAGAAAGTAAAAAACCTCCATAGACAATTTCAGAGGAGCCTCATATCTGATAGTACACTGATAAGATATCTTTTTTCGGTTGCTACTTTGGACTTGTGATCACTGTATGTTTCTGAGGAAAGGCCATAATGTTCAGACTTTGGTGACCAAGGTAGACAAAAGCTTTTAAATTTTGAAATAGTATCTTTGTTTGTTTATAGCCCAACACATTTAGCATATTTGGTCACTGTTCCTCTTTGGTACGTTTCCCTTTCTAATGCTCTAGGTGGAATGAAGTGGTCATATGGACATTGATACCTGGGAGTCACTTGCTGGGTAAGTTTGGCTGACAAGTTGCAGGTCTTTTCTGTTGACACCACGGTGGGTGACTTTCATGCTGGCGATGATGAATCAATAATAAGGACAACATATCACCCACTCCCTGAGCAGAGAGAAGGTGCGACATGACTGGAAATGAACTGCATGGCAGTCAGATATGCTGACCACTCAGTGAAGTGGGTCGATAGATGCTACTCAACGTTATTTGCCTCCCCTCATCACATATTTTATAATGTGCGTTTTACATGCTCTTTCCTCAATCCTCCTCGTATGGGATTATTCTCTCCCAAATGCTTGTCTACAAGGAATGTTGTACCACACAATGTGGCCACATTAAGATCCTAACTCGTAGTTAGTCATCGAGATGAACATTGTAAGTTGCCATTGACAGTCAGTCTCAAACACAACAGGAATCACTGCAGACCCATGTCTACTATTTTTCAACCAAATATTGTGATGGCAAGTTGCATGCAGTAGGACCCTTGCTGAAGACTATTGAGGCATAAAAATGTATATGTTGTCAGTGGAGCAAACACCACATAAACTGGACAGCAGGTGACTTGAAATGTGTGGTGGTTTAGCCTCTTTCTGAGAACATATCAAGGGCTCTGACAGCACAATAAGGTTTTTAACCTGCCATGGGCAGAGGATAAACAGAGTGTCTCAAAAGTTACAGAACACTTATGTTGTGTAACAGCATGCAAACAAATTAGACCTAAGGTATTGTCACAAAGTTTTATGCAGTTTAATCAATTTCAACATGTGTGCACCAGTGGTGGTGGGCACAATTTCCAGTCTGTTATCAGGATCGATCCACATTCAGCACATTATATCTGCATCACCTGTGGCAAGGACAGAAATGATTTTGTTCATTAAATTTTTGATGTGGTTGACAGCTGCTTGTTAGACTCTGTCCTTGGTATGTGCTCATAGAAACAAGCCCAAGTTTCTAATGCCTGTTGGCCTAGAACACCAGGGAATAGGACCACCCCTGCCATTTCAGCATACCTCGTAACACCTGGTCCGCAACATCTGCCACAGTGCACCATATTGCTGGAAAAAGACTGTGTCTCGGGAGTCAGCCAGTCATAGTAACAGCCTGAGCATATCAAGGTAACTGTTTCTTTTCTGAGGATAAAATGGTCCCAGAATACCATCAACCATCAAACAACACAACACATTCCCTGTCATGTACCTCTTCCATCACAGTATGTGGATTGGTAACATATCATTATCTTCTCACAGGATATGTATATACTCTGAATTGCCAACAAAACTGGCTTACGCATGCGTATTCAAATACAGGGATTTGTAAACATACAGATTATGGCACTGCAGTCGGCAATGCCTATATAAGACAACATTTAACTGGCACAGATGCTAGATTGCTTAGTGCTGCTACAATTGCAGCTTATCAAGATTTACGTGAATTTGAATGTGGTGTTATAGTTGGCATATGAGCAATGGGACAAAGCATCTCCAACGTAAGAATGAAGTGGTTATTTTCATGAGCATTCAGTGAATATCCGGAATCTAGTAAAACATAAGATCTCCGACATCATTGCAGCCGAAGAAAGATCCTGCAAAAACAGGACCAACAACTGAAGAGAATCATTCAAAGTGACAGAAGTGCAACCCTTCTGCATATTTCAATGCTGGGCCATGGACAAGTGTCAGAGTGTGAACCATCACCGATATGAACTTTTGTAGCGGAAGGTCCACTTGTGTACCCTTGATGACTGAACGACACAAAGCTTTATGCCTCACCTGGGTCCATCAACACCGATATTTGACTGTTGATGAGTGGAAATGCATTGCCTGGTCGGACAAGTCTCATTTCAAACTGTGTCGTGCAGTTGGACACGTACAGGCATGGAGACAACCTCTTGAATCTATGGACACTGCATGTCAGTAGGGGACAGTTGTAGCTGGTGGAGGCTCTGTAATGATGTAGGAGGCATGCAGTTGGAGTATATGGCTAGGTATGACCCTGAAAGGTGACACATACATAAGCATCCTGTCCATTGGGAATTCTGATGGACTCGGTCAATTCCAGCAGGACAATGATACAGTTGGCAGGTCCAGAATTGCTACAAAGTGGTTCCTGGAAAACTCTTCTAAATTTAAACACTTCCACTGGCCACTAAACTCCCCAGATTTGAACATTGAGCTTATCTGGTATGATTTGCAATGTGCTGCTCAGAAAAGACACTCACATAGCGCTCTATGCAGCATTCAAAGTGTCAATTCCTTCCATCACTACTTCAGACAATAGTCATGCCCATGAGGCACAATTGATTACTAAACTTAGCCAGCACTGTACAACTGATGCGTGTTATGAAGATATAACATACTTTGCTCAGAGACAATAAAAGTGTGTGGGTAAATACTTTTATCAAAACTGAACATGAATGCCCAAAAATAGAGTTAAGTTCCAATATTTGCAGCTCTTGCTATGTAGATGAAGTTTACTTTTAAAAACAAGAGTAGAAGGCTTAGATATATCATGCAAGATTATTTATAGTGATATT
Source organism: Schistocerca gregaria (assembly GCF_023897955.1). Lineage (NCBI taxonomy): Eukaryota > Metazoa > Arthropoda > Insecta > Orthoptera > Acrididae > Schistocerca > Schistocerca gregaria. The sequence goes on along the minus strand of NW_026061811.1, from coordinate 3,059,307 downwards.
AATGTAGGTAAGATGTAAAGAGAGATTGAGGGGGGGGCAGGGTTTTTTTTTATTTAATTATTTTTGAAATAGGAAGTCTTCATAGTTGTGAAGGCAAGATTTGTCATTTAGCAAGTAGACTGGTGCTGTATCTGTGTTGAAAGATATTTCAGTTCCTTCAAGAAAGTCAGATATCTTGCCTGGTTCTTTTCTACACTGTTTGCCACAATTCTTGCCCAGTAACTCATTCTGAAAAGTCGGATTTGTTCTGGATGTTAGGACAGAGTGAATCCCTGTGCTTCTACCAGTTTGTTTATTGCAGAAGTTTGGACATACCTGACTTGTGATATTCTTGCTTAGTGCTTTCAGTATTGTGTTGCTTGTGAAGAAGCTTATTTTTATGTCATACAATTTGAAGAGGTTGGCATGAAATCTTCCTTGAGGAAGGTCAGCTTATTACAAAGATGGTCTTTCTGTTTGTGGGTGGTTGTCCAGAAACTGGTTGGTTTAATTTATCTATTACAGCGGGAATGTATTCATAACTGGAGGCAGCTGATTTTAGAATTTGTGTTTCTTTTTGTCTTTCACTTGTATCCATTGGATCTTTACGCATGTGATTAAACATTCTTCTGAAGAACACATTTTTATATTGATATGGATGGTAACCCTGGTAATTGTTGGCTTCCTGGAAATTTCAGAATTTTATATAAAAAGTTTTGTTAATGTTTCATTCCTACAGTGACATGAAATGAATTGAATTTTGTGGTGTAATTTATTAATTTCTTCAGCTAGATTTTCCATTTCCTTTGGTTGTTCTGTTGAAAATAACGAAATGAGAGTGTCGCAATTTTCTGTATTCTCAATGAATAAACTTATTCTAGGTCCCTACAGCTGTTGTGTGATAATCTAGTGTAAATTCCTGCAGATAAGAAAGGGATTTTGAACTCATGTCCATAAGCTGCACTCATATGCGATACTTATAGAAATGATTCTGGTTGTTATTGAGTACAGTGGTTCTACCTGACAGCAGTTTCTAGTGATTTAATGCATTTGCTGTCCCAATAGTAATTTTTGCCACACTGTGTGTGTTTCAGGACCTGCCAAGAATAACACTGCTGCCTTCCGACAGTTCTCTCAAAACCCGGTGATGTAAGCACGGGCATTAGAATGCTTTTGAGTCTCACAGCGAGACCACTAACAAGGTTTTGCCCCCTGCTGAACACCAAACCCACAGACAGTCTGGTTTTCTTTTTGTGAAAGTGAAAATTGAACCATTGTGGGTGCTATGATTGTCAGTTTCCATTAACATGACACAAGCAGAGTGGCAGGTATTATAAAAAATGGTGCCTTATCTTGGCTAACTTCTTTGATTTGTTAAGCACTGCCCTAAAAACAGCAGAATGCCAAAGTTATGAGATATTATGCTTGATATCATTACAGCCCATTATAAACTAGAGATTGCTTCTCCCAAGTGATCAAAATGTGGTCCATAAAGAAACTTTGTTATTCCAGTAGGCAGCGGGTCATTGATGTTTAGTATGCTTGAGAGCTGTTCTTTGTTCACACAGTGTTACTCATGAAAAATGACATCTTAGGCATGTATTGACATAACCAATGACAACTGGCTTTGGCGAAACTTATTACTAGTCAATACCTGTTATGTGTTCAGTTAATGAATTTACACATTTGTCTATCTGGCATAGCAGTTCACAATATTTTTCCCTTTCTTCTGTGGTGGTTTGTTCTCTCACACCCCTAGTCAAGAGGACCAACTGTCATGGTCTTAAATAGTCCTTGATTGGCATACATAATCCTTCCTAGTGTCTCTAGATCTTTCAAAGGAACATAAACATCTCACTTCATTTTTCTGTCTCTTCTCAGCCTTGAGAACCCAGTTCCGTGCACCACCAAGATTATATAGCCACTGGCCTAATTGGAGTGATTCTCACACATTCTAATTTCTCATTTCATTTCCTTTTAGTTTTTTCTTTGCTTTCTGCTAAATCACAAGTTCTAGAAAACTTGTCTATTAAGTAAAACGTATGCTCCCAACATAAAGAAACTTGCAGACCACACAGAAGACCTGAAAATTTAGTTTGATTTTGGAGCAGAACAACTGATGTTGGCAGTAAAAAATTTTATAATTTTGGTGTGCAGCAACCTTACTTACCTTCTATTGTTGTGACAGAAATACTAATAAACATTTAACATGTATTTGGTCCAAAGAAGTTTATTTCTACAGTGTCTGCTAGGATGCCATTGTTTATCAGTGAACAATGTAAACCACAAAAAAGTAAATGAGAATAATAGGGTTTAGGAGCATACTTGTCACAACCATTGTAGTGGAAGTGCTTCTGCTGTGACTAACATTGTGTGAATGTTTCTAACTGGATGATAGTAAGACCATGGTCAGTACTGGAACCTGAAAGTACCTTATCTTGCTCCTGCCCTTCTGCAGTAATATAAAAATGAAACAGAGTGTCTTCCAGTGTAGAATTTTAACATTTTAAAGTAGTTCCTAGAACATGTTTCAGTGTTCAGGTTGCAAAAGAACTTTTTGGAGCATCTGTCAACGTTTTCAATTGTATAACTGTGTCGAAATGTACGTACGTCTTGTTCAGCAGTATTCAGTTTGTAAATATTTCAAGAGAGATGCTGTTTTTAATTTATTAAATGCCACATCAGTAAAGTGGCAATCTATGGGATCAAATTGAGGCAGTTTTAATATTGGAACTGGTATGGCCTACAGATTCACCATTGGTTATTTATACTAAACACAAGCCTTAGAACAAAATGAATAGCACTGAATGTAAACAAAATTTGAAAAAGGTAAGTGCTGGCACAGATTGCATTGACTTGTTTATCGAGTTTTGTATTGTTATCAGAGCTAGTAAAGTTATTGCCAATAACAATGAACATGAAGGAGTTATAAGTCTGTCTTGTATTAATTGGCCAAAATTGAAAACTAATCGGTTAATGTGAGAACAAGGGGACATAAGTGATAACATAATCTGGATCTTGGTGAAACAAACTCAAATGAATACAGATATTATTTAGTTACATTTACTAGCTGTTCTAGTTCCCCTCAACAATGTACAACTGCCTTTGGCTATGAGATTTAGCTTTATTGCAGCAAGAGAGAATGGATGCAAGGTATTTCAGTGTGTACTACAAGTATTTTGATGAATTTTCATTTTCAACAAGTAGTACATTCTGGCTGTAGGCATACAATTTTAAATGTATTGGGCCTAATTATTGTTTCTATTGTAAACATGACTAGCATTAGTGGTCATGTAAAAACAGTAGCACATATTATGTAGCTCTATTTGCTGAAGAGCTACTCAGGTCAGAATATTACAATCTATTTGTAGCCCACCTTATTGGTGAAATTACTGTAGCTGTGAAGTTGTCATTTGGAACAGAAGCGCACAATAAAGTATTTTGAGACCAGCAGAAGTGCTTTTTACCAATGTATGTAGGTAGTTCTAACAATTTTTCGTCCAGTGAGTCTTCCACCTAGCTTATGGTTTAACACTATGTAGCAGTGAGATAACAGGTGACCATCGGCATGATTAAATGTTTCTTAAACTAACTGTTTCTGTAAGTTGATAAAATTAACCCATAAGTAATAAAAATAGTCATGTATATAGTTGCACACTGAAGTCCCAAATTATATTTATAATGCAGTGTTTCTTAATGTTGTAATGTGCCGACGAAACATTTATGGCTGAAATTTACTGTAAAAGATAGATGAATTAAAAAAAGATGCTAATGGTCTTCTTAATTTTGTTGGTTCCATTGTTCCCATTACGTATGTGAGAAATATTAGCAGTGAGGCTGTTTTGTTTTTTCGTATGGCATCGAGTAATTACTTCATAGCAAATCCCAGAGGTTAAAAATGTTGTACTGCATGAAAGGCATGGTAATTCTACAGAGCTGCAGTTGCACTACCTTTGAGCTGTGTACATTTTTTAAAATACAAGCAGGTATCAGTTTTATGCTGTAAATGTCTTGGTAAGCTTTCCAGTGGAACAACCAGAAATCTGTGTGCAAATTAACACCATGCAAGCAGTGTAGGTAATGGTGACAGCTCTTTTAATACACCCTGTATATGAAAACAAACTACATACACACAATTTTCGAGTGTTTAGGGGAGGAAAAGAAGCTTTTTTTTTTATGTGACTGCCTCTAAATTTCTTTTTTTATAGGGGGAGACGATGTTGGTATATGAAGCACTGGTTACCAGTTCAGCTGAATGCATTGTCACTATTTGAGCAAGCATATTCCAGTTGTGCCATAATGTAGACAGGTGATATTTTCTGAATTGCCCCTATACCAATAGTCACATCATATCTTGAGCATTACTAACATGTCTGGCCCCACAAATTCTTTGTAAATGTAGATTTTTGTACACAATGTATGCAACTTTTTTAGGAGCACCTGCTGACCAGAGAGTAACAACCTCAGGATGAAAGCAAGTAGCTGTACAGGACAGAAGGGTTGGAGCTTGACTAAGGTAACTCAGAAAGTACCTTTGTCCTTGATTCACATTACCTGTCATGACTAGAGAGAGATAAACAAAACAAAGATAGTTCAACTGTTAATTACCCCCTTGCCACACACACACACACACACACACACACACACACACACACTGCTTAAACATAGTTACCATCATAAGCAAAAATTTACATTAAAAGGCGACAGGCACTTCCATTGAAGTCCTAAGTATGAGGTGCATCCTGAAAGTAATTGCCAAATCATTCTACTGCCACTGCAGCACTTGTGTTGTAGTTTCACACATTTCTCTGGTTCATTGTCTTGACACTGCAGCTCAATTTTGTGGTATTTATATTTGTTAGTGATCAGTCAAAATCTTTAGGACAACCTCTGAGCCCAGTGACTGTGAAGTGTGCTCTGTTATGTTTAGTTCCAACACACAGAACATTAAGCCAGCTGAAATTCATCAACTTGTAGACATTTACGGTGAGAAAGTGGATGAGACAGTTGAAGAAACACTCATGACGAAGCATGTGTTGGACAGCCTTCTGTTGTCACTGATGGTATGGGTGAGAAAACACATGGTTCACAATAAGAATGTATTTCAAAAACTGTTTTGCATGACTCAGTCATAAATTGCGTTTGAAAAATGCTTTCAAAATTATGTACCTTGGCAGAGTTTTGACATTTCAGCACTGAATACAGTGATAAGGAAGATGAGTTCTTAAATAGAATCGTGACTGGTGATGAAACTTGGGGTCTTCATGACACTCCAAAATAAAATCAACAATCTATGGAGTGAAGGAACTGACAGTCCGACAATCCTCCACCACCCCCAAAAAAGAAATCATAATGAAGTTGCAAGTGCAAAAAGTCAGGTGAAATGGATTCTGCGACCAACAAGGCATTCTGCTTGTTGAGTTCCTTCTCAGAGCTGAAACCATGAAAGCGGTATGATACTGCAAAACACCGAGAGAACTCCATCACACTATTCAAAACAAAAGATGCAAAACTCTCAATCGAATCATTATGATGCTTCATTTCTGCTGGTGGCACTGAAATCCTTACTAAACAATTCACTTGGGAACAGTGAGACCACCTGCCAATCAGTGCTGATCTCACATCTTCGGACTACCACTTTTACTTCATCATCAGTCAGGATGAAGGTGCTTGAACACCTATGATGATGTAAGCAAGTGTGATCAGTATTGGAGGTCTTAACTGGTATTATCTTTCTATGAAAAGGGCATAGAAAAGTTGGATTACTGCTATGACAAATGTCTGAACAGTGGTGGCTGTTACGGTCTGAAGAAATGTTTTCATGAGTCCTTTCCCACAATGGTACTTACTTTTCTGGCATGCCTTGTATATTTTAATGCCTTTTGGCATACCAGTGTGGGTATAAAAGCTGACGGAGAACACCCCACATCCTCTTCTTTACAGCAGTCACATAATGGGGATACTCAAGCCAATATGAACCACCTATTTTCTATCAGCAGCCATGTTTGACCATGAGGTTTGATCAGCATGTTGTTGAATCTTGTGGATCATACACAGGGTTATTCAGCTGCCCCTGCCATAAAGTTTTATGGAACCTGCAACATCTTCAAGAACCACACCCATGATTTTAATCTTCTCTCCTCCCTACATGCTCACTGTTAGTCCTGCAAAAAACAATGAACAGAACCTTTTTGTATCAAAATTAACTACATTACATTTTGTACTTTGTTGGACACCACACTTTCTGTGGCATTCAAGAAAAAAGGCATTTGAATGCCTGTCTTGTACTTTTTGTTAAATAATTCAAAAACTATGGCTTCTAGTAAAAATGTATCCCCTCCCCTCCGAAAAAGAAATGACTACATTAAATTTCCCACAAAAAGATCCTGTTCATTTTTTTATGTAGGACTAGTAATTTGCATGTAGTGGGTGAGAGAAATGAAAATCTTGCCCATGACATTTGTAGGCATTGCAAGTTGCATAAAACCCATGGGTAGGTGTAGTTTAATCATCGTGTACAGGTTTATCATGCCAAAAGAACTAATATAAGATTTCTCTGGCTTCATAAACAGCTCAAGAAACATTTTACACCACATTAATGTATAGTGTTTGCACTTTTCTTAATCAGAAAATCATTTCTCATTGCTTTCCTGACCACAGAAAATTCCTACACACAGCCAACTGTTTTTGTTGTTGTGGTCTTCAGTCCAAAGACTGGTTTGATGCAGCTCTCTATGCAAGCCTACATCTATTTGAACCTGCTTACTGTATTTCCCCTTAAAACAGTTTTTCCTCCTCTCACTCAAATCCCACCAACACCAAATTGATGATTCCTCGATGCATCAGGGTATGTCTTATCAAACAGTTCCTTCTTTTACTCATGTTGTGCTGAAAATTTCTTTCAATACTATGTCCCTGGTAATTTGATTTGCAACTGCATAATTATTCCATTAGCCACCTCTAGGTGCAGTGCAGAGGGTGTCGAGTGCCAGTAGTAGTCATCTATCCACTTATTGACTACCTCTGTAACTTAGTGTTCACTGCTGCTGCCTATCATGGCGAGGACGCAGGTTTAGATTCCCTGTACTGCCAGGGATTTTTCTGGGTGAGAGGATTGGGAAAGTGTACATTCACCCTTGTGATGCCAACTGAGGAACTCGAGGACAAGAAAACTGACACAGGCAGGATAGTGGTGTGCTGGACGTCATTGGTAAACGATGACACGGTGGTCGGCCAGTACCGATGGACAGAGTTTACCTTATGTTTTATCCACGAAATCATCAAAATTTCTTCCTAGAAACACATTTTTAAAGATACCATCCTTTTCTAGCTTCAACTGCTTGTTGTTCACATCTCGTTTCGGAGCAAGGCTACACTTCACGCAGATACCTCCAGAAAAGACTCCGTAACATTTACATCCACTCCTAACATATTCCTCTTTCTCAGATATACAGTGAAGCCTGCATTTTATATCCTCTCTGTGTCAGCCAAAATCAATTATTTTGTTACCCAAATAACAAAACACTTCTATTATCTTCAGTGTCTCATTTCCTAATCTGCGAGGTTTGTCCGAAAAATACATATAAAAGTTGCATAATAACTTTATTTTACAATTATTCAGGTATTACAATATGGTCTCCTTCAAAGTGCTCACCCTGAGACGTGATACACTTCTGCCAACGCCATTTCCACTGTTGATAACATTGCTGAAAGTCTTCAGTTGTGATGTTGTTTAGTTGCCATGTCGTTTCCACATCTCCCAATGCCACACCATTACGCATTTTTGGGAACATGAAGAACTCACACGGGACTAAATCCAGTGGTGATTGAGCTTCGGGCCAAAAACACAACGAGCGACATGTGTGCGGGCACATTCTTGTGATGAAGGGTCAAACTCTTGCCACAAGAGCTCCGAGACGTGTCAGAACTTCAACGTAAAAATTTCCGTTCACTCTCTTGCTGGGAGGGACAAATTTCTTGTGAACAATGCTCCAAGAATCAACACTGTCATCACATTGGACCTTGATTTTCGCGACTCTATTGTTCTCGGTTCTCCTGCTAGTTTCCATTCCTTGCTTTGAGCTCCACATCGAATTTCTAATACCAGGACACGTCTTCAGTGATGACTCGGTTGAGAAAGTCACCTCATTCCTCTGCTTCCAACCAATCCCTACAGCACTCAACCCTCTTTGCTTTCTGTTCTGGTGTCAAGAGCTTCGGTACAATTTCTTCATTTCAAGTTTTTGTGAACAATTGTTTTGAGGGTTGACAGCTTGTCAGCAATCATTCTGTCAATCCACGGTCTTTAAGAACACAATCTGCTGCACACTCCCACCTTCACGCAGAGTGCTCTGACTCGAACTGAGCATTGATTTGATTGATTACAGCAGTAGTCTCACCTGATGGTGACTGCAACCTGTAACATAAAGACATTATTCAACCTTTATACGTATTTTCCGGACAAACCTCGTATAATGGACAATGAAAAACTTCCAATTCTAGTTAGTTATATTAGTTGTTCCATGGATCATGAACACGATTCTTTCATAATGATGTGGAACGTGTCACCTGCCATATTCTCCAGATCTGACTGGGTCAGACTTTTTCCTTGTCCCAAACCGAAAAAAAATACCTCAAAGGATGATGATGCAGTGACTGATGCTTTGTTGCAATTGAAATCAAAGATCTTTTCTTTGAATGGTTTGCAGAAGTTATCTGAGCATGCCTCCAAGTGTATTGGTGTACACAGGTATTATTTATATTATGAAATTTCTTTCACTCTTTATTTGTTAGGGTAGAAGCTTTTTCACCCCTCCTCGTACAGCTTTCAAATGCAAACTCGCTGATCATCCCTCGTTATTCATTCCGCATCTCCTGATTCAACTTGACTACATTCCATTATTCTTGTCTTATGTTCATCTTAGAACTGCTCTTTAACACACTACCCATTCCACTGTCTGCCTCCTTAGCTGTGCCATTCGACTAACTGCAGCGATTTTTCCTCGGGGGGGGGGGGGGGGGGGACTGTGACTGGTACAAAATGCAGTCAGTCTTGTGAGGAGCTGCTTGACCGAGTAGTAGTGGTTTCACAGTAAAAAAAATCCTAGGACAGAGGTGTGCTGACCAGCTGCCCCTCCATGTTGCATCACATCACACCACTGGCAGGGGGCAATATGTCGGTTGGTGGAATTTTAGCATTTTTAAAACAACCAACGGAAATTCCAGGTAGGAATGTCAAAAATTTATGATTTTTATCCCTTCCATTCCATTCAACTTATCTTCCAAGACCCTTCCTGCCTCTGATATCAAGAGCTTTATTTCTTCTCTCTTCCTGTGTCTTATAAGAGTCCCGTTACTCACTCCAAACAACAAGAAAATATTGAAATGATGTAACATTTGTTTGTCAGAACTGTCTGAAGTGTAATGTTGGGATATGACACTGTAGGATAGAGTTCCAATGACATTTGTTGTATAACCTAGAAAACAGTATCAACAATCATCGACATGATTTGAAGTATTTTGTGGCTCAGCTCACCATCCAAATATATTTAGAAGTACAATTCATGTGGGCTCTAGGTCATATAGTTTCAGTTAATATCTTGACTTGCTGATGAAACAACATTGTAGCTTTTGATAAGCCCAATTCTCCAAATGTAATCAACAGCTAAAACCACATTTCTAAAGCTTTGGCAACTGGCTAAAAAAGAGTCACTGATTTCAAAGTTGCAGAAGTATAAAAGCAAATTACAGTTCATGATTTACACTGAGTTCACGTTACTCAGTCCAACAGATAAAACTGCACTTGGTTTCATGTGACATCAAGTCCAAGACAACTACTCTCATTCAGTAACCTCACTAAAACTATTGAGAAAGTTAACAACGATAGCACAACTCAACTCACGGGTGCAAAGCATCAAAGGTACATTTTTCCAATATTAACTTCAGGAACTGTTCTAGTGGTTATGAAAAATTATAACAGTTTCTATTTGACACAGAAGTGCTATGAGGCATTTTCATAACCAAATAATTTGAAACACATGAAATTTATAATCTCAAACAAAATATCAATCCAAAAGGCTTCCATTTTTGAACAGCAGATTTGCAATTATTGAAAAAACATAGCTGAAAATTTAATGGAATCAGATACTTTGTTGGCCACAATATTTATCATAATCTAATATTGAACAGAAGTCTCTGTGAGACAGATTCATTAAAATCTTCAACCGTGTTGTCTGTAAACATGCTCTAAAGGATCATTTCAGGCTTATCTACATTGTGAGTGTATAGCAGCATGATAAGTTGCCTGTCAATTTGTCATACACCACAGTGACATCATTCAAACAGAGAACCACTACTGTGAGACAAACCATCTTCCAGTGGTAGCCTGGAGTCGACAACCTGTTTAGAGCATAAGAGTTGTGGCTCATAGGCACCCACAAGAAAATGCAAAAGAGCTGTGCACTGCCCATTTAGAAGGCAGCTGTATTAGTACAGACCAGACACCAAGTTTTTTCTGAACTAAATCGGGATATTTTTTAAAAAACCAAGACTAAACACACACAGGCTACAATTCAATGTTTTTTTTTTTTTACCTTATTGAGATTTTTGCTCACTTTTCAATCTCCTTCATAGAATCTTCTCTTCTTCCTCAATAAAACTGGAGACATGTAAATCACTAAACCATCTTCATTATTATTATTATTATTATTTCAGCTTCTAATGTTGCTGCTGGGAAAAGGTTCCTCTCAGCTCACCAAGTGTTCACCATCATCTGAAACAAGACGGAAAAGTTTTAAGAAGTTGTCATAGTTTTCATAACAATGAAAAAAAAATTCCTTCCACTAATCTGATTTCAGCTTGAAAAGTTCTTCTCTTCATCCTTGAGAAAGTTCTTTAACTGCACACATTCTTCAAACATCAAATCCCCATCTGCAAGAAATAACTTCTAGATATTCTGAAACTGAGCTCTGTTTCACTGTCAGTGAAAATGGTTTGAAAGTCCTGTAGACACTTTCTTCAAAGTCAAATCATTTTTCAACATAGTTTAGACTGTGCTGCAAGTAAACTGCCATTTTGTTGTGGTTTGCCTACTTTGTTCCTTTGTTGTCCTCGGTGTCTACATACTGGCTGAAAACATAGGGGTTGGATGTGCAGTACTGTCTACTGTAAATGATGTAGCCGACAGATGCACAGTCTTCTACTTTCACATCCTCCCAATAATACACAGTTATGTATGGCCAGTGCACAACTTCCCATTTATAAGTCCACATCGGAATTAAAGTTACATAAAAATGACTGATTTTGCCCTATAATAAAAGATACTAACTAGGAATACTCAATATAAATTAGAAAATCAATTACACAGACAAAATTCAACCTGAGGGGGCTGCCTTTCTCTTTTATGAAAATGCAGATTACAATTCACATATGTTAATGGTAATTAGTTGAAAGTGAAGAAACAAATTTGAAGGAGGCATATTGCAAAACAAGGGGGAAGTAAAAATTAAAAAATTATCCCAGCTTCCTTCGTCACAATTTCTCTTTCGAATGTTTTGATAAGATCATCATGATGACTAAGGCTGCCACAGGGGAAGGAAACTGCACAACCCTATTCAATTTTTTCAGCAGAGAATTACAAAGCACTGTCACGATTGACCTCTGATGCACTACTCGAAAACAATGGCTATTTAGTCAAGTATGGCCACTTAGCACTGTTAATAAAAAGAGGAGTTTAAGTCAGTAACTCATACAAGACTGCCCCTCATTAGAAATTGGTAATGAGCAATTTGAAGTGAAGACCACATCATTTTATATAATGTTGTCCATTTTTATGTAACCAGGAATTTTATCTATCCCAACAAAGTACAGTTGGGAGTTGGGTTTCCAACCAGATATCTGGGATATCAGGCAACTATGGTCAAGACAAAATCCAAGTCTCCACATTATCAATGTGGCCTCAGATAGCACTAGCATCCCTCCCCCAAAGCATTGGTCTGTGGAGTTGGGTACGGGAAAACACAGAATGGGTACTCAGTCAGCAGAGTAGGATTCCATTCACTGATGCATCCAGGAGTAACCTGACATCTGATGATTGTCAAAGAAAGGTGTGAAAGCAGCAGGAAACTATGAGACTTCAGAAAGAAAGTTACCTGTTACTATGGCAGACTGAGTAACTTTTACTGTATGCTGCAATACAATTCAAAGTGATGCAGATACTACTTTTCACTACAGTCACTAAAACCTGTAAACAACAATTGTAACATCCCACAAACTGTTCAGTTTCTTGAAAATATAAACGTGCGCCTCAGTCATGGAACAATTTGATGATTGCTGTGTGAATTTCCTCTTTGATGGAAAATCTCTTTCCTGTCAAATATGCACTGAGCTTGCTGGAAAGACTGAATGGTCTTCATCAAATTGTTGGCACTGTTTCACTACGACTGGATGCTACATTGCATTGCAAGAATTCCATGGCGAATTTGTGTGCAATTTGTATGTTTGGCTAACAAGAAACTTACTGTTCCTTGTACCTCAACTTTGGAGAGCCATTTCACTCCCAAAATGTGATGAACCTGTTGTCCGTACTGCAGCAGAATTGTCTCTCAGGAAATTGGTAACATGCCCACTCTTCTGAAAGGGTGCCGTGCCTGTTGCGTAACTTAATTTCAGAAGTCCCTATACCTCAAGTATGTCTCTTGAATGAATCAATAACCATCCAAGACCATTTCTTCAGCAATTCCTTTGGATCAGTGCTCATTGTGTAGAAGCAGAAGAAGATACATTCATGTGTGTGAGTCATGAGGCAACGGTTCAAATCTGTGTTCTGTAACTAGTGCAACATTATTTAACAATTCTCCTGATACTGTGTTACTATCACATTTTTACTGTTAAATGTTTGTTTGCTGATGGGGTGGTAGGGTCAACCAATAACCCTCTGGAAATTTATACAGTGAGATAATCACAAGCCTATTTGGGGCCCACCCAAACAGAACCCTGCTAGCCCCAGTACAGCATATTCCATAGCAGTTACTCAGTAATGATTGTTTCACTCCCCTCAACCCTTATTGACAAATGGTGCATTTTCAAAATTATTTTTCTCCTACAATGTTCACAGTTCAGCCAATAAGATCAAAATCCCATGCACTATGGCGTACAATGTTCCATTACTGTGTCATTGGATGGTAGGCAAAAGTATGTCCAGAGCTTAGAGTAGCAATCGACTGTTCGTGTTAACAAGTCCCCAGCTCATGAAATCCATGTTTGACAAATGTGCACCCAGTCAATGAGACTGATCTCATCAAGATGGTCAACATTTGTCATGACCCAAAAATCAAAAGTAGCATAAAGAATTATGAGGGCATAGCAAGCATTTACCATGCACCCTGCCCCCCCCCTCCCCCCCCCCCCCCCACCAAGTGTTTTCTGGAAGTTGAGGAAGGCAATTGTAACCTGAGAGCTTTTATCGTCTGCTTTTCTGGGGTTCCCATTGCACAGCATTAGTTCATGCTGACTATGTACTGAACTTTGTTGCTGTCTTAATCCTCAACAAAATTTTATATGAGGAGCTTACATGCAAAAGCAAGCATGTCAGGAATTTAAAATAAATGAGACACAGAATGGAACAAAACAAACAGGATAGGCAGAACCTAGATAATCATACAATTTAAGTGAAATCAAACATTTGCCAAGATACAAGCCTAGGAAAATAAATGTGTGTCCACATACACATTTTGTGTGAAGGATAACTAATCCATTACATCCAGTCGAGTGATTTCCATTCCAGTCACACTGTTTCTCTAATGCAGAGCAACTGTTTGTGCTTCCGTGCTCCCTCATAATATGTTGCATAGCACTAATAATTACTATTATTAAAAGGACACAGTTACTTATGCACTGACTCCACTTTTGATAGAATAGGAAAACTTCTAAGAAAAAGGCCAACAATTGTAACAAAAGAGGAATACAATGAGATCTACAATCAGTGACTCAGCTAAGAAACCTTGCTCGCCAATGTACATCTTGTAGGTCCTTAGATAGGGATTTCACATTAAATGTGTGAAATAAAATGCATTTCCATACACAAGTACAAAGCTATGGGAAACACTCATACTCATGTTGAGACAAATGCATTCTAGAATTCCCAACTAGATGTAAAAGAGCAGATGAACGACTACAAAACCCTTTCCTTGGACAAAAGCAAAAGTACTTTTCAGCCATCCAGTCTAAGATAATAGGAAAAAAGATGTTGATGGTTTACAGTAAACTATTTTTTAAGAAGCCTGCCAAAATCACTAGTACTTAAGTTGGAACACAACCATCACCGATGATATTTCCATGTTGCTTGTGACTGTTAAGAAAATTATTCTTTTTTGCATGTAACACTTACGTCAAAGAATACTTCTAAAGATAGTTAATGCCACAGTTACGTCATTTTATTCTGGCATGGTGATCTGAAACATTTTAAATAATTGTGAAGTAATAATAAACCTGAAATTTGAATAAAATATTGAAAACGAATATTAGTACTATAGTGGCCACTTTACAGTTTTTTCTATGGTATCACATACTACACTATAAAAATGTGTGAAATGATATGGTATAACAAGCATTATACAATAAGAGGTAAGTTATTTTGAAAGAAAGAAGAAGATTTTTAGTTTTGAAAATCGCTCATGGTTCATGTAATGAGAACATGTCCATATTTAAATGTGCTTTTTAAAGGAATATTTTCATTGTAGATTTGATTTACAGATATGAACTGCCTTTTGGCCTAAAAGTAAAAGGCATTCACACTGCAGTATGCTATTTTCATTCTTATGTATGCCCAAAATAAGTTTCATGTTGACTGTGATAAATTGCATTTAGTAGATATGTTCATTTTTGGATGTCACCTTCTCATAATTTGCTTGGGCCTTTGCCCCGCTTCAACACGGGGTTGACCCTGTTACTATAGAGTTGGCAATGTTAGTGTCACAGAGTGTTGTTGCCAGATGCCCTTCTTGTCACCATCATGTACCCCCCAGGACAGAAGTAATGTACCCTAGCTGTCTGCGTCTAGTGTAAGCCATGAAATAGTGCCAATGTTTTTCAGATGTCTGTAAGTTGTGTAACTGAGGTGGTACATGGGGACCAGCCCAGTATTTACCATGTGGGATGTGGAAAACTGCCTAAAAACCACATTCAGGCATGCCGTCCCTCGTTGTTAACCTGCTGGGCTGATTCAGTCCGGGGCCGGCACGCCTACCCAAGTCCAGGAAGCAGCACATCAGTGCTCGTGGGTAACCTGTTGTTTCCTTCTCAGAAATTCATCTATGGAATAGCACTTGTCAACTTTCATTATCAGCCAGCACCTTGTTAATTAAAGGGAGGTGATCAAATATTTTTATGGCTGCATGATATGCTTCTTTCTGTGCTACAACAAGATTAAGTCCCACTGTTTTCCTCCTAGTATTGTATTTATGAATGCTAGTATTATTTTCAAATTGTGCTGATCCTTCAAAACAAACTTTGTAAGAGTGTATGTGTTGTGAGGCTACCTAATTTCTTTATCTATGTGAAGTTTGAGGATAGGCACTGTGTGTGTGTGTAGGGGGATGGGGAGGGGGAGGGGTCAGAGGCCCCCATTCTAAATATGACATCAATGAAAGAAGGAAGTTAAATTTTCTAGTGATGTCATTGCCACTTATGGCAATCAAATTTAGAGCAAATGTTGCTGTACTCAGTTTTATAATTCTTGTTCTCATCACTATGTACCCCCAAGTATTTTTAACAATCAGTCTTCACATATTTCTTTTCCGTAATGCTTCATTATTAGTGATGATTTGTCTTTCCTTGTACAAAACTGAATAAGATGCCTTTTCTTTGTAAATGATGTGCTAGACCATTTATTGAGAACCAATGAATGACACTTTCGAATATTTCATTTATTGCTCCATCTGATATCGAGGTCGGTTATCGTGCTTTTGAGGTGAATTAAGAGAACTATTTTGCCTTTATCAGTAAAGTTTCAGGCAATTACCCTTCATCAAATTCATGTTGAGACCTAGAGAAGACAATTCTGGTCTATAAAGTGTGTCACAATTCAGAAATGTTAACTGTGTTCTTTAATGCTTCAACAGATTGTTATCCATAATAAAGGCCTGCAAGTAAGTGCATTTGCCTTGCAACCATTCCAGAAAATGGGAATGGTGTGTCCTTTTTAGTCACAATGCCTTGTTGCTCCAGTGATATACAATTAACTGCCACAAGAGGAGGGGATCTCAGACTAGATTACATTAATTATTTATTCCACAGACCCACAAAAGAGGGTATCCTCCTGGGTGTGGAACATGTCCAACAGTATTGGAATAGTACCTCAGAATCAAACGAAACAGGAGGTCCTGCCTGAGACCCAGGTATAGCTGCTTTCATTAAATGAAACTATATGGTTCCAGAGAGGAATCCCCATTTCATTCAAAACTGAGGTGCTAATCCATGACAGTTTGACATCCTCTGTGGTGCTCTTTGTGTTTTGGGGAAATAAGTGGACTGAGTTGTGAACAGGATTTTGGACTGACGAGGGAGGCATGCTGGGGCAAACAGTGCAGAGCCACTGTGCCAGGGTGGTGTAGTGGTTTGTGCATCTGCCCAGTGAGCAGAGGATCTGGGTTCAAATTTTCATTCATCTCTTCAGTCTACATGTATACTGCATAGTTGGTTGAGACTTGTAAAGGTCCATGGAACCATAAAGTTTCTTTTCTTTTTGATGATCATTCATATCAATGTTATTTTCAGTTTCAAGTGACAACTGAAAGAACAAACTAATAGTCTTATCTCCCTTAATAATACACTTTTTGGCGACAGAGAGAATACAGGCAAATGATTTAATAGTGATGCATCATCATCTAATCCAATTTAGTTAGTAGGATACATGTTCTATGGATCATAATGATGAGGAATGAGTCATTTTACATTCATTTGCAAATTAATTTATGCATATGGTTACATTATGAACATTTCTAATGTTGAGAATATCATGATTTTGCCATGTATAAA
The DNA here is from genome assembly GCF_023897955.1 of Schistocerca gregaria. Lineage (NCBI taxonomy): Eukaryota > Metazoa > Arthropoda > Insecta > Orthoptera > Acrididae > Schistocerca > Schistocerca gregaria. Next base: position 3,042,294 of record NW_026061811.1, on the reverse strand, counting down.
AAAATATGAGGCGTACATAAAGACCACAAACACTTTCAATTATTTATTGCACAAGAACCAAACAGTGTGCACCTATCATACATGTGTCATTTCAAAGAGACACTGAAAGTTTTTTTTTAATGTATACCACCACAGTGTAGTTTCGTAACTTGAGGATAGTCACCAAAAGTCACAAACGTGGTGTGTTGGCGTCCAACAAAAACTAGTGTGGTAAGGAGCCACCAACAAGGAAGGCCATTTACCACTGGCACAACAAATTTGTTATGATGGGTTGCTTGTGCCCGGGAAAGAGAAGCAGACGTCCCAGTGTGAGTGAAGTGAATGAGGAGTGCATACGAGAGTCATCTATAAGGAGTCCGAGAAAATCTGTGCGTCGTGCATCCCATGATCTCAAAATAGCTCCAATGACATAGTGAAAAGTCCTGCTATAGAAGGTGTCAATGAAATCATTCAAACTGGAGCTAGTGCAGGAACTCAATGATGATGACAAAACGCTTCTCTTTGAGTTTTGTTCAGAGTTGCAAAAACTGAATGGGGATGGTAATGGCTTTGATTACATAATATTTAGCAGGGAAACCACTTTTCACACTAATGGGAAAGTGAACAGGCATAATTGTCATATCTGGGGGTACAAAGCATCCACACGAATGCATTGAATTTGAGCATGAGTCCCCAAAAGTAAATGTTTTTTGTGCCTTGTCGTACCAAAAACAGTACAGGCAATTCTTCTTCACTGAGAGCACTGTTACTGGATATTCCTACTTGGATGTGTTGCAGCAATGGCTGATACCTCAAATGCAACTGGACCCTTCATTCATTTTTCAGCAGGATGGAGCTCCAACCCATTTTCATCGTGAAGTTTGTGGGTGTCTGAACACAGAGCTGCTGCATCGATGGATCGGCCTTGCTACAGAAGAGGACAGGTGTTTCACTAAATGGTTCCCCAATCACCACATCTCACTCCATGTGACTTTTTTCTGTGGGGACGCATTAAAGATCTGGTGTATGTACTGCCTCTACCACATGATGAAGCAGTGCCCCGTTTGTTTGGAAGTTTTTTTACAGTTTCGCTTCAAATTGCAATATGTATGATATCTGTACAATGTTTAGTTCTTGTGCAGTAATTACTTGAAAGTGTTCCTGGACTTTATGTACACCCTATATAAAGTATGATAGGAGTGGCAGGCTTGTTAACATGGTGCTGAAACATACAATGGTAGCTAACGAAAAGCTCTGTTTGATGTGTTGCAGACACTACTGGCTATAACAACTCCCAAATTTAGGTATTTAAATATTATTCTAATGTTATCGTAAGATAAGGCATAGTATTCATTATACTATTGTTAAAAACAGCATTGTTTATTAAACATGTTATCTTCTATATGAACCGTAAAAATTGTATACATTTCATTTAAATTTGTTGCCAATTTGTTTCAGCTATTGCCACATGATGTACAGTCACTTCAACTTAAAAAATATACGAAAAAGGAGACAAACATTTTTTTCAAGGCACTTTCTTGATCCTAAATTACCACAGCATTACATTTAAATGTTTAGCAGCCAATACCATTTTTCACAGCACCTGATAATTCTTGTAACTGTACCCAAGATGTAGTCTGGAATGTCTGAAACACCATTATCATTAGTTACCTTTATAATTCAGTCAATATATGTATTATTTTTTACTTTTAAACACATTTGGCAAAATAAAATGGATTTTTTCTTTAGCAACAGTCCTTCTCACACAGGCAAGCAAAGCCACAAACATTTCATCCTGGTTACTGTAAATGCACTCCAAGAACTAGCACCTCTACTTTGAGCAGTACTGTACTCTGTTTCACCCATAGCAGTTCACTATACCAGACTGCAGACAGAATGTTCACCACATCTTGTACTTTTTCTGTAAAATGTATGTGTTTCTGACCCTGCACAATTTGTCAGATACTCCAAGCAGTACACACTTTTAGTATTAATCAATTCCCAGGGTAGCTTGCTTGGAATCATTTCAGTTCAGACACTCATTCCATGTTCCATGTGATCTTCACTGTCTTGGGGTGATTTCCATGCTTCAATGTAGCAAGCTGTACAATGATAACTGTAACTGAATGCAGAAAATTAAGAATTGGAAATATAACAATAACAGACACAGTGTAATCCAATGAGCAATTGTACGTTCACTCACTCATTTATATATCAGCTTTGTATTCAATTGGAGGCTTTTTCCCCCATCATTTGTAATGAATAACCATGTCTCTGAGCTGGCACACTTCTAGGGATACGAGTTGTGACATTTCACACCTTCCAAAAGCACATGAAAATATTCTGAATTCAAATTTTGAAGATGGAACATTTTGGTGCTACATAGGCACTGTAATACACAGATGGAACACGATTCAACAGCAGAAACATATTACAAAATTAGATACTGTTATAAAGAGAAGATCCCTGATTTTGTTGTAGCAACTCAATATCAGTCCTGTGTTTAGTCACTTCTCTGCCAATTCAGTTACAGTTACCTTGACAGAGAGAACACTTAAAATAGCAGTATGTCTGTGCTAGTAGTAAGTGGCATACATTCTAATCTCTTACAAAGGTTGAATTTCAATCACAGAATTCCATTTCTGAGGTTTGGAAGCAGTTTATGTTGGGATCACTATAAAACCACGTACATGCTACTTGGGCCCTTGAGATGTGCCAATGACTCGGATGGCTTGCTGTCAGATGCATTTTGATCTTTTTGGGTGTCCAAGGGCTGTGGTCCAGATGATCACACACATTGTCTGCGAATTTTAGATGCTAAAGTGAAGAAAAGTTTTCAGTCACAGCTATTGATTTGCGTTAACACAGGGATTTAACTTTGAGTATTGCACCATAAACCTGTTTTGATAGTAAAACATGCAAAAACTAAGCTCATTCTTCACCCAGAGAGGTGCTGGTGAGTCTCCACAACATTGGTGGCCTTTACCTAAGAGGGTTCCATTTAAATAGGTCTCATTTCTTTTGCTGCCTTTGTACACTGTGTGTACCTAGAAGTGAGTTTCTATACTTGTTCAAGTTCATGCTGTATTGCATCCTAACAAGATGGAAGGAGGAGGTCGGAATTGAAAAAAGTGCTGTAATTGTAGCTCTGCATCACAAAGGCTATTCTAGCAAGGCAATAGTAACAAATTTTGGCCTAACCAAGCCTACAGTAGTGTATACATTGCTCTGGTGCCAGCTCAAGTGTTTGACAATCTGGAAGACCCTAAGTAACACGGTAAAGCAAAGATTAGTTCCTATGTGTACAGAGTAAATGTGAAGAATCCTCCTGCACCTATAATTAATAATAAAGTAAACAATATGTGAGAAGCTCCAACCTTTGTCTCAGCAGAGCAATGCCATTTGTGTGACCATGACTTACATGGATGGATAGAGAGAAGTTGAATTGATTGCAATGGGCACAGCAATGGTTCAAGGATTAATCGAGTTTTAAATTTGTAAGCCTTCACATAATGTTTACTCATTGACATCGTGGAGAACGTATGAAGTCAGTACTGATCAACAATTCAGTTCAATCTGCCAAGAGGCATATTAGTTGTGGGTTGATCTGCAGCAAGACAATGATCTCAGACAGACTTCTAAATTGTGCCAATAGTAAGTCAATAGAGGAAAGAAATTTGGGAAACTGAAGAATATGGTCTGGTGAAGTCAGCCGCCTCACTTAAATCCCATCGAATACTTACGGGATGAACTTGAGGAAGGGAGATTAAACACTAATGTCCCATTGAAAACAAGGTTATTAGAGACGGAGCACAAGCTTGGATTAGGGAAGGATGGGGAGGGAAGTCCACTCTGCCCTTTCACAAGAACCATCACGGCATTGGCCTGAAGTGATTTAGGGATATCACAGAAAACCTAAATCAATATGGCTGGACATGGGTTTGAACCGTTGTCCTCCCGAATGCAAGTCCAGTGTGCTAACCACTGCTCCACCTCACCCACTGGGATGAACATGGCAGAGAGATCAGAGAACTGGCGTCATCTAATGTTGAAAATCTATGGATTACAGATGCATGGGACTGTAATCTCTGCAAAAATATTATCTCCATAATGCCAACAGTCTGCGCAGCTCTTCTTAGCACGAAGGGTACTTAATGACAGAGAGAGAGAAAATATTTGTATTGTTAGCCTATTTAGTTTGAAGAGTGTAGTTGTCTATTAAAATAAAGTGCACAGCTTTTTTCATAGGTGATCGAATAATTTTGACCTGTAGTATATACTTAGTAACAACAATAAACAGATATTGAGATCCTTGTCAAGGAAGGTGATTTATTTACTAAACTAGAAAGGTTACAATGAAATGCATACCATTTACTCTGCTGAAAGAAGAAACTGCAACACCCTCAAGGAAATGGTCATTTTTGTCATACGATGTGACATCGCTGTAATTCAGGTCAAATGGAACATGTGTCACAGTGAAGGGTGTCCTGTCACATCACTACAATGCATACCACTCTCTGATGCAATGCAGGTGTATATTCTGACACATAAAGGTGCCAAATGCCATCCTGTGATACATTGCCCCATAGCATCTTGGGCTGTTTGTTGGCACAATCTTTCATTAACTCACGATATATAGCGAAGTTTTGCTAAAGTTAAAAAGTGATTTTTACTGCTGAGTGTATATTTTTTGTTTTTTTCAAAGTACGACAACAATTACTGCAAAATGGCCGATACACAGCTCAGTGGAGACAACATGGCGTGTAGAGACATTGTCAATAATAGATCAACTCTATGCATTGTTTGAATAACATTACATACAAGCTAAACATTGTAGAGACGAGTTTAAAAAAAAAATCTTATTACTATTGATACGGTCATGACTCACAGAATGGATAACATAAACAGTTTGCCTACTGCAAGTTCCATATCCAATGAAGCAGCATAGAATTAAATTACACTTGCTCAAACAAGTGAAACAGTAAATGAAATACAGAACCTAAATAATCTAGCCGTAGGAACCGACAGCAACATAGAGTTGCAAGATATGGAAAGTGGATCACAAGCAGTAAATTCTCACGATTTACCGGGAGCAGATAATGTTCAAACAGTAAATTTCTCACAATTTATCAGTGCAGTCATGCAACAATTTCAGCAGATGAATACAAGTTTACAGAACAATGAGAAACTGTTTACGGAATAATTTCAGTAAATAAAGAAAAAACTTGACAGTAATGACGCTAAATTAACCAAAATTGGTACTGACTTGAACAAAAGGATCACTCAAATGGCCACCTAGTTTTCAAAACTAACAGTTTTAGCAAAACATAATGAAATCAATGTCAAACCTTTAAGTAGCACATGATGACAAAAGTAGGAAAGTGCGTTACCCCTCATGATGACATCACGAGGCGTGTCACACAAGTAGAGGCAGATTTAGAAACCATGGCCAAGACAATCAAATCAGAGACAGACAGATGTTTTTCTAAAATGAATGAAAATAAACAAACTAATTAATTTCACACCACTTTGGCGAATTGTGCTTGGATGGGGATGAATAGGTGATTATCTGGACAAGACAACACCCAGTCCCTGAGTGGAGAAAATCTCTTATCCAGCTGGGGATCAAATGCAGGCCCTTAAGATCGACAGTATGTCACACTCACCACTCAGCTAACGTGGGTGGACAATGATTTAATAGAAACAAGCAGACTGCAAACTGACTTATTCAACAACCTTGGACACTGGAGCCAATAATCAGTCTGTATTTATATGTCCAAAAGTATGTGATCCGTTTGTTTTGTTTACACAATCAATGAGAAACATCAGCTTAAAAAAGTAAAATTGCATCATAGTGTTGTCAGAATTTATTCTCAGTAACTATTCCTTTTCTTTGCTCCCCTTTCATTTTGCAGTCCGTCTATCCCCCCCCACGCACACACATCTCCACCATCTTCCCCCTCCCCATATATGCCTATCATGTACAATGCAGTTAGCTTTCAGCTCATATTGACTCCAAATGACCTTTTTTTTCCAGTAAATTGTGTCTTGCTGATTACCGCATCTTCCATCGTTAAGCACTCAGGTTTTCAAATCTCATCCAGCGCAGGCACCAGGGATCAGTCTTTCCTTCTCATCCTGTCTGGTAAGTCTCCTCTGACCTATGGTTTTGGGCAACTTTTCCATAACTCTCTCCCTTTCTTAAGTCTTGCCAGTCTTCTTTCTTTCCCTTCAAATCTTCTGCTAGAAGGAAGAGCCATTGGCTCTGAAAGCTTCCACATTTCTATATCCTTTGCATATAGTTTCTGCTGCCACCAGTGTGGTGAGTAGATCATCTTATTTATCCAATTATACTGCAGCCATCTTCATGATAGTGCTGGCAACATGGCTGTGGATGAGGTCGTGTTTGGTATGAGAGTCAGCTACCATCTGACATCGGTTTACGAGTACTCAACAAAAAGCTTGTGAGAATTCAATTCCATACAGCTGGAACCAAAAGAAAATTGGTAGTTCATACCAGCACAAGACCATAAATGAAAAAGTTGATATTAATAATCTGTGTCCCTGACACTCTGTCTACAAGTATGTTAAGTAAGTTTCAATATACCATTTCACACTTAGCACTTATTCTGCTTTTAACACTATTTTACTCAACTCCAGTTGCTTGTGACAAATGGACTGATGCATCAAACAGGCTACAGTACATTTTATTACATGATACATTATTCTCTTTTTCGCAGTTTTGGGAAAATGGTGTACACTGACACTTAAGTAAAATGCTAATCCGTGTGCATGCATAGAACTTTATTGCAGGTTTCCTAATACAAACTACTCTATCAATAATGTATTGGACTGAGTGTAATGGAGCAGCTTGTCTTTTATTGTTAGCCAAAATTAGCAGCAATGGCTTTGTGTACATGGTAGCTCCAAGCTTTGAGAGCACTTGCCTGCTAAAGGCAAAGGATCTGAGTTTGAGTCTCAGTTTTAATCTGCCAGGAAGTTTCACATCAGCACACATTCCACTGCAGAGTGAAAATTTCATTCTGTAAACATCCCCCACGCTGTGACAAGCCATGTCTTTGCTATATCCTTTCTTCCAGCATTGCAGGACAGCTTCTCTGAAGTTTGGATGGTAGGAGATGAGGTACTGGAGGAAGTAAAGCTGTGAGGATGGGTCATGAGTCATGCTTAGGTGGCTCAGTTGGTAGAGCACTTTCCCACAGAAGGCAAAGGTACTGAGATAGAGTCTCAGTACAGCACATAGTTTTAAATCTGTGTACACTTTACTGCAGAGAGAAAATTTCACTCTGGAAGCTTTGAGAGGTTGTGTGTTTGGGTGGGAAGGAGTGTTTTACGACTGTGGAACATGTATTGTGATTAGTTGGTTTATGAGCACAGAATAGAACTACTGAAACTAATAAGTTATTGGAGGTAATTTGTCACACTTTTTGTGGATTTTAGAAGCAGAGTGTTAACGACTTTGCAATACAAATATTCCGAATGAATCTCTGAGATTGTATTTACAAGATGACTTGAAGTTCCCTTGATACCACTTCTGTGGCTGGCCAAATATTTGACAAGTCTCCTTACACATCAGTGTAGCAACTGTGAGGAGAGAAACCTCAAATTGCCAAATTTTTCTATATGTGCTTAATTTTACTGGCTGTGCTCTGGATCTTCCAAGCTCTGACTGGGAAAAATGCTCCTCAGAGAGCACAACTCCCCTTCCCTGGGCTATGTTTTACTCGGGCAACCATTGCTTCCATTTCTGCTATACCCCTTGGAAAAAGTCATGCCTCACTATTCGTATCTCTCTCCCGTGTCAGTGAGGCAGCTTCCTTTTAGCTCTCTGTCACTCTGAAAAACATCAAGATGAACCACTGTCCAAAGGTCTTAAATCCCTAAACAAAATTTTTGTAAGAGTTATGTGTTTGGTGGCATTTAAAAGGCCTAGCTGGGAGTTCACCTGTAAGACAGCAATCTCTGGCACACATCCCAAAGCCAGATTTTCTGCATTTGGCAGTCAATTGCATCTTTCACAAACATTACTTCTCACTCCAACACGTAAAATATTTGTGTGAGTGAACAATGCAGAATGTCTTGACTCTTGTCCATCTGCACGGTGGTGCCATTAGGGATCACAAAGACACTTACTGGGCCAGGCTGCCACAGTGAAAGTTTCCCCTCACCGCCGCTTTCCAGATGAGCTCAGCCAGATCCCCTTATTCCCAGCTAATGTACAAATCTGTTTTAAATTACTCTCTAAACTGACTATCACTTAGACATTTAATATCAATACCGTGCTTCATTCGTAATTAATTGCACGGCTCAAGGTGGACCTCTACTATGAACTCACAAGAACTTGTGTATGTTGTATGACAGTGTTGAAAAGTTGTCCTGTAACGAATATAATAGCTTCATAGTTAGGTCTACATCATTTTATGGCCACAGAAAGAAAGTTCCTGTTTCAATTGAAATTTTAGCTTGGAATGTGAAATATTTTAAAATGTTGTGTAAATGCCCCATTCCATCACACGAGTCAGTTTAGGTGGTTGTTGGTCACAGTTTGGAAGAGTCCATTCAGGATAGCAGACAGCTGGTCATACGTCGTACCATGCACGAATAGAGTGTAAGGAGATTTGCTAGCTGATTCTCAAGGGAATGAAATATATGGTGGGAACTTGGTATCAGGATGACATACAAATGTACTAGCATATGGTTTAAGTTAAGTGATTAGTAGCATACTGTTATTGGAAGCAAACACAAAATTTTGACCACAATATTCTTACTCCTCACATCAAGCTATGATGAAGTGGGCAAGTTCTGTTGAAAGATGTAGCCAATTTTCACAAAGCCTGTAAGTGAAGTATTCATTTGTTAGCGAGCAATTTAGTCAAATACATTGGGACTGTAATAAAAAACTATGGTTGTGGGATTAGACATGTCTGTTATCCAGCTTGGCAGCAAAATTCTGAGCCCTGTAAGAAACCACGTGTGATTTTAACCGACGCACATCTCGATGAAACATTGTGAGTGAAGCTCTCTGGACTGTGCTGTGTGGGCAAGGTTCAATAAGGGTGCACGCAGTCCTTGTAAGGCCAACTGAGGAGCTACTCGACTGAGAAGTAGCATCGCCGTTGCCAAAAACTGGCAAGGTCCGGGACAGAGGTGTGCTGACCACGTGCCCCTCCAATTAATTTGGTTAGATTTAAATTTTTTTTTTTTATGGAAGAGTAAAATATATGATTATTAAGCTGTTGTTATAAAAGTGTGCTTGTAGTCCATCATATGTACAAAGACTCTCTAAAAGAAGGAGGCTAAAAGACTGACAGTATGCACAGGTTCCTAATATATCTAAACTTCAGCTAATGCTCAGTATTGCTGCATTATTCAGCTTTTCCGTAAATTCACAATGGGGCACTGACTGGCTTATAAATAAAGTTCAAAATTTCATAACGACAAAAATAAATATAGATCAACCCAGAGCACAATCTTTTTTAAATCTTGTCTTGACAAGAAACAAGTAAAGCTGAGTTACACACTGGTTCCAGATGTGGACAACAGCTAGTTATGTCTTTAGATTTTTCTGTTTTCTTCATAGATTAATTCTTAAATTCCATGAGTTTTCTTGTATTTAAGAGGTGTAGTCTCACATTTTTGTAACTTTAAAGCGGAAATTCAGGCAGTGTGTAGCACAGTCGTCATTTCTCTTGAACGACTAACTACACTGCTAGGTTAGGCATGTGGAGGCTGGCTGTCCAGCCACGCCCACTCGTCTGTGTGTCACTCCTCCGACGGCATCTGAGTGAGCTCACCGGAGGAGGGGTTCACAAGTGTTGGACACATTAGGGAAATATTGTTCAGAGCCAGAAAGATAGCCAATATGCACTCAGTAGGTCTGTCAGGGAGCCTCATCCGAGATGGGGCATCTTTGCCTGTGGCTATCGAGCTTGCAGGGTGCAGTCATCTCCGAGGAGTGGCATCAGTTCTGACAGTGCCTTTTGCGAGGGTTCCGAGGTCATCCTCAGTTCATTCAGATGACTGGTGGAGGCTGCTGGCCTCTCATATGGAGTGCAAGAACAGCTCACGATTTGCAGCACAGTTTCCAGAGTTGACTGGGGTCCTAAGGTCTGGAGCCGAGTGGACAATCTCGGCCAGAGGCTTTGTTGAGTCTGACAGTCTTGGCTGGACCTCCATTATTGGGTGGATAATTGTAGGACTCTCCTAGACAGGTCAGGGTACACTACACAAAGGAAGCAGCTACTCAGTTAGGTAAGTACTTGCGGGGTGCACATGGTGGTTTTTAGCCTACATGGTAGTCTGAGATACTCTGATGAACACAAAGCAGTTGACATACAGATAACAAAATCAGACAGCATTCAGAGTGAAGAAACTTTGACAAATTTTATCAGTTAACTGTTGTAGTTTTTGCAACAAAATTCCCAAACTTATTTATTTATGGCTTATTTACCCTGACTAGATTAGATGCTTCAGGCGCTAACTTACACATGACCAGGAACAATATTACACAGAAAACAAAATAATAATAACACTAACATTAATAATGTATTATAATAATACGTTAAGACACAACAATCTCAATGCTAATAATTTGGATTATTAATGAAAAGTACACCCCCCCCCCCCCCCCCACCCCAAGAAACATGGACCTTGCCATTGTTGTGGAGGCTTGCGTGCCTCAGCGATACAGATAGCCGTACTGTAGGAGCAACCACAATGGAGGGGTATCTGTTGAGAGGTCCGACAAACGTGTGGTTCCTGAAGAGGGGCAGCAGCCTTTTCAGTAGTTGCAGGAGCAACAGTCTGGATGATTGAATGATCTGGCCTTGAAACACTAATCAAAATGGCCCTGCTGTCTTGGTACTGTGAACAGTTGAAAGCAAGGGGAAACTACAGCCATAATTTTTCCTGAGGGCATGCAGCTTTACTGTATGGTTAAATGATGGTGTCTTCTTGGGTAAAATAGTCCCCCATTATAATCTCCAGGAGGGGCCTACTCGAGGATGTCATTATCAGGAGAAAGAAAACTGGCATTCTACGGATCGCAGCGTGTAATGTCAGATCCCTTAATCGGGCAGATATGTAAGAAAATTTAAAAAGAGAAATGGATAGGCTAAAGTTAGATATAGTGAGAATTAGTAAAGTTCGGTGGCAAAAGGAACAAGACTTTTGGTGAGTTGAATACAGGGTTATAAACACAAAATCAAATAGGGGTAATGCAGGAGTAGGTTTAATAATGAATAGGAAAATAGGAATGCGGGTAAGCTACTACAAACTGCATAGTGAACGCTACTACAGTAGTACAAGTTTATATGCCAACTAGCTCTGCACATGATGAAGAAATTGATAAAATGTATGATGAGGTAAAAGAAATTATTCAGGTAGTGAAGGGAGACGAAAATTTAATAGTCATGGGTGAATGGAATTCGGTAGGGAGGAAAGGAAACATTGTAAGACATTTCCAGGGGCAGATGTGGACTCTGACCACAATCTATTGGTTAGGACCTGTAGATTAAAACTGAAGAAACTGCAAAAAGGTGGGAATTTAAGGAGATGGGACCTGGATAAACTGAAAGAACCAGAGGTGGTACAGAGTTTCAGGGAGAGCATAAGGGAACCAATGGGGGAAGGAAATACAGTAGAAGAAGAATGGGTAGCATTGAGGGATGAAACAGTAAAGGCAGCAGAAGATCAAATATGTAAAAAGAAGAGGTCTAGTAGAAACCGTTGGGTAACAGAAGAAATATTGAATTTAATTGATGAAAGGAAAAAACATAAAAATGCAGGCAAAAAGGAATACAAACGTCTCAAAAATGTGATTGTCAGGAAGTGCAAGATGGCTAGAGGACAAATGTAAGGCTGTAGGGGCTGATCTCACTAGGGGTAAGATAGATACTGCCTACAGGAAAATTTGAGAGACCTTTGAAGAAAAGAGAACCACCTGTATGAACATCAAGAGCTCAGATGGAAACCCAGTTCTAAGCAGAAAGGTGGAAGGAGTATATAGAGGGTCTATACAAGGCCAATGTACTTGAGGACAATATTATGGAAATGGAAGAGAATGTAGATGAAAATGAAGTGGGAGATATGATACTGTGTGAAGAGTTTGACAGAGCACTGAAAGACCTGAGTCGAACCAAAGCCCCAGGAGTAGACAACATTACATTAAAACTACTGACGGCCTTGGCAGAGCCAGTCCTGACAGAACTCTACCATCTGGTGAGCAAGGTGTATGAGACAGGCGAAATACCCTCAGACCTCAAGAAGAGTATAATAATTCCAATCCCAAAGAGAGCAAGCGTTGACAGATGAGAAAATTACCAAACTATCAGTTTAATAAGTCACTGCTGCAAAATACTAATGTGAATTCTTTACAGACAAATGGAAAAACTAGTTGAATCCGACCTTGGGGAAGGTCAGTTTGGATTCCGTAGAAATATTGGAACACGTGAGGCAATACTGACAGTCTGTGGAGATTTCAATTTGAATTTTCAGTTGTCCACTATCTGTAACTCATATGCAAATAATTTATTAAATTCATTTGGTCTTTATATTACAACCACTGAAATAACAAGGCTTCATTATAAAGGTACTGGTACATGTATTGACAATATATTTGTATCAAATGAGTTAGTGCATCTGAAGTCAGACGTAATTAAGACCTGGGTATCTGGCCACTGACTCAGTGCACATGGCAGGAAAGAGTGTATGTGTGGTCAATTATGATAATCTAAATATGTTTAAGTCTAATATTGATAAAAGTTATTGGTTGCAAGTTTATCGAGAACATGCAATAGGTAGAAAGGTGGAAGAACTCATATCTACTCTTTCTGTATATGCTAAGATGTCGTTTCCCATTAACGTACCAAATAATAAAAAGGCACTAAGAGTAAATAAGGTCAAGGGTGAAAAGGTGTTGGAGATCAAGAGGGAGTGTGATCAATATTATGCCTGTACAGAAGTACAGGTTCTCAAGTATTTAAAGACATGCTCACAGTGAAAAAGGAAAGATTAAGACAGGCCTTAAAGGAAGCTAGGTGTATGAAAAAATGAAGATATAATACTAACATCAGAAAATAATATCATTAACAGTCAATGCAACAGGAAAATGACTTCACAGGCTGAAGGCAGCAATCTGAATGCTGCACAGTTAAATACATCCTTCACTGAGAAGGTGATTGGCACTTACAATATAGTCACTGACCATAAATACTGCCTGAGAAACACCACAAAACCTGGAAGTACATTTAGCTTTAAATTTGTCAAGGTACAGGATGTTACCTATATACTGAGGAAAATGAAGAACAGTTTTACTGATGACGTTTATGGTTTAAGTTCAGCCATGTTAAATGTGATTCAGTTCAGCTGCCAGAATTGATAACACATGTAGTAAATACATGTATTTTGGAGGCTCAGTTCCCCAGGGCAGTAAAGTCACTCGAAAACACAAAAAAGGCAGCCTCCAAAGTTGTGATAATTTTAGGCCTGTTTCAATTGTGCCAGTCTTGTCTAAAGTGATAGAAGCTATATTAAATAGTAAAATACTTTGAAGGAAACTATATCTTCAGTGATAGACAATTTGGCTCCAGATCAGGGTTAGGAACTGTTAAATCTGCCGTATCACTTTTAACACAGTGTGTGAAGCAACTAGAAAGCAAGCTCATGGTTCATAATAAACTCTGTGATTTATGAAAAGCTTTTGACACTGTGTCTCATGAAATCTTATTGAACAAAGTGCAATTCTATGGCTTTACACGAAGTGCTCGGGAATTGATAAAATCCTATCTAAGTAATAGAGTGCAGAAGGTGGTTTTTAATGGTACAGAATCAGATTACTTACTTGTGGGCATGTTCTGTACTTGGCCCAATTCTATTTATTATTTATATATATGACTTATCATGTAACATAGTTGGGCCATTAGCTAGGAGTTACTTATTTGCAGATGATCTTGCAGTCTGTATAACTGCAGAAACAGCACAGAAGGTCAAATATTAAGCAGACCAGTGCACTGTCAAAGTTGAAAACTGGTGTAAAGCTAATTCCCTTTGTGTCAAAAAAAAAAAAAAAAAAAAAAAAATCAAGACCTGTATGTATCGTGGAATAATAACACTGAACTTGAGCAGAGCTCAAATGCTGTTGATTTCCTAGGAATCTCAATTGATTCAAAAAGGTGGGAAGCAGCATTAGCAAAGGAATATTTTCTCCAAGGAAGCTGTGTCTTTGTCTAAATGTGCCAGTACTTAAAGCAAAAGAAACCACAGTCACATTTACTGTGGGGACATCAAAGCAAGGCAGCTAATGTCTTCAAACTACAAAATAAGGCAATAAGACTGATATGTAGCTTGGCACCCAGAGCTCACTGTAGACCAAGCTTTAAAAAATTACAGATTATGACAATATTTATACCATTGTGTGTAATGCATACCAAGGATATCTATCCGAAGTATCAACAGTATGACATGCGGCATAATTATAACACAAGAAACAAGCAAGACCTAGTTTCTTTCTGATGTAACTATAAAAAAACACAAAAGTGCTCTTTATACAAGCCCATAAAATTTTTTAATGCCATACCCCAACATATCACAGATCTTCCAATAAAAAAAAAAGTAAAAGAATTTCTTCTTGAACTCAACATTTATGAAACGGATGAATTTTGAAGGGTGGCAAAGAATATGGTATGACCACACTTTGTGATCAGTTTTTACATGCTTCTATATATGAGTACGTCTGTAATTGGCTAAATTTACTATGCAATATCAATTTGTACCAGAAGTTTCTCTGTTTTGTAATGCCTCTGAGGTCTCTACAACAATAAAAATCAATCAATTGTAGACTTCCTTGAGAGTTTCATTTGCTTTCTCTTAGAGGAGTTCTCTTGTTTTCTCACTGACTATAATATTGCTGTCATCAGTGAAAAGAATTTTTTCACCATGAGTAACACTACTGGGAAAGTCATTGATGTACATCAGGAATACTATTGGTCCTCATTTGATACCTTGCGGAAACCCCATATTAATGTATTTTTCGCCGGCCGTGGTGGCCGAGCAGTTCAGTCCAGAAC
The DNA here is from genome assembly GCF_023897955.1 of Schistocerca gregaria. Taxonomy (NCBI): domain Eukaryota; kingdom Metazoa; phylum Arthropoda; class Insecta; order Orthoptera; family Acrididae; genus Schistocerca; species Schistocerca gregaria. The sequence goes on along the minus strand of NW_026061811.1, from coordinate 3,027,229 downwards.
CGCACGACTGCTACGGTCGCAGGTTGAAATCCTGCCTCAGGCATGGATGTGTGTAATGTGCTTACATTTGTTCGGGTAAGTGTTTTACTAAATGTTAAGCTCTATTTGAAGTATGTGTTATCACTATTCTTTGTACCCTATCTGCTAGGTATGATCAAAACCAGTCCTTAGCTACCACTCTTTCTCCTAATGCTTCTAATTGATTTAATTGAATCTTGTGGTCGACTGCATCAAAGGGCTTAGAAAGATCATAAAGGAACCCTCTGACAGACTCTTCTTTATCAAGAGCATCAAGTACTTTTGTGCATTCTACAACAGCTGACTCCGTATTTTTGCCACATCACAAACAAAACTGTGATTCACTTAAAAGATTGTATTTATGCAGGTAATTTATTAATCTGTTTTTCATAATTGCTTCTATTATTTTTGAGAATGGTGACAGCTTGTAATTTTCTGCATTACCTTTCTTAAACGAAGGCACAACTCTTGCCTGTTTTAACTGCTGTGGAAATGTCCCTGGTGTACAGGATTCATTTATTATGTGTGTTAAGGGACCTTGTACAACCTCTATGCATTGTTTTAGTACACACATTGGTACTTCATATAAGCCTACTGGCTTTTTAGTTTTTCAACAGTTTTACTGGCTTCATTATCTATGATTTGAAGTAACATCATTGTATTTAGTGCAACATTTTTTACAGGGGTTATATTTGTTTTGGGGAATTCTTGCCGTAACTTCCCTAAAATACTTGAAAAATGCTCATTTACATACTTTGATAAGTGTTGTGGCTTATTTATTACCTTATCCTCCTCCCTTAGGAATATGTTATTCTGTCTGTCTTTCTTTGCCTCTCCCTGTTCCCGTTCCCGTTTTTATAACATCCCAGACTGCTTTGCTTTTATTCCCTGCATTATATATTACTGTGTCATTAAACGATTTTGTTGCAGCTATCAGCACCTTCCTATGGATCATTGTGACTCTTTTCCATGGAAGTGAGGTATTTAATTGTTTGGGAGGACTTCTTAGTACCTGCTGTTATCCATCTACTTTTGTGTGACGTTGATACAGACATGCATACTTTTGGAAATGCCTTTTCAAAGTTCAATTTAAATAATGTGGATTCTTATTCACATTGGTTTCCCTATACACTTCATCCCAGCATTTTTTTTTTTTTTTTTTTTTTTGCTACTTCCTTTGAAAAATCTTTTATTTTCATTTCCAATGGATGTCATTTGTAGGCTTGTAGTTTATGGGATGATTTCATGTCTCATATTACTGTTGTTGTTTGACAGAGATGGTCTGATAATCCGAGATCTTTTACAGCTACATCACATTTTTCCCTGCCCATATTTGTGGCAACATGGTCAATTACTGATGAAGTCATTGTAGCAACCCTTGTTGCACTATTGACCAATAGGGAGAGGCCAAAACTTTGAAGTATATTTATGAAGGTGCTGCTGGATTCATTTATGATATTCATGTTGATTTTAATGTCCCCACACAGAATTGTGCTGAGCTTTGTACTTGAGACTTTATATAGAAATTCTGTTAATTTATTGAAAAACAGTGTCCACACTATCTCTGGGAGATCCATAAAAACACAAAATTATTAATATCTTGGTGATATCAAGCCCTGTTAATTCAAACTCCTGGAGACACTCTTTAGGCAGGGGAACCTGTTTTCTGGATTTATCCTAAAAAAGACCTACTTCTCATACTGATGACAACAGGTATTTGACCATGTGTGGCCCGAGATCCACCCCCTATACTTTCACGAATCAGCTGTACCAATCTTCCTTTGCCAGTCCTGTTTAGGTATAGGCCACACCCAGTGAAACCCCATCTGTCGATAGTCCCGACGGGCATGTGAGCTAAGTTGGCTTCCCTAACCCCAAATTGATTCGCCTCACATCTCCATCAAGGTTTGGCCAATCGTGACACCGGAACAGCTCAACAAAGTGTACTGCCACAAGTCAGGGAAGCTATCTTGCCCAGGTCACCACCTATGTCATGTACCCTATCCCTGTGCAAACTGTTTCCTGCCCCACCCACTATCACTACATGGTCTTCTTTTGTAAAGACCTTAAGTCCTCTATCACATGACTTTGCCCTGCATTTGGCTGGAACATACTGGTGGCCTGGTATGTTGCCCCTAAACATTCCTGTAACTCGGGGCCTACAACTCACCCATGCCTAATACCTAGCAGCAGCACTTTCTTCTTCCTAACATTTTGTATATTTCTAAGCTTCTTGGCCTCAGTTGAAGTGTGCTGCACATTTCTTGCTCCATGTTCTACCAGAGGCTCTGGCAGTGGTAGACACACAGTTTTATCATCAACCCCAAAAACATCAGATCATGTTCTCTTTCTTCCTACCCTCCTACAAGCTGCCAGTTCACAACCACCCTATCTCTCTTGATCCTTATCAGTTCCTTCCTTGCTTCCTTCAACTGTGCCCCAAGGGCACAGATTTTCCTTTCCTGTACCCCAACCAAAATGTTCCTACTGCATACTCTGCAGTTCCAGGAGAGAGCCTCTTCTGTTCTCCCATGATTCTCCCTCCCCCAGTGAAAATATTTCCTACAAGGTTAGCAACAAATCCCTCTACTCACAATGCTATAACAGCTTCCACATTTCCCACTCATGATCAGTTTCAAAAGAATAATTAAGTTTTAAATTTGTCCAGGACACGAGATTGGCTATATGTATGCAAAAATGACATGGAGGTCTTACATGCCATTGTTGTTGTTTTTGTACTGATTTAGAGATACAATGACAGGAGAGTGAATTAGTAATTACTTTGCTTTTAGAGAATTTACTTTAGTGTTTGGTCAGGTTTTAAATTTATGCCTAGATCGCCTCTAACTAGTGAACAATATGAAATGTGTTAGTTAAATACAATTTAAAAAACTTTTAATTATACTTTTATTGTAACAATAGGCACTGATGAAACTAGTAGCTGCCTTTCTTAAACGAATTTTCCGCTATCAAGAAAATTTTAATACAATTTTTTGTGTTTTGGAATGCAAAATTTCGCATTATGTCACAATTATCGTGACTTCAGATTACACAAAGTTTTTTTTTTTTTTTTTCAAGAATAATCTCTATGGGGACGCAAATATTCAGTTTTGTGACAAGAATGGACACTACAGCAAATATATAAAACAAAGGAAATTTAAATTTGACACTATTTCCTCTCAAATAAGTTCTTTTAGTGGACGAAGAAAACACCTGTGATCTCACTCGCTGGACATCTTGTCTTCCTGTCTGTTTACTTACTGGGCGTGAAGGGTAAGCTTTTGGCTTAAAAAAGGTAGCTGGAGATTCCACACAGCACACCAGGTATGAGATTAATTATGTAATATGCACTATACTGAAATGCCTTGTGAGACGTCTATAAATTCAAATATGCTCAATGTTACTTTCCTGTTTCAATACACAATGCCTGCATTCTGATTTAGTGTTTACTTATTTGCTTACAGGACCTGTCATTGGGTGTGAGGGATAAGCTTTTGGCATACCATGGCAGCAAGAGCATCCAAACAGCACACCATATATGCAACTGATTGTGTGTAAGCACAATACTGCAATGCCTTGTGAGTCATCCCTATATTCATATGCCCAATGTTGCTTTCCTCTTCCGATACACAATGCCTTACATGAGTGTGTTGGAGGCCAGCTCTGTCCATCGCTGTGGCTGTCGGTTAGAGAAACCAACAGCTATGCAGGGGCTCCAGGTGCAATTCCTGGCCAATTTGAGAATTTATCCTCTCAGAGTTTGGGTGTTGTGTTGTGCTTATCACCATTTTACCATTTCTTTAGATGCAAAAATAAGCAGTATCAACTGATGTAGACTTGCAGTAGGCAGCCGATTTCTCCTGCATACGATCTCCCGGCCAGAAATGCCATACTGTCATTTCATTTCACGCTAGGTATGAAACTGATTCTCTGATATGCACATTATTGAATTGTGAGTCATCTGTTAATTTGTATATGCTCAGTCGGTTTAATATTAATTTGCAGGGCTCTAGAGTAAGCAGTGTGTAGTTGTGTGCACTATGGTGAGTTGTCGTGTCACCTAGCATGGCAATACAACATGTGACTGCAACAGTGCCAACAGCACTGGGTAGTGTTGTCTACTTCACTGCATGAGAAATAGAGCTGTCACGATGGCCAGTCTGACCTCAGTACTACATGTTTGCATGTTGGCCAGTGGATACTTGGAGCAAATCCAGTAATACTCACATATGAAGATTCGTTTATCTTTAACATCACAGAATCATGTTTCTATATCTGCTCCATCCCCATTCCCCAGTGGAAGGGGGGTAACAATTATTTTGTGCACATGAGTCTGCTAGTAATTGGATCCTTTCTACTTTTCAAAACTGCATTAACTTTCCCGTGCTCATCCATCCCTGTCCTCAATCCTTTCCCTTGCTTACATTGGCCTGGCTATCTTTTTTTGTTGATATCCCTTACAGTATTATTCCTCTTGCTTTACAATTCGCTTTTTGGAAATTTTGGTCCCTCTTTGGGGATTGAACTACTCTAAATTTTGTCTCCATGGTGTGAGCCAGCTGTGGAACAACACCATACATGAAGTCTTTGGCATGTGGGCTTACCATCTCTTCCATTTTTTACCGGAAGCCATTGCCCTTTTTGTGCTGTACAGCTAGCACAGTAGTCATTTCGTGTGCTTGGGGTGTTATGTACTCTTTTGATGGAGTCCTCTGAAAACAGGGATGACAGTTCTGATACACGAGCTGCTACCTCCCTGTGTATGCCTAGGAGTAGTGGCTTGTCATTCTGAAGCATTGGAACTCCCAGCAACAGCCCCTATGGCATTGGCCCTTGGTGTGCCTGAGTAGTGCACAAGGGGAGAGCCCCTGATTGGTTTTGGTGCTATTAGGGTCTACACTTTGTATCAAACATATCAGACTTAAAAAACCGGCCGTCTTTGGCTGACCTTTAGTCAGGAACGACTTTTCATGGTACCCCTTTTCAACTTACAACTATCCCCTCATGGGAGGAGGGTCAGACTCGCTTGCTTGGGGTCAAATCTTTTTCCCATTACCTGGTCTGCATCAAGACTGACAAGGACACCTTCCCACCATGAACCCATTATTTTGGTAGAAACTATCAAAGACAAGTTTGGCAAACCATTACTCCTCACTAGCCTTTGAATATGCTTCAGGGTGTCTTTTTCATAGAGACCTCATCTTCCAAACTGGTGAAGCATGGGCCAGTCTGGAGTGGCAAGGCATTCATTTTGTTCATCATATTCAGAAAGGCACTAAGGACAACCACACTGATAATGACCACTTTATTCTGGTCTTTGAAGTGGATACCCTCAAGACAAGGTCAAGGTTATGGCTTATCACTGTGCACTGTGATGTATGTCCTGCCACTGCTAAAATGTTTTTGGTGTTTATGATTTGTACACATGTATTAATCCTGTATGCAATGAATGAGGATGCCCAGGTGTGCCTTTGTTCTACTGACCACATGTATTCATTGTCACAACTGTCGCTGGTTTGTAAGAAGGAAAGAATATATTGGGGTTTACGATCAGCTTCGCCTTGTGTCTACAAAAATCTACTATTGACTCTGTTACATCCTTTCCCCCACCTTATCCCAGTGATGCCTCACTCTTCTCTCCCTCTCCCCTGAACTTACATCTTCCTCCCCTCCAACTGTTGCTCCTTTCATCCACCAGAGAAGTGCCTCTTCTCTGGTGTCTGCTGCCATTAGGGCCTCCTCTCAGTCAAAGAGTCTGCTGGTACACATTGGCCATGGAACCGTCAGCTCTAGCATCCCCAAGGTTGCCTGGTCTCTCTTTATAGAACTAGCAGAAGCCTCTCTCCCCCCTTACCTCTCTGGCATCTAGCGTGTGTCCTCCTCTACTTATGAAAGAGAAGAAGGAACATAAGTCCTGGGATGAGGACACTCCATTGCTGAGGAGGATGGCATTCCATAGGGTTCAGTGAAGTATCCTTTTCCTCATCACTATTAAAGGACTTGTGACCTCCGTCAAACTGTTGGTCACCCCTGCTCTGCATGTGGATGACTTCTGTGTTAAATAACTCAAACACTTGGTGGCTTTTGTGAAGTGACAGTTCCAGGGTGCCATGTGGTATGCTTCTGCATGGACCTTCTCACACAGTTTTCAGTTTTCTCCTCTTAAATTGTGGGTGGTGCATTTCTGTCACCATATTGTGTACGATACCTACTGGAGCTCTATCTCGAGACCCAATTTCTGATTGTGGTCCACCACTTCCATTTCTTGGGTCGTCTTATGACATTTACTTGTGTGTGTGTGTGTGTGTGTGTGTGTGTGTGTGTGTGTGTGTGTGTGTGTGTGTGTGTGTGTGTGTGTGTGTGTGTGTGGGGAGGGGGAGGGGGGCATGGTAGCCAAATTTAGAGCTCAGTTGCTCCTTCCATACTGATCCTCTTGGAGCAGGTCCACCATTGTGGTATCTATCTGATCATCAGTACCTTTTGCACTAGCCATATTGTTTCCTGGTTGAAGCTGGGGTTGTCCCCCACTCACTGCCCTTTTGGTACAACAGTCTAAGCTTCCTGTTTCCTATGCCATCACCATCTTCTCTTTCCCCACACATCCCTTATATTTTATACTTTAGCAGCAGGAAATTGCTCGCTCTTCAGGTGAGTTTAACAGTTGGGCTCCAGCTTGCAGTCCTTTGCCATGATTTTTATCTTCCCTCTTTGTCCTGTTCCCCGTTCTCTCCAAAAACCTCCTCCCCCTTGGTTAGTTCCTTGATCCCAGATTCAGAGGGGTCTGTGTTTCATTGTTTGTTCTGCCAGCTTTTATGGGAGTTTCAGGCTGCTGTTGTGTTTTAATGGAATGGCTCTAGGCTCTAAATCTGCTAATTAGAAGGAATGTGCCTTCTGCTGGCAAGTAACACCATCTCTTACCTGCCCCATGTAGCATGTGTACTGCATAGCTAATGGCCATTTACCAGGTTCTTTAGTATGTTTAACAGTCCTCTCCCACCCACGTTATGTGCAGACTCGATAACTGCCCTTGAGGCTATCAGGCAGTGGTTTTCCCTCCCTCTTCTTGGTCTATGACATCTAAGACCACCTTACCAATCTTGACCATGCTGGTTGTTCAGTTGACTTTCTTTGGGTTCCCACTCATGTGGATATCCCAGGTAATGAACTGCTGATCCTGTGGCTGGAGGGTGTGCCCCTTTTGTGTGACCTCTCTGGTGCTGGGTTTGCAGCCTCATGTCCAATTCCTTTTTGCTCAGCCTTGAGCTGACTCTTGGAGGCCAACCCCCTGCCTAATAAACTTATTGCGATAAGGGGACTCTTGCCACATGGCCCACTGGGGATCTACCATCCTCTGTGAACTTCGTATTGGTCATACAAGGTTGAATCTAAGCCTCTTACTCCATAATGATCTGTAACCCCCACATTTTATGAGACTCCCCTACCATTTGGCCTTTTGCACTAAACACACTCTTCCATTCTCCATTATCACAGATGGTAGCATACAACCTTACATAGTTACATCTGTCTTTGGTTTTCATCATAAAAGTGGTTTGTTCCCTAGATTTAAGTACCTGAATTCTCTTCCACAATTGAAGGCTTTCATCATTGCTTTCATGCTGGTCAGGTTTTCCTCTCCATTTTGTGCTGTTTCATCACCACCCCCTCTTCTTGTGTCATCCCCCATTGTGTCACAATCATGGTATGAAGTGGGAACTGGGGTGGGTTAGCAGTGATTCCAGCACCATGTCACACATAGCACCATTGGGGTGTCTTATGATCTCCCCCTTCCTCCCTCCAGTTCTTTAATCTTCCTGCCACCCCAGTGTTCCATCTCCATTTGCCTGTTTTGCTTCGCCATCAAATAGATTGTGCTGTTGGTTTGCTGCTCCCACAGTCTCTGCCACTTTGGATCTTGGGACAAATGATGTCACTGTTTCGTTCCTCTCCTCATTCAGACAATCAATCAACATCTGCAGCCAGCAGGCAAGCAGTGAGACTTGGTATCTGCTCTCTTAGCATCTGTGTCAGGGTGTTACTAGCATTAATGACAAGTTTATTACTTGTTTCCAAATAAAAACAGCCACTTTTGTGCCCTGGTAAATTAGAACTACAAAATTATATGCTTAAATTTAGGAAATAATGGCCCGCTAAAAACATAAAATTCTGGAATATGAGTTATTTGGTTACAGATAACTTTTCAAAAAGGGGGATTTTTTTAAAAAGTAAAATTATACTGCAAATTGGAACGTGAAAGGCTTTCAGTTGGGTTATATTGCTAATTCATAATTACTCATTCCTAATTCCAACTGCATGTGTTTGTACTGATACTGAAATTATTATTTATTCACCAAATTTTTTTTGGTAAATGAGTTACATTATCAGGAAAATTGATTGTGAACAATCAGATGTTAGTGTATTCCTTGCTAGAATATGAAAATATTTAATCTGTTTAACAGTTGCACTAGTGTTACCCATCTAGCTAGATCAAAAATAAATATATATTACAAGTTGACGATTGCAACTCACTCTGTTGTCACGTTGGGACAGTTGTCAAATGTGTGGCCATCACCAGCAGTGCGCTGAGCCTCAGTCACAGTCATCACTGCCCAGCACGGCTTGGGAGGGGGCTGACCCAGTGATGCCAGCATTCTAGGCTGCTGGCACAAGCCGCAGCAGTTTCTGGTGGTCCCATGTGTCAGCAGAACTGCCGCACCAGAGGCCAGTGAAGAAGGAAGGAATATCGACATCTGACATTCTGTCAACAGTGAGGCCGTCAGAGACAGAGCATAAGCTCTGACTGTTTCAAGGATGGGGGAGAAAATTGGCCTTGGCCTTTCAAAGGAACCATCCCAGAATTTGCCTTGATTGATCTAGGGAAATAATGGAAAACCTAAAACTGGATGGCAGGACACGGAATAAAGCCATCATGTTCCTGAATGTGAGATCAACACACTAGCTAATGTGGCGTAAACCTTCATCCAGAAGTGTTCACAGTTTCTTCTGTATCAGGAACTGCCATGAGTATGCAGCTTGAGGAATTTGTTTTCTTTGCTCAAAACAGTCTCCTCTGTACTGCAAGTTTTCTCTTGTGACTCCTTTGTGGGCTATTGAAAGAGACGCCACTACTGGCATGAACAGCACCTACACTAGCCTTCAGTGAAGTTACCATTTTGTTGGCCAGCTAAACTTCAGTAACTGAAATACCAGAAACAATTTCTGCCAGTACCTCTGTGTCACAGGAACAAACTGGCTTCAGAATTTTCCTCTCCAACATTCATAAGTAGTACATCTGGTAATTCAGAAATTTCAAACGGTTTTTCTTCTATACTCTCTACTTCATAAACATTATGTATATGCTTGCACGTATTTAACTTAATGCTATAACCAATACATGCATAGTAATATCTATTAATTCTTACTTTACAGTCAGTGCACACTAATTTGGAGTTACAGTGGATAATATTTTCTTCCACAAGGTAAACTTCAAGTGATTTTGTGGCTGGTACTTTCCAACCTCAGCCTACCTTTCTAGTTGAGTCCTTATTCATCAAAATACTGGATTCGTGCTTATGGTGGATGTTTTCATTTTACTTGTTAGTTTTGCTTTTACAATGACAATGAGCCTGTCAAACAGATTTGCTGTTACAAGCAACGTGAATGCAAGTACACCTTTATCCAAATGTTTCACCTGCTTTGCATTACCATGTAGAGTAAGTGGTGGTAATATGCACCCCCCCCTTAATATCTTAATAATATTTAGCTGAACTCTAGTAGTGTATTAACATACCATTATTGGTTAATACTTAGTAGGTTGCATCTAAGTATTGGCAACAGTTTCAAATAGATTAAAAGTATGGTATTATTGCATTTTTAAGCTGTCTACACTAGTTTACAAGGTGTAAGTGTAATGTGGACCTCAGGGTCCATATTATAAGCAGACCGTAAAATGTTTTTATTTCTGTTTTCAGATGCCTAGGACTAATCTGGCACCTAAATGAACCCGTAAAAGGCAGGTGTGGGATAAAAACAAAATGCGAGAGGCAGTGTCTGCTGTTGTAGTAAAAATCATGGGAGTTAAAAAAGCAAACATTGCACTGTCCCAAAAACAACTCTGTGCCTGTATGTGTATGAGGCTAATACCTGACAGATGTTGAAACTAAAAAGTTTGGAAGAAAACCAGCTGCCCTAGAAAGAGAACTAGTGGTTTACATACACTATATGGAGGCCAAATTCTATGCTTTTACTAGTATGGATGTTAGAAAAATGGCCTACCAACTTGCAGTTGTGAATGGAAGGGCTTGTCTTGGCCATTTTCTTCGACGTCATCAAGATAAGCTTTCGATTAGAAAGCCAACTGGAACATCATATGCTCGAGCAAAACGCTTTTCGCATGAGAGAGTTAACTCATTCTACGACTTGCTATAAGCTGAATTCTGGAAAGATAAAAATCCAGAAGATCGTGTATGGAACGTTGAGGAAACAGGCCTTAGTGTAGTTCAGACTGATACTGCAAGCAGAGGTAAACGCCAAATTTGTTCTCTGACTGCTGCTGAGTGTGGGTCTCTAGTAATGGTCGTCTGTTTGCTGAGTGCAGGAGGTTCTTATGTTGCCCTGATGTTCGTATTCCCGAGAATGGATGAGGGGAAAGACCATTGTTTCAACTGATTTGCTGTACAAAAAAGAGTTAGAAGTCATTATTAAAGAAAAGAGAGGAAAAGAACTTTGCCAAAGACCCCCTAGTGAGATAAGCTTCTACATCCTTACATTTGTCCTCTAGCCATCCATGTCTGCTTAGCCATTTTGCGCTTCCTGTCGATCTCATTTTTGAGACGTCTGTGTACCTTGTTGGCTGCTTCATTTATTGCATTTTTATATTTTCTCCCTTCATCAATTAAATTCAATATCTCTTCTGTTATCCAAGGATTTCTAATAGCCCTCGTCTTTTTACCTATTTGATCCTCTGCTGCCTTCACTACTTCATCCTTCTACTGTATTTCCTTCCCTTGCCAAAGAAACACACTATATCATAGGATCCAACAAGTTTGCTTTCATGGAGCATCCACTGCCAAATATTCTCGCTGTAGTGAGTCTTAAGTGCACCCATAAATGTACGATCTAGCAGTTGCAGGACTAGAACAATTAGCCTCAATAACTTCGTCATTCTTAGGCGGCAGTTCATAGTTACAATTCGCTGAAACCTGCCAGCTTGATCACCCAACCTGTTGGCGTCGTCTTTTTTACCTGGTGTGCTAGGTGAAGGCAACTCCAATCGTTCAGCTCCAGATACAATAACCTCTTTATCTGACGGCCTCTCAAGTCCGATGTCAGTTTTGTCTTCCGGGAGGAAATCTGCATCGGTGAATACGGACTGGTCCGTGGGCCATACTCCAGTAGCTTTCAAACCTTTAATAGCAAATAGCATTGTTGCACTTTTGATGAAAAAAGCGTTGAAATTTGAAAGACCACCGCGGCCTGCACATCCCTCGGTCCATACGCGGAGTCCATACGGAGGGGAGAGGCGACAGGTATATATACCACACCGCCCGCCGGCATTGGACGTCAGTCAACAGGAGTAATCTGATGATGATGGCACGCTACGCCGTGACTGGAACACGATAGTGGGAAAAGGAAGAGAAGGAAACGTAGTAGGTGAATATGGATTGGGGTTAAGAAATGAAAGAGGAAGCTGCCTGGTAGAATTTTGCACACAGCACAACTTAATCGTAGCTAACACTTGGTTTCAGAATCATGAAAGGAGGTTGTATACATGGAAGAACCCTGGAGATACTAAAAGGTATCAGATAGATTATATAATGATAAGGCAGAGATTAAGGAACCAGGTTTTAAATTGTAAGACATTTCCAGGGGCAAATGTGGACTCTGACCACAATCTATTGGTTATGGCCTGTAGATTAAAACTGCAAACAGGTGGGAATTTAAGGAGATGGGACCTCGATAAAGAGAAAGAACAAGAGGTTGTACAGAGTTTCAGTGAGAGCATAAAGGAACAATTGATAGTAATGGGGGAAAGAAATACAGTAGAAGAAGAATGGGTAGCTTTCAGAGATGAAATAGTGAAGGCAGCAGAGGATCAAGTAGGTAAAAAGACGAGGGCCAGTAGAAATCCTTGGGTAACAGAAGAGATATTGAATCTAACTGATGGAAGGAGAAAATATGAAAATACAGTAAGTGAAGCAGGCAAAAAGGAATACAAACGTCTCAAAAATGAAATCGACAGGAAGTGCAAAATGGCTAAGCAGGGATGGATAGAGGACAAATGTAAGGATGTAGAGGCTTGTCTCACCAGGGGCACCCAAAATCAGTTGCCTGTTACCTGTCTAGCGGCGTAGATCGGCGTGCAGTGGTGTACAATACGTCGTTTCTGTTCGTGAGATCCTTGTTGCCAGCATCAGTCACTGACATACTTCGGTATCTGGAAGTGCTGGATAACAGCGTTGCATTGCAAGAAAATTGCAGAAGACGAAGAGGAGCTATTTGCGGAGTACATTTCCCCATCATGTTCTAGTTCTGGGTGGAGATTTTAATTTGCCAGATACACCAGGTGACCAAGAAGTCAGTATAAATTTGAAAACTGAATAAATCACGGAATAATGTAGATAGGGAGGTACAAATTGACACACATGCTTGGAATGACATGGGATTTGATTAGAACAAAAAAAAAAAAAAAATACAAAAGCTCAAAAAATGTCCGACAGGTGGCGCTTCATCAGATCAGAATAGCATGACAAAGCAAAAATGATGTTCTTTACAGGAAATGCTCAATATGTCCACCATCATTCCTCAACAGTAATTGTAATCGAGGAATAATGTTGTGAAAAGCACTGTAAAGCATGTCCGGAGTATGTGGTGAGGCATTGGCGTTGGATGTTGTCTTTCAGCATCCCTAGAGATGTCGCTCGATCACGATACACTTGCGACTTCAGGTAACCCCAAAGCCAACAATAGCACGGACTGAGGTCTGGGGACCTAGGAGGCCAAGTGTGACGAAAGTGGCGGCTCAGCACACGATCATCACCAAACGACGCGCATAAGAGATCTGTCAGACATTTTGTGAATTTGTTTTTTCTAATAAATCCCCATGTCATTCCAAGCATGTGTCTCAATTTTTAACTCTCTATCTACATTATTCCATGGTTTATCACTTTTTCCAATTTATACTGACTTTTTGATCACCCGTTAGACTGGGAGACTCAAACGTTTATAACGGGTGGCAGGGACAAAGAATCCAGTGAAATTTTTTTAAAGTGCTTTATCTGAAAAACTACCTTGAGCAGTTAAACAGAGAACCGACTCGTGGCGATAACATATTGGACATTCTGGCGACAAACAGACCCGAAACAGTTAACGCGGAACACGGAATCAGCGATCATAAAGCGGTTACTGCATCACTGATTTCAGCCATAAGTAGAAATATTAAAGAAGGTAGGAAGATTTTTCTGTTTAGCAAAAGTGACAAAAAGCAGATTACAGAGTACCTGACGGCTCAACACAAAAGTTTTGTCTCAAGTACAGATAGTGTTGAGGATCAGTGGACAAAGTTCAAAACCATCGTACAATATGCGTTAGATGAGTACGTGCCAAGCAAGATCGTAAGAAATGGAAAAGAGCCACCGTGGTACAACAACCGAGTTTGAAAACTGCTGCGGAAGCAAAGGGAACTTCACAGCAAACATGAACATAGCCAAAGCCTTGCAGACAAACAAAAATTACGCGAAGCGAAATGTAATGTGAGGAGGGCTATGCGAGAGGCATTCAATGAATTCGAAAGTAAAGCTCTATGTACTGATTGGCAGAAAACCCTAAGAAATTTTGGTCTTATGTCAAAGCAGTAGGTGGAGCAAAACGAAATGTTCAGACACTCTGTGACCAAAATGGTACTGAAACAGACTGAAGGCCGAACTACTAAATGGCTAATTCACAGAGGAAGACTGCACTGTAGTTCCTTCTCTACACTGTCGCACATATGACAAAATAGTAGATGTCGAAAGAGATGGCAGAGGGATAGAGAAACAATTAAAATCGCTCAAAAGAGGAAAGGCCGCTGGACCTTATGGGATACCAGTTCGATTTTACACAGAGTACGCGAAGGAACTTGCCCCCCTTCTTGCAGCGGTGTAGCGTTCCGAAAGATTGGAAAAGGGCACAGGTCATCCACGTTTTCAAGAAGGGACTTCAAACAAATGTGCAGAACTATAGACCTATATCTCTAACGTCAATCAGTTGTAGAATTTTGGAACACGTATTATGTTCGAGTATAATGACTTTTCTGGAGACTAGAAATCTACTCTGTAGGAATCAGCACGGGTTTCGGAAAAGACGGTCGTGTGATACCCAGCTCTCGCTATTCGTCCATGAGACTCAGAGGGGCATAGCCACGGGTTCACAGGTAGATGCCGTGTTTCTTGACTTCAGCAAGGCTTTTGATACAGTTCCCCACAATCGTTTAATGAACAAAGTAAGAGCATACGGACTATCAGACCAATTGTGTGATTGGATTGAAGAGTTCCTACATGACAGAACGCAGCATGTCGTTCTCAATGGAGAGAAGTCTTCCGAAGTAAGAGTGATTTCAGGTGTGCCGCAGGGGAGTGTCATAGGACCGTTGCTATTCACAATATACATAAATGACCTTGAGGATATCATCGGAAGATCACTGAGGCTTTTTGCGGATGACGCTGTAGTATATCCAGAGGTTGTAACAATGGAAAATTGTACCGAAATGAAGAAGGATCTGCAACGAATTGACGCATGTTGCAGGGAATGGCAATTGAATCTCAATGTGGACAAGTGTAATGTGCTGCGAATACATAGAAAGATAAATCCCTTATCATTTAGCTACAATATAGCAGGTCAGCAACTGGGAGAACGCATTAGGAGTGATTTAAAATGGAATGATCATATGAAGTTGATCGTCGGTAAAGCAGATGCCAGACTGAAATTCATTGGAAGAATCCTAAGGAAATGCAATCCGACAACAAAGGAAGTAGGTTACAGTACCCTTGTTCGCCCACTGCTTCAATACTGCTCAGCAGTGTGGGATCCGCACCAGATAGGGTTGATAGAAGAGATAGAGAAGATCCAACGGAGAGCCGCGCGCTTCGTTACAGGACGATTTAGTAATCGCGAAAGCGTTACAGAGATGACAGATAAACTCGAAGACTCTGCACGGAGACGCTCAGTAGCTCTGTATGGGCTTCTGTTGAAGTATCTAGAACATACCTTCACCGAGGAGTCAAGCAGTATATTGCTCCCTCCTACGTAGGTCTCGCGAAGAGACATGAGGATAAAATTAGAGAGATTAGAGGTCACACAGAGGCATACCGACAATCCTTCTTTCCACGAACAATACGAGACTGGAATAGAAGGGACAACTGATAGAGATACTCAAGGTACCCTCCACCACACACCGTCAGGTAGCTTGCAGAGAATGGATGTAGATGTAGATGTAACGAGCGTGTGTTAAGGAGGTGACACGAAAAGAACTGTTACCCGTTCCAAGCAAAGGGCTCCAATTTATGCAAACGTCTGTCACGCCTAAGGAAGGAAAGCAAAAATAAACCGCGTGGTTTACAGGGATCGCCACGAAGGAAAACTAGTAATTTTGGGAGGAAACCCGTCGTCGTAGACAATTTCATAAAATCGATCCTTCCACAAACGATGGAGGGCTTTTACATCAATCTAAAAATAGTGCCGACATTACGGAAACTACAAATTGTCGTGAAACAAAAAACTCCAGTTTTACTCGTAACAGGCTCGCCAAAACGAATATTTAACTTTTCTAAAATTCCATACTCTTTATGTAAGAAAGATTCTCTAATCTGTTTTTACACAAAACAAATAATCGTTGATGCTACCAAAACACATGTATCCTTTTTGACAGCTGACAATAGAGCAAATAGCCAATGGATATAACATTGTCCACATACTTTTCACGTACGTTTACGAAGGCAGTGACAAAAAATGTAGTGCAAATCGGACTAGTACAACACAAGAAATTGTAAATTTCTTGTTACTTTTTAAACACTCATCGTGTTGCAAGACCTGTTAAGTTTCAACGCAATCCTTCAAAGAAAACTTCTATCCTTTAGTAGAAACACAAAGTGAGAATAATTCTTAAATTCTACAGTTTCATTGCGCTTTATGGGGTAGAAGTAGAGGAACGTACATTCACATGAACAGGCATTCGGTTCCATGTTTGTAGTAAAATCCCGACTTACGTTCATATGTTAATATTATTTACTCTATAGCGTTATGTTTCGGAAGAAGCTATCGTCTTTTGTATTCTTTACGGTACTAAAACACTCGTCTAAAAATTAACGCTGCCGGGCCGTGTATGCAGACGGCGTCGCCGCCGACTTAAAGCGCGCGCCGCGGCAGGGCGGTACTGCGTCGTGAGACAGCCTGTGGAGGCGCCCGGTGACGTGGCTGGGTAGCCAGAGTGGGGACAGACTGTAAACGGGCACAGTGAGGATCCATAAGAAACGCATTGTCGTTGATACAATCTGTCATATTTCAGTGTCAGTTAATAACGTATCTACCATTAAAACTTTCAGTAGGTCAGATTCAATGTATGGCCATTCGACAGTCACAGTCGGTAGAGCGAAATGATGAGGTAGCTGGTAATGTGATTCTTGTTTGCGCCTCAGTGGATCCGAATATTTTTATTACTAGTCTTCGCTTTTTCTGTTAGGATCTGATACTTTCTTTTCAGTGCAATAAAAGTATATTCTCTAATATTCGATGTTACATATGTACGTTCCATCTGAGGATGGAGTTTGTTCGAATGGTTTAATCTACAAGACAGATTGCACTACATGCAGTAAGATATAACAAGAAAGTGTAAAACAATTCTTTTTTATTTCACATGTTGTGAAGATTCTGCTGCTGAATAGGAACAAATATAAAGTAAGACTTTGAATCGCGCTATTTGTTACGGAGCTTCTCTTTCTGCCTTATAACATGTCCGTGGACACTACACGCAGAACAACGTGACTCTCACGTGGACAAGAGAGGAAAGGCGCGTTTTAATAGCGCTAGCTTAAGAATTTTACGCCCATGCATTTTGTAAAGTGGGTGATAGAGAGAAACGTGTGACGAGGGCCTCCCGACCGCTCGCCTGGTGCAGGTCTTTCGACTTGACGCCACTTGCGCGTCCTTGGAGATGAAATGATGACGATTAGGACAACACGACACCCAGTCCCTGAGCAGAGAAAATCTCCAACCCAGCCAGGAATCGAACCCGTCTGTCACGCTGACCACTCAGCTACCGGGGCGGACAACCGGGTGATGTGTGACCCAGATGCTGCCGCTGCGGTCGCGTGTACCACGTTGACACGCACATGCTTTATGCACAAGTCAGAGCGTTCGGCAGCACTTTCAACTTGGCACGCTCAAGACTGATGTTCACAACACCGTCCGTGTAGTGACGGCATTACACTTTCCTAAAACAGTGCACGGAGATCGGCGCAAATACTGTTGAGTGGTACTTAAGATAGGGAAATAAATTAGTGAAATCAAGGTGAAGTGAAGTAGAAATTTAAAATTAATGAGAAACTTCGTTTAGCTTAGAAGAGTTACACTCTGGCAAACAACGGGCAGAGCAGAAGAGGCAATGACCGCGAAGTCAGCACATTCAGGAGAAGCTATCGTCCTCCCCCACGTAAGCAGAAGCTGTCGATTCAGCCGTCAGGGCATCGCCCGTCCGGCTCACGTGTTTCTCAATTGTCACACGTGATCAAAGGCTCTCGCCTACATTCCGAGAGCCAATGACCGACGTTAAGAAGATTCTTCGCGAAGCTTTTCGACGTGACAAAAGAGGCAACGACAGCGATGTTGTTCACCTCCAGTGAAGTGAAGTGAATAAGTACGCGAGACGCAGTGGGCCCGACAGGAGTAGCTTTCAGTTCAGTTCCGGTACAGTCGGTGCTCAAGACCGTCATGCAGGAAGATACTACATCGTACACAGAAGCACCGAGACCGCCGCTGTAATGGAATAGCAAGCAGCAGCCTCGGCGCCAGAAGACAGAAGGTATTTGAGGCCAGATTTTTATGTACCCGAGTGACTCGTGAGGACGGGAAGGAGACAGCGCACATCCGAGTCGTCACCGTCCGATTCACGACTTCTTCCTCAATAATTAAACGGACCACCTCGCGATGCGCGTCTCCAGTCAACTGGGCGAAACGGCGACACGAGATACACGCCGCCGCTCACGCAAGCAGAAGGCTTCGCAAACGACACAGTTGCCAGTATCCCAGCCAGAAACCCTTGTACAAAACTTTCAATAAAAGTTATCTTATGTAAAACTGCTGTTTCATTCTACCTCATACCTGAGCCAAGGATGAACCCACCCTGCAAAAATGTTGTTAAGAGAGAAAAAGTAATTTATTTAGTGTTTTTCACCCTGACATAATGCTTTAGAATCAAATGCCCTTTGCAGTAGTGCTCATCCTGACAGATGACCATCACAAACAGAGAAAACCCAGTTACAGTACGGAGTAGAGAGGAGCGGAGAGTATTCGTTGTGAAGGGGTGCCGTCGAGAATAGATACGATGTGTCAGGGGACGAAAAGCAGTTCGCTATAAAATTAACGAAGAATGCCAACAAGTTAGGAATTACTACAATAATAGTGATTGCGATATTTCTCTCGGCAGTTTAAACCGAGTAGGTGAGCGAGTAAGGTAACCAGGAAAATAACAATAGCTACAGTTGTATGCTATAGCATACAATGTAAAGAATTTCAGGCAAATAGTTTCAGATCAAGTAATACTACAGTTAACGGTAACAGTCGAAGACACTAGCAGGAAGATAATTACGGAGTTACAGTTACAAGAACAATAGGTAAAGGCACAGAAACAGAGATAGTTGGAGGGTAGATGCAATTTCAAGATAGCATTCAGAGAAGGAGAGATGTTGCAAAAGATTAGTATTAAATTAAGGTGAGAGGTGCTAGGTTTTCGCTTTGGCTCGCATAGTTTCTCTTGATGCTGTTCAGTTCTGACACGTTTCTAAACGCATTCTTTTCAGGGGGGGGGGGGGGCGGTCTTAATTATGCTGCCGCCCAGAGTACATACATTCTGAAGGCCGAAATGGGGTGTGGCGTTGTTTTAAATCCTTAGATGGTCCTTTGTACACTGCTGGAAATGGAAAAAAAAACACTTGACACCGGTGTGTCAGACCCACCATACTTGCTCCGGACACTGCGAGAGGGCTGTACAAGCAATGATCACACGCACGGCACAGCGGACACACCAGGAACCGCGGTGTTGGCCATCGAATGGCGCTAGCTGCGCAGCATTTGTGCACCGCCGCCTTCAGTGTCAGTCAGTTTGCCGTGGGATACGGAGCTCCATCGCAGTCTTTAACACTGGTAGCATGCCGCGACAGCGTGGACGTGAACCGTATGTGCAGTTGACGGACTTTGAGCGAGGGCGTATAGTGGGCATGCGGGAGGCCGGGTGGACGCACCGCCGAATTGCTCAACACGTGGGGCGTGAGGTCTCTACAGTACATCGATGTTGTCGCCAGTGGTCGGCGGAAGGTGCACGTGCCCGTCGACCTGGGACCGGACCGCAGCGACGCACAGATGCACGCCAAGACCGTAGGATCCTACGCAGTGCCGTAGGGGACCGCACCACCACTTCCCAGCAAATTAGGGACACTGTTGCTCCTGGGGTATCGGCGAGGACCATTCGCAACCGTCTCCATGAAGCTGGGCTACGGTCCCGCACACCGTTAGGCCGTCTTCCGCTCACGCCCCAACATCGTGCAGCCCGCCTCCAGTGGTGTCGCGACAGGCGTGAATGGAGGGACGAATGGGGACGTGTCGTCTTCAGCGATGAGAGTCGCTTCTGCCTTGGTGCCAATGATGGTCGTATGCGTGTTTGGCGCCGTGCAGGTGAGCGCCACAATCAGGTCTGCATACGACCGAGGCACACAGGGCCAACACCCAGCATCATGGTGTGGGGAGCGATCTCCTACACTCGTCGTACACCTCTGGTGATCGTCGAGGGGACACTGAATAGTGCATGGTACATCCAAACCGTCATCGAACCCATCGTTCTACCATTCCTAGACCGGCAAGGGAACTTGCTGTTCCAACAGAACAATGCACGTCCGCATGTATCACGTGCTCTAGAAGGTGTAAATCAACTACCCTGGCCAGCAAGATCTCTGGATCTGTCCCCCATTGAGCATGTTTGGGACTGGATGAAGCGTCGTCTCACGCAGTCTGCACGTCCAGCACGAACGCTGGTCCAACTGAGGCGCCAGGTGGAAATGGCATGGCAAGCCGTTCCACAGGACTACATCCAGCATCTCTACGATCGTCTCCATGGGAGAATAGCAGCCTGCATTGCTGCGAAAGGTGGATATACACTGTACTAGTGCCGACATTGTGCATGCTCTGTTGCCTGTGTCTATGTGCCTGTGGTTCTGTCAGTGTGATCATGTGATGTATCTGACCCCAGGAATGTGTCAATAAAGTTTCCCCTTCCTGGGACAATGAATTCACGGTGTTCTTATTTCAATTTCCAGGAGTGTAAGATCTTGTCTTATTGTAAGCCCTGCCCTTGCTAACTATTTTTTCTCGTGGCTGAAGATCTGCGTCCTTTTTCGGTGTGAGACAAATTTGACAATTATTGGATGAGATTTCGAAGCACCTTATAATCCACGTACCATCCAGTGTCTACCTTACCTATGTCAATGCCTAATATTTCTCGTGCAACCTGTATAATGAGGTCTTCCGGCTCATCTTCGCCGCCGGCTATTTTTCCTTTTTATGTAGACTGAAGCGAGGAGAAAGGAAACGGAAGGAACTATTAAGGTAAGCTGCACTGAGACCTTGCGCGGAATCAGCGGCAATGAGAAAAAATGTATGCAACCCTGGAACTCGAACCCGGGGTCCGCTGCTACATGATTCATTGCTCGTAGAGGCGAATCAGTTATATGAAAGCGTGCTGTCCGTTTATTCAAACATGTCACAAAGAACAGACATTGCGTATCCCTAATATTTCGCCTTTACTGCCCTCTCTGAAATTCGTCACACACAAATTATTCTCGGGACCGAGAGCTGTATAAAGCTCTGAAATGTTTAGCGATTCGTGAAACGTGTAACGAAAAGACATGTTAAACGCCACTGATGGGGAAGCGTTTACCGAGGGCGACAAAAATGTTGTTTCTACTCAAGTCGGATTTCAGTGTGGCTGTGAAGTTATCTGGTAACGCACAACAGGTCTAGGTGAAAAGAAGGTAATTGTTGGATGTTATTAACGGCCTCCCGATTCCGTCGAGACAGAGTTATTCAAAGAAAGTCTACGCTCAGTAGTGCGGAAGTACCCAAATCGTGCAGTATTAGTTCCGAGCATAGACAAGGACACCGATGGATTCATTACAAGGTTTCCACATAAGTAGCCTTGCAGAGTACTGTTGAACATGTTTTTTCGAAAACTGTCTTGAGCACCTAGTTCGAGAGAGCACATACAATGGAAATACACACATAAAAAAAAAATTGCGTGACCCCGGTTACCAGAACTCGGGAAGATAAACGCTGGCTGTGGATATCGTATCAGATACACAGTCCCTTTGACTTTTTAAAGATGTCACTAAGCCCGACCACAGATGTGAGCAACCGTGTATGAGCAGCGCCTATTAGACAGACGGGGTCCGACAGCCGATCCGTTCCAGTCATTCCACCACGAAGGAGGTACACGGCTCGTGTTGTCTGTAGTTCAACCGTGCCTACACCGTCAATACAGCGGTCCGCATTGTTCGTTTGTGCCAGGAAGGGCTCTCAACAAGTGAATTGTCAAGGCGAGTCGGAGTAAACGAAAGCGATGTCGATGACATGTCTCGCTCAGGATGCCCGGGGGCGACTACGGCAATCGATGACCGCTGCTTGCGGATTATGGCTCGGAGGTACCCCGACAGCAAAGCCAACATGTTGAATAATGCCTTTCGTGCAGCCACAGGACGTCGTGTTAAGACTCAAACAGTGCACAGTAACCTGCACGATGCACGTCTTCACTCCCGACGTCCGTGGCGAGGTCCATCTTCGCAACTACGACACAGTGCAGCGCGGTACCGATGGGCCCAACAACATGCCGGATGGACCTCTCAGCATTGGCATCACGTTCTCTGCACCGATGAGTCTCATATATACCTTCAACCAGACAATCGTCGGAGACGTGCTTGGAGGCAACCCGGTCAGGCTGAAAGCTTTAAATACACTGTCCAGCGCGTGCAGCAACATAGAGGTTCCCTGCTGTTTTGGGGTGGCATTATGTGGGGCCGATGTACTCTCTCGTGGTCATGGAAGGCGACGCAACGGCTGTACAATACGTGAATGCCATCCTCCGACCGATTTTTTAATTTCGTTTTTAGTGCAACGAGATCGGCAGTATACAGTATATGGCCGAGGCATTCGTCTTCATGGACGACAATTCGCGGCCCCATCGTGCACATCTTGTGGCTGACTTCCTTCAGGATAACGACATCGCCCGACTAGTGTGGCCAGCATATTCTCCAGACATGTGGCGGCCGGAGTGGCAGAGCGGTTCTAGGCGCTACAGTCTGGAGCCGGGCGACAGCTACGGTCTCAGGTTCGAATGCTGCCATGGGCATGGATGTGTGTGATGTCCTTAGGCTAGTTAGGTTTAATTAGTTCTAAGTTCTAGGCGACTCATGACCTCGTAAGTCAATTTGTATAGTGCTCAGAGCCATTTGAACTATTTTTCTCCAGACATGTACCCTATCGAACATACCTGGGACAGACTGAAGAGGGCTGTTTATGGCCGACGTGACCCTCCAACCACACTGAGTGATCTACGCCGAATCACCGTTAGGAATGGGACAATCTGCCTTGATGAACTTGTGGATCGTATTCCACGACGAATACAGGCGTGCATTAATTCAAGAGGACGTGGTAGTGGGTATTACAGGTTCCGGTGTGTACACCAATCTGGGCAACCGACTCTGAAGGTCTCGCTATACGGTGGTACAACATGCCATGTGCCATTTTTATGAGCAATAATAAGGGCGGAAACGATGTTTATATCGATCTCTGTACAAAAAATTGGAATAGTTTCCGGAACCAACCGAAGTGATGCTAAACTTTTTTTGATGTAAGTATTTTAGAGCATGTAGCTACAAAGATGCCTGGACTCACCGAGGGTGTCACTACAGAGACAGGCGTTACTGATAATGACGTTGCCGTAGCGACGATGGTTACTTAAGTTATTAAATCAATCAAGAAAGCTAGGAGAGTAGTTGAGCAGAAAAGCGGTTGTTAGAATTTCAAACAGTGAATGGACATTATTTAGTTCCAGTATGATGGGTGTAGAGTAATTATAAGCCAAGTTTGAACAGATCCTAAATCGTGCTGTGGAAAAGTATGTGCCTAGTAAGCGAATGAAGGATGGAGAAGATACATTGCGGAAAATGATGATGAAGCAGAGACTGTTGCGCACTCAGTTCAACAGAGAGCACGCTAACAACAATTCAAGGTTAGTAGAGATTCGTGCGTCTGTGGAAAGATCGAAGCTCGAGCATAAAGCTGCCGCCGTCATACCTCAACAAATTATCTTGAAGAGATCGCGAGACTATTCTGGTCCTGCGTAAAACCGCTGAGTGGGGGGCGAAGCTTCAGCCTGGTGTGCTAGTAGAAAACAACAAAAGGAATGCTCAAGTTTTAAATTTCATGTTTAAGGAATATTTCACGCAGCAGAATCGTAGAAACATGCAGTCGTTACACTCTCGTGTCGACACCACGGTAATGGACATTCCTAGCCTAGAGAAGCAGCTGGAACATTTGGTAGCAAATAAGTCGCCAGGTCCTGACCGAATACCGATTCGGTTTCACAAACAGTACTCTACGGCATTGGCCCCTTACTTAGATTGCATTTATCGTGAATCTCTCGCATAACGCAAAGTCCCAAGTGACTGGAAAAAAGTGACTCCTATGTACACTAATGGCCATTAAGATTGCTATACTACGAAGATGACCTGCTACACGCGCGAAATATAACCGACAGGAAGAAGATGCTGTGATATGCAAATAATTAGCTTCCCAGAGCATTCACACAACATTGGCGACACCTACAACGTGCTGGCATGAGGAAAGTTTTCAACCGATTTCTCATACACAAACAGCAGTTGACCGGCGTTGTCTGGTGAAACGTTGTTGTCATGCCTCGTGTAAGGAGGAGAAATGCGTGCCATCACGTTTCCGACTTTGATAAATGTCGGATTCTAGCCTATCGCGATTGCGGTTTATCGGAGCGCGACACTGCTGCTTGGTCGAGATCCAATGACTGTTAGCAGAATATGGAATCGGTGGGTTCAGGAGCGTAATACGGAATGCCGTGCAGGATCCCAGCGACCTCGTATCACTAGCAGTCTAGGTGACAGACATCTTATCCGCATGGCTGTAACGGACCGTGCAGCCACGTCTCGATCCCTGAGTCAACAGGTGGGGACGTTTCCAAGACAACAACCATCTGCACGAACAGTTTGACGACGTTTGCAGCAGCATGGACTATGAGCTCTGTTACTCTTGACGCTGCATCACAGACAAGAGCGCCTGCGATGGTGTACTCAACGACGAACCTGGCATCACGAATGGCAAAACGTCATTTTTTCGGATGAATGCAGGTTCTGTTTACAGCATCACGAAAGCGTGTATTCGTCATCGCCATACTGCTGTATCACCCCGCGTGATGGTATGGGGAGCAATTGGTTACAGGTCTCGGTCACCTCTTGTCCGCATTGGCGGCACTTTGAACAGTGGACGTTACATTGCAGATGTGCTACGACGGAAAAAATCGCAACACCACAAGCAGTTGTGAGAGATAAACGAAAGTTGGTAGGCGTGTTTCTACAATTGAAAAATAGTGTCGATTTAAATTTCGCGCCAGTCGCATAAGAATGGTGTTAGTAGGGGGGGGGGGGGGCACTGTGAGGGTGCAGATCAGGTCTGCTGTAAATACACGCCGTGGCGGTTGTGAGCGTTAGTTACCTTCTAGATTGGACGTGGTGGTTTGATCTTAGCCAAGAATGCCTTTGAGGAGACAGAGACGCCATTACGATCATCTTAACGAGTTTGAACGAGGTCGTGTAATAGGGACACGAGAAGCTGGATGTTCCTCCAGCGATTTCGCAGGAGACTTGGCAAAAATGTAGCACTGTATACTGGCAGCGGTGACCGCGAGAATGTACGGTTGCAAAAAGCTCGGGCTCCGACCGGTCACGTGGCGCTACCAAGAGGGAAGGCAGTCGTGTCTGGCGTACGTCTCTGGCACATCACATTTCTTCTGCAGTAGCAATTCGAACAGCAGTCGACGACATAACGAAATAATAATCGATTACTTCAGGGACAGCCCCGAGCCAAGGCGCCCAGTAGCATGCATTTCACTGACCCCCAAACCACCGGCATTTGCGACACAAAACTGACATCGCACACCATTACAACACAATGCATGCCCGTTTCAATGTTTGCATTCAACATTCTGATCGTTACATCTGTTATTAACTTACCAGCATGTCACTTTCGCAACGGCTTATTTCGCGCTTACGTTGCCCTGTGATGCTGCAATGTTAATTACTTAAATATCCTACATAGACAGACGTATTCCCGAAATTTCATTACTCTACATGATTTTTTGTTCGTTTGTTGCTGTGATTTTTTTTTATCGCCAGTTCATTTGTCCAGTCGCGGAAGCCGTCAGGCTCTGATGCCACCCTGCAACATACCTCTGCCAGGCAGGCTGCATAGAGCATAGCCCCTGTAAATCAGTAACTGCACAGTCCAGCGAGCTAAGAAAGTTGCAGCTCGGTCCGCAGAGGTCCTTCGTGTACACGAGACACTAGAACAGGTGGTGCACGCATCCGCGACAGGTTCACTGCTGCATTCACCGTGACACGTGCGGCCACTGGAGTGTGAGTGTGCCTCCCGGGCAGCCCCGTCGTAGCCGACAATTGGTGCCCACCGCTACGAACCCAGCATCGCCTCCGACTGCACGCCGCCTTCGCTTCCTGTCCACAGTGTTAACTATACAGACGGCGCTTCTACGAAATCGGCAAAAAATCTCGAACACCATTTAAAGAGTATTATGTCTTTGCAGAAAACTACACTGTCAAAAATTCCCTTTAACTAACAGCTAAAATTAAAAACTTTTCCATTTCTGATGATGGTAATTCCGTATCCTTTAACGTAGTTAATTTACTTGCTAACATTCACATTTATGAGACTATTAAAATTACTGATGAGAATCTTCTCCAACACAAAAACCTAATGTACAAGAAATTAAAGATGTCATTAGGTTATTACTTCTGATACTCTCCTACAACTATTTCCAGTTTAACGCTGAAATTTTTTTTACGACCTTAAGCCTTTGCCGTGCCCATTTGTATAACAAGTACGCTTGCCAACAGTTTTGTTAAACATCACAAAAGGCAGTACTTTAAGAAATTGGTGTGACCTGAGCAATTTTCCAGTCTTTAGGTACGGATCTTTCTGTGAGCGGTTGTATATAATTACTAAACATGGACCTATTGTATCAGCACACTCAGAGGAACTTGACTGGTATACAATCTGGAACGGAAACCTTGCCTTTAATAAGTGATTTAAGCTGCTTTGCTACACCGAGGATATATGCTTCTCATTTTGGCACTTTCTGTTGATTGGGCTTCGGGAATGCTTACTTCGTATTATTTGCTGAAGGAGTTTCGGAAAACCACGTTTCTTAACTCTACTTTAGTGGCACTGTCATCAGTGACTCCACCGTTACTTTCGCGCAGTGAAGGTACTGATTGCGTCTTGACACTGGTGTACTCTATGCATGAACAGAATCTCTGGGTTTCTCGCCAGATTTCGAAACAGAGTTTTGTTGCGGAAATTATCAAGAGCATCTCGCACTGTAGTAACCGCTATATTTAGAACTTCTGCAAAACATTGCCAGTCTTGCGGATTTTGGATTCTTTTAGATTTGGCATGCTTTTTCGTTACTTCTGCAACAGCGATTTCACCCGTTTTGTCCATGGGGGATCAGTACCATCACTTATTAATCTATGTGGTATATATATCTCTCAATTGCAATCGATACTATTTCTCTGAAATCATTCCACATCTTTTCTACGCTTACATGATCAGATCGGAAGGAGTGGAGGCTGTTTCCTTAAAAATCGTTAAGAGCATTGTCAGCTTTTTTTAAACAGATGTACTTTAAGTTTCTTTTTGATGGTTGTAGGTGTTACACTATTCAGTGTACGGGCAACTGACTTGTGGTCACTAATCCCTGTATTCGTCATGATACTACCTATTCATCCAGGAATATTTGCTGCTATGAGGTCAAGTACGCTTTCGTAACCATTTATGCTTCGAGTGGGCTCACGAACTAATAGTTCAAAATACTTTTTTTAGAAAGCATTCAGTACTATTTCAGGTGACGTTTTAAGCCTGCCGCCGGCTTTAAACGTGTAAATTTTCCACCATATCGAGGATACATTGAAATCACCACCGACTATAATTGTGTGAGTGGGGTACCTTTTGAAATGAGACTCACGTTTTCTTTGAACTGTTCAGCAACTATATCCTCTCACTCGGGGGTCGGTAAAACGATCCAGTTTAGTCCGATTGACAAGTACAGCCTCTACCCAAACTATTTCGCAGGAACTATCTACTTCAGTTTCACTACAAGGTAAACTACTTCTGACAGCAATAAATACTCCAGCACCAACTATGTTTAATCTATCCCTTCTGAACGTTGTTAGGTCGTTTGAAAAAATTTCGGCTTAACATATTTCCGGCTTTAGCCAGGTTTCCGTACCTATAACTGTTTGAGCTTCAGTGCTTTCTATTAGGGCCTGGAGCTCTGGTTCTTTCCCAACACAGCTACGATAATTTACAACACCGATCGTTTCTACAACCTCCTTACTGTGTGTTACCTGCCCCCTTTTAGACAGACGCCATTTCTATGTTTTCCTGAGACCCTCTAACCTAAAAATGCACCCCAGCCGCCCCCACTACCCGTGTAGTGGACTCCTGACCTATTAAGCGGAATCCAGAAACCCACTACCCTATGGCACAAGTCAAGGACTCTGAGGCCTACACAGTCACATAACCGCCTGAGCCTATGATTCATACCTTCCACTCGGCTCTGCACCGAAGGACCACAGTCGGTTCTGTCGATGATGCTACAGATGGTGAGCTCCGTTTTAACGTTTTAATCTCGCAAGCAAGACTGGCAGTCTTTACCATTTCCGCTAAACAAAAGGAGAGAGAATCTCCTCCAATCCAAAGCGACACAAGCCATTGGCACCGACTGGGGCCACCACCTGCAGTTGGGTGCACCCTGTACTCTTCATGGCATCCGGAACACTCTTTACAAATCAGGAATGACTCCCTCACCTTGTGCACACTGCCGTCCTTCCCCTCCTTGGCAGCCATGTTATTAAGGGGGCCCAATTACGCGCCTATTACTGGAGTTCCGAACCACCAGCAAACTCACCTTCTGTGAACACCACGAATTTGCGTTCCAAGAAGGTTCCTCTGGAGACCCTACGATCGGCCCCTCGCAAAGTCATTCGCTGCCTGCCATACTTTGGAATGATCTCTCACTCGACCACAGGTGAAGGATCAACCTCAGCGCTGCAGACCAACATAAATGTAGGATAATGACATCACTGCTGCTCAAAAATCTGCAGTCAGAGAAGACAACTCCAAATGCAAGGGGAAAAGACACAAGAATGCTATAAGTAAATATCAGAAACTTATCTATTATAAAGAACACTCCTAGATGTTGAAAGCGACCGAAATTGTTAATTCTACTTACGATGTTTTAAAAGAATTAACTTATATGGTAAAATAAACCAAGTCTGCTTTTCTTCATGGTTACGTGACGTTACGTATATATCTGTTTTGTATTTTTATTCGTCCATGCCTTTCGTTTAAGCACTCACTCAAGCTAAACAGGTCTCTGCTGCCAAGTCATTATCACTTGTCATCGATGAAGGGTGAAAAACAAAGGAAAGGGTATTCACTTTCTTTTGCCTGATGGCGGATTTAGGGAGTTGGGATGCATGGAAAAAGCGCATTCTTACGCGACTTTTATTTTTACCAAAGTACTTTTATACCGTAACAGCGTTGTGTACGTTGATTATGACTCTATGATCATACTGATATACTAAAAAGGACAACCAAACCAGCATCCACTGCAGCGTGGATAGTAGTACGAAAAGATTTGTTTTTACTTTTTAGACATTACTCCTGACTAGAAAATTCGAAGCGCAAGGGACCGTTACAATCGAGTCTGCACAATTCGAAGTTCGAATAATTAATTCTATTTAACTCGACTTTAGATGAAATCAGGAAAAATCGAAATAAAATTTTTATTTTCTTTTTACTAACGTATTTCCAGTTTTTTTACATGTTATTTGCTTTAGTATTTGAAATGGAAGGTACACACAAATGTTCGAAAATACATACATTCAGCTTCATTCATTTTTCAATACTGAACAAACTGTTACGAATGGATGCATTTTGTGAACTAAATTTCTTATAAACCACCTTATGCCTTTGGATTTAGCGTGTCACTTCTTATTTGTATCTGAGACTTCGGTTCCCAGACTAACCGTTAATGATTTAGCGTTCCGTTAAGCTATAACCTCCGACAAATACCTTTTGTACCCTGCATTGAGTAAGGCAATACTATAAACTTTCGTCTCGCCCGGTCTGCTTGCTCCCGCATTTTAATACTTATGAGCAACATTATCTTTCCGCTCGATGATCGTTTGCAGCTTGGATGGTGGAATCCCGAAACAATTCGTTACCTGCTACTTCTCGTTGCATTCCACAGCGTCGAAACTCGTTTCTGTTTTACGAATGTCGGAAACTTCCTGGAAAATATCCTAAAGTGAAAAACGTCTACTTTCTCCGTGGTCGAAGTTCCTTGTGTGACAAAATGGCGTCAGATTTGAATCACTATTAATTACGAGACTGACAGTGCGCAAACAAAGGTTAAGTCCACGTGGTTGTCACTTATTGCCTGTATTGGCATATGCGGGTCATTGTTAGGAATCATCTTTATGTAAAATTATAAACTGGTGAAGCTGTTAGCTAGGATTCTCATTTGTGTGTCATTGCGATGAACAGCTTAGGGAGCGCCGCTAGGAGTAACAGAAAATAAAAATATTCTCTGGAATATAAACGAAAATCTATATTGAGTTTAAACCTACGACACATAGGAAGAGTTCGTCTCAGGACTTGTAAATATGCTCTAAATTACAGAAAACGTGAGAAAAGCCCTCCCAGAAGCCTAAATAGGGCAGCGCTGAGAGAAGGTGACAGCTCCCTCAGAGTCGGAAAAAAAGGAAGAAATTGCGCAACGCGATAACGTACTCAAAGGCTATATCGTACCCCAGCCACTGAAAAGTCCAAAATTGTGAGTGTGACCACTGTAATAAAGATATTGTTAACTAAATTTCATATTAATATGAAACACATGTTACGATTTTATCCCGACGTTTTCACGAAAACTCTATGGCCCAGACCTGAGCTGCACACACAGAAATTTATTTGCAACGGATTAATAATATGCTGTGGTATTTCGTGCACTGTTAAAACAACTGATGAAACAGACAGAATTATCTGGTGTAAGCTAGGCGTTGACTTGTAATTATAGAATGTCTGCGGGTCGTTTTCATATGACAGTCGCCTCGATTAGTGAAGAAGTTGCTTCGGTTTTCTCGAGGCATTTGGGAACAGGTTGAAACAAACGATTAACAACTGTCGACTGCATACAGTCGCAAAGGCTGATTTCAAATGTCTTTGGTAACTGTAAAGCTACTTCACCTGGGTAGGGAGGACAGCTACTAGTCGGAGATAAACACCCCCGTGGGGTCCGTGCTTCGGGTCCCACGTGGAGCTCACTCCCTCACTACAAAATATACCTCATTATGCTGCTGCAATCACTTATTTTAAATTTTAATACGCACACTTTCTTCACCAGACCACATCTGCATATATTTTCCAGGCACTTTCTACATATTATATCTCACTGTCAAAAGAAACAGCATAGTATCATGAACATTTGTAGGATTACAACAATGAAATAATATCCTTACTAAAAAAAACTAATACGTTTTATTTTCGTTTTTGTTCTAAATGCTGCTAAGATAACTACAAGAAATTGGAAGCTGTTTTGGTATTTAATAATCAGTAATTAGAAAAATAAATTTGGCTATAATACTGATACATATATTACATATTTACTTAGTACATTCTCAGTGCAGGAACAGGATAAATTGTTTCAATGTCAAAAGAAATGCAAAATATTATATCAAATTTTTTTAATTATTCAAGAGTCAAAATGAGATTATGATATGACACAGGTCACTAATGAGGTACTCTCTTTCTTTGTATGAAAGAGGATAATTATCCTGGTTTTATGTGAGCTAAATGTTAAATTAAACAGATAACATTTAACATTTAAAAAACGAATTTCTTTACGATTTTACTGACAGGTCTACATGTTTTATATTATATTTCTGACGGTAGTTAGCTGACATCCTCTCAGGCTCAGCGTTATATGAAAGTATCTTGCAGGTCAGAAAATAAATTTTATTACTACCTCTACAGATTCAGTTGGTCTATTGTTGTTGTACTATTGTTGCATTGCGAGAGAGAGACTGCTACTATAGCTGTTTTCTTTTTCTATTAAATTCCGTGCCATATCTCCATTCTAAATGCTAAAAATCGTGGATAAAACTTTTAGCAATACTATTTCCTTTTCACCACATCGCTGCTAGGTGTCGCTACTGGTCCCTCACACAGTCAGTTGTCTGTAGCGCAGGGCTTCGCTACCAGTGGACTCACTCTGCCGGGATTTGCTGCTTCATTCCTGAACGAGTACGCCGGCTGAAATACCCGCTAAATCCTCACACTAAACGAGAAGCGTAATAGCACCAATACCAAATAAGGCAACTCGTGGTCAGTGCGAATATTTTCAAACCACCACTATGATAACTCCTAGCTGAAAATACTGATACAAACTATTTGCAGAGGAATGGAGCACCTTACAGAAGCTGATTTAGAGGAAAATCAATTTGGAGGGTACAGCACCCATATTTATAACATCTTTCGATACAGAAAAAACTTTTGACGATGTTGACCAGAATATACAGTTTGAATTTAAGATGCAACCAGGAATAAAATATAGCGAGCGAAGCATTACTTAGAACTCCACCAGAAACGAGACAGCAGCTGTACGAGTTGAAGGACATGAAAGAAAGGAAATACGTGACAAGTGAGTGAGACAGGATTCTAGTCCATTCCCTGATGTTATTCATTCTTTATACAGGGTGTTTCACAAATCATGCTTCACACTACTCAGGGCTGTTCAGGGGACGTAACTGATGAAGTTTTACATAGGAATCTACTTCTGAAAACGTCAGCCAGCGACGCTACAGAGCGTCAAAGTTACAGATACCGGTGCCTACAAAAATAGAGGGATCCCACGAAGATGTTACAACCTTTCTAAGATGATGCACATGGAAAAATGCATAAATTTGAGATTATGCCCTTGTACCGGAAAATTATAACAGAGAACCTTTCTGTTACCTCAGTATGTACCGTTATCGTTGTTGCTAAGATGTAGGACAGGAAACTTTCAGGTGTGGTGGTACGGAACGAGAGAAGAAAACAATGTGCAGTACACATAGGCTGTTACATGCATACATCAGGAACCATGAGCACTTGTTCATCTTCGCTAGCGTTCTTTGTAGGAACTATATCGCTTCTGTCCGATATTTTGAGAATGATACAATTATTTTTTCCTAAAACCTAGCAGCTGAATAGTGCTTGAAACGATATAAATGGTACTTATGATTTATGGTATGGAGACAGAAACGGTAGTTCACTTTAATGATAACAATATACAGCAAAATTCAGTAATGTTTCTGCAAAATGCCATAACACCCAAATCCTGAAATATAATCGGATATTTCGAATGTGGTACGACACCAGCTGTACAGTTTACTGGACAGATACAGAGTTTTCCGAAATTCTAGCACTTTTAGAGGGAACTAAGCGACAATATTTTTAATTTGAACCCCCGTACGGAAACGTATACTTTCCGTGCTACAGCCGTTTGAATACATGTTTGCTACGTGGGTAGGCAACAAGGTAGCCATCGTGGGATGGCGGAAGGGGTGGGGGAAGATGCTTACGTCGGATGTCATTCACCGTCAGCCCTGCCACTCTGACAAGGTTCGTGCGTCACTCAAGTGTCTCTCAGTATTAGAGAAATATTGCGGAGTGCACTTTTGCCGAATACACCGATATGATCCTACTGTATGGCGAAGTTCGTCGCCTTTATCAAGCTCGTTCTCAGCAGCGTCCAACTTCACGGCATACGCTTTTCGCCACAACTGCGCAACGACTTTGAGATAATGGTGCGTTCACCGTCAGCACGGGTGACTGCAGTGCTACAAAGAGACGCAGCGCACCTAAGTTTCAAAAGGCCGTATTGTAAAGAAGAGTGTTTCTGAAAACTTATCAAGTTTCCTTTCAATGAGTGGAATTGTGGAACTATCGATGTACTGGGTCACAGCTAATGACTTACTTGTACAAGTGGTCGCGTTACTAACATGTTTTCCGACGGCTGTAGCGAGGAAACGGTGCGTTACAGGAGATGGGTTCCAATTCAGAATACGAGTATTGTGTACTCATTCCCCATCTACACTAGGAGTTTGTAACGGAAATTTCGGAACATCGTGCATGTTTCCGGTATATTTTACAGTTGTTGTTCCACCATAATAGAAATTTCGAATACATTTCATAATTTCTGAGAGCTCATCAGGCGCGACTACCGTGTCCGCAGTATAAAACCCAGGGGGCCTCTTGCGTACGGGGGCTCTGACGCCCACGAGAACAACTGTAGGTAGAGAGCGCAACACAGCTTCTTTGATGGACATTTCACTCTAATGCTGCCAGATGTGTCTATTTTTAGAGGTATCTTGAACCGCCTCGCACCAGCTTTAAGCTCAAAGCCGAATGTCCCAAATTCTGGCCACTGCTAACATTCTGAAATACACTATCGGATCAAAAGTATCCAGACACCTGGTAGTGGACTTCAATATGCGGTATAACCACCTTTTGCCATTACGAGGGGTTAACCTCTGCTGGGAACGCTTTCAGTGTAGACGATATTTTATGCATCACACATGTTGAGAGATTCATCTGTGTGTACGTACGTGACAATACACTGGCCAACAAGATCTCCACCTCTCTCCCCAATTTTGGAGCTATATGGGATTCTCCTTGCAACCAGGCCGAGATTTTGACGATGTAACAAATCAATTGAACTGAATATGGTACGACATCCGTCAGGAGGACATCCACCAACTTTATCAATGAAGATCAAGTCGAATAGCTGCTTCCTTAAGGGCCAGAGGTGGCCCAACGCGTTATGACTTTCTCCTGAATGAGTCACCCAATTTAACAGCAATTGTTATCATTTGTTTGCCTTTACACGTACATCACATCTAACGATTTCCTTCACACTGGGATAATTTATTGGTGGTACTGTTTAGAGTGTAAATATGCAGGGTGTATCAAAAAGGATCAACCTATTTTTTTAAAAAAAGTAACTATTATGTTATTCGACATATGTGCGTGAATAGCGTACTGCTGGAAAGAGCAAACCCTACGGCTTTACATGGTTACCGCTTGGCAGCAGCACTGTCCGACCATTTCAGTCCTAGTAAAAATGGTGTCGCGGCGTCAGGAAGCGTTTTGTGTTCTGCATTTTGTGCAGTGTGGGCAGTAATAAGTGTTCGACGTGACTTTCGTACAAGGTACGATGATGATCCTCCTACAGCACAGAGCATTAGATGATGGCATCAACGATTAAGAGAAAGAGAAGGTTTGCGGAAAGGCGAATCGCCGGGCCGTCCCCGAATGCCTGACACAGACGTCAAACGCATCCGCCACAGTTTCACGAGGGGTCCGCAGAAATCCGTTCGCGGTGCAGCTCGAGAGCTCAGCACGTCCCCGATGTCCGTCTGGCGTCTCTGCGTCGACGTTTATGCATCAAACAATATTAAATTCAGCTAATGCGAGCTGTTCGTGAGGGCGATACATCGTGTGAAGTTCCATAATTTCACTCTTGTCAAGGTGGAGGATGGCCGTTTTCTCCCACAGTTAGTGTTTAGTGACGAGGCAACACTCCATTTACACAGAGAGGTGAACTGTCGTAATGTGACAATATGAGGTACGGGACAACCACATGAAGGTGTACAACATAAAATAGACTCTCCTAAATTTAATGTATTTTGTACAGTTTAGAGGGAAAATGTGTATGATTCATATTTCTTTGCCGGAAACACTGTTACAGTAAGCATATATCTCGATATGCCTGAAAACTTTCTCTTCCCACAGTTTGATTCGAACGACTTCATTTTCCAATGCGATGGGGCACCGCGACAGTGGCATCTGGAAGTGTGGGAATTTCTAAATCAAACGATTGCTGAACGATGGATCGTTCACACTGGACTAAATCACTCACCCTTAGACTACTAGACTCCAAGGTCACCGCACCCGACTATATGTGATTATATATGTATGGTTTTGTAAGAGACTCTTTATGTACCTACATTACCAACAGCAATAAATGAACTGAGACATCGCATAACAGCACCTGTGGAAACTGTAACTCCAGACATGCTTGCTGCAGTGTTGGTACAATTTGAACACCGCATTGACATGTTCCGTGCATCTCAACGATGCATATTGAACAAGGATGAAAATAACTTTTTCAGTTTTCGTACATCAAAGGACAAAATTCATTGTATTCATTGTATATGTTTCTTAGTTCCAGAAATATAGACGGCCCAGGTCGGATGATTGTTTTTGATACACCACGTATAGATAATGCACTTCAAAACCTCCCAATAATTAGGCCACTACCAAGATGGGAGACAACAAGTAGTCACACATGCGTCTTTGCATGTGTTGGATAAAAAGTGGTAGCACAATGCCATAATATGACGGATGTGAGTCATTCGGTACGCACACTTTCTGTTGCTGACAGATGGTGGGCTGAAGTAGTAAAGTCAGCAGCACAAGTCGTGTTTGAGTCAGTTGCAGTGTGTACTCTCTCAGAGATGGAGAGGCTAGCTCGAGTGCCTTAATAGTATGTTTGGGAAACACGAAAAACGTGCTTGGGTGCAGACTGGAAGGGCACGTGGTCGGAGCGCGCAACAATCTTTCCTTCCAGTGCTGCATTCTACCAACTTACACGACGCCAAACGACGAGCCCTGTGCAGGAGCACCGCATACGTGGCAGCGGGACATACTGGGACATCCACCGTATTCATCCGGTAGAGTCCCCCCAATTATGGCCTGATCACCCAAATGAACGAAGTATTTCGTGGCACGTCTTACAGCAAATGATAAGACACCATATGGCGGTCCTAGCGAGACATCATCACAGATGGATGCACAGACAGTGTATGAAATCTTTCATGTGGGTGTGGAAAGTGATCGAGACGCGAGACGGAAATGTGAGAAAGTGAATTTTAGTCAATGAAGACTGACATGAATTATAGCCAAACTGCCACTATTTTTCATTCACCTCCATGTATATTACCATACCCGTTTATTTTTACTCATAAAAATTTGTCAGTAATCTTGTATGAAATGTTTTCACAATTTTGGTTTGTTTTCTAGATGTATAGCAATTCGGTAAGAAAAATGGAAGAGTTTGATTTTTACTTACAATACTGCTCTGGCTGCCCATTTTTCTGGGATCGGAACTGATACCCTTAGCGTGAATGTACTTTGGCTTGCACCACAGCACATTTACTTGACGCAAAATACGACGAAATACTCTGCCAATACAGTTCGATTACCGTCTCGTAACTGTTGGACCTGGTGGTCTACCGGCACAGCGCGTGCCTGCAAATCGAGAATCTCGGGATCGAATCCAAGATGAACAAATAAATTTTTCTGTCTGCTTTTAATACAGCCTTCACCTCTCAATGATATGAGGAGTCGGTAGAAACAACATGTGGTGCGGATTCCACGTTAAACTGCCGATTCCCTTTCCCCGGTTGGACAACTGGAGTACGTTAATGATAAGCATGTCTTCAAAGTGCCGTCCAATTGAAAGACTTAAACGAGGGCACTGAAATAAGCGAAATTTATTATTATTATTACACTGTCCAGTCGCAGTAATCTGACCACGTGTTAAAATACCGAATAAACACCTTCTGCAGCACGAGACGTACAGGAATAGAGTCAATGATGTAACGACAGTCATAAGAAGCCATTCCTACCCCAGTACTTGTCATGCTGCGATAGAATTCTATCGATTGAGGATCCGTGGCACAAACTACTCGATCGAGGTGACCTTTCAGATTCTCGATTGGGTTTAAAGGCGGAAAATTTGGTGGTGAGGGCAGTACGGTAAATTCATCCTAGAGCTTTCAGAACCACGCACATACACTGCGAGCTATGTTACACGTGCATCTAGGGGTGTATTTGGTCCCCAAGGATAGGTGCGTACTAGGATTGATCCATTGTGCCTTTCAGAACAACGAGATCACCCAGGGAGTGCCACGAAAACATTGCCCACACCATAACACTCCCTCAGGGTTGCAGGGCGTTTGCTTTCAATCTGTCCGATGGAGCACAAAATGTGATGAATATGGAGAGGCCACCTGTAGCACTCAGTGGACTTTAAGTTGTGGTACCGGCGTGCAAATGCAAGCTTTCAACGCCAATGAAGAGCAGTCAGCGTGGGTGCAGGGACCAGGCGCCCACTGCGGAAGCCCATAAGTTGTTGAGGAAACATTGGTGGCAGCCCTCGGTTCGCCTGGGCTGTCAGCTGCACAAAAGTTGCACGTCTTCTCGCCAGCACACACATCTGCAGCTATCGTTCACCTGTGTCGCCTACTGCCCGTAGTCCAACACACTTGCCTTGGAGCCGGATTAGAATACCGAGATTTTGCCACTCACGGTTTACTTTACATACAGTGGCATGTGAAAAGATTACAGATTTTGCCGTTTCGGAAATGCTTCCACCCTTGGGAAGAAAACCAACGATTATGCCCTGTTGGACGTCACATAAATCGCCCCTTTTACGCATTATGACAACGACTTCACTGTTTCCAGCCTCCTCCCCCCACCCCCATTCATCACCTACTAATGCTATCTCCTGGAGTCTATGGGTTATTACACGTTGACCTCGCAAATAGGAGTTGGTCATATTAATATGACTGGATCTATTATTATTATTATTGAAACTTCCTGGCAGATTGAAAATGGGTGCCGCACCGAGACTCGAACTCGGGACCCTTGCCTTTCGCTGGCAAGTGCTCTACCAACTGAGCCACCCCAGCACGACTCACGCCCTGTCCTCACAGCTTTACCAGTGCCTCGTCTCCTACCTTGCAAACTTTACAGAAGCTCTCCTGCGAACCTATTATTGTTATTATTTCGTTGTTGTTCAGTTGCCTACAGTAATTTACTTGCTACAGTAACATTTTCTTTGCCTTTGCTGGAGTTGTCTTTCAAGTTTGCAGGGTCCGGCGCTACTGGACTGCGATATTACTGTTATTTCAAAATGAGCTGTTTGTTACTCTTAAAACTAACAAGGAGAGCCCCCAGCGGTGGGATCGACTTTTTGAATCCAAATAAGCCGTAGTGCAACTTAAGATCCCTGCATCCAGGTGGCCCTCGGTTTGAAAGTAACTGACGGAAAAGATTTCAAAATTTTGCGTGATGCTACATAGCGTGAAGGAAGTCGTATTCCACAGTCTGGTTACGTGTCAATGGTTACGATAGAAGCTTAACCATGCCTCGTCAGGTGCAGTAATTTTTTTTTAAATCTTTATAGAAATGACTTTGATGTTTATTTGTACTCTATTTATTGGTTTAAATGTAATTTATTTCGTTCTATTCTTTTGTCACATCGTTTTAGTCACCGTATGAACTTTTCCATTTGTTTAATATTTCTTCCAATCGGAATTTTTGTGAATGTGTAATTTATTATACCTATCTGTTTGACTATTGAATTACTTCAAAACTCCGATAAATGAATTAAAAAACAAAAGACGAAATAATCTATTTATATTGACTGTGCATTAATGTGAAAAACGTTTTTCTTTGGGAGACGTGCCTTTTTTTGCATGGTAATCGATATACAAATATTTAAAACATAACATAAAATCTTTGTGCACTATGGAAATTATAGTGTAGATGAGGACATAAATGAGAGAATGTTTTCTAAGTAAAATAAAATTCAAGCAAAGTGAGAAATCGATATAATGTACACAATAACGTAGACGAAAATACAGGGTAATAAAAACAGGAGGCATTAAATCGGAATTGATACATGAAGATAATTAAAAGTTCACAAACAAATATTTCCAGTGGAGAAGGGATGATAAGACGAAAAACTAGACCAAATGAAGAAGTTCATATCACTATTGAATCACGTGACCCAGGAGTGGAACTAAAAATATATATATATATTTACATCAGTTGAAGGAATATGATTATCAATGTCACTTCGATAAAGACCTAAAATAGATTTATTTCTCTGGTGAGATTCGAACCCACAACCTCATGCATGTGAAGCTAGTATCCTTTCAATTATCCTCATAACCAACTTATGTCATTCGGCTTTCTTCATACTATCGAGTCTCACACAAAATTCCGAATTTCTTTTCTCGTCACTTCCTCGCTAACGTCGACTCACCAGGATGAATGGCTGCAGTGTGCGATACTTGGGTGCTTAACCTACATAACCGTATAGATGGTTCCAGAAAGTCGATCCTACCGCTGGAGATATCTCCTTGTAAGGCATGACGAAAGAGGGCCGCCGTTTCATTATATACCCTGATATGGTGGTGGATACACATTTAGTAGTGTAGCAATACTAACACAATCGGTCTGAAACCTGCACGATCTAAGCAACAAGGAACGACTTCATACTTAGTCCAAAGGAAAATCTCCAGAATTACTAGAAAACTTATGGCCAATGCATCGAGTCCCCTGCAGTCATTTAGTCCGCGGCGACTGCTGAGAACCTTCAGAGCAGTCGACTACTTCGATGTTACACGTTCGGTGTCCTACTCTATGGAGCTGAGTCATGGACTCTATTAGGCATTTGAAATGCGATCGTATCGAAAAATATTAAGGATACCATCGACAGAGGGGTAAAATACAGGGAGCGAAAGGATATTTACAATTTGTACAGAAACCAGATGGCAATTATTAGAGTCGAGGGGCATGAAAGGGAAGCAGTGGTTGGAAAAGGAGTGAGACAGGGTTGTAGCCTCTCCCGATGTTATTCAATCTGTATATTGAGCAAGCAGTGAAGGAAACAAAAGAAAAATTTGGAGTAGGTATTAAAATTCATGGAGAAGAAGTAAAAACTTTGAGGTTCGCCGATGAAATAGTAATTCTGTCAGAGACGGCAAAGGACTTGGAAGAGCAGTTGAACGGAATGGACAGTGTCTTGAAAAGAGGATATAAGATGAACATCAACAAAAGCAAAACGAGGATAATGGAATGTAGTCAAATTAAATCGGGTGATGCTGAGGGGATTAGATTAGGAAATGAGACACTTAAATTAGTAAAGGAGTTTTGCTATTTAGGAAGTAAAATAACTGATTATGGTCGAAGTAGAGAGGATATAAAATGTAGACTGGCAATGGCAAGGAAAGCGTTTCTGAAGAAGAGAAATTTGTTAATATCGAATATAGATTTATATATCAGGAAGTCGTTTCTCCGAGTATTTGTTTGGAGTGTAACCATGTATGAAAGTGAAACATGGACGATAACTAGTTTGGACAAGAAGAGAATAGAAGCTTTCGAAATGTGATGCTACAGAAGAATGCTGAAGATTAGATGGGTAGATCACGTAACTAATGAGGAGGTATTGAATAGGATTGGAGAGAAGAGAAGTTTGTGGCACAACTTGACTAGAAGAAGGGATCGGTTGGTAGGACATGTTTTGAGGCATCAAGGGATCACAAATTTAGCATTGGAGGGCAACGTGCAGGGTAAAAATCGTAGAGGGAGACCAAGAGATGAATACACTAAGCAGATTCAGAAGGATGTAGGTTGCAGTAGGTACTGGGAGATGAAGCAGCTTTCACAGGATAGAGTAGCATGGAGAGCTGCATCACACTAGTCTCAGGACTGAAGACAACAACAACACCATCGACAGATATAGTCAAAAATATAGCGGTACGAAAATGCAGAAATTCTCAACAGCATCCACATAGCAAAACTCGATTGTTTTGGTAGCGCAATTTCGCAACAATAAATAAAACTTGTTGAAATTAATAATTCAATGAAACATTAATGGCCGGCCATTGTGGACGAGCTGTTCTAGGCGCTTCAGTCTCGAACCGCGCGACCGCTACGGTCGCAGGTTCGAATCCAGACTCGGGTGTGTGTGTGTGTGTGTGTGTGTGTGTGTGTGTGTGTGTGTGTGTGTGTGTGTGTGTGTGTGTGTGTGTGTGTGTGTGTGTGTGTGTGTGATGTCCTTAGGTTAGTTAGAACTA
Organism: Schistocerca gregaria; assembly: GCF_023897955.1. Classification (NCBI taxonomy): domain Eukaryota; kingdom Metazoa; phylum Arthropoda; class Insecta; order Orthoptera; family Acrididae; genus Schistocerca; species Schistocerca gregaria. The sequence continues at coordinate 2,985,620 of NW_026061811.1, read as the reverse complement.
CTTAAACCTAAGTTCTAAGGGACTGATGACCTCAGATGTTAAGTCCCATAGTGCTCAGAGCCATTTGAACAATTTCTTTGAAAGATTAATGGCATACGTGACCCACGACGCACAGGATTATCCAGGCTAAATAACTCAGACCAGCAGTTTGGGTTCAGCACTGAATCAATGGTCTGAAAAACCATGGACGGACAACAGATCATGCTATCGATCGACAGTGTTACTGGAAGACGAGGCACTTAAGAGAGGAAGAATGACAAGGCAGAGAATGTTTAAAAATTACATAAATGCTCACCATTAAATCTAATAGTCCACTCATATAATCGCGCTAGCTGCCATTAAAATTAATCTGCAATTGGCATAGAGTTAAAATTTTTTGAACCTAGTGCTGTTAAAAGCATTCATGTTAACACTTATTTTGATCAATGTACGTATTTTTTGAGACATCCATTGTACGAGGACGTACAGAAAAGTAATGTTGACAAGTTTTGAGTGAAAAGTCACAAAGATTTTTAAATAAAACAAACTTCATGAACATTCTGCATCGGTATTCTTCACGTCAATAAATTTAGTTTTCAACACACTCACCCTCGGAACCAGCACAATTTCCCCAACTAGATACTATTTTGTTGACACCGTCACAGTATATTGTTTGACTATGTTAACAGAGCCACAACCTTACCTCTGCTTGCACCGCTTGAAATAATTGAAGTGCTCGAAGGTTTTCTTAGTTTTGCACATAGACGAAAATCGAGACTGTGTGTAGGATGATCGACGGCAGTGAACCAAGGACGTCGGCTTGCTGCAGATGCCGCAGCGATCGTGTGTAGTTTGGCACTGCCGTGCTCAAGGAGAGTGTGCTCCACATGCGGACGAAGTCTTAGAATTCGTGCTTTTAGTGTTGTGAGCTCTTTCTCACCCCCAACATAGTCACGTCACACACCGCTATGTAACGCGGTACGAAGCAGAGGGCTGCAGATATCCATAGTAAAGATGTAGAATGTTACTGACTTCAAATAAAACAGACCGAGTCATTATCTTCTCAGCACGCCGTCGTGTTATAAGCACAAAAATCCAAAAAATTGTTTCAGAGCAAAGTATGCTGTATTTTTAAGTGAAGATCTTTGTAACGTACATCTGTGGTAAACGTTATGCTTGTGATATATGGTGACAATTCGTATTTATATTTACAATGGAAAGAGATTGACCAGTGGCCAACAGACAACTAAAACGCAAGTTGCTAGATGGATATTAACTGCAATAGCGCCCACGCTGCCACGGTAAGTAGGTGTTTTGGTTTCGCGATACATGTCGCCGTTTAACTGCCGCTCGTGGCGATACATTAAAGAGTGCTCTGTCTTATTGTCAAAGAGCCAGTACCCAGATTCACTCTAAAGACATAAAGACGCGAATTCTGTGCGCCACATTTTCAGATGTCCCTCAAACGGTTCCATAAACTAGTTAACTCGAATTAAAAAAAATTCAAAAAGTGGGTTGTGTCAGTTTTCCACATTTATGTTCAGTATACATTCACAGGCACTTGAACAGTGGTTCCCAGCCTTTCTTAGGCCGTTGCTCCTGAGTGTCATCAGACATTTGCCAGTACCCCCTGTCCTACCCCCCCCCCCCTCCCTGAGGTCTGTGGCCTTCCCTCCCCCACATTATCACTAACTTTGGCACATAAATAAACTGTACAGTGAACAACTTTTCTAGGAACACATTTATTTTCAAAATCATGAGAGGTGGAGGGTATTGTGTGGGGGGGGGGGGGGGGGAAGGCGATATTAGACTGAACGACGAAGGAATTCGTGATGCATGTCAAGGGCTAGCCACAATTACTTCTCAGGTAAGAAAGCTAACTATCCAAAATAAGGATAAACACATGTTCCAAACGCTTCTCTTGCTCAACCTCTCTACAGTACGGTACTTGCTTGATCTGTACGTTGCAACCTCAATTAAAATCAACCGAGCAAAAATGTGTGCACGTACTGTTCATAAATCACTTGATTGTTACGCTCCTTGCTTCTGAAATATAAGACTTCAGGCTTTTAAATCTTGGTATCCGAACACAACATGTGAAGCTATTATCCTTTCCATTACACCTCACAACCAACTAACGTCACTCAGCTTTCTTAATGCTACGGAGCGTCACACAAAATTCAGAATTTCTTTTCTCGTCAGTTACTCGCAAACGTGGAGCCACCATTTTGAGTGGCTGCAGTGTCTTAACCTACATAACCGTACAGATGGTTTCAGACCAAGTGTTACTTGCAGAGCAGTAGGATAACGAGCTATCGGCCTGGCAATTGAGTTTGAGTTTGGCCGAAGCAACTTTAGGCACGAAGGGGATAATGATGTGTCCCTCCGAGAATAATTTCGCGTGGGCTGTAAGCGGCGCACAGCTCAGCGTTTACATAGTTTTCCAATTACATCTCACACAGGGAATATTATTATTAAGCCCAGTTTCAACAGCAGCGAATGGAAGCGAACTCAAGCGTACGAACATTTGCAGACCACTTGCCTGTATTCATTACCTTTCGTCTAAGAGGTCTGTTTAAAAAATTCCGGAACTTTGTCCACAAAAATTTTCTACGCTTACCTTCACATATTTGTATATGATCATCCCCACGACTGATAAACCGTTTCCACTTCTGGGAGCAGACTTGGTTCGCCTTTCGCTGGACCGTGCGTCTATCGTTACAAATCTTCGTCCCCTCAACTTGGTTTTCAACTTTGAAAATAAATGTCTGCAAGGGCCAAGCTGACCTGACAAGCTATTTTATATGTTGATCGTTCAGAACATTTCCCTACACATTGTGAAGATTGAACCTTCATGACAACGTCATAACTGCAGACCCATCACCAGTTATAATTTTCTTAAGGAACATCTCGTTCTCATTTGGGTGATCCTAAGGCTCTTCTCAGATTGGGAGGTGGAGGTCTTTCTGCTCTTGACTCGTGAGCCGTGGCACGAACTTGGCGGCAACACGATACATTGCAAGATGCTGTATTAGGATTTCACGATCCAACTGCAATGTTACATTCTTCTGCAATCTCTCGGACAGTCAGTCTTCGTTCAGCACGCACAGGATCGTTGACGTTCCTGACACAAGCGTTGCTGGCAGAAGTCGGAGGACGAGCGTCGTTTTTAGCTTCCGTCCGGCCGTTCTTAAACCGTGTGAACCATCCGTAACACCGAGTGCGGCTTAAGCACTCATCACCGTAGGCTTCCTGCATCATTTGGCGTGTCTCTGTAGAGGTGTTCTTGAGTTTAGCTCTTATGTTCCTATGGGACCAACTGCTGATGTCATCAGTCCCTAGGCTTGCACCACTTACACACACCCACGCCCGAGGGAGGACTCTAACCTCCGACAGAGGGGAGCCACACGAACCGTGGCAAGGCCCCTAGACTGCGCAGCTACCCCGAGCGGCGGTTTTCTTGAGTTTCACGCAAAATTTATTGCAGGTGCATTGCTCCTCTAACTATACCCTCTCGAAGTTCGCCAACTGTGCGACACAACGTTCTAGTCAATACAGCACTGAACAATAAGCTAACAGACATACATCAGTGAAACTTCCCGCAGTTACACATTAAGCACACGCGCGTGCAGGGATGTCAACTGCATTTCGCCCCAACACGCCATTGGCGTGAAATTACGAACGTTCCCAATTTTTTTTAACACACCTCGTATATTCAAAATTTACGGTATGTTCTAGAAATTTGGCAAGTAAGCTTTCTCGGGATAGCTTATGTGTATCTTCAGGCATCTCCCAATTTCTTCAGCATCTCTGTTACAGTCTCCTGTGAGCCAAACAAACCTGTGCTGTCTTTATTATGAACAGTTCAATATCCCCTGCTACTCGTATATGGGACAGGTCCCACACCATGGAGCAATATTAGAGTATGGGTCGCACCAATAGTTCAAAAAAGATCATCTTTGTGCACTGATTATATTTCTCTTTAATTCTAACAATAAATTACAGTTCGCCACCACCATTATCTTTGACCGACACGATGTGATGGTTCCATTTCTTACTTCGTTATCACCAATGTTAAGACTCTCGCTTTTCCCGTTTATGCTTCATCTCATCACTATTGTCTTTGATTTACTCTGACCCCTAATTCTACACTCATTATATTGTATATTTCATTCAGCAGATCCTGTAGTAATTCACTTTCACTGACAAGGATAATATTATCAGCAAACACTGTCACTGATATCCTTTCAACCCGTATTTCAGTGCGAATCTTGAACCTCTCTCTTATTTTCTTCATTGCTTCTTTGATACAAACATTGAACAGTATAGGCGAATAACTACATCAAAGTCTTACTCTCTTTTTAATCCTTGCACTTCGTTCTTGATCTTCCACTCTTATTTCCTCTTGGGTCTTGTACTAATATATACCCGTCTCTGCCTAGAGCTATTTTCTTCACAACTTCGATCTTGCACCATTTTACATTGTCGAACGCTTATCCAGGTGTAGAAATCGTTTGAGTTTTATTCAGTCCTGCTTCCATTCCGTATCCTTACAATGTGTTACACCGAGGTATTTGTGTGAGCTGACCGACTGAAAATGAGAGTTATTGATGCTGTAGTCATAGGACACTATGATTTTTCGTTTTGTGAACTGCACAATTTTAGGTTTTCGAATATCTAAAGCAAGCTGCAAAAACATCCGGAATTCTGTTTGAGTCTACGTACAAAAATGCATTGTTAGGAAAACAAACTAAACCAAGGAGGGACAAAATATCAGTAACGAACAACGTAGAATCTCTGTGGCTAATCTGGATTAAACTGCTCCATCATCTTCAGCAACAACCAGGGCACAATCCAAGGAGGGATCTACACCCACATGGATATTGTGCAAATCATATCTAAGTGCCAGGCATAGGGTTTATCGAATCACCTTCACAATTGTCTATTATTCCAACTTCATGTCTTGAACTGCCCAAGGTGTGGTGAAGACTAAAACGAGTCTGTCACGGAAGACTGTATTGAGTGTGATGTCTGCTCCCAACAGTGGCATGAAGAATGCACAGTTTACGAAAGTCATGGTGCATTTTCTTGTTATTGGTGTTAGTGCGTACTCTTGCCAGATGATGCAGCTACGAGCAGTGTCATATATATGACATTTAAGGTTTGGGTTAAACGTTACTCAGCTGTATCTGATAAATGTTGTTCCTAAATAAATGAGCAATGGTTTGCTACTTGTTTGTTTTAACTTTCTCATCAACTAGAAATGACCGACTAAATACTAAGCGCATACTCCTTCGTGAGTTTCCCCTGCAAAGCAAATTAATGAAGTCGAATAGTCCGTAGGAAGAATTTTTGTAGTTTCATGACTTTAGGATATGGCATGACTGTGATGAGCTAAGAGCGGCTGACAAAAAATAATTGTTTTATTTATAACCTTAATGTTGCAATTGAGAATGGCGTGTCTGGTTGAAGTTTCCACATTAACTGAGCAACGTTCAACGATGCGTTTTCCCTTTCAGAAGGCAGAAAACGGCCGAAATATTTTCTCTAACGTTTTTTCAGTATGGTCAAAGCTGTGCGAAAGACGGAAATTTTTGATAAATACGTAGGACAGTTCAAAAACAATCTAACTTCAGTGACTAATAAAAAAACACCGTGGCCGGCCAATTGAACTGTCTCCTCCTTCGCTTAAAGCCGGCTCTGACGACATTACTCCTGATGGCCGACGTGTTGCAGTAGAAACTGAATAGCAAAATAGCTGCAACAGGTAGTGGCACAGTCCACAACGTCGTCATTGACATGCTCAAGTACAGCGAAACAAGTCCAACGTGGGTCCCGACAGAATTCACACAACACAAGGAAACAAAGAGTGCTATGAACGTGAAGGTGAACCTTTTTCGAACGAGATTTTAACGTGTGATTAAACTTTCGTTCAAAATGGGGAACCCGACTCGAAAAGACAAGGAGTGAAATAGAAGCACACTAGTTCACCTGTCCGAAAGGAATTCAAACTCGAGCATCAGCGAGGAAAGTGATGCTGGCCATCATTTGGATTGCCAAAGTAGTTGTATTTTGGTGATTATTTGGAAGATCAGCGTACAGGATGCATCGCTGACCACTCACACATAGTGATGAGCAAAGTAAAGCCGAAAACGAGAGGAAAGGGTCGCCAATGTCAAAGAAAAGACGTGATACTATTACACAACAACGCTCGCCCAAACATAGCGCAGCTGATCCAAGAAACCACTGGAAGGGAAAAGAAACAGTAATGGGTTGGGAGACTCTGCGTCATTATCGCTACAGTCCAGATTTGACTTTCGTGAATTTTCATTTTCATATTGCTGATATTATGGAGAATGGAAGCTGTCTGCATTGTACTTGACTGGTAAGAAAAACTTCAAAAGTCAACCTCACTTGTAGAGCATTTATTGCTACCTGTTTGACCCGCTCAAGGACGCATCGCTTGGAAAGGATTCGGCGACAGCGAAGAAGTTAAAACAATTTCAGTTTTACTTGCTTCATTCGCATTTATCGCCTTTCTCTTGCCCAGCAGTATTTCGCAAAGGACTGGCAAAAGCGCAAGTTGCAGCCGTATATAACCGAGATCAATATACATTTGCCTTCTGAATATTACACCTGTAATGGGTCCAACCTAAGGCAGTTTAAAAAATCGCAGGTGACAATCGTGTAAAAGAAGAGTAACAGAAAGGATGTGCAAAATTACAGACATCGATTTTCTGCAGAATCCTAGAACGTATTCTAAATATGATTATAATAAATTTCCTAGACACCGAAAAGCTTACGTCCAGAAATCAGCACGGTTTTAGAAAGCTCGTGTGAAACGCAGCTTGCCCTTTTCGCACATTATATACTGCGAACCACGGATGAAGGGTCCCAAGCACATTGCACTCTCCTATATTTGAGGAAAAGCCTTTGGCACGGTGCTCCACTGCACACTGTTAACCAAGGGCCTCGTATGAGCATACGGAGTCGGTTCCCAGATATGAGAGCGGCTTCAAGTCTACAACAGATACCAGTACGTTCTCGACGGCGAGCGTTTGTATCAGACACAAGGATATCGTCAGGAGTGTCCCAGGAAGTGTAACAGACAGCTGTTATGCTGTATAGACATAAATGAGGTGACAGGCTGAGTGAACAGCAGTCTGCGGCTGTTGATGATGCTGACGTGTACGGGAGAGTGTCGTCATTGAGTCACTGTAGGGGGGTACGATTAACGGGAAGCGCGGACAACTGAGAAACGCGTAGGAGTCAGTGAGGTACTGAGCCATGCCGACGCCGGTGCCTTAGTTAGCTGCGCTACGTTTTTCGGTTGAGGACCCAGGATACGAAGAGCTTCATCGAGGTGGTCCCACATATTCTCGATTCCGGGAAGCCTGGTGGTCGGCGGAGTACAGCAAACTCATCCTGGTGCTTTTCACACTGCAAGCTGTGTCACAGATTTAGTTGTTCTGCTGGTAGATTCCGAGGGAAAAAAGACTCGATGTAGGTGTGGCAACGGTTTCCGACCGATATTTCTGCTCATCCACTGTGCCTTCCAGAACGACTGGAGTGTCACGATAACGTTTGTGAGATCGTAACGATCCTTCCTCCTGTCCTAACCCTGCCGCCGACTGTTGCAGGGTGTTCACTTTCAGGTGAATCGCGCCCTACACGCCATCGTCTGTCTGTCACTTGGAAAGCCCGCAGGTCACCGTTCAGTGGACGCCCAGTCGCAGAACTGGCGTAAAAATTCCAGCCTTCGTCGAGGACGAACAGCAGTCAGCATAGGTGTGTGGACCAGGAGTCTGCTGTGGAGACCCACACATAGCATTTTTCGCTGAGTGGAGACACTGTCGGTAGGCTCTTCGGTTCACGTGCATGGTCAGTTGCTCAGCAGTTGCACGTTATTCACCTGCGGTCTCCTTTAACTCCTGTCCTCTGTGGACCGTGGGGCACCACAACGGCCTCAGCGTCGGCTCTCGACAGCGCCATGCGCGGAGTGCTTTAAATATGGCAACACGCCAACATTTTACGAACTCTGCCGTTTCGAAAATGCATCCACCTGTGGCCCGAAAGGCAATGATCACATCCTTTTGGATGTCACATAAGTGGCTGAGTTTCCGCGTTACGCATACCCTACTCATTAGCGTCGGACACAGGCGGTGATCACGTTAATGTGACTGGAGCCTGTGGTTAGAAAAAGGAAAGGAAAAGGAAACAGAAAGGGGAAAGGATGGTAAGCGGTGCCAGGAGCACCGGAAATGTAATTATACGAATTGCTTGTACAGGAACTCCGAACGGAATAGGAGCAGCGGCAGTTTAAAAATTGTAAATGGTAGAATCACGGCTCAACAGTAAGTTTCTCGCCCAACCTGACGAAACAGATGTGGAGATTGAGAAACGAATGCATAACTGCTGGGAAACAGTCTGCGGTGAGTAGACAGTGCCTTTTTTCGGAGGGTTTAAAGAGCAATTTCAAGATTTGCGAGATAAAGGTTTAGATTACGTCGCAAGTATAACGAATTATGAGAAAGACTGCACTGTGTAAGGGAAGCTTCTGGGATGTCCCATAACCGTGGCAGTAGTTCAGGGATTCGGCAGCACGAAGATATTTTGAAAGTGACTGAAGTTTTTTTGGAGACTGATAATAACCCTGTTACTGACAAATGAATCCTGGTGATCAGTTACGAAGAAGGGAAGAAAATGTTTGAAAATAAAGCTCTTCTTATGGACGGACGTTTCAGAGGTGTTCGAAACAACTTGTTGATACCTGAAGCACGGAAGACTAGCTTTTTTACCAGAGGAAAGTCAAAATAATTGTGAAATATTTTTTCTCAACCGAGAAATGTCATAACTTGGTTGTCATTTAAAACTGCATTGCTTTACTTCGAAATGATTGCAAATTAAACTATGAAAACAGTGTTATCCGAGACATTTATTTTACAGTTGTAATTTTCATTTCAAGCAATGCCTGTGGAAGACATACAAGAACTGCGATTAGTGGAGCAATACAGGGATGAAGAAGTAGTTCGTTTGTCTTGCCGCACGTGTGCTGTAGAGTCCATCTTCCACCGGACTGCCTTGATGAAGCATGGAGAGTAACAGCGTAGCAAGTGCCCAGTGGCGTAGACTATTTAATCAGTCAATAGATGGAAAATGCTAGTACACAACCTGAAATGTGGAATTGGTGAAGACAGACAGTCGACTAAAATTATTTCGAAATAAATTCACTCTTAGGTTGGCTTCAGTTGCGTTAGATAATACTTCGATACCTAACACTACTGTATCAAAGTTATCTGCGTTCAGAGAATTTATTTCAAAGTGATTTCGGTCAGCTATCTACCGTCATCAATTCGATGCACAGGACCATGAATGCTGTCGAAGTTTGGCATAGCAAACGATACTCAATAAGGCAAAGGTATCTTAACCTACAATTTCTGATCAATACGCTAAAGGAGAATGCAATAAAACCAATACCTGAAATTGAAAAAAAATCTGTTGGTCAGCTTCTTCAGTGAAAGAGGTAAAAGATACATATGTGTTGAAAAAGAGTTAAAAGATATTTTAAGAATACATAATGACTCGGTGGATCTAAGAAGTTTAAAATTTATATCATTCCTACGATAAAATGTGGAGAGGCGTTCTTATTACAAAACGGCACGCAGAGCCTCCCCATTGTCGCGGCTTCCTTTGCACGTCGGAGAACCCGCAGCTAAAATGTATGTGGTCAGAAACACCGCGTTGGCTCACAGGTCGCCGAGTCCACGGCTGCAGAATCCCATGACACCCTTCAAGAGGCGGCGAGGCATCTTGTACAGTAGTTATTTGAGAGTGAATTTTTTCCTCGCTCCTCAAGAGACGTCATCAAACGGATCTTCCTGCTTCTGGAGTGTCTACGCGACTATGAGGGAATCCCGAAACGTTACATCTTATTTTAGTTCTGCTCTCCGTTCCACACCTTCAAGGACCCACTTGTTTTCTGTGGCACTCGAACACTTGTACTTCTCCGATGTCATTTTCGCGAGGGATTTATGTACTGTGCTTATGCTTTATTAAGAAAACACGGGAATTTTTTAAGTGTATAGGGGTGAAACGATTATCTTAATAACCGATAAAACAACTCCAGATATCGAGTATTACGTACCGGCTGACACTTCATTACAAAATGTTTACGGGCTGTCTGTTATCCCAGTCGCTTCCGTTTATGAAATGTACCGAACACATGAGCATTCTTCGATAAACAGTTCTGACATGGGTCTTGACAACACGATCGAATTACAGAGGTTCAAATAGTGAGATGCGACTGCGTGCAACTGCATAGGCAGATTTTCAGTCCCTGCATGTAATTGTAACGGAACTAAGGAGATTATAGCGACACGAACGTCAGCCGGGTAAATAAGTCGTACACTAAGTGGACATCCAGCGGACGCAAGTAAACACTTCCTGTTACACCACGCCACTGCTGCCTCGGTGTAAACACGGAGGACAACAGGAAGTGCTCTACGACCACTAGCTGGACTATGGAGCAAGAAACAGTCGGGGTCCCCGGTGGTCTAGTGGTAAGGGGGTCTGGAACGTTCCAGCGCCTCGGCTGGGGCTATTCGCCCCAGCCGGGCCGGGGTTCAATCCCCGGCCGGCGCTGGAATTTTCAGACTTCCGAACACTAGCCTCCACCTCTGCCTTGGCATGTGGCGCATGCCGGGCACCCCCGTGGGGTCCGTGCTTCGGGTCCCACGTGGAGCTCACTCCCACACTACAAACTAAACCTGATTATGCTGGTGCAAGCATTTTAAATTTTAATTCACACACTTTCTTCACCAGACCACATCTACATATATTTTAAGGTACTTAATATATCTCACTATGGTATCAGTAATATTTGTAGGAAACTATGAAACAAAAACCTTACCAAAAAAATGATTTTTGTTATCCTTCGTGTGCTGAATACTTCTGAGGTAAATACCCAAACATCTGCCATTTTCTTGTAGTTAACAATGAATATTCGAAAAAAGTTTATCATACTGATTCATATATTACATAATGTATTTTACTCATTCTCAGTGCTGAAAAAGCAGTAATTATTTCAAAGTCATAAGAAAATGCAAAATATTGTATCACAAGCCAACAAGGTGTTCTTTTTTGTATCATGATTTACTATGCGATTAATAAATTCTGTATAATAAATCGTTTCGTAACAATTGACAATACCTTTTAAAAATACATTGTTTTCACTTATTGCATTTTCAAAAACTAAAACAGGCCTTTTTTTCTCAAATTATTCTAGTGTCAAAATGAGATGTTTGATTTTACACAGGTCACTAATGACATAAACTGTTTTTTTTTTATAAAAACGATATTTCTCGTGGTTTTATGTGAGCTGAATGCTGAATCAAACAGATAACACTTAAAATTAATAAGAGGAATTTCTTGGTGATTTTACTAACACGCCCATATAGTTCATATAATATTTCGATTAATAGTTACATGACTACCTCTCTGCCTCTACTTTTTGTAAAAGTATCTTGTAGATCAGAGAAAAAATTGTATTACTACCTCTCCGGGTTAAGTGCAGTTCAATGAAAGAGATTGTAAAGGCCGTACCGAAGATGCAGAATATTACGTTCTCTGCAAGGCATTTGCCATCAGTAATGAGTGAAACTGTAAAATAGAAATAAGGGCTGAAAAACGCCTATTACTGTTGTACTATTATATCACTAACGTTGCACTGCATAAACTTACTTACAGTTCTCGTTGCTGTTCAATATTCTTTAACTCACTATACCGTGCGATTATGTTGTTAACATTTAATGTAACAGTAGTCCTGTTCCGAGCCACATATCCATTTTTAATGCTTAAAAGTGTGGACAAAACTATTAGTAATACTAAATTACAAAGAGGGAATGATGAATGTAACATGCTGCGTACATTAATGTCGCTCGAGATGTAGTTTGCATTATATGTTATCAGAACAGAACTATTTTGTAATGTGTGAAATACACAAAAATACGGTAACAGACAAACCGAGCAGTGATGCCGTAATCTGTTTTGTAATAATAGTGTAAAGGAAGAAATAAACAGCAACTAGACATTTAAGTCACTCAATTTTCGCGGCCATTTTGCTGTTCATCACTTCGCTGCTAGATGTCGCTACTAGTTCCTCACACACTCAGTTGTCTGTAGTGCAGGGCTTCGCCACCAGAAGGCTCTATCAGCACCGGCGAGGACTCACTCTGTCGACGTTTGCTGCTTCACTCCTCAACATCTATGCTAACTGACGTGACTGCTAAATTTTCAGACTAAACGAAAAAAATAACACCAACACCAAATAAGGCAAATAGTGATAAGTGCGGATACTATCGAACCATCACTTTCATACGTCCTGGCTGAAAATACTGATCCAAAATATTTACACAGGAATTAGAGGAGACGAGCTAGAGGAAAATCGATTTTGAGAGAACACACTAGCCGCTAGAGATCGGTTGAAGAAATTCAACCCATATTTATAACATCTATAGATGTTACAAAATAACTTCTGACAATTTTGAGCAAAATATACAGTTTGAATTTAAGATGATGCAACCAGCGATAAAATACAGTGAGCGCCATGTTATCTAGAGCTCTGCCAGAAATCAGACAGCAATTTTAAGACTTAAAAGACATAAAGGAAAGCTGGCAGTTGATAGTTGAGAAGAGAGAGTGAGAGAATGAAAGTGAGAGAATGAGAGAGACAGAGAGAGAGAGAGACACACAGAGAGAGAGAGAGAGAGAGAGAGAGAGAGAGAGAGAGAGAGAGAGAGAGAGAGAGAGAGAGAGAGAGAGAGAGATAATGGGAGGGGGGGGGGGGGGCGGTTCGGTTCTAGCCCATTCACCCATGTTATTCACTTTGCATACAGAATGTTTCACACGTCGTGCTACACACTTATCGCGTCTGTAGAGGGGACCTACCAGATGATGTTTTACATAGGAATCGATGTCTGGAAACGTCATCCAGCGACGCTACAGGGTATCGAAGTTACAGGCGCTGGAGTCTGTAAAATATGTGTACACAGAAAGATTCAATGAAGATGTTACCAATTTTCTATGATGATGGAGATGGATAAATGTATAAATTTGAGGTTATGTCCCTATAACGGAAAATTGGAAGAGAAGACATTCCTGTTGCGTGTGACAGTATGTACCAGTAGTGTTGCAGCTAAGATGTAGGGCAGGAAACTTTCAGAGGTGGTAGTATGGACCGAATGTCCAGTACACATGGGCTGTAAAATGCATACCTTAATAGCTGTGAGGACTTGTTCATCTTCGCTAGCATAAAACATATCTCCACTGTTGAACAAGTGCTCATAGCGCCTCAGGTATGCATTTTGTAGCCCATGTTTACCGGACATTTTTTTCTTACTTTGATCCATACTACCTACCACCTATGAAAGTTAGCAACAACAGTACCAGTACTTGTATTCCGCCGTCAGAGGTATGATAACGATATTCCCTTGTAACTTCCGGAACATGATACATGATCAAATTGATAAATAATCACGGCATCACACTCTACTTACATACATTCGCCGGGGCTGGTGCCTGTATTTTGATGCTCTGTAGCCCTCGTTAGATGACGTTTGCATGCATGAGTTACTAGGTAAAATTGCAAGCTCTAGAAATGTGAAACACCTTGTATAAAGAAAGCAACATACGAAATGAACAAGATATTTGGGAAATTAATCGAAGATAAGAAAGAAGAAATAGGAACTGTTTCCAAATCGACCTTTCATTTCGCTGCTGCTGATTTGAAATTTCGTGGCATTTATTCGCTCTGAAGAGGATCGTTCAAACGATGGTCGGAATGTAGTTATTTTAGTTGTTTCACTGTTTTATAATGACATGGCCTAGAACCCAAAATGATTTTCTCCAAGTTGTTTGTAGGAATTCTATCGCTTCTCACCGATATTTTCAGTATGGTACTGGTATTTTTTTTCCTACACCTACCAACTTTAATAGTGCTTGAAATGATGAAAATTGTCTCCATATCAAAAAGTATTAGGTACTGAGACGGTGCTTGGTTTTAATGATAACAATATACACGAAAATTCAGCCATGTTTCTGCGAAGTTGCATTACGCCGAAATTCTGAAATACATCCGTATATTTCGAATGTCGTACAACAGCTGTAGGTAGGAGACGGGGGTACTGCAGAAGTAAAGCTGTTTAGACGGGACGTGAGTCGTGTTTGGGTAGCTCAGATGGTAGAGCACTCGCCCACGAAAGGCAAAGGTCCCGAGTTCGAGTCTCGGTCCCGCACACAGTTTTAATCTGCCGGGAAATTTCATATCGGCGCACACTCCACTGCAGAGGGATCTAATTCTGGAAAGAACTGTATAGTTAGTGGAGAGATACAGGATGTTGCAAAATTCCCGTTAGAAACTTCTAGGGAACTGAGTGACGATTTTCTGAAGAGGAGCCCATGTATGGAAAGGTATATCCGTGCTACAGCCGTATAAAATACACCTTCGCTAATGTGGTATGCAACAGGGTTATAATCACTGGAGGGGGGGGGGGGGGTTACTTACGTCTGATCCTATCATGTCATTTGACGGCTGTCTCCTCTCTGACCTGGATCGAGTCTCGTTCATGTGTCTGTGAGTGTTAGAGCAACATTTCTGAGCACACTTTTGCCGAATACACCGACACGAGTATCCTGTGTGGCCAAAGCGCACAGTACTGGAAGAGCTGCTGGTCGCCTTTATCAAGATCGTTGTCCACAACGTCTGACTCCTCCCCACACGCTTTTCGTTGCCATTGCACAACGTCTTCGACTATGGGTGTCTTCACCGTCAGCAGGTGCGTCTGTGGTGCCCCATGGAGACGCAGCGCACGCGAATTGGAAAATATATTTATATGGATATTGTGTCTGTTCTTCCGGACATGTGCGAAAGGACGCTACGAATGTAGTGTGTGGACATACGAAGGTGAGAATGTGGGTCTCGCGGGAGGCGTGCGCGAGACAGTCCCTGTAGTCTCACTATCCTCTGTGCCGTCTCTGGCTCAGATGGATAGAGCGACTGCCATCTAAGCAGGAGATCCCTGGTTCAAGTTCCGGTCGGGGCACACATTTTCACCTGTCTTCGTTGATATCTATTAACGCCCGTCAGCAGCTGAAGGAAATAATATCATTGTAATTTCAAATTGGAAAACGCCCTCCTGTAAAACCAGTGTCTCTGAAGACCGATTTTTTTGATTCTTTGGTTATTAAAGAGTGAAACTGTAGAACAATAGATGTACTCGGTCACATCTACACTGAAATGCCAAAGAAACTATTATAATAATACGTATTCAAACACAGAGATATGTAAACAGGCTTAATATGGTGCTGCCGCCGGCAAACGCCTATGTAAGACATGTGTCTACCGTAGTTGTTAGATCGGTTACTGCTGCTACAATGGCAAGTTATCAAGATTTAAATGACTTTGAACGTGGTTTTATACTTGGCGCAAGACCGATGGGACACAGCATCTACGAGGTAGCGATGAAGTGGGGATTTTCCTGTACGACCATTTCACGAGGGCACCCTGAATATCAGCAATCCAGTAAAACAATAATCTCCAACATCTCTGCGGCCAGAAAAAAAATCCTGCAAGAATGGAATCTGAAGAGAATCGTTCAGAGTGGCGAAAGTGCAACCCTTCCGAAAATAACTGAAAATTTCAATGCTTGACCATCAACAAGTATCAGCTTGCGAAATATTCAATATATCTACATGGGCTTTCAGAGCCGAAGGCCCACTCGTGTACCCTTGCTCGCTGCACAGCACAAAGCTTTACGCCTCACTTGGGCCCATCGGTACGAACATTGGACTGTTGATGACTCGAAACATAATCCCTGGTTGGACGTGTCTCATTTCAAAATGTATATACAGTATGGACGTGTATGGGTATGAAGACAACATCATGACTCCATGGACCCCGCATGTCAACTGCGGACTGTTCAATCTGGTGGAGGCTCTGTGACGTTGTAGAGCGTGCGCATTCGGAGTGATGTGGGATCCCTGATACGTCTAGATACATCCTGTCTGATCACCTGAATCATTCGTGTCCATTGTGGATTCCGACGGAAGTAGATAATTCAGCAGGACAATGGAGCGGCCCACACAACCACAGTTGCTACAGAGTGGCTGCAGGAACACTCTTCCGAGCCTAAAACACTTTCGCTGGCCACCAAACTACCCCAAACATACTGTACGTTTCTAGTAAATTTTATAGCATTAACTAGCATATCTGGAATGCCTTGCAACGTGTTGATCAGAAGAGATCTCTGCTCCCTCTTACTGTTACGGATTTATGGGCAGCTCTGCAGGTTTCATGGTGTCAGTTCCCTGCAGCGCGACTTCAGCCATCAGTAGAGTCCATGCACGGCGTGTTGAGGCACTTCTGCGTGCTCGCGGGGACCTTAGACGATATGTCTTTGGCTCCTCAATGTAACAAATTACTTATCAAAGTGACAGCGTTACCAACATGTTTTCAAGTGGTTCTAGTATACGGTACGTCCCGGGAGACAGGTTACAATTTAAATAAGAGTATTATGTACTCAGTCCCCTCTACAAGTTGTAGCAGGTAGTGATGGGAATTTCAGAACATCCTGTACGTTTCAGCAAACTGTATAGCCGTTGTCGTATTACAATTGGTATCTGCGAATACATTCCATAATTCGTGACAGATCGCGAGGCGCGACTGCAGAAATCCGTAGCGTTTACCCAGGGGGCGTCTCGGCTACGGCAGCTCTGACGGCTAGTTTGAAGGCCACTTTCAACTAGTGTTGCCAGAGGTGTCTCTTTTTAGAGATTCTACGACTCGCCCCACGTAAGCTTTTAAAAGGAAGACCAAATGCTCCAACTTCTGGCCTCTGCTAACATTTCGAAATACACTATCCTATCAGTGAGTGTACAGACACCTGTTAGTGGACATTAATATGCAGTGCGTCCACCCTTTGTCTTTATGGCGGCTTGAACTCTGCTCGGGACACTAAGTGAGGTGCCTATCGACAATTTACGCACCACACACGGATATCGTATCTACGTGTTTGTACACGCAAGGCAATAAATTGCTCAGCAAGATCGCCATATCTCTCATCAATTTTCAACATCTGGAGCACAATGGGCAGGTTCTTTAAGCAGGTCGCGATTTGAGGATGTAACGAACCAACTGAACTGAATTTGGTACGATATCCATCAGAAGGGTATAAACTAACTTTATCAGTGAATGTCAAGCCTGTAACTGACCGCGGAAAAGGCCAGAGGTGGCCCAACACGTTATCGACTTATCAATTTGTTGAAGCTCTTTGTCTTGAATTAATCATCCAGTTTTTCTTCAACTCTAATCATTCATTTGACCCTACACGTACAGTCATGCTCAAAACTATCCTAACGCCCCGAATTGAATTTCGCCTGATTCACATGCAACCCACATAACGCAACTGTCTAGCAGGTCCCCTTATCGCTCCTTGGTACAGTCGTTTGACTATTCAAAATGGTTCCAACAAATCACCACAAGAAAACACTGTTCTGTATCGCAATACTCAAGATGTAAGTAATACCACGATACTACAAATATCACGGAACACCTTACCACAGATAAGACTGCCCTTAAGGCTTGTAGCTCACATTTATTACAATAAATGACATACCTGACATTTTACCACTCTCATTATTACGTCAGATAGGTAATACACGTAGTAAATTCGTCGTATTCATGATTTCCTCTTCAAAGTAACATACCGTACTTATCATTGAACACAAAATGAGATTAAAAATTGAAGTTATTCACGGGCAACCAGTTGAGAATATGTATGAACTTCAAATGACACGACGAACCGTCTCGTTCTGCTTATGGATGCAAACTCAGGTCATGCAGACTAAGCAATGATTTCGTGCCTGACGGATACTAACTGTCACTCCTGATTAGGCATACAGAGAGTGATATACTCGATTTTAGACAGAGCCAGTTTTCAAATTTCAACTTTAAATTACATATCGCAAGTATTTTTGCCGGACGCGAATTCCTACCCAGCACCTATTTTCACTGTTAACGAACGACGAGAGATGTTGAATCTTGGTTCTTAACAAGTAACTTACTTGAATTGCCGTGAGGTAAGGCTTTTGTACTGGGCAGGGATTCGAACGTATATCGGCAGGCAGTAACATCTCTTAGCTTTTGGTTTGGCGCACTCGACAGCCATTTCTAGGCGCAAGTAATAGAAGAATGGCAGCGCGTTTTTGTTATCAAGTAACGTCTTCATCGATTACTTTAGATTTTAATGTAATCTATGAGTAATTGCTGATGTTTTGATATTAACATGAAAAGAATTCTGTAGACAGAGAAAGAACCTCTTCTTGGGAAACTACTTGTATAGTGACCAAAAGGCACGAACTTATATTCAAGTACAGTGTTCCAGCAGCGGCATGAAGAAAATGATAGTAATAATGTCGGTAATAATCCAATTATCCGGTAACTTCACACTTCCCAGTGGATCTTCACGATCTAAGAAAATATCTGAATTTGTGAACATTTTCCAAATGGCTTCACATCGAGCCTATGATTCCTACAAGGGTCTTTTACATCCTGCTGACATGAGAATAGCATAATCTCCGCGTCAGAAGCTTTTTTCTACTTAAACATTTAATAGACTCGCGTTTTATCCACCGTGACTACTTTTGTAAGCTCAGCACATCATCCATTGCAGCTCACTCCTGGGGCTGGGAAATGTGGGCACAGTGGCCTGGTGGAACTATCACAGGAGCAATGCGTGGGTTCAGACATTTACTTTTAAGAAGCACAAACAGATTTACTTTGCGTCTGGTAACCTCAAAAGAAAGACGTTATAATCCAGAATTCGCAATACAAATCACGTTCCATCATTACCAACTGGGCAGAGCCAGGTTACGTTGGGAAATGACATAGCGGAAGTCATCGTAAACAGAAATACAGTCGCCAGTAAACTTACTTACATTAGAAAATTTTATTTTATTTTATGAACCGATAGCCATTTAAAGGATGGGGCTCTTATTTTACTTGTAATTGATTCAACTAGAGACGTTGAAAAATTTGGTGCTGGACTGTGATTCGAATTCGTTTCTCCTCTTTCGAGGATCTGAATCTCTCGGGACATTATAGTTCAACCATTTCGTCCCTTTTCGCAAGACTGCAACCTTCTCTAGGTCTCCTCCAAAGGTAAGGATGTGGGTCCGAATCCTGATCCAATACAAAAATATTCAAAGTTTCAGTTCAAGCCCTATAACGTGCACACCGTCCCGCTAGTGAAAACCAACGTGCGCTTTTAATGTCTATTCATGTGTTGCCAACAATCGCAATAGGTGTCATTATTTCTTGTCAAACACGCACACACCTTACCGTTGGTGAGTAAGCAACTGATATTTAAGCTATATTTGTGGATGCACGGTAGGCGTGTAGTTAGATTGTCGCTTAGGTACAAAAGTTTGTATCCTTAGTTTAGATTCAAACACCTAGCAGCTGGTAAGAAAAACCGATACGTAAATTTGATTTTACTTAATTAACAATACGATTACGTGTTGGGTTCATATCTCCGTCATATAACTTCACATCATGCACTTAATCTTTAAATGCATGCGCACTTTGTTACTTGAGCATGGAGGTATATCAGACATCTTTCGTGGTTAGTTAACAGGGACGAAATTGTCTTGTTAGGAGTCCCGGTTTATTAAAAAAATTGTCGTCTTTTATTTTCAAGTTTAGATTTCATTACTGGTATTGGCAAAATTCATGACTCTTCATGGATAGCCATCAGTATGATATGATTAGATTACATTAGATCAATTTTTGTTTCATAGATCATGAATACGATATTTCGTAATGATGTGTAACGTGTAATTTTAATGAAAGATTTCTTTACATACCGTGATTCAATTTCTTTACAACAATTTCTTACTCTCTCTCATTCTTTTTGATTTCTCTCCCTCCCTCTCTCTCTCTCTCTCTCTCTCTCTCTCTCTCTCTCTCTCTCTCTCTCTCTATCATACACACACACATTCTTTTTTTCTTTATTTGTTTGTTTTGCTCGACTATCGGCGAGGCATCAAAACGTCTCTGAATGAGCTTCTTAGTTTTTAGTACACTTACGAAATAAATATAAAACAACTGTGAGAGTTACTGGTATATGATGCTTAGTTTTCAGTCAGTTTGGAGTATTATTAGTAACCACGCTCCAGTCCCTAAACCTAGTTACAGAAATGCGAATCAGACGCATTACGTATTCCAGGCCGTAGCAACCGCGACTTGGAGACACCAGCTATGGTCACTTCCCAGCCCGCTGTACGATCACATCGGTTCGTCTTCTTTCTGCTGGTACTGTAACTGAGATTTGACAACAAGGCAACGTATGTTTGGCAACTCTGTGATCGACGAGTTCCTTCCTGGTGCGCACGGAATTTATCCTCAAAGTTCACTTGATTTTACCTGTCATTTCCATTGAATAATCTGATTTATTATCACGTTAGGTGTAACAAAAGATTGTAAATTTACGGTTTTCAGCCCAGGAAAGTCGTTGCACGTGGAAATCGCAACTAATCTCGTCCTTTAAATAGCGGTTTACGAGTGCTAGACATTATCGAACTCGTAAGAGTAAGCTAAGACACGTACTTCTACGCCAGCTCTATGGTAATGCGCTGACCTGAGAAATAGCATCTGTTATGGTTCGCACTTCCAGTCTCGCTGACTGTAACGTTTTTATCCCTTCTGTGAAAGAGCTACAAGCAGTCAGATAAAACATCGATAAGGAAATCGCAAAAAAATACTTTCGGCTCATAGTGCAATGGTGAAAACTTACAATGCTGCACAACAGGTAACTCCTCTTCCCGCAGCTGACAAACAAATTTTGGGTTTCTAGGAATACAAAACTTTACTTATGAAATGCGACATTTGCAATGCACGACGTTTTCAACAAAGAGATGGCGCAATACAGTAGCTCAAGTGGAAAGAAACACTTCCTTTTCAAATTTGTGCATCCTACACTGTTGGCTATTCTGTGTAGGTGGCAGGTACGTGATTTTATTTCGGTGATTACAAAATAAAGTCGAATTTATGCACTGGGTAGGCGAGGCAGCTAGTTCATTGTGATTCGGTCAACCAAGTACATGAATTTACTGAACCTGCTGCAAATTACTACAGGAAGCCTTTGTGTCAATTCTCATCCAGAGAGGTGCAACGGCGTTACGATAGAAAAATGAGCCACATACTTATAATATGCTTGTATATCTATGGACTGGGTTCGATTCCAACTTCTGTCAATGATTTTAGATAAGGAGAGACAGATTCCATTCTCTTCTGGCTACACCAAGTGAAGAGGATATAATGACATTGTGGTCTGAAATTAACATGAAAAATGATATTCCTTTACTACAAAGTAGACGTTAGGATGAATCACAATAAAGACTGGAGCGGCGACACGTAGAAACCTTTCTTATACTTGTTATTTATTTCTAGTGACGAAACAAACGCTATGTAGGCTCACGGGACATTTAGTCCATATTTTATATGGGCTTCTGTATGTCGATAAAATTGGTTCTGATCTGAGAATGCAACTTAGACCGTACTTAACGCTGAATTTGATCCCTTCGTGAGAATACAGCACGTCTACAATTTGTTGTTTGTTCAGAACTGCAGATTCCTCAACATCTCCACATACTGCGCGTGAATGGGTTCGAATCCTGGCCCGGCACTATAGATTTCATTATGTATTATCAAGCTCTAGCATGAGAACACCTATCTGCTGGTGGATAATTATTTTAATGTTTAATGTATTTTCATTCGTTGTCAACACTAACGATATGTGACGTTTTTGACACCCAGTGAGACACAGAACTATTTGCGAGATCACTGTAAGTTCAAGATGTTAGTCCGAACTGGACAAAAATTCGGAAGCTGACGTATCTTTGTGTGTAGTCAAAAGCGATATGATGTGTGGAGCTGTATTCCCAGTGAGCACCGAACTCTTCGTCATATTATTTCTAGTTCAAACACGCTCACATGTCGCTGCTGGTGCAACAAACCCATATTTAACGTTCGTTTTCTCTAGAATATAACAGCGACAGATGCCGGGTTGGAGTCTTGGGAAGGAAAAAAATGTATGTTTCGTCTCGTCATTTCAGTTAAAACATCTAGCTACTGCCGAGAAAACCCGAAATGTCACAGTTGATTGTGCGTCGATATCTATCCGATTAAGTTCTGAGTTCGAACCCCTGTCCAACACAAAGCCTTACCTCACGGCAATTCAAATAAGTTACTTGTTAAGAACCAAGATTCAACATCTCTCGTCGTTCGTTAACAGGGACAATAGGTGCTGGGTAGGAATTCGCGTCCGGCAAAAATACTTGCGATATGTAATTTAAAGTTGGAATTTGCAAACTGGCTCTGTCTAAAATCGAGGTATATCACTCTCTGTATGCCTAATCAGGAGTGACAGTCAGTATCCGTCAGGCACGAAATCATTGCTTAGTCTGCATGACCTGAGTTTGCATCCATATGCAGAACGAGACGGTTCGTCGTGTCATTTGAAGTTCATAAATATTCTCAATTAGCTGCTCGTGAATATCTTTAATTTTTAATCTTATTTTGTGTTAAATAATAAGTACGGTATGTTACTTTGAAGAGTAAATCATGAATACGACGAATTTACCACGTGCATTACCTATCTGACGTAATAATGAGAGTGGTAAAATGTCAGGTATGTCATTTATTGTAATAAATGTGAGCTACAAGCCTTAAGGGCAGTCTTATCTGTGATAAGGTGTTCCGTGATATTTGTAGTATCGTGGTATTACTTTGCATCTTGAGTTATTGCAATACAGAAGTTTTTTCTCGTGGTGACTTGTTGGAACCACTTTCAATAGTCAAACGACTGTACCAAGGAGCGATAAGGAGACCTGCTAGACAGTTGCGCTATGTGGGTTGCATGTGAATCAGGCGAAATTCAATTCAGTTCGTTCGGATACTATTGGGCATGAATGAACATCACGTGTATCGATTTCCATCGCGCTGGGGTAAGTCCTCCGGGATACGTTTATTCTCCTTAGTGTGTAAATATATTTGGAGCATGTCATTCAAAAACGTTTGAAACGACATAGACGGGAGCGGGTTGTTGTTAGGAGAGCAGAATGTATTAGACTCGCGGATCATGTGGTGTTATTGGCAGAGAGCGAAAGTATGACTGAAATGTTAAAAGAATTGAACAAGAGACGTGAGTAAATTGGAATGAGAAATAATAAGAAAAACGCAAAATGTCCGGTGATAGGTGCAAGAAAAGCAAGAACAACTATAATGTTAGGCAGGAAGATACACAACAATTTAGTGTTTTTAGATAACTGCGACGTGCTATTATGGACGACATTGGAAGTAATAAGGAGGTGAAAATACGTATAGCAATTGCCAACGAGACGTTTCATAACAGGAGGCTTTTATGTGGGTGCGTTGATAGGGGATAAAATAGGCAGGCACAGTGAGAAATGAGGTGGTGTTGAGTGGGAGAACAGAGAGAAATTTTAAAGGTAGCAGGATGAGCAAACACAATTGGCATGGACACTGAATGAGAAGAGATTGTTTATTGATGGTATGAAGGAAATGGTGAATGCAAGAAGAAGAAGAAGAAGAAGAAGAAGAAGAAGAAGACGCAGAACGTACCAGGTGGTGGACAGCGTAAGAACAGAAAATAGTTGTGAGAAAACAAGAGGGTAACAAATGATGGGACTGCATGGAGAACTACATGTGAAGACCTGCCCTAGGGCAGAACACTCATGGTGGTGGTGTTGATGAAGAGGAGACTTATGTAGGACATTTTGCAAAACGCCCATTTTCTTGTAATCCAAATTTAAACAAAACATAGGCAGCTTATAATTTGTAGTCTATAACCGACCGTGAATTGCGTGACAGATGGAACTTGCCAGTATACCAGTTATTAGGACTTATTCCCACTCCACTGACGTATGGAGCGTGCGAACCGTGGCTGCTTAAAAGCCTCTGTGCGTGCTGTGCTTAGTCTCTTCTGGTCTTCACGCTTCCTACAGTTACAATACGTAGGCGGTTTCAGTATATTCCATTCCTACTTTCATCATGTAACGTCAGTTCTAGAAACTTTCTAATTAGGTCTCCTCGAGATACTTTACTCTTCCACGGGATAGTCTGTGTCTACCATGAACTGTCCGTTAGTCAGTAAGTGGAATAACTGGTTTTCCGACACATGTCGCCATGTAACTGTCGCTCTGTCTCCACGCCAGAGAGACGGAAATTCTGTGTGCCACATTTGAAGATGAGTCTGTAAAGGTTACAAAACTAGTTAATGGAATTACAAATAGTTGAAAAAGTGAGTTTTTGCAGTTTTCCGTATTTACATTCAATGCACTAGTCACAGGCTCTAGGCGATCCTTAGGGGACAAGCTTAGTCGGTTGAGAGCGTGATGTGTCCCTCCGAGATTAATTTCACCTGGGCTTTAAGCGACTCACCGGTCAGCATTTACAGAGCTGCGAACTACATCTCACACCGGGAATATGACCAGGATTGGTTTGCATCGCAGCCTACGGAAGAGAACGCAAATCGAACGATCATTCGCAGTATTCCCTCCATTGACTACCATTCGCCTATATTCAACAGTTAAGGATTCCTCCGGAAATATTCCAAGTAGACTTTCTCTGGATATTTTACGTTTCTTTCCAAGCGCCTGCCTGTTCAATTTGATCAGAAACTGTGTGACATTCTCCAACGGGTCAAAAAACCTGTGACCATTCGTGCCGCCCTTCTCTGTATACATTCAGTATCGCCGGGCAGTTGTATCTGATTAGGATCCAAGAATCTCGAGCAATATTCGGGGATGGGTCGCAAGCGTGATTTGTAAGCAATTTCTTTTGTACACTGATTGTATTTTCCTAGAATTCTACCAACGAATTGCAGCCATCCACCGTATTTCCCTAAGACTGCGACTATGTGACGGTTCCATTTCAAATCTCTAGAAATTTTTACACCCAGGTATTCATGTGGGTTGAGCGATAGCGAATTTGACTCGCTGCACTATACTCGTAGGATAAGGTTATATCGTTTTGTGAACCGAACAATTTTACATTTCGGGAACATTTAAACTAAGTTGTCATGCTTTGCACTACACTGAAATCTTATGAAGGCGTGACTTCTTTCAAACAGAACTTTATTACAGGCAACAGCATCATTTGCGAAAACACTGAAGTTCCAAATAGACCGCGTAACCACGGCCCCCTTCTCCCCTCCAAATTGCTGTCTGAAAACTGGAAGTCCCATTTGTAAAACACCTTCAGAAGTTCGTTCACATTCCGTATCAGTTAATGTGTTAAAAACTTGACCTGAAGAAACATAACCCTTTGCAGTTGAAGACGCTCAGTTGTAAGAGAAGCTAGTTTTTCGAAAACGTCTCAATATTTATGTACTGAACTAGGTGTTGTACAATTCTATAATTTTCAGGTACATTCGGCGACGTTTATGGATACTGTCTGACAAATGTGTTGCGAATAAAGTGAGTAGTAAAGAAGTAATAAAGTGAAACATCAAGCCTGATGCTGACACCTTACTGCACGATCAGCGAAAATGTAGAAGTGATAAAAGTCTTTTTCCTTTCATCATTATGTCAGGGATGTCAGAGGGGAAGAAAAGTTTCGCCAAGTTTCGAAATTATGTGTGAAGTTTGTTGGAAGTCGCCACGTGCTGCCTTTCACAAATGCTCGGTGAATATAGTCTCGATAATTTGCGCGCCATGAAATTATGCTGCCTTAGACGAGTACGCAGTTTTTAACTTTTAACGCCCGACTTATTGCGTAAACCTATGCCTTTAAATGAAGGACGGAAGGAGGATTGCATTTAATGTGCTATCGATGTCGAGGTCATTAGAGACGGAGCAGGAGTTGGCACTGCGTCAGGGAAGGGTAAAAGAAGTCCGCCGTTCCCTTTCAAAGGAACCATCCCAGCATTTACTTGGAGCGATTCAGGAAAGTTACGGAAAACGTATCAGGATGGCCGGATGCGGAATTAAACGTCATCCTCCCGAATGCGAGTCTAGTGTACTAGTTGACAGCTCGTCGTGTAGAAGCTAGCGTTGTTGGTGATGGGATTCCGGGTTAGATTCACGGCTGGGTTGCTTTCTCCGCCCGGGAAGTAGGTGTCTGTGGTGTCATCATTTCATCATCATCCGTGAAGGTGGCGAAACTGGACTGTGTAAAGGTTGGGGCTTTGTACAGGCACTGATAACCGTGCAGTTAAGCGCCCCAAAAACCAATCATTATCATCATACCATGTAATAACCACTGCGGCAGCTCGTTCGGTATACATTTAAATGAGCAGATTAAGTCAGCATTTTTAGTATTTACATTGACTTCGTTCTTCATAAATGAAAGCAGGAACTATGACAAGACAAAGGAATTGGGATAACGAATGAGAAATACCTGATTGTGCTTCTGTTTGTAGACGACATGGTTCACGTTCACGAAATGACCTCCGAAGATCTATATACCACCTGAACGAAATATGCAATGAATACAACTTTAAAATTTCTAGGAACAAAACGAAAATAAGTGCACTCCGAGGAAAATACTCAGTCAGTTTAAAATTAGTTTTGGATAATCCTGCTTTAGAACTGGTCTCTTAATCTTTCATTTAGGCTACGCTGTAAGATCTGATTTTTACTCTGATACTTAAAATAAATTACACAAATTCTAAGCTGTTTGTGACACTATTATCTGAATATTGGGCAATAAAGTACAAAAAGATTGTCCCGAAATTCTATAACGTGGTCGCGGTTCCTGTATTATGCTATGAAAGCGAAAACATGGTTAAAAAAAAGCAAAAAAAATCACACGGCAGAGATGAGGTTCCTAAGAAATTCGAAGAGCTGCACAACAAGAAATGATTAGGAATGAAGATACTAGAGAAAAATTAAGTATTTTCAACAGAAACTAAAAAATTCATAAATATCGTGAAGACTGGTGAGAATGCTACGTCCCAGACTTCCCCAAAATATTCTGAACTACAAGCGGAATGGAAGACGTGATATTGAAAGGCCTCGGACGTGGGAGCAATTTCGTTTGAGAGACTATCCCGCGCGGCGACTACTGAAGTACTTATACATTATAGAATTCTTAAGTTATACAACCAAAATAAGTAACTTTTAATGTAGTTTACGTTCACTGATGCAAAAAAAAAATTCTTGCTTTTTAAAGTGGGCTATGTTCTTTCTAAGGGTTCAAACTGTCTCCATGACAAATTTGAACAATATCTGTTAAGCGGTTTGGACTCTAAAACGAAACAGACTGTGTTACAAAGTTGAAAAGCAACTGAGAGAAAGAAGCAGCGTCGGTTCCTGCAGGAGGCGGCCATCATTTTGTAGGACAATGTTCGGGCACGCTCGGTTCAAGTCGTGACTGATTTGATCGGTATATAGGGATGGGGAGCGCCGCATCACGCACCACACTCATCTACATCTATATTTATACTCCGCAAGCCACCCAACGGTGTGTGGCGGAGGGCACTTTACGTGCCACTGTCATTACCTCCCTTTCCTGTTCCAGTCGCGTATGGTTCGCGGGAGGAAAGACTATCTGAAAGTCTCTCTCTAATTTTACATTCGTGATCTCCTCGGGAGGTATAAGTAAGGGGAAGCAATATATTCGATACCTCATCCAGAAACGCACCCTCTCGAAATCTGGCGAGCAAGCTACACCGCGATGTAGAGCGGCTCTCTTGCAGAGTCTGGCACTTGAGTTTGTCAAACATCTCCGTAACGCTATCACGGTTACCAAATAACCCTGTGACGAAACGAGCCGCTCTTCTTTGAATCTTCTCTATCTCCTCCGCAAACCCGATCTGGTACGGATCCAACACTGATGAGCAATACTCAAGTATAGGTCGAACGAGTGTTTTGTAAGCCACCTCCTTTGTTGATGAACTACAGTTTCTAAGGACTCTCCCAATGGATCTCAACCTGGTACGCGCCTTACCAACAGTTAATTTTATATGATCATTCCATTTCAAATCGATCCGCACGCATACTCCGAGATATTTTACAGAAGTAACTGCTACCAGTGTTTGATCCGCTATCATATAATCATACAATAAAGGATCCTTCTTTCTATGTATTCGCAATACATTACATTTGTATATGTTAAGGGTCAGTTTCCACTCCCTGCACCAAGGGCCTATTCGCTGCAGATCTTCCGGCATTTCGCTACAATTTTCTAATGCTGCAACTTCTGTGTATGCTACAGAATCATCCGCGAAAAACCGCATGGAATTCCGACACTATCTACTACCTCATTTATATATATATTGTGAAAAGTAATGGTCCCATAACACTCCCCTGTGGCACGCCAGATATTATTTTAACGTCTGTAGACGTCTCTCCAGTGATAACAACATGCTGTGTTCTGTTTGTTAAAACTCTTAAATCCAGCCACACAGCTGGTCTGATATTCCGTGGGCTCTTACTTTATTTATCAGGCGACAGTGCGGAACTGTATCGAACGCCTTCCGGAAGTCGAGAAAAATAGCATCTACCTGGGAGCCTGTATCTAATATTTTCTGGGTCTCATGAACAAATAAAGTGAGTTGGGTCTCACACGATGGATGTTTCCGGAATCCGTGCTGATTCCTACAGAGTAGATTCTGGGTTTCCAAAAACGACATGATACTCGAGCAAAAAACATGTTCTAAAATTCTACAACAGATCGACGTCAGAGATATAGGTCTATAGTTTTGCGCATCTGCTCTACGACCCTTCTTGAAGACTCGGACTACCTGTGCTCTTTTCCAATCATTTGGAGCCTTCCGTTCCCCTAGAGACTTGCGGTACACGGCTGTTAAAAGGGAGGGCAAGTTCTTTCGCGTACTATGTAGAATCGAATTGGTACCCCGTCAGGTCCAGTGGACTTTCCTCTGTTGAGTGATTCCAGTTGCTTTTCTACTCCTTGGACACTTATTTCGATGTCAGCCATTTTCTCGTTTGTGCTAGGATTTAGAGAAGGAACTGCAGTGCGGTCTTCCTCTATGAAACATCTTTGGAAAAAGGTGTTTAGTATTTCAGCTTTACGCCTGTCATCCTCTGTTTCAATGCCATCATCACCCCGGAGTGTCTGGACATGCTGTTTCCAACCACTTACTGATTTAAATTGAGACCAGAACTTTCTAGGATATTCTGTCAAGTCGGTACATAGAATTTTACTTTCGAATTCACTGAACGCTTCACGCATAGCCCTCCTTACGCTAACTTTGACATCGTTTAGCTTCTGTTTGTCTGAGAGGTTTTGGCTGCGTTTATACTTGGAGTGAAGCTGTCTTTGCTTTCGCAGTAGTTTCCTAACTTTGTTGTTGAACCACGGTGGGTTTATCCCGTCCCTCACAGTTTGACTCTACACGTACCTGTCTAAAACGCATTTTTCGATTGCCTTGAACTTTTTCCAAAAATACTCAACATTGTCAGTGTCAGAACAGAAATTTTCGTTTTGATCTGTTAGGTAGACTGAAATCTGCCTTCTATTACCCTTGCTAAACACGTAAGCCTTCCTCCCTCTTTTTATATTCATATTAACTTCCATATTCAGGGATGTTGCAACAGCCTTATGATCACTAATCCCTGTTCTGCACATACAGAGTCGAAAAGTTTGGGTCTGTTTGTTATCAGTAGGTCCTAGATGTCATCTCCACGAGTCGGTTCTCTGTTTAATTGCATGAGGTAATTTTCGGATAGCGCACTCAGTATAATGTCACTCGACGCTCTGTCCCTACGACCCATCCTAAATATCTGCGTGTCCCAGTCTATGTCTGGTAAATTGAAATCTCTACCTAAGACTATAACATGCTGAGAAAATTGATGAGAAATGTATTCCAAATTTTCTCTCAGTTGTTCTGCCGCTAATGCTCCTGGGTCGGGAGATCGGTAAAAGGAGCCAATTATTAACCTAGCTCGGCTGTTGCGTGTAACCTCCACCCATAATAATTCACAGGAACTATCCACTTCTACTTCACTACAGGATAAACTTCTACTAACAGCGACTAACTCTCCACCACCGGTTGCATGCAATCTATCCTTTATATCTGTCTGTACCTTTGTAAAAATTTCGGCAGAATTTCTCTCTGGTTTCAGCCAGCATTCTGTACCTATAACGATTTCAGCTTCGGTACTTTCTATCAGCGCTTGAAGTTCCGGTACTTTACCAACGCAGCTTCGACAGTTTACCATTACAATACCGATTGCTGCTTGGTCCCCTCATGTCCTGCTTTGCCCCGAACTCGTTGAGGCTGCCGCCCTTTTTGTACTTGCCCAATGCCATCTAACCTAAAAAACCGCCCAGCTCACGCCACACAACCCCTGCTACCCGTGTAGCCGCTTGTTGCGGGTAGTGGACTCCTGACCTATCCAGCGGAACCCGAAACCCCACCACCCTATGGCTTAAGTCGAGGAATCTGCAGCCCACACGGTCACAGAACAATCTCAGCCTCTGATTCAGACCCTTTACTCAGCTCTTTACCAAAGGCCCGCAGTCAGTCCTGTCGACGATGCTGCAGATGGTGAGCGGTGAGCTCTGCTTTCATCCGGCTAGCGAGACTGGCAGTCTTCACCAAATCAGATAGCCAGGAAGGGTTTCCTCCGATCCATAGCGCACACATCATTGGTGTCGACATGAGCGACCACCTGCAAATGGGTGCAACCTGTACCCTTCATGGCATCCGGAAGGACCCTTTCCACATCTGGAATGACCCACCCCGGTATGCACACGGATTGCACATTGGTTTTCTTCCCCTCTCTTGCTGCCATATCCCTAAGGGGCCCCATTACGCGCCTGACGTTGGAGCTCCCAACTACCAGTAAGACCACCCTCTGCGACTGCTCGTATCTTGCAGACTGAGGGGCAACCCCTGGAACAGGACAAGCAGCCACGTCAGGCCGAAGATCAGTATCGGCCTGAGACAGCCCCGGAATTGCGCCCTTCTGAGCTCAGCTTGATTCCTGACGTGAAGGTAGCGTTCTCGCTTTCCGCGTCTGGGTTCCCGGGTTCGATTCACGGCGGGGTCAGGGATTTTGTCTGCCTCGTGATGGCTGGGTGTTTTGTGATGTCCTTAGGTTAGTTAGGTTTAAGTAGTTGTAAGTTCTAGGGGACTGATGACCATAGATGTTAAGACCCATAGTGCTCAGAGCCATTTGAACCATTTGTCGAACTTTGGGGTATTCGGTTCGGAGCTGTTATGGAGATACGTCAGACAATAGACCGCTCCATTCGAACTACCTATACAACTGGCGTAGTTAGGGGTATCTTGCACTTTCGACATCACTGGCGATGGCTTATATACATGAGCTGTTCAAAAAATATCCGACCTTTTTTAATTGTTGAAATCAACAATGGTATCAGGGCGCGCATGGGCTCATGTTTTCAGGCATATTTAGCACACATACCTGATTTTCTCCACTACTTCGGAACACTTGCAAGTCGTACACGTTGGATTTAGTATTCTGAGCAAAATGACGTCTTTACATCACATTTGGCTCCAAGCTTGGCGATTCTCAAGTTGAAACCATCGTGTGTTTGTGGACAAAGTAATGGGTACTGCAGGGCTAAAGGAGTGGTACAACCATTTCAAAGGTAGCCGCTAATCAATGAAGACAGAAGCCAGTTAAGGTACGCCCGCAATATCCGCAAATCAGGTCGTTACTGATCCCGCAATATTGCTGGTGAAGCAGAATGGACGAATCACTATCAGAGAAGTTGTAGTCTAATCTAAAAGCCGTAAAGTCAACTAACTAACTAGGTGTTACAATAACTAACGTCCGCCCGCGGTAGCTGAGTGGTCAGCACGACAGACTGTCAATCCTAAAAGACCGGGTTAGATTCCCGGCTGGGTCGGAGATTTTCTCCGCTCAGGGACTGGGTGTTGTGTTGTACTAATCATCATTTCATCCCCATCGACGCGCAAGTCGCCGAAGTGGCGTCAAATCGAAAGACTTGCACCAGGCGAACGATCTACCCGATGGGAGGCCCTCGTCACACGCCATTATTATTATACAATAACGAACAACTTAAATTGGAAAGAACACATAGAAAATGTTGCGGTTAAGGCTAACCGAAGACTGCGTTTTATTGGCACAACACTTAGAAAACGTAACAGACCTACAAAGGACACTGCCTACACTACGCTTGTCCGTCCTCTTTTAGAATACTGCTGGGAAATGTGGGATCCTTAAAAGATCGGACTGACGGAGTAGATCGAAAAAGTCCAAAGAAAGGCAGCACGTCCTCCTATTATCGCGAAATATGAGAGAGTGTGTCACACAAATGATACAGGATTTTGGCTGGACATCATTAAAAGAAAAGCGTTTTTCTTTGCGACGGAATCTTCTCACGAAATTCCAATCACCAACTTTTTCCTCCGAATGCGAAAATATTTTGTTGACACCGACCTACGTAGGGAGAAACGACCACAACGATAAAATAAGGGAAGTCAGAGCTCGTATGGAAAGACACAGGTGATCATTCTTTCCGGGTGCTATGCGAGATTGGAATAATAGAGACTTGTGAAGGTGGTTCGATGAACAACCTGCCAGGCACTTAAATGTGATTTGCAGAGTATCCATGTAGATGCAAGTATAGGTGGTCACATTTTTACTATCCCCTGTATGTGCATATCGCTTCACACGACCTTTGTTACCTCAATGTCGATATCGTCATCATTTTCGAAATATGTGAGCTTTCTTATATTATCTGTAATGTTAATATACAACATGAACAGTAAGGCTCCCAACACGCTTCCCTCTGGCACAAGTGGTTACTTTTACACGTATAGATGAACTCTCCATTTAGGATGAGATGATGTGTCCTCCCTACAAAAATATTTTATTGGCCGTACTTTATACGGTGCAGGCAAATGGTCAACTACAATTGCTGTTTACTGTGAGGTAACCTCTAGCGTATCAGAAGCAGTTTAGGAACATTTTTTCAAATGAGTATACGCACTCGTATTTCGGCAGGTGCACAGTTTTGCCATTTCAATTTTTGCACGTTTCACAGATACCTTTTCGAAAATTTCGAGCAAAACAAATCGAAATCTTTATTACATCATGAAACAATGAAGAAGCAAATGCGGGTTTGTTAGCAAGCCCGAAGCAACATCTGGTACAAGAATCATGGATTTTAATAAAGTAGCTGTCGATAGGTTTTTTTCGTTGCTAACAAATGTAACTGACAATCACAAACTAATGACTTCTCAAATAACTAATTGTGATGGAACAGGCGTCTCGGTTAATGCTAAAAACTAATCGAACATCGCAGCTTGCAAAGGGAACCGTCCAGTGCGATCGTTAACATCTGCAGAAAGGGGCGAAACTGCAACCAGCCTCATTAGTACGTCAGCAAGCGGAGCTGACATTCCTCCTACGATTATTTTTCCACGAAAGAAGAAGCAGAAAGAATTTGAGTTAGGACAGGCAGCAGGAGGTTGCGCTGAGGTCCACAGCACAGCATGTATGGCCACAGAGTCCTTCTTTGTATGGTTTCCACAATTAGTGGTATTTTCTAAGGCATCAAAGCAGGTCCCAGTTCTCCTTATATCAGATGGCCACTCAGCACATACCACGAACATTGACGTTATGGACTACGCGAGGGAGAGTGGCGTTTCTTTACCACCACATTGCTCTCACAGACTTCAGCCGCTTGATGTTTGTTTTATAAATCCTCGTTATAGTGATCAGCTTCGAAAATGGCTACGGAACCATGCAGCGAAAGTCGTAACTATCTTTCAAATTTCAACGCTTTTTGGTTCAGCTTTCGTCTAAAGCGCAACAATGAAAACCGCTATTAAAGGTTTCGAAGCTACTGCAATATGGCCCACGGACCCATCCATATTCACGACGCACACTTCCTCCCGGCACACACAACTGACAGCGGACGTGATAGGCCGTCAGATAAAGAGGTTATTATATCTGAACAATTGGAATTGCCTTCACCTAGCACACCAGCTGAAAAAGACGACTCAAACGGGCTGGATAATCAAGGGGACGAGGTTTCAGCGAATTGTTACAATGAACTGCCGCCTAAGAATAACAAAGTTATTGGGGCTAATTGTTCTAATCTTGGGTGCTCTTGGATGACAACTGACAACACAACCTCCTCATTTCATATTTCACCTGAGATTCTGATTTTCTTGTCAAAAGTTAACGAAAGCAAGAAAAGAGCGAGACTGAAAAGGGGGAACAACGTTGTTTTAACTGATTCGCCGTACAAAAAAAGAGTTAAAAGTCATTAATGGGAGAAATAGAAAAAAGAACATTGACAAAGAAGAAAGAGCAAACAGAAAACTTTCTGCGAAAGAGAATAAAATTAAGAACTCAAAAAAGAGAGAAAGATTCTGAAGGTAAATGGAAAAAAGGAGAGAGAATACAATACTAACGAGAGTGATTATGAGGTAAGTTCTGACTGTCAGTGTGTATATTGTGGTGGGTTATATTCAAAATCAGTTGGAAGTTGGGTCGCTTGTTCCACCTGCAAAAAACTGACACACGATTCTTGTGCAGGAATAGATAGCGAAGATGATGAGTGTCTCCCCGTGTGTGAATTTTGTAAACAGCCTCAAGAAAAGGATACGATTCATGAAAACTGTAGTTTGACATTAATACTCACTTTAAACTAAAAAAAATAACGAGCAAGCCAATATTTTCTGCATTTCCGATAATTTTATACGTTTTTGTAATCACTTGTATTTACCACCCCATTGTGACGCGTGCAAATGTTATAAATTTCTGTTTTTGAGTGAGAAAATATTGTTGTTTTATTTTATGGCAATGTTCTTGTATTTTTGTGATTAATACATCATAATGTGTTCATATAAAAATTTGTAACTCTCTTATTTATCAATTTTGTACATTTAATCAAAGTTTTCAACTGTGTACCCCATTATACCTTGAATTCCCCAACGTGTCGGATAAGAAAGATAAAAATACAATCACTACTCGTTTCTTCAACGACAATTTAAGCTGTGTTCTGTGGTTCCTCCCAGAGTTCATCACGATATATTCCGAAAAAAATCATAGTTAACGAACATTATAAATTGCTCTAGAAACGAAGGCAATCGCAGTTAACATTTAATAAGGCCACTGGTATCCTTCGAAATGCAACTAATCAACGTCATGCAGAACTTCGTGGGTCACAGCGGATGGGTGGAATCGAAATATGACATTTACCCACGATCGCTTCTTTTTGTCAATTTGTGCCATTAATTTCTCTGCTCCCTAATCTGATTTCGTATCTCCCCATCAGCTATTCGATCAAAACTTTTTTAGCATTCTTCTACACCACCACATTTCGGAAGTTTCTAGTCGTCTCCTGTTTGGGGAACCAGGCATGTTAACTACTGATTCGCAATATATTTATTCCGAAAGGCAAAAGGAACCCCGAAAACAATGAAAATAATTTTGTTTATTGGTGATTGTACCAGTTTTATTTACACTTAGTGTGAATATGAAAGTATTTTAGTCCAAATCCGTATTTGAAGGTTCTAAATGTCGGTTTAAATGGCAGCTTGCTATGTAAGACATGCCCACTTGTTTCTCTGTGCCATCTCTTCTTTGAGATGATAAGCCTAGGGACATTTTACCCGTAGCTTTGAGCTTTCACCTATTGAATACATTTTTTTTTGTCTCGTAGTCAGTTGTTTGCTAGAGTAATAACGTTTCTGAACAAAACAAATGCCAAGATCTACCCACAGAGTTTTCGAAAGAAGTTCTAGAAGACTTGCAAGAAATAAAAAAGTAAATATCATGAAACAAATGTTATGTTTATGTACAGCATGCGTACTATTGGAAAGTGAAAGAAACTATGAATTTAAATGAGTGCATGTACGACGGTAAGTGCAATACAACTTTAAATTTTCCGTAACTTTTCTAACTAAATGTACCTTTCCTCTCAAACCATTTATCCCAGAACCATGGAATTCTAACGACCAGTTTTCTTACTCGAGGGCATGAAGAGTCGAGGGATATGAAAGGGAAGCAGTGGTTGGGAAGAGAGTGAGACAGGGTTGTAGCCTATCCCCGATGTTATTCAATCTGTTTGCTGAGCAAGCAGTAAAGGAAACAAAAGAAAACTTCGGAGTAGGAATTAAAAACCATGGAGAAATTGTATTATAATGAACACTATGGTCTTTTAATTTTTGAAATTTGCCCGCAAAACCTGTCTTTCAAAATTTTTCTAAAAATTTCACTATTAATATATTATTCATGAAAAATTGTCAGCTTGTTGGAAAATAGTGGAAATGCATGTAAGAAATGTTTTGTGTTTTACCGTTAATATAACACAACTTAGGATAAGGGTCATATAAATAGATCAGTTAACATGGTGGAGATGGAAGATACGTTCTCCCCGTGAATATTGTGTTTAAAAACAAATGAATATTTTCAAATCAACAGCTCATTTCATGAAGTCATAACTAGAAGTGAATAATCTCCACAAAAATTGGTAAGTTAATTACTTTGGTGCAAGAAAGTCTCCATCATTAAGGAGAACGATGTTTTCAATAACTTGCCGGCAGCCATAAAAAGCTTTACTACTGACAGATTTCAGTTTACGAGGAGCCTAAAGGATTTCTTGCTAACCATCTCTTCCGACACCATTAATGAATTGAATTACTTAGTAGAACAAGCGCGCGCGCGCGTTTGAGTGTGTGTGTGTGTGTGTGTGTGTGTGTGTGTGTGTGTGAGAGAGAGAGAGAGAGAGAGAGAGAGAGAGAGAGAGAGAGAGAGAGAGAGAGAGAGAGAGAGAGAGAGAGGGGGGGGGGTCAAATAATACGTGTACTATCAGAAGTGTGACCAAATTTTCATTCCTCGTTCATGATCAGTCCATTTGCGGTCTGTGGATAATAAATTAGCATATTATTTTCCCATTGAGTATCTCCCCATTATGGATCAATTTCAATGGAAAGTACATATAATCTAACCCTCTTGTCTGCCCCACTTCTGTTGAAGGTTACACATGAGACAAATACCTTGTTGTTGTTGTTGTTGTTGTCTTCAGTCCACAAACTGGTTTGATGTAGCTCTCCATGCTACTGTATCGTGTGGAAGCTTCATCTCCCAGTACCAACTGCAACCTACATCCTTGTGAATCTGCTTAGTGTATTCATCTCCTGGTCTCCCTCCTCGATTTTTACCCTTCACGTTGCCCTCCAATATTAAATTGGTGATTCCTTAATGTCTCAGAACGTGTCCTACCATCCGACCCCATCTTCTAGTCAAGTTGTGCCACAAAGTTCTCTTCTCCAGTATCCTATTCAATACCTCCACATTAGTTATGTGATCTACCCATCTAATCTTCAGCATTCTTCTGTAGCACCACATTTCGAAAGCTTCTATTCTCTTCTTGTTCAAACTATTTATTGTCCATTATTCACTTCCATACGTGGCTACACTCCATACAAATACTCGGAGAAAAGACTTCCTGATACCTAAAGCTATACTCGATGTTAACAAATTTTTCTTCTTTAGAAACACTTTTCTTACCATTGACAGTCGACATTTTAAATCACTCCTAATGCGTACTCCCAGATAATTTATGGAATTAACTGCTTCCAGTTGCTGACCTGCTATTTTGTAGCTAAATGATAAGGGACCTATCGTTCTATGTATTCGCATCACATTACACTTGTCTACATTGAGATTCAATTGCCATTCCGTGCACCATGCGTAAATTCGCTGCAGATCCTCCTGCATATCAGTACAATTTTCCATTATTGCAACCTCTCGATACACCACAGCATCATCTGCAAAAAGCCTCAGAGACTTTCCGATGTCACTCACCAGGTCATTTATGAATATTGTGAATAGCAACGGCCCTATGACACTCCCGTGCGGCACACCTGAAATCACTCTTACTTCGGAAGACTTCTCTCCATTGAGAATGACATGCTGCGTTCTGTTATCTAGGAACTCCTCGATCCAAGCACACAACTGATCTGATAGTCCGTATGCTCCTACTTTGTTAATTAAACGACTGTGGGGTACTGTGTCAAAAGCCTTGCGGAAGTCAAGAAACACGGCATCTACCTGTGAACCCGTGTCTAAGACCCTCTGAGTCTCGTGGACGAATAGCGCGAGCTGGGTTTCACACGGCCGTCTTTTTCGAAACCCATGCTGATTCCTACAGAGTAGATTTCTAGTCTCCAGAAAAGTCATTATACTCGAACATAATACGTGTTCCAAAATTCTACAACTAATCGACGTTAGAGATATAGGTCTATAGTTCTGCACATCTGTTCGACGTCCCTTATTGAAAACGGGGATGACCTGTGCCCTTTTCCAATCCTTTGGAACGCTTCGCTATTCTAGAGACCTACGGTACACCGCTGCAAGAAGGGGGGCAAGTTCCTTCGCGTACACTTTGTAAAACCGAACTGGTATCCCATCAGGACCAGCGGCCTTTCCTCTTTTGAGCGGTTTTAATTGTTTCTCTATTCCTCTGTCGTCTATTTCGATATCTACCATTTTGTCAACTATGCGACTTCAAGAGAAGGAAGCACAGTGCAGTCTTCCTCTGTGAAACAGCTTTGGAAGAAGACATTTAGTATTTCGGCCTTTAGTCTGTCATCCTCTGTTTCAGTACCATTTTGGCCACAGAGTGTCTGGACATTTTGTTTTGATCCACCTACCGCTTTGACATAGGACCAAAATTTCTTACGATTTTCTGCCAATTCAGTACATAGAACTTTACTTTCGAATTCACTGAAAGCCTCTCGCATAGCCCTCCTCACACTACATTTCGCTTCGCGTAATTTTTGTTTGTCTGCAAGGCTTTGGCTATGTTTATGTTTGCTGTGAAGTTCCCTTTGCTTCCGCAGCAGTTTTCTAACTCGGTTGTTGTACCACGGTGGCTCTTTTCCATTTCTTACGATCTTGCTTGGCACATACTCATCTAACGCATATTGTACGATGGTTTTGAACTTTGTCCACTGATCCTCAACACTATCTGTACTTGAGACAAAACTTTTGTGTTGAGCCGTCAGGTACTCTGTAATCTGCTTTTTGTCACTTTTGCTAAACAGAAAAATCTTATTACCTTTTTTAATATTTCTATTTACGGCTGAAATCGTCGTTGCAGTAACCGCTTTATGATCGCTGATTCCCTGTTCTGCATTAACTGATTCAAATAGTTCGGGTCTGTTTGTCACCAGAACGTCTAATATATTATCGCCACGAGTCGGTTCTCTGTTTAACTGCTCAAGGTAGTTTTCAGATAAAGCACTTAAAAATATTTCACTAGATTCTTTGTCCCTGCCACCCGTTATGAACGTTTGAGTCTCCCAGTCTATATCCAGCAAATTAAAATCTCCACCCAGAACTATAACATGGTGGGGAAATCTACTCGAAATATTTTCCAAATTATTCTTCTGGTGCTGAGCCACAACAGCTGCTGAGCCTGGGGGCCTATAGAGACATCCAATTACCATGTCTGAGCCTGCTTTAACCGTGACCTTCACCCAAATCATTTCACAATTAGAATCTCCGTCAATTTCCTTCGATACTATTGCACTTCTTATCGCTATAAACACGCCTCCCCCTTTACTGTCCAGCCTTTCTCTGCGATATACATTCTAATCGGAGTTTAGGATTTCATTACTGTTTACATGTGGTTTCAGCCAACTTTCTGTCCCTAGTACTATATGGGCGTTGTGACCGTTTATTAATGAGAGCAGTTCTGGGACCTTTCTATAGACGCTCCTGCAGTTTACTATTAGCACATTAATATTGTTATTCCCTGTCGCATTTTGCCTACTCCTGCCTTGCCGCGTCTCAGGAGGCGTCTTGTCGGGCCTAGGGAGGGAATTCTCTAACCTAATAAAAAGCCCATGTGCACTCCACACGTACTCCGCTACCCTCGTAGCCGCTTCCGGCGTGTAGTGCACGGCTGACCTATTCAGGGGGACCATACATTTCTCCACCCCATTGCGGAGGTCGAGAAATTTGCACCCCAGCTCTCCGAAGAATCGTCTGAGCCTCTGGTTTAAGCCTTCCACTCGGATCCAAACCAGAGGACCGCGATCGGTTCTGGGAACGATACTACAAATAGTTAGCTCTGATTCCACCCCGCGAGCGAGGCTTTCCGCCTTCACCAACTCCGCCAACCGCCTGTACGAACTGAGGATGACCTCTGAACCCAGACGGCAGGAGTCATTGGTGCCGACATCAGCAACAATTTGCAGTCGGGTGCACCCAGTGCTCTCTATCGCCGCCGGTAGGGCCCCCTCCACATCTCGGATGAGACCCCCCGGCAAGCAGACAGAGTGAACACTGGCCTTCTTCCCCGACCTTTCCGCTATTTCCCTAAGGGGCTCCATCACCAGCCTAACGTTGGAGCTCCCAATAACTAATAAACCCCTCCCCCCATGTGCCTGCTCGGACCTTGCTGAAGGAGCAGCCACATGTCCATTCACAGGCAGAGCGGGCGATGCCACACGGCCAGCCTCCACATTGACCCTCCGCCTCGTGCGCCGCGAACGCCGCTGAACCCGCCACTCCCCTTGGGGAGAGGGTGGCCAGCCGCGCCCGGTACCCGCGAAGATGTCTCGACAGCAGGGACAGTGGGTGAAGCATCTAACACCTGGGGTGCACCATGCGACGCACTAGAGTCCCCACTGCCGCTACACTCCGAGGCAGCAAAAGCAAAAACACACGGAAGAAGAAGTGACAAGTAAGAAAAATACAGTTAATACTTAAATTAAGGTAGCTCGCTGCACAGCAGACGTGAAGCAGACGGCGGTTAGGGCGACACATGAACTTACAACATAAAAGTAATAACAGATAAAAATACATGTTCATGAACCTGAGAGAAAATCAGTCCATAAGTTTAAGCAAACGCTATCAGCAGTACAATGAGAATCAACTTAATTTTTCAATTAACTCCTCGACAGAATAGAAGGAGTGACCCATGAGGAGACACTCCAGTTTCGATTTGAAAGCGCGTGGATTACTGCTAAGATTTTTGAATTCGAGTGGCAGCTTATTGAAAATGGATGCAGCAGTATACTGCACACATTTTTGCACAAGAGTTAAGGAAGTCCGATCCAAATGGAGGTTTGATTTCTCCCGAGTATTAACCGAGTGAAAGCTGCTTATTGTTGGAAATAAACTAATATTGGTAACAAGAAACGACAATAAGGAATATACATATTGAGAGGCCAATGTCAAAATACCCAGACTCCCTGAACAGAGGTCGACAAGAGGTTCGTGAACTCACACCACTTTTTGCCCGAACCTCTCGTTTCTGAGCCAAAAATATCCTTCTAGAAGGGGAAGAGTTACCCAAAAACATAATACCATACGACATAAGTGAATGGAAATAAGCAAAGTAGACTAATTTACTTGTCGAAGTATCACTCACTTTCGGTACCGTTCGAATAGTGAAAATGGCAGTATTAAGTCTTTGAACTAGATCCTGAACGTGGGCTTTCCACAACACCTTACTATTTATTTGAACACCTAGGAATTTGAACCGTTCAGTTTCACTAATCATATGCCTATGCTGTGATATTAAAACGTCAGGTTTTGTTGAATTGTGTGTTAGAAACTGTAAAAACTGAATCTTACTGTGATTTAACGTTAGTTTATTTTCTACAAGCCATGGACTGAGGTCATGTACTGCACTACTTGAAACGGAGTCAATGTTGCACACAACATCCTTTACTACCAAGCTAGTGTCATCAGCAAATAAAAATATTTTAGAGTTACCCGTAATACTTGAGGGCATATCATTTATATAAATAAGGAACTATAGCGGCCCCAACACTGATCCCTGAGGAACCCCCTCCCCCTTGACAGTACACCACTCAGATCCCCCATTACACTGTATTACGTTCCCCCATTCCCGTAGATCGTTCCCTAATGCTCTTCCTGAAACACTCTACAACTTCTGATTCTGTCAGTTCTTTCAGGTCCCATCTCCTTAAATTCCCACCTTTTTCCAGTTTCTTCAGTTTTAATCTACAGATCATAATCAATATATTGTGATCAGAGTTCACATTTGCCCCTGGAAAT
Organism: Schistocerca gregaria; assembly: GCF_023897955.1. Classification (NCBI taxonomy): domain Eukaryota; kingdom Metazoa; phylum Arthropoda; class Insecta; order Orthoptera; family Acrididae; genus Schistocerca; species Schistocerca gregaria. The sequence continues at coordinate 2,943,551 of NW_026061811.1, read as the reverse complement.
GTCATACAATTTAAAATATGGTTCCTAAATCTCTGTCTTACCATTATATAATCTACATGAAATATTGCAGTATCTCCAGGTCTCTTCCACGTATACAACCTTCTTTCATGATATTTGAACCAAGTGTTAGCTATGATTAAATTATGCTCTGGGCAAAAACCTACCAGGCGGCTTCCTCTTTCAATTTTTACCCCCATTCCATATTCACCTACTACGTTTCCTTTTCTTCCATTTCCTACTGTCGAATTCCAGTCACCCATTAATATTAAATTTTCATCTCCCATCACTATCTGAATGATTTCTTTTATCTCATCACACATTCCATCAATTTCTTCATCATCTGAGGACTACTTTTACGACTTTGGTAGGCGTGGGATTCGTGGCTATCTTGGCCACAACAATGCGTTCACTATGCTGTATGTAGTAGCTTACCCGCATTCTTATTTTTATTAATTATTAGACCTACTCATGCATTAGCTTCATATTAGCCTTCCTAATACTTAAATCTATATCAGATGTTAACAATGACGCCGGTGGATGGACTATCACGAAATTACTGACCGTCGAGAATGTCACAAATATAACCGACAAGCTAATGGGCCCTTCACAGGAAAAGGTTTTTTGCCAGAAAACGGGGAAAACTGAAACCCAGCAAATGAGTAAAAAAGTGTATATTCACTAACAAAAAAATAGTGTACGCACACAACTTACACAACAATAGTCTGGGATTACTCTATTACGTAATACAGTTTTTGTGATTGTATCTTGCAGCTTTAGTTATTTTTAATTAAAAGAGGCTTTAAAAGGACAGAAAGAACGCGTTGGACTACGCTACAGATCGTTCTGTTAGCACAGTCTTTACTTTGTAATCACTTTCGTTGACTTCGGCAACTCTCAACAGAAATCTCCAACCTAACCGAGACAATGTGCTACGATACAGCCGAGATCATGACAAGAGAATGGGCTACATCACACTCGAAGTAAATGTATATAGGTAAGGATCCCCATGACCTGTATACGTCTGTTATAAAAAATCTCCAAGCCACTCTCCTCAAATAGACCGCAATCTTCTCTTGACCTTCAACTGTTACTATTTCAGAATTGAAAACCAGACTCAAAGAAAATTTGGCTACAAGGCACAAAACTAGAAAAATAAAAATAATAAAAGTGAGAACGTGAAACATGTTAGCAATAACCATAAACAGGAGATTTTACAGAAAATAAAATTGAGAAAGGAAATTATTAATATTATCGACCGTTTAGGAACTCTAGGCTACGAAAGGGATGAAAACACATATCGAATAAGTGGTGGACGAGTTAGTGTGTTTTAAGATTAAATCCAAACAAGAATTAGAGAAAAACATATCGACGCAAGGCCTCTATTACGAAAAATTGCTAAATCTCGAGACAAATTGTGTCCTTCTGTATTTGATGAAATGTTTTTGCCCCTAGTACGGATGAAACAGTATCTGCAATATCAACAGGAACTTCGGACATGTGTTTCATATTTCATCCAAGCCTGCAGTCTATAAATATTTAAACAAAATACTATAACAAAATACCACTACAGGGGAATTACTTACGGAGTAGTTCTTGGTAAAGAAACACAGGACACAATTACGTATGTGGGCTTAATACGAACTACAACTGTGTTTATAAATCGCTATAGTTGCCTTGGACTAACGACGAGCGAATATCAATATAACCTGTACGCTTTTCAAAGCTGTTATCCATGAAAAAGCTAAACCACGTATCGCGAACAAAATACTATTTAACACCGAAACAATGATATTAGCTGACAATGGGCACAGACTTTAGTCAATGGGCACTGTTGAAAATTTGTGCCAGACCAGGATTAGCACCCGAGTCCCCTGGTTACTAGGGAGAGGCAATGATCACTGTGTCCGAATTACACAGTGGTCAACAGAATATCACGAACTGCCCGAGCATGCCGTTCGTTAGATCCAAATTCTCAATTTCTCCATAGACTGCTAATGCACTGCTCCTTGAACATAATCCTCCTCCCCTTAATTATACAGCACATGGCCAAAAAAACAGACACCGAATATATGCAAACTTGGCCTTACGAACATTGCAGACGTCGTCTATGTAACACACGTCAAACTTCAAAGAATTTACCAATTCGTTGCATTGTTTACTATAGACCACAAATAAAGTAACGTAAAAAAAGCACTGCGTCTATTGAGCTCATGATTCAGAGTTAAAAAAAACTAATAAGTCGCCTACATATTACAGTTGCTGCCAAAAGAGGAGAACCATTATTTTCCCACAAAAGGAAATATAGTTAAAATGACGCATCTATTTCGGTTAGTTTATGCGGTTACTAAAATTTGCCGTGAAAGTTACATAGTGGACTCTACCCTCCCCCCACCAGAAACGTAGTTATCGTGGCTGTTGTGAGACTTTTGTACACAGTTAGAGAAAGTGTGTTAAATGTGGCGTGGACGGAAACACTAGGCTACGCTACAGGGCAATCTGCTCGCACAACGTTTAGTCGGCATTCATAATCGTTGGCGTAAACAACTCTCAATCAAATTACCACCTTCCAACCTAACTTAGATCTCGGGCTACACTACCAATCGGCCTGTCATCACAACCAAATATTCATTGAGTGGGGGTGGGGGGATTTCCTGTATCTCTAGGAAAAACTGTCAGTTTTGTCAGACTCAACAGCAAGATTTACCAATGGTAAACACTTTTTAGACGGCTCGTAATTTTAGAATAGTCCTCTTCGTCTTACTTGGCATAAATTGTTCGCTGGCGTCCCAGCAGCTAGCTCCCTCAGTGTCTGCTTCTGCCATCGCACCACGCCAGTCTGCTGTTGTCCTAGCAGACCGAACGCACCGCACATCCGACACCTTCGGAACCACTCACTGGCCAGTTAGCAACTGAGCGGAACACTGTTTACATCGTGAAAGGAAAACTATGCAAAGATGTACACTTAAATGGCACGACTGAGTAGCGCACACACACAGTAATATCTGAGGAATGTCCTTCGACACGCGCAGAACGAAAGTCTTCTCGCGAACGTACAGCGTCTCTGAAAAAAAAATCTAGTGACTATATTCCGGCGTTACAGCCAGGTTCTCATACAAATCAGCAAAAAAGGGTAAATTTGAAATTTTTTTTGAGACAATGAAAATACATTCGAACGATCTGTTTGGGAATTACGAGTGACAATACTATGAGCTTAATTTTAGATTTTCAATAAAAAATGGCGCCCGTAATTATGATTTGATCAAGGGCTTGCGAGACTGGAGTACGCAGAGTGCGTGCAGTGTGGCACCTCAGATGTTACCTGAATTCAAAAATGGGTAACATCAGTTGATACTACATTATTTCTCTGAACTTGAAAATGGATAACATCAGTCGATAATACATAAAATTAATGGGAGCGCATACCTAACCGCAATGAAACAACCTTAAATTTAACGATACAGTGCTAATTCGAACTTTGAGTTCGATTTTGAGGGGTTTGTTTCACTCCTTATGCCTACACAAAAATTAGTTAATATTAACAAATGTCATATTATAGCTATAAGTTCCTAAGAAAAGTGTTTACTTTTAGGGGTCAGAGGTAGAAGTTAAGAGATCAAACCACTTTTAATTTATGCTGCATGCCGTTCTGAGAAAATCGTTACTCGAAAAAAAAAGTGTTCAAAGTTTAGGGAAAACATTTAGTTATATTATTACTTCGATTTGCATGAACTGAGTGTTACACATATATTCTTAATGTCGCTGAAAACGAATCTGAAGTCAGATTTTCAATATTCAAAACAGCTAATCCAATACGGAGGGCAAACGATTATGTTTTGACCAATTTTTACCAAAAATGTATTTTCGTTATTTACGTTTAGTCTGCAATTCAAGGAGTATTTATCAGCCCTTCCTCTACCTCTGATTGTTCCTAGACAGCAACTTCCTGTTCTTCTTGGCAGGAAAAGCCGATCTGTCTAAGCTGGATATGCAGCACTCGGCAGCCTGCACCTGATATTCGTCCGTATTTTCGGTGAGTATGTTTGCATGCATTCTGCAGTATGAATCCTTTTGAGCACGTGCCACACGGGACGAGTTATCATCTACATCTAAATGGATACCCTGCAAAACACATTTAAGTGCCTGGCAAAGGGTTCATCGAATCACCTACACAAATGATAATTAATTGAAACCCTCAGCTGCCGACAGGTGTTGTTGATATACTTCGATGGGGACAGCTGAAAAGTGTGCCGCTACTGGGACTCGAACCCAGGATCTCCTGCTTACAAGGCAGACGCTCAATCCATCTGAGCTATCGAGGGCACAAATGAACAGCACGACTGCAGGAATTTATCCCTCGCACGCTTCCCGTGAGACTCACACCCCGAACCGCCCACAATCCGATTACGTAATGTACTTAATAGGTATTTGTCCATCCACTCATTACTGGCTCACACTAAGGTGACGATTCCCGTAAGAGTTCGAGCAACCTATGCGCATTCGCACAGACGAAGGTCAATGTCTGGGTAACGTTTAACCATAGATATGAAGATAGTAACTGTTCTAGAAAGAACAGGCGCCACTGACGACCGTGCAGCTCTTCTAGAATACATGATAGACCGGCCGATGTGGCCGAGCGGTTGTAGGCACTTCAGTCGGGAGCCACGCGACCGCTACGGTCGCAGGTTCAAATCCTGCCTCGAGCATGGATGTGTGTGATGTCCTTAATTTAGTTACGTTTAAGTCGTTCTAAGTTCTAGGAAACTGATGACCTCAGATGTTAAGTCCCAAAGTGCTCAGAGCCATTTGAACCATCAGTCCCTATGTTTACACACTACTTACAGTAACTTATGCTAAGGACAACACACACACAACCATGCCCGAGGGAGGACTCGAACCTCCAACAGGGGGAGCCGCGCGAACCGTGACAAGGCGTTGGACACATGGCGGGTACCCCGCGCGGCTCATGGCAGCCGTGACACTGCTTCAAACAATGGACTGTAGAAACTTTTGTAAAGCACGGATTAAAAAAAAAAAAAAACCTTTCCGTTCCAGGAGTCTAGACAAGTACACCTTTAAAAAATGCGACTACAAAGAAATTGAGTTTTCGAACGGGGCAGGGCTTAAAACTTTGAAGAGTTAAATTTTAATGGCCGTTCTCTTGTATGCAAATAGTTTCACAGTAGAAATTTCTCTAGTTTTATTTATTTATTTATTTTTTGCTGTAGGTAAACAAGGATAGGATTCTGAGAAGGGGGAAGTGTGGGGGGGAGGAATCTCGCCTCTCCCACCTTGGAATTCTCAGTACAGAATTTTTATTCATTACGAGATTCTCAGCCACTTGCAGAAGTGATTTCGCGTGATTCTGCAAAACTTTTCCTTTAGCCAATCGTAGCAACTATAGGATTCCGTTCCTGCTGCATGACATGTCTCGGAACTTTAACTGACCAACTTATTTGCATAAAGAGCTAGCTTATCATCCGCTTCTTTACTTACTTAGACCGTTCATGGTCTGCAAAGCATTTTTTCTTTAATCGTTTTTTTTATGTCTTTTATAAACTGCAACACTTTCTAAACTTTTCTAAACTTAACGCCGTTGAAGCATGGTCTTTTGCTGAATGACCAAAAAGCAATGCTGACAGCTGGGGTCCAAGGTTTTTGTTAATCAAGCCGTTTGTATTCTTGTTTGTATAACGCATATTTCTTTATATCTAATTGAGAAGTGAAATACCGGTTTTCGTAGATGCAGATTTAAAATATTTTAATATAACGCAATAAATATTTCATTAAAATTTTCATCCCCTTATGCTCGAAGTTAAAAACCAGTGAAACACGTAGTTTTTAAAAAATTGTAACAGATTAGCCGAATACGAATTGTCAGATATGCTTTCATAATGCTTTCATAATGAACCAATTTCAGAAACGTGGAGCCGGATCTGGGGGTGAATTTCCTTCTCTCCGAGACACCCGGCTTCTTCTTCGACTTAGCCGGCAAACAGGCCGAGGACGCCGGGTGGGGACCGAATATGCAGCAGTTTGTGGATGGCGACGTCGTCACTAGCTGTTGCCTTCGTGCGGGCCTCTTGTGTAAAGGGGGAGCCAACCGTGGCCAAGTGAAGGTCTGTATTCCACAGGAACGAGTTAGCATGGCACTCAGATATTTCCACGAGTCGGCGGACGGGGGTCATTTGGGGTTCTTCAAGACCTTGAACCGAGTTCAGGAATACATGTTTTGGCCCAACCTATATCGCGATGGCAGGCGATTTGTTGGCAACTGTGTCCAGTGTAAGCGTGGTAAGCCCGATGTTGGGCTGCACAGAGAACTACTACAGTCGCTTAGGGAGCAGTGTCCTCTGGACCGCGACTCAAAGATCGAAACAACGATCGACGGAAACTGGTGCCAGAAACGCACCAGCTGACTCTATTTCATCCCCTTAGGGGTTGAACTTCCAAAAACACCGAAACACGTATTTTCTTATTTGTAGCCTTGAAGTCAAATACCAATTTTCGTAGATGTAGCCTTAAAAATACTTTCATAGTTCTTCCATAATTATTTATCTCAAAATAAAATGTTCATCCACTATTTCACCTCATAGAGGTTAAATTCCCAAAGATACTGGAACACATATTTCTTTATTTCTGACCTAGAAACCAGATACAAATGTTCGTATGCCTAGCTTCAAAATTACCTTAATAGCTACATGATTCAGAAATCCTTTCATGTCCTGTGTCTCCCCCTTAGAGGTGGAATTTTGAAATATGCAGTATAAGCGGTATAAGATCAACACTCTTTCCAAATCTCAAGGTTTATTTTCCTTGGCGGTCTGGACTGTGTGAGTTTCATAGTAATAGTCCTCCACACACACACACACACACACACACACACACACACACACACACACACACACACACACACCACTACCAATGCCACCACCACCTCCTGGGGAAATTTCTGCAGACGCCCTTGTTCCACTGCAGTCATATTTTGCCGACGACCTACATTTAGCAGCGTGGGAGGGATAGTGTCGTGCAACAGACAGTATACTCAGTAGACAACGAACTGTTCGTTGTGAAATCAGCGACATATTAACCGAGACTGACACAGAAGGTGCTGAAGGTGAAGCACACTAGACTCGTGTCTACCACGGCTTCAAATAGTATCGATTTACTATGAACGGAAGTTCCGAAAAGTGAGCAAGTAATTTTACAGTAAATTCAGTACCGATGGTGAGGATATACAACGAAAAACATTTCTATAAAATTTCAGAAATAATGAAATATTCCACTCAAGTCGCGTGACAGAAAACGCAATGGATATGCTTGCACTTAAGACGGAAGGCCCTACGTGCTTACGCAGGCTTACGACAGATCGCAAAATTCGGCAGTAGGCGTAAGCCAACCTCTTGTGCTGCCATCTGTTATTGATGCCAGGTATCAAGGTCTCAGTAGTACGACCATCCACTGGAGAGTAGTTTGCTTTGTAAGCACTCCGTCTTCAGGCCACGAGTGACCTACTGGGACAGCACCATCCGACCGCCGTGTCATCATCCGTGGAGGATGCGAACAGGAGGGGCGGGGGTCAGCACACTGCTCTCCCGGTCGTTATGTTGGTATTTTTTGACCGGAGCCGCTACTATTGGGTCGAGTAGCTCCTCGATTGACATCATGAGGCTGAGTGCACCCCGAGAAATGGCAAGAGCGCATGGCGGCCTGGATGATCACCCATCCAAGTGCCTTCAACGCCCGACAACGCACTTAACTTCGGTGATCCCACGTGAACCGATGCAACCTCCGCGGCAAGGCCGTTGCCGCAGATATTTTACAGTAGTTGCTTACGTTTCATAATTATCTAGTTTACGGGGAAAATGTAAAAAAGGCGATTGTCACCGAAGGTACAACTAATCTGAATTTCTGGTTAGTTATCAAGTGGTCTTGTGTGCGAGCCTGAATTTTTCATCCTTTGCGGTGGGAATGATTCAAACCCGTCATGTTCTTCTTATGAAGTGTTCTATTTATTTTGCACACAATGATCGTTTGTAGTTGTGTTGAGTTACCACCTTGATAAATTTTTGGATGGCGCACGTATCATAACTGAGATTTGCGCTTAATGGCTGAAGGTGAATTAGCGTAATGAGTAGTAGCGAATGTTATAGTAACATGTTTGTAAATTATTTCAGGTAAATTACGTTAGTCGTGTAATATTATCCGTATACCAGTACAGTATATGGGCCAATTACGTTAGTCATGGAATACTATCCGTATAAGACTATGTCACCTTGGTGTCCCGGAATTTGCTTCAATTTTGGAATCCACGAAAGAACTGGAAATTTTCCTTTACACAGCTTTCCATATAATTTCTATTACAGTGATTCAGTCTTGCCTGTCACTCGACTTTTCTGACTGTGAAATAAATTCTATCGCTCAGGTGCTTATTACCTCTTCGTGTTTCCATTTGCCGATATTGCGCATAAACACATATCTCAAAGTTGCTATGGACATTGATGGAGCGACACACTTTTCTATGGCGACACTGCAGTTTATAGATAGAAAAACCGATCAGTTAAAACGACATGGGTATTTTAGTTCTGAATAACCGATGTCTTTCAGTATTAGTTTGCTCTCGGTTATAACAAGTATCTTTTCATTTTTTCCTGATAACCACGTAAAAACAGATATATCAATTAGCCACAGATGTCGTAGTAAAATTTTTAGTTTTCAAATAAACCTTTTTAAAAAAAGACGAGTAATTTTTATTCGTAAGATTTCCATAGCACTGAAATACGGCGTTATTACAGAAAAAAATGGGAAAAGTTATGTATGCCACTTTAATAACACTGCTGATAGAAACGAGCAACAAATGGATTGGTCCAACATTGCCGAGACAATACTGTGCCTGTTATACAAGCAGAGCGCGAGACTGGACACAGTTTCTCGCTGTTGTCGAACGTCAGTTGTAACATAGAATGGCACCATCTGGAAGACTGGAAGTATTTTACGATATGCGGTACGAGTGAAGAACAAAGTTAGATTTGGTCGACTTGCGACATCATACAAGGAAAAAAGTTAAAATTTAACAAATCATTCATAGTTCTGGATAAAAGTAGAAAGTGCCTGATCTGCTGCTGTGTCTACGTAGTATGCCGTTATCTGCTTTTAGCCCTTAAAAACAGAGAAATTAAAACGAAAAAGAGAGTTCTCCTGCCGCAGTTTTCACTCTTTATCGCTGGACTATACGTAATGCCTGCATAGTGCTGTGATAACCGATTACAATATAATTTTTGAGCAGAGCTTCTAAAAACTATAATCAGTAGGATAATATTGCCAGTTTTCTGTAGTATAGAAGCACTCGCCAGCAGCGAAGATCGGACAAAGTTTTATTTGACTATTTAATTTAAAGAAATTAGAATTATATTAATACCGTCAGTTGCTCGCGGGCGTTGATAAATATCAACGTGGACAAGTGAAAATGTGTGCCGCGACCGGGACTCGAACCCGGGATCTCTTGCTAAAATGACAGACGCTCTATCCATCTGAGGCACAGAGGACACAGTGTATGGTTCGACTGCAGGGACTATCTCGCGCACGCCTCCTGCGAGACTCACATTCTCACCTTGAATGTCCATACACTACAGTCGTAGAGTCCCACTCCAACACACTCATTCCTCGTGGAAGACATGTCCATATCAATATAAGTATATGGTTCTGGCAATACCAGCCATGACCTTCTTCTGTGAAGATGCACACGTATTCCCCGAACTGGACTTGGTAAGAATGTGTTCCACGAGTAATGAGTGTGTCGGTGTGGGACACTACGAATGTAGTGTGTGGACATGCAAGGTGAGAATGTGAGTCTCGCGGGAGGCGTGCGCGAGATAGTACCTGCAGTCACACTATCGTCTGTGCCCTCGGTGGCTCAGATGGGCAGAGCACCTGCCATGTAAGCAGGAGATCCCGGGTTCAAGTCCCAGACGTGCACACATTGTCACCTGTCGCCGTTGATATATATCGACACACGTGAGCAGCTGACGGTATTAATATAACTCTAATTTCGTTCTGAACGGCTGCAGGTCATCATAAGGGTATTTAATTTGACATTTTGATTCCATTTATCAAGAAACTGAGAAAGTAAAAATTGTTTAATCTTTGTTTGATTTCTACGTTTACTAGAGAAAATAATGTAAATAAAATACTGAAAATCGGTTATTACAAGAACTGGTATTGTGACGGGCTTTAACAATTAGCTTAAAGAAGGGTTGGGAAACTGATAAGAGCCGAAAACCAGTTATTTCAGCGATAACCAACATTCCCACTGGTGTTCTGAGTGGTAAGATTGACGCACAAGGACAACAAGAACAGTTTCTCAGAAAGGTTACTGGAGCTCTGATGTTCTCAAAATGAACGGGCCAGCCATTGGCGTCTGCGAGGGTGAAGGGGAGGGGGAGGGGAGGAGGTCGGGAGGGGAGGATAGGCAAAAGGGCACTTTCACCCATCGCCCCCAACCCTCCCTGGAATCTGGAGTAAAGAGTTTTTATTCGTTACAGTATACTCTTCCAGATAAGAATTCTCCACAATACTGATAAACCTTAGCTTTGGCCAGTTGTAGCGCTTATAGAGTTAGGGTCTTGTAGCTTGATGCACCTCGTAACTGACCAGCTGATTTGTACACAGAGTGCCAGTTTCAGAATCATGCACTCCAGCCCCGACCCGCCTTCCCCCCTCCCCACCACTGGAAATATTTCTGCAGACTCCAGTCTGCCACTGTGCATATATTTTGATAACATCCTGGTTTTAATAGCATCGAAGGAACAGCATTGTGCAGTAAAAGGGTAGACCTAGCACAGAACACACCATTCACAATGAAACGCATCACTTAGTAGATGGTGAAGTACTCTGAAGCTAGCCAGATAGAAACAGAACCTCCTGGCACTGCATCTAACCCAAATTCTAATCTTACACTAATCTCTTGTATGTACCTACCACGCCCTCAAAGAGCCAACGATTTACTATTATCAGAAGTTCCGAAAAATGAGGAAGAAATTGACCCACACTTTTTTGCGTTGTTTATTATTTCGATTACACCATAAAGGGAATGGACTTGTAGCCACAGGTTACACAAGCGATAGATGGTTTAAAATACATAAAAAGAGATGACAATAAGAAACGCTTTTTAAAAACACAATGATGCACGGCTTTTACGATTTTTACAGGAAAAAAATGGATGACAAAATAAAGGTTTTTCAAAAATACGCTGGTAGACAATATTGGGGATTTTTTATCTTTATAGATGACTAGCGGAAAAGCTTGGTGTTGACCAGGCATTTATTTAGAGCTGTGCGTCCACGTCCGTACTATGCAGCGTCTGGCCTTGTCCTGAGTTTTTATGATGTATCTCCCGAAACATGTGTCGTACAATGATATAATTTTGTAGGTACATTCAGCGTCATATGCGGATACTGTCTGCAAAATTTATTGCGAATATAGTAGCAAAGAAGTAACAAATTTAAATGTCACGAATGCTGTGATGCCCACACACTTGGGTGTAACTAATGTACACGGGATGCTTGGCACGATCATTATGGCTACCATCACCTGTGGTCGTAATTGGACCAGCTGTGTCGACGTAGTGAAAATATAAATGTGCATAACATGGTAAACGTCCATTCTTCCCAGCCATCAGACCTGAACTACGATCAAAAATATCATAAAAAGTGGTAGGGGCAATGGCCTTGCCGCAGTGGATACACCGGTTCCCGTCAGATAACTGAAGTTTAGCACTTTCGGGCGTGGTCGGCACTTGGATGGGTGACCATCGGGGCCGCTATGCGCTGTTGGCATTTTTCGGGTTGCACTCAGCCTTCCGATGCCAATTGAGGAACTACTCGTCCGAATAGTAGCGGCTCCAGTCAAAGGAAACTACCACAACGAGTGGGAGAGCCAGCTCCTCCTCCACCCTCAGTGAGAATGACGTGGAGGTCGGATGGTCCAGATTGGCCACTTGTGACCTGAACACGGAGTGCTTTTTTAAAGTAGTACTCCCTACATAAAACTGACAGTCTAGGCTCAGGGACTGTCCACGGTAAATGCTGCAATGGACCTACGAATACTATTAAAATAACGGTTTGAGTTCTCTTTAATTGTCCAATCATCTGAAGTGAGTCCTTATTTCAGTACGCTGAAAAATAGATTTTATGTTAATGGCGGATAAATTTTATGTAAATGGCGGCAAATTAACTTTACCCTAATGACACACAAGGTCAATGCCGTACTATCACGTAAAGTATTCTCAGATCGAAATGTTTTGCATTACAAAATCTCCAATGTAGATTCATAATACCGCAATTATAATTCTCAAAATAATTTGGAGCTACGTTCAATGCATATTTAAATGCATCTTTCAAAACAATAACAGAATTCTCATTAGATCATCATTATCAATGGCTAGAGTATTCCTATTATTTCGTCTACCAAAAACCGCGTCTCACTATAGCTTCTTCAGTACGCTGTTTTGTTTTCCACTGTTGACAATAGAAACGATCTGGCAGATGTGACATTGTAGATGCGCAGTATGCGTGTCTTAATGCAAATAAACCGTCTGGAACATTTACCCTTGAACGTCCCTAGAATGGGATTTCATGGAACGTTATTACTTTCCTGTGTCCATTTCCATCACAAAAGCTGATCGCCACGACTGGGGAAGGGGAGGAGGGGGTGGGCTGAAAGTTGGCAGCAGTGGCAGAAAAACCGAAGAAAACCTCACGTTTTCGTCATTTGTTTTCATAATGAAGTAGTGCCAATTCATCACATCGCACGCTTTTCTCTCGGAAACGGTAAAATTCATCGTCTGGATATCAATGTCGCCTGCTGAGGTATGCAGTCGCACCACTCTGTACGAAATAGGTTCTAAGCTGATGCAGTCGACAAGTAACATCGAAATATATCGTCACCTAGAAATACATCGACACCTCGAAATAAATCCACACCTCGAAATAAATCGCCACCTCGAAATAAATCGCCACCTCGAAATAAATCGCAACCTCGAAAAATCGCAACCTCGAAATAAATCGACACCGTGAAATAAATCGAAACCTCGAAATAAATCGACACCTCCAAACAACCGCTACACCGAAATGAGTCGATATCCCGAAGTATATCGACATCTAGACGCATTTCGGCTTACCATATAGACTGAAATCTCGATGCTAGTCGACATATCGAGATAAATTGAGGTACAGAAATATATCGATATCTCGAAATATATTGGTACCACGTAATATAAAGATATCTCTCAAAATAGCGATATCTAGAAATTTATGGATTACTAGAGATATGGAGGTACCTTGAATTATATCGATATCTCGATAAGAATCAATACCTGTAGTACACCAATACATGGAAATATATCGATACCTGGAAATATAAAGACAACCTTAATTGTGTCGGTATATCAAAATAAATCGATATCTCGATATAATAGGATACTCTAAATCAATCGATATCTCGAAATAAATAGACTCCTCAATATAGATAGATATCTCGAAATAAATCGATATCATGATTTAATGTGCGCATCTATGTAAGTCGATATATCGAATTGAATCGATAATGGGAAAAGTATGGACGTCTCAAAATAAATCTGTACCCCTAAGAAAACGATTATCGAAATAAATAGATATAACGAAATATATCGCTATCTTGATAAATACCATTATCTAGTGGTCGGATAAATGTTTCAAGATGACATGACATAACAGTATAGTCTACATACATGAAAATACTTTGGATTTTCAATATATCGATAGATTTCTAGACCTCGGGAAAAAAAATCTTTGATCCGACCTCGGGGCAAAAACGCAGACCTCGGGAAAAAACGTCGACCTCGGGGAAAAACGCCGACCTTAGGGCAAAAACGCCGACCTCGGGGAAAAACGCCGCCCTCGGGGCAAAAACGCCGACCTCGGGGAAAAACGCCGACCTCGGGGGGAAACGCCGACCTCGGGGAAAAACGCCGACCTTGGGAAAAACGACGACATCGTGGAAAAACGCCGACCTTGGGGAAAAACGACGACATCGTGGAAAAACGCCGACATCGGGGAAAAACGCCGCTATTGGGAGAAAACGCCGACCTCGGGGAAAAACGCCCACCTCGGGGAAAAACGCCGACCTCGGGGAAAAACGCCGACCTTGGGAAAAACGACGACCTCGGGAAAAACGACGACCTTCGGAAAACTGCTGACCTCAGGAAAAATCCAGTTCCATTAATTTACATAGACAATAATGTTAGTTACCATTAGGTTCTCAAAATGCAATCAAATTCCTGATATTTATCACCTCACACAAAAAGTGGTCATGACAGAAAAGTCTCGTTCTTTAGAAAGTTTAGAATGAGATGTTCTAAATAATGCAGATAATCCATTTACAATAATCTACAAGCACTGCACAATGAGAAGAGACTGTCAACCAGAGCACTTTGAAATAGTGCACAGCCAGGAAGACAGAGGTTGCATTGCTGTTTATAATCCTCTGGTGCTTGAGATTCAGAATCCAGGATTGCCTCGAATGAGAACAGCACGAATGAATGTCCTGCACCAGTATAGAACTTACTCTGGAACTCCACAGAAAATCACAAGGCACAATTATATCACATCATTTTCAGCAAACTACAGAAGCCTCTAGTGGACATAACAACGTCGTCACCTCCTTCACTAGTGAAAGATCTTAGTAGCTATTGAGTCAAGAGTAGGTGGCCAATTAATAATTTGTTGTTCAAAGCTAACTTCAGTGTATATGGGAATACTCAGTGGACATCTTTAACCATCATATTTTACTGTCTAAGATATGTCAACTTCCCAGACTATAAGTATAAGCAGAGCTTGGTCTTTACCAATCCGAGATTGTTTAGAATAGGTATCAATGGAATCAGATCCACTGGGCATTTAGAGCAACCTGCTTTAAACAATATGAGCAGGTAATAGACACAGACACAGAATTTGAAATTTCTCTGTGAAGCGGTTACCTTCATCGACTTCAAACTTACTTTGTGTGCTGCGGTATGCGAAGGCACTAATAGCAACACAGTAAAACACAGAAGAAACTTATAAGTTGATGTAATCAGCCAGTAAGAAGCAGTAAAATTCAAGTTTTAGTAATCGATTATTGACTTATTATCCGGCTTTGGTGCCTCAGACATGTCCGACGACCTTAAGATTTGGCATGAAACGAAGTCTGGAAGACACGTTACACGATAGAATTGGAAAAGTGTTCATGTGTTGTAAAAACCTAAGAAATCGTCCCGTTTTCGTCAATTGCCGTCGAATCGACGTAATGACATATCGTCACATTGGATGCTTTTCTCTATAAAACAGTTACATTTATCGTCTGGAAACTTATGTCCCTGGCTGCGGCATGCGGAGGCACTAATAGCAACTCCATAGAACACAGAAGAAGCTTCTATGTTATTGGTTCAAATGGCTCTGAGCACTATGGGACTTAACATCTGTTTTCATCAGTCCCCTAGAGCGTAGAACTCCTTAAACCTAACTAACCTAAGGACATTAAACACATCCATGCCCGAGCAGGATTCGAACCTCCGAGCGTAGCAGTCCCGCGGTTCCGGACTGAGCGCCTGAACTTCTTGACCACCGCGGCCGGCTCTAAGTTGATGTAATCGGCCAGTAAGAAGCAGTACAATTCATGTTTTAGCTATCGATTATTGAATTATTAGCCGCCTATGGCGCCAGGGATATGACTGACGACGTTACGATTTTGCATTAAACGAGGTCTGGGAGCCACGTTACACGAGAATGTGTGAAAACTGATCATATGTAGTAAAAACTTAAGAAATCCTCCCGTTTTCGGCATCTACTATCGAATCGACGAAATACCAGATCGCCACAATGGCCGCTCCTCTCTCTGAAACGGTTACATTTATCGTGGGCAAAGCTATGTCGTGTGCTGCGATATGCGGAGACACTAAAAGCACCATAGTACAACACAGAAGAAGCTTCTAAGTTGATGTAATAGCCAGTAAGAAGCAGTACAATTTAAGTTTATTTATCGATTTTTGACTTTTTAGCCTTCTTTGGTGCCTTGGATATCAGCTAGGTCCTTACCATTTTGCATGCAGGGACGACTAGCAGCCACGTTGCACGGGAGAATGTGAAAAGTGATCATATGTAGTAAAAACCTAAGAAGTCCGCCAGGTTTCGTCATTTGCTATCGAATCGACTTTATGTCAGTTCGTCACATTGGCCGCTCTACACTTTGAAACGGTTACATTTATCGTGTGGAAGGCTATGTCGCGTGCTGCGATATGCGGAGACACTAATAGCACCATAGTAGAACACAGAAGAAGCTACTAAGTAGATGTAATAGCCTGTATGCAGCAGTAAAATTCAAGTATAGTTATCGATTTTTTTACTCTTTAGCCTTCTCTGGAGCCTTGGCCATGAGCTAGGACATTAAGATTTTGCATGCAGGGAGGTCTAGCAGCCACGTTGCAGGGGACAATGAGAAAAGAGTTCATATGTAGTAAAAACCTAACAAATCCGACCGTTTTCGTCATTTGCGATCGAATCGATTTAATGTCAGATGGTCACATTGGCCGCTCTTCTCTCTGAAACGGTTACATTTATCGAGTGCAAAGCTATGTCGCGTACTGCGATATGCGGAGACACTAAAAGCACCATAGTAGAACACAGAAGAAGCTTCTAAGTTGATGTAATATCCAGTAAGAAGCAGTACAATTCAAGTTATTGATTTTGACTCTTTAGTCGGCTTTGGGGCTTCGACATGAACTACGAACTTAAGATTTTCCATGCAGGGAGGACTAGCAGCCACGTCGCACGGGAGTATTTGAAACCTATTTATATGTAGAAAAAACCTAAGAAATCCGCCCGTTTTCGTCATATGCTATCGAATCGATTTAATGACAGAACGTCACATTGGCAGCTCTACTCTCTGAAACGGTTACATTTATCGTGTGGAAGGCTATGACGCGTGCTGCGATATTCGGAGACACTAAAAGCACTATAGTAGAACACAAGAAGATTCTTAGTTGATGTAATAGCCAGTAAGAAGCAGGACAATTCAAGATTAGTTATCGATTTTTTACTTTTTAGCCTTCTTTGGAGCCTTGGACATGAGCTAGGACCTTAAGATTTTGCATGCAGGGTCTAGCAGCCACGTTGCAGGGGACAATGAGAAAAGTGTTCATATGTAGTTCAAACCTAACAAATCCGCCCCTTTTCGTCATTTGCTATCGAATCGACTTAATGTCAAATGGTCACATTGGCCGCTCTTCTCTCTGAAACGGTTACATTTATCGTGTGCAAAGCTATGTCGTGTACTGCGGAATGCGGAGACACTAAAAGCACCATAGTAGAACACAGAAGAAACTTCTAAGTTGATGTACTAGCCAGTAAGAAGCAGTGCAACTCAAGTTATCGATTTTGTACTTTTTAGCCGGCTTTGGGGCACTGGACATGAGCTAGGAACTTAAGATTTTGCATGCAGGGAGGACTAGCAGCCACGTTGCACGGTAGTATGTGAAAAATATTCATATGTAGTAAAAACATAAGAAATCGGCCCGTTTTCGTCATTTGCTATCGAATCGAGTTTATGTCAGATCGTCGCATTGGCTGCTCTACACTCTGAAACGGTTACATTTATCGTGTGCAGCGCTATGTCGCGTGCTGCGATATGCGGAGACACAAAAAGCACCATAGTAGAATACAGAAGAAGATTCTACGTTGATGTAACAGCCAGTAAGGAGCAGTACAATTCAAATTTATTTATCGATTTTTGACTTTACGCGTTACATAACTTGTAGGAACATGAAAAGTATTGACCTTGACGCTCTAACAGCCGGTTGCTCAGAAATCTCATGGCATCAAATAATCAGAGAACCTTCAATCGACGGCAAAATTAATGAACTTGGTGATAAACTCTTTGCCCTCTATGACAAACATGCACCTGCGCACACAGTCCGTGTAAGAAAATCTCCTGCTCCATGGCTGACAGCTGAATTACGTCAAAGGATGACTAATAATGATGCTGCCCACAGGCGTTTCAAGGCAGATCCGAAAACCGAGCGTTTCGAAGAATATAGAAAGCTACGGAACAGAGTGAAACAATGCATTCGCAATGCCAAAATCAGGCACGCTCGCTCCCTTGTATGCAGCGATCTGAAACCCACGACTCTATGGAAGAATCTCCGTAGCTTGGGGGTCGGAAAGGCAAAATCGGAAACTACTTTTCATGTGTCAGCTAACGAATTAAATGAATTCTTCTCTGCACCTCTGATAATTACCGTCAACAAGAATCCCCAAACAGGATAACTAACAACGATACCTTCCATCTAAAACATGTAACAACAAATACGGCAAGAATAGCAATAATGAGAATCTCTTCTGATGCAATAGGCAACGACATTATCGGTATAACCATGATTAAGAATGTTGCCGATATCTTAGTACCTGTCTTAACTGACATATTTAATTTTTCCCTCGTGAACGGAATATACCCCACTGCATGGAAAAGAAGCATAATTCGACCCATCCCTAAGATCGAAAACCCGCAACTGCCTAGTTATTACCGACCAATTAGCATACAGCCAGCTGTTTCCAAAGCACTTGAATATATTGTTCATGACCAAATCACTGAACACTTGCATGAATTCAGTCTATATGACAAATTTCAATCTGGTTTCCGTAAACATCACAGCACAAACACTGCTCTAATTAAAGTAACTGATGACCTGAAATATGCCATCGACAATCGAAAGGCAACAATATTGACGCTACTGGACTTCAGCAAAGCTTTTGACACTGTTAACTTTGACATATTACTCAGAAAAATGCAACAGCTTAATTTCTCTGATAGTGCAATGAGATGGTTTGAAAGCTACTTAAAAGACAGACAGCAATGTGTTGTCTGCGCAAATGAAAAATCTTCCTCGAAACATGTTTCTTCGGGAGTGCCACAAGGATCAGTCTTAGGACCACTGTTGTTTTCGTCGGTTTTGTCCTCCTGTAAACATATGCCGACGACCTCCAGCTCTACCTAAGCGTCAGACCTGAAGACGTAAACACTGCAAACGCTCTGATGAATGATGATCTGTCTTCAGTAGTGACATGGGCGAAAAACCAGGGGCTTAAATTAAACGCAAAAAAGACGCAAGTAATCTTAATAGCCCATCAGAAATTAATAAGTTCAGATTTCCGCGAACGGCTACCTCCTATTCTGCTCGAAGGTACTCCAATACCATATCAGAAAACAGTGAAAAACTTGGGTGTAACTTTGGACGAGCATCTCAAGTGGGCGGAGAATACAGTCGCAGTGTGCCGAAAGACGTCTGCTTCTCTCTATGCTCTCAAAAAGTTTCGGAACATATTCCCACAGAACTTGAAACGCCAGCTCGTGCAAGCACTCGTTCTACCGAACCTCCACTATTGTGATGGGATTCAACAAGGCATGAGTAGTGAAAACAAAAGACGGCTAGAGCTAACCATGAATGCCTGTGTGCGTTACACCTGCAACATTCGCCGATATGATCATGTTAGTGCTTCATACTCCGAGCTAGGGTGGCTGCGGCCGGACAAACTGCGTGACTACCACACTATATGTCTACTTCACCGACTCCTCGTCGCGCAAGCACCCCAGTACCTAGCTTCAGAGATTAAAAACGTGTAATGCCATCATAATCGAAACACGAGGTCGCTCTTATCTGGTATCCTAGCTGTGCCCACTCACAAAACAAAAACTTTTGCAAACTCCTTCTCAATTGCCGCTGTTCGCCTCTGGAACAAACTGCCCCTCACCTTGAGGAAAATTCAATCTCCTGTTGCTTTTAAGAAGAAGTTGAAGCATTTCCTACTATGAGTTCCCCCCACACTCCCTGCTGCCAGCACTCCTATCTGAAATCTTTCTCTTCAATAATGTATTTTTCGAGGCGTACCTTTCTAATTGTTTATCTCACTTTTTGTATTAGATGTAGTTTAACATGCCTACTACAACATATGACTGTAAAATAAGTAGAATGCCTGGTTAGATGTAAGAGAGGGACTGATGGCCCTAATCTTGTCAGGTTAAATAAAAAAATAAATAAATAAATAAATAAATTTGCTATCGAATCGACTTAAAGTCAGATCGTCACATTGGCCGCTCTTCGCTCTGAAACGGTTACATTTATCTTGCGCAAAGCTATGTCGCGAGCTGCGAAATGCGGAGACACTAAAAGAACCATAGTAGAACAGAGAAGAAGCTTCTAAGTTGAAGTAATAGCCAGTATAAAGCAGTACAATTAAAGTTTAGTTTTCGATTTTTGGCTTTTTAGCCGGCTTTGGCGCCTTGCAAATGAGGTAGGACCTTAAGAATTTGCATGAAGGGAGGACTAGCACCAACGTTGCACGAAAGAATGTGAAAAGTGTTCATGTGTAGTAAAAACCTAAGAAATCCGCCCGTTTTCGTCATTTGCTATCGAATCAACTTAATTTCATATAGTCACATTGGCCGCTCTTCTCTGTGAAACGGTTACATTTATCGTGTGCAAAGCTATGTCGCGTGCTGCGATATACGGAGACACTAAAAGCACCATAGTAGAACACAGAAGAAGCTTCTAAGTTGATGTAATGGCCAGTAAGAAGCAGTACAAATAAAATTTAGTTATCGATTTTTGACTTTTTAGCCGGCTTCGGTGCCTTGGATATGAGCTAGGACCTTACGATTTTGCATGAAGGGAGGACTAGCAGAAACGTTGCACAGCAGAATGTGAAAATTGTTCATATGTAGTAAAAACCTGAGAAATCTGCCCGTTTTCGTCATTTGCTATCGAATCGACTTAATGTCAGATCGTCAAATTGGCAGCTTCTCTCTGAAACAGTTACATTTATCGTGTGCAAATCTTTGTCGCGTGCTGTGATATGCGGAGACACTAAAAGCACCTTAGTAGAGCACAGAAGAAGCTTCGAAGTTGATGTAATTGCCTGTAAGAAGCAGTACAATTAAAGTTTAGTTATCGATTTTTGCCTTTTTAGGGGGCTTTGGTGACTTTGACATGAGCTAGGACCTTAAGATTTTGCATGAAGGGAGGACTAGCTAACACCTTGCATGGGAGAATGTGGAGAGTGTTCATATGTAGTAAAAACCAAAGAAATCCGACCGTTTTCGTCATTTGCTTTCGAATCGAGTTAATGTCTGATCGTCACATTGGCCGCTCTTCTCTCTGAAACGGTTACATTTATCGTGTTCTAAGCTATGTCGCGTACTGCGATATGCGGAGACACTAAAAGCACCATAGTAGAACACAGAACAAGCTTCTAAGCTGACGTAATAGACAGTAAGAAACCGTAAAATAATTGTTTCAGCTATCGATTAGGTTACTTGGACATGAGCTAGGACCTTTAGAATTTCTATGAACGGAGGACTAGCAGCTACGTTGCACGGGTGAATGTGAAAAGTTTTCATATGTAATAACAACCTAATAAATCCACCCGTTTTCGTCATTTGCTATTGAATCGACTTAATGTCAGATGGTCACATTGGCCGCTCTTTTCTCTGAAACGGTTACATTTAACGTGTGCAAAGCTATGTCGCTTGCTGTGGAAAGCGGAGACACTAAAAGCACCATAGTAGACCACAGAAGAAGCTTCTATGTTGATGTAATAGCCAATAAGAAGCAGTACATTTCAAGTTTTAGTTAACGATTTTTGACTTTTTAGGCAGCTTTGGTGCCTTGGACGTTAGCTAGGACCTTAAGATTTTGCATGAAGGGAGGACTAGCAGCCACGTTGCACGGGAGAATGTGGAGAGTGTTCATATGTAGTAAAAACCTAGGAAATCCGCCCGTTTTCGTCATTTGCTATCGAATCGTCTTAATGTCAGATGGTCACATTGGCCGCTCTTCTCTCTGATACGGTTACATTTATCGTGTGCAAAACTATGTGGCGTGATGCGGAATTCGGAGACACTAAAAGCACCATAGTAGAACACAGAAGGAGCTCCTAAGTTGATGTAATAACCAGTAAGAAACGGTACAATTCAAGTTTTATTTATCGATTTTTGACTTTTAAGCCGGCTTTGGTGCCTTGGACGTGAGCTAGGTCCTTACGATTTTGCATGAAGGGAGGACTAGCAGCCACGTTGCACGGGAGAATCTGAAAAGTGTTCATATGTAGTAAAAACCTGAGAAATTCGTCCGTTTTCGTCATTTGCTATTGAATTGACTTAAAGTCAGGTCGTCACATTGGCCGCTCTTCCCTGTGAAACAGTGTTATTAATCATGTGCAAAGCTATGTCGCCTGCTGCGGTTGCGGAGACACTAATATCCCCATAAAAGAACACAGATGAAGTTTCTAATTTGATGTAAATGCCAGTAAGAAGCAGTACAATTCAAGTTTAGTTATCGATTTTTGACTTTTGAGCTGCCACGTTGCACGGGAAAATGTGAAAAGTGTTCATATGTAGTAACAACCTAATAAATCTGCCTGTTTTCGTCATTTCCTATCGAATCGACTTAATGTCAGATGGCCACGTTGGCCGCTCTTATCTCTGAAACGGTTACATTTAACGTGTGCAAAGCTATGGCGCGTGCTACGGAATGCGGAGACGCTAAAAGCACCATACTAGACCACAGAAGAAGCTTCTATGTTGATGTAATAGCCAATAAGAATCAGTACAATTCAAGTTTTAGTGAACGATTTTTGACTTTTGAGCCGGCTTTGGTGCCTTGGACATGAGCTAGGACCTTACGATTTTTCATGAATGGAGGTCTAGCAGCCGCGTTGCATTGGAGAATGTGAAAAGTGTTAATATGTAGTGAAAACTTGTGAAATCCGCTCGTTTTCGTCATTTGCTATCGAATCGACTTAATGGCAGATGGTCACATTGGCCGCTATTCTCTCTAAAACGGTTACATTTAACGTGTGAAAAGCTATGTCGCGTGCTGCGGAATGCGGAGACACTAAAAGCACCATAGTAGACCGCAGAAGAAGCTTCTACGTTGATGTAATAGCCAATATGAAGCAGTACAATTCAAGTTTTAGTTAACGATTTTTTACTTTTAAGGCAGCTTTGGTGCCTTGGACATGAGCTAGGGCCTTAATATTATGCATGAAGGGAGGACCAGCAGCAACGTTGCACGGGAGAATGTGAAAATTGTTCATATGTAGTAAAAACTTAAGAAATCCGCCCGTTTTCTTCGCTTGCTATCGAATCGTCTTAATGTCAGATCGTCACATTGGCTCCTCTTCTCCCTGAAACGGTTACATTTATCGTGTGCAAAGCTATGTCGCGTGCTGCGGAATGCGGAGACACTAAAAGCCCCATAGTAGAACACAGAAGAAGCTTCTAAGGTGATGTAATAGCCAGTAAGAAGCTTTACAATTCAAGTTTTAGTTATTGATTTTTGACTTTTTAGCCGGCTTTGGTGCCTTGGACATTAGCTAGGACCTTAAAATTTTGTATGAATGGAGGAATAGAAGCCACGTTGCAAGGGAGAATGTGAAAGGTGTTCATATGTAGTAAAAACCTCAGAAATCCTCCCGATTTCTTCATTTGCTATCGAATCGACTTAATGAACGATCGAATCATTGGAGGCTCATATCTCTGAAACGGTTTCATTTATCGTCTTCCAAACTATGTAGCGTTTTGAAGTATGCGGAGACACTAAATGAATCATGGTCGTACACAGAAAAAGTTTCTAAGTTGATATAATCGGGTAGTAAGGAGTACTACAATTCTAGTTTTAGTTACCGATTATTGACTCACTAGCCTGGTTTGGTGACTTGGACATGAGTTAGTACCTTAAGATGTTGCATGAAGGGAGGACTAGCAGCCACGTTGCGCGTGGGAATGTGAAAAGTGTTCATATGTAGAAACAACCTAATAAATCTGCCCGTTTCGTCATTTGCTATCGAATCGAGTTAATGTCAGATGGTCACATTGGCCGCTATTCTCTCTGAAACGGTTACATTTATCGTGTGCAAAGCTATGTTGCGTGCTGCGATATGCGGAGACACTAAAAGCACCATAGTAGAACACAGAATAAGATTATAAGTTGATGTAATAGCAAGTAAGAAGCAGTACAACTCAAGTTTAGTTATCGATTTTTGACTTTTTAGCCGGCTTTGGTGCCTTAGACATGAGCTTGGACATTAAGATTTTTCATGAATGGAGGACTAGCAGCCACGTTGCACGGGACAATGTGAAGAGTGTTCATATGTAGTAAAAACCTGAGAAATCCGCCCGTTTTCGTCATTTGCTATTGAATCGACTTAATGTCAGATCCTTACTTTGGCCACACTTCTCTCTGAAACGGTTACATGTATCGTGTGCAGAGCTATGTCGCGTGCTGCGATATGCGGATACACTGAAAGCACAGTAGTGGAACACAGAAGAAACTTCTAAGTTTATGTAATAGACAGTAAGAAGCAGTACAATTTAAGTTTTAGTTATCGATTTTGGATTTTTTAGCCGGTTTTGGTGCCTTGGACATGATTAAGGACCTTAAGATGTTGCATGAAGGGAGGACTAGCAGCCACGTTGCATGGGAGAATATGAAGAGTGTTCATATGTAGTAAAAACCAGAGAAATTCGTTCGTTTTCGTCATTTGCTATCGAATCTACTTTATGCCAAATCGTCACATTGGCTGCTCTTCTCTCTGAAACGGTTACATTTATCGTGTGCAAAGCTATGTTGCGTTCTGAGGTATGCGGAGACACTAAAAGCACCATAGTAGAACACAGAAGAAGCTTCTATGTTGATGTAGTAGCCGGCAAGAAGCAATACAATTCAAGTTTTAATTACCGAAAATTGAATATTTAGCCGACTTTGGTGCCTTGTACATGAGTTAGTACCTTAAGATTTTGCATGAGGGGAGGTCTAGCAGACGCGTTGCATATGAAAATGTGAAAAGTGTTCATATGTAGTAAAGACATTCATCGTCTGCAAAGATATGTCGCTTGCCGCAGTATGTGGAGACACAAAAGCAACATAGTATAATACAGAAGCACATTCTACGAAGATGTAATCGCCAATAAGAAGCAGCACTATTCAAGATTTAGTTGTCGGTTATTCACATATTTGCCACCTTTGGTACATTGGACATGACTGAAGACCTAAAGATTTTGCATGAAACGACGTCTGGAAACCACATTGCACGGGGGAATGTGGAAACTGTTCATATGTAGTAAAAACTAGAGAAAAATGCCCGCGTTCCTCATTTGCAACTGAATCTATTTTATTGCAACATCTTCACATTGGCCCCTTTTGTTTCTGAAACGGTTACATTTATCATCTGCAAAATTTTGACGTGATTTCCGGTATGAGGAAAAAACTGAAAACATCATATTAGAACACAGTAAAAGCTTCTAAGAAGATGTAATCGCAAGTAAGAAGCAGTACTATTCAAGTTTTAGCTATCGGTTATTCACTTATTTTCCGCCTTTGGTACATTGGACATGACCGACGACCTAAAGTTTTGCATGAAACGACGTCTGGAAACCACTTTGCACGGGGGAATGTGGAAACTGTTCATATGTAGTAAAAACTGCAGAAAACCGCCAGCTTTCGTCATTTGCTACCGAATCTATTATATTGCCACATCTTCACATTGGCAGCTTTTCTCTCTGACACAATTACATTTATCGTCTGGAAATGTATGTCGCGTATTGCAATATGAGGAAAAAACTGAAAAAATCATATTAGATCACGAAAAAAGTTTCTAAGAAGATGTAATCGAATGTAGGAAGCAGTACTATTCACGTTTTAGCTATCGGTTATTTACTAATTTGCCGGCTTTGGTGCATTGGACATCAGTTTAAATGGCTCTGAGCACAATGGGACTCAACTGCTGAGATCATTAGTCCCCTACAACTTAGAACTACTTAAACCTAACGCACCTAAGGAGATCACACACATCCATGCCCCAGGCAGGATTCGAACTTGCGACCTTAGCAGTCGCACGGTTGGACATGAACTAGGACCTTAAGATTTTGCATGAAAGTACGTCTGTACGCCACGTTGCACGGGAGAATGTGGAAAGTGTTCATACGTAGTAATAACCTGAGGAATTCAATCGCTTTCGTCGTTTGCTATCGAATCGAAAGTATTACCAGATCTTCACATTGGCCGCTTTTCTCTCTGAAACAGTTACATTTATCGCCTGGAAATTTATGTCGCTTATTGCAATATGCGGAAAAAACTGAAAACATTATATTAGAACACAGAAAAAGCTTCTAAGAAGATGTAATCGAAAGTAGGAAGCAGTAATATACAAGCTTTAGTTATCGGTTATTCACTTATTTTCCGCCTTGGTGCATTGGACATGAGCAAGGACCTTAAGATTTTGCATGAGAGTACGTCTGTACGCCACGTTGCACGGGTGAATGTAAAAGATGTTCATATGTAGTAACAACATGAGAAATCCGACCGTTTTCGACATTATCCTTCGAATCGACTTAATGCCAGATCGTCACATTGGCCGCTTTTCTCTTTGAAACTGTTACATTCATAGTCTGCAAAGTTACGTCGATTGCCGCCGTATGCGCAGACACTAAAGGCAAAATAGTAGAACACAGAGGATGCTTCAGAGAAAATGTAATCGGCCAGTAACAAGCAGTGTTATTCAAGTGTTAGTTATCAGTTATTCACATATTTGCCGGCTTTGGTACATTGGACATGACCGACGACCTAATGATTTTGCATGAAACGACGTCTGGAAACCACGATGCACAGGAGGATGTGAAAAGTGTTCACATGTAGTAACCACATGAAAAATCCGCCCGTTTTCGACATTTGCCATCGAATCGAATTAATGATAGAGCGTCATATTGGCCGCTTTTCTCACTGAAAAGGTTACATTTATCGTCTGGAA
Organism: Schistocerca gregaria; assembly: GCF_023897955.1. Lineage (NCBI taxonomy): Eukaryota > Metazoa > Arthropoda > Insecta > Orthoptera > Acrididae > Schistocerca > Schistocerca gregaria. The sequence continues at coordinate 2,916,684 of NW_026061811.1, read as the reverse complement.
ATTTGTGCCACGTGTTTGCAATATGTGGAAAAAACTGAAAACATCATATCAGAACACAAAAAAGCTTCTAAGAAGATGTAATCGAAAGTAGGAAGCAGTACTTTCAAGTTTTTGCTATCGGTTATTCACTTATTTGCAAGCTTTGGTGCATTGGACGTGAGCTATAACCTTAAGATTTTGCATGAAATTACGTCTGTACGCCACGTTGCACGGGAGAATGACAAAGTTGTACATAATAGTAACAACATGAGAAATCCGCCCGTTTTCGTCATTTGCGTTCGAATCGACTTAATGCCAGATCGTAACATTGGCCGCTTTTCTCTCTGAAACGGTTACATTTATCGTATGCAAAATTATGTCGCGTGTTGCGGTATGCAGAAAAAACTGAAAACATCATATTAGAACACAGAAAAAGCTTCTAAGAAGATGTAATAGCCAATAAGAAGCAGTACTATTCAAGTTCAAATATCGGTTTATTCACTTATTTGCCGGCTTTGGTACATTGGACATGAGCTAAGTTCTTAAGATTTTGCATGAAAGTACGTCTCTACGCCACGTTGCACGGGAGAATGAGAAAAGTTTTCATATGTAGTAACACTATGAGAAATCCGCCCGTTTTCGTCATTTGCCATCGAATCGACTTAATGACTGATCGTCACACTGGTGGCTTTTCTCTCTGAAACGGTTACATTCATCGTATGCTAAGTTATGTCGCTTGCCGCGGTATGCGCAGATACTAAAATCACTATAGTAGTCACAGAAGAAGCTTCTAAGAAGATGTAATTGGCCAGTAACAAGCAGTACTAGTCAAGTTCTAGTTATCGGTTACTCACTTATTTTCCGGCTTTTGTGCCTTGGACATGAGCTAGGACGTTAAGATTTTGCAAGAAAGTACGTCTGTACGACACGTTGCACGGGAGAATGTGGAAAGCGTTCATATGTAGTAAAAACCTAAGAAACCCGATCGCTTTCATCATTTGCTATAGAGTCGAATGTATTGCCAGATCGTCCCATTGGCCGCTTTTCTCTCTGAACAGGTTACATCCATCGTCTGCAAAATTATGTCGCGTGTTGCGGTATGGAAAAAAAACTGAAAACATTATATTAGAACACAGAAAAAGCTTCGAAGAAGATGTAATCGCCAATAAGAAGCAGTACTATTCTAGATTTAGTTATCGGTAATTCACTTATTTGCCGGGTTTGGTATATTGGACATGACCGACGACCTATAGATTTCGCATGAAACGACGTCTGGAAATCACATTGCGCGGGGGAATGTGAAAACTGTTCATATGTAGTAAAAATTTGAGAGATCCGCTCGGTTTAGTCATTTGCCATCGAATCGACTTAATGCCAGATCGTCACATTGGCCGCTTTTCTCTCTGAAACAGTTACATTTATCGTCTGGAAATGTATGTCGCGTATTGCAATATGCGGAAGAAACTGAAAACATCATATTAGAACACAAAAAAAGCTTCTAAGAAGATGTAATCGAAAGTAGCAAGCAGAACTATACTATTGACTTATTTGCCGGCTTTGGTGCATTAAACATCAGTTCAAATGGCTCTGAGCACAATGGGACTCAACTGCTGAGGTCGTTAGTCCCCTAGAACTTAGAACTACTTAAACCTATCTCACCCAAGGAGATCACACACATCCATGCCCCAGGCAGGATTCGAACCTGCGACCTTAGCAGTCGCACGGTTGGACATGAGCTAGGACCTTAAGATTTTGCATGAAAGTACGTATGTACGCCACGTTGCACGGGAGAATGTGAAAAGTGTTCATATGTACTAACAACATGAGAAATCCGCCCGTTTTCGACATTTGCCATTGAATCGACTTATTGTCAGATCGTCATATTGGCTACTTTTCTCTCTGAAACGGTTACATTTATCGTCTGTAAAGTTATGTCGCGTGTTGGGGTATGCGGAAAAAACTGAAAACATTATATTAGAACAAAGAAAAAGCTTCAAAGAAGATATAATCGAAAGTAGGAAGCAGTAATATACATGCTTTAGTTATCGGTTATTCACTTATTTGCCGCCTTGGTGCATTGGACATGAGCTAGGACCTTAAGATTATGCATGAGAGTACGTCTGTACGCCACGTTGCACGGGAGAATATAAAAAATGTTCATATGTAGTAACAACATGAGAAATCCGCCCGTTTTCGACATTTTCCATCGAATCGACTTAATGTCAGATCGTCATATTGGCCGCTTTTCTCTCTGAAACGGTTACATTTAGCGGCTGCAAAATTATGTCGCGTGTTGCGGTATGCAGAAAAAACTGAAAACATCATATTAGAACACAGAAAAAGCTTCTAAGAAGATGTAATAGCCAATAAGAAGCAGTACTATTCAAGTTTAAATATCGGTTTATTCACTTATTTGCCGGCTTTGGTACATTGGACATGAGCTAAGTTCTTAAGATTTTGCATGAAAGTACGTCTGTACGCCACGTTGCACGGGAGAATGAGAAAAGCTGTCATATGTAGTAACACCATGAGAAATCCGCCCGTTTTCGTCATTTGCCAAAAGAATCGACTTAACGGCAGATCGTCATATTGGTCGATTTTCTCTCTGAATCGGTCACATACATCGTCTGCAAAGTTATGTCTCTTGCCGCTGTATGCGGAGACACTAAAAGCACCATAGTAGAACACAGAAGAAGCTTCTAAGAAGATTTTATCGGCCAGTAACAAGCAGTAGTAGTCAAGTTTTAGTTATCGGTTATTCACTTATTTGCCGGCTTTGGTACATTGCACATGACCGACGACCTAAAGATTCAGCATGAAACCACGTCTGGAAACCACGTTGCACGGGAGAATGTGGAAACTGTTCATACGTAGTAAAAACTTCAGAAATCCGCCCGCTTTCGTCATTTGCTATCGAATCGACTTTATTGCCACATCTTCACATTGGCCGCTTTTCTCTCTGAAACGGTTACATTTATCGTCTGCAAAATTATGTCGCGTGTTGCGGTATGCTGAGAAAACTGAAAACATCATATTACAACACAGAAATATCTTCTAAGAAGATGTAGTAGCCAATAAGAAGCAGTACTATTCAAGTTTTAGTTATCGGTTATTCCCTTATTTGTCGGCTTTGGTGCATTGGACAAGAGCTAGGACCTTACGATTTTGCATAAAAGTACGTCTGTACGCCAGAATACAGCCTTTTCAGTTGTCAGACGGCTTCTAAAACCGAACTGTTCATTTGACAGCAAATTGTGTGATATCAAGTGATCAATTAACCTTACATGCACAGCCTTTTCGGTAACTTTTGCAAACACTGATGGCATAGAAGTAGGTCTAAAATTATCTATATTATCCCTTTCTCCCTTTTCATAAAGCGGCTTTACTGATGAGTACTTTAATCGGTCAGGAAACTGACCAACTCTAAAGGAAAAATTGCAAATATGGCTAAATACAGGGCTAACATGTGCAGCACAGTACTTTAATATGCTTCTAGGCACTCCATCATATCCATGAGAGTCCTTAGTCTTCAGTGATATAGTTATTGACTCAATCTCTCTCTTGTTTGTATCACAGAGGAGTATTTCAGACGTCAATCTCAGAAAGGTATTTGCGAAGAAATTTGTATGATTTCCTGTTGAAACTAAATTTTTATTTAGCTTGATTGTGACTACTTCTAACGTTTTGATATAATTCGCGCTATGTTCTACATGAAATCATTATCCCACTAGTCAGCCAACTGTGCTGTCTATTACTGCTAGTACCCCATTCAGAATGTTCTAATGGAAAACAACTCTCAAAGAGCATGAGAAATGTGCCATGGAAAGCATTGTATTTATCATCTGTATTATTGGCACTATAAACATCTTGCCACTCTTGTTCCTTGACAAGTTTTAAAAACACTCTATTGCTGTTGGATTGACTTTCCTACGTTCTTTGTAACTAAATATGACATTGGGTTGAGTACAAAAACCTTTTAGTGTTAAAATTTGTGCATTATGGTCTGAAAGGCCATTCCCTTTTTTACTAACAGGATGCCCATCTAGTATTGAAGAACGAATAAAAATATTGTCTATAATTGTGCTACTATTCGCCTGCACCCTAGTTTGAAAAAAAAAAAAAAAACAAAACACAGTTGGCATCAGATCATATGAATTTAGGAGATCTACCAACATCATTTTTCTTGGGACCGAGCGAGGTGGCGCAGTGGTTAAGGCACTGGACTCACATTCGGGAGGACGACGGTTCAGTCCCGCGTTCAGCCATCTTGATTCAGGTTTTCCGTGATTTCCCTAAATCACTCCCGGCAAATTCTGGGTTAGTTCCTCTCAAAGGGCATGGCCGACTTCCTTCCCCATCCTTCCCTAATCCGATGAGACCAATGACATCGCTGTCTGGTCTCCTTCCCCAAACAACCCAACCCCCCTTTTTCTTGCACAATCATATACAAAATTAATATTGAAGTCCCCACATATAACTACTTTCTGGTACTTCCTACAAAGTGAATCAAGAGCCCTCTCTAGCTTAAGCAAAAATGCTCTGAAGTTTGAGTTAGAGGCCCTATAAACACCAGCAATTAGAAGTTGAGTTTCACTAAATTCAACAAATGCTGCACAACTTTCAAATATCTGTTCAGTGCAGTGTCGTGATAAGTCTATGGACTCAAGTAACGTACTGTTTTTTATGTACGGAGACACCTCCCCACCCCGCAAGGAACTCCTTGAGAAACAGCCAGGTAATATGTAGCCTGGTAAAGGAAGCCTATAAATTATCAATTTATTGAAGTGGTGCTCTGATATACAAATAATTTCAGCGTTAACATCTGTTAGCAGTTCACTAACTTTATCTCTAATAACTCTTATATTCTGATGAAATATGCCAATTCCTTCTGTACTTGGAAACATTACATCCTCTGGAGGAGAGCCCTTAGAGGCACGCCGGCCGCGGTGGTCTTGCGGTTCTAAGCGCTCAGTTCGGAACCGCGCGACTGCTACGGTCGCAGGTTCGAATCCTGCCTCGGGCATGGATGTGTGTGACGTCCTTAGGTTAGTTAGGTTTAATTAGTTCTAAGTTCTAGGCGACTGATGACCCCATATGTTAATTTGCATAGTGCTCAGAGCCATTAGAACCATTTTTGAACCTTAGAGGCACTTCCTTTAAGCTGGTATACCAATCAGCTGACTTCAGTATTAAAAAGGTGCAGCTCTAACACCAAATACTACAGGAATTTTTCCATGAGTGACACCACTACCGCCACCACCACCCACTACACTGTCACCTATAAGCTTAGGTAGCCTCTCCTTCGCATACCTATTGAGGTGCAGGCCATGCCTAGTGAAACCCCATCTACTGATAGACCCAACTGGCACCACTGAGATGTGATCCATGCCCTCTCCCATCACTGCACTCCCCAGCCCCACAATTACGCCCCCAACAGCCGCATTAAGGTGTGGCCGATCATTATGCTGAAACAGTTGCACGAAAAGCACATTAGTGCCACCAGTTTGAGTAGCTATCTTAACCAAGTCACCACTGACATCATACCCCCTGTCCCTATTGCGACTGCTCCCAGCACCACCCACTATCACTACCTGATCCTCCTTTGTAAAATTCTTACATAACTCCCCTATGCTTTCAGCCACCTGAGCCAACCCTGCATTAGGCTTCACAATGCTTGTGACCTGGTACTCACTCCACAAAACTTCTTGCAAATGCTGGCCCACACCTCTACCCGGTAACTACCTAGCAGCAGAACCTAGGCCTCCTAATTGCTGAGGACGGCTGCAAGTTACCTCCATATACAGCTACACGAGGATCCTCTCCGCTCAACTTTGACAGTTTGTCGTATCTATTGCATGTATGCACAGTAAAACTGTCTGACTACCTCCTTTTCCTATCTATCTTCTTGTCAACTGCCAGTTCCCATTCCCCAGCACCCTTCACCCTCCTCAACTTATCTAGTTCCTCCTTTGCGCATTGTAACTGCACCTGAAGGGCACAGATCTTACGCTCCTGCTCCTCTATTAACTTGTTTCTATTACAGATTCTACATTCCCAGGACAGGATCACCCTCAAATGACCACTGGCTTCCCCACCGCATTCCCCCCCAATGAAAATACTTTGAACAAATCCCACAGCTTAATCCACTACTCACAAACCTACGACATAGCAATCACTTCTCACTCACGATAAAATTTTACAGTTACTAAAAAAAACTATACGTCTACGTTACCAAAGTTCAGTTACAAAAGCAGCACTATTTAAGAACTAACAACTATGGTCTCGAAATTCTCTGCCTACTAAGAAAGCAGCTACTTGTATTAATACTACTACAACACAGCCGATACCAATACCAGCAAAACTTCACAAAATTATTGGCTAAAACCAAAAAATTTAAACTAAACGCCAGTTGAAAACTAAAGCACGAAATTTACTAAACGACTTCAACACACTGAAAACTCTATAAAACACAGCGAGCGAACGATTACAAGAGTTTATTAAGTCATTATTTCGCCAAAAATGGCAAGCAACACCACTGCAATCTATTCAGTTTAATAACGTATTACAGAGCACATACAAGTTCGTCAGTACTTAGCTTATAACCGCTGCAGATGCAGTGCACGCCGCAAAATGTAAACACGCTGATGAGGCGCGAGGCTTAGACGAACCATGGAAGCACACTTACACATAATAGACCACTCGAGTCAATACCACAGGAAGAAACACTGAGATAAATGAATATCCACTAATAATTTGCTTTTACGGCAAAAATAATAACACAAAAAAACTTTAAAATACGTAAATGAAGTCTAAAATTTATAAAACATTAACAAGCTATTTCAACAGCAGTGCAGCTCACGTGACGTCACACCCATGATGATCTGCCCCCCTCCCCCCCTGGGAAGGTGGCTATCTACCCCACCTTCGAAATATGCCTATCTATCCCCCTCAGAAGATATCTACCGAGCTACCCATCCATGGAAGATCTCTGTCAACCTGCACCTCCCCTCCCCCCTCAGATGATGTCTGTGTACCTACCCACACCCTTGGAATATGTGTGTCTACCTAAATCCCCCCCCCCCTTAGAATATGTATGACTACCTACCCCTCCCCACAGAATATGAATGTCTACCTACCCCACCCCTCGGGAGATGTCTGTGTACCTACCCCTCTCAGATGATATCTACCTACACCTCCCACATTGGAAGATTTCATACTACCTCTACCCCATCGAAAGCTGTCTGTCTCTCATCGCCCCACCACCTAATATGTAATTCTACCTACTTGCTCCTTATAAAATGTCAGTCTACGTAACTCTCCACAGGAGATGTCTGTCTACCTGCCCCCTCGTCAGATGTCTGCCTACCTCACCCCCCTAAGGAAGATGTTTGTCCACCTACCTGACCCTGTGAAGATGTCTATCTATACCCCCACAAAAACTCTCTCCCCACCTCGTAAGATGTCTATCACCCTGAAAGATGTCTCTCAACACCCCCCCCCCCCCCACACTAAGGAGAAGTCTATCTACCTACCTGCCCTCTCGGAATTTGTCTGTCTACCTATCCCAACCCCTACTCAGCCCCCCCCCACTCGGAAGTTGTTTACCCCTGTCTCGGAAGATGTCTAGAGACCCCCAAACTTTGGAAGGTGTCTTCCAGCCCCTCAGGCGATGTCTGTCTACCCCCCCCCCCCCTCAGAAGATGTCTGTCAGCATACCAACCACCCTGGAATTAGTCTGTCTACCTACCAACTGCCTCGGAATATATCTGTCTACCTCCCACCTCGGAAAATGTCTTCCAAACACAGTCTCAGAAAAGCCCAGTCTACCAACTGCCAAATTTCAACCCCCAGAAGATTTCTATCCAACCCCCCCCCCCCCCCCCACTCGGAATATGTCTATCTACCTCCACTCTTGGTAGCTATCTACACCTCCCTCTCAGAGAATCTCTAACCCCACTCTCATAGGATGTCTACCTACCCTCACCACCATTCGAAGATGTCTACCCCTTGGAGGATGTCTACTCCACCTGGAATATGTCTGTCTACCCACATTGGATGATGTCTGTCTATCTACTCAGCCCCCCTGGGAAGATGTCTGTTAAACTACCACCCCTTGGAATTTGTTTATCTATCATTACCTGCACAAAATATGTCCATCAACCTACAATCTCCTTCTGAAGATGTCTGTCTACCTACAGCTCCCGCTTGGAAGATGTCTGTCTACCTACAACCCCTCAGAAGACGTCTGTCTACCTATCTCCACATCAGAAAATTTCTCTCATCTCCCCACCCTTAGAATATGTCTGTCTACCTACACTCCCCATCGGAAATGTCTGTCTACCTAAGCTCCCTCAAACCATGTCCGATTAGCTGTCCACCCCGGAAGATGTCTGTCTACCTACCCAACCATCAGAAGATGTCTGTCTACCTACCCCTCCCCCTCGGAAAATGTCTGTCTCTCATCCCCCTACCCTGAGTATATGTCTGTCTACTTACCTGCCCCCCCCCCCCCCCTTGGAAAGATCTCTGTATACCTAAACCCAGCCCTCAGAAGATGTATGACTACCTACCCCTTCCATTGGAAGATGTATGTTTTCCAACCCTCCCTTCGGAATATTTCTGCCTACCTACCATCTATCACAAAGGATGTCTGTCAGCCTACAATTCCTTACTGGTGTCTGTCTACATACCCACCCACACTCGGAAGAAGTTTGTCTACCTGCAACTCCTTAGGAAATGTTGGTCTACCAAACCCCTTAGAAGATGTCTGTCTACCTATACACCTCTGATAAGACTGTCTACCTAACCCCCTCTGTAGATGCCTGTCTACCTACCCCCTTGGAATATGTCCGTCCTCCTACAACTCTTCAGAATATGTCTGCCTAACTACCCCCCTCTCGTAAGATATCTGTCTACATATCCCCCCCCCCCCCGCATGATCTGTCTACCTACCCCCTTCCCCTGTCATAAGATGAATGTCTACCTAAATCCCTCAGAAGATGTATGCCTATCTACCCCCTTCAAATGATTCGATTTTATCCCTCCTGTGGGAGATATCTGTCTCCCTACCCCTACCTCTGAGGATATCTGTCTGCCTACCCAACCCCCCCCCCCCTCTCGGAAGTTGTTAAACTACCACTCCTCTGGGAAGATATCTACTCCCACATCAGAGAATGTCCACACCCCTCTTGGAGGATGTCTGTATACCAAAACGCATACTTTGGAAGATGTCTCCCCCCCTTTGAAAGATGTCTGTCTACCATGAACACCCCTCAGAAGATGTCTGAGTACTGAACTCACCCTCAGAATATATCTCCTCCTTACCTACCCCCCCTCCCTTGGAATATGTCTGTTTACCTACCCATTTCCCATAAGAAGATGACTGTCTACCTTATTCCCCTCAGAAGGTGTATGTCTACATGCCACACCTCGGAACATGTCTGCCTACCTAAAACCCTCGGAAAAGGTCCATCTACCTCGCATCTTGGAAGATATTTATTTACACCCCTCTTGGAAGATATCTACCCCTGTGTTGGAGGATGACTACCTCCCTCTCGGATGATGTCTACCCTCTCTCTGAAATGTCTGTCTACATACCCTCCTCTCAAAAGATATTTCTCCTCCCTCAGATGATGTAAGTCTATCAACCCTCAAATGGAAAATGTCTGTCCTCCTAATCCCCCTCGGAAGAAGTCTGTATACCTACCCACCTGTCTGTCTACGTACCCCCACTCCCATGATGTCTGTCTACCTCCCCCTTAGGTATATGTCTGTATACCTACACCCATTCGGAAGATGTCTGTATACCAAACACTCCTCCGAAGATGACTATCTACCTACCCTGCCTCAGAAGGTGTCAGTCTACCTAACCCCTCGTTGGAAGATGTCTGTCTACAAAACTTCACTGGGAAGATGTCTGCCTACCTAACCCTGTCCATGATAATTGTCTGTTTACCAACACCTCTGCTTCGGAAGATGTCTGCCTACCTACAAATCCCACGACAGAAGAGGTCTGTCTACCTACTTACACCCCTTGGAAGATGTCTCTCTACATCCCTCCAGTCATAAAGTATTGTCTACCAACCCATACTTCTGAATATGTCTGTCAGCCTACCCCAGAAGTTGATTGTCTAATTACCCCCTCATCTGAAGATGTCTGTCTACCTAGACCCCACGTGGAAAATGTATGTCTATGTACACCCCTCGGAAAATGTCTGTCTCCCTACACCCCCTCAGAAGATGTGTGTCTACCTACATGAACTTTTGTATGATATCTGTCTACGACGCCCGCACTTGGAAGATGTTTGTCTACCTACCGCACCCATTGGAATATGTCTGTCTATGTACCCACCAACCATCGGAAGATGTATGTCCACCTACACATCCCCCTCGGAAGATGTCTGTCTACCTACACTCATCAGAAGATGTTGTCTACTTTCCACCATCGGAAAATGTCTCTCTACCTACCCCTCTTGGCAAATGTCATTCTACGCCACCCCTCTGAAGAGGTCAGTTTACCTACAACCCCCCAGAAGAAGTCTGTCTAACTACCCCCCCCTCTCGAAAAATGTCTATAGTCACCCTGCCTCGGACAATGTCTCTCTGCCTACGCCCCATCATGGAAGTTGTCAGTCTACCCACCCACCCATCAGAAGAAGGCTGTCTAAACCATCCTCTCACATGATATGTCTGCCTACCAACCCCCTATTGGAAGATGTCTGGCTACCTACCCCACCCCACATCTGAAGATGTCTGTCTACCAACCCTCCACTTGGAAGATATCTGTCCTCCTACAACCCCTCAGAAGATGCCAGTCTACATAAACCCTCTCAGACATTATCTGCCTAAATACCCCTCCTCGGATGGTTTCTGTCTACGTACACCCACAACCCGTCATAATATGAATGTTTACCTAAACCCCTCAGAATCTGTATATTTATCTACCACACCTTGAATGATTTGTCTCTATCTTATCCCTATCTCGGAAGATGTCTGTCTCCCAACCCACCCCCTCTGAGGATGTCTGTATACCTACCCCCCTTCTCGAAAGTTGTCTGTGTACATTCACCACACATTTAAACATGTCTATCTATGTACCTCCTCTCGGAAGATATCTATCTATTGCCGCCATGGAAGAAAAGTATCTCCCCCCTCTCGGAAGATGTCAATCTACCACTCCTCTCAGAAGATATACACTCCCCATCTGAGAATGTCTACATCCTCTCTCGTAGGATGTCTGTCTACCAAACTGCATCCTTTAGAAGGTGCTTCCCACCCCTTGGAAAATGTCTGTCTTCCAACACCCCCCTCCACCCCTTGGAAGATGTCTTTCTACCGCACCCAGGCTCAGAAGATGTCTCCATACCTAACACTCCTCGGAAGATGTCTTTCTACCTATCCCCCCCCCCCCCAATCAGAAGATGACTGTCGACGTTATCCCCCTCACAGAATGTCTAGACCTCTCTCGGAGGATACTGCTTACCAAAACTGCATCCTTTAGAAGATGTTTCCCACCCCTTGAAAAATATCTGTCTTCCAACACCCCCCCTTGGAAGATGCCTGTCTACCGAATCCAGCCTCAGAAGATGTCTCCATACCTACCACCACTCGGAAGATGTCTGTCTACCCACCCACCCCGATCAGAAGATGACTGTCGACGTTATCCCCCTCAGAAGATGTCTGTCTACATACCCTCCCTCAGAAGATGTCTGCCTAGCTAAGACCAGTGGAAGATGTACAACTGCCTCCCATCTCGGAAGACATCTACTCCCCCTCTCGGAGGATGACTATCTCCCTCTCGGAGGATGACTACCTCCTCTCTGAAGATGTCCGTCTATGTACCCTCCCCTCAAAAGATGTCTCTCCCCCCCTCAGATGATTTATGTCTACCAACCCCCACATGGAAAATGTCTGTCCTTCTAACCTCCTTGGATGATGTCTGTGTACCTACCCAACTGGAAGATGGCTGTCTACCTACCACCACTCGGGACATGTCTGTCTACCTTCCCCCTAGGTATATGTCTGTATACCTACACCCCTTCGGAAAATGTCTGTCTACCTACCCCATCACTTCAGAAGATGTAATTCTACTTACCACACATCGGAAAGTGTCAGTCTACCTATGCCCCACCCTCAGAAACTATATGTCTACCTTGCCCCTTTGGAAGATGTCAGTTTACCAACCCCACTCAAAAGATGTCTGCTTACCTACTCTCCCATCGAAAGATGTCTTTCTACCTACCCCCTCTCGGAAGATTTTGTCTACCCCCTCTCTGAGATGTCATTCTACACCCACTTGGAAGATGCCTATCTAAACCCCTGGGAAGAAATCCCTCCCTCTAAAAATGCCTACCTAAACCCTTCCACATCGGAAGATGCCAATCTAGCCCCCTTCAGCTGATGCCTACCAACACCCACCTCATAAGATTATCTATCCATACCTTCCTCGGAAGAGGTGTATCTACCCCCTCAGAAGATGTGTATCTGCCCCCATCCTTGGAAAATGTCTATCTACCCCCCTCAGAAGCTGTCTCTCTACCCCCCCTTGGAAGACGTCTACCCCCCTTCAGAAGATTATCTACCCAGCCCAGGCGGAAAATATCTGTTTCCCTCCACTAGGAAGGTGACTATCAACCAACACCTCAGAAGATGTCTATCTACCCCACCCACAGATATCTACACCCACTGGAAGATACCTATCCCCACCTCAGAAGATGTCTATCCCCCAGGCGGATGTCTATAACTCACCTCATGAAAGATGCCTGTCTATCAACCCCCTCCTCTCAGAATATGTCTGACTACCTACCCCACCCCTGTTAAGATTTCCATCTAGCCCCTCCTCTCAGAGAACATTTATCCTAGACTCAGAAGATTTCTACAGCCTCCCTTCATTTGGAATGTGTCTACTGCCCATTCTGAATATGTTTGTCTACCTCCAAATTCTAGGAAGATGTCTGTATGTCTGTCTACCTCACAAACTCGGGACAAGTCTATCTATCCCCGCTATGGAAGAAATCTATCTAACCCCCTCTCGGAATATGTCTATCTACCCTCCTTGCCAAAGACATCTACACCCCATCTTCGAGGAGCTCTATCCCCCCATCATGAAAGATGCCTGTTTATCTACCCGAACCCATCAGAAGATGTAAGTGTACATACCATCACTTCCCACAGAAGATGTCTGTCTACTTACCGACATTTCTTGGAAGATGTCTGTCTACCGACACCCCCCCCCCCCCCAACCTTTGAAGATGTCTGACAACTCACCTCCCCCCCATGGAAGAATACTATCTCCCCCCTCCCAGAAGATGTCAATCTACTCTCCCCCTCGAAAATATCTCCCCCCCCCCCCAGAAAATGTCTACCTCCCTCTCAAAGGATATCTGTTTACCTATTTGGCCCCAATCGAAAAATGTCTCCCCCCTTGGAAACTGTCGGTCTACCAATCCTCCCCCTTGAAGACGTCTGACTAAGAAACAACCACTCAGAAGATGACTGTCTAACTACCCCTCCTTGGAATTGTTTGTCTACCATTATCACCACAGAAAATGTCTCCCCCCCCTCTTGGAGGATGTCTGTCTACCTACCACCCTTCAGAAGATGTCTGACCATGTACCCTGCTTTGGAATATGTCTGTCTACCTACCCCTCGCGGAAGATGTGTGTCTTCCTACCTCCCCACAGAAGATGTAGGTAAACAGATATCTTTCAAGAGGGAGTAGGTACACAGACATCTTGCAAGGGAGTTGTATGTAGACAGAAATTACCAAGGGGTGGGGAATAATTAGACAGACTTCTTCCGAGGGGGGGGGGGGGGGGTAGGTATACATACATTTACTGAGTGTTCGTAGGTAGACAATCTTCTGAGGGGGTAGGCACAAAGGCACCTTTCGAGGGGGTTGGTAGACAGACATCTCCCATTGGTGGATTGGTAGACAGCCATCTTCTGAGGGGTGTACATAGACAGACATCATCTAGAGGGGTAAGTAGACCAACATCTTCCAAGGGGGGTTGGTAGACAGACATCTTCTGAGGGTGTAGGAAGACAGACATCCTCGGAGGATGGGGGCAGGGGTAGGTAGATAGACATCATCTGTGGAGGTGTGGATAAACAGACATCTTCTGAGGGGTAGGTAGACAGACATTTACCGAGTTGTGTTGTAGGTAGACACATATCTCCCAAAGGGGGGGGGGGGGAGGGATAGGTAGACAGAGACTTTCCTGGTGGGTGGTTTGAGAATCTCCTGAAGGGGGGTTGGTAAACAGACTTCTTCTTAAGGGGGTAGGTATACAGACATCTACTGTTGGTGCAGGACAAATAGACATAATTCTTCTGAGGCTGGGGATGATAGACATCTTCCGAAGGAGGGCACGTAGACAGACATTTTCCAAGTTGGGCAGACTGACAGACATCTTCCGGGGAGTAGAAAGACATAGATGTTCCAAGGGTGGTAGGTAGACAGACATCTTCTGTGGGGGAGTAGATTGCCAGACATCATCTTAGTTTGGGTATGTAGACAGACATCTTCCAAGGGGAGGGAGTATATAGGAAGATACCTTCTGAGGGGGATGATAGACATCTTATGGGAGTAGGTAAACAGACATAGTTGATAGACATATACATTCAGAGGGGGTAGTTAGACAGACATCTTCTGAGTGGTGGAAAATAGACCACTTCCAAGGGGGAGGTAGGCATCTTCCTAAGCGAGCGGGCAGGTTGCCTGACATCTTCCATGGGGTAGGTAGCCAATCATCTTCCAAAGATGGGTTGGGTAGGCAGATATATTCAATGGGGGGTAGGTAGACAGACATCTTCTGAGATGGTAGTAGATAGACATTTCTGAGTTGGGGTAGAAAGGCATTGTCCAAAGTGGGTGGATAGGAATTTCCGTGTGTGGATGGGGTAGGTAGACAGACATTTTCTGAAAGGGGTGCATCTTCTGTACGGGGGTAGGTAGACAATCATCTTCTGAGGGGAAGATGGGTACAGAGACATTTTACTGGGGGTAGGTAGACAGACATCTTCAAGGGGGTAGGTAGACAGACCACTGGGGGGGGGGGGGTTGTTAGACAGACATGTTCTGAGGGGTTTTTAAGTAGACAGACATCTTCTGAGCAGGGGTAGTAGACATACAGCTTCAGAGGATGAGGGATATGTAGACAGATATCTTCTAAGGTAGCTTAGGTAGAGAGACAATTAGTGAGGGGGTAGGTAGACAGACATTATCCGAGGCTGGGTTGTAGGTAGACAGAAATAATCTGAGGGGTGTAATTAGACAAGTATTTTCTGAGGCTAGGGGTATGTAGACAGACATTGTCCATGGGGATAGTTAGACACACCTTCTGAGGTATGGGGAGTAGGAAGACTGACATTTCCTGAGGATGGTAGGTAGGGTGTCACTTTCGAAGGGGGGGGGGGATAGTGAGAGAGACTTCATAAGAGGTGGGGGATGTTGGTAGATAGACATGTTCTGAGGGAGGTAGGTAGATAGACATGTTCAGAGGGAGGGGTGGTAGAAAGCAATATTCCGAATGAGTGTAGGTAGACATACATATTCCGAGGGGTGGTTGGTAGGCAGACATCTTTTGAGGTGGGGTAGGTAGGCAGTCGTTTTCTGAATTTGGGTCCGTTGACAGACATCTTCCAAGAGAAGTGGGTATGAAGGCAGATATCTTCGTGGGGGGGAGCTAGGTAGCCAGACGTCTTCCGAGGGTGTTGGGTATGTAGGCATACATCTTCAAGGGCAGTTGGTAGACCGATATTTTCCAATGGGGGTAGGTAGACACACATACTACGAGTGGTGGTAGGTAAACACATCTTCCATGGGGTAGGTAGACAAACATCTTCCGAGGTGGGGTTGGTAGACATTCATTATCTGGGGTGTAGGTAGACTAACATTTTCGAGAGGGGTAGGACAGATATCTTCTGAGGGTGGTGTATTGGACAGACATCTTCCGAGGGGGTGTAGATAGACAACTTATGTAGGTGGTGGACAGACAACTGCTGACTGGGAGGGGGGTAGGTAGACATGTTCCAAGGGTACGGTAGATAGATATACTACTTCTGAGGGGGGTGGTAGGTAGACAGACATCTTCTGAGAGGGGGCTGGTGGACAGATATTTTCCGTGAGGTGTTATAGGTAGACAGAAATCTTCCAAGGGGGGGTAGGTCGACTGACATTTTCTGAGGGGGCAGGTAGACAGACAACTTCTGGGGGGTAGATAGACATACATGTTCAGTTTGTGTGCATAAACAGAGACCTTCTGAGGTGGGTTAGGTTGGCAGCTATCTTATTAGTTTTGGCATGTAGAGGGAAGAGTATTGGTAGACAGGTATCTTCCGAGGGGGGTATGTAGACTGACATTGTCTAAGGGAGTTAGGTAGACATACACATTCCACAGGCAGATAGATAGACAGACATCTTCTGAGGGGGGTTAGGTAGCCATACATCTTCCGACAGGAGAGTTGGTGGACAGACACCTTCCGAGGATGGGGGGTAGGTAGACAGATATTTTCCAAGCGAGATTTAGGTAGACAGGCATTTTCCAAGGAGGGGTAGGTGGACAAACATCTTCCGAGGATGGTTGGGGTAGGAAGACAGACAGTGTGGGGTAGGTAGACAGACATCTTATTAGCGGGTGTATGTAGACAGACAGTATCCGAGGGCAGGTTGTAGGTAGACAGATATCTTACAGGGGGTGGGGTAGGTAGGCACGTATTTTCCAAGGCTGAGAGTATGTAGATAGACATAGTCCCGGTGGGCAATTAGACCGATATCTCCTGAGGGAGGGTAGGTACACAGACATTTTCAGAGTGGGAGGACAGGTAGACAGACACCTTCTAAGAGTGGGATGATAGACATCTTTCCAACTGGGAAAGATAGACATTTTACGAGGGGGGGGGAGTAGACAGACATCCTCCATGAGGTGGTAGACACACATATTATGAGGGGGGGGGGGTAGGTAGAAAGATTTCTTATAAGGTGGGGTAGGTTGGTAGACATTTTCTGAGGTTGAGTATGTAGGCACCAAGGGTAGAGGATATGAAGACATATATCTTCCGAGGGGGGGGGGGCAAGGTAGACAGAAATTCTCTAACAGAGGGATGATAGACTTCTTCCGAGGGGGGTAGGTATGCAGACATCGTATGAGGGGGTGTAGGAAGACATACATATACCAAGGCAGGGTAGGTAGACAAAAATCTTCTTAGGGGGGTTGGAAGATAGACCTCTTCTGAGGGGCGAATGGAATACATACATCTTCCGAGGGGGTAGGAAGACAAAGTCCTCCAAGGGGGGGGGGAGATGAACCGACATCCACCAAGGGGGTTAGATGGATGGTCATCTTCTGTTGTAGTGGGAGGGGGCAGGTAGGCTTCCATCTTCTGGGTGGTCAGTAGACAATCATCTTCTGAGTTGTGGTTCAGTAGGCAATCATGTTCAGAGGGGGGTAGGTAGACAGACATCTTCCGAGGTGGGATGATAGACATCTTCCAAAGGGGTGGAAAGTAGACAGGCATTTTACAAAGTGGGGTGCAGGTGGACTGACATCTCCCATGCATTAGGTGGAAAATCATATTCCGAGGTCGGGTTCGATATACAGACATATTCCGAGGGAGGTGGTAGGTAGACAGCCATCTTCCGAGTGGGGATAGGTAGACATACTTTTCCCGAGAGGGGGTTGGGTAGACAGGCATTTACCGAGGGGATGGGGGGTAGGTAGATAGACATCTTCTGAAGGGGGGTAGGTAGACAGACATCTCCCGAGGAGGGGTGGTAGACATACAACTTTCGAGGGGCGGTAGGTAGACAGACATTTTCTGTTGGAGGGGTTGATTGACAGGCATCTTTCAGTAGTGAGGGGGGGCAGGTAGACTGAAATCTTCCGGGGGTAGGTAAACAATCATCTTCTGAGAGGGGGGGGGGTGTTGGGTAGACAGACATCCTCCGGGTTTTGGTAGACATAAATATTCCAAGGTGGGCAGGTAGACAGACATTTTCTGAGGGAGGGCCAGGTTGACAGACATCTTCAAATGGCGGGTTGGTAGACACACAACTTATGAGTGGGGGCGTAGGTAGAGAGACATGTCCGGAGGTGGGGTAGGTAGACATACATGTTCCGAGGGGAGTGGTGGCTAGTCATACATATTCCGAGTGTGTGTTTATGTGGGCAGACATCTTCCAAGAGGGGCTAGGTAGACAAACATGTTCCAAGGGGGGGGGGGGGGGTAAGTAGACAGACATCTTCCATGTGGGGTATGTAGACAGACATATTGTGACAGGGTGAGGCAGGCATATACCGTGGTTTGGTGGATAGACAGGCATCTTCGAGGGGGTGCTAGGTAGACATACACCTTCCGAGGGTAGTGGTAGGAAGTCATACATCTTCCAAAGCGGTTTTTTCGGTTGTCAAATGTCTTCCAAGAGGGGGGTCTGCACACATACATCCTCCAGGGATGGGAGGAGGGTTTGACAGAGATCTTCGGAGGTGGGGTAGTCAGTTACACATCTTTTGAAGTGGGTGTAGGTAGGCAGACACCTTCTAAATGGCGGTACCTAGGAAGATAGGCAGACATCTTCGGGGGGGGGGGGGGAGGTAGGTAGACAGACAGTTTCTGATTGTGAGAATGGTGGTGGTGGTGGTTAGTGTTTAATGTCTCGTCAACAACGAGGTCATTAGAGACGGAGCGCAAGCTCGGGTTAGGGAAGGATTGGGAAAGAAATTGGCCGTGCCCTTTCAGAGGAACCATCCCGGCATTTGCCTGAAACGATTTAGGGTAATCACGAAAAACCTAAATCAGGATGGCAGGAGACGGGATTGAACCATCGTCCTCCCGAATGCGAGTCCAGTGTGCTAACCACTGTACCACCTCTCTCGATGTGTGAGAATGGTAGACAGACAGATAGGGTGGGAGATCAGAGACAGTCATATTCTGAGGGTGGGGTATGTAGACAGCCATCTTCTGAGGGGTAGATAAGAGTCTTCTGAAGGTGATGGAGAGATAGTCATCTTCCAAGTGCAGGTAGGTAGGAATCTTCTGAGTTGGGGTAGCTTCCGAGCTAGGCGATAGATAGGCATCTTCACCCGATAGGTGGTATGTATAGAGACATCTTCCATGGAGTAGAAGGTAGGCAGACATCTTCTGAAGGGTGGGGTAGGGAGACAGACATCATCAGAGCAGTAGTAGGTAGACAGACATTTTCCGAAGGGGGTGTATGTAGACAAATATTTTCTTAGATGGAGGGTAGCTGGGCAGACATCTTCCAAGGGGTGGGGAGGGGGTAGGTAGACAGGCCTCTTCCAAAGGTGTGTAGGTAGACAGACATCTTCCAAGAAGGGGTATGTAGGCAAACATCTTCTGAAGGGTGGGTTAGGGAGACAGGCATCATCCACGTGCGGAGTAGGTAGAGAGTGATCTTCTGAGGGGGGTGGGGGATGTAGATAGAAAGACATATTTTGAGAGGCTGGTAGGTAGGCAGACATGTTCCAAACGAGGGGGGGGGGGGGGTTAAGTAGACAGGTATCTTCCGAGGGTGTGTAGGTAGACAGTCATCTTCTGAGGGGGGAGGGGGTAGGAAAACTGACGTTTTCCGGTTGGGGGGATAAGTAGAGAGTCATCTTCTGAGGGGGAAGTGGGTAGACACACATTTTCAGAAGGCGTGAGTAGGTAGGCAGACATATTACGAGGGGGGGGGGGGGGGGTGGCGGGTGTACGTAGACAGTCATCTTATGAGGGGGGAGGGGGGTAAAAAGACAGGCATGTTCCAAGGTCCTCTATCAACTGCAAGACACCAGAACCGGCCTACAGTTGAATTTTCGATACCTAAAACTTGAGTAGTACTACTTCTTACCTGCCGATTGCATCAAATGAGAAGCTCCTATTTTGTTGTTTGTGGTGCGACCGCATACCTCAGCACATGACGTAAGTTTCCAGATGTATATGTAAACAGTTCCGTGAGCAAAGCTGCCACTGCGACGATCTGGCATTACGATTAGGCGCGTGAGTGCGTGTGAAATCGCTCTCTAAGTTTTCATACATTTATAGGTTTCAGATACATATTTTAACGGTTTTTGTGATAATATTTACTATATAAGATACTTATTAATGGTTTCTTCATTCACCTCCGCCTTTCTTGGGTTGTGACCTGATATTTGCGAGTGTTTCGTATCGAGCAACTTAACTTCTTACCTGTGTTTACATTCCGCGCTGACCAACTGCAGCTGTAGCGGCGCATCCAAAGCTAAGTACTAATTAGTTGTTTGTGTATAGTGGTTTATTTTGGAACTTTAGTAGTCTTCAATCGGTGTTCTTGTTGTTTCCTGGTGAAATAATTTCAGAAGAAATTGTCGCGAACTGTTTTCAGTTTCGTTACTGTGCCATTAGACGTTTGATAATCTTTCTGTTTTACCTTTTGTTTTATTTGCTGTTGATAAATACTGTTAATAATAGTAGCTACTTCCCTTGTACAGCAAGATTATGATTATTGTAGTCAGTTTTTTAACAGATTCTTATTGTACTAAAGGAACTTAAATAAATGCGAAAGGTTTTCTTAGGTTTTTAATATATATTAACACGTTTCACATTTCCCCGTGCAACGTGACGTTCAGACCTCGTTTGATGCAAAAGCTTGAGGTCCTCGATCATGTCCAAGGCACCAAAGCCGGCTAATAAGTCAGTAATCTATAACTAAAACTTGAATTGTACTGCTTCTTACTGGCCGAATACATCTTCTTAACACCTTCTTCTGTCTTCTACTGTGGTGCTTTTAGTGTCTCCGCAAACCGCAGCAGGCGACATAAGTTTGCAGACTATAAATTTAACCGTCTCAGAGCGTAAAGCGGCCGATGTGACGATCTGCCAATAAGTCGATTCGACAGCAAATGAAGAAAACGGTCGGATTTGTCAGGTTTTTACTACAAATGGACACTTTTCACATCATCCCGTGCAACGTGGCGTCCAGACCGCGTTTCATGCAAAATCTTAAGGCCCTAGCTCATGTCCAAGGTACCAAAGCAGGCTAATAAGTCAATAAATGATAACTAAAATTTGAATTGTACAACTTATTACTGGTTCTTTCTCGCTGATTACACCAACAGAGAAGCTTCATCTGTGTTCTACTATGGTGCTTTTAGTATCTCCGCATACGCAGCACGCGCCATAGCTTTGCAGACGATAAATTTAACCGTATCAGAGAGAAGAGCGTCTAATCTGACGATCTGGCATAAGTCGATTCGATAGCAAATGACGAAAACGGGCGGGTTTCTCAGGTTTTCACTACATATGAACACTTTTGCACATTCCCCCGAGCAACGCGGCTACTAGAGCTCCCTTCATGCAAAATCTGAAGGTCCTAGTTCATGCCCAACGCAACAAAGCCGTCTATAAAATCAATAATCGATAACTAAATATGAATTGTACTGCTTCGTACTAGCTATTACATGAACTTAGAAGCTTCTTCTGTATTCTATTATGGTGCTTTTAGTGTCTCCGCATACCGCAGCACGCGACATATCTTTGCACACGATAAATGTAACGGTTTCAGAGAGAAAAGCGGGCTATATGACGATCTTGCATTAACCTGATTCGATAGCAAATGACGCAAACGGGCGGATTTCTCATTTTTTCACTACATATGAACACTTTTCCCATTCCCCAGTGCAACACAGCTCCTAGACCTCCCTTCATGCAATATCTTAAGATCCTAGCTCATGTCAAAGGCACCAAAGCCGTGTAAAAGGTCAATAATCGATAACTAAAACAAAAATTGTAATGCTTAGTACAGGCTATCACATCATCTTTGAAGCTTCTTCTGTGTCCTATTATGGTGCTTTTATTGTCTCCGCATACCTCAGCACGCGACATAGCTTTGCACACGATAATTGTAACCGTTTCATTGAGAAGAGCGGCCAATATGACGATCTGGCAAAAGTCGAATCGATAGCAAATGACGAAAACGAGCGGATTTCTCCGGTTTTCACTACATATGAACACTTTTCACATTCCCCCGTCCAACGCGGCTGCTAGACCTCCCTTCATGCAAAATCTTAAGGTCCTAGCTCATGTGCAAGGCACCAAAGCCGTCTAAAAAATCAATAATCGATAACTTAATCTAGAATTGTACTGCTTCGTTTTGGGTATCACACCAACTTAGAAACTTCTTCTGTGTTCTATTGTGGTGCTTTTAGTGTCTACGCATACCGCAGTACGCGACATAGCTTTGAACACGATACATGTAACCGTTTCAGAGAGAAGAGTGGCCAATATAACGATCTGGCAAAAGTCGATTCGATAGCAAATGACGAAATTGGCGGTTTTCTCAGGTTTTCACTAAATATGAACACTTTGCACTTTCCCCCGTGGAACGCGGCTGCTAGAACTCCCTCATGCAAAATCTTAAGGTCCTAGCTCATGTCCTAGGCACCAAAGCCGTCTAAAAAGTCAATAATCGATAACAAAAACTTGAATTGTACTGCTTCGTACTGGTTATCACATCAACTTAGAAGCTTATTCTGTGTTCTATTATGGTGCTTTTAGGGTCTACGCATACCGGAGCACGCAACGTAGCTTTGCACACGATAAATATAACGGTTTCAGAGAGAACAGCGGGCAATATGATGATCTGGCATCAAGTCGATTCGATAGCAAATGAGGAAAACGGGCGGATTTCTCAAGTTTTCACTACATATAAACACTTTTCACATTCCCCCATGCAACGCGGCTGCTAGACCCCCCTTCATGCAAAATCTTAAGGTCCTAGCTTATGTCCAAGGCACCAAAGCCGTCTAAGAAGTCAATAATCGATAACTAAAACCTGAATTGTACCGCTTCGTACTGGCTATCACATCAACATAGAAGCTTCCTCTGTGTTCTATTATGGTGCTTTTAGTATCTACGCATACCGCAGCACGCAACATAGCTTTGCACACCATAAATGTAACGGATTCAGAGATAATTGCGGGTAATATGTCGATCTGGCACTAAGTCGATTCGATAGCAAATGACGAAAACGGGCGGATTTGTCAGAGTTTCACTACATATGAACACTTTTCACATTACCCCGTGCAACGCGGTCCCTACACCTCCCTTCATGCAAAATCGTAATGTTCTAGCTCATGTCCAAGGCACCAAAGCCGTCTAAAAAATCAATAATCGATAACTAAAAGTTGAATTGCTGTTTCGTACTAGCTATCACATCAAGTTAGAAGCTTCTTCTGTGTTCTACCATGGTGCTTTTAAGGTCCAGGCATTCCGCAGCACGCGACAGAGCTTTGCACACGATAAATGTAACCGTTTCAGAGAGAAGAGCGGCCAATATAGCGATCTGGCATTATGTCGATTCGATAACAAATGACGAAAACGGGCGGATATTTCAGGTTTTCACTACATATGGACACTTTTCACATTCCCCCGTGCAACGCGGCTGTAAGACCTCCCTTCATGCAAAATCGTAAGGTCCTAGCTCATGTCCAAAGCACCAAAGCCGTCTAAAAAGTGAATAATCGATGACTTAAACTAGATTTGTACTGCTTCGCTTTGGCTATCACACCAACTTAGAAACATCTTCTCTGTTCTATTATGGTGCTTTTATTGTCTACGCATACCGCAGCACGCGACATACTTTTCACACGATAAATGTAACCGTTTCAGAGGGAAGAGCGGCCAATATGACGATCTGACAAAAGTCGATTCGATAGCAAATGACGTAATCGGCGGATTTCTCGGTTTTTACTACATATGAACACTTTGCACATTCCCCCGTGCAACTCGGCTGCTAGAACTCCCTCATGCAAAATCTTAATATCCTAGCTCATGTCCAGTGCACCAAAGCCGACTAAAATGTCAATAATCGATAGCTAAAAGAATTATTTTACGGCTTCTTACTGGCTATTACGTCAACTTAGAAGCTTCTTCTGTTTTCTACTATGGTGCTTGTAGTGTCTCCGCATTCCGCAGCACGCGACATAGCTTTGCACACGACAAATGTAACCGTTTCAGAGAGAATTCCGGCCAATATGACGATCTGGAATTAAGTCGATTCGATAGCAAATGACGAAAACGGGCGTATTTCTCAGAATTTCACTACATATGAACACATTTCACATTCACCCGTGGAACGCGGATGCTAGACCTCCATTCATGCAAAATCGTAATGTCCTAGCTCATGTCCAAGGCACCAAAACCGTCTAAAAATTCAATAATCGATATCTAAAACTTAATTTGTACTGCTTCATACTAGCTATCACATCAACTTAGATGCTTCTTCTGTGTTCTATTATGGTGCTTTTAGTGTCTCCGCATACCGCAGCACGCGACATTGCTTTGCAGACGATAAATGTAACCGTTTCAAAGCGAAGAGCGTGCAATATGACGATCTGGCATTAAGTCGATTCGATAGCAAATGAGGAAAACGGGCGGATTTCTCAGGTATTCACTACATATGAACACATTTCACATTCCCCCGTGCAACGCGGCTGCTATAACTCCTTCATGCAAAGTCTTATGGTCCCAGCTCATGTCCAAGGCACCAAAGCCATCTAAAAAGTCAATAATCGATAACTAAAACTTGAATTCTACTGCTTCTTACTGGCTATCACATCAACCTAGAAGCTTTTTCTGTGTTCTATTATGGTGCTTCTAGTGTCTCCGCATACCACATCACGCGACATAGCTTTTCACACGATAAATGTAACCGTTTCAGAGTGAAGAGCTGCCAATATGACGATCTGGCATTAAGTCGATTCGATAGCAAATGACGAAAAAGGGCGGATTTCTCACGTTTACACTACATATGAACACTTTTCACATTCCCCCGTCCAACGCCGTTGCTAAACCCCCCGTCATGCAAGGTCGTAAGGTCCTAGCTCATGACCAAGTCACCAAAATCGTCTGAAAAGTCAATAATCGATAACTAAAACTTCAATTGTACTGCTTAGGACTGACTATCTCATCAACTTAGAAGCTTCTTCTGTGTTCTATTATGTTGCTTTTAGTGTCTCCGCATACCACAGCAGCGACATTGCTTTGCACACGATAAATGTAACCGTTTCAGAGAGAATACCGGCCAATATGACGATCTGTCATTAATTTGATTCGATAGCAAATGACGAAAACGGGCGGATTTCTCAGGTTTTCACAACGTATGAACACTTTTCACATTCCCCAGTGCAACGCGTCTACTAGACCTACCTTTATGCAAAATCTTAAGGTCCTAGCTCATGTCCAAGGCACCAAAGCCGTTTAAAAAGTCAATAATCGATAACTGAAACTTGAAATGTACTGCTGCGGACTGGCTATCACACCAATTTAGAAGCTTATTTTGAGTTCTGTTATGGTGATTTTAGTGTCTCCGCATACCGCAGCACGCGACATAGCGTTGCACACGATAAATGTAACCGTTTCAGAGAGAAGAGCGGGCAATATGACGATCTGGCATTTAGTCGATTCGATAGCAAATGACGAAAGCGGGGGGATTTCTCAGGTTTTCACTACATATGAACACTTTTCACATTCCCCCGTGCAACGCGGATGCTAGACCTCCCTTCATGCAAGGTCACAAGGTCCTAGCCCATGTCCAAGGCACAAAATCGTCTAAAAATTCAATAATCGATAAATAAAACTTGAATTGTACTGCTTCGTACTGGCTATGACATCAACTTAGAAGCTTCTTCTGTGTTCTATTATGATGCCTTTAGTGTCTCCGCATACCGCAGCACGCGACATAGCTTTGCACACGATAAATGTAACCGTTTAAGAGAGAAGAGCGGCCAATATGACGATCTGGCATTAAGTCGATTCGATAGCAAATGACGAAAACGAACGGATTTCTCAGGATTTCACTACATTTGAACACTTTTCACATTCCCCCGTCCAACGCGGCAGCTAGACTACTTTCATGCAAGGTCGTAAGGTCCCAGCGCATGTCCAAGGCACCAATATCGTCTAAAAAGTCAAAAATCGATAACTAAATCTTGAATTGTACTGCTTCGTACTGGCTATCACATCAACCTAGAAGCTTCTTCTGTGTTCTATTATGGTGCTTCTAGTGTCTCCACATACCACAGCACGCGACATAGCTTTGAACACGAAAAAAATAATAGTTCCGAGAGAAGAGCGGCCAATATGACGATCTGGCATTAAGTCGATTCGATAGCAAATGACGAAAACGAACGGATTTCTCAGGATTTCACTACATTTGAACACTTTTCACATTCCCCCGTCCAACGCGGCAGCTAGACTGCTTTCATGCAAGGTCTTAAGGTCCCAGCGCATGTCCAAGGCACAAATATCGTCTAAAAAGTCAATAATCGATAACTAAATCTTGAATTGTACTGCTTCGTACTGGCTATCACATCAACCTAGAAGCTTCTTTTGTGTTATATTATGGTGCTTCTAGTGCCTCCGCAACCACAGCACGCGACATAGCTTTGCACAAGAAAAAAATAATCGTTTCCGAGAGAAGAGCGTCCAATATGACGATATGGCATGAAGTCGATTCGATAGCAAATGACCAAAACGGGGGGATTTCTCAGGTTTTCACTACATATGAACACATTTCACATTCCCCCGTGAAAGACCGGTGCTAGAACTCCCTCATGCAAAATCTTAACGTGCAAGCTCATGTCCAAGGCACCAAAGCCGTCTAAAAAGTCAACAATCGATAGCTAAAAATTGAATTGTACTGCTTCGTTTTGGCTATCACACCATCTTAGAAGCTTCTTATGTTTTCTATTATCGTGCTTTTAGTGTCTCCACATACCGCAGCACGCGACAAAGCTTTGCACACGATAAATGTAACCGTTTCAGAGAAAGAAGCGCCCAATATGACGATCTGGCTAAAGTCTATTCCATAGCAAATAACGAAAACGGGCGAATTTCTCAGGTTTTTACAACATATGAACACTTTTCACATTCCCCCGTGCAACGCGGCTGCTAGACCTCCCTTCATGCAAAATCTTAAGGTCCTGGATCATGTCCAAGGCACCGAAGCCGTCTAAAAAGGTAATAATGGATACCTAAAACTTGAATTGTACTGCTGAGTACTTTCTATCACTTCAACTTAGAAGCTTATTCTGTGTTCTATTATGGAGCTTTTAGTGTCTCCGCATACCACAGCAGCGGCATTGCTTTGCACACGATAAATGTAACCGTTTCAGAGAGAATACCGGCCAATATGACGATCTGGCATTAAGTCGATTCGATAGCAAATGACGAAAACGGGCGGATTTCTCAGGTTTTCACAACGTATGAACAGTTTTCACATTCCACAGTGCAACGCGGCTACTAGACCTACCTTTATGCAAAATCTTAAGGTCCTAGCTCATGTCCAAGGCACCAAAGCCGTTTAAAAAGTCAATAATCGATAACTGAAACTTGAAATGTACTGCTTCGGACTGGCCATCACACCAATTTAGAAGCTTGTTTTGTGTTCTGTTATGGTGCGTTTAGTGTCTCCGCATACCGCAGCACGCGACATAGCTTTGCACAGGATAAATGTAACCGTTTAAGAGAGAAGAGAGGCCAATATGACGATCTGGCATTAAGTCGATTCGATAGCAAATGACGAAAACGAGTGGATTTCCAAAGGATTTCACTACATTTGAACACTTTTCACATTCCCCCGTCCAACGTGGCAGCTAGACTGCTTTCATGCAAGGTCTTAAGGTCTCAGCGCATGTCCAAGGCACAAATATCGTCTAAAAAGTCAAAAATCGATAACTAAATCTTGAATTGTACTGCTTCGTACTGGCTATCACATCAACCTAGAAGCTTATTCTGTGTTCTATTATGGAGCTTTTCGTGTCTCCGCATACCGCAGCACGCGACATAGCTTTTATAGCTTTGCACAAGATAAATGTAACCGCTTCAGAGAGAATACCGGCCAATATGACGATCTGGCATTAAGTCGATTCGATAGCAAATGACGAAAACGGGCGGATTTCTCAGGTTTTCACAACGTATGAACAGTTTTCACATTCCACAGTGCAACGCGGCTACTAGACCTACCTTTATGCAAAATCTTAAGGTCCTAGCTCATGTCCAAGGCGCCAAAGCCGTTTAAAAAGTCAATAATCGATAACTGAAACTTGAAATGTACTGCATCGGACTGGCTATCACACCAATTTAGAAGCTTCTTTTGTGTTCTGTTATGGTGCGTTTAGTGTCTCCGCATACCGCAGCACGCGACATAGCGTTGCACACGATAAATGTAACCGTTTCAGAGAGAAGAGCGGGCAATATGACGATCTGGCATTTAGTCGATTCGATAGCAAATGACGAAAACGGGGCGATTTCTCAGGTTTACACTACATATGAACACATTTCACGTTCCCCCGTCAAAGACGGCTGCTAGAACTCCCTCATGCAAAATCTTAACTTCCTAGCTCATTTCCAAGGCACCAAAGCCGTCTAAAAAGTCAGTAATCGATAATTAAAACTTGAATTGTACTGCTTCTTACTGGCTATCACAACAACTTAGAAGCTTCATCGGTGTTCTACTATGGTGCTTTTAGTGTCTCCGCACACCGCAGCACGCGACATAGCTTTGCAGACGATATGTACAACCGATTCAGAGAGAAGAGCGGCCAATGTGACGATCTGGCTTTAAGTCGATTCGATAACAAATGAAGAAAACGGACGGATTTCTCAGGTTTTTACTACATATGAACATTTTTCACATTCTCCCGTGTAACTCGGCTGCTAGTCCTCCTTTCATGCAGAAACTTAAGGTCCTAGCTCATGTCCAAGGCACCAAAGTAAGCTAAAAAGTAAATAATCAGTACCTAAAACTTGAATTGTACTACTTCTTACTGGCTATTACATCAACTTAGAAGCTTCATCTGTGTTCTACTATGGTGCTTTTAGTGTCTCCACATACCGCAGCATACGACATAGCTTTGCAAACGATAAGTACAACCGTTTCAGAGAGAAGAGCGGCCAATGTGACGATCGGGCTTTAAGTAGATTCGATAACAAATGACGAAAACGGACGGATTTCTCAGGTTTCTACTACATATGAACACGTTTCACATTCTCCCGTGCAACGCGGCTGCTAGTCCTCCTTCTATGCAGAATCTTAAGGTCCTAGCTCATGTCCAAGGCACCAAAGCCAGCTAAAAAATCAATAACTGATACCTAAAACTTGAATTGTACTACTTCTTACTGGCTATTACATCAACTTAGAAGCTTCATCTGTGTTCTACTATGGTGCTTTTAGTGTCTCCGCACACCGCAGCACGCGACATAGCTTTGCAGACGATAAGTACAACCGTTTCAGAGAAAAGAGGGGCCAATGTGACGATCTGGCTTTAAGTCGATTCGATAACAAATGAAGAAAACGGACAGCTTTCTCAGGTTTTTACTACATATGAACACTTTTCACACTCTCCCGTGCAGCTAGGCTGCTAGTCCTCCTTTCATGCAAATCTTAACTTCCTAGCTCATGTCCAAGGCACCAAAGATAGCTAAAAAGTAAATAATCAGTACCTAAAACTTGAATTGTACTACTCCTTACTGGCTATTACATCAACTTAGATGCTTCATCTGTGTTCTACTATGGTGCTTTTAGTGTCGCCGCATACCGCAGCATGCGACATAGCTTTGCAGACGATAAGTAGATCCGTTTCAGAGAGAAGAGCAGCCAAGTGACGATCTGGCTTTAAGTCGGATCGATAACAAATGACGAAAACGGACGGATTTCTCAGGTTTTTACTACATGTGAACACTTTTCACATTCTCCCGTGCAACTCGGCTGCTAGTCCTCATTTCATGCAGAATCTTAAGGTCCTAGCTCATGTCCAAGGCACCAAAGCCAGCTAAGAAGTCAATAATCAATACATAAAACTTGAATTGTACTACTTCTTACTGGCTATTACATCAACTTAGAAGCTTCATCTGTGTTCTACTATGGTGCTTTTACAGTATCCGCATACCGCAGCACGCGACATAGCTTTGCAGACGATAAGTACAACCGTTTCAGAGAGAAGAGCGGCCAATGTGACGATCTGGCTTTAAGTCGATTCGATAACAAATGACGAAAACGGACGGATTTCTCAGGTTTTAACTACATATGAACACTTTTCACATTCTCCCGTGCAACTCGGCTGCTAGTTCTCCTTTCATGCAGAATCTTAAGGTCCTAGGTCATGTCCAAGCCACCAAAGCCGGCCAAAAGGGAATAATCGATAACTAAAACTTGAATTGTACTACTTCTTACTGGCTATTACTTCAACTTAGAAGCTTCTTCTGTGTTCTACTATGGTGCTTTTAGTGTCTCCGCATACCGCAGCACGCGACATAGCTTTGCAGACGATAAGTGCAACCGTTTCAGAGGGAAGAGCGGCCATTGTGACGATCGGGCTTTAAGTCGATTCGATAACAAATGACGAAAACGGACGGATTTCTCAGGTTTTTACTACATATGAACACTTTTCACATTGTCCCGTGCAACTCGGCTGCTAGTCCTCCTTTCATGCAGAATCTTAAGGTCCTAGCTCATGTCCAAGTCACCAAAGCCAGCTAAAAAGTCAATAATCAGTACCTAAAACTTGAATTTTACTACTCCTTACTTGCTATTACATTTACTTAAAAGCTTCAACTGTGTTCTACTATGGTGCTATTCGTGTCTCCGCATACCGCAGCACGCGACATAGCTTTGCAGACGATAAGTACAACCGTTTCAGAGAGAAGAGCGGCCAGTGTGACGATCTGGCTTTAAGTCGATTCGATAACAAATGACGAAAACGGACGGATTTCTCAGGTTTTTACTACATATTAACACTTTTTACATTCTCCCGTGCAACTCGGCTGCTAGTCCTCCTTTCATGCAGATTCGTAAGGTCCTAGCGCATGTCCAAGGCACCAAAGCCAGCTAAAAAGTCAATAATCAATACCTAAAACTTGAATTGTACTACTTCTTACTGGCTATTACATCAACTTAGAAGCTTCATCTGTGTTCTACTGTGGTGGTTTTAGTGTCTCCGCATACCGCAGCATACGACACAGCTTTGCAAACGATAAGTACAACCATTTCAGAGAGAAGAGCGGCCAATGTGACGATCGGGCTTTAAGTCGATTCGATAACAAATGACGAAAACGAACGGATTTCTCAGGTTTCTACTACATATGAACACATTTCACATTCTCCCGTGCAACGCGGCTGCTAGTCCTCCTTCTATGCAGAATCTTAAGGTCCTAGCTCATGTCCAAGGCACCAAAGCCAGCTAAAAAGTCAATAATCAATACCTAAAACTTGAATTGTACTACTTCTTACTGGCTATTACATCAACTTAGAAGCTTCATCTGTGTTCTACTATGGTGCTTTTAGTGTCTCCGCACACCGCAGCACGCGACATAGCTTTGCAGACGATAAGTACAACCGTTTCAGGGATAAGAGCGGCCAAGTGACGATCTGGCTTTAAGTCGATTCGATAACAAATGACGAAAACTGACGGATTTCTCAGGTTTTTACTACATATGAACACGTTTCACATTCTCGCGTGCAACTCGGCAGCTAGTCCTCCTTTCATGGAGAATCTTAAGGTCCTAGATTATGTACAAGGCACCAAAGCCAGCTAAACAGTCAATAATCGATACCTAAAACTTGAATTGTACTACTTCTTACTGGCTATTACGTCAACTTAGAAGCTTCATCTGTGTTCTACTATGGTGCTTTTAGAGTCTCCGCGTACCGCAGCACGCGAAATAGCTTTGCAGACGAGAAGTACAACCGTTTCAGAGAGAAGAGCGGTTAATGTTACGATCTGGCTTTAAGTCGATTCGATAACAAATGACGAAAACGGACGGATTTCTCAGGTTTTTACTACATATGAACACTTTTTACATTCTCTCGTGCAACTCGGCTGCTAGTCCTCCTTTCATGCAGATTCTTAAGGTCCCAGCTCATGTCCAAGGCACCAAAGCCAGCTAAAAAGTCAATAATCAATACCTAAAACTTGAATTGTACTACTTCTTACTGGGTATTACATCAACTTAGAAGCTTCATCGGTGTTCTACTGTGGTGGTTCTAGTGTCTCCGCATACCGCAGCATACGACATAGCTTTGCAAACGATAAGTACAACCGTTTCAGAGAGAAGAGCGGGCAATGTGACGATCGGGCTTTATGTCGATTCGATAACAAATGACGAAAACGAACGGATTTCTCAGGTTTCTACTACATATGAACACATTTCACATTCTCCCGTGCAACGCGGCTGCTAGACCTCCTTCTATGCAGAATCTTAAGGTCCTAGCTCATGTCCAAGGCACCAAAGCCAGCTAAAAAGTCAATAATCGATACCTAAAACTTGAATTGTACTACCTCTTACTGGCTATTACATCAACTTAGAAGCTTCATCTGTGTTCTACTATGGTGCTTTTAGTGTCTCCGCACACCGCAGCACGCGACATAGCTTTGCAGACGATAAGTACAACCGTTTCAGAGAAAAGAGGGGCCAATGTGACGATCTGGCTTTAAGTCGATTCGATAAGAAATGACGAAAACGGACGCATTTCTCAGGTTTTTACTACATATGAACACTTTTCACATTCTCCCGTGCAACTCGGCTGCTAGTCCTCCTTTCATGCAGAATCTTAAGGTCCTAGCTCATGTCCAAGACACCAAAGCCAGCTAAAAAGTCAATAATCGATACCTAAAACTTCAGTTGTACTACTTCTTACTGGCTATTACATCAACTTAGAAGCTTCATCTGTGTTCTACCATGGTGCTTCTAGTGTCTGCGCATACCGCAGCACGCGACATAGCTTTGCAGACGATAAGTACAACCGTTTCAGAGAGAAGAGCGGCCAATGTGACGATCTGGCTTTAAGTCGATTCGATAACAAATGACGAAAACGGACGGATTTCTCAGGTTTTTACTACATATGAACACTTTTCATATTCTCCCGTGCAACTCGGCTGCTAGTCCTCCTTTCATGCAGAATCTTAAGGTCATAGCTCATGTCCAAGGCACCAAAGCCAGCTAAAAAGTGAATAATCGATACCTAAAACTTGAATTGTACTACTTCTTACTGGCTATTACATCGACTTAAAACTTCATCTGTGTTCTACTATGGTGATTTTATTGTCTCCACATACCGCAGCACGCGACATAGCTTTGCAGACGATAAGTACAACCGTTTCAGAGAGAAGAGCGGCCAATGTGACGATCTGGCCATAAGTCGATTCGATAACAAATGACGAAAACGGATGGATTTCTCAGGTTTTTACTACATATGAACACTTTTCACATTCTCCCGTGCAACTCGGCTGATAGTCCTCCTTTCATGCAGAATCTTAAGGTCCTAGCTCATGTCCAAGACACCAAAGCCAGCTAAAAAGTCAATAATCGATACCTAAAACTTCAGTTGTACTACTTCTTACTGGCTATTACATCAACATAGAAGCTTCATCTGTTTTATACTATGGTGCTTTTAGTGTCTGCGCATACCGCAGCACGCGACATAGCTTTGCAGACGATAAGTACAACCGTTTCAGAGAGAAGAGCGGCCAATGTGACGATCTGGCTTTAAGTCGATTCGATAACAAATGACGAAAACGGACGGATTTCTCAGGTTTTTACTACATATGAACACTTTTCACATTCTTCCCTGCAACTCGGCTGCTAGTCCTCCTTTCATGCAGATTCTTAAGGTCCTAGCTCATGTCCAAGGCATCAAAGCCAGCTAAAAAGTCAATAATCGATACCTAAAACTTGAATTGTACTATTTCTTACTGGCTATTACATCAAATTAGAAGCTTCATCTGTGTTCTACTGTGGTGGTTTCAGTGTCTCCGCCTACCGCAGCATACGACATAGCTTTGCAGACGATAAGTACAACCGTATCAGAGAGAAGAGCGGCCTATGTGACGATCTGGCTTTAAGTCGATTCGATAACAAATGACGAAAACGGACGGATTTCTCAGGTTTTTACTACATATGAACACTTTTCATATTGTCCCGTGCAACTCGGCTGCTAGTCCGCCTTTCATGCAGAATCTTAAGGTCCTAGCTCATGTCCAAGGCACCAAATCCGTCTAAGAAGTCAATAATCGATACCTAAAACTTGAATTGTACTACTTCTTACTGGCTATTACATCGACTTAGAAGCTTCATCTGTGTTCTACTATGGTGATTTTATTGTCTCCGCATACCGCAGCACGCGACTTAGCTTTCCAGACGATAAGTACAACCGTGTCACAGAGAAGAGCGGCCAATGTGACGATCGGTCTTTAAGTCGATTCGATAACAAATGACGAAAACGGACGGATTTCTCAGGTTTCTACTACATATGAACACATTTCACATTCTCCCATGCAACGCGGCTGCTAGTCCTCTTTTCATGCAGAATCTTAAGGTCCTAGCTCATGTCCAAGGCACCAAAGCCAGCTAAAAAGTCAATAATCGATACCTAAAACTTGAATTGTACTACTTCTTACTGGCTATTACATCAACTTAGAAGCTTCATCTGTGTTGTACAATGGTGCTTTTAGTGTCTGCGCATACCGCAGCACGCGTCATAGCTTTGCAGACGATAAGTACAACCGTTTCAGAGAGAAGAGAGGCCAATGTGACGATCGGGCTTTATGTCGATTCGAAAACAAATGACGAAAACGGACGGATTTCTCAGGTTTTTACTACATATGAACACATTTCACATTCTCCCGTGCAACGCGGCTGCTATTCCTCCTATCATGCAGAATCTTAAGGCCCTAGCTCATGTCCAAGGCACCAAAGCCAGCTAAAAAGTCAATAATCGATACCTAAAACTTCAGTTGTACTACTTCTTACTGGCTATTACATCAACTTAGAAGCTTCATCTGTTTTATACTATGGTGCTTTTAGTGTCTGCGCATACCGCAGCACGCGACATAGCTTTGCAGACGATAAGTACAACCGTTTCAGAGAGAAGAGCGGCCAATGTGACGATCTGGCCATAAGTCGATTCGATAACAAATGACGAAAACGGACGGATTTCTCGGGTTTTTACTACATATGAACACTTTTCAGATTCTCCCGTGCAACTCGGCTGCTAGTCCTCCTTTCATGCAGAATCTTAAGGTCCTAGCTCATGCCCAAGGCACCAAAGCCAGCTAAAAAGTCAATAATCCATACCTAAAACTTGAATTGCACTACTTCTTATTGTCTATTACATTATCTTAGAAGCTTCATCTGTGTTCTACTATGGTGATTTTAGTGTCTCCGCATACCGCAGCACGCGACATATCTTTGCAGACGATAAGTACAACCGTTTCAGAGAGAAGAGCGGCCAATGTGACGATCGGGCTTTAAGTCGATTCGAAAACAAATGACGAAAACGGACGGATTTCTCAGGTTTTTACTACATATGAACACATTTCACATTCTCCCGTGCAACTCGGCTGCTAGTCCTCCTTTCATGCAGAATCTTAATGTCCTAGCGCATGTCCAAGGCACCAAAGCCAGCTAAAAAGTAAATAATCAGTACCTAAAACTTGAATTGTACTACTTCTTACTGGCTATTACATCAACTTACAAGCTTCATCTGTGTTCTACTATGGTGCTTTTAGAGTCTCCGCATACCGCAGCACGCGACATAGCTTTGCAGACGATAAGTACAACCGTTTCAGAGAGAAGAGCGGCCAATGTGACGATCTGGCTTTAAGTCGATTCGATAACAAGTGACGAAAACGGACGGATTTCTCAGGTTTTTACTACATATGAACACTTTTCACATTCTTCCCTGCAACTCGGCTGCTAGTCCTCCTTTCATGCAGATTCTTAAGGTCCTAGCTCATGTCCAAGGCATCAAAGCCAGCTAAAAAGTCAATAATCGATACCTAAAACTTGAATTGTACTATTTCTTACTGGCTATTACATCAAATTAGAAGCTTCATCTGTGTTCTACTGTGGTGGTTTCAGTGTCTCCGCCTACCGCAGCATACGACATAGCTTTGCAGACGATAAGTACAACCGTTTCAGAGAGAAGAGCGGCCAATGTGACGATCTGGCTTTAAGCCGATTCGATAACAAATGACGAATACGGACGGATTTCTCAGGTTTTTACTACATATGAACACTTTTCACATTCTCCCGTGCAACTCGGCTGCTAGTCCTCCTTTCATGCAGAATCTTAAGGTCCTAGCTCATGTCCAAGGCACCAAAGCCAGCTAAAAAGTCAATAATCGATACCTAAAACTTGAATTGTACTACTTCTTACTGGCTATTACATCAACTTAGAAGCTTCATCTGTGTTCTACTATGGTGCTTTTAGTGTCTCCGCATACCGCATCACGCGACATAGCTTTGCAGGCGATAAGTACAACCGTTTCAGAGAGAAGAGCGGCCAATGTGACGATCTGGCTTTAAGTCGATTCGATAACAAATGACGAAAACGGACAGATTTCTCAGGTTTTTACTACATATGAACACTTTTCACATTCTCCCCTGCAACTCGGCTGCTAGTCCTCCTTTCATGTAGAATCTTAAGGTCCTAGGTCATGTCCAAGGCACCAAAGCCAGCTAAAAAGTCAATAATCGATACCTAAAACTTTAATTGTACAACTTCTTACTGGCTATTACATCATCATAGAAGCTTCATCTGTGTTCTACTATGGTGCTTTTAGTGTCTCCGCATACCGCATCACGCGACATAGCTTTGCAGACGATAAGTACAACCGTTTCAGAGAGAAGAGCTGCCAATGTGACGATCTGGCTTTAAGTCGATTTGATAACAAATGACGAAAACGGACGGATTTCTCAGGTTTTTACTACATATGAACACTTTTCACATTCTGCCGTGCAACTCGGCTGCTAGTCCTCCTTTCATGCAGAATCTTAAGGTCCTAGCTCATGTCCAAGGCACCAAATCCATCTAAGAAGTCAATAATCGATACCTAAAACTTGAATTGTACTACTTCTTACTGGCTATTACATCGACTTAGAAGCTTCATCTGTGTTCTACTATGGTGATTTTATTGTCTCCGCATACCGCAGCACGCGACTTAGCTTTGCAGACGATAAGTACAACCGTTTCAGAGAGAAGAGCGGCCAATGTGACGATCGGGCTTTAAGTCGATTCGATAACAAATGACGAAAACGGACGGATTTCTCAGGTTTCTACTACATATGAACACATTTCACATTCTCCCGTGCAACGCGGCTGCTAGTCCTCCTTTCATGCAGAATCTTAAGGTCCTAGCTCATGTCCAAGGCACCAAAGCCAGCTAAAAAGTCAATAATCGATACCTAAAACTTGAGTTGTACTACTTCTTACTGGCTATTACATCAACTTAGTAGCTTCATCTGTTTTATACTATGGTGCTTTTAGTGTCTGCGCATACCGCAGCACGCGACATAGCTTTGCAGACGATAAATACAACCGTTTCAGGGAGAAGAGCGGCCAATGTGACGATCTGGCTTTAAGTCGATTCGATAACAATTGACGAAAACGGACGGATTTCTCAGGTTTTTACTACATATGAACACTTTTCACATTCTCCCGTGCAACTCGGCTGCTAGTCCTCCTTTCATGCAGAATCTTAAAGTCCTAGCTCATGCCCAAGGCACCAAAGCCAGCAAAAAAGTAAATAATCAGTACCTAAAACTTGAATTGTACTACTTCTTACTGGCTATTACATCAACTTAGAAGCTTCATCTGTGTTCTACTATGGTGCTTTTAGTGTCTCCGCATACCGCAGCACGCGACATAGCTTTGCAGACGATAAGTACAACCGTTTCTGAGAGAAGAGCGGCCAATGTGACGATCTGGCTTTAAGTCGATTCGATAACAATTGACGAAAACGGACGGATTTCTCAGGTTTTTACTACATATGAACACTTTTCACATTCTCCCGTGCAACTACATCTACATCTACATGACTACTCTGCAATTCACATTTAAGTGCTTGGCAGAGGGTTCATCGAACCACAATCATACTATCTCTCTACAATTCCACTCCCGAACAGCGAGCGGGAAAAACGAACACCTAAACCTTTCTGTTCGAGCTCTGATTTCTCTTATTTTATTTTGATGATCATTCCTACCTATGTAGGTTGGGCTCAACAAAATATTTTCGCATTCGGAAGAGAAAGTTGGTGACTGAAATTTCGTAAAAAGGTCTCGCCGCGACGAAAAACGTCTATGCTGTAATGACTTCCATCCCAACTCGTGTATCATATCTGCCACACTCTCTCCCCTATAACGCGGTAATACAAAACGAGCTGCCCTTCTTTGCACCCTCTCGATGTCCTCCGTCAAAGCCACCTGGTAAGGATCCCACACCGCGCAGCATTATTCTAACAGAGGACGAACGAGTGTAGTGTAAGCTGTCTCTTTAGTGGACTTGTTGCATCTTCTAAGTGTCCTGCCAATGAAACGCAACCTTTGGCTCGCCTTCCCGACAATATTATCTATGTGGTCCTTCCAACTGAAGTTGTTTGTAATTTTAACACCCAGGTACTTAGTTGAATTGACAGCCTTGAGAATTGTACTATTTATCGAGTAATCGAATTCCAACGGATTTCGTTTGGAACTCATGTGGATCATCTCACACTTTTCGTTATTTAGCGTCAACTGCCACCTGACACACCATACAGCAATCTTTTCTAAATCGCTTTGCAGCTGATACTGGTCTTCGGATGACCTTACTAGACGGTAAATTACAGCATCATCTGCGAACAACCTAAGAGAACTGCTCAGATTGTCACCCAGGTCATTTATATAGATCAGGAACAGTAGAGGTCCCAGGACGCTTCCCTGGGGAACACCTGATATCACTTCAGTTTTACTCGATGATTTGCCGTCTATTACTACGAACCGCGAACTTCCTGACAGGAAATCACGAATCCAGTCGCACAATTGAGACGATACCCCATAGCTCCGCAGCTTGATTAGAAGTCGCTTGTGAGGAACGGTGTCAAAAGCTTTCCGGAAATCTAGAAATACGGAATCAACTTGAGATCCCCTGTCGATAGCGGCCATTACTTCGTGCGAATAAAGAGCTAGCTGCGTTGCACAAGAGCGATGTTTTCTGAAGCCATGCTGATTACGTGTCAATAGATCGTTCCCTTCGAGGTGATTCATAATGTTTGAATACAGTATATGCTCCAAAACCCTACTGCAAACCGACGTCAATGATATAGGTCTGTAGTTAAATGGATTACTCCTACGACCCTTTTTGAACACTGGTGCGCCCTGCGCAATTTTCCAATCTGTAGGTACAGATCTATCGGTGAGCGAGCGGTTGTATATGAGTGCTAAGTAGGGAGCTATAGTATCAGCGTAATCTGAAAGGAACCTAATCGGTATACAATCTGGACCTGAAGACTTGCCCGTATCAAGCGATTTGAGTTGCTTCGCAACCCCTAAGGTATCTACTTCTAAGAAACTCATGCTAGCAGATGTTCGTGTTTCAAATTCTGGAATATTCCATTCGTCTTCCCTGGTGAAGGAATTTCGGAAAACTGCGTTCAATAACTCCGCTTTAGCGGCGCAGTCGTCGATAACAGTACCATCGGCACTGCGCAGCGAAGGTATTGACTGCGTCTTGCCGCTTGTGTACTTTACATACGACCAGAATTTCTTCGGATTTTCTACCAAATTTCGAGACAATGTTTCGTTGTGGAACCTATTAAAGGCATCTCGCATCGAAGTACGTGCCAAATTTCGCGCGTCTGTAAATTTTAGCCCATCTTCAGGATTTCGCGTTCTTCTGAACTTCGCATGCTTTTTCCGTTGCCTTTGCAACAGCGTTCGGACCTTTTTTGTGTACCACGGGGGATCCGTTCCATCTCTTACCAATTTATGAGGTATGAATATCTCAATTGCTGTTGCTACTATATCTTTGAATTTGAGCCACATCTCGTCTACATTCGCATAGTCAGTTCGGAAGGAATGGAAATTGTCTTTTAGGAAGGCTTCTAGTGGTACTTTATCCGCTTTTTTAAATAAAATTATTTTGCGTTTGTTTCTGATGGATTTGGAAGAAATGGTATTGAGCCTAGCTACAATGACCTTGTGATCACTAATCCCTGTATCAGTCATGATGCTCTCTATCAGCTCTGGATTGTTTGTGGCCAAGAGGTCAAGTGTGTTTTCGCAACCAATTACAATTCGCGTGGGTTCGTGGACTAACTGCTCTAAATAATTTTCGGAGAATGCATTTAGGACAATCTCGGAAGACGTTTTGTGCCTACCACCGGTTTTGAACAAGTATTTTTGCCAACATACCGAGGGTAGGTTGAAGTCCCCACCAACTATAACCGTATGAGTGGGGTATTTATTTGTTACGAGACTCAAACTTTCTCTGAACTGTTCCGCAACTGTATCATCGGAGTCTGGGGGTCGGTAGAAGGAGCCAATTATTAACTTAATTCGGCTGTTAAGTATAACCTCCACCCACACCAATTCGCACAGAGTATCTACTTCGACTTCACTATAAGATAAACCACTACTGACAGACACCAACACTCCACCACCAATTCTGCCTAATCTATCTTTCCTGAACACCGTCTGAGACTTCGTAAAAATTTCTGCAGAACTTATTTCAGGCTTTAGCCAGCTTTCTGTACCTATAACGATATAAGCTTCTGTGCTTTCTATTAGCGCTTGAAGCTCAGGGACTTTTCCAGCGCAACTACAACAATTTACAACTATAATTCCGACTGTTCCTTGATCCAAGCACGTCCTGTAATTGCCAAGCACCCTTTGACATTGCAGCCCATCCCGCACTTTCCCGAGGCCTTCTAACCTAAAAAAACCGCCCAGTCCACGCCACACAGCCTCCGCTACCCGTGTAGCCGCCAGCTGAGTGTAGTGAACTCCTGACCTATTCAGCGGAACCCGAAACCCCACCACCCTATGGCGCAAGTCAAGGAATCTGCAGCCAATACGGTCGCAAAACCGTCTGAGCCTCTGATTCAGACCCTCCACCCGGCTCTGCACCAAAGGTCCGCAGTCGGTTCTGTCAACGATGCTGCAGATGGTGAGCTCTGCCTTCATCTCGTAAGCAAGACCGGCAGCCTTCACCAAATCAGATAGCCGCTGGAATCCAGAGAGAATTTCCTCAGATCCAAAGCGACACACGTCATTAGTGCCGACATGTGCCACCACCTGCAGCTGGCTGCACCCTGTGCTCTTCATGGCATCCGGAAGGACCCTTACGACATCAGGAATGACTCCTCCCGGAATGCACACGGAGTGCACACTGGATTTCTTCCCCTCCTTAGCCGCCATATCCCTAAGGGGCCCCATTACGCGCCTAACATTGGAGCTCCCAACTACCAGTAAGCCCAACCTCTGCGATTGCCCGGACCTTGAAGGCTGAGAATGATCCTCTGAAACAGGGCAGGCAGCTGCATCTGGCTCAGCCAGAGACAGTGCCTGAAACCGGTTTGTCAGACGCACCGGGGAGGCTTTCTGGTCAGCTTCCGGGGACGCCTTTCGCTGCCTGCCACGCCTTGGAACGACCTCCCAATCAACCACAGGCGAGGGCTCAGCCCCACTGCGGGCAGCAACCGGGGCAACCACAGCGGCAGACCGATCTGGGGACAGACGGGATGAGGTTGACATCCCCGTGATACCCGAGTCCGGCTCCCCACAGTGGTGCCCATTGGCAACAGCCTCAAGCTGCGCGACCGAAGTCAGCGCCGATTGCAGCTGTGAGCGAAGGGATGCCAAGTCAGCCCTCATCCGAACACAGCAATCGCAGTCCCTGTCCATTCTAATCGATGTTTAACAACAGTTACTGAAACACGAGTCGGTGCCTAGACAACGCAAGCGGAACACGCAAAGAATGTATCAACTAACCTGTACAAATGCCTAACGACTGCGCTACAATCTGCTGAATTTACGATTACAGTAACTAAAACTCGAAATTGCACCTCCTATACGAAACTCCCGCGCAATTTGAATAAGAATCTACGAAGTAAACACTAAAGCGCGATGCTACAACTGTCAAATACTATAATACGCCCGAAATATATGAATTAAACAATGCAAGTACCCAAAAACACGCAAAGAAATTAATTAAACTATGTAACAAATAAGTAAGCTAGGGTTATACGACTTGCTGCTGCAGCTGCTTATCCAACGGCGGCAGGGAGCACACTGACTGGCCAACCGACTCTGGCCGTTCACAACAAAAACAGAAGACAGACGACTACGCGAATTTACACTATTCAGGTACTAAGGCGCGATGCTACAACCCTCAAATACTATAATACGCCCGAAATATACGAATTAAACAATGCAAGTACCCAAAAACACGCAAAGAAATTAATTAAACTATGTAACAAATAAGTAAGCTAGGGTTATACGACTTGCTGCTGCAGCTGCTTATCCAACGGCGGCAGGGAGCACACTCGGCTGCTAGTCCTCCTTTCATGCAGAATCTTAAGGTCCTAGCTCATGTCCAAGGCACCAAAGGCAGCTAAAAAGTCAATAATCGATACCTAAAACTTGAATTGTACTACTTCTTACTGGCTATTACATCAACTTAGAAGCTTCATCTGTGTTCTACTATGGTGCTTTTAGTGTCTCCGCATACCGCAGCACGCGACATAGCTTTGCAGACGATAAGTACAACCGTTTCAGAGAGAAGAGCGGCCAATGTGACGATCGGGCTTTAAGTCGATTCGATAACAAATGACGAAAACGGACGGATTTCTCAGGTTTTTACTACATATGAACACTTTTCAGATTCTCCCGTGCAACTCGGCTGCTAGTCCTCCTTTCATGCAGAATCTTAAGGTCCTAGCTCATGCCCAAGGCACCAAAGCCAGCTAAAAAGTCAATAATCCATACCTAAAACTTGAATTGTACTACTTCTTATTGTCTATTACATCATCTTAGAAGCTTCATCTGTGTTCTACTATGGTGATTTTAGTGTCTCCGCATACCGCAGCACGCGACATAGCTTTGAAGACGATAAGTACAACCGTTTCAGAGAGAAGAGCGGCCAATGTGACGATCGGGCTTTAAGTCGATTCGAAAACAAATGACGAAAACGGACGGATTTCTCAGGTTTTTACTACATATGAACACATTTCACATTCTCCCGTGCAACACGGCTGCTAGTCCTCCTTTCATGCAGAATCTTAATGTCCTAGCTCATGTCCAAGGCACCAAAGCCAGCTAAAACGTAAATAATCAGTACCTAAAACTTGAATTGTACTACTTCTTACTGGCTATTACATCAACTTAGAAGCTTCATCTGTGTTCTACTATGGTGCTTTTAGAGTCTCCGCATACCGCAGCACGCGACATAGCTTTGCAGACGATAAGTACAACCGTTTCAGAGAGAAGAGCGGCCAATGTGACGATCTGGCTTTAAGTCAATTCGATAACAAATGACGAAAACGGACGGATTTCTCAGGTTTTTACTACATATGAACACTTTTCACATTCTTCCCTGCAACTCGGCTGCTAGTCCTCCTTTCATGCAGATTCTTAAGGTCCTAGCTCATGTCCAAGGCATCAAAGCCAGCTAAAAAGTCAATAATCGATACCTAAAACTTGAATTGTACTATTTCTTACTCTCTATTACATCAAATTAGAAGCTTCATCTGTGTTCTACTGTGGTGGTTTCAGTGTCTCCGCCTACCGCAGCATACGACATAGCTTTGCAGACGATAAGTACAACCGTTTCAGAGAGAAGAGCGGCCAATGTGACGATCTGGCTTTAAGCCGATTCGATAACAAATGACGAAAACGGACGGATTTCTCAGGTTTTTACTACATATGAACACTTTTCACATTCTCCCGTGCAACTCGGCTGCTAGTCCTCCTTTCATGCAGAATCTTAAGGTCCTAGCTCATGTCCAAGGCACCAAAGCCAGCTAAAAAGTCAATAATCGATACCTAAAACTTGAATTGTACTACTTCTTAATGGCTATTACATCAACTTAGAAGCTTCATCTGTGTTCTACTATGGTGCTTTTAGTGTCTCCGCATACCGCATCACGCGACATAGCTTTGCAGGCGATAAGTACAACCGTTTCAGAGAGAAGAGCGGCCAATGTGACGATCTGGCTTTAAGTCGATTCGATAACAAATGACGAAAACGGACGTATTTCTCAGGTTTTTACTACATATGAACACTTTTCACATTCTCCCCTGCAAATCGGCTGCTAGTCCTCCTTTCATGCAGAATCTTAAGGTCCTAGGTCATGTCCAAGGCACCAAAGCCAGCTAAAAAGTCAATAATCGATACCTAAAACTTTAATTGTACTACTTCTTACTGGCTATTACATCATCATAGAAGCTTCATCTGTGTTCTACTATGGTGCTTTTAGTGTCTCCGCATACCGCAGCACGCGACATAACTTTGAAGACGATAAGTACAACCGTTTCAGAGAGAAGAGCGGCCAATGTGACGATCTGGCTTTAAGTCGATTCGATAACAAATGACGAAAACGGACGGATTTCTCAGGTTTTTACTACATTTGAATACTTTTCATATTCTCCCGTGCAACTCGGCTGCTAGTCCTCCTTTCATGCAGAATCTTAAGGTCCTAGCTCATGTCCAAGGCACCAAAGCCAACTAAAAAGTCAATAATCGATACCTCAAACTTGAATTGTAATACTTCTTACTGGCTATTACATCAACTTAGAAGCTTCATCTGTGTTCTACTATGGTGCTTTTAGTGTCTCCGCATACCGCAGCTCGCGACATAGCTTTGCAGGCGATAAGTACAACCGTTTCAGAGAGAAGAGCGGCCAAT
Source organism: Schistocerca gregaria (assembly GCF_023897955.1). Taxonomy (NCBI): domain Eukaryota; kingdom Metazoa; phylum Arthropoda; class Insecta; order Orthoptera; family Acrididae; genus Schistocerca; species Schistocerca gregaria. Next base: position 2,872,008 of record NW_026061811.1, on the reverse strand, counting down.
GTGACGATCTGGCTTTAAGTCGATTCGATAACAAATGACGAATGACGAAAACGGACGGATTTCTCAGGTTTTTACTACATATGAACACTTTTCACATTCTCCCCTGCAACTCGGCTGCTAGTCCTCCTTTCATGCAGAATCTTAAGGTCCTTGGTCATGTCGAAGGCACCAAAGCCAGCTAAAAAGTCAATAATCGATACCTAAAACTTTAATTGTACTACTTCTTACTGGCTATTACATCATCATAGAAGCTTCATCTGTGTTCTAATATGGTGCTTGTAGTGTCTCCGCATACCGCAGCACGCGACATAGCTTTGCAGACGATAAGTACAACCGTTTCAGAGAGAAGAGCGGCCAATGTGACGATCTGGCTTTAAGCCGATTCGATAACAAATGACGAAAACGGACGGATTTCTCAGGTTTTTACTACATATGAACACTTTTCACATTCTCCCGTGCAACTCGGCTGCTAGTCCTCCTTTCATGCAGAATCTTAAAGTCCTAGCTCATGTCCAAGGCACCAAAGCCAGCTAAAAAGTCAATAATCGATACCTTAAACTTGAATTGTACTACATCTTAATGGCTATTACATCATCATAGAAGCTTCATCTGTGTTCTACTATGGTGCTTTTAGTGTCTCCGCATACCGCATCACGCGACATAGCTTTGCAGGCGATAAGTACAACCGTTTCAGAGAGAAGAGCGGCCAATGTGACGATCTGGCTTTAAGTCGATTCGATAACAAATGACGAAAACGGACGGATTTCTCAGGTTTTTACTACATATGAACACTTTTCACATTCTCCCCTGCAACTCGGCTGCTAGTCCTCCTTTCATGCAGAATCTTAAGGTCCTAGGTCATGTCCAAGGCACCAAAGCCAGCTAAAAAGTCAATAATCGATACCTAAAACTTTAATTGTACTACTTCTTACTGGCTATTACATCATCATAGAAGCTTCATCTGTGTTCTACTATGGTGCGTTTAGTGTCTCCGCATACCGCAGCACGCGACATAGCTTTGCAGACGATAAGTACAACCGTTTCAGAGAGAAGAGCGGCCAATGTGACGATCTGGCTTTAAGTCGATTCGATAACAAATGACGAAAACGGACGGATTTCTCAGGTTTTTACTACATATGAACACTTTTCATATTGTCCCGTGCAACTCGGCTGCTAGTCCTCCTTTCATGCAGAATCTTAAGGTCCTAGCTCATGTCCAAGGCCCCAAATCCATCTAAGAAGTCAATAATCGATACCTAAAACTTGAATTGTACTACTTCTTACTGGCTATTACATCGACTTAGAAGCTTCATCTGTGTTCTACTATGGTGATTTTATTGTCTCCGCATACCGCAGCACGCGACATAGCTTTGCAGACGATAAGTACAACCGTTTCAGAGAGAAGAGCGGCCAATGTGACGATCGGGCTTTAAGTCGATTCGATAACAAATGACGAAAACGGACGGATTTCTCAGGTTTCTACTTCATATGAACACATTTCACATTCTCCCGTGCAACGCGGCTGTTAGTCCTCCTTTCATGCAGAATCTTAAGGTCCTAGCTCATGTCCAAGGCACCAAAGCCAGCTAAAAAGTCAATAATCGATACCTGAAACTTGCGTTGTACTACTTCTTACTGGCTATTACATCAACTTAGAAGCTTCATCTGTTTTATACTATGGTGCTTTTAGTGTCTGCGCATACCGCAGCACGCGACATAGCTTTGCAGACGATAAGTACAACCGTTTCAGAGAGAAGAGCGGCCAATGTGACGATCTGGCTTTAAGTCGATTCGATAACAATTGACGAAAACGAACGGATTTCTCAGGTTTTTACTACATATGAACACTTTTCACATTCTCCCGTGCAACTCGGCTGCTAGTCCTCCTTTCATGCAGATTCTTAAGGTCGCAGCTCATGTCCAAGGCACCAAAGCCAGCTAAAAAGTCAATAATCGATACCTAAAACTTGAATTGTACTACTTCTTACTGGCTATTACATCAACTTGGAAGCTTCATCTGTGTTCTACTATGGTGGTTTTAGTGTCTCCGCATACCGCAGCACGCGACATAGCTTTGCAGACGATAAGTACAACCGTTTCAGAGAGAAGAGCGGCCAATGTGACGATCTGGCTTTAAGTCGATTCGATAACAAATGACGAAAACGGACGGATTTCTCAGGTTTTTACTACATATGAACACTTTTCACATTCTCCCCTGCAACTCGGCTGCTAGTCCTCCTTTCTTGCAGAATCTTAAGGTCCTAGCTCATGTCCAAGGCAACAAAGCCAGCTAAAATATCAATAATCGATACCTAAAACTTGAATTGTACTACTTCTTACTGGCTATTACATCAACTTAGAAGCTTCATCTGTGTTCTACTATGGTGCTTTTAGTGTCTCCGCATACCGCAGCACGCGACATAGCTTTGAAGACGATAAGTACAACCGTTTCAGAGAGAAGAGCGGCCAATGTGACGATCTGGCTTTAAGTCGATTCGATAACAAATGACGAAAACGGACGGATTTCTCAGGTTTTTACTACATTTGAATACTTTTCATATTCTCCCGTGCAACTCGGCTGCTAGTCCTCCTTTCATGCAGAATCTTAAGGTCCTAGCTCATGTCCAAGGCACCAAAGCCAGCTAAAAAGTCAATAATCGATACCTAAAACTTGAATTGTAATACTTCTTACTGGCTATTACATCAACTTAGAAGCTTCATCTGTGTTCTACTATGGTGCTATAAGTGTCTCCGCATACCGCAGCTCGCGACATAGCTTTGCAGGCGATAAGTACAACCGTTTCAGAGAGAAGAGCGGCCAATGTGACGATCTGGCTTTAAGTCGATTCGATAACAAATGACGAAAACGGACGGATTTCTCAGGTTTTTACTACATATGAACACTTTTCACATTCTCCCGTGCAACTCGGCTGCTAGTCCTCCTTTCATGCAGAATCTTAAGGTCCTTGGTCATGTCCAAGGCACCAAAGCCAGCTAAAAAGTCAATAATCGATACCTAAAACTTTAATTGTACTACTTCTTACTGGCTATTACATCATCATAGAAGCTTCATCTGTGTTCTACTATGGTGCTTTTAGTGTCTCCGCATACCGCATCACGCGACATAGCTTTGCAGGCGATAAGTACAACCGTTTCAGAGAGAAGAGCGGCCAATGTGACGATCTGGCTTTAAGTCGATTCGATAACAAATGACGAAAACGGACGGATTTCTCAGGTTTTTACTACATATGAACACTTTTCACATTCTCCCCTGCAACTCGGCTGCTAGTCCTCCTTTCATGCAGAATCTTAAGGTCCTAGGTCATGTCCAAGGCACCAAAGCCAGCTAAAAAGTCAATAATCGATACCTAAAACTTTAATTGTACTACTTCTTACTGGCTATTACATCATCATAGAAGCTTCATCTGTGTTCTACTATGGTGCGTTTAGTGTCTCCGCATACCGCAGCACGCGACATAGCTTTGCAGACGATAAGTACAACCGTTTCAGAGAGAAGAGCGGCCAATGTGACGATCTGGCTTTAAGCCGATTCGATAACAAATGACGAAAACGGACGGATTTCTCAGGTTTTTACTACATATGAACACTTTTCACATTCTCCCCTGCAACTCGGCTGCTAGTCCTCCTTTCATGCAGAATCTTAAGGTCCTAGGTCATGTCCAAGGCACCAAAGCCAGCTAAAAAGTCAATAATCGATACCTAAAACTTTAATTGTACTACTTCTTACTGGCTATTACATCATCATAGAAGCTTCATCTGTGTTCTACTATGGTGCGTTTAGTGTCTCCGCATACCGCAGCACGCGACATAGCTTTGCAGACGATAAGTACAACCGTTTCAGAGAGAAGAGCGGCCAATGTGACGATCTGGCTTTAAGTCGATTCGATAACAAATGACGAAAACGGACGGATTTCTCAGGTTTTTACTACATATGAACACTTTTCATATTGTCCCGTGCAACTCGGCTGCTAGTCCTCCTTTCATGCAGAATCTTAAGGTCCTAGCTCATGTCCAAGGCCCCAAATCCATCTAAGAAGTCAATAATCGATACCTAAAACTTGAATTGTACTACTTCTTACTGGCTATTACATCGACTTAGAAGCTTCATCTGTGTTCTACTATGGTGATTTTATTGTCTCCGCATACCGCAGCACGCGACTTAGCTTTGCAGACGATAAGTACAACCGTTTCAGAGAGAAGAGCGGCCAATGTGACGATCGGGCTTTAAGTCGATTCGATAACAAATGACGAAAACGGACGGATTTCTCAGGTTTCTACTTCATATGAACACATTTCACATTCTCCCGTGCAACGCGGCTGTTAGTCCTCCTTTCATGCAGAATCTTAAGGTCCTAGCTCATGTCCAAGGCACCAAAGCCAGCTAAAAAGTCAATAATCGATACCTAAAACTTGAATTGTACTACTTCTTAATGGCTATTACATCATCATAGAAGCTTCATCTGTGTTCTACTATGGTGCCTTTAGTGTCTGCGCATACCGCAGCACGCGACATAGCTTTGCAGACGATAAGTACAACCGTTTCAGAGAGAAGAGCGGCCAATGTGACGATCTGGCTTTAAGTCGATTCGATAACAATTGACGAAAACGAACGGATTTCTCAGGTTTTTACTACATATGAACACTTTTCACATTCTCCCGTGCAACTCGGCTGCTAGTCCTCCTTTCATGCAGATTCTTAAGGTCGTAGCTCATGTCCAAGGCACCAAAGCCAGCTAAAAAGTCAATAATCGATACCTAAAACTTGAATTGTACTACTTCTTACTGGCTATTACATCAACTTGGAAGCTTCATCTGTGTTCTACTATGGTGGTTTTAGTGTCTCCGCATACCGCAGCACGCGACATAGCTTTGCAGGCGATAAGTACAACCGTTTCAGAGAGAAGAGCGGCCAATGTGACGATCTGGCTTTAAGTCGATTCGATAACAAATGACGAAAACGGACGGATTTCTCAGGTTTTTACTACATATGAACACTTTTCACATTCTCCCCTGCAACTCGGCTGCTAGTCCTCCTTTCTTGCAGAATCTTAAGGTCCTAGCTCATGTCCAAGGCAACAAAGCCAGCTAAAATATCAATAATCGATACCTAAAACTTGAATTGTACTACTTCTTACTGGCTATTACATCAACTTAGAAGCTTCATCTGTGTTCTACTATGGTGCTTTTAGTGTCTCCGCATACCGCAGCACGCGACATAGCTTTGAAGACGATAAGTACAACCGTTTCAGAGAGAAGAGCGGCCAATGTGACGATCTGGCTTTAAGTCGATTCGATAACAAATGACGAAAACGGACGGATTTCTCAGGTTTTTACTACATTTGAATACTTTTCATATTCTCCCGTGCTACTCGGCTGCTAGTCCTCCTTTCATGCAGAATCTTAAGGTCCTAGCTCATGTCCAAGGCACCAAAGCCAGCTAAAAAGTCAATAATCGATACCTAAAACTTGAATTGTAATACTTCTTACTGGCTATTACATCAACTTAGAAGCTTCATCTGTGTTCTACTATGGTGCTTTTAGTGTCTCCGCATACCGCAGCTCGCGATATAGCTTTGCAGGCGATAAGTACAACCGTTTCAGAGAGAAGAGCGGCCAATGTGACGATCTGGCTTTAAGTCGATTCGATAACAAATGACGAAAACGGACGGATTTCTCAGGTTTTTACTACATATGAACACTTTTCACATTCTCCCGTGCAACTCGGCTGCTAGTCCTCCTTTCATGCAGAATCTTAAGGTCCTTGGTCATGTCCAAGGCACCAAAGCCAGCTAAAAAGTCAATAATCGATAACTAAAACTTTAATTGTACTACTTCTTACTGGCTATTACATCATCATAGAAGCTTCATCTGTGTTCTACTATGGTGCTTTTAGTGTCTCCGCATACCGCAGCACGCGACATAGCTTTGCAGACGATAAGTACAACCGTTTTAGAGAGAAGAGCGGCCAATGTGACGATCTGGCTTTAAGTCGATTCGATAACAAATGACGAAAACGGACGGATTTCACAGGTTTTTACTACATATGAACACTTTTCACATTCTCCCGTGCAACTCGGCTGCTAGTCCTCCTTTCATGCAGAATCTTAAGGTCCTAGCTCATGTCCAAGGCACCAAAGCCAGCTAAAAAAACAATAATCAGTACCTAAAACTTGAATTGTACTACTTCGTACTGGCTATTACATCAACTTAGAAGCTTAATCTGTTTTCTACTATGGTGCATTTAGTGTCTCCGCATACCGCAGCACGCCACATAGCTTTGCAGACGATAAGTACAGCCGTTTCAGAGAGAAGAGCGGCCAAGTGACGATCTGGCTTTAAGGCGATTCGATAACAAATGACGAAAACGGACGGATTTCTCAGGTTTTTACTAGATATGAACACTTTTCATATTGTCCCGTGCAACTCGGCTGCTAGTCCTCCTTTCATGCAGAATCTTAAGGTCCTAGCTCATGTCCAAGGCACCAAAGCCAGCTAAGAAGTCAATAATCGATACCTAAAACTTGAATTGTACTACTTCTTACTGGATATTACATCGACTTAGAAGCTTCATCTGTGTTCTACTATGGTGATTTTATTGTCTCCGCATACCGCAGCACGCGACTTAGCTTTGCAGACGATAAGTACAACCGTTTCAGAGAGAAGAGCGGCCAATGTGACGATCGGGCTTTAAGTCGATTCGATAACAAATGACGAAAACGGACGGATTTCTCAGGTTTCTGCTACATATGAACACATTTCACATTCTCCCGTGCAACGCGGCTGCTAGTCCTCCTTTCATGCAGAATCTTAAGGTCCTAGCTCATGCCCAAGGCTCCAAAGCCAGCTAAAAAGTCAATAATCAGTAGCTAAAACTTGAGTTGTACTACATCTTACTGGCTATTACATCAACTTAGAAGTTTCATCTGTTTTATACTATGGTGCTTTTAGTGTCTGCGCATGCCGCAGCACGCGACATAGCTTTGCAGACGATAAGTACAACCATTTCAGAGAGAAGAGCGGCCAATGTGACGATCTGGCTTTAAGTCGATTCGATAACAAATGACGAAAACGGACGGATTTCTCAGGTTTTTACTACATATGAACACTTTTCACATTCTCCCGTGCAACTCGGCTGCTAGTCCTCCTTTCATGCAGAATCTTAAGGTCCTAGCTCATGCCCAAGGCACCAAAGCCAGCTAAAAAGTCAATAATCGATACCTAAAACTTGAATTGTACTACTTCTTACTGGCTATTACATCAACTTAGAAGCTTCATCTGTGTTCTACTATGGTGCTTTTAGTGTCTACGCATACCGCAGCATGCGACATAGCTTTGCAGACGATAAGTACAACCGTTTCAGAGAGAAGAGCGGCCAATGTGACGATCTGGCTTTAAGTCGATTCGATAACAATTGACGAAAACGAACGGAGTTCTCAGGTCTTTACTACATATGAACACTTTTCACATTCTCCCGTGCAACTCGGCTGCTAGTCGTCCTTTCATGCAGATTCTTAAGGTCCTAGCTCATGTCCAAGGCACCAAAGCCAGCTAAAAAGTCAATAATCGATACCTAAAATTTGAATTGTACTACTTCTTACTGGCTATTACATCTACTTAGAAGCTTCATCTGTGTTCTACTATGGTGCTTTTAGTGTCTCGGCATACCGCAGCACGCGACATAGCTTGGAAGACGATAAGTACAACCGTTTCAGAGAGAAGAGCGGCCAATGTGACGATCTGGCTTTAAGTCGATTCGATAACAAATGACGAAAACGGACGGATTTCTCAGGTTTTTACTACATATGAACACTTTTCACATTCTCCCCTGCAACTCGGCTGCTAGTCCTCCTTTCTTGCAGAATCTTAAGGTCCTAGCTCATGTCCAAGGCAACAAAGCCAGCTAAAATATCAATAATCCATACCTAAAACTTGAATTGTACTACTTCTTACTGGCTATTACATCAACTTAGAGGCTTCATCTGTGTTCTACTACGGTGCTTTTAGTGTCTCCGCATACCACAGCACGCGACATAGCTTTGAAGACGATAAGTACAACCGTTTCAGAGAGAAGAGCGGCCAATGTGACGATCTGGCTTTAAGTCGATTCGATAACAAATGAAGAAAACGGACGGATTTCACAGGTTTTTACTACATTTGAATACTTTTCATATTCTTCCGTGCCACTCAGCTGCTAGTCCTCCTTTCATGCAGAATCTTAAGGTCCTTGCTCATGTCCAAGGCACCAAAGCCAGCTAAAAATCAATAATCGATACCTAAAACTTGAATTGTAATACTTCTTACTGGCTATTACATCATCATAGAAGCTTAATCTGTGTTCTACTATGGTGCTTTTAGTGTCTCCGCATACCGCAGCACGCGACATAGCTTTGAAGACGATAAGTACAACCGTTTCAGAGAGAAGAGGGGCCAATGTGACGATCTGGCTTTAAGTCGAATCGATAACAAATGACGAAAACGGACGGATTTCTCAGGTTTTTACTACATATGAACACTTTTCACATTCTCCCGTGCAACTCGGCTGCTAGTCCTCCTTTCATGCAGAATCTTAAGGTCCTAGCTCATGTTCAAGGCACCAAAGCCAGCTAAAAAGTCAATAATCGATACCTAAAACTTGAATTGTACTACTTCTTACTGGCTATTACATCATCTTAGAAGCTTCATCTGTGTTCTGCTATGGTGCTTTTAGTGTCTCCGCATACCGCAGCACGCGACAAAGCTTTCCAGACGATAAGTACAACCGTTTCAGAGAGAAGAGCAGCCAATGTGACGATCTGGCTTTAAGTCGATTCGATAACAAATGACGAAAACGGACGGATTTCTCAGGTTTTCACTACATATGAACACTTTTCACATTCTCCTATCCAACGCGGCTGCTAGTCCTTCTTTCACGCAGAATCTTAAGGTCCTAGCTCATGTCCAAGGCACCAAAGCCAGCTAAAAAGTCAATAATCGATACCTAAAACTTGAATTGTACTACTTCTTACTGGCTATTACATCATCATAGAAGCTTCATCTGTGTTCTACTATGGTGCTTTAGTGTCTCCGCATACCGCAGCACGCGACATAGCTTTGCAGACGATAAGTACAACCGTTTCAGAGAGAAGAGCGGCCAATGTGACGATCTGGCTTCAAGTAGATTCGATAACAAATGACGAAAACGGACGGATTTCTCAGGTTTTTACTACATATGAACACTTTTCACATTCTCCCTTGCAACTCGGCTGCTAGTCCTTCTTTCATGCAGAATCTTAAGGTCCTAGCTCATGTCCAAGGCACCAAAGCCAGCTAAAAAGTCAATAATCAGTACCTAAAACTTGAATTGTACTACTTCTTACTGGCTATTACATCGACTTAGAAGCTTCATCTGTGTTCTACTATGGTGATTTTATTGTCTCCGCATTCCGCAGCACGCGACATAGCTTTGCAGACGATAAGTACAACCGTTTCAGAGAGAAGAGCGGCCAATGTGACGATCGGGCTTTAAGTCGATTCGATAACAAATGACGAAAACGGACGGATTTCTCAGGTTTCTACTACATATGAACACATTTCACATTCTCCCGTGCAACGCGGCTGCTAGTCTTCCTTTAATGCAGAATCTTAAGGTCCTAGCTCATGTCCAAGGCACCAAAGCCAGCTAAAAAGTCAATAATCGATACCTAAATCTTGAATTGTACTACTTCTTACTGGCTATTACATCAACTTAGAAGCTTCATCTGTGTTCTACCATGGTGCGTTTAGTGTCTCCGCACACCGCAGTACGCGACATAGCTTTGCAGACGATAAGTACAACCGTTTCAGAGAAAAGAGGGGCCAATGTGACGATCTGGCTTTAAGTCGATTCGATAACAAATGACGAAAACGGACGGATCTCTCAGGTTTTTACTACATATGAACACTTTTCACATTCTCCCGTGCAACTCGGCTGCTAGTCCTCCTTTCATGCAGAATCTTAAGGTCCTAGCTCATGTCAAAGGCACCAAAGCCAGCTAAAAAGTCGATAATCGATACCTTAAACTTGAATTGTACTACTTCTTACTGGCTATTACATCATCATAGAAGCTTCATATGTGTTCTACTATGGTGCTTTTAGTGTCTCCGCATACCGCAGCACGCGACATAGCTTTGCAGGCGATAAGTACAACCGTTTCAGAGAGAAGAGCGGCCAATGTGACGATCTGGCTTTAAGTCGATTCGATAACAAATGACGAAAACGGACGGATTTCTCAGGTTTTTACTACATATGAACACTTTTCACATTCTCCCGTGCAACTCGGCTGCTAGTCCTCCTTTCATGCAGAATCTTAAAGTCCTAGCTCATGTCCAAGGCACCAAAGCCAGCTAAAAAGTCAATAATCGATACCTTAAACTTGAATTGTACTACTTCTTAATGGCTATTACATCATCATAGAAGCTTCATCTGTGTTCTACTATGGTGCTTTTAGTGTCTCCGCATACCGCATCACGCGACATAGCTTTGCAGGCGATAAGTACAACCGTTTCAGAGAGAAGAGCGGCCAATGTGACGATCTGGCTTTAAGTCGATTCGATAACAAATGACGAAAACGGACGGATTTCTCAGGTTTTTACTACATATGAACACTTTTCACATTCTCCCCTGCAACTCGGCTGCTAGTCCTCCTTTCATGCAGAATCTTAAGGTCCTAGGTCATGTCCAAGGCACCAAAGCCAGCTAAAAAGTCAATAATCGATACCTAAAACTTTAATTGTACTACTTCTTACTGGCTATTACATCATCATAGAAGCTTCATCTGTGTTCTACTATGGTGCGTTTAGTGTCTCCGCATACCGCAGCACGCGGCATAGCTTTGCAGACGATAAGTACAACCGTTTCAGAGAGAAGAGCGGCCAATGTGACGATCTGGCTTTAAGTCGATTCGATAACAAATGACGAAAACGGACGGATTTCTCAGGTTTTTACTACATATGAACACTTTTCATATTGTCCCGTGCAACTCGGCGGCTAGTCCTCCTTTCATGCAGAATCTTAAGGTCCTAGCTCATGTCCAAGGCCCCAAATCCATCTAAGAAGTCAATAATCGATACCTAAAACTTGAATTGTACTACTTCTTACTGGCTATTACATCGACTTAGAAGCTTCATCTGTGTTCTACTATGGTGATTTTATTGTCTCCGCATACCGCAGCACGCGACATAGCTTTGCAGACGATAAGTACAACCGTTTCAGAGAGAAGAGCGGCCAATGTGACGATCGGGCTTTAAGTCGATTCGATAACAAATGACGAAAACGGACGGATTTCTCAGGTTTCTACTTCATATGAACACATTTCACATTCTCCCGTGCAACGCGGCTGTTAGTCCTCCTTTCATGCAGAATCTTAAGGTCCTAGCTCATGTCCAAGGCACCAAAGCCAGCTAAAAAGTCAATAATCGATACCTAAAACTTGCGTTGTACTACTTCTTACTGGCTATTACATCAACTTAGAAGCTTCATCTGTTTTATACTATGGTGCTTTTAGTGTCTGCGCATACCGCAGCACGCGACATAGCTTTGCAGACGATAAGTACAACCGTTTCAGAGAGAAGAGCGGCCAATGTGACGATCTGGCTTTAAGTCGATTCGATAACAATTGACGAAAACGAACGGATTTCTCAGGTTTTTACTACATATGAACACTTTTCACATTCTCCCGTGCAACTCGGCTGCTAGTCCTCCTTTCATGCAGATTCTTAAGGTCGTAGCTCATGTCCAAGGCACCAAAGCCAGTTAAAAGGCAATAATCGATACCTAAAACTTGAATTGTACTACTTCTTACTGGCTATTACATCAACTTGGACGCTTCATCTGTGTTCTACTATGGTGGTTTTAGTGTCTCCGCATACCGCAGCACGCGACATAGCTTTGCAGACGATAAGTACAACCGTTTCAGAGAGAAGAGCGGCCAATGTGACGATCTGGCTTTAAGTCGATTCGATAACAAATGACGAAAACGGACGGATTTCTCAGGTTTTTACTACATATGAACACTTTTCACATTCTCCCCTGCAACTCGGCTGCTAGTCCTCCTTTCTTGCAGAATCTTAAGGTCCTAGCTCATGTCCAAGGCAACAAAGCCAGCTAAAATATCAATAATCGATACCTAAAACTTGAATTGTACTACTTCTTACTGGCTATTACATCAACTTAGAAGCTTCATCTGTGTTCTACTATGGTGCTTTTAGTGTCTCCGCATACCGCAGCACGCGACATAGCTTTGAAGACGATAAGTACAACCGTTTCAGAGAGAAGAGCGGCCAATGTGACGATCTGGCTTTAAGTCGATTCGATAACAAATGACGAAAACGGACGGATTTCTCAGGTTTTTACTACATTTGAATACTTTTCATATTCTCCCGTGCAACTCGGCTGCTAGTCCTCCTTTCATGCAGAATCTTAAGGTCCTAGCTCATGTCCAAGGCACCAAAGCCAGCTAAAAAGTCAATAATCGATACCTAAAACTTGAATTGTAATACTTCTTACTGGCTATTACATCAACTTAGAAGCTTCATCTGTGTTCTACTATGGTGCTATAAGTGTCTCCACATACCGCAGCTCGCGACATAGCTTTGCAGGCGATAAGTACAACCGTTTCAGAGAGAAGAGCGGCCAATGTGACGATCTGGCTTTAAGTCGATTCGATAACAAATGACGAAAACGGACGGATTTCTCAGGTTTTTACTACATATGAACACTTTTCACATTCTCCCGTGCAACTCGGCTGCTAGTCCTCCTTTCATGCAGAATCTTAAGGTCCTTGGTCATGTCCAAGGCACCAAAGCCAGCTACAAAGTCAATAATCGATACCTAAAACTTTAATTGTACTACTTCTTACTGGCTATTACATCATCATAGAAGCTTCATCTGTGTTCTACTATGGTGCTTTTAGTGTCTCCGCATACCGCATCACGCGACATAGCTTTGCAGGCGATAAGTACAACCGTTTCAGAGAGAAGAGCGGCCAATGTGACGATCTGGCTTTAAGTCGATTCGATAACAAATGACGAAAACGGACGGATTTCTCAGGTTTTTACTACATATGAACACTTTTCACATTCTCCCCTGCAACTCGGCTGCTAGTCCTCCTTTCATGCAGAATCTTAAGGTCCTAGGTCATGTCCAAGGCACCAAAGCCAGCTAAAAAGTCAATAATCGATACCTAAAACTTTAATTGTACTACTTCTTACTGGCTATTACATCATCATAGAAGCTTCATCTGTGTTCTACTATGGTGCGTTTAGTGTCTCCGCATACCGCAGCACGCGACATAGCTTTGCAGACGATAAGTACAACCGTTTCAGAGAGAAGAGCGGCCAATGTGACGATCTGGCTTTAAGTCGATTCGATAACAAATGACGAAAACGGACGGATTTCTCAGGTTTTTACTACATATGAACACTTTTCATATTGTCCCGTGCAACTCGGCTGCTAGTCCTCCTTTCATGCAGAATCTTAAGGTCCTAGCTCATGTCCAAGGCCCCAAATCCATCTAAGAAGTCAATAATCGATACCTAAAACTTGAATTGTACTACTTCTTACTGGCTATTACATCGACTTAGAAGCTTCATCTGTGTTCTACTATGGTGATTTTATTGTCTCCGCATACCGCAGCACGCGACTTAGCTTTGCAGACGATAAGTACAACCGTTTCAGAGAGAAGAGCGGCCAATGTGACGATCGGGCTTTAAGTCGATTCGATAACAAATGACGAAAACGGACGGATTTCTCAGGTTTCTACTTCATATGAACACATTTCACATTCTCCCGTGCAACGCGGCTGTTAGTCCTCCTTTCATGCAGAATCTTAAGGTCCTAGCTCATGTCCAAGGCACCAAAGCCAGCTAAAAAGTCAATAATCGATACCTAAAACTTGAATTGTACTACTTCTTAATGGCTATTACATCATCATAGAAGCTTCATCTGTGTTCTACTATGGTGCTTTTAGTGTCTGCGCATACCGCAGCACGCGACATAGCTTTGCAGACGATAAGTACAACCGTTTCAGAGAGAAGAGCGGCCAATGTGACGATCTGGCTTTAAGTCGATTCGATAACAAATGACGAAAACGGACGGATTTCTCAGGTTTTTACTACATATGAACACTTTTCACATTCTCCCCTGCAACTCGGCTGCTAGTCCTCCTTTCTTGCAGAATCTTAAGGTCCTAGCTCATGTCCAAGGCAACAAAGCCAGCTAAAATATCAATAATCGATACCTAAAACTTGAATTGTACTACTTCTTACTGGCTATTACATCAACTTAGAAGCTTCATCTGTGTTCTACTATGGTGCTTTTAGTGTCTCCGCATACCGCAGCACGCGACATAGCTTTGAAGACGATAAGTACAACCGTTTCAGAGAGAAGAGCGGCCAATGTGACGATCTGGCATTAAGTCGATTCGATAACAAATGACGAAAACGGACGGATTTCTCAGGTTTTTACTACATTTGAATACTTTTCATATTCTCCCGTGCAACTCGGCTGCTAGTCCTCCTTTCATGCAGAATCTTAAGGTCCTAGCTCATGTCCAAGGCACCAAAGCCAGCTAAAAAGTCAATAATCGATACCTAAAACTTGAATTGTAATACTTCTTACTGGCTATTACATCAACTTAGAAGCTTCATCTGTGTTCTACTATGGTGCTATAAGTGTCTCCGCATACCGCAGCTCGCGACATAGCTTTGCAGGCGATAAGTACAACCGTTTCAGAGAGAAGAGCGGCCAATGTGACGATCTGGCTTTAAGTCGATTCGATAACAAATGACGAAAACGGACGGATTTCTCAGGTTTTTACTACATATGAACACTTTTCACATTCTCCCGTGCAACTCGGCTGCTAGTCCTCCTTTCATGCAGAATCTTAAGGTCCTTGGTCATGTCCAAGGCACCAAAGCCAGCTAAAAAGTCAATAATCGATACCTAAAACTTTAATTGTACTACTTCTTACTGGCTATTACATCATCATAGAAGCTTCATCTGTGTTCTACTATGGTGCTTTTAGTGTCTCCGCATACCGCATCACGCGACATAGCTTTGCAGGCGATAAATACAACCGTTTCAGAGAGAAGAGCGGCCAATGTGACGATCTGGCTTTAAGTCGATTCGATAACAAATGACGAAAACGGACGGATTTCTCAGGTTTTTACTACATATGAACACTTTTCACATTCTCCCCTGCAACTCGGCTGCTAGTCCTCCTTTCATGCAGAATCTTAAGGTCCTAGGTCATGTCCAAGGCACCAAAGCCAGCTAAAAAGTCAATAATCGATACCTAAAACTTTAATTGTACTACTTCTTACTGGCTATTACATCATCATAGAAGCTTCATCTGTGTTCTACTATGGTGCGTTTAGTGTCTCCGCATACCGCAGCACGCGACATAGCTTTGCAGACGATAAGTACAACCGTTTCAGAGAGAAGAGCGGCCAATGTGACGATCTGGCTTTAAGTCATTTCGATAACAAATGACGAAAACGGACGGATTTCTCAGGTTTTTACTACATATGAACACATTTCATATTGTCCCGTGCAACTCGGCTGCTAGTCCTCCTTTCATGCAGAATCTTAAGGTCCTAGCTCATGTCCAAGGCCCCAAATCCATCTAAGAAGTCAATAATCGATACCTAAAACTTGAATTGTACTACTTCTTACTGGCTATTACATCGACTTAGAAGCTTCATCTGTGTTCTACTATGGTGATTTTATTGTCTCCGCATACCGCAGCACGCGACTTAGCTTTGCAGACGATAAGTACAACCGTTTCAGAGAGAAGAGCGGCCAATGTGACGATCGGGCTTTAAGTCGATTCGATAACAAATGACGAAAACAGACGGATTTCTCAGGTTTCTACTTCATATGAACACATTTCACATTCTCCCGTGCAACGCGGCTGTTAGTCCTCCTTTCATGCAGAATCTTAAGGTCCTAGCTCATGTCCAAGGCACCAAAGCCAGCTAAAAAGTCAATAATCGATACCTAAAACTTGAATTGTACTACTTCTTAATGGCTATTACATCATCATAGAAGCTTCATCTGTGTTCTACTATGGTGCTTTTAGTGTCTGCGCATACCGCAGCACGCGACATAGCTTTGCAGACGATAAGTACAACCGTTTCAGAGAGAAGAGCGGCCAATGTGACGATCTGGCTTTAAGTCGATTCGATAACAATTGACGAAAACGAACGGATTTCTCAGGTTTTTACTACATATGAACACTTTTCACATTCTCCCGTGCAACTCGGCTGCTAGTCCTCCTTTCATGCAGATTCTTAAGGTCGTAGCTCATGTCCAAGGCACCAAAGCCAGCTAAAAAGTCAATAATCGATACCTAAAACTTGAATTGTACTACTTCTTACTGGCTATTACATCAACTTGGAAGCTTCATCTGTGTTCTACTATGGTGGTTTTAGTGTCTCCGCATACCGCAGCACGCGACATAGCTTTGCAGACGATAAGTACAACCGTTTCAGAGAGAAGAGCGGCCAATGTGACGATGTGGCTTTAAGTCGATTCGATAACAAATGACGAAAACGGACGGATTTCTCAGGTTTTTACTACATATGAACACTTTTCACATTCTCCCCTGCAACTCGGCTGCTAGTCCTCCTTTCTTGCAGAATCTTAAGGTCCTAGCTCATGTCCAAGGCACCAAAGCCAGCTAAAAAGTCAATAATCGATACCTAAAACTTGAACTGTACTACTTCTTACTGGCTATTACATCAACTTAGAAGCTTCATCTGTGTTCTACTATGGTGCTATAAGTGTCTCCGCATACCGCAGCTCGCGACATAGCTTTGCAGGCGATAAGTACAACCGTTTCAGAGAGAACAGCGGCCAATGTGACGATCTGGCTTTAAGTCGATTCGATAACAAATGACGAAAACGGACGGATTTCTCAGGTTTTTACTACATATGAACACTTTTCACATTCTCCCGTGCAACTCGGCTGCTAGTCCTCCTTTCATGCTGAATCTTAAGGTCCTAGCTCATGTCCAAGGCACCAAAGCCAGCTAAAAAGTCAATAATCGATACCTAAAACTTTAATTGTACTACTTCTTACTGGCTATTACATCATCATAGAAGCTTCATCTGTGTTCTACTATGGTGCTTTTAGTGTCTCCGCATACCGCATCACGCGACATAGCTTTGCAGGCGATAAGTACAACCGTTTCAGAGAGAAGAGCGGCCAATGTGACGATCTGGCTTTAAGTCGATTCGATAACAAATGACGAAAACGGACGGATTTCTCAGGTTTTTACTACATATGAACACTTTTCACATTCTCCCCTGCAACTCGGCTGCTAGTCCTCCTTTCATGCAGAATCTTAAGGTCCTAGGTCATGTCCAAGGCACCAAAGCCAGCTAAAAAGTCAATAATCGATACCTAAGACTTTAATTGTACTACTTCTTACTGGCTATTACATCATCATAGAAGCTTCATCTGTGTTCTACTATGGTGCGTTTAGTGTCTCCGCATACCGCAGCACGCGACATAGCTTTGCAGACGATAAGTACAACCGTTTCAGAGAGAAGAGCGGCCAATGTGACGATCTGGCTTTAAGTCGATTCGATAACAAATGACGAAAACGGACGGATTTCTCAGGTTTTTACTACATATGAACACTTTTCATATTGTCTCGTGCAACTCGGCTGCTAGTCCTCCTTTCATGCAGAATCTTAAGGTCCTAGCTCATGTCCAAGGCCCCAAATCCATCTAAGAAGTCAATAATCGATACCTAAAACTTGAATTGTACTACTTCTTACTGGCTATTACATCGACTTAGAAGCTTCATCTGTGTTCTACTATGGTGATTTTATTGTCTCCGCATACCGCAGCACGCGACATAGCTTTGCAGACGATAAGTACAACCGTTTCAGAGAGAAGAGCGGCCAATGTGACGATCGGGCTTTAAGTCGATTCGATAACAAATGACGAAAACGGACGGATTTCTCAGGTTTCTACTTCATATGAACACATTTCACATTCTCCCGTGCAACGCGGCTGTTAGTCCTCCTTTCATGCAGAATCTTAAGGTCCTAGCTCATGTCCAAGGCACCAAAGCCAGCTAAAAAGTCAATAATCGATACCTAAAACTTGAATTGTACTACTTCTTACTGGCTATTACATCAACTTCGAAGCTTCATCTGTGTTCTACTATGGTGGTTTTAGTGTCTCCGCATACCGCAGCACGCGACATAGCTTTGCAGACGATAAGTACAACCGTTTCAGAGAGAAGAGCGGCCAATGTGACGATCTGGCTTTAAGTCGATTCGATAACAAATGACGAAAACGGACGGATTTCTCAGGTTTTTACTACATATGAACACTTTTCACATTCTCCCCTGCAACTCGGCTGCTAGTCCTCCTTTCTTGCAGAATCTTAAGGTCCTAGCTCATGTCCAAGGCAACAAAGCCAGCTAAAATATCAATAATCGATACCTAAAACTTGAATTGTACTACTTCTTACTGGCTATTACATCAACTTAGAAGCTTCATCTGTGTTCTACTATGGTGCTTTTAGTGTCTCCGCATACCGCAGCACGCGACATAGCTTTGAAGACGATAAGTACATCCGTTTCAGAGAGAAGAGCGGCCAATGTGACGATCTGGCTTTAAGTCGATTCGATAACAAATGACGAAAACGGACGGATTTCTCAGGTTTTTACCACATTTGAATACTTTTCATATTCTCCCGTGCAACTCGGCTGCTAGTCCTCCTTTCATGCAGAATCTTAAGGTCCTAGCTCATGTCCAAGGCACCAAAGCCAGCTAAAAAGTCAATAATCGATACCTAAAACTTGAATTGTAATACTTCTTACTGGCTATTACATCAACTTAGAAGCTTCATCTGTGTTCTACTATGGTGCTTTTAGTGTCTCCGCATACCGCAGCTCGCGACATAGCTTTGCAGGCGATAAGTACAACCGTTTCAGAGAGAAGAGCGGCCAATGTGACGATCTGGCTTTAAGTCGATTCGATAACAAATGACGAAAACCGACGGATTTCTCAGGTTTTTACTACATATGAACACTTTTCACATTCTCCCGTGCAACTCGGCTGCTAGTCCTCCTTTCATGCAGAATCTTAAGGTCCTTGGTCATGTCCAAGGCACCAAAGCCAGCTAAAAAGTCAATAATCGATACCTAAAACTTTAATTGTACTACTTCTTACTGGCTATTACATCATCATAGAAGCTTCATCTGTGTTCTACTATGGTGCTTTTAGCGTCTCCGCATACCGCAGCACGCGACATAGCTTTGCAGACGATAAGTACAACCGTTTTAGAGAGAAGAGCGGCCAATGTGACGATCTGGCTTTAAGTCGATTCGATAACAAATGACGAAAACGGACGGATTTCTCAGGTTTTTACTACATATGAACACTTTTCACATTCTCCCGTGCAACTCGGCTGCTAGTCCTCCTTTCATGCAGAATCTTAAGGTCCTAGCTCATGTCCAAGGCACCAAATCCATCTAAGAAGTCAATAATCGATACCTAAAACTTGAATTGTACTACTTCTTACTGGATATTACATCGACTTAGAAGCTTCATCTGTGTTCTACTATGGTGATTTTATTGTCTCCGCATACCGCAGCACGCGACTTAGCTTTGCAGACGATAAGTACAACCGTTTCAGAGAGAAGAGCGGCCAATGTGTAGATCGGGCTTTAAGTCGATTCGATAACAAATGACGAAAACGGACGGATTTCTCAGGTTTCTGCTACATATGAACACATTTCACATTCTCCCGTGCAACGCGGCTGCTAGTCCTCCTTTCATGCAGAATCTTAAAGTCCTAGCTCATGCCCAAGGCTCCAAAGCCAGCTAAAAAGTCAATAATCAGTAGCTAAAACTTGAGTTGTACTACATCTTACTGGCTATTACATCAACTTAGAAGTTTCATCTGTTTTATACTATGGTGCTTTTAGTGTCTGCGCATACCGCAGCACGCGACATAGCTTTGCAGACGATAAGTACAACCATTTCAGAGAGAAGAGCGGCCAATGTGACGATCTGGCTTTAAGTCGATTCGATAACAAATGACGAAAACGGGCGGATTTCTCAGGTTTTTACTACATATGAACACTTTTCACATTCTCCCGTGCAACTCGGCTGCTAGTCCTCCTTTCATGCAGAATCTTAAGGTCCTAGCTCATGCCCAAGGCACCAAAGCCAGCTAAAAAGTCAATAATCGATACCTAAAACTTGAATTGTACTACTTCTTACTGGCTATTACATCAACTTAGAAGCTTCATCTGTGTTCTACTATGGTGCTTTTAGTGTCTCCGCATACCGCAGCACGCGACATAGCTTTGCAGACGATAAGTACAAACGTTTCAGAGAGAAGAGCGGCCAATGTGACGATCGGGCTTTAAGTCGATTCGATAACAAATGACGGAAACAGACGGATTTCTCAAGTTTTTACTACATATGAACACATTTCACATTCTCCCGTGCAACGCGGCTGCTACTCCTCCTTTCATGCAGAATCTTAAGGTCCTAGCTCATGTCCAAGGCACCAAAGCCAGCTAAAAAGTAAATAATCAGTACCTAAAACTTTAATTGTACTACTTCTTACTGGCTATTACATCATCATAGAAGCTTCATCTGTGTTCTACTATGGTGCTTTTAGTGTCTCCGCATACCGCAGCACGCGACATAGCTTTGAAGACGATAAGTACAACCGTTTCAGAGAGAAGAGGGGCCAATGTGACGATCTGGCTTTAAGTCGATTCGATAACAAATGACGAAAACGGACGGATTTCTCAGGTTTTTACTACATATGAACACTTTTCACATTCTCCCGTGCAACTCGGCTGCTAGTCCTCCTTTCATGCAGAATCTTAAGGTCCTAGCTCATGTTCAAGGCACCAAAGCCAGCTAAAAAGTCAATAATCGATACCTAAAACTTGAATTGTACTACTTCTTACTGGCTATTACATCATCTTAGAAGCTTCATCTGTGTTCTGCTATGGTGCTTTTAGTGTCTCCGCATACCGCAGCACGCGACAAAGCTTTGAAGACGATAAGTACAACCGTTTCAGAGAGAAGAGCAGCCAATGTGACGATCTGGCTTTAAGTCGATTCGATAACAAATGACGAAAACGGACGGATTTCTCAGGTTTTCACTACATATGAACACTTTTCACATTCTCCTATCCAACGCGGCTGCTAGTCCTCCTTTCACGCAGAATCTTAAGGTCCTAGCTCATGTCCAAGGCACCAAAGCCAGCTAAAAAGTCAATAATCGATACCTAAAACTTGAATTGTACTACTTCTTACTGGCTATTACATCATCATAGAAGCTTCATCTGTGTTCTACTATGGTGCTTTAGTGTCTCCGCATACCGCAGCACGCGACATAGCTTTGCAGACGATAAGTACAACCGTTTCAGAGAGAAGAGCGGCCAATGGGACGATCTGGCTTCAAGTAGATTCGATAACAAATGACGAAAACGGACGGATTTCTCAGGTTTTTACTACATATGAACACTTTTCACATTCTCCCTTGCAACTCGGCTGCTAGTCCTTCTTTCATGCAGAATCTTAAGGTCCTAGCTCATGTCCAAGGCACCAAAGCCAGCTAAAAAGTCAATAATCAGTACCTAAAACTTGAATTGTACTACTTCTTACTGGCTATTACATCGACTTAGAAGCTTCATCTGTGTTCTACTATGGTGATTTTATTGTCTCCGCATTCCGCAGCACGCGACATAGCTTTGCAGACGATAAGTACAACCGTTTCAGAGAGAAGAGCGGCCAATGTGACGATCGGGCTTTAAGTCGATTCGATAACAAATGACGAAAACGGACGGATTTCTCAGGTTTCTACTACATATGAACACATTTCACATTCTCCCGTGCAACGCGGCTGCTAGTCTTCCTTTAATGCAGAATCTTAAGGTCCTAGCTCATGTCCAAGGCACCAAAGCCAGCTAAAAAGTCAATAATCGATACCTAAATCTTGAATTGTACTACTTCTTACTGGCTATTACATCAACTTAGAAGCTTCATCTGTGTTCTACCATGGTGCTTTTAGTGTCTCCGCACACCGCAGTACGCGACATAGCTTTGCAGACGATAAGTACAACCGTTTCAGAGAAAAGAGGGGCCAATGTGACGATCTGGCTTTAAGTCGATTCGATAACAAATGACGAAAACGGACGGATCTCTCAGGTTTTTACTACATATGAACACTTTTCACATTCTCCCGTGCAACTCGGCTGCTAGTCCTCCTTTCATGCAGAATCTTAAGGTCCTAGCTCATGTCAAAGGCACCAAAGCCAGCTAAAAAGTCGATAATCGATACCTTAAACTTGAATTGTACTACTTCTTACTGGCTATTACATCATCATAGAAGCTTCATATGTGTTCTACTATGGTGCTTTTAGTGTCTCCGCATACCGCAGCACGCGACATAGCTTTGCAGGCGATAAGTACAACCGTTTCAGAGAGAAGAGCGGCCAATGTGACGATCTGGCTTTAAGTCGATTCGATAACAAATGACGAAAACGGACGGATTTCTCAGGTTTTTACTACATATGAACACTTTTCACATTCTCCCATGCAACTCGGCTGCTAGTCCTCCTTTCATGCAGAATCTTAAGGTCCTAGCTCATGTCCAAGGCAACAAAGCCAGCTAAAAAGTCAATAATCAGTAGCTAAAACTTGAATTGTACTACTTCTTACTGGCTATTACATCGACTTAGAAGCTTCATCTGTGTTCTACTATGGTGATTTTATTGTCTCCGCATACCGCAGCACGCGACATAGCTTTGCAGACGATAAGTACAACCGTTTCAGAGAGAAGAGCGACCAATGTGACGATCTGGCTTTAAGTCGATTCGATAACAAATGACGAAAACGGACGGATTTCCCAGGTTTCTACTACATATGAACACATTTCACATTCTCCCGTGCAACGCGGCTGCTAGTCCTCCTTTAATGCAGAATCTTAAGGTCCTAGCTCATGTCCAAGGCACCAAAGCCAGCTAAAAAGTCAATAATCGATACCTAAAACTTGAATTGTACTACTTCTTACTGGCTATTACATCAACTTAGAAGCTTCATCTGTGTTCTACCATGGTGCTTTTAGTGTCTCCGCACACCGCAGTACGCGACATAGCTTTGCAGACGATAAGTACAACCGTTTCAGAGAAAAGAGGGGCCAATGTGACGATCTGGCTTTAAGTCGATTCGATAACAAATGACGAAAACGGACGGATTTCTCAGGTTTTTACTACATATGAACACTTTTCACATTCTCCCGTGCAACTCGGCTGCTAGTCCTCCTTTCATGCAGAATCTTAAGGTCCTAGCTCATGTCCAAGGCACCAAAGCCAGCTAAAAAGTCAATAATCGATACCTAAAACTTGAATTGTACTACTTCTTACTGGCTATTACATCAACTTAGAAGCTTCATCTGTGTTCTACTATGGTGCTTTTAGTGTCTCCGCATACCGCATCACGCGACATAGCTTTGCAGGCGATAAGTACAACCGTTTCATAGAGAAGAGCGGCCAATGTGACGATCGGGCTCTAAGTCGATTCGATAACAAATGACGAATATTGACGGATTTCTCAGGTTTTTACTACATATGAACACATTTCACATTCTCCCGTGCAACGCGGCTTCTAGTCCTCCTTTCATGCAGAATCTTAAGGTCCTAGCTCATGTCCAAGGCACCAAAGCCAGCTAAAAAGTAAATAATCAGTACCTAAAACTTGAATTGTACTACTTCTTACTGGCTATTACATCAAATTAGAAGCTTCATCTGTGTTCTACTGTGGTGGTTTCAGTGTCTCCGCCTACCGCAGCATACGACATAGCTTTGCAGACTTTAAGTACAACCGTTTCAGAGTGAAGAGCGGCCAATGTGACGATCTGGCTTTAAGTCGATTCGATAACAAATGACGAAAACGGACGGATTTCTCAGGTTTTTACTACATATGAACACTTTTCACATTCTCCCGTGCAACTCGGCTGCTAGTCCTCCTTTCATGCAGATTCTTAAGGTCCTAGCTCATGTCCAAGGCACCAAAGCCAGCTAAAAAGTAAATAATCAGTACCTAAAACTTGAATTGTACTACTTCTTACTGGCTATTACATCAAATTAGAAGCTTCATCTGTGTTCTACTGTGGTGGTTTCAGTGTCTCCGCCTACCGCAGCATACGACATAGCTTTGCAGACGATAAGTACAACCGTTTCAGAGAGAAGAGCGGCCAATGTGACGATCTGGCTTTAAGTCGATTCGATAACAAATGACGAAAACGGACGGATTTCTCAGGTTTTTACTACATATGAACACTTTTCACATTCTCCCGTGCAACTCGGCTGCTAGTCCTCCTTTCATGCAGATTCTTAAGGTCCTAGCTCATGTCCAAGGCAACAAAGCCAGCTAAAAAATCAATAATCGATACCTAAAACTTGAATTGTACTACTTCTTACTGGCTATTACATCATCTTAGAAGCTTCATCTGTGTTCTACTATGGTGCTTTCAGTGTCTCCGCATACCGCATCACGCGACATAGCTTTGCAGGCGATAAGGACAACCGTTTCAGAGAGAAGAGCGGCCAATGTGACGATCTGGCTTTAAGTCGATTCGATAACAAATGACGAAAACGGACGGATTTCTCAGGTTTCTAATACATATGAACACTATTCACATTCTCCCATCCAACGCGGCTGCTAGTCCTCCTTTCATGCAGAATCTTAAGGTCCTAGCTCATGTCCAAGGCACCAAAGCCAGCTATAAAGTCAATAATCGATACCTAAAACTTGAATTGTACTACTTCTTACTGGCTATTACATCATCATAGAAGCTTCATCTGTGTTCTACTATGGTGCTTTTAGTGTCTCGGCATACCGCAGCACGCGACATAGCTCTGCAGACGATAAGTACAACCGTTTCAGAGAGAAGAGCGGCCAATGTGACGATCTGGCTTTAAGTCGATTCGATAACAAATGAGGAAAACGGACGGATTTCTCAGGTTTTTACTACATATGAACACTTTTCACATTCTCCCGTGCAACTCGGCTGCTAGTCCTCCTTTCATGCAGAATCTTAAGGTCCTAGCTCATGTCCAAGGCACCAAAGCCAGCTGAAAAGTCGATAATCGATACCTTAAACTTGAATTGTACTACTTCTTACTGGCTATTACATCATCATAGAAGCTTCATATGTGTTCTGCTATGGTGCTTTTAGTGTCTCCGCATACCGCAGCACGCGACAAAGCTTTGCAGACGATAAGTACAACCGTTTCAGAGAGAAGAGCGGCCAATGTGACGATCTGGCTTTAAGTCGATTCGATAACAAATGACGAAAACGGACGGATTTCTCAGGTTTTTACTACATATGAACACTTTTCACATTCTCCCATGCAACTCGGCTGCTAGTCCTCCTTTCATGCAGAATCTTAAGGTCCTAGCTCATGTCCAAGGCACCAAAGCCAGCTAAAAAGTCAATAATCAGTAGCTAAAACTTGAATTGTACTACTTCTTACTGGCTATTACAATGACTTAGAAGCTTCATCTGTGTTCTACTATGGTGATTTTATTGTCTCCGCATACCGCAGCACGCGACATAGCTTTGCAGACGATAAGTACAACCGTTTCAGAGAGAAGAGCGGCCAATGTGACGATCTGGCTTTAAGTCGATTCGATAACAAATGACGAAAACGGACGGATTTCTCAGGTTTCTACTACATATGAACACATTTCACATTCTCCCGTGCAACGCGGCTGCTAGTCCTCCTTTAATGCAGAATCTTAAGGTCCTAGCTCATGTCCAAGGCTCCAAAGCCAGCTAAAAAGTAAATAATCAGTACCTAAAACTTGAATTGTACTACTTCTTACTGGCTATTACATCAACTTAGAAGCTTCATCTGTGTTCTACCATGGTGCTTTTAGTGTCTCCGCACACCGCAGTACGCGACATAGCTTTGCAGACGATAAGTACAACCGTTTCAGAGAAAAGAGGGGCCAATGTGACGATCTGGCTTTAAGTCGATTCGATAACAAATGACGAAAACGGACGGATTTCTCAGGTTTTTACTACATATGAACACTTTTCACATTCTCCCGTGCAACTCGGCTGCTAGTCCTCCTTTCATGCAGAATCTTAAGGTCCTAGCTCATGTCCAAGGCACCAAAGCCAGCTAAAAAGTCAATAATCGATACCTAAAACTTGAATTGTACTACTTCTTACTGGCTATGACATCAACTTAGAAGCTTCATCTGTGTTCTACTATGGTGCTTTTAGTGTCTCCGCATACCGCATCACGCGACATAGCTTTGCAGGCGATAAGTACAACCGTTTCAGAGAGAGGAGCATCCAATGTGACGATCGGGCTTTAAGTCGATTCGATAACAAATGACGAAAACGGACGGATTTCTCAGGTTTTTACTACATATGAACACATTTCACATTCTCCCGTGCAACGCGGCTTCTAGTCCTCCTTTCATGCAGAATCTTAAGGTCCTAGCTCATGTCCAAGGCACCAAAGCCAGCTAAAAAGTAAATAATCAGTACCTAAAACTTGAATTGTACTACTTCTTACTGGCTATTACATCAACTTAGAAGCTTCATCTGTGTTCTACTATGGTGCTTTTAGAGTCTCCGCATACCGCAGCACGCGACATAGCTTTGCAGACGATAAGTACAACCGTTTCAGAGAGAAGAGCGGCCAATGTGACGATCTGGCTTTAAGTCGATTCGATAACAAATGACGAAAACGGACGGATTTCTCAGGTTTTTACTACATATGAACACTTTTCACATTCTTCCCTGCAACTCGGCTGCTATTCCTCCTTTCAAGCAGATTCTTAAGGTCCTAGCTCATGTCCAAGGCATCAAAGCCAGCTAAAAAGTCAATAATCGATACCTAAAACTTGAATTGTACTACTTCTTACTGGCTATTACATCAAATTAGAAGCTTCATCTGTGTTCTACTGTGGTGGTTTAAGTGTCTCCGCCTACCGCAGCATACGACATAGCTTTGCAGACGATAAGTACAACCGTTTCAGAGAGAAGAGTGGCCAATGTGACAATCTGGCTTTAAGTCAATTCGATAACAAATGACGAAAACGGACGGATTTCTCAGGTTTTTACTACATACGAACACTTTTCACATTCTCCCCTGCAACTCGGCTGCTAGTCCTCCTTTAATGCAGAATCTTAAGGTCCTAGCTCATCTCCAAGGCACCAAAGCCAGCTAAAAAGTCAATAATCGATACCTAAAACTTGAATTGTACTACTTCTTACTGGCTATTACATCGACTTAGAAGCTTCATATGTGTTCTACTATGGTGATTTTATTGTCTCCGCATACCGCAGCACGCGACATAGCTTTGAAGACGATAAGTACAACCGTTTCAGAGAGAAGAGCGGCCAATGTGACGATCTGGCTTTAAGTCGATTCGATAACAAATGACGAAAACGGACGGATTTCTCAGGTTTCTACTACATATGAACACTTTTCACATTCTCCCGTGCAACGCGGCTGCTAGTCCTCCTTTCATGCAGAATCTTAAGGTCCTAGCTCATGTCCAAGGCACCAAAGCCAGCTAAAAAGTCAATAATCGATACCTAAAACTTGAATTGTACTACTTCTCACTGGCTATTACATCATCATAGGAGCTTCATCTGTTTTCTACTATGGTGCTTTTAGTGTCTCCGCATACCGCAGGACGCGACATAGCTTTGCAGACGATAAGTACAACCGTTTCAGAGAGAAGAGCGGCCAATGTGACGATCTGGCTTTAAGTCGATTCGATAAAAAATGACGAAAACGGACGGATTTCTCAGGTTTTTACTACACATGAACTCTTTTCAAATTCGCCCGTGCAACTCGGCTGCTAGTCCTCCTTTCATGCAGAATCTTAAGGTCCTAGCTCATGTCCAAGGCACCAAAGCCAGCTAAAAAGTCAATAATCAGTACCTAAAACTTGAATTGTACTCCTTCTTACTGGCTATTACATCGACTTAGAAGCTTCATCTGTGTTCTACTATGGTGATTTTATTGTCTCCGCATACGGCAGCACGCGACATAGCTTTGCAGACGATAAGTACAACCGTCTCAGAGAGAAGAGCGGCCAATGTGACGATCGGGCTTTAAGTCGATTCGATAACAAATGACGAAAACGGACGGATTTCTCAGGTTTCTACTACATATGAACACATTTCACATTCTCCCGTGCAACGCGGCTGCTAGTCCTCCTTTCATGCAGAATCTTAAGGTCCTAGCTCATGTCCAAGGCACCAAAGCCAGCTAAAAAGTCAATAATCCATACCTAAAACTAGAATTGTACTACTTCTTACTGGCTATTACATCAACTTAGAAGCTTCATCTGTGTTCTACCATGGTGCTTTTAGTGTCTCCGCACACCGCAGCACGCGACATAGCTTTGCAGACGATAAGTACAACCGTTTCAGAGAAAAGAGGGGCCAATGTGACGATCGGGCTTTAAGTCGATTCGATAACAAATGACGAAAACGGATGGATTTCTCAGGTTTTTACTACATATGAACACTTTTCACATTCTCCCGTACAACGCGGCTGCTAGTCCTCCTTTCATGCAGAATCTTAATGT
Source organism: Schistocerca gregaria (assembly GCF_023897955.1). Lineage (NCBI taxonomy): Eukaryota > Metazoa > Arthropoda > Insecta > Orthoptera > Acrididae > Schistocerca > Schistocerca gregaria. The sequence goes on along the minus strand of NW_026061811.1, from coordinate 2,843,353 downwards.
CCTAGCTCATGTCCAAGGCACCAAAGCCAGCCAAAAAGTCAATAATCGATACCTAAAATTTGAATTGTACTACTTCTTACTGGCTATCACATCAACTTAGAAGCTTCAACTGTGTTCTACTATGGTGCTTTTAGTGTCTCCGCATACCGCAGCACGCGACATAGCTTTGAAGACGATAAGTACAACCGTGGCAGAGAGAAGAGCGGCCAATGTGACGATCTGGCTTTAAGTCGATTCGATAACAAATGACGAAAACGGACGGATTTCTCAGGTTTTTACTACATATGAACACTTTTCACATTGTCCCGTGCAACTCGGCTGCTAGTCCTCCTTTTGATGCAGAATCTTAAGGTCGTAGCTCATGTCCAAGGCACCACAGCCAGCTAAAAAATCAATAATCGATACCTAAAACTTGAATTGTACTAGTTCTTACTGGCTAATACATCAACTTAGAAGCTTCATCTGTGTTCTACTATGGTGCTTTTAGTGTCTCCGCATACCGCAGCACGCGACATAGCTTTGAAGACGATAAGTACAACCGTTTCAGAGAGAAGAGCGGCCAATGTGACGATCTGGCTTTAAGTTGATTCGATAACAAATGATGAAAACTTACGGGTTTCTCAGGTTTTTACTACATATGAATACTTTTCACATTCTCCCGTGCAATTCATCTGCTAGTCCTCCTTTAATGCAAAATCTTAAGGTCCTAGCTCATGTCCAAGGCACCAAACCCAGCTAAAAAGTCAATAATCAGTACCTAAAACTTGAATTGTACTACTTCTTACTGGCTATTACATCGACTTAGAAGCTTCATCTGTGTTCTACTATGGTGATTTTATTGTCTCCGCATACGGCAGCACGCGACATAGCTTTGCAGACGATAAGTACAACCGTCTCAGAGAGAAGAGCGGCCAATGTGACGATCGGGCTTTAAGTCGATTCGATAACAAATGACGAAAACGGACGGATTTCTCAGGTTTCTACTACATATGAACACATTTCACATTCTCCCGTGCAACGCGGCTGCTAGTCCTCCTTTCAATCAGAATCTTAAGGTCCTAGCTCATGTCCAAGGCACCAAAGCCAGCTAAAAAGTCAATAATCCATACCTAAAACTAGAATTGTACTACTACTTACTGGCTATTACATCAACTTAGAAGCTTCATCTGTGTTCTACCATGGTGCTTTTAGTGTCTCCGCACACCGCAGCACGCGACATAGCTTTGCAGACGATAAGTACAACCGTTTCAGAGAAAAGAGGGGCCAATGTGACGATCTGGCTTTAAGTCGATTCGATAACAAATGACGAAAACGGATGGATTTCTCAGGTTTTTACTACATATGAACACTTTTCACATTCTCCCGTACAACGCGGCTGCTAGTCCTCCTTTCATGCAGAATCTTAATGTCCTAGCTCAAGTCCAAGGCACCAAAGCCAGCCAAAAAGTCAATAATCGATACCTAAAACTTGAATTGTACTACTTCTTACTGGCTATCACATCAACTTAGAAGCTTCAACTGTGTTCTACTATGGTGCTTTTAGTGTCTCCGCATACCGCAGCACGCGACATAGCTTTGAAGACGATAAGTACAACCGTGGCAGAGAGAAGAGCGGCCAATGTGACGATCTGGCTTTAAGTCGATTCGATAACAAATGACGAAAACGGACGGATTTGTCAGGTTTTTACTACATATGAATACTTATCACATTCTCCCGTGCAACTCGGCTGCTAGTCCTCCTTTAATGCAGAATCTTAAGGTCCTAGCTCATGTCCAAGGCACCAAAGCCAGCTAAAAAGTCAATAATCGATACCTAAAACTTGAATTGTACTACTTCTTACTGGCTATTACATCAAATTAGAAGCTTCATCTGTGTTCAATTGTGGTGGTTTTAGTGTCTCCGCCTACCGCAGCATTCGACATAGCTTTGCAGACGATAAGTACAACCGTTTCAGAGAGAAGAGCGGCCAATGTGACGATCTGGCTTTAAGTCGATTCGATAACAAATGACGAAAACGGACGGATTTCTCAGGTTTTTACTACATATGAACACTTTTCACATTTTCCCGTGCAACTTGGCTGCTAGTCCTCGTTTTGATGCAGAATCTTAAGGTCCTAGCTCATGTCCAAGGCACCAAAGCCAGCTAAAAAATCAATAATCGATACCTAAATCTTGAATTGTACTTCTTCTTACTGGCTATTACATCAACTTAGAAGCTTCATCTGTGTTCTACTATGGTGCTTTTAGTGTCTCCGCATACCGCAGCACGCGACATAGCTTTGAAGACGATAAGTACAACCGTTTCAGAGAGAAGAGCGGCCAATGTGACGATCTGGCTTTAAGTCGATTCGATAACAAATGACGAAAACGGACGGATTTCTCAGGTTTTTACTACATATGAATACTTTTCACATACTCCCGTGCAACTCGGCTGCTAATCCTCCTTTCATGCAGATTCTTAAGGTCCTAGCTCATGTCCAAGGCATCAAAGCCAGCTTAAAAGTCAATAATCAATACCTAAACTTGAATTGTACTACTTCTTACTGGCTATTACGTCAAATTAGAAGCTTCATCTGTGTTCTACTGTGGTGGTTTTAGTGTCTCCGCCTACCGCAGCATACGACATAGCTTTGCAGACGATAAGTACAACCGTTTCAGAGAGAAGAGCGGCCAATGTGTCGATCTGGCTTTAAGTCGATTTGATAACAAATGACGGAAACGGACGGATTTCTCAGGTTTTTACTACATATGAACACTTTTCACATTCTCCCGTGCAACTCGTCTGCTAGTCCTCCTTTCATGCAGAATCTTAAGGTCCTAGCTCATGTCCAAGGCACCAAAGCCAGCTAAAAAGTCAATAATCGATACCTAAAACTTGAATTGTACTACTTCTTACTGGCTATTACATCAACTTAGAAGCTTCATCTGTGTTCTAATATGGTGCTTTTAGTATCTGCGCATACCGCATCACGCGACATAGCCTTGCAGACGATAAGTACAACCGATTCAGAGAGAAGAGCGGCCAATGTGACGATCTGGCTTTAAGTCGATTAGATAACAAATGACGAAAACGGACGGATTTCTCAGGTTTTTACTACATATGAACACTTTTCACATTCTCCCGTGCACCTCGGCTGCTATTCCTCCTTTCATGCAGAATCTTAAGGTAATAGCTCATGTCCAAGGCACCAACGCCAGCTAAAAAGTCAATAATCAGTACCTCAAACTTGAATTGTACTACTTCTTACTGGCTATTACATCAACTTAGAAGCTTCATATGTGTTCTACCATGGTGCTTTTAGTGTCTCCGCATACCGCATCACGCGACATAGCTTTGCAGACTATAAGTACAACCGTTTCAGAGAGAAGAGCGGCCAATGTGACGATCTGGCTTTAAGTCGATTCGATAACAAATGACGAAAACGGACGGATTTCTCAGCTTTTTACTACATATGAATACTTTTCACATTCTCCCGTGCAACTCGGCTGCTAGTCCTCCTTTAATGCAGAATTTTAAGGTCCTAGCTCATGTCCAAGGCACCAAAGCCAGCTAAAAAGTCAATAATCGATACCTCAAACTTGAATTGTACTACTTCTTACTGGCTATTACATCAACTTAGAAGCTTCATCTGTGTTCTACCATGGTGCTTTTAGTGTCTCCGCATACCGTAGCACGCGACATAGCTTTGAAGACGATAAGTACAACCGTTTCAGAGAGAAGAGCGGCCAATGTGACGATCTGGCTTTAAGTCGATTCGATAACAAATGACGAAAACGGACGGATTTCTCAGGTTTTTACTACATATGAACACTTTTCACATTCTCCCGTGCAACTCGGCTGCTAATCCTCCTTTCATGCAGATTCTTAAGGTCCTAGCTCATGTCCAAGGCATCAAAGCCAGCTTAAAAGTCAATAATCAATACCTAAAACTTGAATTGTACTACTTCTTACTGGCTATTACATCAACTTAGAAGCTTCATCTGTGTTCTGCTATGGTGATTTTATTGTCTCCGCATACCGCAGCACGCGACATAGCTTTGCAGACGATAAGTACTACCGTTTCAGAGAGAAGAGCGGCCAATGTGACGATCTGGCTTTAAGTCGATTCGATAACAAATGACGAAAACGGACGGATTTCTCAGGTTTTTACTACATATGAACACTTTTCACATTGTCCCGTGCAATTCGCCTGCTAGTCCTCCTTTTGATGCAGAATCGTAAGGTCGTAGCTCATGTCCAAGGCACCAAAGCCAGCTAAAAAATCAATAATCGATACCTAAAACTTGAATTGTACTACTTCTTACTGGCTATTACATCAACTTAGAAGCTTCATCTGTGTTCTACTATGGTGCTTTTAGTGTCTCCGCATACCGCAGCACGCGACATAGCTTTGAAGACGATAAGTACAACCGTTTCAGAGAGAAGAGCGGCCAATGTGACGATCTGGCTTTAAGTCGATTCGATAACAAATGACGAAAACGGACGGATTTCTCAGGTTTTTACTACATATGAATACTTTTCACATTCTCCCGTGCAACTCGGCTGCTAGTCCTCCTTTCATGCAGAATCTTAAGGTCCTAGCTCATGTCCAAGGCACCAAAGCCAGCTAAAAAATCAATAATCGATACCTAAAACTTGAATTGTACTACTTTTTACTGGCTATTACATCAAATTAGAAGCATCATCTGTGTTCAATTGTGGTGGTTTTAGTGTCTTAGACTACCGCAGCATACGACATAGCTTTGCAGACGATAAGTACAACCGTTTCAGAGAGAAGAGCGGCCAATGTGACGATCTGGCTTTAAGTCGATTCGATAACAAATGACGAAAACGGACGGATTTCTCAGGTTTTTACTACATATGAACACTTTTCACATTGTCCCGTGCAACTCGGCTGCTAGTCCTCCTTTCATGCAGAATCTTAAGGTCCTAGCTCATGTCCAAGGCACCAAAGCCAGCTAAGAAGTCTATAATCGATACCTAAAACTTGAATTGCACTACTTCTTACTGGCTATTACATCAACTTAGAAGCTTCATCTGTGTTCTACTATGGTGCTTTTAGTGTCTCTGCATACCGCAGCACGCGACATAGCTTTGCAGACGATAAGTACAACCGTTTCAGAGAGAAGAGCGGCCAATGTGACGATCTGGCTTTAAGTCGATTCGATAACAAATGACGAAAACGGACGGATTTTTCAGGTTTACTACATATGAACACTTTTCACATTCTCCCGTGCAACTCGGCTGCTAGTCCTCCTTCCAAGCAGAATCTTAAGGTCCTAGCTCATGTCCAAGGGACCAAAGCCAGCTAAAAAGTCAATAATCGATACCTCAAACTTGAATTGTTCTACTTCTTATTGGCTATTACATCATCATAGAAGCTTCATCTGTGTTCTACTATGTTGCTTTTAGTGTCTCCGCATACCGCAGCACGCAACATAGCTTTGCAGACGATAAGTACAACCGTTTCAGAGAGAAGAGCGGCCAAGTGACGATCTGGCTTTAAGGCGATTCGATATCAAATGACGAAAACGGACGGATTTCTCAGGTTTTTACTACATATGAACACTTTTCATATTGTCCCGTGCAACTCGGCTGCTAGTCCTCCTTTCATGCAGAATCTTAAGGTCCTGGCTCATGTCCAAGGCACCAAATCCATCTAAGAAGTCAATAATCGATACCTAAAACTTGAATTGTACTACTTCTTACGGGCTATTACATCGACATAGAAGCATCATATGTGTTCTAGTATGGTGATTTTATTGTCTCCGCATACCGCAGCACGCGACATAGCTTTGCAGACGATAAGTACAACCGTTTCAGAGAGAAGAGCGGCCAATGTGACGATCTGGCTTTAAGTCGATTAGATAACAAATGACGAAAACGGACGGATTTCTCAGGTTTTTACTACATATGAACACTTTTTACATTCTACCCTGCAACTCGGATGCTAGTCCTCCTTTCATGCAGAATCTTAAGGTCCTAGCTCATGTCCAAGTCACCAAACCCAGCTAAAAAGTCAATAATCGATTCCTAAAACTTGAATTGTACTACTTCTTACTGGCTATTACATCATCTTAGAAGCTTCATCTGTGTTCTACTATGGTGCTTTTAGTGTCTCCTCATACCGCAGCACGCGACAAAGCTTTCCAGACGATAAGTACAACCGTTTCAGAGAGAAGAGCAGCCAATGTGACGATCTGGCTTTAAGTCGATTTGATAACAAATGACGAAAACGGACGAATTTCTCAGGTTTTTACTACATATGAACACATTTCACATTCTCCCGTACAACGCGGCTGCTAGTCCTCCTTTCATGCAGAATCTTAAGGTCCTAGCTCATGTCCAAGGCACCAAAGCCAGCTAAAAAGTCAATAATCAATACCTAAAACTTGAATTGTACTACTTCTTACTGGCTATCACATCAACTTAGAAGCTTCATCTGTGTTGTACTATGGTGCTTTTAGTGTCTCCGCATACCGCAGCACGCGACATAGCTTTGAAGACGATAAGTACAACCGTTTCAGAGAGAAGAGCGGCCAATGTGACGATCTGGCTTTAAGTCGATTCGATAACAAATGACGAAAAGGGACGGATTTCTCAGGTTTTTACTCTATATGAACACTTTTCACATTGTCCCGTGCAACTCGGCTGCTAGTCCTCCTTTTGATGCAGAATCTTAAGATCCTAGCTCATGTTCAAGGCACCAAAGCCAGCTAAAAAATCAATAATCATTACCTAAAACTTGAATTGTACTACTTCTTACTGGCTATTACATCAAATTAGAAGCTTCATCTGTGTTCTACTGTGGTGGTTTTAGTGTCTCCGCCTACCGCAGCATACGACATAGCTTTGCAGACGATAAGTACAACCGTTTCAGAGAGAAGAGCGGCCAATATGACGATCTGGCTTTAAGTCGATTCGATAACAAATGACGAAAACGGACGGATTTCTCAGGTTTTTACTACATATGAACACTTTTCACATTCTCCCGTGCACTCGGCTGCTAGTCCTCCTTTCATGCAGAATGTTAAGGTCCTAGCTCATGTCCAAGGCACCAAAGCCAGCCAAAAAGTGAATAATCGATACCTAAAACTTGAATTGTACTACTTCTTACTGGCTATTACATCAACTTAGAAGCTTAATCTGTGTTCTACTATGGTGCTTTCAGTGTCTCCGCATACCGCAGCACGCGACATAGCTTTGCAGACGATAAGTACAACCGTTTCAGAGAGAAGAGCGGCCAAGTGACGATCTGGCTTTAAGGCGATTCGATAACAAATGACGAAAACGGACGGATTTCTCAGGTTTTTACTACATATGAACACTTTTCATATTGGCCCATGCAACTCGGCAGCTAGTCCTCTTTTCATGCAGAATCTTAAAGTCCTAGCTCATGTCCAAGGCACCAAATCCATCTAAGAAATCGATAATCGATACCTTAAACTTGAATTGTACTACTTCTTACTGGCTATTACATCATCATAGAAGCTTCATATGTGTTCTACTATGGTGCTTTTAGTGTCTCCGCATACCGCAGCACGCGACATAGCTTTGCAGACGATAAGTACAACCGTTTCAGAGAGAAGAGCGGCCAATGTGACGATCTGGCTTTAAGTCGATTCGATAACAAATGACGAAAACGGACGGATTTCTCAGGTTTTTACTACATATGAACACTTTTCACATTCTCCCGTGCAACTCGGCTGCTACTCCTCCTTTCATCCAGAATCTTAAGGTCCAAGCTCATCTCCAAGGCACCAAAGCCAGCTAAAAAGTCAATAATCGATACCTAAAACTTGAACTGTCCTACTTATTACTGGCTATTACATCATCTTAGAAGCTTCATATGTGTTCTACTATGGTGCTTTTAGTGTCTCCGCATACCGCAGCACGCGACATAGCTTTGCAGACGATAAGTACAACAGTTTCAGAGAGAAGAGCGGCCAATGTGACGATCTGGCTTTAAGTCGATTCGATAACAAATGACGAAAACGAACGGATTTCTCAGGTTTTTACTACATATGAACACTTTACACATTGTCCCGTGCAACTCGGCTGCTAGTCCTCCTGCATGTAAAATCTTAAGTTCCTAGCTCATGTCCAAGGCACCAAACAAGGGTAAAAAGTCAATAACCGATTCCTAAAACTTGAATTGTACTATTTCTTACTGGCTATTACGTCATCTTAGAAGCTACATCTGTGTTCTACTATGGTGCTTTTAGTGTCTCCGAATACCGCAGTACGCGACATAGCTTTGCAGACGATAAATACAACCGTTTCACAGAGCAGAGCGGCCAATGTGACGATTTGGCTTTAAGTCGATTCGATAAAAATGACGAAAACGGACGGATTTCTCAGGTTTTTACTCTATTTGAACACTTTTCACATTCTCCCGTGCAGCTCGGCTGCTTGTCCTCCTTTCATGCACAATCTTATGGTCCTAGCTCATGTCCAAGGCACCAAAGCCAGCTAAAAAGTCAATAATCGATACCTAAAACTTGAATTGTACTACTTCTTACTGGCTATTACATCAACTTAGAAGCTTCATCTGTGTTCTACTATGGTGCTTTTAGTGTCTCCGCATAGGGCAGCACGAGACATAGCATTGCAGACGATAAGTACAACCGTTTCAGAGAGAAGAGCGGCCAATGTGACGATCTGGCTTTAAGTCGATTCGATAACAAATGACGAAAACGGACGGATTTCTCAGGTTTTTACTACATATAAACACTTTTCACATTCTCCTGTGTAACTCGACTGCTAGTCCTCCTTTCATGCAGAATCTTAAGGTCCTAGCTCATGCCCAAGGCTCCAAAGCCAGCTAAAAAGTCAATAATCAGTAGCTAAAACTTGAATTGTACTACATCTTACTGGCTATTACATCAACTTAGAAGCTTCATCTGTGTTCTACTATGGTGCTTTTGGTGTCTCCGCATACCGCAGCATGCGACATAGCTTTGCAGACGATAAGTACAACCGTTTCGGAGGGAAGAGCCGCCAATGTGACGATCTGGCTTTAAGTCGATTCGATAACAAATGACGAAAACGGACGGATTTCTCAGGTTTTTACTACATATGAATACTTTTCACATACTCCCGTGCAACTCGGCTGCTAATCCTCCTTTCATGCAGATTCTTAAGGTCCTAGCTCATGTCCAAGGCATCAAAGCCAGCTTAAAAGTCAATAATCAATACCTAAACTTGAATTGTACTACTTCTTACTGGCTATTACATCAAATTAGAAGCTTCATCTGTGTTCTACTGTGGTGGTTTTAGTGTCTCCGCCTACCGCAGCATACGACATAGCTTTGCAGACGATAAGTACAACCGTTTCAGAGAGAAGAGCGGCCAATGTGTCGATCTGGCTTTAAGTCGATTTGATAACAAATGACGGAAACGGACGGATTTCTCAGGTTTTTACTACATATGAACACTTTTCACATTCTCCCGTGCAACTCGTCTGCTAGTCCTCCTTTCATGCAGAATCTTAAGGTCCTAGCTCATGTCCAAGGCACCAAAGCCAGCTAAAAAGTCAATAATCGATACCTAAAACTTGAATTGTACTACTTCTTACTGGCTATTACATCAACTTAGAAGCTTCATCTGTGTTGTAATATGGTGCTTTTAGTATCTGCGCATACCGCATCACGCGACATAGCCTTGCAGACGATAAGTACAACCGATTCAGAGAGAAGAGCGGCCAATGTGACGATCTGGCTTTAAGTCGATTAGATAAATGACGAAAACGGACGGATTTCTCAGGTTTTTACTACATATGAACACTTTTCACATTCTCCCGTGCAACTCGGCTGCTATTCCTCCTTTCATGCAGAATCTTAAGGTAATAGCTCATGTCCAAGGCACCAACGCCAGCTAAAAAGTCAATAATCAGTACCTCAAACTTGAATTGTACTACTTCTTACTGGCTATTACATCAACTTAGAAGCTTCATATGTGTTCTACCATGGTGCTTTTAGTGTCTCCGCATACCGCATCACGCGACATAGCTTTGCAGACTATAAGTACAACCGTTTCAGAGAGAAGAGCGGCCAATGTGACGATCTGGCTTTAAGTCGATTCGATAACAAATGACGAAAACGGACGGATTTCTCAGCTTTTTACTACATATGAATACTTTTCACATTCTCCCGTGCAACTCGGCTGCTAGTCCTCCTTTAATGCAGAATTTTAAGGTCCTAGCTCATGTCCAAGGCACCAAAGCCAGCTAAAAAGTCAATAATCGATACCTCAAACTTGAATTGTACTACTTCTTACTGGCTATTACATCAACTTAGAAGCTTCATCTGTGTTCTACCATGGTGCTTTTAGTGTCTCCGCATACCGTAGCACGCGACATAGCTTTGAAGACGATAAGTACAACCGTTTCAGAGAGAAGAGCGGCCAATGTGACGATCTGGCTTTAAGTCGATTCGATAACAAATGACGAAAACGGACGGATTTCTCAGGTTTTTACTACATATGAACACTTTTCACATTCTCCCGTGCAACTCGGCTGCTAATCCTCCTTTCATGCAGATTCTTAAGGTCCTAGCTCATGTCCAAGGCATCAAAGCCAGCTTAAAAGTCAATAATCAATACCTAAAACTTGAATTGTACTACTTCTTACTGGCTATTACATCAACTTAGAAGCTTCATCTGTGTTCTGCTATGGTGATTTTATTGTCTCCGCATACCGCAGCACGCGACATAGCTTTGCAGACGATAAGTACTACCGTTTCAGAGAGAAGAGCGGCCAATGTGACGATCTGGCTTTAAGTCGATTCGATAACAAATGACGAAAACGGACGGATTTCTCAGGTTTTTACTACATATGAACACTTTTCACATTGTCCCGTGCAATTCGCCTGCTAGTCCTCCTTTTGATGCAGAATCGTAAGGTCGTAGCTCATGTCCAAGGCACCAAAGCCAGCTAAAAAATCAATAATCGATACCTAAAACTTGAATTGTACTACTTCTTACTGGCTATTACATCAACTTAGAAGCTTCATCTGTGTTCTACTATGGTGCTTTTAGTGTCTCCGCATACCGCAGCACGCGACATAGCTTTGAAGACGATAAGTACAACCGTTTCAGAGAGAAGAGCGGCCAATGTGACGATCTGGCTTTAAGTCGATTCGATAACAAATGACGAAAACGGACGGATTTCTCAGGTTTTTACTACATATGAACACTTTTCATATTGGCCCATGCAACTCGGCAGCTAGTCCTCTTTTCATGCAGAATCTTAAAGTCCTAGCTCATGTCCAAGGCACCAAATCCATCTAAGAAATCGATAATCGATACCTTAAACTTGAATTGTACTACTTCTTACTGGCTATTACATCATCATAGAAGCTTCATATGTGTTCTACTATGGTGCTTTTAGTGTCTCCGCATACCGCAGCACGCGACATAGCTTTGCAGACGATAAGTACAACCGTTTCAGAGAGAAGAGCGGCCAATGTGACGATCTGGCTTTAAGTCGATTCGATAACAAATGACGAAAACGGACGGATTTCTCAGGTTTTTACTACATATGAACACTTTTCACATTCTCCCGTGCAACTCGGCTGCTACTCCTCCTTTCATCCAGAATCTTAAGGTCCAAGCTCATCTCCAAGGCACCAAAGCCAGCTAAAAAGTCAATAATCGATACCTAAAACTTGAACTGTCCTACTTATTACTGGCTATTACATCATCTTAGAAGCTTCATATGTGTTCTACTATGGTGCTTTTAGTGTCTCCGCATACCGCAGCACGCGACATAGCTTTGCAGACGATAAGTACAACAGTTTCAGAGAGAAGAGCGGCCAATGTGACGATCTGGCTTTAAGTCGATTCGATAACAAATGACGAAAACGAACGGATTTCTCAGGTTTTTACTACATATGAACACTTTACACATTGTCCCGTGCAACTCGGCTGCTAGTCCTCCTGCATGTAAAATCTTAAGTTCCTAGCTCATGTCCAAGGCACCAAACAAGGGTAAAAAGTCAATAACCGATTCCTAAAACTTGAATTGTACTATTTCTTACTGGCTATTACGTCATCTTAGAAGCTACATCTGTGTTCTACTATGGTGCTTTTAGTGTCTCCGAATACCGCAGTACGCGACATAGCTTTGCAGACGATAAATACAACCGTTTCACAGAGCAGAGCGGCCAATGTGACGATTTGGCTTTAAGTCGATTCGATAAAAATGACGAAAACGGACGGATTTCTCAGGTTTTTACTCTATTTGAACACTTTTCACATTCTCCCGTGCAGCTCGGCTGCTTGTCCTCCTTTCATGCACAATCTTATGGTCCTAGCTCATGTCCAAGGCACCAAAGCCAGCTAAAAAGTCAATAATCGATACCTAAAACTTGAATTGTACTACTTCTTACTGGCTATTACATCAACTTAGAAGCTTCATCTGTGTTCTACTATGGTGCTTTTAGTGTCTCCGCATAGGGCAGCACGAGACATAGCATTGCAGACGATAAGTACAACCGTTTCAGAGAGAAGAGCGGCCAATGTGACGATCTGGCTTTAAGTCGATTCGATAACAAATGACGAAAACGGACGGATTTCTCAGGTTTTTACTACATATAAACACTTTTCACATTCTCCTGTGTAACTCGACTGCTAGTCCTCCTTTCATGCAGAATCTTAAGGTCCTAGCTCATGCCCAAGGCTCCAAAGCCAGCTAAAAAGTCAATAATCAGTAGCTAAAACTTGAATTGTACTACATCTTACTGGCTATTACATTAACTTAGAAGCTTCATCTGTGTTCTACTATGGTGCTTTTGGTGTCTCCGCATACCGCAGCATGCGACATAGCTTTGCAGACGATAAGTACAACCGTTTCGGAGGGAAGAGCCGCCAATGTGACGATCTGGCTTTAAGTCGATTCGATAACAAATGACGAAAACGGACGGATTTCTCAGGTTTTTACTACATATGAATACTTTTCACATACTCCCGTGCAACTCGGCTGCTAATCCTCCTTTCATGCAGATTCTTAAGGTCCTAGCTCATGTCCAAGGCATCAAAGCCAGCTTAAAAGTCAATAATCAATACCTAAACTTGAATTGTACTACTTCTTACTGGCTATTACATCAAATTAGAAGCTTCATCTGTGTTCTACTGTGGTGGTTTTAGTGTCTCCGCCTACCGCAGCATACGACATAGCTTTGCAGACGATAAGTACAACCGTTTCAGAGAGAAGAGCGGCCAATGTGTCGATCTGGCTTTAAGTCGATTTGATAACAAATGACGGAAACGGACGGATTTCTCAGGTTTTTACTACATATGAACACTTTTCACATTCTCCCGTGCAACTCGTCTGCTAGTCCTCCTTTCATGCAGAATCTTAAGGTCCTAGCTCATGTCCAAGGCACCAAAGCCAGCTAAAAAGTCAATAATCGATACCTAAAACTTGAATTGTACTACTTCTTACTGGCTATTACATCAACTTAGAAGCTTCATCTGTGTTGTAATATGGTGCTTTTAGTATCTGCGCATACCGCATCACGCGACATAGCCTTGCAGACGATAAGTACAACCGATTCAGAGAGAAGAGCGGCCAATGTGACGATCTGGCTTTAAGTCGATTAGATAAATGACGAAAACGGACGGATTTCTCAGGTTTTTACTACATATGAACACTTTTCACATTCTCCCGTGCAACTCGGCTGCTATTCCTCCTTTCATGCAGAATCTTAAGGTAATAGCTCATGTCCAAGGCACCAACGCCAGCTAAAAAGTCAATAATCAGTACCTCAAACTTGAATTGTACTACTTCTTACTGGCTATTACATCAACTTAGAAGCTTCATATGTGTTCTACCATGGTGCTTTTAGTGTCTCCGCATACCGCATCACGCGACATAGCTTTGCAGACTATAAGTACAACCGTTTCAGAGAGAAGAGCGGCCAATGTGACGATCTGGCTTTAAGTCGATTCGATAACAAATGACGAAAACGGACGGATTTCTCAGCTTTTTACTACATATGAATACTTTTCACATTCTCCCGTGCAACTCGGCTGCTAGTCCTCCTTTAATGCAGAATTTTAAGGTCCTAGCTCATGTCCAAGGCACCAAAGCCAGCTAAAAAGTCAATAATCGATACCTCAAACTTGAATTGTACTACTTCTTACTGGCTATTACATCAACTTAGAAGCTTCATCTGTGTTCTACCATGGTGCTTTTAGTGTCTCCGCATACCGTAGCACGCGACATAGCTTTGAAGACGATAAGTACAACCGTTTCAGAGAGAAGAGCGGCCAATGTGACGATCTGGCTTTAAGTCGATTCGATAACAAATGACGAAAACGGACGGATTTCTCAGGTTTTTACTACATATGAACACTTTTCACATTCTCCCGTGCAACTCGGCTGCTAATCCTCCTTTCATGCAGATTCTTAAGGTCCTAGCTCATGTCCAAGGCATCAAAGCCAGCTTAAAAGTCAATAATCAATACCTAAAACTTGAATTGTACTACTTCTTACTGGCTATTACATCAACTTAGAAGCTTCATCTGTGTTCTGCTATGGTGATTTTATTGTCTCCGCATACCGCAGCACGCGACATAGCTTTGCAGACGATAAGTACTACCGTTTCAGAGAGAAGAGCGGCCAATGTGACGATCTGGCTTTAAGTCGATTCGATAACAAATGACGAAAACGGACGGATTTCTCAGGTTTTTACTACATATGAACACTTTTCACATTGTCCCGTGCAATTCGCCTGCTAGTCCTCCTTTTGATGCAGAATCGTAAGGTCGTAGCTCATGTCCAAGGCACCAAAGCCAGCTAAAAAATCAATAATCGATACCTAAAACTTGAATTGTACTACTTCTTACTGGCTATTACATCAACTTAGAAGCTTCATCTGTGTTCTACTATGGTGCTTTTAGTGTCTCCGCATACCGCAGCACGCGACATAGCTTTGAAGACGATAAGTACAACCGTTTCAGAGAGAAGAGCGGCCAATGTGACGATCTGGCTTTAAGTCGATTCGATAACAAATGACGAAAACGGACGGATTTCTCAGGTTTTTACTACATATGAATACTTTTCACATTCTCCCGTGCAACTCGGCTGCTAGTCCTCCTTTCATGCAGAATCTTAAGGTCCTAGCTCATGTCCAAGGCACCAAAGCCAGCTAAAAAATCAATAATCGATACCTAAAACTTGAATTGTACTACTTTTTACTGGCTATTACATCAAATTAGAAGCATCATCTGTGTTCAATTGTGGTGGTTTTAGTGTCTTAGACTACCGCAGCATACGACATAGCTTTGCAGACGATAAGTACAACCGTTTCAGAGAGAAGAGCGGCCAATGTGACGATCTGGCTTTAAGTCGATTCGATAACAAATGACGAAAACGGACGGATTTCTCAGGTTTTTACTACATATGAACACTTTTCACATTGTCCCGTGCAACTCGGCTGCTAGTCCTCCTTTCATGCAGAATCTTAAGGTCCTAGCTCATGTCCAAGGCACCAAAGCCAGCTAAGAAGTCTATAATCGATACCTAAAACTTGAATTGCACTACTTCTTACTGGCTATTACATCAACTTAGAAGCTTCATCTGTGTTCTACTATGGTGCTTTTAGTGTCTCTGCATACCGCAGCACGCGACATAGCTTTGCAGACGATAAGTACAACCGTTTCAGAGAGAAGAGCGGCCAATGTGACGATCTGGCTTTAAGTCGATTCGATAACAAATGACGAAAACGGACGGATTTTTCAGGTTTACTACATATGAACACTTTTCACATTCTCCCGTGCAACTCGGCTGCTAGTCCTCCTTCCAAGCAGAATCTTAAGGTCCTAGCTCATGTCCAAGGGACCAAAGCCAGCTAAAAAGTCAATAATCGATACCTCAAACTTGAATTGTTCTACTTCTTACTGGCTATTACATCATCATAGAAGCTTCATCTGTGTTCTACTATGTTGCTTTTAGTGTCTCCGCATACCGCAGCACGCAACATAGCTTTGCAGACGATAAGTACAACCGTTTCAGAGAGAAGAGCGGCCAAGTGACGATCTGGCTTTAAGGCGATTCGATATCAAATGACGAAAACGGACGGATTTCTCAGGTTTTTACTACATATGAACACTTTTCATATTGTCCCGTGCAACTCGGCTGCTAGTCCTCCTTTCATGCAGAATCTTAAGGTCCTGGCTCATGTCCAAGGCACCAAATCCATCTAAGAAGTCAATAATCGATACCTAAAACTTGAATTGTACTACTTCTTACGGGCTATTACATCGACATAGAAGCATCATATGTGTTCTAGTATGGTGATTTTATTGTCTCCGCATACCGCAGCACGCGACATAGCTTTGCAGACGATAAGTACAACCGTTTCAGAGATAAGAGCGGCCAATGTGACGATCTGGCTTTAAGTCGGTTAGATAACAAATGACGAAAACCGACGGATTTCTCAGGTTTTTACTACATATGAACACTTTTTACATTCTACCCTGCAATTCGGCTGCTAGTCCTCCTTTCATGCAGAATCTTAAGGTCCTAGCTCATGTCCAAGGCACCAAAGCCAGCTAAAAAGTCAATAATCGATTCCTAAAACTTGAATTGTACTACTTCTTACTGGCTATTACATCATCTTAGAAGCTTCATCTGTGTTCTACTATGGTGCTTTTAGTGTCTCCTCATACCGCAGCACGCGACAAAGCTTTCCAGACGATAAGTACAACCGTTTCAGAGAGAAGAGCAGCCAATGTGACGATCTGGCTTTAAGTCGATTTGATAACAAATGACGAAAACGGACGGATTTCTCAGGTTTTTACTACATATGAACACATTTCACATTCTCCCGTACAACGCGGCTGCTAGTCCTCCTTTCATGCAGAATCTTAAGGTCCTAGCTCATGTCCAAGGCACCAAAGCCAGCTAAAAAGTCAATAATCAATACCTAAAACTTGAATTGTACTACTTCTTACTGGCTATCACATCAACTTAGAAGCTTCATCTGTGTTGTACTATGGTGCTTTTAGTGTCTCCGCATACCGCAGCACGCGACACAGCTTTGAAGACGATAAGTACAACCGTTACAGAGAGAAGAGCGGCCAATGTGACGATCTGGCTTTAAGTCGATTCGATAACAAATGACGAAAAGGGACGGATTTCTCAGGTTTTTACTCTATATGAACACTTTTCACATTGTCCCGTGCAACTCGGCTGCTAGTCCTCCTTTTGATGCAGAATCTTAAGATCCTAGCTCATGTTCAAGGCACCAAAGCCAGCTACAAAATCAATAATCATTACCTAAAACTTGAATTGTACTACTTCTTACTGGCTATTACATCAAATTAGAAGCTTCATCTGTGTTCTACTGTGGTGGTTTTAGTGTCTCCGCCTACCGCAGCATACGACATAGCTTTGCAGACGATAAGTACAACCGTTTCAGAGAGAAGAGCGGCCAATATGACGATCTGGCTTTAAGTCGATTCGATAACAAATGACGAAAACGGACGGATTTCTCAGGTTTTTACTACATATGAACACTTTTCACATTCTCCCGTGCACTCGGCTGCTAGTCCTCCTTTCATGCAGAATGTTAAGGTCCTAGCTCATGTCCAAGGCACCAAAGCCAGCCAAAAAGTCAATAATCGATACCTAAAACTTGAATTGTACTACTTCTTACTGGCTATTACATCAACTTAGAAGCTTAATCTGTGTTCTACTATGGTGCTTTCAGTGTCTCCGCATACCGCAGCACGCGACATAGCTTTGCAGACGATAAGTACAACCGTTTCAGAGAGAAGAGCGGCCAAGTGACGATCTGGCTTTAAGGCGATTCGATAACAAATGACGAAAACGGACGGATTTCTCAGGTTTTTACTACATATGAACACTTTTCATATTGGCCCATGCAACTCGGCAGCTAGTCCTCTTTTCATGCAGAATCTTAAAGTCCTAGCTCATGTCCAAGGCACCAAATCCATCTAAGAAATCGATAATCGATACCTTAAACTTGAATTGTACTACTTCTTACTGGCTATTACATCATCATAGAAGCTTCATATGTGTTCTACTATGGTGCTTTTAGTGTCTCCGCATACCGCAGCACGCGACATAGCTTTGCAGACGATAAGTACAACCGTTTCAGAGAGAAGAGCGGCCAATGTGACGATCTGGCTTTAAGTCGATTCGATAACAAATGACGAAAACGGACGGATTTCTCAGGTTTTTACTACATATGAACACTTTTCACATTCTCCCGTGCAACTCGGCTGCTACTCCTCCTTTCATCCAGAATCTTAAGGTCCAAGCTCATCTCCAAGGCACCAAAGCCAGCTAAAAAGTCAATAATCGATACCTAAAACTTGAACTGTCCTACTTATTACTGGCTATTACATCATCTTAGAAGCTTCATATGTGTTCTACTATGGTGCTTTTAGTGTCTCCGCATACCGCAGCACGCGACATAGCTTTGCAGACGATAAGTACAACAGTTTCAGAGAGAAGAGCGACCAATGTGACGATCTGGCTTTAAGTCGATTCGATAACAAATGACGAAAACGAACGGATTTCTCAGGTTTTTACTACATATGAACACTTTACACATTGTCCCGTGCAACTCGGCTGCTAGTCCTCCTGCATGTAAAATCTTAAGTTCCTAGCTCATGTCCAAGGCACCAAACAAGGGTAAAAAGTCAATAACCGATTCCTAAAACTTGAATTGTACTATTTCTTACTGGCTATTACGTCATCTTAGAAGCTACATCTGTGTTCTACTATGGTGCTTTTAGTGTCTCCGAATACCGCAGTACGCGACATAGCTTTGCAGACGATAAATACAACCGTTTCACAGAGCAGAGCGGCCAATGTGACGATTTGGCTTTAAGTCGATTCGATAAAAATGACGAAAACGGACGGATTTCTCAGGTTTTTACTCTATTTGAACACTTTTCACATTCTCCCGTGCAGCTCGGCTGCTTGTCCTCCTTTCATGCACAATCTTATGGTCCTAGCTCATGTCCAAGGCACCAAAGCCAGCTAAAAAGTCAATAATCGATACCTAAAACTTGAATTGTACTACTTCTTACTGGCTATTACATCAACTTAGAAGCTTCATCTGTGTTCTACTATGGTGCTTTTAGTGTCTCCGCATAGGGCAGCACGAGACATAGCATTGCAGACGATAAGTACAACCGTTTCAGAGAGAAGAGCGGCCAATGTGACGATCTGGCTTTAAGTCGATTCGATAACAAATGACGAAAACGGACGGATTTCTCAGGTTTTTACTACATATAAACACTTTTCACATTCTCCTGTGTAACTCGACTGCTAGTCCTCCTTTCATGCAGAATCTTAAGGTCCTAGCTCATGCCCAAGGCTCCAAAGCCAGCTAAAAAGTCAATAATCAGTAGCTAAAACTTGAATTGTACTACATCTTACTGGCTATTACATCAACTTAGAAGTTTCATCTGTGTTCTACTATGGTGCTTTTGGTGTCTCCGCATACCGCAGCATGCGACATAGCTTTGCAGACGATAAGTACAACCGTTTCGGAGGGAAGAGCCGCCAATGTGACGATCTGGCTTTAAGTCGATTCGATAACAAATGACGAAAACGGACGGATTTCTCAGGTTTTTACTACATATGAACACTTTACACATTCTCCCGTGCAACTCGGCTGATAGTCCTCCTGCATGTAAAATCTTAAGTTCCTATCTCATGTCCAAGGCACCAAAGCCAGCTAAAAAGTCAATAATCGATACCTAAAACTTGAATTGTACTACTTCTTACTGGCTATTACATCAACTTAGAAGCTTCATCTGTGTTCTACTATGGTGCTTTTAGTGTCTCCGCATAGGGCAGCACGAGACATAGCATTGCAGACGATAAGTACAACCGTTTCGGAGGGAAGAGCCGCCAATGTGACGATCTGGCTTTAAGTCGATTCGATAACAAATGACGAAAACGGACGGATTTCTCAGGTTTTTACTACATATGAACACTTTTCACATTCTCCTCTGCAACTGGGCAGCTAGTCCTCCTTTTATGCAGAATATTAAGGTCCTAGCTCATGTCCAAGGCACCAAAGCCAGCTAAAAAGTCAATAATCGATACCTAAAACTTGAATTGGATTACTTCTTACTAGCTATTACATCAACTTAGAAGCTTCATCTGTGTTCTACTATGGTGCTTTTAGTGTCTCCGCATACCGCAGCACGCGAACTAGCTTTGCAAACGATAAGTACAACCGTTCCAGAGGGAGAAGAGCGGCCAATGTGACGATCTGGCTTTAAGTCGATTCGATAACAAATGACGAAAACGGACGGATTTCTCAGGTTTTTACTACATATAAACACTTTTCACATTCTCCTGTGTAACTCGGCTGCTAGTCCTCCTTTCATGCTGAATCTTAAGGTCCTAGCTCATGTCCAAGGCACCAAAGCCAGCTAAAATGTCAATAATCAGTAACTAAAACTTGAATTGTACTACTTCTTACTGGCTATTACATCAACTTGGAAGTGTCATTTGTGTTCTACTATGTTGCTTTTAGTGTCTCTGCATACCGCAGCACGCGACATAGCTCTGCACACGATAAGTACAACCGTTTCAGAAAGAAGAGCGGCCAATGTGACGATCTGGCTTTAAGTCGATTCGATAACAAATGACGAAAACGGACGGATTTCTCAGGTTTTTACTACATATGAACACTTTACACATTTTCCCGTGGAACTCAGCTGCTAATCCTCCTGCATGTAAAATCTTAAGTTCCTAGCTCACGTCCAAGGCACCAAACAAGGGTAACAAGTCAATAACCGATTCCTAAAACTTGAATTGTACTATTTCTTACTGGCTATTACATCATCTTAGAAGCTACATCTGTGTTCTACAATGGTGCTTTTAGTGTCTCCGAATACCGCCGTTCGCGACATAGCTTTGCAGACGATAAGTACAACCGTTTCAGAGAGCAGAGCGGCCAATGTGACGATTTGGCTTTAAGTCGATTCGATAAAAAGACGAAAACGGACGGATTTCTCAGGTTTTTACTCTATTTGGACACTTTTCACATTCTCCCGTGCAACTCGGCTGCTAGTCCTCCTATCATGCAGAATCTTAAGGTCCTAGCTCATGTCCAAGGCATCAAAGCCAGCTAAAAAGTCAATAATCGATACCTAAAACTTGAAATGTACTACTTCTTACTGGCTATTACATCAACTTAGAAGCTTCATCTGTGTTCCACTAGGGTGATTTTAGTGTCCCCGCATGCCGCAGCACGCGACATACCTTTGCAGACGATAAGTACAACCGTTTCAGAGAGAAGAGCGGCCAATGTGACGATCTGGCTTTAAGTCGATTCGATAACAAATGACGAAAACGGACGGATTTCTCAGGTTTTTACTGCATATAAACACTTTTCACATTCTCCTGTGTAACTCGGCTGCTAGTCCTCCTTTCATGCAGAATCTTAATGTCCTAGCTCATGTCCAAGGCTCCAAGGCCAGCTAAAAAGTCAATAATCAGTAGCTAAAACTTGAATTGTACTACATCTTACTGGCTATTACATCAACTTAGAAGCTTCATCTGTGTTCTACTATGGTGCTTTTAGTGTCTCCGCATACCGCAGCATGCGACATAGCTTTGCAGACGATAAGTACAACCGTTTCGGAGGGAAGAGCAGCCAATGTGACGATCTGGCTTTAAGTCGATTCGATAACAAATGACGAAAACGGACGGATTTCTCAGGTTTTTACTACATATAAACACTTTTTACATTATCCTGTGTAACTCGGCTGCTAGTCCTCTTTTCATGCAGAATCTTAAGGTCCTAGCTCATGTCCAAGGCACCAAAGCCAGGTAAAAAGTCAATAATCAGTAACTAAAACTTGAATTGTACTACTTCTTACTGGCTATTACATCAACTTGGAAGTGTCATCTGTGTTCTACTATGGTGCTTTTAGTGTCTCTGCATAGCGCAGCACGCGACATAGCTCTGCACACGATAAGTACAACCGTTTCAGAGAGAAGAGTGGCCAATGTGACGATCTGGCTTTAAGTCGATTCGATAACAAATGACGAAAACGGACGGATTTCTCAGGTTTTTACTACATATGAACACTTTTCACATTCTCCCGTGCAACTCGGCTGCTAGTCCTCCTTTCATGCCGAATCTTAAGGTCCTAGCTCATGTCCAAGGCACCAAACCCAGCTAAAAAGTCAATAATCGATACCTAAATCTTGAAGTGTACTACTTCTTACTGGCTATTACATCAACTTAGAAGCTTCATCTGTGTTCTACTATGGTGCTTTTAGTGTCTCCGCATACCGCATCACGCGACATAGCTTTGCAGACGATAAGTACAACCGTTTCAGAGAGAAGAGCAGCCAATGTGACGATCTGGCTTTAAGTCGAGTCGATAACAAATGAGGAAAACGGACGGATTTCTCAGGTTTTTACTACATATGAACACTTTTCACATTCTCCCGTGCAACTCGGCTGCTAGTCCTCCTTTCATGCAGAATCTTAAGGTAACAGCTCATGTCCAAGGCACCAAAGCCAGCTAAAATGTCAATAATCGATACCTAAAACTTGAATTGTACTACTTCTTACTGCCTATTACATCATCATAGAAGCTTCATCTGTGTTCTACTATGGTGCTTTTAGTGTCTCCGCATACCGCAGCACGCGACATAGCTTTGCAGACGATAAGTACAACCGTTTCAGAGAGAAGAGCGGCCAATGTGACGATCTGGCGAGTCGATAACAAATGACGAAAACGGACGGATTTCTCAGGTTTTTACTACATATGAACACTTTTCACATTCTCCCGTGCAACTCGGCTGCTAGTCCTCCTTTCATGCAGAATCTTAAGGTCCTAGCTCATGTCCAAGGCACCAAATCCATCTAAGAAGTCAATAATCGATACCTTAAACTTGAATTGTACTACTTCTTACTGGCTATTACATCAACTTAGAAGCTTCATCTGTGTTCTACTATGGTGCTTTTAGTGTCTCCGCATACCGCAGCACGCGACATAGCTTTGAAGACGATAAGTACAACCGTTTCCGAGAGAAGAGCGGCCAATGTGACGATCTGGCTTTAAGTCGATTCGATAACAAATGACGAAAACGGACGGATTTCTCAAGTTTGTACTACATATGAACACTTTTCACATTCTCCCGTGCAACTCGGCTGCTACTCCTCCTTTCATGCAGAATCTTATGGTCCAAGCTCATCTCCAAGGCACCAAAGCTAGCTAAAAAGTCAATAATCGATACCTAAAACTTGAATTGTACTACTTCTTACTGGCTATTACATCTTCTTAGAAGCTTCATATGTGTTCTACTATGGTGCTTTTAGTGTCTCCGCATACCGCAGCACGCGACATAGCTTTGCAGACGATAAGTACAACCGTTTCAGAGAGAAGAGCGGCCAATGTGACGATCTGGCTTTAAGTCGATTCGATAACAAATGACGAAAACGGACGGATTTCTCAGGTTTTTACTACATATAAACACTTTTCACATTCTCCTGTGTAACTCGGCTGCTAGTCCTCTTTCATGTAGAATCTTAAGGTCCTAGCTCATGTCCAAGGCTCCAAAGCCAGCTAAAAAGTCAATAATCAGTAGCTAAAACTTGAATTGTACTACATCTTACTGGCTATTACATCAACTTAGAAGCTTCATCTGTGTTCTACTATGGTGCTTTTAGTGTCTCCGCATACCGCAGCATGCGACATAGCTTTGCAGAAGATAAGTACAACCGTTTCGGAGGGAAGAGCGGCCAATGTGACGATCTGGCTTTAAGTCGATTCGATAACAAATGACGAAAACGGACGGATTTCTCAGGTTTTTACTACATATGAACACTTTTCACATTCTCCTGGGCAACTCGGCTGCTAGTCCTCCTTTCATATAGAATCTTAAGGTCCTAGCTCATGTCCAAGGCACCAAATCCATCTAAGAAGTCAATAATCGATACCATAAACTTGAAGTGTACTACTTCTTACTGGCTATTACATCAACTTAGAAGCTTCATCTCTGTTAAAAAAGGTGCTTTTAGTGTCACCGCATACCGCAGCACGCGACATAGCTTTGCAGACGATAAGTACAACCGTTTCAGAGAGAAGAGCGGCCAATGTGACGATCTGGCTTTAAGTCGATTCGATAACAAATGACGAAAATGGACCGATTTCTCAGGTTTTTACTACATATGAACACTTTTCAAATTCTCCCGTGCAACTCGGCTGCTAGTCCTCCTTTCATGCAGAATCTTAAGGTCCTAGCTCATGTCCAAGGCATCAAAGCCAGCTAAAAAGTCAATAATCGATACCTAAAACTTGAATTGTACTAGTTCTTACTGGCTATTACATCAACTAAGAAGCTTCATCTGTGTTCTACTATGGTGCTTTTAGTGTCTCCGTATACCGCAGCACGCGACATAGCTTTGCTGACGATAAGTACAACCGTTTCAGAGAGGAGAGCGGCCAATGTGACGATCTGGCTTTAAGTCGATTCGATAACAAATGACGAAAACAGACGGATTTCTCAGGTTTTTACTACATGTGAACACTTTTCACATTCTCCCGTGCAACTCGGCTGCTAGTCCTCCTTTCATGCAGAATCTTAAGGTCCTAGCTCATGTCCATGGCACCAAAGCCAGCTAAAAAGTCAATAATCAGAAGCTAAAACTTGAATTGTACTACATCTTACTGGCTATTACATCAACTTAGAAGCTTCATCGGTGTTCTACTATGGTGCGTTTAGTGTCTCCGCATACCGCAGCATGCGACATAGTTTTGCAGACGATAAGTACAACCGTTTCGGAGGGAAGAGCGGCCAATGTGACGATTTGGCTTTAAGTCGATTCGATAACAAATGACCAAAACGGACGGATGTCTCAGGTTTTTACTACATATGAACACTTTTCACATTCTCCTGTGCAACTCGGCTTCTAGTCCTCCTTTCAGGCAGAATCTTAAGGTACTAACCCATGTCCAAGGCACCAAAGCCAGCTAAAAAGTCAATAATCGATACCTAAAACGTGAATTGTACTACTTCTTACTGGGTATTACATCAACTTAGAAGCTTCATCTGTGTTCTACTATGGTGCTTTTAGTTTCTCCGCATACCGCAGCACGCGACACAGCTTTGCAGACGATAAGTACAACCGTTTCAGAGAGAAGAGCGGCAAATGTGACAATCAGGCTTAAGTCGATTCGATAACAAATGACGTAAACGGACGGATTTCTCAGGTTTTTACTACATTTGAACACTTTTCAAATTCTCCCGTGCAACTCGGATGCTAGTCCTCCTTTCATGCAGAATCTTAAGGTCCTAGCTGATGTCCAAGGCGTCAAAGCCAGCTAAAAAGTCAATAATCGATACCTAAAACTTGAATTGTACTACTTCTTACTGGCTATTACATCAACTTAGAAGCTTCATCTGTGTTCCACGATGGTGCTTTTAGTGTCTCCGCATACCGCAGCACGCGACATAGCTTTGCAGACGATAAGTACAACCGTTTCAGAGAGGAGAGCGGCCAATGTGACGATCTGGCTTTAAGTCGATTCGATAACAATTGACGAAAACGGACGGATTTCTCAGGTTTTTACTACATATGAACACTTTTCACATTCTCCCGTGCAACTCGGCTGCTAGTCCTCCTTTCATGCAGAATCATAAATTATAGATCATGTCCAAGGCACCAAAGCCAGCTAAAAAGTCAATAATCGATACATAAAACTTGAATTGTACTACTTCTTACTGGCTATTACATCAACTTAGAAGCTTCATCTGTGTTCTACTATGGTGCTTTTAGTGTCTCCGCATAGCGCAGCACGCGACATAGCATTGCAGACGATAAGTACAACCGTTTCTGAGAGAAGAGCGGCTAATGTGACAATCTGGCTTTAAGTCGATTCGATAACAAATGACGAAAACGGACGGATTTCTCAGGTTTTTACTACATATGAACACTTTTCAAATTCTCCCGTGCAACTTGGCTGCTAGTCCTCCTTTCATGCAGAATATTAAGGTCCTAGCTCATGTCCAAAGCATCAAAGCCAGCTAAAAAGTCAATAATCGATAACTAAAACTTGAATTGTACTACTTCTTACTGGCTATTACATCAACTTAGAAGCTTCATCTGTGTTCCACTATGGTGATTTTAGTGTCCCCGCATGCCGCAGCACGCGACATAGCTTTGCAGACGATAAGTACAACCGTTTCAGAGAGAAGAGCGGCCAATGTGACGATCTGGCTTTAAGTCGATTCGATAACAAATGACGAAAACGAACGGTTTTCTCAGGTTTTTACTACATATGAACACTTTACACATTCTCCCGTGCAACTCGTCTGCTAGTCCTCCTGCATGTGAAATCTTAAGTTCCTAGCTCATGTCCAAGGCACCAAACAAGGGTAAAAAGTCAATAACCGATACCTAAAACTTGAATGGTACTATTTCTTACTGGCTATTACATCATCTTAGAAGCTACATCTGTGTTCTACTATGGTGCTTTTAGTGTCTCCGAAT
Organism: Schistocerca gregaria; assembly: GCF_023897955.1. Classification (NCBI taxonomy): domain Eukaryota; kingdom Metazoa; phylum Arthropoda; class Insecta; order Orthoptera; family Acrididae; genus Schistocerca; species Schistocerca gregaria. Next base: position 2,816,841 of record NW_026061811.1, on the reverse strand, counting down.
ACCGCAGTACGCGACATACCTTTGCAGACGATAAGTACAACCGTTTCAGAGAGCAGAGCGGCCAATGTGACGATTTGGCTTTAAGTCGATTCGATAAAAATGACGAAAACGGACGGATTTCTCAGTTTTTTACTTTATTTGAACACTTTTCACATTCTCCCGTGCAACTCGGCTGCTAGTCCTCCTTTCATGCAGAATCTTAAGGTCCTAGCTCATGTCCAAGGCACCAATTCCATCTAAGAAGTCAATAATCGATACCATAAACTTGAAGTGTACTACTTCTTACTGGCTATTACATCAACTTAGAAGCTTCATCTGTGTTCTGCTATGGTGCTTTTAGTGTCTCCGCATACCGGAGCAAGAGACATAGCTTTTCAGACGATAATTAGGACCATTTCAGAGAGAAGAGCGGCCAATGTGATGATCTGGCTTTAAGTCGAGTCGATAACAAATGACGAAAACGGACCAATTTCTCAGGTTTTTACTACATATGAACACTTTTCAAATTCTCCCGTGCAACTCGGCTGCTAGTCCTCCTTTCATGCAGAATCTTAAGGTCCTAGCTCATGTCCAAGGCATCAAAGCCAGCTAAAAAGTCAATAATCGATACCTGAAACTAAAATTGTACTAGTTCTTACTGGCTATTACATCAACTTAGAAGTTTCATCTGTGTTCCAATATGGTGCTTTTAGTGTCTCCGCATACCGCAGCACGCGACATAGCTTTGCAGACGATAAGTACAACCGTTTCAGAGAGGAGAGCGGCCAATGTGACGATCTATCTTTATGTCGATTCGATAACAAATGATGAAAACGGACGGATTTCTCAGGTTTTTACTACATATGAACACTTTTCACATTCTCCCGTGCAACTAGGCTGCTAGACCTCCTTTCATGCAGAATCTTAAAGTAATAGCTCATTTCCAAGGCACCAAAGCCAACTAAGAAGTCAAAAATCGATACCTAAAACTTGAATTGTACTACTTCTTACTGGCTATTACAGCAACTTAGAAGCTTCATCTGTGTTCTAGTATGGTGATTTTAGTGTCCCCGCATACCGCAGCACGCGACATAGCTTTACAGACGATAAGTACAACCGTTTCAGAGAGAAGAGCGGCCAATGTGACGATTTGGCTTTAAGTCGATTCGATAACAAATGACCAAAACGGACGGATATCTCAGGTTTTTACTACATATGAACACTTTTCACATTCTCCTGTGCAACTCGGCTGCTAGTCCTCCTTTCATGCAGAATCTTTAGGTCCTAGCCCATGTCCAAGTCTCCAAAGCCAGCTAAAAAGTCAATAATCAGTAGCTATAACTTGAATTGTACAACATCTTACTGGCTATTACATCAACTTAGAAGCTTCATCGGTGTTTTACTATGGTGCTTTTACTGTCTCCGCATACCGCAGCACGCGACATAGCTTTGCAGACGATAAGTACAACCGTTTCTGAGTGAAGAGCGGCCAATGTGACAATCTGGCTTTAAGTCGATTCGATAACAAATGACGAAAACGGACGGATTTCTCAGGTTTTTACTACATATGAACACTTTTCGAATTCTCCCGTGCAACTTGGCTGCTAGTCCTCCTTTCATGCAGAATATTAAGGTCCTAGCTCATGTCCAAGGTATCAAAGCCAGCTAAAAAGTCAATAATCGATGACTAAAACTTGAATTGTACTACTTCTTACTGGCTATTACATCAACTTAGAAGCTTCATCTGTGTTCCACTATGGTGATTTTAGTGTCCCCGCATGCCGCAGCACGCGACATAGCTTTGCAGACGATAAGTACAACCGTTTCAGAGAGAAGAGCGGCCAATGTGACGAACTGGCTTTAAGTCGATTCGATAACAAATGACGAAAACGGACGGATTTCTCAGGTTTTTACTACATATAAACACTTTTCACATTCTCCTGTGTAACTCGGCTGCTAGTCCTCCTTTCATGCAGACTCTTAAGGTCCTAGCTCATGTCCAAGGCGCGAAAGCCAGCTAAAAAGCAAATAATCAGTAGCTAAAACTTGAATTGTAATACATCTTACTGGCTATTACATCAACTTAGAAGCTTCATCCGTGTTCAGCTATGGTGCTTTTAGTGTCTCCGCATACCGCAGCATGCGACATAGCTTTGCAGAAGATAAGTACAACCGTTTCGGAGGGAAGAGCGGCCAATGTGACGATCTGGCTTTAAGTCGATTCGATAACAAATGACGAAGACGGACGGATTTCTCAGGTTTTTACTACATATGAACACTTTTCACATTCTCCCGTGCAACTCGGCTGCTAGTCCTCCTTCTATGCAGAATCATAAGGTCCTAGCTCATGTCCAAGGCATCAAAGCCAGCTAAAAAGTCAATAATCAGTACCTAAAACTTGAATTGTACTACTTCTTACTGGCTATTACATCAAATTAGAAGCTTCATCTGTGTTCTACTGTGGTGGTTTTAGTGTCTCCGCCTACCGCAGCATACGACATAGCTTTGCAGACGATAAGTACAACCGTTTCAGAGAGAAGAGCGGCCAATGTGACGATCTGGCTTTGTCGATTCGATAACAAATGACGAAAACGGACGGATTTCTCAGGTTTTTACTACATATGAACACTTTTCACATTCTCCCGTGCAACGCGGCTGCTAGACCTCCTTTCATGCAGAATCTTAAGGTAATAGCTCATTTCCAAGGCACCAAAGCCAACTAAGAAGTCAAAAATCGATACCTAAAACTTGAATTGTACTACTTCTTACTGGCTATTACAGCAACTTAGAAGCTTCATCTGTGTTCTAGTATGGTGATTTTAGTGTCCCCGCATACCGCAGCACGCGACATAGCTTTACAGACGATAAGTACAACCGTTTCAGAGAGAAGAGCGGCCAATGTGACGATTTGGCTTTAAGTCGATTCGATAACAAATGACCAAAACGGACGGATTTCTTAGGTTTTTACTACATATGAACACTTTTCACATTCTCCTGTGCAACTCGGCTGCTAGTCCTCCTTCCATGCAGAATCTTAAGGTCCTAGCCCATGTCCAAGGCTCCAAAGCCAGCTAAAAAGTCAATAATCAGTAGCTATAACTTGAATTGTACTACATCTTACTGGCTATTACATCAACTTAGAAGCTTCATCGGTGTTTTACTATGGTGCTTTTACTGTCTCCGCATACCGCAGCACGCGACATAGCTTTGCAGACGATAAGTACAACCGTTTCTGAGAGAAGAGCGGCCAATGTGACAATCTGGCTTTAAGTCGATTCGATAACAAATGACGAAAACGGACGGATTTCTCAGGTTTTTACTACATATGAACACTTTTCGAATTCTCCCGTGCAACTTGGCTGCTAGTCCTCCTTTCCTGCAGAATATTAAGGTCCTAGCTCATGTCCAAGGTATCAAAGCCAGCTAAAAAGTCAATAATCGATGACTAAAACTTGAATTGTACTACTTCTTACTGGCTATTACATCAACTTAGAAGCTTCATCTGTGTTCCACTATGGTGATTTTAGTGTCCCCGCATGCCGCAGCACGCGACATAGCTTTGCAGACGATAAGTACAACCGTTTCAGAGAGAAGAGCGGCCAATGTGACGAACTGGCTTTAAGTCGATTCGATAACAAATGACGAAAACGGACGGATTTCTCAGGTTTTTACTACATATAAACACTTTTCACATTCTCCTGTGTAACTCGGCTGCTAGTCCTCCTTTCATGCAGAATCTTAAGGTCCTAGCTCATGTCCAAGGCTCGAAAGCCAGCTAAAAAGCAAATAATCAGTAGCTAAAACTTGAATTGTAATACATCTTACTGGCTATTACATCAACTTAGAAGCTTCATCCGTGTTCAGCTATGGTGCTTTTAGTGTCTCCGCATACCGCAGCATGCGACATAGCTTTGCAGACGATAAGTACATCCGTTTCGGAGGGAAGAGCGGCCAATGTGACGATCTGGCTTTAAGTCGATTCGATAACAAATGACGAAGACGGACGGATTTCTCAGGTTTTTACTACATATGAACACTTTTCACATTCTCCCGTGCAACTCGGCTGCTACTCCTCCTTCTATGCAGAATCTTAAGGTCCTAGCTCATGTCCAAGGCATCAAAGCCAGCTAAAAAGTCAATAATCAGTACCTAAAACTTGAATTGTACTACTTCTTACTGGCTATTACATCAAATTAGAAGCTTCATCTGTGTTCTACTGTGGTGGTTTTAGTGTCTCCGCCTACCGCAGCATACAACATAGCTTTGCAGACGATAAGTACAACCGTTTCAGAGAGAAGAGCGGCCAATGTGACGATCTGGCTTTGTCGATTCGATAACAAATGACGAAAACGGACGGATTTCTCAGGTTTTTACTACATATGAACACTTTTCACATTCTGCCGTGCAACTCGGCTGCTAGACCTCCTTTCATGCAGAATCTTAAGGTAATAGCTCATTTCCAAGGCACCAAAGCCAACTAAGAAGTCAAAAATCGATACCTAAAACTTGAATTGTACTACTTCTTACTGGCTATTACAGCAACTTAGAAGCTTCATCTGTGTTCTAGTATGGTGATTTTAGTGTCCCCGCATACCGCAGCACGCGACATAGCTTTGCAGACGATAAGTACAACCGTTTCAGAGAGAAGAGCGGCCAATGTGACGATTTGGCTTTAAGTCGATTCGATAACAAATGACCAAAACGGACGGATTTCTTAGGTTTTTACTACATATGAACACTTTTCACATTCTCCTGTGCAACTCGGCTGCTAGTCCTCCTTTCATGCAGAATCTTAAGGTCCTAGCCCATGTCCAAGGCTCCAAAGCCAGCTAAAAAGTCAATAATCAGTAGCTATAACTTGAATTGTACTACATCTTACTGGCTATTACATCAACTTAGAAGCTTCATCGGTGTTTTACTATGGTGCTTTTACTGTCTCCGCATACCGCAGCACGCGACATAGCTTTGCAGACGATAAGTACAACCGTTTCTGAGAGAAGAGCGTCCAATGTGACAATCTGGCTTTAAGTCGATTCGATAACAAATGACGAAAACGGACGGATTTCTCAGGTTTTTACTACATATGAACACTTTTCGAATTCTCCCGTGCAACTTGGCTGCTAGTCCTCCTTTCATGCAGAATATTAAGGTCCTAGCTCATGTCCAAGGTATCAAAGCCAGCTAAAAAGTCAATAATCGATGACTAAAACTTGAATTCTACTACTTCTTACTGGCTATTACATCAACTTAGAAGCTTCATCTGTGTTCCACTATGGTGATTTTAGTGTCCCCGCATGCCGCAGCACGCGACATAGCTTTGCAGACGATAAGTACAACCGTTTCAGAGAGAAGAGCGGCCAATGTGACGAACTGGCTTTAAGTCGATTCGATAACAAATGACGAAAACGGACGGATTTCTCAGGTTTTTACTACATATAAACACTTTTCACATTCTCCTGTGTAACTCGGCTGCTAGTCCTCCTTTCATGCAGAATCTTAAGGTCCTAGCTCATGTCCAAGGCTCGAAAGCCAGCTAAAAAGCAAATAGTCAGTAGCTAAAACTTGAATTGTAATACATCTTACTGGCTATTACATCAACTTAGAAGCTTCATCTGTGTTCAGCTATGGTGCTTTTAGTGTCTCCGCATACCGCAGCATGCGACATAGCTTTGCAGACGATAAGTACAACCGTTTCGGAGGGAAGAGCGGCCAATGTGACGATCTGGCTTTAAGTCGATTCGATAACAAATGACGAAGACGGACGGATTTCTCAGGTTTTTACTACATATGAACACTTTTCACATTCTCCCGTGCAACTCGGCTGCTAGTCCTCCTTCTATGCAGAATCTTAAGGTCCTAGCTCATGTCCAAGGCATCAAAGCCAGCTAAAAAGTCAATAATCAGTACCTAAAACTTGAATTGTACTACTTCTTACTGGCTATTACATCAAATTAGAAGCTTCATCTGTGTTCTACTGTGGTGGTTTTAGTGTCTCCGCCTACCTCAGCATACGACATAGCTTTGCAGACGATAAGTACAACCGTTTCAGAGAGAAGAGCGGCCAATGTGACGATCTGGCTTTGTCGATTCGATAACAAATGACGAAAACGGACGGATTTCTCAGGTTTTTACTACATATGAACACTTTTCACATTCTCCCGTGCAACTCGGCTGCTAGACCTCCTTTCATGCAGAATCTTAAGGTAATAGCTCATTTCCAAGGCACCAAAGCCAACTAAGAAGTCAAAAATCGATACCTAAAACTTGAATTGTACTACTTCTTACTGGCTATTACAGCAACTTAGAAGCTTCATCTGTGTTCTAGTATGGTGATTTTAGTGTCCCCGCATACCGCAGCACGCGACATAGCTTTACAGACGATAAGTACAACCGTTTCAGTGAGAAGAGCGGCCAATGTGACGATTTGGCTTTAAGTCGATTCGATAACAAATGACCAAAACGGACGGATTTCTTAAGTTTTTACTACATATGAACACTTTTCACATTCTCCTGTGCAACTCGGCTGCTAGTCCTCCTTTCATGCAGAATCTTAAGGTCCTAGCCCATGTCCAAGGCTCCAAAGCCAGCTAAAAAGTCAATAATCAGTAACTATAACTTGAATTGTACTACATCTTACTGGCTATTACATCAACTTAGAAGCTTCATCGGTGTTTTACTATGGTGCTTTTACTGTCTCCGCATACCGCAGCATGCGACATAGCTTTGCAGACGATAAGTACAACCGTTTCTGAAAGAAGAGCGGCCAATGTGACAATCTGGCTTTTTATGTCGATTCGATAACAAATGACGAAAACGGACGGATTTCTCAGGTTTTTACTACATATGAACACTTTTCGAATTCTCCCGTGCAACTTGGCTGCTAGTCCTCCTTTCATGCAGAATATTAAGGTCCTAGCACATGTCCAAGGTATCAAAGCCAGCTAAAAAGTCAATAATCGATAACTAAAACTTGAATTGTACTACTTCTTATTGGCTATTACATCAACTTAGAAGCTTCATCTGTGTTCCACTATGGTGATTTTAGTGTCCCCGCATGCCGCAGCACGCGACATAGCTTTGCAGACGATAAGTACAACCGTTTCAGAGAGCCGAGCGGCTAATGTGACGATCTGGCTTTAAGTCGATTCGATAACAAATGACGAAAACGAACGGATTTCTCAGGTTTTTACTACATATGAACACTTTACACATTCTCCCGTGCAACTCGTCTGCTAGTCCTCCTGCATGTAAAATCTTAAGTTCCTAGCTCATGTCCGAGGCACCAAACAAGGGTAAAAAGTCAATAACCGATTCCTAAAACTTGAATGGTACTGTTTCTTACTGGCTATTACATCATCTTAGAAGCTACATCTGTGTTCTACTATGGTGCTTTTAGTGTCTCCGAATACCGCAGTACGCGACATAGCTCTGCAGACGATAAGTACAACCGTTTCAGAGAGCAGAGCGGCCAATGTGACGATTTGGCTTTAAGTCGATTCGATAAAAATGACGAAAACGGACGGATTTCTCAGGTTTTTACTCTATTTGAACACTTTTCACATTCTCCCGTGCAACACGGCTGCTAGTCCTCCTTTCATGCAGAATCTTAAGGTCCTAGCTCATGTTCAGGGCACCAAAGCCAGCTAAAAAGTCAATAATCGATACCTAAAACTTGAATTGTACTACTTCTTACTGGCTATTACATCAACTTAGAAGCTTCATCTGTGTTCTACTATGGTGCTTTTAGTGTCTCCGCATAGCGCAGCATGCGACATAGCATTGCAGATGATAAGTACAACCGTTTCAGAGAGAAGAACGGCCAATGTGACAATCTGTCTTTAAGTCGATTCGATAACAAATGACGAAAACGGACGGATTTCTCAGGTTTTTACTACATATGAACACTTTTCAAATTCTCCCGTACAACTCGGCTGCTAGTCCTCCTTACATGCAGAATCTTAAGGTCCTAGCTCATGTCCAAGGCATCAAAGCCAGCTAAAAAGTCAATAACCGATACCTAAAACTTGAATTATACTACTTCTTACTGGCTATTACATAACTTAGAAGCTTCATCTGTGTTCCACTATGGTGATTTTAGTGTCCCCGCATGCCGCAGCACGCGACATCGCTTTGCAGACGATAAGTACAACCGTTTCAGAGAGAAGAGCGGCCAATGTGACTAACTGGCTTTAAGTCGATTCGATAACAAATGACGAAAACGGACGGATTTCTCAGGTTTTTACTACATATGAACACTTTTCACTTTCTCCTGTGTAACTCGGCTGCTAGTCCTCCTTTCATGCAGAATCTTAAGGTCCTAGCTCATGTCCAAGGCTCGAAAGCCAGCTAAAAAGCAAATAATCAGTAGCTAAAACTTGAATTGTAATACATCTTACTGGCTATTACATCAACTTAGAAGCTTCATCTGTGTTCAACTATGGTGCTTTTAGTGTCTCCGCATACCGCAGCATGCGACATAGCTTTGCAGACGATAAGTACAACCGTTTCGGAGGGAAGAGCGGCCAATGTGACGATCTGGCTTTAAGTCGATTCGATAACAAATGACGAAAACGGACGGATTTCTCAGGTTTTTACTACATATGAACACTTTTCACATTCTCCCGTGCAACTCGGCTGCTAGTCCTCCTTTAATGCAGAATCTTAAGGTCCTAGCTCATGTCCAAGGCACCAAAGCTAGCTAAAAAGTCAATAATCGATACCTAAAACTTGAATTGTACTACTTCTTACTGGCTATTACATCAACTTAGAAGCTTCATCTGTGTTCTACTATGGTGCTTTTAGAGTCTCCGCATACCGCAGCACGCGACATAGCTTTGCAGACGATAAGTACAACCGTTTCAGAGAGAAGAGCGGCCAATGTGACGATCTGGCATTAAGTCGATTCGATAACAAATGACGAAAACGGACGGATTTCTCAGGTTTTTACTACATATGAACACTTTTCACATTCTCCCGTGCAACTCGGCTGCTAGTCCTCCTTTCATGCAGAATCTTAAGGTCCTAGCTCATGTCCAAGAAACCAAAGCCAGCTAAAAAGTCAATAATCGATACCTAAAACTTGAATTGGACTACTTCCTACTGTCTATTACATCAACTTAGAAGCTTCATCTATGTTCGACTATGGTGCTTTTAGTGTCTTCGCATACCGCAGCACGCGACATAGCTTTGCAGACGATAAGTACAACCGTTTCAGAGAGAAGAGCGGCAAATGTGACGATCTGTCTTTAAGTCGATTCGATAACAAATGACGAAAACGGACGGATTTCTCAGGTTTTTACTATATATGAACACTTTTCACATTCTCCCGTGCAACTCGGCTGCTAGTCCTCCTTTCATGCAGAATCTTAAGGTCCTAGCTCATGTCCAAGGTACCAAAGCCAACAAAAAAGTCAATAATCGATACCAAAAACTTGAATTCTACTACTTCTTACTGGCTATTACATCAACTTAGAAGCTTCATCGGTGTTCTACTATGGTGCTTTTAGTGTCTCCGCATACCGCAGCATGCGACATAGCTTTGCAGGCGATAAGTACAACCGTTTCGGAGAGAAGAGCGGCCAATGTGACGATCTGGCTTCAAGTCGATTCGATAACAAATGACGAAAACGGACGGATTTCTTAGGTTTTTACTACATATGAACACTTTTCACATTCTCCTGGGCAACTCGGCTGCTAGTCTTCCTTTCATGCAGAATCTTAAGGTCCTAGCTCATGTCCAAGGCACCAAAGCCAGCTAAAAAGTCAATAATCAGTAACTAAAACTTGAATTGTACTACTTCTTACTGGCTATTACATCAACTTGGAAGTGTCATCTGTGTTCTACTATGGTGCTTTTAGTGTCTCTGCATACCGCAGCATGCGACATAGCTCTGCAGACGATAAGTACAACCGTTTCCGAGAGAAGAGCGGCCAATGTGACGATCTGGCTTTAAGTCGATTCGATAACAAATGACGAAAACGGACGGATTTCTGAGGTTTTTACTACATATGAACACTTTTCACATTCTCCCGTGCAACTCGGCTGCTAGTCCTCCTTTCATGCAGAATATTAAGGTCCTAGCACATGTCCAAGGCACCAAAGCCAGCTAAAAAGTCAATAATCGATACCTAAAACTTGAATTGTACTATTTCTTACTGGCTATTACATCAACTTAGAAGCTTCATCTGTGGTCTACTATGGTGATTTTAGTGTCTCCGCATACCGCAGCACGCGACATAGCTCTGCAGACGATAAGTACAACCGTTTAAGAGAGAAGAGCGGCCAATGTGTCCATGTGGCTTTAAGTCGATTCGATAAAAATGATGAAAACGGACGGATTTCTCAGTTTTTACTCTATTTGAACACTTTTCACATTCTCCCGTGCAACTCGGCTGCTAGTCCTCCTTTCATGCAGAATCTTAAGGTACTAGCTCATTATCCAAGGCACAAAAGCCACATGAAAATTCAATAATCGATACCTAAAACTTGAATTGTACTACTTCTTACTGGCTATTACATCAACTTGGAAGCTTCATCTGTGTTCTACTATGGAGATTTTAGTGTCTCCGCATACCGCAACACGCAACATAGCATTGCAGACGATAAGTACAACCGTTTCAGAGAGAAGAGCGGCCAATGTGACGATCGGGCTTGAAGTCGATTCGATAACAAATGACGAAAACGGACGGATTTCTCAGGTTTTTACTACATATGAACACTTTTCACATTCTCCCGTGCAACGCGGCTGCTAGTCCTCCTTTCATGCAGAGTCTTAAGGTCATAGCTCATGTCCAAGGCACCAATGCCAGCTAAAAAGTCAATAATCAATACCTAAAACTTGAATTGTACTACTTCTTACTGGCTATTACATCAACTTAGAAGCTTCATCTGTGTTCTACTATGGTGCTTTTAGTTTCTCCGCATACCGCAGCACGCGACACAGCTTTGCAGACGATAAGTACAACCGTTTCAGAGAGAAGAGCGGCCAATGTGACAATCAGGCTTTAAGTCGATTCGATAACAAATGACGAAAACGGACGGATTTCTCAGGTTTTTACTACATATGAACACTTTTGAAATTCTCCCGTGCAACTCGGCTGCTAGTCCTCCTTTCATGCAGAATCTTAAGGTCCTAGCTCATGTCCAAGGCATCAAAGCCAGCTAAAAAGTAAATAATCGATACCTAAAACTTGAATTGTACTACTTCTTACTGGCTATTACATCAACTTAGAAGCTTCATCTGTGTTCCACTATGGTGCTTTTAGTGTCTCCGCATACCGCAGCACGCGACATAGCTTTGCAGACGATAAGTACAACCGTTTCAGAGAGGAGAGCAGCCAATGTGACGATCTGGCTTTAAGTCGATTCGATAACAAATGACGAAAACGAACGGATTTCTCAGGTTTTTACTAGATATGAACACTTTTCACATTCTCCCGTGCAACTCGGCTGCTAGTCCTCCTTTCATGCAGAATCTTAAGGTAATAGCTCATGTCCAAGGCACCAAAGCCAGCTAAAAAGTCAATAATCGATACCTAAAACTTGAATTGTGCTACTTCTTACTGGCTATTACATCAACTTAGAAGCTTCATCTGTGTTCTACTATGGTGCTTTTAGTGTCTCCGCATAGCGCAGCACGCGACATAGCATTGCAGACGATAAGTACAACCGTTTCAGAGAGAAGAACGGCCAATGTGACAATCTGGCTTTAAGTCGATTCTATAACAAATGACGAAAACGGACGGATTTCTCAGGTTTTTACCACATATGAACACTTTTCAAATTCTCCCGTGCAACTCGGCTGCTAGTCCTCCTTTCATGCAGAATCTTAAGGTCCTAGCTCATGTCCAAGGCATCAAAGCCAGCTAAAAAGTCAATAATCGATACCTAAAACTTGAATTATACTACTTCTTACTGGCTATTACATCAACTTAGAAGCTTCATCTGTGTTCCACTATGGTGATTTTAGTGTCCCTGCATGCCGCAGCACGCGACATAGCTTTGCAGACGATAAGTACAACCGTTTCAGAGAGAAGAGCGGCCAATGTGACGAACTGGCTTTAAGTCGATTCGGAAACAAATGACGAAAACGGACGGATTTCTCAGGTTTTTACTACATATAAACACTTTTCACATTCTCCTGTGTAACGCGGCTGCTAGTCCTCCTTTCATGCAGAATCTTAAGGTCCTAGCTCATGTCCAAGGCTCGAAAGCCAGCTAAAAAGCAAATAATCAGTAGCTAAAACTTGAATTGTAATACATCTTACTGGCTATTACATCAACTTAGAAGCTTCATCTGTGTTCAACTATGGTGCTTTTAGTGTCTCCGCATACCGCAGCATGCGACATAGCTTTGCAGACGATAAGTACAACCGTTTCGGAGGGAAGAGCGGCCAATGTGACGATCTGGCTTTAAGTCGATTCGATAACAAATGACGAAGACGGACGGATTTCTCAGGTTTTTACTACATATGAACACTTTTCACATTCTCCCGTGCAACTCGGCTGCTAGTCCTCCTTCTATGCAGAATCTTAAGGTCCTAGCTCATGTCCGAGGCATCAAAGCCAGCTAAAAAGTCAATAATCAATACCTAAAACTTGAATTGTAGTACTACTTACTGGCTATTACATCAACTTAGAAGCTTCATCTGTGTTCTACTATGGTGCTTTTAGAGTCTCCGCATACCGCGGCACGCGACATAGCTTTGCAGACGATAAGTACAACCGTTTCAGAGAGAAGAGCGGCCAATGTGACGATCTGGCTTTAAGTCGATTCGATAACAAATGACGAAAACGGACGGATATCTCAGGTTTTTACTACATATGAACACTTTTCACATTCTCCCGTGCAACTCGGCTGCTAGTCCTCCTTTCATGCAGAATCTTAAGGTCCTAGCTCATGTCCAAGGCACCAAGGCCAGCTAAAAAGTCAATAATCGATACCTAAAACTTGAATTGGACTACTTCTTACTGGCTATTACATCAACTTAGAAGCTTCATCTATGTTCGACTATGGTGCTTTTAGTGTCTCCGCATACCGCATCACGCGACATAGCTTTGCCGACGATAAGTACAACCGTTTCAGAGAGAAGAGCGGCAAATGTGACGATCTGGCTTTAAGTCGATTCGATAACAAATGACGAAAACGGACGGATTTCTCAGGTTTTTACTATATATGAACACTTTTCACATTCTCCCGTGCAACTCGGCAGCTAGTCCTCCTTTCATGTAGAATCTCAAGGTCCTAGCTCATGTCCAAGGTACCAAAGCCAACAAAAAAGTCAATAATCGATACCAAAAACTTGAATTCTACTGCTTCCTACTGGCTATTACATCAACTTAGAAGCTTCATCGGTGTTCTACACTGGTGCTTTTAGTGTCTCCGCATACCGCAGCATGCGACATAGCTTTGCAGACGATAAGTACAACCGTTTCGGAGAGAAGAGCGGCCAATGTGACGTCCTGGCTTTAAGTCGATTCGATAACAAATGACGAAAACGGACGGATTTCTCAGGTTTTTACTACATATGAACACTTTTCACATTCTCCTGGGAAACTCGGCTGCTAGTCCTCCTTTCATGCAGAATCTTAAGGTCCTAGCTCATGTCCAAGGCACCAAAGCCAGCTAAAAAGTCAATAATCAGTAACTAAAACTTGAATTGTACTACTTCTTACTGGCTATTACATCAACTTGGAAGTGTCATCTGTGTTCTACTATGGTGCTTTTAGTGTCTCTGCATACCGCAGCATGCGACATAGCTCTGCAGACGATAAGTACAACCGTTTCCGAGAGAAGAGCGGCCAATGTGACGATCTGGCTTTAAGTCGATTCGATAACAAATGACGAAAACGGACGGATTTCTCAGGTTTTTACTACATATGAACACTTTTCACATTCTCCCGTGCAACTCGGCTGCTAGTCCTCCTTTCATGCAGAATCTTAAGGTGCTAGCTCATGTCCAAGTCACCAAACAAGGGTAAAAAGTCAATAACCGATTCCTAAAACTTGAATTGTACTATTTCTTACTGCCTATTACATCATCTTAAAAGCTTCATCTGTGTTCTACTATGGTGCTTTTAGTGTCTCCGAATACCGCAGTACGCGACATAGCTTTGCAGACGATAAGTACAACCGTTTCAGAGAGAAGAGCGGCCAATGTGACGATTTGGCTTTAAGTCGAATCGATAACAAATGACGGAAACGAACGGATTTGTCAGGTTTTTACTCTATATGAACACTTTTCACATTCTCCCGTGCAATTAGGCGTCTAGTCCGCCTTTCATGCAGAATCTTAAGGTCCTAGCTCATGTCCAAGGCACCAAAGCCAGCGAAAAAGTCAATAATCAGTACCTAAAACTTGAATTTTACTACTTCTTACTGGCTATTACACCAACTTGGAAGTATCATCTGTGTTCTACTATGGTGCTTTTAGTGTCTCTGCATACCGCAGCACGCGACATAGCTCTGCAGACGGTAAGTACAACCGTTTCAGAGAGAAGAGCGGCCAATGTGACCATCTGGCTTTAAGTCGATTCGATAACAAATGACGAAAACGAACGGATTTCTCAGGTTTTTACTACATATGAACACTTTACACATTCTCCCGTGCAACTCGGCTGCTAGTCCTAATTTCATGCAGAATCTTAAGGTGCTAGCTCATGTCCAAGTCACCAAACAAGGGTAAAAAGACAATAACCGATTCCTAAAACTTGAATTGTACTATTTCTTACTGCCTATTACATCATCTTAGAAGCTTCATCTGTGTTCTACTATGGTGCTTTTAGTGTCTCCGAATACCGCAGTACGCGACATAGCTTTGCAGACGATAAGTACAACCGTTTCAGAGAGAAGAGCGGCCAATGTGACGATTTGGCTTTAAGTCGAATCGATAACAAATGACGGAAACGAACGGATTTCTCAGGTTTTTACTCTATATGAACACTTTTCACATTCTCCCGTGCAATTAGGCTGCAAGTCCTCCTTTCATGCAGAATCTTAAGGTCCTAGCTCATGTCCAAGGCACCAAAGCCAGCTAAAAAGTCAATAATCAGTACCTAAAACTTGAATTTTACTACTTCTTACTGGCTATTACACCAACTTGGAAGTATCATGTGTGTTCTACTATGGTGCTTTTAGTGTCTCTGCATACCGCAGCACGCGACATAGCTCTGCAGACGGTAAGTACAACCGTTTCAGAGAGAAGAGCGGCCAATGTGACCATCTGGCTTTAAGTCGATTCGATAACAAATGACGAAAACGAACGGATTTCTCAGGTTTTTACTACATATGAACACTTTACACATTCTCCCGTGCAACTCGGCTGCTAGTCCTAATTTCATGCAGAATCTTAAGGTGCTAGCTCATGTCCAAGTCACCAAACAAGGGTAAAAAGACAATAACCGATTCCTAAAACTTGAATTGTACTATTTCTTACTGCCTATTACATCATCTTAGAAGCTTCATCTGTGTTCTACTATGGTGCTTTTAGTGTCTCTGCATACCGCAGCACGCGACATAGCTCTGCAGACGGTAAGTACAACCGTTTCAGAGAGGAGAGCGGCCAATGTGACGATCTGGCTTTAAGTCGATTCGATAACAAATGACGAAAACGGACGGATTTCTCAGGTTTTTACTACATTTGAACACTTTTACATTCTCCCGTGCAACTCGGCTGCTAGTCCTCCTTTCATGCAGAATCTTAAGGTCCTAGCTCATGTCCAAGGCACCAAAGCCAGCTAAAAAGTCAATAACCGGTACCTAAAACTTGAATTGTACTACTTAATACTGGCTATTACATCAACTTAGAAGCTTCATCTGTGTTCTACTATGGTGCTTTTAGTGTCTCCGCATAGCGCAGCACGCGACATAGCTTTGCAGACGATAAGTACAACCGTCTCAGAGAGAAGAGCGGCCAATGTGACGATCTGGCTTTAATTCGATTCGATAACAAATGACGAAAACGGACGGATTTCTCAGGTTTTTACTACATATGAACACTTTTCACATTCTCCCGTGCAACTCGGCTGCTAGTCCTCCTTTCATGCAGAATCTTAAGGTCCTAGCTTATGTCCAAGGCACCAAAGCCAGCTAAAAAGTCAATAATCAGTACATAAAAGTTGAATTTTACTACTTCTTACTGGCTATTACATCAACTTGGAAGTATCATCTGTGTTCTACTATGGTGCCTTTAGTGTCTCTGCATACCGCAGCACGCGACATAGCACTGCAGACGGTAAGTACAACCGTTTCAGAGAGAAGAGCGGCCAATGTGACCATCTGGCTTTAAGTCGATTCGATAACAAATGACGAAAACGAACGGATTTCTCAGGTTTTTACTCTATATGAACACTTTTCACATTCGCCCGTGCAATTAGGCTGCTAGTCCTCCTTTCATGCAGAATCTTAAGCTCCTAGCTCATGTCCAAGGCACCAAAGCCAGCTAAAAAGTCAATAATCAGTACCTAAAACTTGAATTTTACTACTTCTTACTGGCTATTACACCAACTTGGAAGTATCATCTGTGTTCTACTATGGTGCTTTTAGTGTCTCTGCTTACCGCAGCACGCGACATAGCTCTGCAGACGGTAAGTACAACCGTTTCAGAGAGAAGAGCGGCCAATGTGACCATCTGGCTTTAAGTCGATTCGATAACAAATGACGAAAACGAACGGATTTCTCAGGTTTTTACTACATACGAACACTTTACACATTCTCCCGTGCAACTCGGCTGCTAGTCCTCCTTTCATGCAGAATCTTAAGGTGCTAGCTCATGTCCAAGTAACCAAACAAGGGTAAAAAGGCAATAACCGATTCCTAAAACTTGAATTGTACTATTTCTTGCTGCCTATTACATCATCTTAGAAGCTTCATCTGTGTTCTACTATGGTGCTTTTAGTGTCTCCGAATACCGCAGTACGCGACATAGCTTTGCAGACGATAAGTACAACCGTTTCAGAGAGAAGAGCGGCCAATGTGACGATTTGGCTTTAAGTCGATTCGATAACAAAAGACGAAAACGAACGGATTTCTCAGGTTTTTACTCTATATGAACACTTTTCACATTCTCCCGTGCAATTAGGCTGCTAGTCCTCCTTTCATGCAGAATCTTAAGGTCCTAGCTCATGTCCAAGGCACCAAAGCCAGCTAAAAAGTCAATAATCAGTACCTAAAAGTTGAATTTTACTATTTCTTACTGGCTATTACATTAACTTGGAAGTATCATCTGTGTTCTACTATGGTGCTTTTAGTGTCTCTGCATACCGCAGCACGCGACATAGCTCTGCAGACGGTAAGTACAACCGTTTCAGAGAGAAGAGCGGCCAATGCGACCATCTGGCTTTAAGTCGATTCGATAACAAATGACGAAAACGGACGGATTTCTCAGGTTTTTACTACATATGAACACTTTTCACATTCTCCCGTGCAACTCGGCCGCTAGTCCTCCTTTCATGCAGAATCTTAAGGTCCTAGCTCATGTCCAAGGCACCAAAGCGAGCTAAAAAGTCAATAATCGATACCTAAAACTTGAATTGTACTAGTTCTTACTGGCTATTACATCAACTTAGAAGCTTCATCTGTGTTCTACTATGATGATTTTCGTGTCTCCGCATACCGCAGCACGCGACATAGTTTTGCAGACGATAAGTACAACCATTTCAGAGAGAAGAGCGGCCAATGTGACGATCTGGCTTTAAGTCGATTCGATAACAAATGACGAAAACGGACGGATTTCTCAGGTTTTTACTACATTTGAACACTTTTACATTCTCCCGTGCAACTCGGCTGCTAGTCCTCTTTCATGCAGAATCTTAAGGTCCTAGCTCATGTCCAAGGCACCAAAGCCAGCTAAAAAGTCAATAACCGGTACCTAAAACTTGAATTGTACTACTTAATACTGGCTATTACATCAACTTAGAAGCTTCATCTGTGTTCTACTATGGTGCTTTTAGTGTCTCCACATACCGCAGTACGCGACATAGCTTTGCAGACGATAAGTAAAAGCGTTTCAGAGAGAAGAGCGGCCAATGTGACGATCTGGCTTTAAGTCGATTCGATAACAAATGACGAAAGCGGACGGATTTCTAAGGTTTTTACTACATATGAACACTTTTAACATTCTCCCGTGCAACTCGGCTGCTAGTCCTCCTTTCATGATGAATCTTAAGGTCCTAGCTCATGTCCAAGGCACCAAAGCCAGCTAAAAAGTCAATAATCAATACCTAGCACTTGAATTGTACAACATATTACATTGTATTACATCATCTTAGAAGCTTCATCTGTGTTCTACTATGGTGTTTTTAGTGCCTCCGCACACCGCAGCACGCGACATAGCTTTGCAGACGATAAGTACAACCGTTTCAGAGAGAAGAGCGGCCAATGTGACGATCTGGCTTTAAGTCGATTCGATAACAAATGACGGAAACGGACTGATTTCTCAGGTTTTTACTACATATGAACACTTTTCACATTGTCCCGTGCAACTCGGCTGCTAGTCCTCCTTCATGTAGAATCTCAAGGTCCTAGCTCATGTCCAAGGCACCAAAGCCAGCTAAAAAGTCAATAATCGATACCTAAAACTTGAATTGTACTACTTCTTACTGGCTATTACATCAACTTAGAAGCTTCATCTGTGTTCTACTATGGTGATTTTAGTGTCTCCACATACCGCAGCATGCGACATAGCTTTGCAGACGATAAGTACAACCGTTTCAGAGAGAAGAGCGGTCAATGTGACCATCTGGCTTTAAGTCAATTCGATAACAAATGACGAAAACTGACGGATGTCTCAGGTTTTTATTACATATGAACACTTTTCACATTCTCCCGTGCAACTCGGCTGCTAGTCCTCCTTTTATGCAGAATCTTAAGGTCCTAGCTCATGTCCAAGGCACCAAAGCCAGCTAAAAAGTCAATAATCGATACCTAAAACTTGAATTGGACTACTTCTTACTGGCTATTACATCAACTTAGAAGCTTCATCTGTGTTCTACTATGGTGCTTTTAGTGTCTCCGCATACCGCAGCACGCGACATATCTTTGCAGACGATAAGTACAACGGTTTCAGAGAGAAGAACGGCAAATGTGACGATCTGGCTTTAAGTCGATTAGATAACAAATGACGAAAACGGACGGATTTCTCAGGTTTTTACTACATATGAACACTTTTCACATTCTCCCGTGCAACTCGGCTGCTAGTCCTCCTTTCATGCAGAATCTTAAGGTCATAGCTCATGTCCAAGGCACCAAGGCCAGCTAAAAAGTCAATAATCGATACCTAAAACTTGAATTGGACTACTTCTTACTGGCTATTACATCAACTTAGAAGCTTCATCTGTGTTCTACTATGGTGCTTTTAGTGTCTCCGCATACCGCAGCACGCGACCTAGCTTTGCAGACGATACGTACAACCGTTTCAGAGAGAAGAGCGGCCAATGTGACGATCTGGCTTTAAGTCGATTCGATAACAAATGACGAAAACGGACGGATTTCTCACGTTGGTTTTTACTACATATGAACAGTTTTCACATTCTCCCGTGCAACTGGGCTGCTAGTCCTCCTTTCATACAGAATCTTAAGGTCCTAGCTCATGTTCAAGGCACCAAAGCCAGCTAAAAATTCAATAACCGATAACTAAAACTTGAATTGTACTACTTCTTACTGGCTATTATATCATCTTTGGAGCTTCATCTGTGTTCTACTATGGTGTTTTTAGTGTCTCCGAATACCGCAGTACGCGACATAGCTTTGCAGACGATAAGTACAACCGTTTCAGAGATAAGAGCGGCCAATGTGACCATCTGGCTTTAAGTCGATTCGATAACAAATGACGAAAACGGACGGATTTCTCAGGTTTTTACTACATATGAACTCTTTTCACATTGTCCCGTGCAACTCGGCTGCTAGTCCTCCTTTCATGCAGAATCTCAAGGTCCTTGCTCATGTCCAAGGCACCAAAGCCAGCTAAAAAGTCAATAATCGATACCTAGAACTTGAATTGTACTACCTCTTACTGGCTATTCCATCAACTTAGAAGCTTCATCTGTGTTCTACTATGGTGATTTTAGTGTCTCCACATACCGCAGCACGCGACATAGCTTTGCAGACGATAAGTACAACCGTTTCAGAGAGAAGAGCGGCCAATGTGACCATCTGGCTTTAAGTCGATTCGATAACAAATGACGAAAACGGACTGATATCTCAGGTTTTTACTACATATGAACACTTTTCACATTCTCCCGTGCAACTCGGCTGCTAGTTCTCCTTTCATGCAGAATCTTAAGGTCCTAGCTCATGTCCAAGGCTCCAAAGCCACCTAAAAAGTCAATAATCGATACCTAAAACTTGAATTCTACTACTTCTTACTGGCTATTACATCAACTTAGAAGCTTCATCTGTGTTCTACTATGGTGCTTTTAGTGTCTCCGAATACCGCAGTACGCGACATAGCTTTGCAGACGATAAGTACAACCGTTTCAGAGAGCAGAGCTGCCAATGTGATGATTTGGCTTTAAGTCGATTCGATAACAAATGACGAAAACGGACGGATTTCTCAGGTTGGTTTTTACTACATATGAACACTTTTCACATTCTCCCGTGCAACTCGGCTGCTAGTACTACTTTCATGCTGAATCTTAAGGTCCTAGCTCATGTCCAAGGCACCAAAGCCAGCTAAAAAGTCAATAATCGATACCTAAAACTTGAATTGGACTACTTCTTACTGGCTATTACATCAACTTAGAAGCTTCATCTGTGTTCTACTATGGTGCTTTTAGTGTCTCCGCATACCGCAGCACGCGACATATCTTTGCAGACGATAAGTACAACGGTTTCAGAGAGAAGAACGGCAAATGTGACGATCTGGCTTTAAGTCGATTAGATAACAAATGACGAAAACGGACGGATTTCTCAGGTTTTTACTACATATGAACACTTTTCACATTCTCCCGTGCAACTCGGCTGCTAGTCCTCCTTTCATGCAGAATCTTAAGGTACTAGCTCATGTCCAAGGCACCAAAGCCAGCTAAAAAGTCAATAAGTATACCTAAAACTTGAATTCTACTATTTCTTACTGGCTATTATATCATCTTAGAAGCTTCATCTGTGTTCTACTATGGTGCGTTTAGTGTCTCCGAATACAACAGTACGCGACATAGCTTTGCAGACGATAAGTACAACCGTTTCAGAGAGAAGAGCGGCCAATGTGACGATCTGGCTATAAGTCGATTCGATAACAAATGACGAAAACGGACCGATTTCTCAGGTTTTTACTACATATGAACACCTTTCACATTCTCCCGTGCAACTCGGCTGCTAGTCCTAATTTCATGCAGAATCTTAAGGTCCTAGCTCATGTCCAAGGCACCGAAGCCAGCTAAAAAGTCAATAATCGACACCTAAAACTTGAATTCTACTACTACTTACTGGCTATTACGTCAACATAAAAGCTTCACCTGTGTTCTACTATGGTGCTTTTAGTGTCTCCGCATACCGCAGCACGCGACATAGCTTTGCAGACGATAAGTACAACGGTTTCAGAGAGAAGAGCGGCCAATGTGACGATCTGGCTTTAAGTCTATTCGATAACAAATGACGAAAACGGACGGATGTCTCAGGTTTTTACTACATATCAACACTTTTCACATTCTCCCGTGCAACTGGGCAGCTAGTCCTCCTTTTATGCAGAATCTTAATGTCCTAGCTCATGTCCAAGGCACCAAAGCCAGCTAAAAAGTCAATAATCGAAACCTAAAACTTGAATTGGATTACTTCTTACTGGCTATTACATCAACTTAGAAGCTTCATCTGTGTTCTACTATGGTGCTTTTAGTGTCTCCGCATACCGCAGCACGCGACCTAGCTTTGCAGACGATAAGTACAACCGTTTCAGAGAGAAGAGCGGCCAATGTGACGATCTGGCTTTAAGTCGATTCGATAACAAATGACGAAAACGGACGGATTTCTCAGGTTGGTTTTTACTACATATGAACAGTTTTCACATTCTCCCGTGCAACTGGGCTGCTAGTCCTCCTTTCATACAGAGTCTTAAGGTCCTAGCTCATGTTCAAGGCACCAAAGCCAGCTAAAAATTCAATAACCGATAACTAAAACTTGAATTGTACTACTTCTTACTGGCTATTATATCATCTTTGAAGCTTCATCTGTGTTCTACTATGGTGTTTTTAGTGTCTCCGAATACCGCAGTACGCGACATAGCTTTGCAGACGATAAGTACAACCGTTCCAGAGAGAGAAGAGCGGCCAATGTGACGATCTGGCTTTAAGTCGATTCGATAACAAATGACGAAAACGGTCGGATTTCTCAGATTTTTACTACATATGAACACTTTTCACATTCTCCCGTGCAACTCGGCTGCTACTCCTCCTTTCATGAAGAATCTTAAGGTCCTAGCTTATGTCCAAGGCACCAAAGCCAGCTAAAAAGTCAATAATCAATACCTAAAACTTGAATTGTACAACTTCTTACTGGCTATTACATCATCTTAGAAGCTTCATATGTGTTCTACTATGGTACTTTTAGTGCCTCCGCATACCGCAGCACGCGACATAGCTTTGCAGACGATAAGTACAACCGTTTCAGAGAGAAGAGCCGCCAATGTGACGATCTGGCTTTAAGTCGATTCGATAACAAATGACGAAAACGGACGGATTTCTCAGGTTGGTTTTTACTACATATGAACAGTTTTCACATTCTCCCGTGCAACTGGGCTGCTAGTCCTCCTTTCATACAGAATCTTAAGGTCCTAGCTCATGTTCAAGGCACCAAAGCCAGCTAAAAATTCAATAACCGATAACTAAAACTTGAATTGTACTACTTCTTACTGGCTATTATATCATCTTTGAAGCTTCATCTGTGTTCTACTATGGTGTTTTTAGTGTCTCCGAATACCGCAGTACGCGACATAGCTTTGCAGACGATAAGTACAACCGTTTCAGAGATAAGAGCGGCCAATGTGGCCATCTGGCTTTAAGTCGATTCGATAACAAATGACGAAAACGGACGGATTTCTCAGGTTTTTACTACATATGAACTCTTTTCACATTGTCCCGTGCAACTCGGCTGCTAGTCCTCCTTTCATGCAGAATCTCAAGGTCCTTGCTCATGTCCAAGGCACCAAAGCCAGCTAAAAAGTCAATAATCGATACCTAGAAATTGAATTGTACTACCTCTTACTGGCTATTACATCAACTTAGAAGCTTCATCTGTGTTCTACTATGGTGCTTTTAGTGTCTCCGAATACCGCAGTACGCGACATAGCTTTGCAGACGATAAGAACAACCGTTTCAGAGAGCAGAGCTGCCAATGTGATGATTTGGCTTTAAGTCGATTCGATAACAAATGACGAAAACGGACGGATTTCTCAGGTTGGTTTTTACTACATATGAACACTTTTCACATTCTCCCGTGCAACTCGGCTGCTAGTACTACTTTCATGCTGAATCTTAAGGTCCTAGCTCATGTCCAAGGCACCAAAGCCAGCTAAAAAGTCAATAATCGATACCTAAAACTTGAATTGTACTACTTCTTACTGGCTATTACATCAACTTAGAAGCTTTATCTGTGTTCTACTATGATGATTTTCGGGTCTCCGCATACCGCAGCACGCGACATAACTTTGCAGACAATAAGTACAACCGTTTCAGAGAGAAGAGTGGCCAATGTGACGATCTGCCTTTAAGTCGATTCGATAACAAATGACGAAAACGTACGGATTTCTCAGGTTTTTACTACATATGAACTCTTTTCACATTCTCCCGTGCAACTCGGCTGCTAGTCCTCCTTTCATGCCGAATCTCAAGGTCCTAGCTCGTGTCCAAGGCACCAAAGCCAGCTAAAAGTCAATAATCGATACCTAATACTTGAATTGTACTATTTCTTACTGGCTATTACATCAACTTAGAAGCTTCATCTGTGTTCTACTATGGTGATTTTAGTGTCTCCGCATACCGCAGCACGCGACATAGCTCTGCAGACGATAAGTACAACCGTTTAAGAGAGAAGAGCGGCCAATGTGTCCATCTGGCTTTAAGTCGATTCGATAACAAATGACGAAAACGGACGGATTTCTCAGGTTTTTACTACATATGAACACTTTTCACATTCTCCCGTGCAACTCCTCTGCTAGTCCTCCTCTCATGCAGAATCTTATGGTCCTAGCTCATGTCCAAGGCACCGAAGCCAGCTAAAAAGTCAATAATCGATACCTAAAACATGAATTGTACTACTTCTTACTGGCTATTGCATCAACTTAGAAGCTTCATCTGTGTTCTACTATGGTGATTTTAGCGTCCCTGCATTCCGCAGCACGCGACATAACTTTGCAGACGATAAGTACAACCGTTTCAGAGAGAAGAGCGGCCAATGTGACGATCAGGCTATAAGTCGATTCGATAACAAATGACGAAAACGGACCGATTTCTCAGGTTTTTACTACATAAGAACACCTTTCACATTCTCCCGTGCAACTCGGCTGCTAGTCCTAATTTCATGCAGAATCTTAAGGTCCTAGCTCATGTCCAAAGCACCGAAGCCAGCTAAAAAGTCAATAATCGATACCTAAAACTTGAATTCTACTACTTCTTACTGGCTATTACGTCAACTTAAAAGCTTCATCTGTGTTCTACTATGGTGCTTTTAGTGTCTCCGCATACCGCAGCACGCGACATAGCTTTGCAGACGATAAGTACAACGGTTTCAGAGAGAAGAGCGGCCAATGTGACGATCTGGCTTTAAGTCTATTCGATAACAAATGACGAAAACGGACGGATGTCTCATGTTTTTACTACATATGAACACTTTTCACATTCTCCCGTGCAACTGGGCAGCTAGTCCTCCTTTTATGCAGAATATTAAGGTCCTAGCTCATGTCCAAGGCACCAAAGCCAGCTCAAAAGTCAATAACTATACCTAAAACTTGAATTGGATTACTTCTTACTAGCTATTACATCAACTTAGAAGCTTCATCTGTGTTCTACTATGGTGCTTTTAGTGTCTCCGCATACCGCAGCACGCGAACTAGCTTTGCAAACGATAAGTACAACCGTTCCAGAGGGAGAAGAGCGGCCAATGTGACGATCTGGCTTTAAGTCGATTCGATAACAAATGACGAAAACGGACGGATTTCTCAGGTTTTTACTACATATGAACACTTTTCACATTCTCCTGTGCAACTCGGCTACTACTCCTCCTTTCATGAAGAATCTTAAGGTCCTAGCTCATGTCCAAGGCACCAAAGCCAGCTAATAAGTCAATAATCAATACCTAAAACTTGAATTGTACAACTTCTTACTGGCTATTACATCATTTTAGAAGCTTCATATGTGTTCTACTATGGTGCTTTTAGTGCCTCCGCATACCGCAGCACGCGACATAGCACTGCAGACGAAAAGTACAACCGTTTCAGAGAGAAGAACGGCAAATGTGACGATCCGCCTTTAAGTCGATTCGATAACAAATGACGAAAACGGACGGATTTCTCAGGTTGGTTTTTACTACATATGAACAGTGTTCACATTCTCCCGTGCAACTGGGCTGCTAGTCCTCCTTTCATACAGAATCTTAAGGTCCTAGCTCATGTTCAAGGCACCGAAGCCAGCTAAAAATTCAATGACCGATAACTAAAACTTGAATTGTACTACTTCCTACTGGCTATTATATCATCTTAGAAGCTTCATCTGTGTTCTACAATGGTGTTTTTAGTGTCTCCGAATACCGCAGTACGCGACATAGCTTTGCAGACGATAAGTACAACCGTTTCAGAGATAAGAGCGGCCAATGTGATGATCTGGCTTTAAGTCGATTCGATAACAAATGACGAAAACGGGCGGATTTCTCAGGTTTTTACTACATATGAACACTTTTCACATTCTCCCGTGCAACGGCTGCTACTCCTCCTTTCATGCAGAATCTCAAGGTCCTTGCTCATGTCCAAGGCACCAAAGCCAGCTAAAAAGTCAATAATCGATACCTAGAACTTGAATTGTACTACCTCTTACTGGCTATTACATCAACTTAGAAGCTTCATCTGTGTTCTACTATGGTGATTTTAGTGTCTCCACATACCGCAGCACGCGACATAGCTTTGCAGACGATAAGTACAACCGTTTCAGAGAGAAGAGCGGCCAATGTGACCATCTGGCTTTAAGTCGGTTCGATAACAAATGACGAAAACGGACAGATATCTCAGGTTTTTACTACATATGAACACTTTTCACATTCTCCCGTGCAACTCGGCTGCTAGTCCTCCTTTCCTGCAGAATCTTAAGGTCCTAGCTCATGTCCAAGGCTCCAAAGCCACCTAAAAAGTCAATAATCGATACCTATAACTTGAATTCTACTACTTCTTACTGGCTATTACATCAACTTAGAAGCTTCATCTGTGTTCTACTATGGTGGTTTTAGTGTCTCCGAATACCGCAGTACGCGACATAGCATGCTAGACGATAAGAACAACCGTTTCAGAGAGCAGAGCTGCCAATGTGATGATTTGGCTTTAAGTCGATTCGATAACAAATGACGAAAACGGACGGATTTCTTAGGTTGGTTTTTACTACATATGAACACTTTTCACATTCTCCCGTGCAACTCGGCTGCTAGTCCTTCTTTCATGCAGAATCTTAAGGTCCTAGATCATGTCCAAGGCACCAAAGCCAGCTAAAAAGTCAATAACTATACCTAAAACTTGAATTCTACTATTTCTTACTGGCTATTATATCATCTTAGAAGCTTCATCTGTGTTCTACTATGGTGCGTTTAGTGTCTCCGAATACCGCAGTAGGCGACATAGCTTTGCAGACGGTAAGTACAAACGTTTCAGAGAGCAGAGCGGCCAACGTGCCGATTTGGCTTTAAGTCGATTCGATAACAAATGACGAAAACGGACGGATTTCTCAGGTTTTTACTACATATGAACACTTTTCACATTCTCCCGTGCAACTCGAGTGCTAGTCCTCCTTTCATGCAGAATCTTAAGGTCATTGCTCATGTCCAAGGCACCAAAGCCAGCTAAAAAGTCAATAACTATACCTAAAACTTGAATTGTACTATTTCTTACTGGCTATTATATCATCTTAGAAGCTTCATCTGTGTTCTACTATGGTGATTTTAGCGTCCCTGCATACCGCAGCACGCGACATAGCTTTGCAGACGATAAGTACAACCGTTTCAGAGAGAAGAGCGGCCAATGTGACGATCTGGCTATAAGTCGATTCGATAACAGATGACGAAAACGGACCGATTTCTCAGGTTTTTACTACATATGAACACCTTTCACATTCTCCCGTTCAACTCGGCTGCTAGTCCTCCTTTTATGCAGAATCTTAAGGTCCTAGCTCATGTCCAAGGCACCAAAGCCAGCTAAAAAGTCAATAATCGATTCCTAAAACTTGAATTGGACTACTTCTTACTGGCTATTACATCAACTTAGAACCTTCATCTGTGTTCTACTACGGTGCTTTTAGTTTCTCCGCATACCGCAGCACGCGACATAGTTTTGCAGACGATAAGTACAACCGTTTCAGAGACAAGGGCGGCCAATGTGACGATCTGGCTTTAAGTCGATTCGATAACAAATGACGAAAACGGACGGATTTCTCAGGTTTTTACTACATTTGAACACTTTTCACATTCTCCCGTGCAACTCGGCTGCTAGTCCTTCTTTCATGCAGAATCTTAAGGTCCTAGATCATGTCCAAGGCCCCAAAGCCAGCTAAAGAGTCAATAATCAATATCTAAAACTTGAATTGTACAACTTCTTACTGGCTATTACATCAACTTAGAAACTTCATCTGTGTTCTACCATGGTGCTTTTAGTGTCTCCGCACACCGCAGCACGCGACATAGCTTTGCAGACGATAAGTACAACCGTTTCAGAGAAAAGAGGGGCCAATGTGACGATCTGGCTTTAAGTCGATTCGATAACAAATGACGAAAACGGACGGATTTCTCAGGTTTTTACTAGATATGAACACTTTTCACATTCTCCCGTGCAACTCGGCTGCTAGTCCTCCTTTCATGCAGAATCTTAAGGACATAGCTCATGTCCAAGGCACCAAAGCCAGCTAAAAAGTCAATAACGATATCTAAAACTTGAATTGTACTATTTCTTACTGGCTATTACATCATGTTAGAAGCTTCATCTGTGTTCTACTATGGTGCGTTTAGTGTCTCCGAATACCGCAGTACGCGACATAGCTTTGCAGACGATAAGTACAACGGTTTCAGAGAGAAGAGCGGCCAATGTGACGATCTGGCTTTAAGTCTATTCGATAACAAATGACGAAAACGGACGGATGTCTCAGGTTTTTACTACATATCAACACTTTTCACATTCTCCCGTGCAACTGGGCAGCTAGTCCTCCTTTTATGCAGAATCTTAATGTCCTAGCTCATGTCCAAGGCACCAAAGCCAGCTAAAAAGTCAATAATCGACACCTAAAACTTGAATTCTACTACTACTTACTGGCTATTACGTCAACATAAAAGCTTCACCTGTGTTCTACTATGGTGCTTTTAGTGTCTCCGCATACCGCAGCACGCGACATAGCTTTGCAGACGATAAGTACAACGGTTTCAGAGAGAAGAGCGGCCAATGTGACGATCTGGCTTTAAGTCTATTCGATAACAAATGACGAAAACGGACGGATGTCTCAGGTTTTTACTACATATCAACACTTTTCACATTCTCCCGTGCAACTGGGCAGCTAGTCCTCCTTTTATGCAGAATCTTAATGTCCTAGCTCATGTCCAAGGCACCAAAGCCAGCTAAAAAGTCAATAATCGAAACCTAAAACTTGAATTGGATTACTTCTTACTGGCTATTACATCAACTTAGAAGCTTCATCTGTGTTCTACTATGGTGCTTTTAGTGTCTCCGCATACCGCAGCACGCGACCTAGCTTTGCAGACGATAAGTACAACCGTTTCAGAGAGAAGAGCGGCCAATGTGACGATCTGGCTTTAAGTCGATTCGATAACAAATGACGAAAACGGACGGATTTCTCAGGTTGGTTTTTACTACATATGAACAGTTTTCACATTCTCCCGTGCAACTGGGCTGCTAGTCCTCCTTTCATACAGAGTCTTAAGGTCCTAGCTCATGTTCAAGGCACCAAAGCCAGCTAAAAATTCAATAACCGATAACTAAAACTTGAATTGTACTACTTCTTACTGGCTATTATATCATCTTTGAAGCTTCATCTGTGTTCTACTATGGTGTTTTTAGTGTCTCCGAATACCGCAGTACGCGACATAGCTTTGCAGACGATAAGTACAACCGTTCCAGAGAGAGAAGAGCGGCCAATGTGACGATCTGGCTTTAAGTCGATTCGATAACAAATGACGAAAACGGTCGGATTTCTCAGATTTTTACTACATATGAACACTTTTCACATTCTCCCGTGCAACTCGGCTGCTACTCCTCCTTTCATGAAGAATCTTAAGGTCCTAGCTTATGTCCAAGGCACCAAAGCCAGCTAAAAAGTCAATAATCAATACCTAAAACTTGAATTGTACAACTTCTTACTGGCTATTACATCATCTTAGAAGCTTCATATGTGTTCTACTATGGTACTTTTAGTGCCTCCGCATACCGCAGCACGCGACATAGCTTTGCAGACGATAAGTACAACCGTTTCAGAGAGAAGAGCCGCCAATGTGACGATCTGGCTTTAAGTCGATTCGATAACAAATGACGAAAACGGACGGATTTCTCAGGTTGGTTTTTACTACATATGAACAGTTTTCACATTCTCCCGTGCAACTGGGCTGCTAGTCCTCCTTTCATACAGAATCTTAAGGTCCTAGCTCATGTTCAAGGCACCAAAGCCAGCTAAAAATTCAATAACCGATAACTAAAACTTGAATTGTACTACTTCTTACTGGCTATTATATCATCTTTGAAGCTTCATCTGTGTTCTACTATGGTGTTTTTAGTGTCTCCGAATACCGCAGTACGCGACATAGCTTTGCAGACGATAAGTACAACCGTTTCAGAGATAAGAGCGGCCAATGTGGCCATCTGGCTTTAAGTCGATTCGATAACAAATGACGAAAACGGACGGATTTCTCAGGTTTTTACTACATATGAACTCTTTTCACATTGTCCCGTGCAACTCGGCTGCTAGTCCTCCTTTCATGCAGAATCTCAAGGTCCTTGCTCATGTCCAAGGCACCAAAGCCAGCTAAAAAGTCAATAATCGATACCTAGAAATTGAATTGTACTACCTCTTACTGGCTATTACATCAACTTAGAAGCTTCATCTGTGTTCTACTATGGTGCTTTTAGTGTCTCCGAATACCGCAGTACGCGACATAGCTTTGCAGACGATAAGAACAACCGTTTCAGAGAGCAGAGCTGCCAATGTGATGATTTGGCTTTAAGTCGATTCGATAACAAATGACGAAAACGGACGGATTTCTCAGGTTGGTTTTTACTACATATGAACACTTTTCACATTCTCCCGTGCAACTCGGCTGCTAGTACTACTTTCATGCTGAATCTTAAGGTCCTAGCTCATGTCCAAGGCACCAAAGCCAGCTAAAAAGTCAATAATCGATACCTAAAACTTGAATTGTACTACTTCTTACTGGCTATTACATCAACTTAGAAGCTTTATCTGTGTTCTACTATGATGATTTTCGGGTCTCCGCATACCGCAGCACGCGACATAACTTTGCAGACAATAAGTACAACCGTTTCAGAGAGAAGAGTGGCCAATGTGACGATCTGCCTTTAAGTCGATTCGATAACAAATGACGAAAACGTACGGATTTCTCAGGTTTTTACTACATATGAACTCTTTTCACATTCTCCCGTGCAACTCGGCTGCTAGTCCTCCTTTCATGCCGAATCTCAAGGTCCTAGCTCGTGTCCAAGGCACCAAAGCCAGCTAAAAGTCAATAATCGATACCTAATACTTGAATTGTACTATTTCTTACTGGCTATTACATCAACTTAGAAGCTTCATCTGTGTTCTACTATGGTGATTTTAGTGTCTCCGCATACCGCAGCACGCGACATAGCTCTGCAGACGATAAGTACAACCGTTTAAGAGAGAAGAGCGGCCAATGTGTCCATCTGGCTTTAAGTCGATTCGATAACAAATGACGAAAACGGACGGATTTCTCAGGTTTTTACTACATATGAACACTTTTCACATTCTCCCGTGCAACTCCTCTGCTAGTCCTCCTCTCATGCAGAATCTTATGGTCCTAGCTCATGTCCAAGGCACCGAAGCCAGCTAAAAAGTCAATAATCGATACCTAAAACATGAATTGTACTACTTCTTACTGGCTATTGCATCAACTTAGAAGCTTCATCTGTGTTCTACTATGGTGATTTTAGCGTCCCTGCATTCCGCAGCACGCGACATAACTTTGCAGACGATAAGTACAACCGTTTCAGAGAGAAGAGCGGCCAATGTGACGATCAGGCTATAAGTCGATTCGATAACAAATGACGAAAACGGACCGATTTCTCAGGTTTTTACTACATAAGAACACCTTTCACATTCTCCCGTGCAACTCGGCTGCTAGTCCTAATTTCATGCAGAATCTTAAGGTCCTAGCTCATGTCCAAAGCACCGAAGCCAGCTAAAAAGTCAATAATCGATACCTAAAACTTGAATTCTACTACTTCTTACTGGCTATTACGTCAACTTAAAAGCTTCATCTGTGTTCTACTATGGTGCTTTTAGTGTCTCCGCATACCGCAGCACGCGACATAGCTTTGCAGACGATAAGTACAACGGTTTCAGAGAGAAGAGCGGCCAATGTGACGATCTGGCTTTAAGTCTATTCGATAACAAATGACGAAAACGGACGGATGTCTCATGTTTTTACTACATATGAACACTTTTCACATTCTCCCGTGCAACTGGGCAGCTAGTCCTCCTTTTATGCAGAATATTAAGGTCCTAGCTCATGTCCAAGGCACCAAAGCCAGCTCAAAAGTCAATAACTATACCTAAAACTTGAATTGGATTACTTCTTACTAGCTATTACATCAACTTAGAAGCTTCATCTGTGTTCTACTATGGTGCTTTTAGTGTCTCCGCATACCGCAGCACGCGAACTAGCTTTGCAAACGATAAGTACAACCGTTCCAGAGGGAGAAGAGCGGCCAATGTGACGATCTGGCTTTAAGTCGATTCGATAACAAATGACGAAAACGGACGGATTTCTCAGGTTTTTACTACATATGAACACTTTTCACATTCTCCTGTGCAACTCGGCTACTACTCCTCCTTTCATGAAGAATCTTAAGGTCCTAGCTCATGTCCAAGGCACCAAAGCCAGCTAATAAGTCAATAATCAATACCTAAAACTTGAATTGTACAACTTCTTACTGGCTATTACATCATTTTAGAAGCTTCATATGTGTTCTACTATGGTGCTTTTAGTGCCTCCGCATACCGCAGCACGCGACATAGCACTGCAGACGAAAAGTACAACCGTTTCAGAGAGAAGAACGGCAAATGTGACGATCCGCCTTTAAGTCGATTCGATAACAAATGACGAAAACGGACGGATTTCTCAGGTTGGTTTTTACTACATATGAACAGTGTTCACATTCTCCCGTGCAACTGGGCTGCTAGTCCTCCTTTCATACAGAATCTTAAGGTCCTAGCTCATGTTCAAGGCACCGAAGCCAGCTAAAAATTCAATGACCGATAACTAAAACTTGAATTGTACTACTTCCTACTGGCTATTATATCATCTTAGAAGCTTCATCTGTGTTCTACAATGGTGTTTTTAGTGTCTCCGAATACCGCAGTACGCGACATAGCTTTGCAGACGATAAGTACAACCGTTTCAGAGATAAGAGCGGCCAATGTGATGATCTGGCTTTAAGTCGATTCGATAACAAATGACGAAAACGGGCGGATTTCTCAGGTTTTTACTACATATGAACACTTTTCACATTCTCCCGTGCAACGGCTGCTACTCCTCCTTTCATGCAGAATCTCAAGGTCCTTGCTCATGTCCAAGGCACCAAAGCCAGCTAAAAAGTCAATAATCGATACCTAGAACTTGAATTGTACTACCTCTTACTGGCTATTACATCAACTTAGAAGCTTCATCTGTGTTCTACTATGGTGATTTTAGTGTCTCCACATACCGCAGCACGCGACATAGCTTTGCAGACGATAAGTACAACCGTTTCAGAGAGAAGAGCGGCCAATGTGACCATCTGGCTTTAAGTCGGTTCGATAACAAATGACGAAAACGGACAGATATCTCAGGTTTTTACTACATATGAACACTTTTCACATTCTCCCGTGCAACTCGGCTGCTAGTCCTCCTTTCCTGCAGAATCTTAAGGTCCTAGCTCATGTCCAAGGCTCCAAAGCCACCTAAAAAGTCAATAATCGATACCTATAACTTGAATTCTACTACTTCTTACTGGCTATTACATCAACTTAGAAGCTTCATCTGTGTTCTACTATGGTGGTTTTAGTGTCTCCGAATACCGCAGTACGCGACATAGCATGCTAGACGATAAGAACAACCGTTTCAGAGAGCAGAGCTGCCAATGTGATGATTTGGCTTTAAGTCGATTCGATAACAAATGACGAAAACGGACGGATTTCTTAGGTTGGTTTTTACTACATATGAACACTTTTCACATTCTCCCGTGCAACTCGGCTGCTAGTCCTTCTTTCATGCAGAATCTTAAGGTCCTAGATCATGTCCAAGGCACCAAAGCCAGCTAAAAAGTCAATAACTATACCTAAAACTTGAATTCTACTATTTCTTACTGGCTATTATATCATCTTAGAAGCTTCATCTGTGTTCTACTATGGTGCGTTTAGTGTCTCCGAATACCGCAGTAGGCGACATAGCTTTGCAGACGGTAAGTACAAACGTTTCAGAGAGCAGAGCGGCCAACGTGCCGATTTGGCTTTAAGTCGATTCGATAACAAATGACGAAAACGGACGGATTTCTCAGGTTTTTACTACATATGAACACTTTTCACATTCTCCCGTGCAACTCGAGTGCTAGTCCTCCTTTCATGCAGAATCTTAAGGTCATTGCTCATGTCCAAGGCACCAAAGCCAGCTAAAAAGTCAATAACTATACCTAAAACTTGAATTGTACTATTTCTTACTGGCTATTATATCATCTTAGAAGCTTCATCTGTGTTCTACTATGGTGATTTTAGCGTCCCTGCATACCGCAGCACGCGACATAGCTTTGCAGACGATAAGTACAACCGTTTCAGAGAGAAGAGCGGCCAATGTGACGATCTGGCTATAAGTCGATTCGATAACAGATGACGAAAACGGACCGATTTCTCAGGTTTTTACTACATATGAACACCTTTCACATTCTCCCGTTCAACTCGGCTGCTAGTCCTCCTTTTATGCAGAATCTTAAGGTCCTAGCTCATGTCCAAGGCACCAAAGCCAGCTAAAAAGTCAATAATCGATTCCTAAAACTTGAATTGGACTACTTCTTACTGGCTATTACATCAACTTAGAACCTTCATCTGTGTTCTACTACGGTGCTTTTAGTTTCTCCGCATACCGCAGCACGCGACATAGTTTTGCAGACGATAAGTACAACCGTTTCAGAGACAAGGGCGGCCAATGTGACGATCTGGCTTTAAGTCGATTCGATAACAAATGACGAAAACGGACGGATTTCTCAGGTTTTTACTACATTTGAACACTTTTCACATTCTCCCGTGCAACTCGGCTGCTAGTCCTTCTTTCATGCAGAATCTTAAGGTCCTAGATCATGTCCAAGGCCCCAAAGCCAGCTAAAGAGTCAATAATCAATATCTAAAACTTGAATTGTACAACTTCTTACTGGCTATTACATCAACTTAGAAACTTCATCTGTGTTCTACCATGGTGCTTTTAGTGTCTCCGCACACCGCAGCACGCGACATAGCTTTGCAGACGATAAGTACAACCGTTTCAGAGAAAAGAGGGGCCAATGTGACGATCTGGCTTTAAGTCGATTCGATAACAAATGACGAAAACGGACGGATTTCTCAGGTTTTTACTAGATATGAACACTTTTCACATTCTCCCGTGCAACTCGGCTGCTAGTCCTCCTTTCATGCAGAATCTTAAGGACATAGCTCATGTCCAAGGCACCAAAGCCAGCTAAAAAGTCAATAACGATATCTAAAACTTGAATTGTACTATTTCTTACTGGCTATTACATCATGTTAGAAGCTTCATCTGTGTTCTACTATGGTGCGTTTAGTGTCTCCGAATACCGCAGTACGCGACATAGCTTTGCAGACGATAAGTACAACCGTTCAGAGAGAAGAGCGGCCAATGTGACGATCTGGCTTTAAGTCGATTCGATAACAAATGACGAAAACGGACGGATTTCTCAGGTTTTTACTACATATGAACACTTTTCACATTCTCCCATGCAACTCGGCTGCTAGTCCTCCTTTCATGCAGAATCTTAAGGTCCTAGCTCATGTCCAAGTCACCAAAGCCAGCTAAAAAGTCAATAATCGATACCTAAAACTTGAATTGGACTACTTCTTAATGGCTATTACATCAACTTAGAACCTTCATCAATGTTCTACTACGGTGCTTTTAGTTTCTCCGCATACCGCAGCACGCGACACAGCTTTGCAGACGATAAGTACAACCGTTTTAGAGAGAAGAGCGGCCAATGTTACGATCTGGCTTTAAGTCGATTCGATAACAAATGACGAAAACGGACGGATGTCTCAGGTTTTTACTACATATGAACACTTTTCACATTCTCCCGTGCAACTCGGCTGCTAGTCCTCCTTTTATGCAGAATCTTAAGGTCCTAGCTCATGTCCAAAGCACCAAAGCCAGCTAAAAAGTCAATAATCGATACCTAAAACTTGAATTGGACAACTTCTTACTGGCTATTACATCAACTTAGAACCTTCATCAATGTTCTACTACGGTGCTTTTAGTTTCTCCGCATACCGCAGCACGCGACATAGTTTTGCAGACGATAAGTACAACCGTTTCAGAGAGAAGAGCGGCCAATGTGACGATCTGGCTTTAAGTCGATTGGCTAAAAAAATGACGAAAACGGACGGATTTCTAAGTTTTTTACTACATATGAACACTTTTCACATTCTCCCGTGCAACTCGAGTGCTAGTCCTCCTTTCATGCAGAATCTTAAGGTCATAGCTCATGTCCAAGGCACCAAAGCCAGCTAAAAAGTCAATAACTATACCTAAAACTTGAATTGTACTATTTCTTACTGGCTATTATATCATCTTAGAAGCTTCATCTGTGTTCTACTATGGTTCGTTTAGTGTCTCCGAATACCGCAGTAGGCGACATAGCTTTGCAGACGATAAGTACAAACGTTTCAGAGAGCAGAGCGGCCAATGTGCCGATTTGGCTTTAAGTCGATTCGATAACAAATGACGAAAACGGACGGATTTCTCAGGTTTTTACTACATGTGAACACTTTTCACATTCTCCCGTGCAACTCGGCTGCTAGTCCTACTTTCATGCTGAATCTTAAGGTCCTAGCTCATGTCCAAGGCACCAAAGCCAGCTAAAAAGTCAATAATCGATACCTAAAACTTGAATTGTACTACTTCTTACTGGCTATTACATCAACTTAGAAGCTTTATCTGTGTTCTACTATGATGATTTTCGTGTCTCCGCATACCGCAGCACGCGACATAACTTTGCAGACAATAAGTACAACCGTTTCAGAGAGAAGAGTGGCCAATTTGACGATCTGGCTTTAAGTCGATTCGATAACAAATGACGAAAACGGACGGATTTCTCAGGTTTTTACTACATATGAACACTTTTCACATTCTCCCGTGCAACTCGGCTGCTAGTCCTCCTTTCATGCAGAATCTTAAGGTCCTGGCTCATGTCCAAGGCACCAAAGCCAGCTAAAATGTCAATAACCGATACCTAAAAATTGTATTGTACTACTTCTTACTGGCTATTACATCATCTTAGGAGCTTCATCTGTGTTCTACTATGGTGTTTTTAGTGTCTCCGAATATCGCAGTACGCGTCATAGCTTTGCAGACGATAAGTACAACCGTTTCAGAGAGAAGAGCGGCCAATGTGACGATCTGGCTTTAAGTCGATTCGATAACAAATGACGAAAACGGACGGATTTCTCAGGTTTTTACTACATATGAACACTTTTCACATTCTCCCGTGCATCTCCTCTGCTAGTCCTCCTCTCATGCAGAATCTTAAGGTCCTAGCTCATGTCCAAGGCACCGAAGCCAGCTAAAATGTCAATAATCGATACCTAAAACATGAATTGTACTACTTCTTACTGGCTATTGCATCAACTTAGAAGCTTCATCTGTGTTCTACTATGGTGATTTTAGCGTCCCTGCATACCTCAGCACGCGACATAGCTTTGCAGACGATAAGTACAACCGTTTCAGAGAGAAGAGCGGCCAATGTGACGATCTGGCTATAAGTCGATTCGATAACAAATGACGAAAACGGACCGATTTCTCAGGTTTTTACTACATAAGAACACCTTTCACATTCTCCCGTGCAACTCGGCTGCTAGTAATAATTTCATGCAGAATCTTAAGGTCCTAGCTCATGTCCAAAGCACCGAAGCCAGCTAAAAAGTCAATAATCGATACCTAAAACTTGAATTCTACTACTTCTTACTGGCTATTACGTCAACTTAAAAGCTTCATCTGTGTTCTACTATGGTGCTTTTAGTGTCTCCGCATACCGCAGCACGCGACATAGCTTTGCAGACGATAAGTACAACGGTTTCAGAGAGAAGAGCGGCCAATGTGACGATCTGGCTTTAAGTCTATTCGATAACAAATGACGAAAACGGACGGATGTCTCATGTTTTTACTACATATGAACACTTTTCACATTCTCCCGTGCAACTGGGCAGCTAGTCCTCCTTTTATGCAGAATATTAAGGTCCTAGCTCATGTCCAAGGCACCAAAGCCAGCTAAAAAGTCAATAATCGATACCTAAAACTTGAATTGGATTACTTCTTACTAGCTATTACATCAACTTAGAAGCTTCATCTGTGTTCTACTATGGTGCTTTTTGTGTCTCCGCATACCGCAGCACGCGAACTAGCTTTGCAAACGATAAGTACAACCGTTCCAGAGGGAGAAGAGCGGCCAATGTGACGATCTGGCTTTAAGTCGATTCGATAACAAATGACGAAAACGGACGGATTTCTCAGGTTTTTACTACATATGAACACTTTTCACATTCTCCTGTGCAACTCGGCTACTACTCCTCCTTTCATGAAGAATCTTAAGGTCCTAGCTCATGTCCAAGGCACCAAAGCCAGCTAAAAAGTCAATAATCAATACCTAAAACTTGAATTGTACAACTTCTTACTGGCTATTACATCATTTTAGAAGCTTCATATGTGTTCTACTATGGTGCTTTTAGTGCCTCCGCATACCGCAGCACGCGACATAGCTCTGCAGACGAAAAGTACAACCGTTTCAGAGAGAAGAGCGGCAAATGTGACGATCCGCCTTTAAGTCGATTCGATAACAAATGACGAAAACGGACGGATTTCTCAGGTTGGTTTTTACTACATATGAACAGTGTTCACATTCTCCCGTGCAACTGGGCTGCTAGTCCTCCTTTCATACAGAATCATAAGGTCCTAGCTCATGTTCAAGGCACCGAAGCCAGCTAAAAATTCAATAACCGATAACTAAAACTTGAATTGTACTACTTCTTACTGGCTATTATATCATCTTAGAAGCTTCATCTGTGTTCTACAATGGTGTTTTTAGTGTCTCCGAATACCGCAGTACGCGACATAGCTTTGCAGACGATAAGTACAACCGTTTCAGAGATAAGAGCGGCCAATGTGATGATCTGGCTTTAAGTCGATTCGATAACAAATGACGAAAACGGGCGGATTTCTCAGGTTTTTACTACATATGAACACTTTTCACATTCTCCCGTGCAACGGCTGCTACTCCTCCTTTCATGCAGAATCTCAAGGTCCTTGCTCATGTCCAAGGCACCAAAGCCAGCTAAAAAGTCAATAATCGATACCTAGAACTTGAATTGTACTACCTCTTACTGGCTATTACATCAACTTAGAAGCTTCATCTGTGTTCTACTATGGTGATTTTAGTGTCTCCACATACCGCAGCACGCGACATAGCTTTGCAGACGATAAGTACAACCGTTTCAGAGAGAAGAGCGGCCAAAGTGACCATCTGGCTTTAAGTCGATTCGATAACAAATGACGAAAACGGACAGATATCTCAGGTTTTTACTACATATGAACACTTTTCACATTCTCCCGTGCAACTCGGCTGCTAGTCCTCCTTTCCTGCAGAATCTTAAGGTCCTACCTCATGTCCAAGGCTCCAAAGCCACCTCAAAAGTCAATAATCGATACCTATAACTTGAATTCTACTACTTCTTACTGGCTATTACATCAACTTAGAAGCTTCATCTGTGTTCTACTATGGTGGTTTTAGTGTCTCCGAATACCGCAGTACGCGACATAGCATGCTAGACGATAAGAACAACCGTTTCAGAGAGCAGAGCTGCCAATGTGATGATTTGGTTTTAAGTCGATTCGATAACAAATGACGAAAACGGACGGATTTCTTAGGTTGGTTTTTACTACATATGAACATTTTTCACATTCTCCCGTGCAACTCGGCTGCTAGTCCTTCTTTCATGCAGAATCTTAAGGTCCTAGATCATGTCCAAGGCACCAAAGCCAGCTAAAAAGTCAATAACTATACCTAAAACTTGAATTGTACTATTTCTTACTGGCTATTATATCATCTTAGAAGCTTCATCTGTGTTCTACTATGGTGCGTTTAGTGTCTCCGAATACCGCAGTAGGCGACATAGCTTTGCAGACGGTAAGTACAAACGTTTCAGAGAGCAGAGCGGCCAACGTGCCGATTTGGCTTTAAGTCGATTCGATAACAAATGACGAAAACGGACGGATTTCTAAGTTTTTTACTACATATGAACACTTTTCACATTCTCCCGTGCAACTCGAGTGCTAGTCCTCCTTTCATGCAGAATCTTAAGGTCATTGCTCATGTCCAAGGCACCAAAGCCAGCTAAAAAGTCAATAACTATACCTAAAACTTGAATTGTACTATTTCTTACTGGCTATTATATCATCTTAGAAGCTTCATCTGTGTTCTACTATGGTGATTTTAGCGTCCCTGCATACCGCAGCACGCGACATAGCTTTGCAGACGATAAGTACAACCGTTTCAGAGAGAAGAGCGGCCAATGTGACGATCTGGCTATAAGTCGATTCGATAACAAATGACGAAAACGGACCGATTTCTCAGGTTTTTACTACATATGAACACGTTTCACATTCTCCCGTGCAACTCGGCTGCTAGTCCTAATTTAATGCAGAATCTTAAGGTCCTAGCTCATGTCCAAGGCACCGAAGCCAGCTAAAAATCAATAATCGATACCTAAAACTTGAATTCTACTACTTCTTACTGGCTATTACATCAACTTAAAAGCTTCATCTGTGTTCTACTATGGTGATTTTAGTGTCTCCGCATACCGCAGCACGCGACATAGCTTTGCAGACGATAAGTACAACCGTTTTAGAGAGAAGAGCGGCAAATGTTACGATCTGGCTTTAAGTCGATTCGATAACAAATGACGAAAACGGACGGATGTCTCTGGTTTTTACTACATATGAACACTTTTCACATTCTCCCGTGCAACTCGGCAGCTAGTCCTCCTTTTATGCAGAATCTTAAGGTCCTAGCTCATGTCCAAGGCACCAAAGCCAGCTAAAAAGTCAATAATCGATTCCTAAAACTTGAATTGGACTACTTCTTACTGGCTATTACATCAACTTAGAACCTTCATCTGTGTTCTACTACGGTGCTTTTAGTTTCTCCGCATACCGCAGCACGCGACATAGTTTTGCAGACGATAAGTACAACCGTTTCAGAGACAAGAGCGGCCAATGTGACGATCTGGCTTTAAGTCGATTCGATAACAAATGACGAAAACGGACGAATTTCTCAGGTTTTTACTACATTTGAACACTTTTCACATTCTCCCGTGCAACTCGGCTGCTAGTCCTTCTTTCATGCAGAATCTTAAGGTCCTAGATCATGTCCAAGGCCCCAAAGCCAGCTAAAGAGTCAATAATCAATATCTAAAACTTGAATTGTACAACTTCTTACTGGCTATTACATCAACTTAGAAGCTTCATCTGTGTTCTACCATGGTGCTTTTAGTGTCTCCGCACACCGCAGCACGCGACATAGCTTTGCAGACGATAAGTACAACCGTTTCAGAGAAAAGAGGGGCCAATGTGACGATCTGGCTTTAAGTCGATTCGATAACAAATGACGAAAACGGACGGATTTCTCAGGTTTTTACTAGATATGAACACTTTTCACATTCTCCCGTGCAACTCGGCTGCTAGTCCTCCTTTCATGCAGAATCTTAAGGTCCTTGGTCATGTCCAAGGCACCAAAGCCAGCTAAAAAGTCAATAATCGATACCTAAAACTTTAATTGTACTACTTCTTACTGGCTATTACATCATCATAGAAGCTTCATCTGTGTTCTACTATGGTGCGTTTAGTGTCTCCGAATACCGCAGTACGCGACATAGCTTTGCAGACGATAAGTACAACCGTTCAGAGAGAAGAGCGGCCAATGTGACGATCTGGCTTTAAGTCGATTCGATAACAAATGACGAAAACGGACGGATTTCTCAGGTTTTTACTACATATGAACACTTTTCACATTCTCCCATGCAACTCGGCTGCTAGTCCTCCTTTCATGCAGAATCTTAAGGTCCTAGCTCATGTCCAAGTCACCAAAGCCAGCTAAAAAGTCAATAATCGATACCTAAAACTTGAATTGGACTACTTCTTAATGGCTATTACATCAACTTAGAACCTTCATCAATGTTCTACTACGGTGCTTTTAGTTTCTCCGCATACCGCAGCACGCGACACAGCTTTGCAGACGATAAGTACAACCGTTTTAGAGAGAAGAGCGGCCAATGTTACGATCTGGCTTTAAGTCGATTCGATAACAAATGACGAAAACGGACGGATGTCTCAGGTTTTTACTACATATGAACACTTTTCACATTCTCCCGTGCAACTCGGCTGCTAGTCCTCCTTTTATGCAGAATCTTAAGGTCCTAGCTCATGTCCAAAGCACCAAAGCCAGCTAAAAAGTCAATAATCGATACCTAAAACTTGAATTGGACAACTTCTTACTGGCTATTACATCAACTTAGAACCTTCATCAATGTTCTACTACGGTGCTTTTAGTTTCTCCGCATACCGCAGCACGCGACATAGTTTTGCAGACGATAAGTACAACCGTTTCAGAGAGAAGAGCGGCCAATGTGACGATCTGGCTTTAAGTCGATTGGCTAAAAAAATGACGAAAACGGACGGATTTCTAAGTTTTTTACTACATATGAACACTTTTCACATTCTCCCGTGCAACTCGAGTGCTAGTCCTCCTTTCATGCAGAATCTTAAGGTCATAGCTCATGTCCAAGGCACCAAAGCCAGCTAAAAAGTCAATAACTATACCTAAAACTTGAATTGTACTATTTCTTACTGGCTATTATATCATCTTAGAAGCTTCATCTGTGTTCTACTATGGTGCGTTTAGTGTCTCCGAATACCGCAGTAGGCGACATAGCTTTGCAGACGATAAGTACAAACGTTTCAGAGAGCAGAGCGGCCAATGTGCCGATTTGGCTTTAAGTCGATTCGATAACAAATGACGAAAACGGACGGATTTCTCAGGTTTTTACTACATGTGAACACTTTTCACATTCTCCCGTGCAACTCGGCTGCTAGTCCTTCTTTCATGCAGAATCTTAAGGTCCTAGATCATGTCCAAGGCCCCAAAGCCAGCTAAAGAGTCAATAATCAATATCTAAAACTTGAATTGTACAACTTCTTACTGGCTATTACATCAACTTAGAAGCTTCATCTGTGTTCTACCATGGTGCTTTTAGTGTCTCCGCACACCGCAGCACGCGACATAGCTTTGCAGACGATAAGTACAACCGTTTCAGAGAAAAGAGGGGCCAATGTGACGATCTGGCTTTAAGTCGATTCGATAACAAATGACGAAAACGGACGGATTTCTCAGGTTTTTACTAGATATGAACACTTTTCACATTCTCCCGTGCAACTCGGCTGCTAGTCCTCCTTTCATGCAGAATCTTAAGGACATAGCTCATGTCCAAGGCACCAAAGCCAGCTAAAAAGTCAATAACGATATCTAAAACTTGAATTGTACTATTTCTTACTGGTTATTACATCATGTTAGAAGCTTCATCTGTGTTCTACTATGGTGCGTTTAGTGTCTCCGAATACCGCAGTACGCGACATAGCTTTGCAGACGATAAGTACAACCGTTCAGAGAGAAGAGCGGCCAATGTGACGATCTGGCTTTAAGTCGATTCGATAACAAATGACGAAAACGGACGGATTTCTCAGGTTTTTACTACATATGAACACTTTTCACATTCTCCCATGCAACTCGGCTGCTAGTCCTCCTTTCATGCAGAATCTTAAGGTCCTAGCTCATGTCCAAGTCACCAAAGCCAGCTAAAAAGTCAATAATCGATACCTAAAACTTGAATTGGACTACTTCTTAATGGCTATTACATCAACTTAGAACCTTCATCAATGTTCTACTACGGTGCTTTTAGTTTCTCCGCATACCGCAGCACGCGACACAGCTTTGCAGACGATAAGTACAACCGTTTTAGAGAGAAGAGCGGCCAATGTTACGATCTGGCTTTAAGTCGATTCGATAACAAATGACGAAAACGGACGGATGTCTCAGGTTTTTACTACATATGAACACTTTTCACATTCTCCCGTGCAACTCGGCTGCTAGTCCTCCTTTTATGCAGAATCTTAAGGTCCTAGCTCATGTCCAAAGCACCAAAGCCAGCTAAAAAGTCAATAATCGATACCTAAAACTTGAATTGGACAACTTCTTACTGGCTATTACATCAACTTAGAACCTTCATCAATGTTCTACTACGGTGCTTTTAGTTTCTCCGCATACCGCAGCACGCGACATAGTTTTGCAGACGATAAGTACAACCGTTTCAGAGAGAAGAGCGGCCAATGTGACGATCTGGCTTTAAGTCGATTGGCTAAAAAAATGACGAAAACGGACGGATTTCTAAGTTTTTTACTACATATGAACACTTTTCACATTCTCCCGTGCAACTCGAGTGCTAGTCCTCCTTTCATGCAGAATCTTAAGGTCATAGCTCATGTCCAAGGCACCAAAGCCAGCTAAAAAGTCAATAACTATACCTAAAACTTGAATTGTACTATTTCTTACTGGCTATTATATCATCTTAGAAGCTTCATCTGTGTTCTACTATGGTGCGTTTAGTGTCTCCGAATACCGCAGTAGGCGACATAGCTTTGCAGACGATAAGTACAAACGTTTCAGAGAGCAGAGCGGCCAATGTGCCGATTTGGCTTTAAGTCGATTCGATAACAAATGACGAAAACGGACGGATTTCTCAGGTTTTTACTACATGTGAACACTTTTCACATTCTCCCGTGCAACTCGGCTGCTAGTCCTACTTTCATGCTGAATCTTAAGGTCCTAGCTCATGTCCAAGGCACCAAAGCCAGCTAAAAAGTCAATAATCGATACCTAAAACTTGAATTGTACTACTTCTTACTGGCTATTACATCAACTTAGAAGCTTTATCTGTGTTCTACTATGATGATTTTCGTGTCTCCGCATACCGCAGCACGCGACATAACTTTGCAGACAATAAGTACAACCGTTTCAGAGAGAAGAGTGGCCAAT
This sequence comes from Schistocerca gregaria, assembly GCF_023897955.1. Taxonomy (NCBI): domain Eukaryota; kingdom Metazoa; phylum Arthropoda; class Insecta; order Orthoptera; family Acrididae; genus Schistocerca; species Schistocerca gregaria. Next base: position 2,772,042 of record NW_026061811.1, on the reverse strand, counting down.
TTGACGATCTGGCTTTAAGTCGATTCGATAACAAATGACGAAAACGGACGGATTTCTCAGGTTTTTACTACATATGAACACTTTTCACATTCTCCCGTGCAACTCGGCTGCTAGTCCTCCTTTCATGCAGAATCTTAAGGTCCTGGCTCATGTCCAAGGCACCAAAGCCAGCTAAAATGTCAATAACCGATACCTAAAAATTGTATTGTACTACTTCTTACTGGCTATTACATCATCCTAGGAGCTTCATCTGTGTTCTACTATGGTGTTTTTAGTGTCTCCGAATATCGCAGTACGCGTCATAGCTTTGCAGACGATAAGTACAACCGTTTCAGAGAGAAGAGCGGCCAATGTGACGATCTGGCTTTAAGTCGATTCGATAACAAATGACGAAAACGGACGGATTTCTCAGGTTTTTACTACATATGAACACTTTTCACATTCTCCCGTGCATCTCCTCTGCTAGTCCTCCTCTCATGCAGAATCTTAAGGTCCTAGCTCATGTCCAAGGCACCGAAGCCAGCTAAAATGTCAATAATCGATACCTAAAACATGAATTGTACTACTTCTTACTGGCTATTGCATCAACTTAGAAGCTTCATCTGTGTTCTACTATGGTGATTTTAGCGTCCCTGCATACCTCAGCACGCGACATAGCTTTGCAGACGATAAGTACAACCGTTTCAGAGAGAAGAGCGGCCAATGTGACGATCTGGCTATAAGTCGATTCGATAACAAATGACGAAAACGGACCGATTTCTGAGGTTTTTACTACATATGAACACCTTTCACATTCTCCCGTGCAACTCGGCTGCTAGTCCTAATTTCATGCAGAATCTTAAGGTCCTAGCTCATGTCCAAGGCACCGAAGCCAGCTAAAAATCAATAATCGATACCTAAAACTTGAATTCTACTACTTCTTACTGGCTATTACATCAACTTAAAAGCTTCATCTGTGTTCTACTATGGTGATTTTAGTGTCTCCGCATACCGCAGCACGCGACATAGCTTTTGCAGACGATAAGTACAACCGTTTTAGAGAGAAGAGCGGCCAATGTTACGATCTGGCTTTAAGTCGATTCGATAACAAATGACGAAAACGGACGGATGTCTCAGGTTTTTACTACATATGAACACTTTTCACATTCTGCCGTGCAACTCGGCAGCTTGTCCTCCTTTTATGCAGAATCTTAAGGTCCTAGCTCATGTCCAAGGCACCAAAGCCACCTAAAAAGTCAATAATCGATACCTAAAACTTGAATTCTACTACTTCTTACTGGCTATTACATCAACTTAGAACCTTCATCTGTGTTCTACTACGGTGCTTTTACTTTCTCCGCATACCGCAGCACGCGACATAGTTTTGCAGACGATAAGTACAACCGTTTCAGAGACAAGAGCGGCCAATGTGACGATCTGGCTTTAAGTCGATTGGATAACAAATGACGAAAACGGACGGATTTCTCAGGTTTTTACTACATGTGAACACTTTTCACATTCTCCCGTGCAACTCGGCTGCTAGTCCTTCTTTCATGCAGAATCTTAAGGTCCTAGATCATGTCCAAGGCCCCAAAGCCAGCTAAAGAGTCAATAATCAATATCTAAAACTTGAATTGTACTACTTCTTACTGGCTATTACATCAACTTAGAAGCTTCATCTGTGTTCTACTATGGTGCTTTTAGTGTCTCCGCATATCGCAGCACGCGACATAGCTTTGCAGACGATAAGTACAACGGTTTCAGAGAGAAGAGCGGCAAATGTGACGATCTGGCTTTAAGTCGATTCGATAACAAATGACGCAAACGGACGGATTTCTCAGGTTTTTACTAGATATGAACACTTTTCACATTCTCCCGTGCAACTCGGCTGCTAGTCCTCCTTTCATGAATAATCTTAAGGTCATAGCTCATGTCCAAGGCACCAAAGCCAGCTAAAAAGTCAATAACGATATCTAAAACTTGAATTGTACTATTTCTTACTGGCTATTACATCATCTTAGAAGCTTCATCTGTGTTCTACTATGGTGCGTTTAGTGTCTCCGAATACCGCAGTACGCGACATAGCTTTGCAGACGATAAGTACAACCGTTCAGAGAGAAGAGCGGCCAATGTGACGATCTGGCTTTAAGTCGATTCGATAACAAATGACGAAAACGGACGGATTTCTCAGGTTTTTACTACATATGAACTTTTTTCACATTCTCCCATGCAACTGGGCTGCTAGTCCTCCTTTCATGCAGAATCTTAAGGTCCTAGCTCATGTCCAAGTCATGAAAGCCAGCTAAAAAGTCAATAATCGATACCTAAAATTTGAATTGGAGTACTTCTTATTGGCTATTACATCAACTTAGATGCTTCATCTGTGTTCTACTATGGTGATTTTAGTGTCTCCGCATACCGCAGCACGCGACATAGCTTTGCAGACGATAAGTACAACCGTTTTAGAGAGAAGAGCGGCCAATGTTACGATCTGGCTTTAAGTCGATTCGATAACAAATGACGAAAACGGACGGATTTCTCAGGTTTTTACTACATATGAACACTTTTCACATTCTCCCGTGCAACTCGGCTGCTAGTCCTCCTTTTATGCAGAATCTTAAGGTCCTAGCTCATGTCCAAGGCACCAAAGCCAGCTAAAAAGTCAATAATAGATACCTAAAACTTGAATTGGACTACTTCTTACTAGCTATTACATCAACTTAGAACCTTCATCAATGTTCTACTACGGTGCTTTTAGTTTCTCCGCATACCGCAGCACACGACACAGCTTTGCAGACGATAAGTACAACCGTTTTAGAGAGAAGAGCGGCCAATGTTACGATCTGGCTTTAAGTCGATTCGATAACAAATGACGAAAACGAACGGATGTCTCAGGTTTTAACTACATATGAACACTTTTCTCATTCTCCCGTGCAACTCGGCTGCTAGTCCTCCTTTTATGCAGAATCATAAGGTCCTAGCTCATGTCCAAGGCACCAAAGCCAGCTAAAAAGTCAATAATCGATACCTAAAACTTGAATTGGACTACTTCTTACTGGCTATTACATCAACTTAGAACCTTCATCAATGTTCTACTACGGTACTTTTAGTTTCTCCGCATACCGCAGCACGCGACATAGTTTTGCAGACGATAAGTACAACAGTTTCAGAGAGAAGAGCGGCCAATGTGACGATCTGGCTTTAAGTAGATTGGATAAAAAAATGACGAAAACGGACGGATTTCTAAGTTTTTTACTACATATGAACACTTTTCACATTCTCCCGGGCAACTCGGCTGCTTGTCCTTCTTTCATGCAGAATCTTAAGGTCCTAGATCATGTCCAAGGCACCAAAGCCAGCTAAAAAGTCAATAATCAATATCTAAAACTTGAATTGTACTACTTCTTACTGGCTATTACATCAACTTAGATGCTTCATCTGTGTTCTACTATGATGATTTTAGTGTCTCCGCATACCGCAGCACGCGACATAGCTTTGCAGACGATAAGTACAACCGTTTTAGAGAGAAGAGCGGCCAATGTTACGATCTGGCTTTAAGTCGATTCGATAACAAATGACGAAAACAGACGGATGTCTCAGGTTTTTACTACATATGAACACTTTTCACATTCTCCCGTGCAACTCGGCTGCTAGTCCTCCTTTTATGCAGAATCTTAAGGTCCTAGCTCATGTCCAAGGCACCAAAGCCAGCTAAAAAGTCAATAATCGATTCCTAAAACTTGAATTGGACTACTTCTTACTGGCTATTACATCAACTTAGAACCTTCATCAATGTTCTACTACGGTGCTTTTAGTTTCTCCGCATACCGCAGCACGCGACATAGTTTTGCAGACGATAAGTACAACCGTTTGAGAGAGAAGAGCGGCCAATGTGACGATCTGGCTTTAAGTCGATTGGATAAAAAAATGACGAAAACGGACGGATTTCTAAGTTTTTTACTACATATGAACACTTTTCACATTCTCCCGTGCAACGCGAGTGCTAGTCCTCCTTTCATGCAGAATCTTAAGGTCATAGCTCATGTCCAAGGCACCAAAGCCAGCTAAAAAGTCAATAACTATTCCTAAAACTTGAATTGTACTATTTCTTACTGGCTATTATATCATCTTAGAAGCTTCATCTGTGTTCTACTATGGTGCGTTTAGTGTCTAAGAATACCGCAGTAGGCGACACAGCTTTGCAGACGATAGGTACAACCGTTTTAGAGAGAAGAGCGGCCAATGTGACGATTTGGCTTTAAGTCGATTCGATAACAAATGATGAAAACGGACGGATTTCTCAGGTTTTTACTACATATGAACACTTTTCACATTCTCCCGTGCAACTCGGCTGCTAGTCCTACTTTCATGCTGAATCTTAAGGTCCTAGCTCATGTCCACGGCAACAAAGCCAGCTAAAAAGTCAATAATCGATACCTAAAACTTGAATTGTACTACTTCTTACTGCCTATTACATCAACTTAGAAGCTTTATCTGTGTTCTACTATGATGATTTTCGTGTCTCCGCATACCGCAGCACGCGACATAGCTCTGCAGACGATAAGTACAACCGTTTAAGAGAGAAGAGCGGCCAATGTGTCCATCTGGCTTTAAGTCGATTCGATAACAAATGACGAAAACGGACGGATTTCTCAGGTTTTTACTACATATGAACACTTTTCACAATCTCCCGTGCAACTCGGCTGCTAGTCCTCCTTTCATGCAGAATCTTAAGGTCCTGGCTCATGTCCAAGGCACCAAAGCCAGCTAAAATGTCAATAACCGATACCTAAAAATTGTATTGTACTACTTCTTACTGGCTATTACATCATCTTAGGAGCTTCATCTGTGTTCTACTATGGTGTTTTTAGTGTCTCCGAATATCGCAGTACGCGTCATAGCTTTGCAGACGATAAGTACAACCGTTTCAGAGAGAAGAGCGGCCAATGTGACGATCTGGGTTTAAGTCGATTCGATAACAAATGACGAAAACGGATGGATTTCTCAGGTTTTTACTACATATGAACACTTTTCACATTCTCCCGTGCAACTCGGCTGCTAGTCCTCCTTTCATGCCGAATCTCAAGGTCCTAGCTCATGTCCAAGGCACCAAAGCCAGCTAAAAAGTCAATAATCGATACCTAAAACTTGAATTGTACTATTTCTTACTGGCTATTACATCAACTTAGAAGCTTCATCTGTGTTCTACTATGGTGATTTTAGTGTCTCCACATACCGCAGCACGCGACATAGCTCTGCAGACGATAAGTACAACCGTTTAAGAGAGAAGAGCGGCCAATGTGTCCATCTGGCTTTAAGTCGATTCGATAACAAATGACGAAAACGGACGGATTTCTCAGGTTTTTACTACATATGAACACTTTTCACATTCTCCCGTGCAACTCCTCTGCTAGTCCTTCTCTCATGCAGAATCTTAAGGTCCTAGCTCATGTCCAAGGCACCGAAGCCAGCTAAAAAGTCAATAATCGATACCTAAAACATGAATTGTACTACTTCTTACTGGCTATTGCATCGACTTAGAAGCTTCAACTGTGTTCTACTATGGTGATTTTAGCGTCCCTGCATACCTCAGCACGCGACATAGCTTTGCAGACGATAAGTACAACCGTTTCAGAGAGAAGAGCGGCCAATGTGACGATCTGGCTATAAGTCGATTCGATAACAAATGACGAAAAGTGACCGATTTCTCAGGTTTTTACTACATATGAACACCTTTCACATTCTCCCGTGCAACTCGGCTGCTAGTCCTAATTTCATGCAGAATCTTAAGGTCCTAGCTCATGTCCAAGGCACCAAAGCCAGCTAAAAAGTCAATAATCGATTCCTAAAACTTGAATTGGACTACTTCTTACTGGCTATTACATCAACTTAGAACCTTCATCTGTGTTCTACTACGGCGCTTTTACTTTCCCCGCATACCGCAGCACGCGACATAGTTTTGCAGACGATAAGTACAACCGTTTCAGAGACAAGAGCGGCCAATGTGACGATCTGGCTTTAAGTCGATTGGATAACAAATGACGAAAACGGACGGATTTATCAGGTTTTTACTACATGTGAACACTTTTCACATTCTCCCGTGCAACTCGGCTGCTAGTCCTTCTTTCATGCAGAATCTTAAGGTCCTAGATCATGTCCAAGGCCCCAAAGCCAGCTAAAGAGTCAATAATCAATATCTAAAACTTGAATTGTACTACTTCTTACTGGCTATTACATCAACTTAGAAGCTTCATCTGTGTTCTACTATGGTGCTTTTAGTGTCTCCGCATATCGCAGCACGCGATATAGCTTTGCAGACGATAAGTACAACGGTTTCAGAGAGAAGAGCGGCAAATGTGACGATCTGGCTTTAAGTCGATTCGATAACAAATGACGCAAACGGACGGATTTCTCAGGTTTTTACTAGATATGAACACTTTTCACATTCTCCCGTGCAACTCGGCTGCTAGTCCTCCTTTCATGAATAATCTTAAGGTCATAGCTCATGTCCAAGGCACCAAAGCCAGCTAAAAAGTCAATAACGATATCTAAAACTTGAATTGTACTATTTCTTACTGGCTATTACATCATCTTAGAAGCTTCATCTGTGTTCTACTATGGTGCGTTTAGTGTCTCCGAATACCGCAGTACGCGACATAGCTTTGCAGACGATAAGTACAACCGTTCAGAGAGAAGAGCGGCCAATGTGACGATCTGGCTTTAAGTCGATTCGATAACAAATGACGAAAACGGACGGATTTCTCAGGTTTTTACTACATATGAACACTTTTCACATTCTCCCATGCAACTCGGCTGTTAGTCCTCCCTTCATGCAGAATCTTAAGGTCCTAGCTCATGTCCAAGTCACCAAAGCCAGCTAAAAAGTCAATAATCGATACCTAAAACTTGAATTGGACTACTTCTTACTGGCTATTACATCAACATAGATGCTTCATCTGTGTTCTACTATGGTGATATTAGTGTCTCCGCATGCCGCAGCACGCGACATAGCTTTGCAGACGATAAGTACAACCGTTTTAGAGAGAAGAGCGGCCAATGTTACGATCTGGCTTTAAGTCGATTCGATAACAAATGACGAAAACGGACGGATTTCTCAGGTTGTTACTACATATGAACACTTTTCACATTCTCCCGTGCAACTCGGCTGCTAGTCCTCCTTTTATGCAGAATCTTAAGGTCCTAGCTCATGTCCAAGGCACCAAAGCCACCTAAAAAGTCAATAATCGATACCTAAAACTTGAATTGGACTACTTCTTACTGGCTAGTACATCAACTTAGAACCTTCATCAATGTTCTACTACGGTGCTTTTAGTTTCTCCGCATACCGCAGCACGCGACACAGCTTTGCAGACGATAAGTACAACCGTTTTAGAGAGAGGAGCGGCCAATGTTACGATCTGGCTTTAAGTCGATTCGATAACAAATGACGAAAACGGACGGATGTCTCAGGTTTTTACTACATATGAACACTTTTCACATTCTCCCGTGCAACTCGGCTGCTAGTCCTCTTTTTATGCAGAATCATAAGGTCCTAGCTCATGTCCAAGGCACCAAAGCCACCTAAAAAGTCAATAATCGATACCTAAAACTTGAATTGGACTACTTCTTACTGGCTATTACATCAACTTAGAACCTTCATCAATGTTCAGCTACGGTGCTTTTAGTTTCTCCGCATACCGCAGCACGCGACATAGTTTTGCAGAGGATAAGTACAACCGTTTCAGAGAGAAGAGCGGCCAATGTGACGATCTGGCTTTAAGTCGATTGGATAAAAAAATGACGAAAACGGACTGATTTCTAAGTTTTTTACTACATATGAACACTTTTCACATTCTCCCGGGCAACTCGGCTGCTAGTCCTTCTTTCATGCAGAATCTTAAGGTCCTAGATCATGTCCAAGGCACCAAAGCCAGCTAAAAGGTCAATAATCAATATCTAAAACTTGAATTGTACTACTTCTTACTGGCTATTACATCAACTTAGAAGCTTCATCTGTATTCTACTATGGTGCGTTTAGTGTCTCCGTATACCGCAGTACGCGACATAGCTTTGCAGACGATAAGTACAACCGTTTCAGAGAGCAGAGCGGCCAATGTGACGATTTGGCTTTAAGTCGATTCGATAACAAATGACGAAAACGGACGGATTTCTCAGGTTTTTACTACATGTGAACACTTTTCACATTCTCCCGTGCAACTCGGCTGCTAGTCCTCCTTTCATGCAGAATCGTAAGGTCCTAGCTCATGTCCAAGGCACCAAAGCCAGCGAAAAAGTCAATAATCGATACCGAAAACTTGAATTGTACTAGTCCTTACTGGCTATTACATCAACTTAGAAGCTTTATCTGTGTTCTACTATGATGACTTTCGTGTCTCCGCATACCGCAGCACGCGACATTGCTTTGCAGACAACAAGTACAACCGTTTCAGAGAGAAGAGTGACCAATGTGACGATCTGGCTTTAAGTCGATTCGATAACAAATGACGAATACGGACGGATTTCTCAGGTTTTTACTACGTATGGACACTTCTCACATTCACCCGTGCAACTCCTTTGCTAGTCCTCCATTCATGCAGAATCTTAAGGTCCTAGCTCATGTCCAAGGCATCAAAGCCAGCTAAAAAGTCAATAATCGATAACTAAAACTTGAATTGTACTACTTCTTACTGGCTATTACATCAACTTAGAAGCTTCATCTGTGTTCTACTATGAAGATTTTCTTGTCTCCGCATACCGCAGCACGCGACATAGCTTTGCAGATGATATGTACAACCGTTCAGAGAGAAGAGCGGCCAATGTGACGATCTGGCTTTAAGTCGATTCGATAACAAATGACGAAAACGGACGGATTTCTCAGGTTTTTACTACATATGAACACTTTTCACATTCTCCCGTGCAACTCGGCTGCTAGTCCTCCCTTCATGCAGAATCTTAAGGTCCTAGCTCATGTCCAAGTCACCAAAGCCAGCTAAAATGTCAATAATCAATACCAAAAACTTCAATTGGACTACTTCTTACTGGCTATTACATCAACTTAGATGCTTCATCTGTGTTCTACTATGGTGATTTTAGTGTCTCCGCATACCGCAGCACGCGACATAGCTTTGCAGACGATAAGTACAACCGTATCAGAGAGAAGAGCGGCCAATGTGACGATCTGGCTATAAGTCGATTGGATAACAAATGACGAAAACAGACGGATTTCTCAGGTTTTTACTACATGCGAACACTTTTCACATTCTCCCGTGCAACTCGGCTGCTAGTCCTCCTTTCATGCAGAATCTCAAGGTCCTAGCTCATGTCCAAGGCACCAAGGCAGCTAAAAGGTCAATAATCAATACTTAAAACTTGAATTGTACTACTTCTTACTGGCTATTACATCAACTTAGAAGCTTGATCTGTGTTATACTATGGTGCTTTTAGTGTCTCCGCATACCGCAGCAGGCGACATAGCTTTGCAGACGATAAGTACAACCGTTTCAGAGAGAAGAGCGGTCAATGTGACGATCTGGCTGTAAGACGATTCGATAACAAATGACGAAAACGGACGGATTTCTTGGGTTTTTACTACATATGAACACTTTTCACATTCTCCCGTGCAACTCGGCAGCTAGTCCTCCTTTCATGCTGAATCTTAAGGTCCTAGCTCATGTCCAAGTCACCAAAGCCAGCGAAAAAGTCAATAACCGATACCTAAAACTTGAATTGTACTACTTCTTACTGGCTATTACATCAACTTAGAAGCTTCATCTGTGATCTACCATGGTGCTCTTAGTGTCTCCGCATACCGCAGCACGCGACATAGCTTTGTAGACGATAAGTACAACCGTTTCAGAGAGACGAGCGGCCAATGTGACGATCTGGCTTTAAGTCGATTCGATAACAAATGACGAAAACGGACGGATTTCTCAGGATTTTATTACATATGAACACTTTTCACATTCTCCCGTGCAACTCGGCTGCTAGTCCTCCTTTCATGCAGAATCTTAAGGTCCTAGCTCACGTACAAGCCACCAAAGCCAGCTAAAAAGTCAATAATCAATACCTAAAACTTGAATTCTACTACTTCTTACTGGCTGTTACATCAACTTAGAAGCTTCATCTCTGTTCTACTATGGTGCTTTTAGTGTCTCCACATACCGCAGCACGCGACATAGCTTTGCAGAAGATAAGTACAACCGTTTCAGAGAGAAGCGCGGCCAATGTGACGATCTGGTTAAAAGTCGATTCGATAACAAATGACGAAAACGGACGGATTTCTCAGGTTTTTACTACATATGAACACTTTTCACATTCTCCCGGGCAACTCGGCTGCTAGTCCTTCTTTCATGCAGAATCTTAAGGTCCTAGATCATGTCCAAGGCACCAAAGCCAGATAAAAAAGTTAATAATCAATATCTAAAACTTGAATTGTACTACTTCTTACTGCCTATTACATTAACTTAGAAGCTTCATCTGTGTTCTACTATGGTGCTTTTAGTGTCTCCGCATATCGCAGCACGCGACATAGCTTTGCAGACGATAAGTACAACGGTTTCAGAGAGAAGAGCGGCAAATGTGTCGATCTGGCTTTAAGTCGATTCGATAACAAATGACGCAAACGGACGGATTTCTCAGGTTTTTACTACATATGAACACTTTTCACATTCTCCCGTGCAACTCGGCTGCTAGTCCTCCTTTCATGCAGAATCTTAAGGTCATAGCCCATGTCAAAGGCACCAAAGCCAGCTAAAAAGTCAATAATCGATACCTAAAACTTGAATTGGACTACTTCTTACTGGCTATTACATCAACTTAGATGCTTCATCTGTGTTCTACTATGGTGATTTTAGTGTCTCCGCATACCGCAGCACGCGACATAGCTTTGCAGACGATAAGTACAACCGTTTCAGAGAGAAGAGCGGCCAATGTGACGATCTGGCTATAAGTCGATTCGATAACAAATGACGAAAACGGACTGATTTCTCATGTTTTTACTACATGCGAACACTTTTCACATTCTCCCGTGCAACTCGGCTGCTAGTCCTCCTTTCATGCAGAATCTCAAGGTCCTAGCTCATGTCCAAGGCACCAAGGCAGCTAAAAGGTCAATAACCAATACTTAAAACTTGAATTGTACTACTTCTTACTGGCTATTACATCAACTTAGAAGCTTCATCTGTGTTGTACTATGGTGCTTTTAATGTCTCCGCATACCGCAGCACGCGACATAGCTTTGCAGACGATAAGTACAACCGTTTCAGAGAGAAGAGCAGTCAATGTGACGATCTGGCTTTAAGACGATTCGATAACAAATTACGAAAACGGACGGATTTCTTGGGTTTTTACTACATATGAACACTTTTCACATTCTCCCGTGCAACTCGGCAGCTAGTCCTCCTTTCATGCAGAATCTTAAGGTCCTAGCTCATGTCCAAGGCACCAAAGCCAGCTAAAAAGTCAATAACCGATACCTAAAACTTGAATTGTACTACTTCTTACTGGCTATTACATCAACTTAGAAGCTTCATCTGTGTTCTACTATGGTGCTTTTAGTGTCTCCGCATACCGCAGCACGCGACATAGCATTGTAGACGGTAAGTACAACCGTTTCAGAGAGAAGAGCGGCCAATGTGACGATCTGGCTATAAGTCGATTCGATAACAAATGACGAAAACGGACGGATTTCTCAGGTTTTTACTACATGCGAACACTTTTCACTTTCTCCCGTGCAACTCGGCTGCTAGTCCTCCTTTCGTGCAGAATCTCAAGGTCCTAGCTCATGTCCAAGGCACCAAAGCCAGCTAAAAAGTCAATAACCGATACCTAAAACTTGAATTGTACTACTTCTTACTGGCTATTACATCAACTTAGAAGCTTGATCTGTGTTCTACTATGGTGCTTTTAGTGTCTCCGCATACCGCAGCACGCGACATAGCTTTGCAGACGATAAGTACAACCGTTTCAGAGAGAAGAGCGGTCAATGTGACGATCTGGCTTTAAGACGATTCGATAACAAATGACGAAAACGGACGGATTTCTTGGGTTTTTACTACATATGAACACTTTTCACATTCTCCCGTGCAACTCGGCAGCTAGTCCTCCTTTCATGCAGAATGTTAAGGTCCTAGCTCATGTCCAAGGCACCTAAGCCAGCTAAAAAGTCAATAACCGAAACCTAAATTTGAATTGGACTACTTCTTACTGGCTAATACATCAACTTAGATGCTTCATCCGTGTTCTACTATGGTGATTTTAGTGTCTCCGCATACCGCAGCACGCGAAATAGCTTTGCAGACGATAAGTACAACCGTTTCAGAGAGAAGAGCGGCCAATGTGACGATCTGGCTTTAAGTCGATTCGATAACAAATGACGAAAACGGACGGATTTCTCAGGATTTTATTACATATGAACACTTTTCACATTCTCCCGTGTAACTCGGCTGCTAGTCCTCCTTTCATGCAGAATCTTAAGGTCCTAGCTCATGTCCAAGGCACCAAAGCCAGCTAAAAAGTCAATAATCAATACCTAAAACTTGAATTCTACTACTTCTTACTGGCTATTACATCAACTTAGAAGCTTCATCTCTGTTCTACTATGGTGCTTTTAGTGTCTCCACATACCGCAGCACGCGACATAGCTTTGCAGAAGATAAGTACAACCGTTTCAGAGAGAAGAGCGGCCAATGTGACGATCTGGCTAAAAGTCGATTCGATAACAAATGACGAAAACGGACGGATTTCTCAGGTTTTTACTACATATGAACACTTTTCACATTCTCCCGGGCAACTCGGCTGCTAGTCCTTCTTTCATGCAGAATCTTAAGGTCCTAGATCATGTCCAAGGCACCAAAGCCAGCTAAAAAGTCAATAATCAATATCTAAAACTTGAATTGTACTACTTCTTACTGGCTATTACATTAACTTAGAAGCTTCATCTGTGTTCTACTATAGTGCTTTTAGTGTCTCCGCATATCGCAGCACGCGACATAGCTTTGCAGACGATAAGTACAACGGTTTCAGAGAGAAGAGCGGCAAATGTGACGATCTGGCTTTAAGTCGATTCGATAACAAATGACGCAAACGGACGGATTTCTCAGGTTTTTACTACATATGAACACTTTTCACATTCTCCCGTGCAACTCGGCTGCTAGTCCTCCTTTCATGCAGAATCTTAAGGTCATAGCCCATGTCCAAGGCACCAAAGCCAGCTAAAAAGTCAATAACGATAACTAAAACTTGAATTGTACTATTTCTTACTGGCTATTACATCATCTTAGAAGCTTCATCTGTGTTCTACTATGGTGCTTTTAGTGTCTCCGCATACCGCAGCACGCGACATAGCTTTGCAGACGATAAGTACAACCGTTTCAGAGAGAAGAGTGGCCAATGTGACGATCTGGCCATATGTCGATTCGAAAACAAATGACGAAAACGGACGGATTTCTCAGGTTTTTACTACATGCGAACACTTTTCACATTCTCCCGTGCAACTGGGCTGCTAGTCCTCCTTTCATGCAGAATCTCAAGGTCCTAGATCATGTCCAAGGCACCAAAGCCAGCTACAAAGTCAGTAATCGATAACTAAAACTTCAATTGTACTACTTCTTACTGGCTATTACATCAACTTAGAAGCTTCATCTGTGTTCTACTATCGTGCTTTTAGTGTCTCCGCATACCGCAGCACGCGACATAGCTTTGCAGACGATAAGTACAACCGTTTCAGAGAGAAGAGCGGTCAATGTGACGATCTGGCTTGAAGACGATTCGATAACAAATGACGAAAACGGACGGATTTCTTAGGTTTTTACTACATATGAACACTTTTCACATTCTCCCATGCAACTCGGCAGCTAGCCCTTTCATGCAGAATCTTAAGGTCCTAGCTCATGTCCAAGGCACCAAAGCCAGCTAAAAAGTCAATAACCGATACCTAAAACTTGAATTGTACTACTTCTTACTGGCTATTACATCAACTTAGAAGCTTCATCTGTGTTCTACTATGGTGCTTTTAGTGTCTCCGCATACCGCAGCACGCGACATAGCTTTGTAGGCGATAAGTACAACCGTTTCAGAGAGAAGAGCGGCCAATGTGACGATCTGGCTTTAAAGCGATTCGATAACAAATGACGAAAACGGACGGATTTCTTAGGTTTTTATTACATATGAACACTTTTCACATTCCCCCGTGCAACTCGGCTGCTAGTCCTCCTTTCATGCAGAATCTTAAGGTCCTAACTAATGTCCAAGGCACCAAAGCCAGCTAAAAAGTCAATAATCAATACCTAAAACTTGAATTCTACTACTTCTTACTGGCTATTACATCAACTTAGAAGCTTCATCTGTGATCTACTATGGTGCTTTTAGTGTCTCCACATAACACAGCACGCAACATAGCTTTGCAGAAGATAAGTACAACCGTTTCAGAGAGAAGTGCATCCAATGTGACGATCTGGCTTTAAGTCGATTCGATAACAAATGACGAAAACGGACGGATGTCTCAGGTTTTTACTACATGTGAACACTTTTCACATTCTCCCGTGCAACTGGGCTGCTAGTCCTCCTTTTATGCAGAATCTTAAGGTCCTAGCTCATGTCCAAGGCACCAAAGCCAGCTAAAAAGTCAATAATCTATACCTAAAACTTGAATTGGACTACTTCTTACTGGCTATTACATCAACTAAGAAGCTTCATCTGTGTTCTACTACGGTGCTTTTAGTTTCTCCGCATACCGCAGCACGCGATATAGTTTTGCAGACGATAAGCACAACCGTTTCAGAGAGAAGAGCGGCCAATGTGACGATCTGGCTTTAAGTCGATTCGATAACAAATGACGAAAACGGACGGATTTCTCAGGTTTTTACTACATATGAACACTTTTCACACTCTCCCGTGCAACTCGGCTGCTAGTCCTCCTTTCATGCAGAATCTTAAGGTCCTAGCTCATGTCCAAGGCACCAAAGCCAGCTAAAAGGTCAATATTCAATACCTAAAACTTGAATTGTACTACTTCTTACTGGCTATTACATCAACTTAGAAGCTTGATCTGTGTTGTACTATGGTGCTTTTAGTGTCTCAGCATACCGCAGCACGCGACATAGCTTTGCAGACGATAAGTACAACCGTTTCAGAGAGAAGAGCGGCCAATGTGACGATCTGGCTTTAAGTCGATTCGATAACAAATGACGAAAACGGACGGATTTCTTAGGTTTTTACTACATATGAACACTTTTCACATTCTCCCGTGCAACTCGGCAGCTAGCCCTTTCATGCAGAATCTTAAGGTCCTAGCTCATGTCCAAGGCACCAAAGCCAGCTAAAAAGTCAATAACCGTTACCTAAAACTTGAATTGTACTACTTCTTACTGGCTATTACATCAACTTAGAAGCTTCATCTGTGTTCTACTATGGTGCTTTTAGTGTCTCCGCATACCGCAGCACGCGACATAGTTTTGTAGACGATAAGTACAACCGTTTCAGAGAGAAGAGCGGCCAATGTGACGATCTGGCTTTAAGTCGATTCGATAACAAATGACGCAAACGGACGGATTTCTCAGGTTTTTACTACATATGAACACTTTTCACATTCTCCCGTGCAACTCGGCTGCTAGTCCTCCTTTCATGCAGAATCTTAAGGTCATAGCCCATGTCCAAGGCACCAAAGCCAGCTAAAAAGTCAATAATCAATACCTAAAACTTGAATTCTACTACTTCTTACTGGCTATTACATCAACTTAGAAGCTTCATCTGTGTTCTACTATGGTGCTTTTAGTGTCTCCGCATACCGCAGCACGCGACATAGCTTTGCAGAAGATAAGTACAACCGTTTCAGAGAGAAGAGCGGCCAATGTGACGATCTGGCTAAAAGTCGATTCGATAACAAATGACGAAAACGGACGGATTTCTCAGGTTTTTACTACATATGAACACTTTTCACATTCTCCCGGGCAACTCGGCTGCTAGTCCTTCTTTCATGCAGAATCTTAAGGTCCTAGATCATGTCCAAGGCACCAAAGCCAGCTAAAAAGTCAATAATCAATATCTAAAACTTGAATTGTACTACTTCTTACTGGCTATTACATTAACTTAGAAGCTTCATCTGTGTTCTACTATAGTGCTTTTAGTGTCTCCGCATATCGCAGCACGCGACATAGCTTTGCAGACGATAAGTACAACGGTTTCAGAGAGAAGAGCGGCAAATGTGACGATCTGGCTTTAAGTCGATTCGATAACAAATGACGCAAACGGACGGATTTCTCAGGTTTTTACTACATATGAACACTTTTCACATTCTCCCGTGCAACTCGGCTGCTAGTCCTCCTTTCATGCAGAATCTTAAGGTCATAGCCCATGTCCAAGGCACCAAAGCCAGCTAAAAAGTCAATAACGATAACTAAAACTTGAATTGTACTATTTCTTACTGGCTATTACATCATCTTAGAAGCTTCATCTGTGTTCTACTATGGTGCTTTTAGTGTCTCCGCATACCGCAGCACGCGACATAGCTTTGCAGACGATAAGTACAACCGTTTCAGAGAGAAGAGTGGCCAATGTGACGATCTGGCCATATGTCGATTCGAAAACAAATGACGAAAACGGACGGATTTCTCAGGTTTTTACTACATGCGAACACTTTTCACATTCTCCCGTGCCACTGGGCTGCTAGTCCTCCTTTCATGCAGAATCTCAAGGTCCTAGATCATGTCCAAGGCACCAAAGCCAGCTACAAAGTCAGTAATCGATAACTAAAACTTCAATTGTACTACTTCTTACTGGCTATTACATCAACTTAGAAGCTTCATCTGTGTTCTACTATCGTGCTTTTAGTGTCTCCGCATACCGCAGCACGCGACATAGCTTTGCAGACGATAAGTACAACCGTTTCAGAGAGAAGAGCGGTCAATGTGACGATCTGGCTTGAAGACGATTCGATAACAAATGACGAAAACGGACGGATTTCTTAGGTTTTTACTACATATGAACACTTTTCACATTCTCCCATGCAACTCGGCAGCTAGCCCTTTCATGCAGAATCTTAAGGTCCTAGCTCATGTCCAAGGCACCAAAGCCAGCTAAAAAGTCAATAACCGATACCTAAAACTTGAATTGTACTACTTCTTACTGGCTATTACATCAACTTAGAAGCTTCATCTGTGTTCTACTATGGTGCTTTTAGTGTCTCCGCATACCGCAGCACGCGACATAGCTTTGTAGGCGATAAGTACAACCGTTTCAGAGAGAAGAGCGGCCAATGTGACGATCTGGCTTTAAAGCGATTCGATAACAAATGACGAAAACGGACGGATTTCTTAGGTTTTTATTACATATGAACACTTTTCACATTCCCCCGTGCAACTCGGCTGCTAGTCCTCCTTTCATGCAGAATCTTAAGGTCCTAACTAATGTCCAAGGCACCAAAGCCAGCTAAAAAGTCAATAATCAATACCTAAAACTTGAATTCTACTACTTCTTACTGGCTATTACATCAACTTAGAAGCTTCATCTGTGATCTACTATGGTGCTTTTAGTGTCTCCACATAACACAGCACGCAACATAGCTTTGCAGAAGATAAGTACAACCGTTTCAGAGAGAAGTGCATCCAATGTGACGATCTGGCTTTAAGTCGATTCGATAACAAATGACGAAAACGGACGGATGTCTCAGGTTTTTACTACATGTGAACACTTTTCACATTCTCCCGTGCAACTGGGCTGCTAGTCCTCCTTTTATGCAGAATCTTAAGGTCCTAGCTCATGTCCAAGGCACCAAAGCCAGCTAAAAAGTCAATAATCTATACCTAAAACTTGAATTGGACTACTTCTTACTGGCTATTACATCAACTAAGAAGCTTCATCTGTGTTCTACTACGGTGCTTTTAGTTTCTCCGCATACCGCAGCACGCGATATAGTTTTGCAGACGATAAGCACAACCGTTTCAGAGAGAAGAGCGGCCAATGTGACGATCTGGCTTTAAGTCGATTCGATAACAAATGACGAAAACGGACGGATTTCTCAGGTTTTTACTACATATGAACACTTTTCACACTCTCCCGTGCAACTCGGCTGCTAGTCCTCCTTTCATGCAGAATCTTAAGGTCCTAGCTCATGTCCAAGGCACCAAAGCCAGCTAAAAGGTCAATATTCAATACCTAAAACTTGAATTGTACTACTTCTTACTGGCTATTACATCAACTTAGAAGCTTGATCTGTGTTGTACTATGGTGCTTTTAGTGTCTCAGCATACCGCAGCACGCGACATAGCTTTGCAGACGATAAGTACAACCGTTTCAGAGAGAAGAGCGGCCAATGTGACGATCTGGCTTTAAGTCGATTCGATAACAAATGACGAAAACGGACGGATTTCTTAGGTTTTTACTACATATGAACACTTTTCACATTCTCCCGTGCAACTCGGCAGCTAGCCCTTTCATGCAGAATCTTAAGGTCCTAGCTCATGTCCAAGGCACCAAAGCCAGCTAAAAAGTCAATAACCGTTACCTAAAACTTGAATTGTACTACTTCTTACTGGCTATTACATCAACTTAGAAGCTTCATCTGTGTTCTACTATGGTGCTTTTAGTGTCTCCGCATCCCGCAGCACGCGACATAGTTTTGTAGACGATAAGTACAACCGTTTCAGAGAGAAGAGCGGCCAATGTGACGATCTGGCTTTAAGTCGATTCGATAACAAATGACGCAAACGGACGGATTTCTCAGGTTTTTACTACATATGAACACTTTTCACATTCTCCCGTGCAACTCGGCTGCTAGTCCTCCTTTCATGCAGAATCTTAAGGTCATAGCCCATGTCCAAGGCACCAAAGCCAGCTAAAAAGTCAATAATCAATACCTAAAACTTGAATTCTACTACTTCTTACTGGCTATTACATCAACTTAGAAGCTTCATCTGTGTTCTACTATGGTGCTTTTAGTGTCTCCGCATACCGCAGCACGCGACATAGCTTTGCAGACGATAAGTACAACCGTTTCAGAGAGAAGAGTGGCCAATGTGACGATCTGGCTATAAGTCGATTCGAAAACAAATGACGAAAACGGACGGATTTCTCAGGTTTTTACTACATGCGAACACTTTTCACATTCTCCCGTGCAACTCGGCTGCTAGTCCTCCTTTCATGCAGAATCTCAAGGTCCTAGATCATGTCCAAGGCACCAAAGCCAGCTACAAAGTCAGTAATCGATAACTAAAACTTCAATTGTACTACTTCTTACTGGCTATTACATCAACTTAGAAGCTTCATCTGTGTTCTACTATGGTGCTTTTAGTGTCTCCGCATACCGCAGCACGCGACATAGCTTTGCAGACGATAAGTACAACCGTTTCAGAGAGAAGAGCGGTCAATGTGACGATCTGGCTTTAAGACGATTCGATAACAAATGACGAAAACGGACGGATTTCTTAGGTTTTTACTACATGTGAACACTTTTCACATTCTCCCATGCAACTCGGCAGCTAGCCCTTACATGCAGAATCTTAAGGTCCTAGCTCATGTCCAAGGCACCAAAGCCAGCTAAAAAGTCAATAACCGATACCTAAAACTTGAATTGTACTACTTCTTACTGGCTAATACATCAACTTAGAAGCTTCATCTGTGTTCTACTATGGTGCTTTTAGTGTCTCCGCATACCGCAGCACGCGACATAGCTTTGTAGACGATAAGTACAACCGTTTCAGAGAGAAGAGCGGCCAATGTGACGATCTGGCTTTAAGTCGATTCGATAACAAATGACGAAAACGGACGGATTTCTTAGGTTTTTATTACATATGAACACTTTTCACATTCTCCCGTGCAACTCGGCTGCTAGTCCTCCTTTCATGCAGAATCTTAAGGTCCTAGCTAATGTCCAAGGCACCAAAGCCAGCTAAAAAGTCAATAATCAATACCTAAAACTTGAATTCTACTACTTCTTACTGGCTATTACATCAACTTAGAAGCTTCATCTGTGATCTACTATGGTGCTTTTAGTGTCACCGCATACCGCAGCACGTGACATTGCTTTGCAGAAGATAAGTACAACCGTTTCAGAGAGAAGTGCGGCCAATGTGACGATCTGGCTTTAAGTCGATTCGATAACAAATGACGAAAACGGACGGATGTCTCAGGTTTTTACTACATGTGAACACTTTTCACATTCTCCCGTGCAACTGGACTGCTAGTCCTCCTTTTATGCAGAATCTTAAGGTCCTAGCTCATGTCCAAGGCACCAAAGCCAGCTAAAAAGTCAATAACCGATACCTAAAACTTGAATTGTACTACTTCTTACTGGCTATTACATCAACTTAGAAGCTTCATCTGTGTTCTACTATGGTGCTTTTAGTGTCTCCGCATACCGCAGCACGCGACATAGCTTTGTAGACGATAAGTACAACCGTTTCAGAGAGAAGAGCGGCCAATGTGACGATCTGGCTTTAAGTCGATTCGATAACAAATGACGCAAACGGACGGATTTCTCAGGTTTTTACTACATATGAACACTTTTCACATTCTCCCGTGCAACTCGGCTGCTAGTCCTCCTTTCATGCAGAATCTTAAGGTCATAGCCCATGTCCAAGGCACCAAAGCCAGCTAAAAAGTCAATAATCAATACCTAAAACTTGAATTCTACTACTTCTTACTGGCTATTACATCAACTTAGAAGCTTCATCTCTGTTCTACTTTGGTGCTTTTAGTGTCTCCACATAACGCAGCACGCAACATGGCTTTGCAGAAGATAAGTACAACCGTTTCAGAGAGAAGTGCGGCCAATGTGACGATCTGGCTTTAAGTCGATTCGATAACAAATGACGAAAACGGACGGATGTCTCAGGTTTTTACTACATGTGAACACTTTTCACATTCTCCCGTGCAACTGGGCTGCTAGTCCTCCTTTTATGCAGAATCTTAAGGTCCTAGCTCATGTCCAAGGCACCAAAGCCAACTAAAAAGTCAATAATCTATACCTAAAACTTGAATTGGACTACTTCTTACTGGCTATTACATCAACTAAGAAGCTTCATCTGTGTTCTACTACGGTGCTTTTAGTTTCTCCGCATACCGCAGCACGCGATATAGTTTTGCAGACGATAAGCACAACCGTTTCAGAGAGAAGAGCGGCCAATGTGACGATCTGGCTAAAAGTCGATTCGATAACAAATGACGAAAACGGACGGATTTCTCAGGTTTTTACTACATATGAACACTTTTCACACTCTCCCGTGCAACTCGGCTGCTAGTCCTCCTTTCATGCAGAATCTTAAGATCCTAGCTCATGTCCAAGGCACCAAAGCCAGCTAAAAGGTCAGTATTCAATACCTAAAACTTGAATTGTACTACTTCTTACTGGCTATTACATCAACTTAGAAGCTTGATCTGTGTTGTACTATGGTGCTTTTAGTGTCTCAGCATACCGCAGCACGCGACATAGCTTTGCCGACGATAAGTACAACCGTTTCAGAGAGAAGAGCGGCCAATGTGACGATCTGGCTTTAAGTCGATTCGATAACAAATGAAGAAAACGGACGGATTTCTCAGGTTTTTACTACATGCGAAAACTTTTCACATTCTCCCGTGCAACTCTGCTGCTAGTCCTCCATTCACGCAGAATCTCAAGGTCGTAGCTTATGTCCAAGGCACCAAAGCCAACTAAAAAGTCAATAATCGATACCTAAAACTTAAACTGTACTACTTCTTACTGGCTATTACATCAACTTAGAAGCTTCATCTGTGTTCTACTATGGTGCTTTTAGTGTCTCCGCATACCGCAGCACGCGACATAGCTTTGTAGACGATAAGTACAACCGTTTTAGAGAGAAGAGCGGCCAATGTGACGATCTGGCTTTAAGTCGATTCGATAACAAATGACGAAAACGGACGGATTTCTCAGGTTTTTATGACATATGAACACTTTTCACATTCTCCCGTGCAACTCGGTTTCTAGTCCTCCTTTCATGCAGAATCTTAAGGTCCTAGCTCATGTCCAAGTCACCAAAGCCAGCTAAAAAGTCAATAATCGATACATAAAACTTGAACTGTACTACTTCTTACTGGCTATTACATCAACTAAGAAGCTTCATCTGTGTTCTACTACGGTGCTTTTAGTTTCTCCGCATACCGCAGCACGCGATATAGTTTTGCAGACGATAAGCACAACCGTTTCAGAGAGAAGAGCGGCCAATGTGACGATCTGGCTAAAAGTCGATTCGATTACAAATGACGAAAACGGACGGATTTCTCAGGTTTTTACTACATATGAACACTTTTCACACTCTCCCGTGCAACTCGGCTGCTAGTCCTCCTTTCATGCAGAATCTTAAGATCCTAGCTCATGTCCAAGGCACCAAAGCCAGCTAAAAGGTCAGTATTCAATACCTAAAACTTGAATTGTACTACTTCTTACTGGCTATTACATCAACTTAGAAGCTTGATCTGTGTTGTACTATGGTGCTTTTAGTGTCTCAGCATACCGCAGCACGCGACATAGCTTTGCAGACGATAAGTACAACCGTTTCAGAGAGAAGAGCGGCCAATGTGACGATCTGGCTTTAAGTCGATTCGATAACAAATGAAGAAAACGGACGGATTTCTCAGGTTTTTACTACATGCGAAAACTTTTCACATTCTCCCGTGCAACTCTGCTGCTAGTCCTCCATTCACGCAGAATCTCAAGGTCGTAGCTTATGTCCAAGGCACCAAAGCCAACTAAAAAGTCAATAATCGATACCTAAAACTTAAACTGTACTACTTCTTACTGGCTATTACATCAACTTAGAAGCTTCATCTGTGTTCTACTACGGTGCTTTTAGTTTCTCCGCATACCGCAGCACGCGACATGGTTTTGCAGACGATAAGCACAACCGTTTCAGAGAGAAGTGCGGCCAATGTGACGATCTGGCTTTAAGTCCATTCGATAACAAATGACGAAAACGGACGGATGTCTCAGGTTTTTACTACATGTGAACACTTTTCACATTCTCCCGTGCAACTGGGCTGCTAGTCCTCCTTTTATGCAGAATCTTAAGGTCCTAGCTCATGTCCAAGGCACCAAAGCCAGCTAAAAAGTCAATAATCTATACCTAAAACTTGAATTGGACTACTTCTTACTGGCTATTACATCAACTAAGAAGCTTCATCTGTGTTCTACTACGGTGCTTTTAGTTTCTCCGCATACCGCAGCACGCGATATAGTTTTGCAGACGATAAGCACAACCGTTTCAGAGAGAAGAGCGGCCAATGTGACGATCTGGCTAAAAGTCGATTCGATTACAAATGACGAAAACGGACGGATTTCTCAGGTTTTTACTACATATGAACACTTTTCACACTCTCCCGTGCAACTCGGCTGCTAGTCCTCCTTTCATGCAGAATCTTAAGGTCCTAGCTCATGTCCAAGGCACCAAAGCCAGCTAAAAAGTCAATAACCGATACCTAAAACTTGAATTGTACTACTTCTTACTGGCTATTACATCAACTTAGAAGCTTCATCTGTGTTCTACTATGGTGCTTTTAGTGTCTCCGCATACCGCAGCACGCGACATAGCTTTGTAGACGATAAGTACAACCGTTTCAGAGAGAAGAGCGGCCAATGTGACGATCTGGCTTTAAGTCGATTCGATAACAAATGACGCAAACGGACGGATTTCTCAGGTTTTTACTACATATGAACACTTTTCACATTCTCCCGTGCAACTCGGCTGCTAGTCCTCCTTTCATGCAGAATCTTAAGGTCATAGCCCATGTCCAAGGCACCAAAGCCAGCTAAAAAGTCAATAATCAATACCTAAAACTTGAATTCTACTACTTCTTACTGGCTATTACATCAACTTAGAAGCTTCATCTCTGTTCTACTATGGTGCTTTTAGTGTCTCCACATAACGCAGCACGCAACATGGCTTTGCAGAAGATAAGTACAACCGTTTCAGAGAGAAGTGCGGCCAATGTGACGATCTGGCTTTAAGTCGATTCGATAACAAATGACGAAAACGGACGGATGTCTCAGGTTTTTACTACATGTGAACACTTTTCACATTCTCCCGTGCAACTGGGCTGCTAGTCCTCCTTTTATGCAGAATCTTAAGGTCCTAGCTCATGTCCAAGGCACCAAAGCCAACTAAAAAGTCAATAATCTATACCTAAAACTTGAATTGGACTACTTCTTACTGGCTATTACATCAACTAAGAAGCTTCATCTGTGTTCTACTACGGTGCTTTTAGTTTCTCCGCATACCGCAGCACGCGATATAGTTTTGCAGACGATAAGCACAACCGTTTCAGAGAGAAGAGCGGCCAATGTGACGATCTGGCTAAAAGTCGATTCGATAACAAATGACGAAAACGGACGGATTTCTCAGGTTTTTATGACATATGAACACTTTTCACATTCTCCCGTGCAACTCGGTTTCTAGTCCTCCTTTCATGCAGAATCTTAAGGTCCTAGCTCATGTCCAAGTCACCAAAGCCAGCTAAAAAGTCAATAATCGATACATAAAACTTGAACTGTACTACTTCTTACTGGCTATTACATCAACTTAGAAGCTTCATCTGTGTTCTACTACGGTGCTTTTAGTTTCTCCGCATACCGCAGCACGCGACATGGTTTTGCAGACGATAAGCACAACCGTTTCAGAGAGAAGTGCGGCCAATGTGACGATCTGGCTTTAAGTCGATTCGATAACAAATGACGAAAACGGACGGATTTCTCAGGTTTTTACTACATGCGAACACTTTTCACATTCTCCCGTGCAACTCTGCTGCTAGTCCTCCTTTCACGCAGAATCTCAAGGTCCTAGCTCATGTCCAAAGCACCAAAGCCAGCTAAAAAGTCAATAATCGATACCTAAAACTTGAATTGTACTACTTCTTACTGGCTATTACACCAACTTAGAAGCTTCATCTGTGTTCTACTATGACGATTTTCGTGTCTCCGCATACCGCAGCACGCGACATAGCTTTGCAGACGATAAGTACAACCGTTTCACGGAGAAGAGTGGCCATTGTGACGATCTGGCTATAAGTCGATTCGATAACAAATGACGAAAACGGACGGATTTACAAGGATTTTACTACATATGAACACTTTTCACATTCTCCCATGCAATTCGGCTGCTAGTCCTCCTTTCATGCAGAACGTTAAGGTCCTGGCTCATGTGCAATGCACCAAAGCCAGCTAAAAAGTCAATAATCGATACCCAAAACTTGAACTGTACTACTTGTTACTGGCTATTACATCAACTTAGAAGCTTCATCTGTGTTCTACTTTGGTGCTTTTAGTGTCTCCGCATACCGCAGCACGCGACATAGCTTTGCAGACGATAAGTACAACCGTTTCAGAGAGAAGAGCGGCCAATGTGACGATCTGGCTTTAAGTCGATTCGATAACAAATGACGAAACCGGACGGATTTCTCAGGTTTTTACTACATATGAACACTTTTCACATTCTCCCGAGCAACGCGGCTGCTAGTCCTCCTTTCATGCAGAATGTTAAGGTCCTAGCTCATGTCCAAGGCACCAAAGCCAGCTAAAAAGTCAATAATCGATACCTAACTTCTTACTGGCTATTACATCAACTTAGAAGCTTCATCTGTGTTCTACTACGGTGCTTTTAGTTTCTCCGCATACCGCAGCACGCGACACAGCTTTGCAGACGATAAGTACAACCGTTTCAGAGAGAAGAGCGGCCAATGTGACGATCTGGCTTTAAGTCGATTCGATAACAAATGACGAAAACGGGCGGATTTCTCAGGTTTTTACTTCATATGAACACTTTTCAAATTCTCCCGTGCAACTCGGCTGCTAGTCCTCCTTTCATGCAGAATCTTAAGGTAATAGCTCATGTCCAAGGCACCAAAGCCAGCTAAGAAGTCAATAATCGATACCTAAAACTTGAATTGTACTACTTCTTACTGGCTATTACATCAACTTAGAAGCTTCATCTGTGTTCTACTATGGTGCTTTTAGTGTCTCCGCATACCGCAGCACGCGACATAGCTTTGTAGACGATAAGTACAACCGTTTCAGAGAGAAGAGCGGCCAATGTGACGATCTGGCTTTAAGTCGATTCGATAACAAATGACGAAAACGGACGGATTTCTCAGGTTTTTATTACATATGAACACTTTTCACATTCTCCCGTGCAACTCGGTTGCTAGTCCTCCTTTCATGCAGAATGTTAAGGTCCTAGCTCATGTCCAAGTCACCAAAGCCAGCTAAAAAGTCAATAATCGATACCTAAAACTTGAATTGGACGACTTCTTACTGGCTATTACATCAACTTAGATGCTTCATCTGTGTTCTACTATGGTGCTTTTAGTGTCTCAGCATACAGCAGCACGCGACATAGCTGTGCAGACGATAAGTACAACCGTTTCAGAGAGAAGAGCGCCCAATGTGACGATCTGGCTTTAAGTCGATTCGATAACAAATGACGAAAACGGACGGATTTCTCAGGTTTTTACTACATATGAACACTTTTCACATTCTCCCATGCAACTCGGTTTCTAGTCCTCCTTTCATGCAGAATCTTAAGGTCCTAGCTCATGTCCAAGGCACCAAAGCCAGCTAAAAGGTCAGTAACCGATACCTACAACTTGAATTGTACTACTTCTTACTGGCTATTACATCATCTTAGGAGCTTCATCTGTGTTCTACTATGGTGCTTTTCTGTTTCCGCCTACGGCAAAACGCGACATAGCTTTGCAGACGATACGTACAACCGTTTCAGAGAGAAGAGCGGCCAATGTGACGATCTGGCTTTAAGTCGATTCGATAGCAAATGACGAAAACGGACGGATTTCTCAGGTTTTTACTACATCTGAACACTTTTCACATTCTCCCGTGCAACTCGGCTGCTAGTACTCCTTTCATGCAGAATGTTAAGGTCCTAGCTCATGTCCAAGGCACCAAAGCCAGCTAAAAAGTCAATAATTGATACCTAACTTCTTACTGGCAATTACATCAACTTACAAGCTTCATCTGTGTTCTACTACGGTGCATTTAGTTTCTCCGCATACCGCAGCACGCGACACAGCTTTGCAGACGATAAGTACAAACGTTTCAGAGAGAAGAGCGGCCAATGTGACGATCTGGCTTTAAGTCGATTCGATAACAAATGACGAAAACGGACGGATTTCTCAGGTTTTTACTACATATGAACACTTTTCACATTCTCTCGTGCAACTCGGCTGCTAGTCCTCCTTTCATGCAGAATCTTAAGGTCCTAGCTCATGTCCAAGGCACCAAAGCCAGCTAAAAGGTCAATATTCATTACCTAAAACTTGAATTGTACTACTTCTTACTGGCTATTACATCATCTTAGGAGCTACATCTGTGTTCTACTATGGTGCTTTTAGTGTCTCCGAATACCGCAGTACGCGACATAGCTTTGCAGACGATACGTACAACCGTTTCAGAGAGAAGAGCGGCCAATGTGACGATCTGGCTTTAAGTCGATTCGATAACAAAAGACGAAACCGGACGGATTTCTCAGGTTTTTACTACATATGAACACTTTTCAAATTCTCCCGTGCAACTCGGCTGCTAGTCCTACTTTCATGCAGAATCTTAAGGTAATAGCTCATGTCCAAGGCACCAAACCCAGCTAAGAAGTCAATAATCGATACCTAAAACTTGAATTGTACTACTTCTTACTGGCTATTACATCAACTTCGAAGCTTCATCTCTGTTCTACTATGGTGCTTTTAGTGCCTCCGCGTAGCGCAGCACGCGACATAGCTTTGCAGACGATAAGTACAACCGTTTCAGAGGGAAGAGCAGCCAATTTGACGATCTGGCTTTAACTCGATTCGATAACAAATGACGAAAACGGACGGATTTCTCACGTTTTTACTACATATGAACACTTTTCACATTCTCCCGTGCAATTCGGCTGCTAGTCCTCCTTTAATGCAGAACGTTAAGGTCCTAGCTCATGTCCAAGGCACCAAAGCCAGCTAAAAAGTCAATAACCGATACTTACAACTTGAATTGTACTACTTCTTACTGGCTATTACGTCATCTTAGGAGCTTCATCTGTGTTCTACTATGGTGCTTTTAGTGTCTCCGAATACCGCAGTACGCGACATAGCTTTGCAGACGATAAGTACAACCGTTTCAGAGAGAAGAGCCACCAATGTGACGATCTGGCTTTAAGTCGATTCGATAGCAAATGACGAAAACGGACGGATTTCTCAGGTTTTTACTACATATGAACACTTTTCACATTCTCTCGTGCAACTCGGCTGCTAGTCCTCCTTTCATGCAGAATCTTAAGGTCCTAGCTCATGTCCAAGGCACCAAACCCAGCTAAAAGGTCAATATTCATTACATAAAACTTGAATTGTACTACTTCTTACTGGCTATTACATCATCTTAGGAGCTTCATCTGTGTTCTACTATGGTGCTTTTAGTGTCTCCGAATACCGCAGTACGCGACATAGCTTTGCAGACGATACGTACAACCGTTTCAGAGAGAAGAGCTGCCAATGTGACGATCTGGCTTTAAGTCGATTCGATAGCAAATGACGAAAACGGACGGATTTCTCAGGTTTTTACTACATATGAACACTTTTCACATTCTCCCGTGCAACTCGGCTGCTAGTCCTCCTTTCATGCAGAATCTTAATGTCCTAGCTCATGTCCAAGGCACCAAAGCCAGCTAAAAGGTCAATATTCATTACCTAAAACTTGAATTGTACTACTTCTTACTGGCTATTACATCATCTTAGGAGCTTCATCTGTGTTCTACTATGGTGCTTTTAGTGTCTCCGAATACCGCAGTACGCGACATAGCTTTGCAGACGATAAGTACAACCGTTTCAGAGAGAAGAGGAGCCAATGTGAAGATCTGGCTTTAAGTCGATTCGATAACAAATGACGAAAACGGACGGATTTCTAAGGTTTTTACTACATATGAACACTTTTCACATTCTCCCGTGCAACTCGGCTGATAGTCCTCCTTTCATGCAGAATCTTAAGGTCCTAGCTCATGTCCAAGGCAGCAAAGACAGCTAAAAAGTCAATAATCGATACCTGAAACTTGAATTCTACTACATCTTACTGACTATTGCATCAACTTAGAAGCTTCATCTGTGTTCTACTACGGTGCTTTTAGTTTCTCCGCATACCGCAGCACGCGACATAGTTTTTCAGACGATAAGCACAACCGTTTCAGAGAGAAGAGCGGCCAATGTGACGATCTGGCTTTAAGTCGATTCGATAACAAATGACGAAAACGGACGGATTTCTCAGGTTTTTATTACATATGAACACTTTTCACATTCTCCCGTGCAACTCGGTTGCTAGTCCTCCTTTCATGCAGAATGTTAAGGTCCTAGCTCATGTCCAAGTCACCAAAGCCAGCTAAAAAGTCAATAATCGATACCTAAAACTTGAATTGGACGACTTCTTACTGGCTATTACATCAACTTAGATGCTTCATCTGTGTTCTACTATGGTGCTTTTAGTGTCTCAGCATACAGCAGCACGCGACATAGCTGTGCAGACGATAAGTACAACCGTTTCAGAGAGAAGAGCGCCCAATGTGACGATCTGGCTTTAAGTCGATTCGATAACAAATGACGAAAACGGACGGATTTCTCAGGTTTTTACTACATATGAACACTTTTCACATTCTCCCATGCAACTCGGTTTCTAGTCCTCCTTTCATGCAAAATCTTAAGGTCCTAGCTCATGTCCAAGGCACCAAAGCCAGCTAAAAGGTCAGTAACCGATACCTACAACTTGAATTGTACTACTTCTTACTGGCTATTACATCATCTTAGGAGCTTCATCTGTGTTCTACTATGGTGCTTTTCTGTTTCCGCCTACGGCAAAACGCGACATAGCTTTGCAGACGATACGTACAACCGTTTCAGAGAGAAGAGCGGCCAATGTGACGATCTGGCTTTAAGTCGATTCGATAGCAAATGACGAAAACGGACGGATTTCTC
This sequence comes from Schistocerca gregaria, assembly GCF_023897955.1. Classification (NCBI taxonomy): domain Eukaryota; kingdom Metazoa; phylum Arthropoda; class Insecta; order Orthoptera; family Acrididae; genus Schistocerca; species Schistocerca gregaria. Next base: position 2,742,120 of record NW_026061811.1, on the reverse strand, counting down.
AGGTTTTTACTACATCTGAACACTTTTCACATTCTCCCGTGCAACTCGGCTGCTAGTACTCCTTTCATGCAGAATGTTAAGGTCCTAGCTCATGTCCAAGGCACCAAAGCCAGCTAAAAAGTCAATAATTGATACCTAACTTCTTACTGGCAATTACATCAACTTACAAGCTTCATCTGTGTTCTACTACGGTGCATTTAGTTTCTCCGCATACCGCAGCACGCGACACAGCTTTGCAGACGATAAGTACAAACGTTTCAGAGAGAAGAGCGGCCAATGTGACGATCTGGCTTTAAGTCGATTCGATAACAAATGACGAAAACGGACGGATTTCTCAGGTTTTTACTACATATGAACACTTTTCACATTCTCCCATGCAACTCGGTTTCTAGTCCTCCTTTCATGCAGAATCTTAAGGTCCTAGCTCATGTCCAAGGCACCAAAGCCAGCTAAAAGGTCAGTAACCGATACCTACAACTTGAATTGTACTACTTCTTACTGGCTATTACATCATCTTAGGAGCTACATCTGTGTTCTACTATGGTGCTTTTAGTGTCTCCGAATACCGCAGTACGCGACATAGCTTTGCAGACGATACGTACAACCGTTTCAGAGAGAAGAGCGGCCAATGTGACGATCTGGCTTTAAGTCGATTCGATAACAAAAGACGAAACCGGACGGATTTCTCAGGTTTTTACTACATATGAACACTTTTCAAATTCTCCCGTGCAACTCGGCTGCTAGTCCTACTTTCATGCAGAATCTTAAGGTAATAGCTCATGTCCAAGGCACCAAACCCAGCTAAGAAGTCAATAATCGATACCTAAAACTTGAATTGTACTACTTCTTACTGGCTATTACATCAACTTCGAAGCTTCATCTCTGTTCTACTATGGTGCTTTTAGTGCCTCCGCGTAGCGCAGCACGCGACATAGCTTTGCAGACGATAAGTACAACCGTTTCAGAGGGAAGAGCAGCCAATGTGACGATCTGGCTTTAACTCGATTCGATAACAAATGACGAAAACGGACGGATTTCTCACGTTTTTACTACATATGAACACTTTTCACATTCTCCCGTGCAATTCGGCTGCTAGTCCTCCTTTAATGCAGAACGTTAAGGTCCTAGCTCATGTCCAAGGCACCAAAGCCAGCTAAAAAGTCAATAACCGATACTTACAACTTGAATTGTACTACTTCTTACTGGCTATTACGTCATCTTAGGAGCTTCATCTGTGTTCTACTATGGTGCTTTTAGTGTCTCCGAATACCGCAGTACGCGACATAGCTTTGCAGACGATAAGTACAACCGTTTCAGAGAGAAGAGCCACCAATGTGACGATCTGGCTTTAAGTCGATTCGATAGCAAATGACGAAAACGGACGGATTTCTCAGGTTTTTACTACATATGAACACTTTTCACATTCTCTCGTGCAACTCGGCTGCTAGTCCTCCTTTCATGCAGAATCTTAAGGTCCTAGCTCATGTCCAAGGCACCAAACCCAGCTAAAAGGTCAATATTCATTACATAAAACTTGAATTGTACTACTTCTTACTGGCTATTACATCATCTTAGGAGCTTCATCTGTGTTCTACTATGGTGCTTTTAGTGTCTCCGAATACCGCAGTACGCGACATAGCTTTGCAGACGATACGTACAACCGTTTCAGAGAGAAGAGCTGCCAATGTGACGATCTGGCTTTAAGTCGATTCGATAGCAAATGACGAAAACGGACGGATTTCTCAGGTTTTTACTACATATGAACACTTTTCACATTCTCCCGTGCAACTCGGCTGCTAGTCCTCCTTTCATGCAGAATCTTAATGTCCTAGCTCATGTCCAAGGCACCAAAGCCAGCTAAAAGGTCAATATTCATTACCTAAAACTTGAATTGTACTACTTCTTACTGGCTATTACATCATCTTAGGAGCTTCATCTGTGTTCTACTATGGTGCTTTTAGTGTCTCCGAATACCGCAGTACGCGACATAGCTTTGCAGACGATAAGTACAACCGTTTCAGAGAGAAGAGGAGCCAATGTGAAGATCTGGCTTTAAGTCGATTCGATAACAAATGACGAAAACGGACGGATTTCTAAGGTTTTTACTACATATGAACACTTTTCACATTCTCCCGTGCAACTCGGCTGATAGTCCTCCTTTCATGCAGAATCTTAAGGTCCTAGCTCATGTCCAAGGCAGCAAAGACAGCTAAAAAGTCAATAATCGATACCTGAAACTTGAATTCTACTACATCTTACTGACTATTGCATCAACTTAGAAGCTTCATCTGTGTTCTACTACGGTGCTTTTAGTTTCTCCGCATACCGCAGCACGCGACATAGTTTTTCAGACGATAAGCACAACCGTTTCAGAGAGAAGAGCGGCCAATGTGACGATCTGGCTTTAAGTCGATTCGATAACAAATGACGAAAACGGACGGATTTCTCAGGTTTTTATTACATATGAACACTTTTCACATTCTCCCGTGCAACTCGGTTGCTAGTCCTCCTTTCATGCAGAATGTTAAGGTCCTAGCTCATGTCCAAGTCACCAAAGCCAGCTAAAAAGTCAATAATCGATACCTAAAACTTGAATTGGACGACTTCTTACTGGCTATTACATCAACTTAGATGCTTCATCTGTGTTCTACTATGGTGCTTTTAGTGTCTCAGCATACAGCAGCACGCGACATAGCTGTGCAGACGATAAGTACAACCGTTTCAGAGAGAAGAGCGCCCAATGTGACGATCTGGCTTTAAGTCGATTCGATAACAAATGACGAAAACGGACGGATTTCTCAGGTTTTTACTACATATGAACACTTTTCACATTCTCCCATGCAACTCGGTTTCTAGTCCTCCTTTCATGCAAAATCTTAAGGTCCTAGCTCATGTCCAAGGCACCAAAGCCAGCTAAAAGGTCAGTAACCGATACCTACAACTTGAATTGTACTACTTCTTACTGGCTATTACATCATCTTAGGAGCTTCATCTGTGTTCTACTATGGTGCTTTTCTGTTTCCGCCTACGGCAAAACGCGACATAGCTTTGCAGACGATACGTACAACCGTTTCAGAGAGAAGAGCGGCCAATGTGACGATCTGGCTTTAAGTCGATTCGATAGCAAATGACGAAAACGGACGGATTTCTCAGGTTTTTACTACATCTGAACACTTTTCACATTCTCCCGTGCAACTCGGCTGCTAGTACTCCTTTCATGCAGAATGTTAAGGTCCTAGCTCATGTCCAAGGCACCAAAGCCAGCTAAAAAGTCAATAATTGATACCTAACTTCTTACTGGCAATTACATCAACTTACAAGCTTCATCTGTGTTCTACTACGGTGCATTTAGTTTCTCCGCATACCGCAGCACGCGACACAGCTTTGCAGACGATAAGTACAAACGTTTCAGAGAGAAGAGCGGCCAATGTGACGATCTGGCTTTAAGTCGATTCGATAACAAATGACGAAAACGGACGGATTTCTCAGGTTTTTACTACATATGAACACTTTTCACATTCTCTCGTGCAACTCGGCTGCTAGTCCTCCTTTCATGCAGAATCTTAAGGTCCTAGCTCATGTCCAAGGCACCAAAGCCAGCTAAAAGGTCAATATTCATTACCTAAAACTTGAATTGTACTACTTCTTACTGGCTATTACATCATCTTAGGAGCTACATCTGTGTTCTACTATGGTGCTTTTAGTGTCTCCGAATACCGCAGTACGCGACATAGCTTTGCAGACGATACGTACAACCGTTTCAGAGAGAAGAGCGGCCAATGTGACGATCTGGCTTTAAGTCGATTCGATAACAAATGACGAAACCGGACGGATTTCTCAGGTTTTTACTACATATGAACACTTTTCAAATTCTCCCGTGCAACTCGGCTGCTAGTCCTACTTTCATGCAGAATCTTAAGGTAATAGCTCATGTCCAAGGCACCAAACCCAGCTAAGAAGTCAATAATCGATACCTAAAACTTGAATTGTACTACTTCTTACTGGCTATTACATCAACTTCGAAGCTTCATCTCTGTTCTACTATGGTGCTTTTAGTGCCTCCGCGTAGCGCAGCACGCGACATAGCTTTGCAGACGATAAGTACAACCGTTTCAGAGGGAAGAGCAGCCAATGTGACGATCTGGCTTTAACTCGATTCGATAACAAATGACGAAAACGGACGGATTTCTCACGTTTTTACTACATATGAACACTTTTCACATTCTCCCGTGCAATTCGGCTGCTAGTCCTCCTTTAATGCAGAACGTTAAGGTCCTAGCTCATGTCCAAGGCACCAAAGCCAGCTAAAAAGTCAATAACCGATACTTACAACTTGAATTGTACTACTTCTTACTGGCTATTACGTCATCTTAGGAGCTTCATCTGTGTTCTACTATGGTGCTTTTAGTGTCTCCGAATACCGCAGTACGCGACATAGCTTTGCAGACGATAAGTACAACCGTTTCAGAGAGAAGAGCCACCAATGTGACGATCTGGCTTTAAGTCGATTCGATAGCAAATGACGAAAACGGACGGATTTCTCAGGTTTTTACTACATATGAACACTTTTCACATTCTCTCGTGCAACTCGGCTGCTAGTCCTCCTTTCATGCAGAATCTTAAGGTCCTAGCTCATGTCCAAGGCACCAAACCCAGCTAAAAGGTCAATATTCATTACATAAAACTTGAATTGTACTACTTCTTACTGGCTATTACATCATCTTAGGAGCTTCATCTGTGTTCTACTATGGTGCTTTTAGTGTCTCCGAATACCGCAGTACGCGACATAGCTTTGCAGACGATACGTACAACCGTTTCAGAGAGAAGAGCTGCCAATGTGACGATCTGGCTTTAAGTCGATTCGATAGCAAATGACGAAAACGGACGGATTTCTCAGGTTTTTACTACATATGAACACTTTTCACATTCTCCCGTGCAACTCGGCTGCTAGTCCTCCTTTCATGCAGAATCTTAAGGTCCTAGCTCATGTCCAAGGCACCAAAGCCAGCTAAAAGGTCAATATTCATTACCTAAAACTTGAATTGTACTACTTCTTACTGGCTATTACATCATCTTAGGAGCTTCATCTGTGTTCTACTATGGTGCTTTTAGTGTCTCCGAATACCGCAGTACGCGACATAGCTTTGCAGACGATAAGTACAACCGTTTCAGAGAGAAGAGGAGCCAATGTGAAGATCTGGCTTTAAGTCGATTCGATAACAAATGACGAAAACGGACGGATATCTAAGGTTTTTACTACATATGAACACTTTTCACATTCTCCCGTGCAACTCGGCTGCTAGTCCTCCTTTCATGCAGAATCTTAAGGTCCTAGCTCATGTCCAAGGCACCAAAGCCAGCTAAAAGGTCAATATTCATTACCTAAAACTTGAATTGTACTACTTCTTACTGGCTATTACATCATCTTAGGAGCTTCATCTGTGTTCTACTATGGTGCTTTTAGTGTCTCCGAATACCGCAGTACGCGACATAGCTTTGCAGACGATAAGTACAACCGTTTCAGAGAGAAGAGGAGCCAATGTGAAGATCTGGCTTTAAGTCGATTCGATAACAAATGACGAAAACGGACGGATTTCTAAGGTTTTTACTACATATGAACACTTTTCACATTCTCCCGTGCAACTCGGCTGATAGTCCTCCTTTCATGCAGAATCTTAAGGTCCTAGCTCATGTCCAAGGCAGCAAAGACAGCTAAAAAGTCAATAATCGATACCTGAAACTTGAATTCTACTACATCTTACTGACTATTGCATCAACTTAGAAGCTTCATCTGTGTTCTACTACGGTGCTTTTAGTTTCTCCGCATACCGCAGCACGCGACATAGTTTTTCAGACGATAAGCACAACCGTTTCAGAGAGAAGAGCGGCCAATGTGACGATCTGGCTTTAAGTCGATTCGATAACAAATGACGAAAACGGACGGATTTCTCAGGTTTTTACTACATGCGAACACTTTTCACATTCTCCCGTGCAACTCTGCTGCTAGTCCTCCTTTCACGCAGAATCTCAAGGTCCTATCTCATGTCCAAAGCACCAAAGCCAGCTAAAAAGTCAATAATCGATACCTAAAACTTGAATTCTACTACTTCTTACTGGCTATTACATCAACTTAGAAGCTTCATCTGTGTTCTACTATGATGATTTTCGTATCTCCGCATACCGCAGCACGCGACATAGCTTTGCAGACGATAAGTACAACCGTTTCACGCAGAAGAGTGGCCAATGTGACGATCTGGCTTTAAGTCGATTCGATAACAAATGACGAAAACGGACGGATTTCTAAGGTTTTTACTACATATGAACACTTTTCACATTCTGCCATGCAACTCGGCTGCTAGTCCTCCTTTTATGCAGAATCTTAAGGTCCTAGCTCATGTCCAAGGTACCGAAGCCAGCTAAAAGGTCAATAATCGATACCTAAATCTTGAATTGGACTACTTCTTACTGGCTATTGCATCAACTTAGTAGCTTCATCTGTGTTCTACCATGGTGATTTTAGTGTCTCCGCATACCGCAGCACGCGACATAGCTTTGCAGACGATAAGTACAACCGTTTCAGAGAGAAGAGCGGCCAATGTGACGATCTGGCTTTCAGTCGATTCGATAACAAATGACGAAAACGGACGAATTTCTCCGGTTTTTACTACATATAAACACTTTTCACATTCTCCCGTGCAACTCGGCTTCTACTCGTCCTTTCATGCAGAATCTTAAGGTCCTAGCTCATGTACAAGGCACCAAAGCCAGCTAAGAAGTCAGTAATCGATACCTAAAACTTGAATTGTACTACTTCTTACTGGCTATTACATCAACTTAGAAGCTTCATCTGTGTTCTACTATGGTGCTTTTAGTGTCTCCGCATAGCGCAGCACGCGACATAGCTTTGCAGACGATAAATACAACCGTTTCAGAGAGAAGAGCGGCCAACGTGACGATCTGGCTTTAAGTCGATTCGATCACAAATGACGAAAACGGACGGATTTCTCAGCTTTTTACTACATATGAACACTTTTCACATTCTCCCGTGCAACTCGGCTGCTAGTCCTCCTTTCATGCAGAATCTTAAGGTCCTTGCTCATGTCCAAGGCACCAAAGCCAGCTAAAAGGTCAATATTCAATACCTAAATCTTGAATTGGACTACTTCTTACTGGCTATTGCATCAACTTAGTAGCTTCATCTGTGTTCTACTATGGTGATTTTAGTGTCTCCGCATACCGCAGCACGCGACATAGCTTTTCAGACGATAAGTACAAGCGTTTCAGAGAGAAGAGCGGCCAATGTGACGATCTGGCTTTAAGTCGATTCGATAACAAATGACGAAAACGGACGAATTTCTCAGGTTTTTACTACATATGAACACTTTTCACATTCTCCCGTGCAACTCGGCTGCTAGTCCTCCTTTCATGCAGAATCTTAAGGTCCTAGCTCATGTCCAAGGCACCAAAGCCAGCTAAAAGGTCAATATTCAATACCTAAATCTTGAATTGGACTACTTCTTACTGGCTATTGCATCAACTTAGTAGCTTCATATGTGTTCTACTTTGGTGATTTTAGTGTCTCCGCATACCGCAGCACGCGACATAGCTTTTCAGACGATAAGTACAAGCGTTTCAGAGAGAAGAGCGGCCAATGTGACGATCTGGCTTTAAGTCGATTCGATAACAAATGACGAAAACGGACGAATTTCTCAGGTTTTTACTACATATGAACACTTTTCACATTCTCCCGTGCAACTCGGCTGCTAGTCCTCCTTTCATGCAGAATGTTAAGGTCCTAGCTCATGTCCAAGGCACCAAAGCCAGCTAAAAAGTCAATAATCGATACCTAAAACTTGAATTGTACTACTTCTTACTGGCTATTACATCAACTTAGAAGCTTCATCTGTGTTCTACTATGGTGATTTTAGTGTCTCCGCATACCGCAGCACGCGACATAGCTTTGTAGACGATAAGTACAAACGTTTCAGATAGAAGAGCGGCCAATGTGACGATCTGGCTTTAACTCGATTCGATAACAAATGACGAAAACGGACGGATTTCTCAGGTTTTTACTACATATGAACACTTTTCACATTCTCCCGTGCAACTCGGCTGCTAGTCCTCCTTTCATGCAGAATCTTAAGGTCCTAGCTCATGTCCAAGGCACCAAAGCCAGCTAAAAGGTCAATATTCATTACCTAAAACTTGAATTCTACTACTTCTTACTGGCTATTACATCATCTTAGGAGCTTCATCTGTGTTCTACTATGGTGCATGTAGTGTCTCCGAATACCGTAGTACGCGACATAGCTTTCCAGACGATAAGTACAAGCGTTTCAGAGAGAAGAGCGGCCAATGTGACGATCTGGCTTTAAGTCGATTCAATAACAAATGACGAAAACGGACGGATTTCTCAGGTTTTTACTGCATATGAACAGTTTTCACATTCTCCCGTGCAATTGGGCTGCTAGTCCCCCTTTTATGCAGAATCTTAAGGTCCTAGCTCCTGTCCAAGGTACCGAAGCCAGCTAAAAAGTCAATAATCGATACCTAAATCTTGAATTGGACTACATATTACTGGCTATTGCATCAACTTAGTAGCTTGATCTGTGTTATACTATGGTGATTTTTGTGTCTCCGCATACCGCAGCACGCGACATAGCTTTGCAGACGATAAGTACAAGCGTTTCAGAGAGAAGAGCGGCCAATGTGACGATCTGGCTTTCAGTCGATTCGATAACAAATGACGAAAACGGACTAATTTCTCCGGTTTTTACTACATATAAACACTTTTCACATTCTCCCGTGCAACTCGGCTGCTAGTCCTCCTCTCATGCAGAATCTTAAGGTCCTTGCTCATGTCCAAGGCACCAAAGCCAGCTAAATGGTCAATATTCAATACCTAAATCTTGAATTGGACTACTTCTTACTGGCTATTGCATCAACTTAGTAGCTTCATCTGTGTTCTACTATGGTGCTTTTAGTGTCTCCACATACCGCAGCACGTGACATAGCTTTGCAGACGATAAGTACAACGGTTTCAGAGAGAAGAGCGGCCAATGTGACGATCTGGCTTTAAGTCGATTGGATAACAAATGACGAAAACGGACGGATTTCTAAGGTTTTTACTACATATGAACACTTTTCACAGTCTCCCGTGCAACTCGGCTGCTATTCCTCCTTTCATGCAGAATGTCAAGGTCCTAGCTCATATCCAGGGCACCAAAGCCAGCTAAAAGGTCAATATTCAACACCTAAAACTTGAATTGTACTACTTCTTACTGGCTATTACATACACTTAGAAGCTTCATCTGTGTTCTACTATGGTGCTTTTAGTGTCTCCGCATACCGCAGCACGCGGCATAGCTTTACAGTCGATAAGTACAACCGTTTCAGAGAGAAGAGCGGCCAATGTGACGATCTGGCTTTAAGTCGATTCGATAACAAATGACGAAAACGGACGGATTTCTCAGGTTTTTACTACATATGAACTCTTTTCACATTCTCCCGTGCAACTCGGCTGCTAGTCCTCCTTTCATGCAGGATCTTGAGGTCCTAGCTCATGTCCAAGGCACCAAAGCCAGCTAAAAAGTCAATAATCTATACCTAAAACTTGAATTGGACTACTTCTTACTGGCTATTACATCAACTTAGAAGCTTCATCTGTGTTCTACTACGGTGCCTTTAGTTTCTCCGCACATCGCAGCACGCGACATAGTTTTGCAGTCGATAAGCACAACCGTTTCAGAGAGAAGAGCGGCCAATGTGACGATGTGGCTTTAAGTCGATTCGATAACAAATGATGAAAACGGACGGATGTCTCAGGTTTTTACTACATATGAACACTTTTCACATTCTCCCATGCAACTCGGCTGATAGTCCTTCTTTCATGCAGAATGTCAAGGTCCTAGCTCATGTCCAAGGCACCAAAGCCAGCTAAAAAGTCAATAATCGATACCTAAAACTTGAATTGAACTTCTTCTTACTGGCTATTACATCAACTTAGAAGCTTCATCTGTGTTCTACTATGGTGCTTTTAGTGTCTCAGCATACCGCAGCACGCGACATAGCTTTGCAGACGATAAGTACAACCGTTTCAGAGAGAAGAGCGGCCAATTTGACGATCTGGCTTTAAGTCGATTCGATAACAAATGACGAAAACGGACGGATTTCTCAGGTTTTTACTACATATGAACACTTTTTACATTCTCTCGTGCAACTCGGCTGCTAGTCCTCCTTTCATGCAGAATCTTAAGGTCCTAGCTCATGTCCAAGGTACCGAAGCCAGCTAAAAAGTCAATAATCGATACCTAAAACTTGAATTGTTCTACTTCTTACTGGCTATTGCATCAACTTAGAAGCTTCATCTGTGTTCTACTATGTTGATTTTAGTGTCTCCGCATAAGGCAGCACGCGACATAGCTTTGCAGACGATAAGTACAACCGTTTCAGAGAGAAGAGCGGCCAATGTGACGATCTGGCTTTAAGTCGATTCGATAACAAATGACGAAAACGGACGGATTTCTCAGGGTTTTACTACATATGAACACTTTTCACATTATCCAGTGCAACTGGGCTGCTAGTCCTCCTTTCATGCAGAATCTTAAGGTCCTAGCTCATGTCCAAGGCACCAAAGCCAGCTAAAAAGTCAATAACCGATACCTAAAACTTGAAATGTACTAGTTCTTACTGGCTATTACGTCTTCTTAGGAGCTTCATCTGTGTTCTACTATGGTGCTTTTAGTGTCTCCGAATACAGCAGTACGCGACATAGCTTTGCAGACGATAAGTACAACCGTTTCAGAGAGAAGAGTAGCCAATGTGTCGATTTGGCTTTAAGTCGATTCGATAACAAATGACGAAAACGGACGGATTTCTCAGGTTTTTTCTACATATGAAAACTTTTCAGTCTCCCGTGCAACTCGGCTGCTAGTCCTTCTTTCATGCAGAATGTCAAGGTCCTAGCTCATGTCCAAGGCACCAAAGCCAGCTAAAAAGTCAATAATCGATACCTAAAACTTGAATTGTACTACTTCTTACTGGCTATTACATCAACTTAGAAGCTTCATCTGTGTTCTACTATGGTGCTTTTAGTGTCTCAGCATACCGCAGCACGCGACATAGCTTTGCAGACGATAAGTACAACCGTTTCAGAGAGAAGAGCGGCCAATGTGACGATCTGGCTTTAAGTCGATTCGATAACAAATGACGAAAACGGACGGATTTCTCAGGTTTTTACTACATATGAACACTTTTCACATTCTCCCGTGCAACTCGGCTGCTAGTTTTCCTTTCATGCAGAATCTTAAGGTCCTAGCTCATGTCCAAGGCACCAAAGCCAGCTAAAAGTTCCATATTCAATACCTAAAACTTGAATTGTACTACTTCTTACTGGCTATTACATCAACTTAGAACCTTGATCTGTGTTGTACTATGGTGCTTTTAGTGTCTCAGCATACCGCAGTACGCGACATAGCTTTGCAGACGATAAGTACAACCGTTTCAGAGAGAAGAGCGGCCAATGTGACGATCTGGCTTTATGTCGATTCGATAACAAATGACGAAAACGGACGGATTTCTAAGGTTTTTACTACATATGAACACTTTTCACATTCTCCCGTGCAAATCGGCTGCTAGTCCTCCTTTCATGCAGAATCTTGAGGTCCTAGCTCATGTCCAAGGCACCAAAGCCAGCTAATAAGTCAATAATCGATACCTAAAACATGAATTGTTCTACTTCTTACTGGCTATTGCATCAACTTAGAAGCTTCATCTGTGTTCTACTATGGTGATTTTAGTGTCTCCGCATACCGCAGCACGCGACATAGCTTTGCAGACGATAAGTACAACCGTTTCAGAGAGAAGAACGGCCAATGTGACGATCTGGCTTTAAGTCGATTCGATAACAAATGACGAAAACGGACGGATTTCTCAGGTTTTTACTACATATGAACACTTTTCACATTCTCCCGTGCAACTCGGCTGATAGTCCTCCTTTCATGCAGAATCTTGAGGTCCTAGCTCATGTCCAAGGCACCGAAGCCAGCTAAAAAGTCAATAATCGATACCTAAAACTTGAATTGTTCTACTTCTTACTGGCTATTGCATCAACTTAGAAGCTTCATCTGTGTTCTACTATGGCGATTTTAGTGTCTCCGCATACCGCAGCACGCGACATAGCTTTGCAGACGATAAGTACAACCGTTTCAGAGAGAAGAGCGGCCAATGTGACGATCTGGCTTGAAGTCGATTCGATAACAAATGACGAAAACATACGGATTTCTCAGGTTTTTACTACATATGAACACTTTTCACATTCTCCCGTGCAACTCGGCTGCTAGTCCTCCTTTCATGCAGAATCTTAAGGTCCTAGCTCATGTCCAAGGCACCAAAGCCAGCTAAAAAGTCAATAACCGATACCTAAAACTTAAAATGTACTACTTCTTACTGGCTATTACGTCATCTTAGGAGCTTCATCTGTGTTCTACTGTGGTGCTTTTAGTGTCTCCGAATACAGCAGTACGAGACATAGCTTTGCAGACGATAAGTACAACCGTTTCAGAGAGCAGAGCGGCCAATGTGACGAACTGGCTTTAAGTCGATTCGATAACAAATGACGAAGACAGACGGATTTCTCTGGTTTTTACTACATATGAACACTTTTCACATTCTCCCGTGCAACGCGGCTGCTAGTCCTCCATTCATGCAGAATCTTAAGGTCCTAGCTCATGTCCAAGGCACCAAAGCCAGCTAAAAGGTCAATATTCAATACCTAAAACTTGAATTGTACTACTTCTTACTGGCTATTACATCAACTTAGAAGCTTGATCTGTGTTCTACTATGGTGCTTTTAGTGTCTCAGCATACCGCAGCACGCGACATAGCTTTGCAGACGATAAGTACAACCGTTTCAGAGAGAAGAGCGGCCAATGTGACGATCTGGCTTTAAGTCGATTCGATAACAAATGACGAAAACGGACGGATTTCTCAGGTTTTTACTACATATGAACACTTTTCACATTCTCCCGTGCAACGCGGCTGATAGTCCTCCTTTCATGCGGAATCTTAAGGTCCTTGCTCATGTCCAAGGCACCAAAGCCAGCTAAAAGGTCAATATTCATTACCTAAAACTTGAATTGTACTACTTCTTACTGGCTATTACATCATCTTAGGAGCTTCATCTGTGTTCTACTATGGTGCTTTTAGTGTCTCCGAATACCGCAGTACGCGACATAGCTTTGCAGACGATAAGTACAACCGTTTCAGAGAGAAGAGGAGCCAATGTGAAGATCTGGCTTTAAGTCGATTCGATAACAAATGACGAAAACGGACGGATTTCTAAGGTTTTTACTACATATGAACACTTTTCACATTCTCCCGTGCAACTCGGCTGATAGTCCTCCTTTCATGCAGAATCTTAAGGTCCTAGCTCATGTCCAAGGCAGCAAAGACAGCTAAAAAGTCAATAATCGATACCTGAAACTTGAATTCTACTACATCTTACTGACTATTGCATCAACTTAGAAGCTTCATCTGTGTTCTACTACGGTGCTTTTAGTTTCTCCGCATACCGCAGCACGCGACATAGTTTTTCAGACGATAAGCACAACCGTTTCAGAGAGAAGAGCGGCCAATGTGACGATCTGGCTTTAAGTCGATTCGATAACAAATGACGAAAACGGACGGATTTCTCAGGTTTTTACTACATGCGAACACTTTTCACATTCTCCCGTGCAACTCTGCTGCTAGTCCTCCTTTCACGCAGAATCTCAAGGTCCTATCTCATGTCCAAAGCACCAAAGCCAGCTAAAAAGTCAATAATCGATACCTAAAACTTGAATTCTACTACTTCTTACTGGCTATTACATCAACTTAGAAGCTTCATCTGTGTTCTACTATGATGATTTTCGTATCTCCGCATACCGCAGCACGCGACATAGCTTTGCAGACGATAAGTACAACCGTTTCACGCAGAAGAGTGGCCAATGTGACGATCTGGCTTTAAGTCGATTCGATAACAAATGACGAAAACGGACGGATTTCTAAGGTTTTTACTACATATGAACACTTTTCACATTCTGCCATGCAACTCGGCTGCTAGTCCTCCTTTTATGCAGAATCTTAAGGTCCTAGCTCATGTCCAAGGTACCGAAGCCAGCTAAAAGGTCAATAATCGATACCTAAATCTTGAATTGGACTACTTCTTACTGGCTATTGCATCAACTTAGTAGCTTCATCTGTGTTCTACCATGGTGATTTTAGTGTCTCCGCATACCGCAGCACGCGACATAGCTTTGCAGACGATAAGTACAACCGTTTCAGAGAGAAGAGCGGCCAATGTGACGATCTGGCTTTCAGTCGATTCGATAACAAATGACGAAAACGGACGAATTTCTCCGGTTTTTACTACATATAAACACTTTTCACATTCTCCCGTGCAACTCGGCTTCTACTCGTCCTTTCATGCAGAATCTTAAGGTCCTAGCTCATGTACAAGGCACCAAAGCCAGCTAAGAAGTCAGTAATCGATACCTAAAACTTGAATTGTACTACTTCTTACTGGCTATTACATCAACTTAGAAGCTTCATCTGTGTTCTACTATGGTGCTTTTAGTGTCTCCGCATAGCGCAGCACGCGACATAGCTTTGCAGACGATAAATACAACCGTTTCAGAGAGAAGAGCGGCCAACGTGACGATCTGGCTTTAAGTCGATTCGATCACAAATGACGAAAACGGACGGATTTCTCAGCTTTTTACTACATATGAACACTTTTCACATTCTCCCGTGCAACTCGGCTGCTAGTCCTCCTTTCATGCAGAATCTTAAGGTCCTTGCTCATGTCCAAGGCACCAAAGCCAGCTAAAAGGTCAATATTCAATACCTAAATCTTGAATTGGACTACTTCTTACTGGCTATTGCATCAACTTAGTAGCTTCATCTGTGTTCTACTATGGTGATTTTAGTGTCTCCGCATACCGCAGCACGCGACATAGCTTTTCAGACGATAAGTACAAGCGTTTCAGAGAGAAGAGCGGCCAATGTGACGATCTGGCTTTAAGTCGATTCGATAACAAATGACGAAAACGGACGAATTTCTCAGGTTTTTACTACATATGAACACTTTTCACATTCTCCCGTGCAACTCGGCTGCTAGTCCTCCTTTCATGCAGAATCTTAAGGTCCTAGCTCATGTCCAAGGCACCAAAGCCAGCTAAAAGGTCAATATTCAATACCTAAATCTTGAATTGGACTACTTCTTACTGGCTATTGCATCAACTTAGTAGCTTCATATGTGTTCTACTTTGGTGATTTTAGTGTCTCCGCATACCGCAGCACGCGACATAGCTTTTCAGACGATAAGTACAAGCGTTTCAGAGAGAAGAGCGGCCAATGTGACGATCTGGCTTTAAGTCGATTCGATAACAAATGACGAAAACGGACGAATTTCTCAGGTTTTTACTACATATGAACACTTTTCACATTCTCCCGTGCAACTCGGCTGCTAGTCCTCCTTTCATGCAGAATGTTAAGGTCCTAGCTCATGTCCAAGGCACCAAAGCCAGCTAAAAAGTCAATAATCGATACCTAAAACTTGAATTGTACTACTTCTTACTGGCTATTACATCAACTTAGAAGCTTCATCTGTGTTCTACTATGGTGATTTTAGTGTCTCCGCATACCGCAGCACGCGACATAGCTTTGTAGACGATAAGTACAAACGTTTCAGATAGAAGAGCGGCCAATGTGACGATCTGGCTTTAACTCGATTCGATAACAAATGACGAAAACGGACGGATTTCTCAGGTTTTTACTACATATGAACACTTTTCACATTCTCCCGTGCAACTCGGCTGCTAGTCCTCCTTTCATGCAGAATCTTAAGGTCCTAGCTCATGTCCAAGGCACCAAAGCCAGCTAAAAGGTCAATATTCATTACCTAAAACTTGAATTCTACTACTTCTTACTGGCTATTACATCATCTTAGGAGCTTCATCTGTGTTCTACTATGGTGCATGTAGTGTCTCCGAATACCGTAGTACGCGACATAGCTTTCCAGACGATAAGTACAAGCGTTTCAGAGAGAAGAGCGGCCAATGTGACGATCTGGCTTTAAGTCGATTCAATAACAAATGACGAAAACGGACGGATTTCTCAGGTTTTTACTGCATATGAACAGTTTTCACATTCTCCCGTGCAATTGGGCTGCTAGTCCCCCTTTTATGCAGAATCTTAAGGTCCTAGCTCCTGTCCAAGGTACCGAAGCCAGCTAAAAAGTCAATAATCGATACCTAAATCTTGAATTGGACTACATATTACTGGCTATTGCATCAACTTAGTAGCTTGATCTGTGTTATACTATGGTGATTTTTGTGTCTCCGCATACCGCAGCACGCGACATAGCTTTGCAGACGATAAGTACAAGCGTTTCAGAGAGAAGAGCGGCCAATGTGACGATCTGGCTTTCAGTCGATTCGATAACAAATGACGAAAACGGACTAATTTCTCCGGTTTTTACTACATATAAACACTTTTCACATTCTCCCGTGCAACTCGGCTGCTAGTCCTCCTCTCATGCAGAATCTTAAGGTCCTTGCTCATGTCCAAGGCACCAAAGCCAGCTAAATGGTCAATATTCAATACCTAAATCTTGAATTGGACTACTTCTTACTGGCTATTGCATCAACTTAGTAGCTTCATCTGTGTTCTACTATGGTGCTTTTAGTGTCTCCACATACCGCAGCACGTGACATAGCTTTGCAGACGATAAGTACAACGGTTTCAGAGAGAAGAGCGGCCAATGTGACGATCTGGCTTTAAGTCGATTGGATAACAAATGACGAAAACGGACGGATTTCTAAGGTTTTTACTACATATGAACACTTTTCACAGTCTCCCGTGCAACTCGGCTGCTATTCCTCCTTTCATGCAGAATGTCAAGGTCCTAGCTCATATCCAGGGCACCAAAGCCAGCTAAAAGGTCAATATTCAACACCTAAAACTTGAATTGTACTACTTCTTACTGGCTATTACATACACTTAGAAGCTTCATCTGTGTTCTACTATGGTGCTTTTAGTGTCTCCGCATACCGCAGCACGCGGCATAGCTTTACAGTCGATAAGTACAACCGTTTCAGAGAGAAGAGCGGCCAATGTGACGATCTGGCTTTAAGTCGATTCGATAACAAATGACGAAAACGGACGGATTTCTCAGGTTTTTACTACATATGAACTCTTTTCACATTCTCCCGTGCAACTCGGCTGCTAGTCCTCCTTTCATGCAGGATCTTGAGGTCCTAGCTCATGTCCAAGGCACCAAAGCCAGCTAAAAAGTCAATAATCTATACCTAAAACTTGAATTGGACTACTTCTTACTGGCTATTACATCAACTTAGAAGCTTCATCTGTGTTCTACTACGGTGCCTTTAGTTTCTCCGCACATCGCAGCACGCGACATAGTTTTGCAGTCGATAAGCACAACCGTTTCAGAGAGAAGAGCGGCCAATGTGACGATGTGGCTTTAAGTCGATTCGATAACAAATGATGAAAACGGACGGATGTCTCAGGTTTTTACTACATATGAACACTTTTCACATTCTCCCATGCAACTCGGCTGATAGTCCTTCTTTCATGCAGAATGTCAAGGTCCTAGCTCATGTCCAAGGCACCAAAGCCAGCTAAAAAGTCAATAATCGATACCTAAAACTTGAATTGAACTTCTTCTTACTGGCTATTACATCAACTTAGAAGCTTCATCTGTGTTCTACTATGGTGCTTTTAGTGTCTCAGCATACCGCAGCACGCGACATAGCTTTGCAGACGATAAGTACAACCGTTTCAGAGAGAAGAGCGGCCAATTTGACGATCTGGCTTTAAGTCGATTCGATAACAAATGACGAAAACGGACGGATTTCTCAGGTTTTTACTACATATGAACACTTTTTACATTCTCTCGTGCAACTCGGCTGCTAGTCCTCCTTTCATGCAGAATCTTAAGGTCCTAGCTCATGTCCAAGGTACCGAAGCCAGCTAAAAAGTCAATAATCGATACCTAAAACTTGAATTGTTCTACTTCTTACTGGCTATTGCATCAACTTAGAAGCTTCATCTGTGTTCTACTATGTTGATTTTAGTGTCTCCGCATAAGGCAGCACGCGACATAGCTTTGCAGACGATAAGTACAACCGTTTCAGAGAGAAGAGCGGCCAATGTGACGATCTGGCTTTAAGTCGATTCGATAACAAATGACGAAAACGGACGGATTTCTCAGGGTTTTACTACATATGAACACTTTTCACATTATCCAGTGCAACTGGGCTGCTAGTCCTCCTTTCATGCAGAATCTTAAGGTCCTAGCTCATGTCCAAGGCACCAAAGCCAGCTAAAAAGTCAATAACCGATACCTAAAACTTGAAATGTACTAGTTCTTACTGGCTATTACGTCTTCTTAGGAGCTTCATCTGTGTTCTACTATGGTGCTTTTAGTGTCTCCGAATACAGCAGTACGCGACATAGCTTTGCAGACGATAAGTACAACCGTTTCAGAGAGAAGAGTAGCCAATGTGTCGATTTGGCTTTAAGTCGATTCGATAACAAATGACGAAAACGGACGGATTTCTCAGGTTTTTTCTACATATGAAAACTTTTCAGTCTCCCGTGCAACTCGGCTGCTAGTCCTTCTTTCATGCAGAATGTCAAGGTCCTAGCTCATGTCCAAGGCACCAAAGCCAGCTAAAAAGTCAATAATCGATACCTAAAACTTGAATTGTACTACTTCTTACTGGCTATTACATCAACTTAGAAGCTTCATCTGTGTTCTACTATGGTGCTTTTAGTGTCTCAGCATACCGCAGCACGCGACATAGCTTTGCAGACGATAAGTACAACCGTTTCAGAGAGAAGAGCGGCCAATGTGACGATCTGGCTTTAAGTCGATTCGATAACAAATGACGAAAACGGACGGATTTCTCAGGTTTTTACTACATATGAACACTTTTCACATTCTCCCGTGCAACTCGGCTGCTAGTTTTCCTTTCATGCAGAATCTTAAGGTCCTAGCTCATGTCCAAGGCACCAAAGCCAGCTAAAAGTTCCATATTCAATACCTAAAACTTGAATTGTACTACTTCTTACTGGCTATTACATCAACTTAGAACCTTGATCTGTGTTGTACTATGGTGCTTTTAGTGTCTCAGCATACCGCAGCACGCGACATAGCTTTGCAGACGATAAGTACAACCGTTTCAGAGAGAAGAGCGGCCAATGTGACGATCTGGCTTTATGTCGATTCGATAACAAATGACGAAAACGGACGGATTTCTAAGGTTTTTACTACATATGAACACTTTTCACATTCTCCCGTGCAAATCGGCTGCTAGTCCTCCTTTCATGCAGAATCTTGAGGTCCTAGCTCATGTCCAAGGCACCAAAGCCAGCTAATAAGTCAATAATCGATACCTAAAACATGAATTGTTCTACTTCTTACTGGCTATTGCATCAACTTAGAAGCTTCATCTGTGTTCTACTATGGTGATTTTAGTGTCTCCGCATACCGCAGCACGCGACATAGCTTTGCAGACGATAAGTACAACCGTTTCAGAGAGAAGAACGGCCAATGTGACGATCTGGCTTTAAGTCGATTCGATAACAAATGACGAAAACGGACGGATTTCTCAGGTTTTTACTACATATGAACACTTTTCACATTCTCCCGTGCAACTCGGCTGATAGTCCTCCTTTCATGCAGAATCTTGAGGTCCTAGCTCATGTCCAAGGCACCGAAGCCAGCTAAAAAGTCAATAATCGATACCTAAAACTTGAATTGTTCTACTTCTTACTGGCTATTGCATCAACTTAGAAGCTTCATCTGTGTTCTACTATGGCGATTTTAGTGTCTCCGCATACCGCAGCACGCGACATAGCTTTGCAGACGATAAGTACAACCGTTTCAGAGAGAAGAGCGGCCAATGTGACGATCTGGCTTGAAGTCGATTCGATAACAAATGACGAAAACATACGGATTTCTCAGGTTTTTACTACATATGAACACTTTTCACATTCTCCCGTGCAACTCGGCTGCTAGTCCTCCTTTCATGCAGAATCTTAAGGTCCTAGCTCATGTCCAAGGCACCAAAGCCAGCTAAAAAGTCAATAACCGATACCTAAAACTTAAAATGTACTACTTCTTACTGGCTATTACGTCATCTTAGGAGCTTCATCTGTGTTCTACTGTGGTGCTTTTAGTGTCTCCGAATACAGCAGTACGAGACATAGCTTTGCAGACGATAAGTACAACCGTTTCAGAGAGCAGAGCGGCCAATGTGACGAACTGGCTTTAAGTCGATTCGATAACAAATGACGAAGACAGACGGATTTCTCTGGTTTTTACTACATATGAACACTTTTCACATTCTCCCGTGCAACGCGGCTGCTAGTCCTCCATTCATGCAGAATCTTAAGGTCCTAGCTCATGTCCAAGGCACCAAAGCCAGCTAAAAGGTCAATATTCAATACCTAAAACTTGAATTGTACTACTTCTTACTGGCTATTACATCAACTTAGAAGCTTGATCTGTGTTCTACTATGGTGCTTTTAGTGTCTCAGCATACCGCAGCACGCGACATAGCTTTGCAGACGATAAGTACAACCGTTTCAGAGAGAAGAGCGGCCAATGTGACGATCTGGCTTTAAGTCGATTCGATAACAAATGACGAAAACGGACGGATTTCTCAGGTTTTTACTACATATGAACACTTTTCACATTCTCCCGTGCAACGCGGCTGATAGTCCTCCTTTCATGCGGAATCTTAAGGTCCTTGCTCATGTCCAAGGCACCAAAGCCAGCTAAAAAGTCAATAATCGATACCTAAAACTTGAATTGTACTACTTCTTACTGGCTATTACATCAACTTAGAAGCTTCATCTGTGTTCTACTATGGTACTTTTAGTGTCTCAGCATACCGCAGCACGCGACATAGCTTTGCAGACGATAAGTACAACCGTTTCAGAGAGAAGAGCGGCCAATGTGACGATCTGGCTTTAAGTCGATTCGATAACAAATGACGAAAACGGACGGATTTCTCAGGTTTTTACTACATATGAACACTTTTCACATTCTCCCGTGCAACTCGGCTGCTAGTCCTCCTTACATGATGAATCTTAAAGTCCTGGCTCATGTCCAAGGCACGAAAGCCAGCTAAAAAGTCAATAATCGATACCTAAATCTTGAATTGGACTACTTGTTACTGGCTATTACATCAACTTAGAAGCTTCATCTGTGTTCTACTATGGTGCTTTTCCTGTTTCCGCCTACGGCAACACGCGACATAGCTTTGCAGACGGTAAGCACAACCGTGTCAGAGAGAAGAGCGGCCAATGTGACGATCTGGCTTTATGCCGATTCGATAGCAAATGACGAAAAAGGACGGATTTCTCAGGTTATTACTACATATGAACACTTTTCACATTCTCCCGTGCAACGCGGCTGCTAGTTTTCCTTTCATGCAGAATCTTAAGGTCCTAGCTCATGTCCAAGGCACCAAAGCCAGCTAAAAGGTCCATATTCAATACCTAAAACTTGAATTGTACTACTTCTTACTGGCTATTACATCAACTTAGAACCTTGATCTGTGTTCTACTATGGTTCTTTTAGTGTCTCAGCATACCGCAGCACGCGACGTAGCTTTGCAGACGATAAGTACAACCGTTTCAGAGAGAAGAGCGGCCAATGTGACGATCTGGCTTTATGTCGATTCGATAACAAATGACGAAAACGGACGGATTTCTAAGGTTTTTACTACATATGAACACTTTTCACATTCTCCCGTGCAAATCGGCTGCTAGTCCTCCTTTCATGCAGAATCTTGAGGTCCTAGCTCATGTCCAAGGCACCAAAGCCAGCTAATAAGTCAATAATCGATACCTAAAACATGAATTGTTCTACTTCTTACTGGCTATTGCATCAACTTAGAAGCTTCATCTGTGTTCTACTATGGTGATTTTAGTGTCTCCGCATACCGCAGCACGCGACATAGCTTTGCAGACGATAAGTACAACCGTTTCAGAGAGAAGAACGGCCAATGTGACGATCTGGCTTTAAGTCGATTCGATAACAAATGACGAAAACGGACGGATTTCTCAGATTTTTACTACATATGAACACTTTTCACATTCTCCCGTGCAACTGGGCTGCTAGTCCTCCTTTTATGCAGAATCTTAAGGTCCTAGCTCATGTCCAAGGCACCAAAGCCAGCTAAAAAGTCAATAATCGTTACCTAAATCTTGAATTGGACTACTTCTTACTGGCTATTGCATCAACGTAGAAGCTTCATCTGTGTTCTACTATGGTGCTTTTACTGTTTCCGCCTACGGCAACACGCGACATAGCTTTGCAGACGATAAGTACAACCGTTTCAGAGAGAAGAGCGGCCAATGTGACGATCTGGCTTTAAGTCGATTCGATAACAAATGACGAAAACGGACGGATTTCTCAGGTTTTTACTACATATGAACACTTTTCACATTCTCCCGTGCAACTCGGCTGCTAGTCCTCCTTTCATGCAGAATCTTAAGGTCCTAGCTCATGTCCAAGGCACCAAAGCCAGCTAAAAAGTCAATAACCGATACCTAAAACTTGAATTGTACTACTTCTTACTGGCTATTACATCATCTTAGGAGCTTCATCTGTGTTCTACTATGGTGCTTTTAGTGTCTCCGAATACCGCAGTACGCGACATAGCTTTGCAGACGATAAGTACAACCGTTTCAGAGAGCAGAGCGGCCAATGTGACGATCTGGCTTTAAGTCGATTCGATAACAAATGACGAAGACAGACGGATTTCACAGGTTTTTACTACATATAAACACTTTTCACATTCTCCCGTGCAACGCGGCTGCTAGTCCTCCATACATGCAGAATCTTAAGGTCCTAGCTCATGTCCAAGGCACCAAAGCCAGCTAAAAGGTCAATATTCAATACCTAAAACTTGAATTGTACTACTTCTTACTGGCTATTACATCAACTTAGAAGCTTGATCTGTGTTCTACTATGGTGCTTTTAGTGTCTCAGCATAACGCAGTACGTGACATAGCTTTGCAGACGATAAGTACAACCGTTTCAGAGAGAAGAGCGGCCAATGTGACGATCTGACTTTAAGTCGATTCAATAACAAATGACGAAAACGGACGGATGTCTCAGGTTTTTACTACATGTGAACACTTTTCACATTCTCCCGTGTAACTGGGCTGCTAGTCCTACTTTTATGCAGAATCGTAAAGTCCTAGCTCATGTCCAAGGCAAAAGCCAGCTAAAAAGTCAATAATCGATTCCTAAAACTTGAATTGTACTACTTCTTACTGGCTATTACAACAACTTAGATGCTTCATCTGTGTTCAACTATGGTGATTTTAGTGTCTCCGCATACCGCAGCACGCGACATAATTTTGCAGACGATCAGTACAACCGTCTCAGAGAGAAGAGCGGCCAATGTGACGATCTGGCTTTAAGTCGATTCGATAACAAATGACGAAAACGGACCGATTTCTCAGGTTTTTACTAAATATGAACACTTTTCACATTCTCCCGGGCAACTCGGCTGCTAGTCCTCCTTTCATGCAGAATCATAAGGTCCTAGCTCATGTCCAAGGCACCAAAGCCAGCTGAAAGGTCAATAATCGATTCCTAAAACTTGAATTGTACTACTTCTTACTGGCTATTACATCAACTTAGATGCTTCATCTGTGTTCTACTATGTTTCTTTTAGTGTCTCAGCATACCGCAGTACGCGACATAGATTTGCAGACGATAAGTACAACCGTTTCAGAGAGAAGAGCGGCCAATGTGACGATCTGGCTTTAAGTCGATTCGATAACAATTGACGAAAACGGACTGATTTCTCAGGTTTTTAATACATGTGAACACTTTTCACATTCTGCCGTGCAACTCGGCTGCTAGTCCTCCTTTCATGCAGAATCTTAAGGTCCTAGCTCATGTCCAAGCCACCAAAGCCAGCTAAAAAGTCAATAATCGATACCTAAAACTTGAATTGGACTACTTCTTACTGGCTATTACATCAACTTAGAAGCTTCATCTGTGTTCTATTATGGTGCTTTTCCTGTTTCCGCCTACGGCAACACGCGACACAGCTTGGCAGACGATAAGTACAACCATTTCAGAGAGAAGAGCGGCCAATGTGACGATGTGGCTTTAAGTCGATTCGATAACAAATGACGGAAACGGACGGATTTCTCAGGTTTTTACCACATAAGAACACTTTTCACATTCTCCCCTGCAACTCGGCTGATAGTCCTCCTTTCATGCAGAATCTTAAGGTCCTTGCTCATGTCCAAGGCACGAAAGCCAGGTAAAAAGTCAATAATCGATACCTAAAACTTGAATTCTACTACTTCTTACTGGCTATTACATCAACTTAGAAGCTTCATCTGTGTTCTACTATGGTGCTTTTAGTGTCTCCACATACCGCAGCACGCGACATAGCTTTGCAGACGATAAGTACAACCGTTTCAGAGAGAAGAGTAGCCAATGTGACGGTTTGGCTTTAAGTCGATTCTATAACAAATGACGAAAACGGACGGATTTCTCAGGTTTTTACTACATATGAAAACTTTTCACAGTCTCCCGTGCAACTCGGCTGCAAGTCATTCTTTCATGCAGAATGTCAAGGTCCTAGCTCATGTCCAAGGCACCAAAGCCAGCTAAAAGGTCCATATTCAATACCTAAAACTTGAATTGTACTACTTCTTACTGGCTATTACATCAACTTAGAACCTTGATCTGTGTTCTACTATGGTGCTTTTAGTGTCTCAGCATACCGCAGCACGCGACATAGCTTTGCAGACGATAAGTACAACCGTTTCAGAGAGAAGAGCGGCCAATGTGACGATCTGGCTTTATGCCGATTCGATAACAAATGACGAAAACGGACGGATTTCTAAGGTTTTTACAACATATGAACACTTTTCACATTCTCCCGTGCAAATCGGCTGCTAGTCCTCCTTTCATGCAGAATCTTGAGGTCCTAGCTCATGTCCAAGGTACCAAAGCCAGCTAAAAAGTCAATAATCGATACCTAAAACTTGAATTGTTCTACTTCTTACTGGCTATTGCATCAACTTAGAAGCTTCATCTGTGTTCTAATATGGTGATTTTAGTGTCACGGCATACCGCAGCACGGGACATAGCTTTTCAGACGATAAGTACAACCGTTTCAGAGAGAAGAGCGGCCAATGTGACGATCTGGCTTTAAGTCGATTCGATAACAAATGACGAAAACGGACGGATTTCTCAGGTTTTTACTACATATGAACACTTTTCACATTCTCCCGTGCAACTGGGCTGCTAGTCCTCCTTTTATGCAGAATCTTAAAGTCCTAGCTCATGTCCAATGCACCAAAGCCAGCTAAAAAGTCAATAATCGATACCTAAATCTTGAATTGGATTACTTCTTACTGGCTATTACATCAACGTAGAAGCTTCATCTGTGTTCTACAATGGTGCTTTTACTGTTTCCGCCTACGGCAACACGAAACATAGCTTTGCAGACGATAAGTACAACCGTTTCAGAGAGAAGAGCGGCCAATGTGACGATCTGGCTTTATGTCGATTCGATAGCAAATGACGACAAAGGACGGATTTCTAAGGTTATTACTACATATGAACACTTTTCACATTCTCCCGTGCAACTCGGCTGCTAGTCCTCCTTCATGCAAAATCTTAAGTTCCTAGCTCGTGTCCAAGGCACCAAAGAAGGGTAAATAGTCAATAACCGATACCTAAAACTTGAATTGTACTACTTCTTACTGGCTATTACATCAACTTAGAAGCATCATCTGTGATCAACTATGGTGCTTTTAGTGTCTCCGCATACCGCAGCACGCGACATAGCTTTGCAGACGATAAGTACAACCGTTTCACAGAGAAGAGCTGCCAATGTGACGATCTGGCTTTAAGTCGATTGAATAACAAATGACGAAAACTGACGGATGTCTCAGGTTTTTACTACATATGAACACTTTTCACATTCTCCCGTGCAACTCGGCTGCTAGTCCACCTTTCATGCAGAATCATAACGTCCTAGCTCATGTCCAAGGTACCGAAGCAAGCTAAAAAGTCAATAAATGATACCTAAAACTTGAATTGTTCTACTTCGTACTGGCTATTGCATCAACTTAGAAGCTTCATCTGAGTTCTATTATGGTGATTTTAGTGTCTCCGCATACCGCAGCACGCGACATAGCTTTGCAGACGATAAGTACAACCGTTTCAGAGAGAAGAGCGGCCAATGTGACGATCTGGCTTTAAGTCGATTGATAACAAATGACAAAAACGGACGGATGTCTCAGGTTCTTACTACATGTGAACACTTTTGACATTCTCCTGTGCAACTGGGCTGCTAGTCCTCCTTTTATGCAGAATCTTAAAGTTCTAGCTCATTTCCAAGGTACCAAAGCCAGCAAAAAAGTCAATAATCGATACCTAAAACTTGAATTGGACTACTTCTTACTGGCTATTACATCAACTTAGAAGCTTCATCTGTGTTCTACTACGATGCTTTTAGTTTCTCCGCATACCGAAGCACGCGACATTGTTTTGCAGACGATAAGCACAACCGTTTCAGAGAGAAGAGCGGCCAATGTGACGATCTGGCTTTAAGTCGATTCGATAACAAATGACGAAAAAGGACGGATTTCTCAGGTTTTTACTACATATGAACACTTTTTACATTCTCCCGTGCAACTCAGCTGCTAGTCCTCCTTTCATGCAGAATCTTAAGGTCCTAGCTCATGTCCAAGGCACCAAAGCCAGCTAATAAGTCAATAATCGATTCCTAAAACTTGAATTGTACTACTTCTTACTGGCTATTACATCAACTTAGATGCTTCATCTGTGTTCTACTATAGTGATTTTAGTGTCTCCACATGCCGCTGCACGCGACATATCTTTGCAGACGATATGTACAACCGTTTCAGAGAGAAGAGCGGCTTATGTGATCATCTGGCTTTAAGTCGATTCGATAACAAATGACGAAAACGGACGGATTTCTCAGGTTTTTACTACATATGAACACTTTTCACGTTCTCCCGTGCAACTCGGCTGCTAGTCCTCCTTTCATGCAGAATGTCAAGGTCTTATCTCATGTCCAAGGCACCAAAGCCAGTTAAAAAGTCAATAATCGATACGTAGATCTTGAATTGGACTACAACTTACGGGCTATTACGTCAACATAGAAGCTTCGTCTGTGTTCTACTATGGTGCTTTTAGTGTCTCCGCATACCGCAGCATGCGACATAGCTTTGCAGACGATGAGTGCAACCTTTTCAGAGAGAAGTGCGGCCAATGTGACGATCTGGTTTTAGGTCGATTCGATAACAAATGACGAAAACGGACGGATTTCTCAGGTTTTTACTACATATGAACACTTTTCACATTCTCCCGTGCAACTCGGAAGCTAGTCCTCCTTTCATGCAGAATCTTAAGGTCCTAGCTCATGTCCAAGGCACCAAAGCCAGCTAAAAAGTCAATAATCAGTAACTAAAACTTGAATTGTACTACTTCTTACTGGCTATTACATCAACTTGCAAGTGTCATCTGTGTTCTACTATGGTGCTTTTAGTGTCTCTGCATACCGCAGCATGCGACATAGCTCTTGCAGACGATAAGTACAACCGTTTCCGAGAGAAGAGCGGCCAATGTGACGATCTGGCTTTAAGTCGATTCGATAACAAATGACGAAAACGGACGGATTTCTCAGGTTTTTACTACATATGAACACTTTTCACATTCTCACGTGCAACTCGGCTGCTAGTCCTCCTTTCATGCAGAATCTTAAGGTCCTAGCTCATGTCCAAGGCACCAAAGCCAGCTAAAAAGTCAATAATCGATACCTAAAACCTGAATTGTTCTACTTCTTACTGGCTATTACATCAACTTAGAAGCTTCATCTGTGTTGTACTATGGTGATTTTAGTGTCTCCGTATACCGCAGCACGCGACCCAGCTTTGCAGACGATAAGTACAACCGTTTCAGAGAGAAGAGCGGCCAATGTGACGATCTGTCTTTAAGTCGATTCGATAACAAATGACGAAAACGGACGGATTTCTCAGGTTTTTACTACATATGAACACTTTTCACATTCTCCCGTGCAACTCTGCTGCTAGTCCTCCTTTTATGCAGAATCTTAAAGTCCTAGCTCATGTCCAAGGCACCAAAGCCAGCTAAAAAGTCAATAATCGATACCTAAATCTTGAATTGGACTACTTCTTACTGGCTATTACATCAACTTAGAAGCTTCATCTGTGTTCTACTATGGTGGTTTTCCTGTTTCCGCCTACGGCAACACGCGACATAGCTTTGCAGACGATAAGCACAACCGTTTCAGAGAGAAGAGCGGCCTATGTGACGATCTGGCTTTAAGTCGATTCGATAACAAATGACGAGAACGGACGGATTTCTCAGGTTTTTACTACATATGAACAATTTTCACATTCTCCCGTGGAACTCGGCTGCTAGTCCACCTTTCATGCAGAATCTTAAGCTCCTAGCTCATGTCCAATGCACCAAAGCTAGCTAAAAAGTCAATAATCGATACCTAAAACTTGAATTGTACTTCTTCTTACTGACTATTACATCATCATAGAAGCTTCACCTGTGTTCAACTATCGTGCTTTTAGTGTCTCCGAATACCGCAGTACGCGACATAGCTTTGCAGACGATAAGTACAACCGTTTCAGAGAGAAGAGCGGCCAATGTGACGATCTGGCTTTAAGTCGATTCGATAACAAATGACGAAAACGGACGGATTTCTCAGGTTTTTACTACATATGAACACTTTTCACATTCTTCCGTTCAACTGGGCTGCTAGTCCTCCTTTTATGCAGAATCTTTAAGTCCTAGCTCATGTCGAAGGCACGAAAGGCAGCTAAAAAGTGAATTATCGATACCTAAATCTTGAATTGGACTACTTCTTACTGGCTATTACATCAACTTAGAAGCTTCGTCTGTGTTCTACTATGGTGCTTTTCCTGTTTCCGCCTACGGCAACACGCGACATAGCTTTGCAGACGAGAAGCACAACCGTTTCAGAGAGAAGAGCGGCCAATGTGACGATCTGGCTTTAAGTCGATTCTATAACAAATGACGAAAAAGGACGGATTTCTCAGGTTATTACTACATATGAACACTTTTCACATTCTCCCGTGCAACTCGGCTGCTAGTCCTCCTTTCATGCAGAATCTTAAGGTCCTAGCTCATGTCCAAGGCACCAAAGCCAGCTAAAAGTTCCATATTCAATACCTAAAACTTGAATTGTACTACTTCTTACTGGCTATTACATCAACTTAGAAGCTTGATCTGTGTTCTACTATGGTGCTTTTAGTGTCGCAGCATGCCGCAGCACGCGACATAGCTTTTCAGACGATAAGTACAACCGTTTCAGAGAGAAGAGCGGCCAATGTGACGATCTGTCTTTAAGTCGATTCGATAACAAATAACGAAAACGGACGGATTACGCAGGTTTTTACTACATATGAACACTTTTCACATTCTCCCGCGCAACTTTGCTGCTAGTCCTTCTTTCATGCAGAATCTTAAAGTCCTAGCTCATGTCCAAGGCACCAAAGCCAGCTAAAAAGTCAATAATCGATACCTAAAACTTGAATTGTACTTCTTCTTACTGGCTAATACATCAACTTAGATGCTTCATCTGTGTTCTACTATGGTGATTTTAGTGTCTCCACATACCGCTGCACGCGACATAGCTTTGCAGACGATAAGTACAACCGTTTCAGAGAGAAGAGCGGCCAATGTCACGATCTGGCTTTAAGTCGATTCTATAACAAATGACGAAAACGGACGGATTTCTCAGGTTTCTACTACATATGAACACTTTTCACATTCTCCCGTGCAACTCGGCTGCTAGTCCTCCTTTCATGCAGAATCTTAAGGTCCAAGCTCATGTCCAAGGCACCAAAGCCAGCTAAAAAGTCAATAATCAATACCTAAAACTTGAATTGTACTACTTTTTACTGGCTATTACATCAACTTAGAAGCTTCATCTGTGTTCTACTACGGTGCTTTTAGTTTCTCCGCATACCGCAGCACGCTACATAGTTTTGCAGTCGATAAGTACAACCGTTTCAGAGAGAAGGGCGGCCAATGTCACGATCTGGCTTTAAGTCGATTCGATAACAAATGACGAAAACTAACGGATTTCTCAGGTTTTTACTACACTTGAACAGTTTTCACATTCTCCCGTGCAACTCGGCTGCTAGTCCTCCTTTCATGCAGAATCTTAAGGTAACAGCTCATGTCCAAGGCACCAAAGCCAGCTAAAAAGTCAATAATCGATACCTAAATCTTGAATTGTACTACTTCTTACTGGATATTACATCAACTTAGAAGCTACATCTGTGTTCTACTGTGGTGCGTTTAGTGTCTCCGAATACCGCAGTACGCGTAATAGCTTTGCAGACGATAAGTACAACCGTTTCAGAGAGAAGAGCGGCCAATGTGAAGATCTGGCTTTACATCGATTCAATAACAAATGACGAAAACGGACGGATGTCTCAGGTTTTTACTACATATGAACACTTTTCACATTCTCCCGTGCAACTCGGCTGCTAGCCCTCCTTTCATGCAGAATCTTAAGGTCCTAGCTCATGTCCAAGGCACCAAAGCCAGCTAAAAGATCAATATTCAATACCTATAACTTGAATTGTACTACCTCTTACTGGCTATTACATCAACTTAGAAGCTTCATCTGTGTTCTACTATGGTGCTTCTAGTGTTTCAGCATACCGCAGCACGCGACAGAGCTTTGCAGACGATAAGTACAACCGTTTCAGAGAGAAGAGCGGCCAATGTGTCGATATGGCTTTAAGTCGATGCGATAACAAATGACGAAAACGGACGGATTTCTCAGGTTTTTACTACATATGAACACTTTTCACATTCTCCCGTTCATCTCGGCTGCTAGTCCTCCTTTCATGCAGAATCTTAAGGTCCTAGCTTATGTCCAAGGCACCAAAGCCAGCTAAAAAGCCAATAACCGATACTTGAATTGTACTACTTCTTACTGGCTATTACATCAACTTAGAAGCTTGATCTGTATTCTACTATTGTGCTTTTAGTGTTTCAGCATATCGCAGCACGCGACATAGCTTTGCAGACGATAAGTACAACCGTTTCAGAGAGAAGAGCGGCCAATGTGACGATGTGGCTTAGAGTCGATTCGATAACAAATGACGAAAACGGACGTATTTCTCTGGTTTTTACTACATATGAACACTTTTCACATTCTCCCGTGCAACTCGGCTGCTAGTCCTCCTTTCATGCAGAATATTAAGGTCCTAGCTCATGTCCAAGGCACCAAAGCCAGCTAAAAAGTCAACAATCAATACCTAAAACTTGAATTGTACTACTTCTTACTGGCTATTACATCAACTTAGAAGCTTCATCTGTGTTCTACTACGGTGCTTTTAGTTTCTCCGCATACCGCAGCACGCGACATAGTTTTGCAGACGATAAGTACAACCGTTTCAGAGAGAAGAGCGGCCAATGTGACGATGTGGCTTTAAGTCGATTCGATAACAAATGACGAAAACGGACGGATGTCTCATTTTTTTACTACATATGATCATTTTTCACATTCTCCCGTGCAACTCGGCTGCTAGTCCTCCTTTCATGCAGAATCTTAAGGTCCTAGCTCATGTCCAAGGACCCAAAGCCAGCTAAAAGGTCAATATTCAATACCTAAAACTTGAATTGTACTACTTCTTACTGTCAATAATCGATACCTAAAACTTGTATTGTACTACTTCTTACTGGATATTACATCAACTTAGAAGCTACATCTGTGTTCTACTGTGGTGCTTTTAGTGTTTCAGCATATCGCAGCACGCGACATAGCTTTGCAGACGATAAGTACAACCGTTTCAGAGAGAAGAGCGGCCAATGTGACGATCTGGCTTTAAGTCGATTCGATAACAAATGACGAAAACGGACGGATTTAACAGGTTTTTACTACACTTGAACAGTTTTCACATTCTTCCGTGCAACTCGGCTGCTAGTCCTCCTTTCATGCAGAATCTTAAGGTAACAGCTCATGTCCAAGGCACCAAAGCCAGCTAAAAAGTCAATAATCGATACCTAAATCTTGAATTGTACTACTTCTTACTGGATATTACATCAACTTAGAAGCTACATCTGTGTTCTACTGTGATGCTTTTAGTGTCTCCGAATACCGCAGTACGCGAAATAGCTTTGCAGACGATAAGTACAACCGTTTCAGAGAGAAGAGCGGCCAATGTGACGATCTGGCTTTACATCGATTCAATAACAAATGACGAAAACGGACGGATGTTTCAGGTTTTTACTACATATGAACACTTTTCACATTCTCCCGTGCAACTCGGCTGCTAGTCCTCCATTCATGCAGAATATTAAGGTCCTAGCTCATGCCCAAGGCACCAAAACCAGCTAAAAAGTCAACTATCAATACCTAAAACTAGAATTGTACTACTTCTTACTGGCTATTACATCAACTTAGAAGCTTCATCTGTGTTCTACTACGGTGCTTTTAGTTTCTCCGCATACCGCAGCACGCGACATAGTTTTGCAGACGATAAGTACAACGGTTTCAGAGAGAAGAGCGGCCAATGTGACGATGTGGCTTTAAGTCGATTCGATAACAAATGACGAAAACGGACGGATGTCTCATTTTTTTACTACATATGAACATTTTTCACATTCTCCCGTGCAACTCGGCTGCTAGTCCTCCTTTCATGCAGAATCTTAAGGTCCTAGCTCATGTCCAAGGCACCAAAGCCAGCTAAAAGGTCAATATTCAATACCTAAAACTTGAATTGTACTACTTCTTACTGTCAATAATCGATACCTGAAACTTGTATTGTACTACTTCTTACTGGATATTACATCAACTTAGAAGCTACATCTGTGTTCTACTGTGGTGCTTTTAGTGTCTCCGAATACCGCAGTACGCGACATAGCTTTGCAGACGATAAGTACAACCGTTTCAGAGAGAAGAGCGGCCAATGTGACGATCTGGCTTTACATCGATTCAATAACAAATGACGAAAACGGACGGATGTCTCATGTTTTTACTACATATGAACACTTTTCACATTCTCCCGTGCAACTCGGCTGCTAGCCCTCCTTTCATGCAGAATCTTAAGGTCCTAGCTCATGTCCAAGGCACCAAAGCCAGCTAAAAGGTCAATATTCAATACCTATAACTTGAATTGTACTACCTCTTACTGGCTATTACATCAACTTAGAAGCTTCATCTGTGTTCTACTATGGTGCTTGTAGTGTCTCCACATACCGCAGCACGCAACAGAGCTTTGCAGACGATAAGTACAACCGTTTCATAGGGAAGAGCGGCCAATGTGTCGATATGGCTTTAAGTCGATGCGATAACAAATGACGAAAACGGACGGATTTCTCAGGTTTTTACTACATATGAACACTTTTCACATTCTCCCGTGCAACTCGGCTGCTAGTCCTCCTTTCATGCAGAATCTTAAGGTCCTAGCTCATGTCCAAGGCACCAAAGCCAGCTAAAATTCAATAATCGATACCTAAAACTTGAATTGGACTACTTCTTACTGGCTATTACATCAACTTAGAAGCTTCATCTGTGTTCTATTATGGTGCTTTTCCTGTTTCCTCCTACGGCAACACGCAACATAGCTTTGCAGACGATAAGTACAACCATTTCAGAGAGAAGATCGGCCAATATGACGATCTGGCTATAAGTCGATTCGATAACAAATGACGAAAACGGACGTATTTCTCTGGTTTTTACTACATATGAACACTTTTCACATTCTCCCGTTAACTCGGCTGCTAGTCCTCCTTTCATGCAGAATATTAAGGTCCTAGCTCATGTCCAAGGCACCAAAACCAGCTAAAAAGTCAACAATCAATACCTAAAACTTGAATTGTACTACTTCTTACTGGCTATTACATCAACTTAGAAGCTTCATCTGTGTTCTACTACGGTGCTTTTAGTTTCTCCGCATACCGCAGCACGCGACATAGTTTTGCAGACGATAAGTACAACCGTTTCAGAGAGAAGAGCGGCCAATGTGACGATGTGGCTTTAAGTCGATTCGATAACAAATGACGAAAACGGACGGATGTCTCATTCTTTTACTACATATGAACATTTTTCACATTCTCCCGTGCAACTCGGCTGCTAGTCGTCCTTTCATGCAGAATCTTAAGGTCCTAGCTCATGTCCAAGGCACCAAAGCCAGCTAAAAGGTCAATATTCAATACCTAAAACTTGAATTGTACTACATCTTACTGGCTATTACATCAACTTAGAAGCTTGATCTGTATTCTACTGTTGTGCTTTTAGTGTTTCAGCATATCGCAGCACGCGACATAGCTTTGCAGACGATAAGTACAACCGTTTCAGAGAGAAGAGCGGCCAATGTGACGATCTGGCTTTAAGTCGATTCGATAACAAATGACGAAAACGGACGGATTTCTCAGGTTTTTACTACACTTGAACAGTTTTCACATTCTCCCGTGCAACTCGGCTGCTAGTCCTCCTTTCATGCAGAATCTTAAGGTAACAGCTCATGTCCAAGGCACCAAAGCCAGCTAAAAAGTCAATAATCGATACCTAAAACTTGTATTGTACTACTTCTTACTGGATATTACATCAACTTAGAAGCTACATCTGTGTTCTACTGTGGTGCTTTTAGTGTCTCCGAATACCGCAGTACGCGAAATAGCTTTGCAGACGATAAGTACAACCGTTTCAGAGAGAAGAGCGGCCAATGTGACGATCTGGCTTTACATCGATTCAATAACAAATGACGAAAACGGACGGATGTCTCAGGTTTTTACTACATATGAACACTTTTCACATTCTCCCGTGCAACTCGGCTGCTAGCCCTCCTTTCATGCAGAATCTTAAGGTCCTAGCTCATGTCCAAGGCACCAAAGCCAGCTAAAAAGCCAATAATCGATACTTGAATTGTACTACTTCTTACTGGCTATTACATCAACTTAGAAGCTTGATCTGTATTCTACTATTGTGCTTTTAGTGTTTCAGCATATCGCAGCACGCGACATAGCTTTGCAGACGATAAGTACAACCGTTTCAGAGAGAAGAGCGGCCAATGTGACGATGTGGCTTTAAGTCGATTCGATAACAAATGACGAAAACGGACGTATTTCTCTGGTTTTTACTACATATGAACACTTTTCACATTCTCCCGTGCAACTCGGCTGCTAGTCCTCCTTTCATGCAGAATATTAAGGTCCTAGCTCATGTCCAAGGCACCAAAACCAGCTAAAAAGTCAACAATCAATACCTAAAACTTGAATTGTACTACTTCTTACTGGCTATTACATCAACTTAGAAGCTTCATCTGTGTTCTACTACGGTGCTTTTAGTTTCTCCGCATACCGCAGCACGCGACATAGTTTTGCAGACGATAAGTACAACCGTTTCAGAGAGAAGAGCGGCCAATGTGACGATGTGGCTTTAAGTCGATTCGATAACAAATGACGAAAACGGACGGATGTCTCATTTTTTTACTACATATGAACATTTTTCACATTCTCCCGTGCAACTCGGCTGCTAGTCCTCCTTTCATGCAGAATCTTAAGGTCCTAGCTCATGTCCAAGGCACCAAAGCCAGCTAAAAAGTCAATAATCGATACCTAAATCTTGAATTGGACTACTTCTTACTGGCTATTACATCAACTTAGAAGCTTCATCTGTGTTCTACTATGGTGGTTTTCCTGTTTCCGCCTACGGCAACACGCGACATAGCTTTGCAGACGATAAGCACAACCGTTTCAGAGAGAAGAGCGGCCTATGTGACGATCTGGCTTTAAGTCGATTCGATAACAAATGACGAGAACGGACGGATTTCTCAGGTTTTTACTACATATGAACAATTTTCACATTCTCCCGTGGAACTCGGCTGCTAGTCCACCTTTCATGCAGAATCTTAAGCTCCTAGCTCATGTCCAATGCACCAAAGCTAGCTAAAAAGTCAATAATCGATACCTAAAACTTGAATTGTACTTCTTCTTACTGACTATTACATCATCATAGAAGCTTCACCTGTGTTCAACTATCGTGCTTTTAGTGTCTCCGAATACCGCAGTACGCGACATAGCTTTGCAGACGATAAGTACAACCGTTTCAGAGAGAAGAGCGGCCAATGTGACGATCTGGCTTTAAGTCGATTCGATAACAAATGACGAAAACGGACGGATTTCTCAGGTTTTTACTACATATGAACACTTTTCACATTCTTCCGTTCAACTGGGCTGCTAGTCCTCCTTTTATGCAGAATCTTTAAGTCCTAGCTCATGTCGAAGGCACGAAAGGCAGCTAAAAAGTGAATTATCGATACCTAAATCTTGAATTGGACTACTTCTTACTGGCTATTACATCAACTTAGAAGCTTCGTCTGTGTTCTACTATGGTGCTTTTCCTGTTTCCGCCTACGGCAACACGCGACATAGCTTTGCAGACGAGAAGCACAACCGTTTCAGAGAGAAGAGCGGCCAATGTGACGATCTGGCTTTAAGTCGATTCTATAACAAATGACGAAAAAGGACGGATTTCTCAGGTTATTACTACATATGAACACTTTTCACATTCTCCCGTGCAACTCGGCTGCTAGTCCTCCTTTCATGCAGAATCTTAAGGTCCTAGCTCATGTCCAAGGCACCAAAGCCAGCTAAAAGTTCCATATTCAATACCTAAAACTTGAATTGTACTACTTCTTACTGGCTATTACATCAACTTAGAAGCTTGATCTGTGTTCTACTATGGTGCTTTTAGTGTCGCAGCATGCCGCAGCACGCGACATAGCTTTTCAGACGATAAGTACAACCGTTTCAGAGAGAAGAGCGGCCAATGTGACGATCTGTCTTTAAGTCGATTCGATAACAAATAACGAAAACGGACGGATTACGCAGGTTTTTACTACATATGAACACTTTTCACATTCTCCCGCGCAACTTTGCTGCTAGTCCTTCTTTCATGCAGAATCTTAAAGTCCTAGCTCATGTCCAAGGCACCAAAGCCAGCTAAAAAGTCAATAATCGATACCTAAAACTTGAATTGTACTTCTTCTTACTGGCTAATACATCAACTTAGATGCTTCATCTGTGTTCTACTATGGTGATTTTAGTGTCTCCACATACCGCTGCACGCGACATAGCTTTGCAGACGATAAGTACAACCGTTTCAGAGAGAAGAGCGGCCAATGTCACGATCTGGCTTTAAGTCGATTCTATAACAAATGACGAAAACGGACGGATTTCTCAGGTTTCTACTACATATGAACACTTTTCACATTCTCCCGTGCAACTCGGCTGCTAGTCCTCCTTTCATGCAGAATCTTAAGGTCCAAGCTCATGTCCAAGGCACCAAAGCCAGCTAAAAAGTCAATAATCAATACCTAAAACTTGAATTGTACTACTTTTTACTGGCTATTACATCAACTTAGAAGCTTCATCTGTGTTCTACTACGGTGCTTTTAGTTTCTCCGCATACCGCAGCACGCTACATAGTTTTGCAGTCGATAAGTACAACCGTTTCAGAGAGAAGGGCGGCCAATGTCACGATCTGGCTTTAAGTCGATTCGATAACAAATGACGAAAACTAACGGATTTCTCAGGTTTTTACTACACTTGAACAGTTTTCACATTCTCCCGTGCAACTCGGCTGCTAGTCCTCCTTTCATGCAGAATCTTAAGGTAACAGCTCATGTCCAAGGCACCAAAGCCAGCTAAAAAGTCAATAATCGATACCTAAATCTTGAATTGTACTACTTCTTACTGGATATTACATCAACTTAGAAGCTACATCTGTGTTCTACTGTGGTGCGTTTAGTGTCTCCGAATACCGCAGTACGCGAAATAGCTTTGCAGACGATAAGTACAACCGTTTCAGAGAGAAGAGCGGCCAATGTGAAGATCTGGCTTTACATCGATTCAATAACAAATGACGAAAACGGACGGATGTCTCAGGTTTTTACTACATATGAACACTTTTCACATTCTCCCGTGCAACTCGGCTGCTAGCCCTCCTTTCATGCAGAATCTTAAGGTCCTAGCTCATGTCCAAGGCACCAAAGCCAGCTAAAAGATCAATATTCAATACCTATAACTTGAATTGTACTACCTCTTACTGGCTATTACATCAACTTAGAAGCTTCATCTGTGTTCTACTATGGTGCTTCTAGTGTTTCAGCATACCGCAGCACGCGACAGAGCTTTGCAGACGATAAGTACAACCGTTTCAGAGAGAAGAGCGGCCAATGTGTCGATATGGCTTTAAGTCGATGCGATAACAAATGACGAAAACGGACGGATTTCTCAGGTTTTTACTACATATGAACACTTTTCACATTCTCCCGTTCATCTCGGCTGCTAGTCCTCCTTTCATGCAGAATCTTAAGGTCCTAGCTTATGTCCAAGGCACCAAAGCCAGCTAAAAAGCCAATAACCGATACTTGAATTGTACTACTTCTTACTGGCTATTACATCAACTTAGAAGCTTGATCTGTATTCTACTATTGTGCTTTTAGTGTTTCAGCATATCGCAGCACGCGACATAGCTTTGCAGACGATAAGTACAACCGTTTCAGAGAGAAGAGCGGCCAATGTGACGATGTGGCTTAGAGTCGATTCGATAACAAATGACGAAAACGGACGTATTTCTCTGGTTTTTACTACATATGAACACTTTTCACATTCTCCCGTGCAACTCGGCTGCTAGTCCTCCTTTCATGCAGAATATTAAGGTCCTAGCTCATGTCCAAGGCACCAAAGCCAGCTAAAAAGTCAACAATCAATACCTAAAACTTGAATTGTACTACTTCTTACTGGCTATTACATCAACTTAGAAGCTTCATCTGTGTTCTACTACGGTGCTTTTAGTTTCTCCGCATACCGCAGCACGCGACATAGTTTTGCAGACGATAAGTACAACGGTTTCAGAGAGAAGAGCGGCCAATGTGACGATCTGGCTTTAAGTCGATTCGATAACAAATGACGAAAACGGACGGATTTAACAGGTTTTTACTACACTTGAACAGTTTTCACATTCTTCCGTGCAACTCGGCTGCTAGTCCTCCTTTCATGCAGAATCTTAAGGTAACAGCTCATGTCCAAGGCACCAAAGCCAGCTAAAAAGTCAATAATCGATACCTAAATCTTGAATTGTACTACTTCTTACTGGATATTACATCAACTTAGAAGCTACATCTGTGTTCTACTGTGGTGCTTTTAGTGTCTCCGAATACCGCAGTACGCGAAATAGCTTTGCAGACGATAAGTACAACCGTTTCAGAGAGAAGAGCGGCCAATGTGACGATCTGGCTTTACATCGATTCAATAACAAATGACGAAAACGGACGGATGTTTCAGGTTTTTACTACATATGAACACTTTTCACATTCTCCCGTGCAACTCGGCTGCTAGTCCTCCATTCATGCAGAATATTAAGGTCCTAGCTCATGCCCAAGGCACCAAAACCAGCTAAAAAGTCAACTATCAATACCTAAAACTAGAATTGTACTACTTCTTACTGGCTATTACATCAACTTAGAAGCTTCATCTGTGTTCTACTACGGTGCTTTTAGTTTCTCCGCATACCGCAGCACGCGACATAGTTTTGCAGACGATAAGTACAACGGTTTCAGAGAGAAGAGCGGCCAATGTGACGATGTGGCTTTAAGTCGATTCGATAACAAATGACGAAAACGGACGGATGTCTCATTTTTTTACTACATATGAACATTTTTCACATTCTCCCGTGCAACTCGGCTGCTAGTCCTCCTTTCATGCAGAATCTTAAGGTCCTAGCTCATGTCCAAGGCACCAAAGCCAGCTAAAAGGTCAATATTCAATACCTAAAACTTGAATTGTACTACTTCTTACTGTCAATAATCGATACCTGAAACTTGTATTGTACTACTTCTTACTGGATATTACATCAACTTAGAAGCTACATCTGTGTTCTACTGTGGTGCTTTTAGTGTCTCCGAATACCGCAGTACGCGACATAGCTTTGCAGACGATAAGTACAACCGTTTCAGAGAGAAGAGCGGCCAATGTGACGATCTGGCTTTACATCGATTCAATAACAAATGACGAAAACGGACGGATGTCTCATGTTTTTACTACATATGAACACTTTTCACATTCTCCCGTGCAACTCGGCTGCTAGCCCTCCTTTCATGCAGAATCTTAAGGTCCTAGCTCATGTCCAAGGCACCAAAGCCAGCTAAAAGGTCAATATTCAATACCTATAACTTGAATTGTACTACCTCTTACTGGCTATTACATCAACTTAGAAGCTTCATCTGTGTTCTACTATGGTGCTTGTAGTGTCTCCACATACCGCAGCACGCAACAGAGCTTTGCAGACGATAAGTACAACCGTTTCATAGGGAAGAGCGGCCAATGTGTCGATATGGCTTTAAGTCGATGCGATAACAAATGACGAAAACGGACGGATTTCTCAGGTTTTTACTACATATGAACACTTTTCACATTCTCCCGTGCAACTCGGCTGCTAGTCCTCCTTTCATGCAGAATCTTAAGGTCCTAGCTCATGTCCAAGGCACCAAAGCCAGCTAAAATTCAATAATCGATACCTAAAACTTGAATTGGACTACTTCTTACTGGCTATTACATCAACTTAGAAGCTTCATCTGTGTTCTATTATGGTGCTTTTCCTGTTTCCTCCTACGGCAACACGCAACATAGCTTTGCAGACGATAAGTACAACCATTTCAGAGAGAA
The DNA here is from genome assembly GCF_023897955.1 of Schistocerca gregaria. NCBI lineage: Eukaryota > Metazoa > Arthropoda > Insecta > Orthoptera > Acrididae > Schistocerca > Schistocerca gregaria. The sequence goes on along the minus strand of NW_026061811.1, from coordinate 2,701,289 downwards.
GATCGGCCAATATGACGATCTGGCTATAAGTCGATTCGATAACAAATGACGAAAACGGACGTATTTCTCTGGTTTTTACTACATATGAACACTTTTCACATTCTCCCGTTAACTCGGCTGCTAGTCCTCCTTTCATGCAGAATATTAAGGTCCTAGCTCATGTCCAAGGCACCAAAACCAGCTAAAAAGTCAACAATCAATACCTAAAACTTGAATTGTACTACTTCTTACTGGCTATTACATCAACTTAGAAGCTTCATCTGTGTTCTACTACGGTGCTTTTAGTTTCTCCGCATACCGCAGCACGCGACATAGTTTTGCAGACGATAAGTACAACCGTTTCAGAGAGAAGAGCGGCCAATGTGACGATGTGGCTTTAAGTCGATTCGATAACAAATGACGAAAACGGACGGATGTCTCATTCTTTTACTACATATGAACATTTTTCACATTCTCCCGTGCAACTCGGCTGCTAGTCCTCCTTTCATGCAGAATATTAAGGTCCTAGCTCATGTACAAGGCACCAAAACCAGCTAAAAAGTCAACAATCAATACCTAAAACTTGAATTGTACTACTTCTTACTGGCTATTACATCAACTTAGAAGCTTCATCTGTGTTCTACTACGGTGCTTTTAGTTTCTCCGCATACCGCAGCACGCGACATAGTTTTGCAGACGATAAGTACAACCGTTTCAGAGAGAAGAGCGGCCAATGTGACGATGTGGCTTTAAGTCGATTCGATAACAAATGACGAAAACGGACGGATGTCTCATTTTTTTACTACATATGAACATTTTTCACATTCTCCCGTGCAACTCGGCTGCTAGTCCTCCTTTCATGCAGAATCTTAAGGTCCTAGCTCATGTCCAACGACCCAAAGCCAGCTAAAAGGTCAATATTCAATACCTAAAACTTGAATTGTACTACTTCTTACTGTCAATAATCGATACCTAAAACTTGTATTGTACTACTTCTTACTGGATATTACATCAACTTAGAAGCTACATCTGTGTTCTACTGTGGTGCTTTTAGTGTTTCAGCATATCGCAGCACGCGACATAGCTTTGCAGACGATAAGTACAACCGTTTCAGAGAGAAGAGCGGCCAATGTGACGATCTGGCTTTAAGTCGATTCGATAACAAATGACGAAAACGGACGGATTTCTCAGGTTTTTACTACACTTGAACAATTTTCACATTCTCCCGTGCAACTCGGCTGCTAGTCCTCCTTTCATGCAGAATCTTAAGGTAACAGCTCATGTCCAAGGCACCAAAGCCAGCTAAAAAGTCAATAATCGATACCTAAATCTTGAATTGTACTACTTCTTACTGGCTATTACATCAACTTAGAAGCTTCATCTGTGTTCTACTACGGTGCTTTTAGTTTCTCCGCATACCGCAGCACGCGACATAGTTTTGCAGACGATAAGTACAACCGTTTCAGAGAGAAGAGCGGCCAATGTGACGATGTGGCTTTAAGTCGATTCGATAACAAATGACGAAAACGGACGGATGTCTCATTCTTTTACTACATATGAACATTTTTCACATTCTCCCGTGCAACTCGGCTGCTAGTCCTCCTTTCATGCAGAATCTTAAGGTCCTAGCTCATGTCCAAGGCACCAAAGCCAGCTAAAAGGTCAATATTCAATACCTAAAACTTGAATTGTACTACATCTTACTGGCTATTACATCAACTTAGAAGCTTGATCTGTATTCTACTGTTGTGCTTTTAGTGTTTCAGCATATCGCAGCACGCGACATAGCTTTGCAGACGATAAGTACAACCGTTTCAGAGAGAAGAGCGGCCAATGTGACGATCTGGCTTTAAGTCGATTCGATAACAAATGACGAAAACGGACGGATTTCTCAGGTTTTTACTACACTTGAACAGTTTTCTCATTCTCCCGTGCAACTCGGCTGTTAGTCCTCCTTTCATGCAGAATCTTAAGGTAACAGCTCATGTCCAAGGCACCAAAGCCAGCTAAAAAGTCAATAATCGATACCTAAATCTTGTATTGTACTACTTCTTACTGGATATTACATCAACTTAGAAGCTACATCTGTGTTCTACTGTGGTGCTTTTAGTGTCTCCGAATACCGCAGTACGCGAAATAGCTTTGCAGACGATAAGTACAACCGTTTCAGAGAGAAGAGCGGCCAAGGTGACGATCTGGCTTTACATCGATTCAATAACAAATGACGAAAACGGACGGATGTCTCAGGTTTTTACTACATATGAACACTTTTCACATTCTCCCGTGCAACTCGGCTGCTAGCCCTCCTTTCATGCAGAATCTTAAGGTCCTAGCTCATGTCCAAGGCACCAAAGCCAGCTAAAAGATCAATATTCAATACCTATAACTTGAATTGTACTACCTCTCACTGGCTATTACATCAACTTAGAAGCTTCATCTGTGTTCTACTATGGTGCTTGTAGTGTCTCAGCATACCGCAGCACGCGACAGAGCTTTGCAGACGATAAGTACAACCGTTTCAGAGAGAAGAGCGGCCAATGTGTCGATATGGCTTTAAGTCGATGCGATAACAAATGACGAAAACGGACGGATTTCTCAGGTTTTTACTACATATGAACACTTTTCACATTCTCCCGTTCAACTCGGCTGCTAGTCCTCCTTTCATGCAGAATCTTAAGGTCCTAGCTCATGTCCAAGGCACCACAGCCAGCTAAAAAGCCAATAATCGATACTTGAATTGTACTACTTCTTACTGGCTATTACATCAACTTAGAAGCTTGATCTGTATTCTACTATTGTGCTTTTAGTGTTTCAGCATATCGCAGCACGCGACATAGCTTTGCAGACGATAAGTACAACCGTTTCAGAGAGAAGAGCGGCCAATGTGACGATGTGGCTTTAAGTCGATTCGATAACAAATGACGAAAACGGACGTATTTCTCTGGTTTTTACTACATATGAACACTTTTCACATTCTCCCGTGCAACTCGGCTGCTAGTCCTCCTTTCATGCAGAATATTAAGGTCCTAGCTCATGTCCAAGGCACCAAAACCTGCTAAAAAGTCAACAATCAATACCTAAAACTTGAATTGTACTACTTCTTACTGGCTATTACATCAACTTAGAAGCTTCATCTGTGTTCTACTACGGTGCTTTTAGTTTCTCCGCATACCGCAGCACGCGACATAGTTTTGCAGACGATAAGTACAACCGTTTCAGAGAGAAGAGCGGCCAATGTGACGATGTGGCTTTAAGTCGATTCGATAACAAATGACGAAAACGAACGGATGTCTCATTTTTTTACTACATATGAACATTTTTCACATTCTCCCGTGCAACTCGGCTGCTAGTCCTCCTTTCATGCAGAATCTTAAGGTCCTAGCTCATGTCCAACGACCCAAAGCCAGCTAAAAGGTCAATATTCAATACCTAAAGCTTGAATTGTACTACTTCTTACTGTCAATAATCGATACCTAAAACTTGTATTGTACTACTTCTTACTGGATATTACATCAACTTAGAAGCTACATCTGTGTTCTACTGTGGTGCTTTTAGTGTTTCAGCATATCGCAGCACGCGACATAGCTTTGCAGACGATAAGTACAACCGTTTCAGAGAGAAGAGCGGCCAATGTGACGATCTGGCTTTAAGTCGATTCGATAACAAATGACGAAAACGGACGGATTTCTCAGGTTTTTACTACACTTGAACAATTTTCACATTCTCCCGTGCAACTCGGCTGCTAGTCCTCCTTTCATGCAGAATCTTAAGGTAACAGCTCATGTCCAAGGCACCAAAGCCAGCTAAAAAGTCAATAATCGATACGTAAATCTTGAATTGTACTACTTCTTACTGGATATTACATCAACTTAGAAGCTACATCTGTGTTCTACTGTGGTGCTTTTAGTGTCTCCGAATACCGCAGTACGCGAAATAGCTTTGCAGACGATAAGTACAACCGTTTCAGAGAGAAGAGCGGCCAATGTGACGATCTGGCTTTACATCGATTCAATAACAAATGACGAAAACGGACGGATGTTCAGGTTTTTACTACATATGAACACTTTTCACATTCTCCCGTGCAACTCGGCTGCTAGCCCTCCTTTCATGCAGAATCTTAAGGTCCTAGCTCATGTCCAAGGCACCAAAGCCAGCTAAAAGATCAATATTCAATACCTATAACTTGAATTGTACTACCTCTTACTGGCTATTACATCAACTTAGAAGCTTCATCTGTGTTCTACTATGGTGCTTGTAGTGTCTCAGCATACCGCAGCACGCGACAGAGCTTTGCAGACGATAAGTACAACCGTTTCAGAGAGAAGAGCGGCCAATGTGTCGATGTGGCCTTAAGTCGATGCGATAACAAATGACGAAAACGGACGGATTTCTCAGGTTTTTACTACATATGAACACTTTTCACATTCTCCCGTGCAACTCGGCTGCTAGTCCTCCTTTCATGCAGAATCTTAAGGTCCTAGCTCATGTCCAAGGCACCAAAGCCAGCTAAAAAGCCAATAATCGATACTTGAATTGTACTACTTCTTACTGGCTATTACATCAACATAGAAGCTTGATCTGTATTCTACTATTGTGCTTTTAGTGTTTCAGCATATCGCAGCACGCGACATAGCTTTGCAGACGATAAGTACAACCGTTTCAGAGAGAAGAGCGGCCAATGTGACGATGTGGCTTTAAGTTGATTCGATAACAAATGACGAAAACGGACGTATTTCTCTGGTTTTTACTACATATGAACACTTTTCACATTCTCCCGTGCAACTCGGCTGCTAGTCCTCCATTCATGCAGAATATTAAGGTCCTAGCTCATGCCCAAGGCACCAAAACCAGCTAAAAAGTCAACAATCAATACCTAAAACTAGAATTGTACTACTTCTTACTGGCTATTACCTCAACTTAGAAGCTTCATCTGTGTTCTACTACGGTGCTTTTAGTTTCTCCGCATACCGCAGCACGCGACATAGTTTTGCAGACGATAAGTACAACCGTTTCAGAGAGAAGAGCGGCCAATGTGACGATGTGGCTTTAAGTCGATTCGATAACAAATGACGAAAACGGACGGATGTCTCATTTTTTTACTACATATGAACATTTTTCACATTCTCCCGTGCAACTCGGCTGCTAGTCCTCCTTTCATGCAGAATCTTAAGTTCCTAGCTCATGTCCAAGGCACCAAAGCCAGCTAAAAGGTCAATATTCAATACCTAAAACTTGAATTGTACTACTTCTTACTGTCAATAATCGATACCTAAAACTTGTATTGTACTACTTCTTACTGGATATTACATCAACTTAGAAGCTACATCTGTGTTCTACTGTGGTGCTTTTAGTGTCTCCGAATACCGCAGTACGCGACATAGCTTTGCAGACGATATGTACAACCGTTTCAGAGAGAAGAGCGGCCAATGTGACGATCTGGCTTTACATCGATTCAATAACAAATGACGAAAACGGACGGATGTCTCAGGTTTTTACTACATATGAACACTTTTCACATTCTCCCGTGCAACTCGGCTGCTAGCCCTCCTTTCATGCAGAATCTTAAGGTCCTAGCTCATGTCCAAGGCACCAAAGCCAGCTAAAAGGTCAATATTCAATACCTATAACTTGAATTGTACTACCTCTTACTGGCTATTACATCAACTTAGAAGCTTCATCTGTGTTCTACTATGGTGCTTGTAGTGTCTCAGCATACCGCAGCACGCGACAGAGCTTTGCAGACGATAAGTACAACCGTTTCAGAGGGAAGAGCGGCCAATGTGTCGATAAGGCTTTAAGTCGATGCGATAACAAATGACGAAAACGGACGGATTTCTCAGGTTTTTACTACATATGAACACTTTTCACATTCTCCCGTGCAACTCGGCTGCTAGTCCTCCTTTCATGCAGAATCTTAAGGTCCTAGCTCATGTCCAAGGCACCAAAGCCAGCTAAAATTCAATAATCGATACCTAAAACTTGAATTGGACTACTTCTTACTGGCTATTACATCAACTTAGAAGCTTCATCTGTGTTCTATTATGGTGCTTTTCCTGTTTCCTCCTACGGCAACACGCGACATAGCTTTGCAGACGATAAGTACAACCGTTTCAGAGAGAAGAGCGGCCAATGTGACGATCTGGCTTTAAGTCGATTCGATAACAAATGACGAAAACGGACGGATTTCTCAGGTTGTTACTACATATGAACACTTTTCACATTCTCTAGTGCAACTCGGCTGCTAGTCCTCCTTTCATGCAGAATCTTAAGGTCCTAGCTCATGTCAAAGGCACCACAGCCAGCTAAAAAGCCAATAATCGATACTTGAATTGTACTACTTCTTACTGGCTATTACATCAACTTAGAAGCTTGATCTGTATTCTACTATTGTGCTTTTAGTGTTTCAGCATATCGCAGCACGCGACATAGCTTTGCAGACGATAAGTACAACCGTTTCAGAGAGAAGAGCGGCCAATGTGACGATCTGGCTATAAGTCGATTCGATAACAAATGACGAAAACGGACGTATTTCTCTGGTTTTTACTACATATGAACACTTTTCACATTCTCCCGTTAACTCGGCTGCTAGTCCTCCTTTCATGCAGAATATTAAGGTCCTAGCTCATGTCCAAGGCACCAAAACCAGCTAAAAAGTCAACAATCAATACCTAAAACTTGAATTGTACTACTTCTTACTGGCTATTACTTCAACTTAGAAGCTTCATCTGTGTTCTACTACGGTGCTTTTAGTTTCTCCGCATACCGCAGCACGCGACATAGTTTTGCAGACGATAAGTACAACCGTTTCAGAGAGAAGAGCGGCCAATGTGACGATGTGGCTTTAAGTCGATTCGATAACAAATGACGAAAACGGACGGATGTCTCATTCTTTTACTACATATGAACATTTTTCACATTCTCCCGTGCAACTCGGCTGCTAGTCCTCCTTTCATGCCGAATCTTAAGGTCCTAGCTCATGTCCAAGGCACCAAAGCCAGCTAAAAGGTTAATATTCAATACCTAAAACTTGAATTGTACTACATCTTACTGGCTAATACATCAACTTAGAAGCTTGATCTGTATTCTACTGTTGTGCTTTTAGTGTTTCAGCATATCGCAGCACGCGACATAGCTTTGCAGACGATAAGTACAACCGTTTCAGAGAGAAGAGCGGCCAATGTGACGATCTGGCTTTAAGTCGATTCGATAACAAATGACGAAAACGGACGGATTTCTCAGGTTTTTACTACATATGAACACTTTTCACATTCTCCCGTGCAACTCGGCTGCTAGTCCTCCTTTCATGCAGAATCTTAAGGTAACAGCTCATGTCCAAGGCACCAAAGCCAGCTAAAAAGTCAATAATCGATACCTAAAACTTGTATTGTACTACTTCTTACTGGATATTACATCAACTTAGAAGCTACATCTGTGTTCTACTGTGGTGCTTTTAGTGTCTCCGAATACCGCAGTACGCGAAATAGCTTTGCAGACGATAAGTACAACCGTTTCAGAGAGAAGAGCGGCCAATGTGTCGATATGGCTTTAAGTCGATGCGATAACAAATGACGAAAACGGACGGATTTAACAGGTTTTTACTACATATGAACACTTTTCACATTCTCCCGTTCAACTCGGCTGCTAGTCCTCCTTTCATGCAGAATCTTAAGGTAACAGCTCATGTCCAAGGCACCAAAGCCAGCTAAAAAGCCAATAATCGATACTTGAATTGTACTACTTCTTACTGGCTATTACATCAACTTAGAAGCTTGATCTGTATTCTACTATTGTGCTTTTAGTGTTTCAGCATATCGCAGCACGCGACATAGCTTTGCAGACGATAAGTACAACCGTTTCAGAGAGAAGAGCGGCCAATGTGACGATGTGGCTTTAAGTCGATTCGATAACAAATGACGAAAACGGACGTATTTCTCTGGTTTTTACTACATATGAACACTTTTCACATTCTCTCGTGCAACTCGGCTGCTAGTCCTCCTTTCATGCAGAATATTAAGGTCCTAGCTCATGTCCAAGGCACCAAAACCAGCTAAAAAGTCAACAATCAATACCTAAAACTTGAATTGTACTACTTCTTACTGGCTATTACATCAACTTAGAAGCTTCATCTGTGTTCTACTACGGTGCTTTTAGTTTCTCCGCATACCGCAGCACGCGACATAGTTTTGCAGACGATAAGTACAACCGTTTCAGAGAGAAGAGCGGCCAATGTGACGATGTGGCTTTAAGTCGATTCGATAAGAAATGACGAAAACGGACGGATGTCTCATTTTTTTACTACATATGAACATTTTTCACATTCTCCCGTGCAACTCGGCTGCTAGTCCTCCTTTCATGCAGAATCTTAAGGTCCTAGCTCATGTCCAAGGACCCAAAGCCAGCTAAAAGGTCAATATTCAATACCTAAAACTTGAATTGTACTACTTCTTACTGTCAATAATCGATACCTAAAACTTGTATTGTACTACTTCTTACTGGATATTACATCAACTTAGAAGCTACATCTGTGTTCTACTGTGGTGCTTTTAGTGTCTCCGAATACCGCAGTACGCGACATAGCTTTGCAGACGATAAGTACAACCGTTTCAGAGAGAAGAGCGGCCAATGTGACGATCTGGCTTTACATCGATTCAATAACAAATGACGAAAACGGACGGATGTCTCAGGTTTTTACTACATATGAACACTTTTCACATTCTCCCGTGTAACTCGGCTGCTAGCCCTCCTTTCATGCAGAATCTTAAGGTCCTAGCTCATGTCCAAGGCACCAAAGCCAGCTAAAAGATCAATATTCAATACCTATAACTTGAATTGTACTACCTCTTACTGGCTATTACATCAACTTAGAAGCTTCATCTGTGTTCTACTATGGTGCTTGTAGTGTCTCAGCATACCGCAGCACGCGACAGAGCTTTGCAGACGATAAGTACAACCGTTTCAGAGGGAAGAGCGGCCAATGTGTCGATATGGCTTTAAGTCGATGCGATAACAAATGACGAAAACGGACGGATTTCTCAGGTTTTTACTACATATGAACACTTTTCACATTCTCCCGTGCAACTCGGCTGCTAGTCCTCCTTTCATGCAGAATCTTAAGGTCCTAGCTCATGTCCAAGGCACCAAAGCCAGCTAAAAAGCCAATAATCGATACTTGAATTGTACTACTTCTTACTGGCTATTACATCAACTTAGAAGCTTGATCTGTATTCTACTATTGTGCTTTTAGTGTTTCAGCATATCGCAGCACGCGACATAGCTTTGCAGACGATAAGTACAACCGTTTCAGAGAGAAGAGCGGCCAATGTGACGATCTGGCTTTAAGTCGATTCGATAACAAATGACGAAAACGGACGTATTTCTCTGGTTTTTACTACATATGAACACTTTTCACATTCTCCCGTGCAACTCGGCAGCTAGTCCTCCTTTCATGCAGAATATTAAGGTCCTAGCTTATGTCCAAGGCACCAAAACCAGCTAAAAGGTCAACAATCAATACCTAAAACTTGAATTGTACTACTTCTTACTGGCTATTACATCAACTTAGAAGCTTCATCTGTGTTCTACTACGGTGCTTTTAGTTTCTCCGCATACCGCAGCACGCGACATAGTTTTGCAGACGATAAGTACAACCGTTTCAGAGAGAAGAGCGGCCAATGTGACGATCTGGCTTTAAGTCGATTCGATAACAAATGACGAAAACGGACGGATGTCTCATTTTTTTACTACATATGAACATTTTTCACATTCTCCCGTGCAACTCGGCTGCTAGTCCTCCTTTCATGCCGAATCTTAAGGTCCTAGCTCATGTCCAAGGCACCAAAGCCAGCTAAAAGGTCAATATTCAATACCTAAAACTTGAATTGTACTACTTCTTACTGTCAATAATCGATACCTAAAACTTGTATTGTACTACTTCTTACTGGATATTACATCAACTTAGAAGCTACATCTGTGTTCTACTGTGGTGCTTTTAGTGTCTCCGAATACCGCAGTACGCGACATAGCTTTGCAGACGATAAGTACAACCGTTTCAGAGAGAAGAGCGGCCAATGTGACGATCTGGCTTTACATCGATTCAATAACAAATGACGAAAACGGACGGATGTTCAGGTTTTTACTACATATGAACACTTTTCACATTCTCCCGTGCAACTCGGCTGCTAGCCCTCCATTCATGCAGAATCTTAAGGTCCTAGCTCATGTCCAAGGCACCAAAGCCAGCTAAAAGGTCAATATTCAATACCTATAACTTGAATTGTACTACCTCTTACTGGCTATTACATCAACTTAGAAGCTTCATCTGTGTTCTACTATGGTGCTTGTAGTGTCTCAGCATACCGCAGCACGCGATAGAGCTTTGCAGACGATAAGTACAACCGTTTCAGAGAGAAGAGCGGCCAATGTGTCGATATGGCTTTAAGTCGATGCGATAACAAATGACGAAAACGGACGGATTTCTCAGGTTTTTACTACATATGAACACTTTTCACATTCTCCCGTGCAACTCGGCTGCTAGTCCTCCTTTCATGCAGAATCTTAAGGTCCTAGCTCATGTCCAAGGCACCAAAGCCAGCTAAAATTCAATAATCGGTACCTAAAACTTGAATTGGACTACTTCTTACTGGCTATTACATCAACTTAGAAGCTTCATCTGTGTTCTATTATGGTGCTTTTCCTGTTTCCGCCTACGGCAACACGCGACATAGCTTTGCAGACGATAAGTACAACCATTTCAGAGAGAAGATCGGCCAATGTGACGATCTGGCTTTAAGTCGATTCGATAACAAATGACGAAAACGGACGTATTTCTCTGGTTTTTACTACATATGAACACTTTTCACATTCTCCCGTGCAACTCGGCTGCTAGTCCTCCTTTCATGCAGAATCTTTAGGTCCTAGCTCATGTCCAAGGGACCAAAGCCAGCTAATAAGTCAATAACCGATACATAAAACTTTAATTGGACTACTTCTTACTGGCTATTACATCAACTTAGAAGCTTCATCTGTGTTCTGTTATGGTGCTTTTCCTGTTTCCGCCTACGGCAACACGCGACATAGCTTTGCAGACGATAAGTACAACCGTTTCAGAGAGAAGATCGGCCAATGTGACGATCTGGCTTTTAAGTCGATTCGATAACAAATGACGAAAACGGACGGATTTCTCAGGTTTTTACTACATATGAACACTTTTCACATTCTCCCGTGCAACTCGGCTGCTAGTCCTCCTTTCATGCAGAATCTTAAGGTCCTAGCTCATGTCCAAGGCACCAAAGCCAGCTAAAAAGTCAATAACCGATACCTAAAACTTGAATTGTACTACTTCTTACTGGCTATTATATCATTTTAGAAGCTTCATCTGTGTTCTACTATGGTGCTTTTAGTGTCTCCGAATACCGCAGTACGCGACATAGCTTTGCAGACGATAAGTACAACCGTTTCAGAGAGAAGAGCGGCCAATGTGACGATCTGGCTTTAAGTCGATTCGATAACAAATGACGAAAACGGACGGATTTCTCAGGTTTTTACTGCATATGAACACTATTCACAATCTCCCGTGCATCTCGGCTGCTAGTCCTCCTTTCATGCAGAATCTTAAGGTCCTAGCTCATGTCCAAGGCACCAAAGCGAGCTAAAAAGTCAATAATCAATACCTAAAACTTGAATTGTACTGCTTCTTACTGGCTATTACATCAACTTAGAAGCTTCATCTGTGTTCTACTACGGTGCTTTTAGTTTCGCCGCATACCGCACCACGCGACATAGTTTTGCAGACGATAAGTACAACCGTTTCAGAGAGAAGAGCGGCCAATGTGACGATCTGGCTTTAAGTCGATTCGATAACAAATGACGAAAACAGACGGATTTCTCAGGTTTTTACTACATATGAAAACTTTTCACATTCTCCCGTGCAACTTGGCTGCTAGTCCTCCTTTCATGCAGAATCTTAAGGTCCTAGCTCATGTCCAAGGCACCAAAGCCAGCTAAAAAGTCAATAATCAATACCTAAAACTTAAATTGTACTACTTCTTACTGGCTAATACATCAACTTAGAAGCTTCATCTGTGTTCTACTACGGTGCTTTTAGTTTCTCCGCATACCGCAGTACGCGACATAGTTTTGCAGACGATAAGTACAACCGTTTCAGAGAGAAGAGCGGCCAATGTGACGATGTGGCTTTAAGTCGATTCGATAACAAATGACGAAAACGGACGGATGTCTCAGGTTTTTACTACATATGAACACTTTTCACATTCTCCCGCGCAACTCGGCTGCTAGTCCTCCTTTCATGCAGAATCTTAAGGTCCTAGCTCATGTCCAAGGTACCAAAGCCAGCTAAAAGGTCAATATTCAATACCTAAAACTTGAATTGTACTACTTCTTACTGGCTATTACATCAACTTAGAAGCTTGATCTGTGTTCTACTATGGTGCTTTTAGTGTCTCAGCATACCGCAGCACGCGACATAGCTTTGCAGACGATAAGTACAAGCGTTTCAGAGAGAAGAGCTCCCAATGTGACGATCTGGCTTTAAGTCGATTCGATAACCAATGACGATAACAGACGTATTTCTCAGGTTTTTACTACATTTGAACACTTTTCACATTCTCTCATGCAACTCGGCTGCTAGTCCTCCTTTCATGCAGAATATTAAGGTCCTAGGCCATGTCCAAGGAACCAAAGCCAGCTAAAAATTCAATATTCAATACCTAAAACTTGAATTTTACTACTTCTTACTGGCTATTACATCAACTTAGAAGCTTGATCTGTGTTCTACTATGGTGCTTTTAGTGTCTCAGCATACCGCAGCACGCGACATAGCTTTGTAGACGATAAGTACAACCGTTTCAGAGAGAAGAGCGGCCAATGTGACGATCTTTCTTTAAGTCAATTCGATAACAAATGACGAAAACGGACGGATTTCTCAGGTTTTTATTACATATGAACACTTTTCACATTCTCCCGTGCAACTCGGCTGCTAGTCCTCCTTTCATTCAGAATCTTAAGGTCCTAGCTCATGTCCAAGGCACCAAAGCCAGCTAAAACGTAAATAATCGATACCCAAATCTTGAATTGGATTACTTCTTACTGGCTATTACATCAACTTAGGTGCTTCATATGTTCCTACTATGGTGGGTTTAGTGTCTCCGCATACCACAGCTCGCGACATAGCTTTGCAGACGATAAGTACAACCGTTTCAGAGAGAAGAGCGGCTAATGTGACGATCTGGCTTTAAGTCGATTCGATAACAAATGACGAAAACGGACGGATTTCTAAGGTTTTTACTACATATGAACACTTTTCACATTCTCCCGTGCAACTCGGCTGCTAGTCCTCCTTTCATGCAGAATATTAAGATCCAAGCTCATGTCCAAGGCACCAAAGCCAGCTAAAAAGTCAATAATCAATACCTAAAACTTGAATTGTACTACTTCTTACTGGCTATTACATCAACTTAGAAGCTTCATCTGTGTTCTACTACGGTGCTTTTAGTTTCTCCGCATACCGCAGCACGCGACATAGTTTTGCAGACGATAAGTACAACCGTTGCAGAGAGAAGAGCGGCCAATGTGACGATCTGGCTTTAAGTCGATTCGATAACAAATGACGAAAACGGACGGATTTCTCAGGTTTTTACTACATATGAACACTATTCACATTCTCCCGTGCATCTCGGCTGCTAGTCCTCCTTTCATGCAGAATCTTAAGGTCCTAGCTCATGTCCAAGGCACCAAAGCGAGCTAAAAAGTCAATAATCAATACCTAAAACTTGAATTGTACTGCTTCCAACTGGCTATTACATCAACTTAGAAGCTTCATCTGTGTTCTACTACGGTGCTTTTAGTTTCGCCGCATACCGCAGCACGCGACATAGTTTTGCAGACGATAAGTACAACCGTTTCAGAGAGAAGAGCGGCCAATGTGACGATGTGGCTTTAAGTCGATTCGATAACAAATGACGAAAACAGACGGATTTCTCAGGTTTTTACTACATATGAAAACTTTTCACATTCTCCCGTGCAACTTGGCTGCTAGTCCTCCTTTCATGCAGAATCTTAAGGTCCTAGCTCATGTCCAAGGCACCAAAGCCAGCTAAAAAGTCAATAATCAATACCTAAAACTTGAATTGTACTACTTCTTACTGGCTAATACATCAACTTAGAAGCTTCATCTGTGTTCTACTACTTTGCTTTTAGTTTCTCCGCATACCGCAGCACGCGACATAGTTTTGCAGACGATAAGTACAACCGTTTCAGAGAGAAGAGCGGCCAATGTGACGATGTGGCTTTAAGTCGATTCGATTACAAATGACGAAAACGGACGGATGTCTCATTTTTTTACTACATATGAACACTTTTCACATTCTCCCGTGCCACTCGGCTGCTAGTCCTCCTTTCATGCAGAACCTTAAGGTCCTAGCCCATGTCCAAGGCACCAAAGCCAGCTAAAAGGTCAATATTCAATACCTAAAACTTGAATTGTACTACTTCTTACTGGATATTACATCAACTTAGAAGCTTCATCTGTGTTCTACTATGGTGCTTGTAGTGTCTCAGCATACCGCAGCACGCGACATAGCTTTGCAGACGATAAGTACAACCGTTTCAGAGAGAAGAGCGGCCAATGTGACGATGTGGCTTTAAGTCGATTCGATAACAAATGACGAAAACGGACGGATGTCTCATTTTTGTACTACATATGAACACTTTTCACATTCTCCCGTGCAACTCGGCTGCTAGCCCTCCTTTCATGCAGAATCTTAAGGTCCTAGCTCATGTCCAAGGCACCAAAGCCAGCTAAAAAGTCAATAATCGATACCTAAAACTTGAATTGGACTACTTCTTACTGGCTATTACATCAACTTAGAAGCTTCATCTGTGTTCTATTATGGTGCTTTTCCTGTTTCCGCCTACGGCAACACGCGACATAGCTTTGCAGACGATAAGTACAACCATTTCAGAGAGAAGATCGGCCAATGTGACGATCTGGCTTTAAGTCGATTCGATAACAAATGACGAAAACGGACGTATTTCTCTGGTTTTTACTACATATGAACACTTTTCACATTCTCCCGTGCACCTCGGCTGCTAGTCCTCCTTTCATGCAGAATCGTAAGGTCCTAGCTCATGTCCAAGGCACCAAAGCCAGCTACAAAGTCAATAACCGATACATAAAACTTGAATTGGACTACTTCTTACTGGCTATTACATCAACTTAGAAGCTTCATCTGTGTTCTGTTATAGTGCTTCTCCTGTTTCCGCCTACGGCAACACGCGACATAGCTTTGCAGACGATAAGTACAACCGTTTCAGAGAGAAGATCGGCCAATGTGACGATCTGGCTTTTAAGTCCATTCGATAACAAATGACGAAAACGGACGGATTTCTCAGGTTTTTACTACATATGAACACTTTTCACATTCTCCCGTGCAACTCGGCTGCTAGTCCTCCTTTCATGCTGAATCTTAAGGTCCTAGCTAATGTCCAAGGCACCAAAGCCAGCTAAAAAGTCAATAACCGATACCTAAAACTTCAATTGTACTACTTCTTACTGGCTATTACATCATTTTAGAAGCTTCATCTGTGTTCTACTATGGTGCATTTAGTGTCTCCGAATACCGCAGTACGCGACATAGCTTTGCAGGCGATAAGTACAACCGTTTCAGAGAGAAGAGCGGCCAATGTGACGATCTGGCTTTAAGTCGATTCGAAAACAAATGACGAAAACGGACGGATTTCTCAGGTATTTACTACATATGAACACTTTTCACATTCTCCCGTGCAACTCGGCTGCTAGTCCTCCTTTCATGCAGAATCTTAAGGTCCTAGCTCATGTCCAAGGCACCAAAGCCAGCTAAAAAGTCAATAATCAATACCTAAAACTTGAATTGTACTAATTCTTACTGGGTATTACATCAACTTACAAGCTTCATCTGTGTTCTACTATGGTGCTTTTAGTGTCTCAGCATACCGCAGCACGCGACATAGCTTAGCAGACGATAAGTACAACCGTTTCAGAGAGAAGAGCGGCCAATGTGACGATCTGGCTTTAAGTCGATTCGATAACAAATGACGAAAACGGACGGATGTCTCAGGTTTTTACTGCATATGAACACTTTTCACATTCTCCCGTGCAACTCGGCTGCTAGTCCTCCTTTCATGCAGAATCTTAAGGTCCTAGGTCATGTCCAAGGCACCAAAGCCAGCTAAAAAATCAATAATCGATACCTAAAACTTGAATTGTACTACTTCTTACTGGCTATTACATTAACTTAGAAGCTTCATCTGTGTTCTACTATGGTGCTTTTAGTGTCTCCGCATACCGCAGCACGCGACATAGCTTTGTAGACGATAAGGACAACCGTTTCAGAGAGAAGAGCGGCCAATGTGACGATCTGGCTTTAAGTCAATTCGATAACAAATGACGAAAACGGACGGATTTCCTAGGTTTTTATTACATATGAACACTTTTCACATTCTCCCGTGCAACTCGGCTGCTAGTCCTCCTTTCATGCAGAATCCTAAGGTCCTAGCTCATGTCCAAGGCACCAAAGCCAGCTAAAAAGTAAATAATCGATACCCAAATCTTGAATTGGATTACTTCTTACTGGCTATTACATCAACTTAGATGCTTCATCTGTTCCTACTATGGTGAGTTTAGTGTCTCCGCATACCACAGCTCGCGACATAGCTTTGCAGACGATAAGTACAACCGTTTCAGAGAGAAGAGCGGCTAATGTGACGATCTGGCTTTAAGTCGATTCGATAACAAATGACGAAAACGGACGGATTTCTAAGGTTTTTACTACATATGAACACTTTTCACATTCTCCCGTGCAACTCGGCTGCTAGTCCTCCTTTCATGCAGAATATTAAGATCCAAGCTCATCTCCAAGGCACTAAAGCCAGCTAAAAAGTCAATAATCAATACCTAAAACTAGAATTGTACTACTTCTTACTGGCTAATACATCAACTTAGAAGCTTCATCTGTGTTCTACTACGGTGCTTTTAGTTTCTCCGCATACCGCAGCACGCGACATAGTTTTGCAGACGATAAGTACAACCGTTTCAGAGAGAAGAGCGGCCAATGTGACGATGTGGCTTTAAGTCGATTCGATAACAAATGACGAAAACGGACGGATGTCTCATTTTTTTACTACATATGAACAC